>NC_064638.1:6262500-7512500 GCF_023864345.2 Schistocerca serialis cubense | reverse complement strand
TCAGCCGACTTGTCGCCAAGGGTCAATTGCTGATTCGGGCACCTTATGGTCGTTCTCCTGTGAGTCTAGATTTTCAAATCCGACGCAAATCTGATAGTTAATTGTTACGGTCAGGGCCCCCGAATGTCGATGGAACACTCAAATTGCGTCGAGATTCAATACATCGTCCTCCAGCCGACTTGTCTCCAAGGGCATATTGCTTCCACGGGCTCCATATGGTCCGTCTCCTGTGAGTCTAGATTTTCGAATCCGACGCGAAACTGATAGTTAATTGTAACGTTCGGGGTCACCTAATGACGATGGAACACTCAAATTGCGTCGAGATTCAGTACATCGTCCTTCAGCCGACTTTTCTCCAAGGGCCTATCGCTGCCTCGGGCACCTGATGGTCGTTCACCCGTGAGACTAGATTTTCGAATCCGACGCAAAACTGATAGTTAATTGTAACGTTCAGGGCCTCCTAATGACGATGGAACATTGACATTGCGTCGAGATTCAATACATCGTCCTCTAGGCGACTTGTCTCCAAGGGGAAATTGCTGCCTCGGGCACCATAGTGTCCGTCTCCTGTGAGTCTAGATTTTCGAATCCGACGCGAAACTGATAGTTAATTGTAACGTTCGGGGCCTCTTAATGACGATGGAACACTCAAATCGTGTCGAGATTCAATACATCGTCCTCCAGCCGACTTGTCTAAAAGCGGATATTGCTGCCTCGGGCACTATATGGTCCTACCCTGTGAGTCTAGATTTTAGAATCAGACCCCAAACTGATAGTTAATTGTAACGTTCAGGGCCTCCTAATGACGATGGAACACTCAAATTGCGCCGAGATTCAATACATCGTCATCCAACCGACTTGTCTCCAAGGGTCTATTGCTGCCTCGGGCACCTTATGGTCGATTTCCTGTAAGTCTAGCATTTCGAATCCGACGCAAAACAGAATGTTAATTGTAACGTGCAGGGCATCCTTTTGACGATGGAACACTCAAATTGCGCCGAGATTCAATACATCGTCCTCCAGCCGACTTGAGTCCAAGGGTATATTGGTGCCTCGGCACTTTATGGTCGCTCTCCTGTAAGTCTAGATTGTCGAATCCGACGCAAAACTGATAGATACTTGCAACGGTCAGGGCCTCCGAATAAGGATGGAACACTCAAATTGCGTCGTGATTCAATACATCGGCCACCAGCCGACTTGTTTCATAGGGTCTATTGCTGCCTGTGGCACCTTCTCCTGTGAGTCTAGATTTTCGAATCCGACGCACAACTGATAGTTAATTGTAACGTTTAGCGCCACCTAATGACGATGGAACACTCAAATTGTGTCGAGATTCAATACATCGTCCTCTAGTCGACTTGTCTACTAGGGGATATTGCTGCCTCGGGCACTATATTGTCCTTCCCTGTGAGTCTAGATTTTGGAATCAGACGCGAAACTGATAGTTAATTGTAACGTTCAGGGAACCCGAATGACGATGGAACACCCAAATTGCGTCGAGATTCAATACATCGACCTCCAGCCGACTTGTCTCCAAGGGCATATTGCTTCCACGGGCTCCATATGGTCCGTCTCCTGTGAGTCTAGATTTTCGAATCCTACGCGAAACTGATAGTTAATTGTAACGTTCAGGGTCTCCTAATGACGATGGAACACTCAAATTGCGTCGAGATTCAGTACATCGGCCACCAGCTGACTTTTCTCCTAGGGTCTATTGCCGCCTCGGGAACCTTATGTTCGTTCTCCTGTGAGTCTAGATTTTCGAATACGACGCATAACTGTTAGTTAATTGTAACGTGCAGGGCATCCTAATGACGATGGAACACTCAAATTGCGTGGAGATTCAATAAATCGTCCTCCAGCCGACTTGTCTCCAACGGGATATTGCTGCCTCGGCACCTTACGGTCCGTCGCCCATGAGTCTAGATTTTCGAATCCGACGCGAAACTGATAGTTAATTGTAACGTTCAGGGCCTCCTAATGACGATGGAACACTAAAATTGCGTCGAGATTCAATACATCTTCCTCCAGCCGAATTGTCCCGTCTCCTGCCCGTCTAGATTTTCGAATCCGACGCGAAACTGATAGTTAATTATAACGTAGTTAATTGTAACGTTGAGGGCCTCCTAATGACAATGGAACACTCATATTGCGACGAGATTCAGTACATCGTCCTTCAGCCGACTTGTCTCCAAGGGTCTATTGCTGCCTCGGGCACCTGATGGTCGTTCACCTGTGAGCCTAGATTTTCGAATCCGACGCAAAACTGATAGTTAATTGTAACGTTCAGGGCCTCCTAATGGCGATGGAACATTGACATTGCGTCGAGATTCAATACATCGTCCTCTAGCCGACTTGTCTCCAAGGGGAAATTGCTGCCTCGGGCACCATAGGGTCCGTCTCCTGTGAGTCTAGATTTTCGAATCCGACGCGAAACTGATAGTTAATTGTAACGTTCGGGGCCTCTTAATGACGATGGAACACTCAAATCGTGTCGAGATTCAATACATCGTCTTCCAGCCGACTTGTCTACAAGCCGATATTGCTGCCTCGGACACTTTATGGTCCTTCCCTGTCAGTCTAGATTTTCGAATCCGACGCGAAACTGATAGTTAATTGTAACGTTCAGGGCCTCCTAATGACGATGGAACACTCAAATAACGTCGAGATTCAATACATTGCCACCAGCTGACTTTTATCCCAGGGTCTATTGCTGCCTCGGGCACCCTATGTTCGTTCTCCTGTGAGTCTAGATTTTCGAATACGACGCGTAACTGTTAGTTAATTGTAACGTTCAGCGCCTCCTAATGACGATGGAACACTCAAATTGTGTCGAGATTCAATACATCGTCCTCTATCCGACTTGTCTACTAGGGGATATTGCTGCCTCGGGCACTATATTGTCCTTAACTGTGAGTCTAGATTTTCGAATCAGACGCGAAACTGATAGTTAATTGTAACGTTCACGGCTTCCTAATGATGATGGAACACTCAATTGCGTCTAGATTCAATACATTGTCCTTCAGCCGACTTGTCGCCAAGGGTCAATTGCTGCCTCGGGCACCTTATGGTCGTTCTCCTGTGAGTCTAGATTTTCAAATCCGACGCAAATCTGATATTTAATTGTTACGTTCAGGGCCCCCGAATGACGATGGAACACCCAAATTGCGTCGAGATTCAATACATCGACCTCCAGCCGACTTGTCTCCAAGGGCATATTGCTACCACGGGCTCCATATGGTCCGTCTCCTGTGAGTCTAGATTTTCGAATCCTACGCGAAACTGATAGTTAATTGTAACGTTCAGGGTCTCCTAATGACGATGGAACACTCAAATTGCGTCGAGATTCAGTACATCGTCCTTCAGCCGACTTGTCTCCAAGGGCCTATTGCTGCCTCGGGCACCTGATTGTCGTTCACCCGTGAGCCTAGATTTTCGAATCCGACGCAAAACTGATAGTTAATTGTAACGTTCAGGGCCTTCTAATGACGATGGAACGTTGACATTGCGTCGAGATTCAATACATCGTCCTCTGGCGACTTGTCTCCAAGGGGAAATTGCTGCCTCGGGCACCATAGTGTCCGTCTCCTGTGAGTCTAGATTTTCGAATCCGACGCGAAACTGATAGTTAATTGTAACGTTCGGGGCCTCTTAATGACGATGGAACACTCAAATCGTGTCGAGATTCAATACATCGTCCTCCAGCCGACTTGTCTAAAAGCGGATATTGCTGCCTCGGGCACTATATGGTCCTACCCTGTGAGTCTAGATTTTAGAATCAGACGCCAAACTGATAGTTAATTGTAACGTTCAGGGCCTCCTAATGACGATGGAACACTCAAATTGCGCCGAGATTCAATACATCGTCATCCAACCGACTTGTCTCCAAGGGTCTATTGCTGCCTCGGGCACCTTATGGTCGATCTCCTGTAAGTCTAGTATTTCGAATCCGACGCAAAACAGATTGTTAATTGTAACGTGCAGCGCATCCTTTTGACGATGGAACACTCAAATTGCGCCGAGATTCAATACATCGTCCTCCAGCCGACTTGAGTCCAAGGGTATATTGGTGCCTCGGCACTTTCTGGTCGTTCTCCTGTAAGTCTAGATTGTCGAATCCGACGCAAAACTGATAGATACTTGCAACGGTCAGGGCCTCCGAATAACGATGGAACACTCAAATTGCGTCGTGATTCAATACATCGGCCACCAGCCGACTTGTTTCATAGGGTCTATTGCTGCCTGTGGCACCTTCTCCTGTGAGTCTAGATTTTCGAATCCGACGCAAAACTGATAGTTAATTGTAACGTTCAGCGCCACCAAATGACGATGGAACACTCAAATTGTGTCGAGATTCAATACATCGTCCTCTAGCCGACTTGTCTACTAGGGGATATTGCTGCCTCGGGCACTTTATTGTCCTTCCCTGTGAGTCTAGATTTTGGAATCAGACGCGAAACTGATAGTTAATTGTAACGTTCAGGGCCCCCGAATGACGATGGAACACTCAAATTGCGTCGAGATTCAATACATCGTCCTCCAGCCGACTTGTCTCCAAGGGCATATTGCTTCCACGGGCTCCATATGGTCCGTCTCCTGGAGTCTAGATTTTCGAATCCGACGCGAAACTGATAGTTAATTGTAACGTTCAGGGTCTCCTAATGACGATGGAACACTCAAATTGCGTCGAGATTCAGTACATCGTCCTTCAGCCGACTTGTCTCCAAGGGTCTATTGCTGCCTCGGGCACCTGATGGTCGTTCACCTGTGAGCCTAGATTTTCGAATCCGACGCAAAACTGATAGTTAATTTAAACGTGTAGGGCATCCTTTTGACGATGGAACACTCAAATTGCGTCGAGATCCAATACATCGTCATGCAGCCGACTTGTATGCAAGGGTCTATTGCTGCCTTGGGGACCATTTGGTCGTTCTAGTGTCAGTCTAGATTGTCGAATCCGACGCTAAACTGATAGTTACTTGTAACTTTCAGGGCCTCTTAATGACGATGGAACACTCGAATTGCGTCGAGATTCAATACATCGTCTTCCACCCGACCTGTGCCTCGGGCACTTTATGGTCGTTCTCCTGTAAGTCTTGATTGTCGAATCCGACGCAAAAATGATAGATACTTGTAACGTTCATTGCCTCCTAATAACGATGGAACACTTAAATTGCGTCGAGATTTAATACATCGGCCACCAGCCGACTTGTTTCATAGGGTCTATTGCTGCCTGTGGCACCTTCTCCTGTGAGTTTAGATTTTCGAATCCGACGCAAATCTGATTGTTAATTGTAACGTGCAGGGCATCATAATGCGATGGAACACTCAAATTCCGTCGAGAAGCAATAAATCGTCCTCCAGCCGCTTTGTCTCCAAGGGGATATTGCTGCCTTGGTCACCTTATGGTCGTTCTCCTGTAAGTCTAGATTGTCGAATCCGACGCAAAACTGATAGTTAATTGTAACGTACAGGTCCTCCTAATGACGATGGAACACTCAAATTACGTCGAGATTCAATACATCGGCCACCAGCTGACTTTTCTCCTAGGGTCTATTGCCGCCTCAGGCACCTTATGTTCGTTCTCCTGTGAGTCTAGACTTTCGAATACGACGCATAACTGTTAGTTAATTGTAACGTGCAGGGCATCCTAATGACGATTATCACTCAAATTGCGTCGAGATTCAATAAATCGTCCTCCAGCCGACTTGTCTCCAACGGGATATTGCTGCCTCGGCACCTTACGGTCCGTCGCCCATGAGTCTAGATTTTCGAATCCGACGCGAAACTGATAGTTAATTGTAACGTTTAGGGCCTCCTAATGACGATGGAACACTAAAATTGCGTCGAGATTCAATACATCTTCCTCCAGCCGAATTGTCCCGTCTCCTGCCCGTCTAGATTTTCGAATCCGACGCGAAACTGATAGTTAATTATAACGTAGTTAATTGTAACGTTCAGGGCCTCCTAATGGCGATGGAACATTGACATTGCGTCGAGATTCAATACATCGTCCTCTAGCCGACTTGTCTCCAAGGGGAAATTGCTGCCTCGGGCACCATAGGGTCCGTCTCCTGTGAGTCTAGATTTTCGAATCCGACGCGAAACTGATAGTTAATTGTAACGTTCGGGGCCTCTTAATGACGATGGAACACTCAAATCGTGTCGAGATTCAATACATCGTCTTCCAGCCGACTTGTCTACAAGCGGATATTGCTGCCTCGGACACTTTATGGTCCTTCCCTGTCAGTCTAGATTTTCGAATCCGACGCAAAACTGAAAGTTAATTGTAACGTTCAGCGCCTCCTAATGACGATGGAACACTCAAATTGCGTCGTGATTTAATACATCGGCCACCAGCCGACTTGTTTCATAGGGTCTATTGCTGCCTGTGGCACCTTCTCCTGTGAGTCTAGATTTTCGAATCCGACGCAAAACTGATAGTTAATTGTAACGTTCAGCGCCTCCTAATGACGATGGAACACTCAAATTGTGTCGAGATTCAATACATCGTCCTCTAGCCGACTAGTCTACTAGGGGATATTGCTGCCTCGGGCACTATATTGTCCTTCCCTGTGAGTCTAGATTTTGGAATCAGACGCGAAACTGATAGTTAATTGTAACGTTCAGGGCCTCCTAATGACGATGGAACATTGACATTGCGTCGAGATTCAATACATCGTCCTCTAGCCGACTTGTCTCCAAGGGGAAATTACTGCCTCGGGCACCATAGGGTCCGTCTCCTGTGAGTCTAGATTTTCGGATCCGACGCGAAACTGATAGTTAATAGTACGTTCGGGGCCTCTTAATGACGATGGAACACTCAAATCGTGTCGAGATTCAATACATCGTCCTCCAGCCGACATGTCTACAAGCGGATATTGCTGCCTCGGGCACTATATGGTCTTTCCCTGTGAGTCTAGATTTTAGAATCAGACGCCAAACTGATAGTTAATTGTAACGTTCAGGGCCTCCTAATGACGATGGAACACTCAAATTGCGCTGAGATTCAATACATCGTCATCCAACCGACTTGTCTCCAAGGGTCTATTGCTGCCTCGAGCACCTTATGGTCGATCTCCTGTAAGTCTAGATTGTCGAATCCGACGCAAAACTGATAGTTACTTGTAAGGTTCATGGCCTCCTAATGAGGATGGAACACTCAAATTGCGACGAGATTCAATACATCGTCCTCCAGCCGACTTGTCTACTAGGGGATATTGCTGCCCCGGGCACTTTATGGTCGTTCTCCTGTATGTCTAGATTGTCGAATCCGACGCAAAACTGATAGTTACTTGTAAGGTTCATGGCCTCCTAATGAGGATGGAACACTCAAATTGCGACGAGATTCAATACATCGTCCTCCAGCCGACTTGTCTACTAGGGGATATTGCTGCCTCGGGCACTATATGGTCCTTCCCCGTGAGTCTAGATTTTAGAATCAGGCGCCAAACTGATAGTTAATTGTAACGTTCAGGGCCTCCTAATGACGATGGAACACTCAAATTGCGTCGAGATTCAGTACATCGTCCTTCAGCCGACTTGTCTCCAAGGGTCTATTGCTGCCTCGGGCACCTGATGGTCGTTCACCTGTGAGCCTAGATTTTCGAATGCGACGCAAAACTGATAGTTAATTGTAACGTTCAGGGCCTCCTAATGACGATGGAACATTGACATTGCGTCGAGATTCAATACATCGTCCTCTAGCCGACTTGTCTCCAAGGGAAAATTGCTGCCTCGGGCACCATAGGGTCCGTCTCCTGTGAGTCTAGATTTTCGAATCCGACGCGAAACTGATAGTTAATTGTAACGTTCGGGGCCTCTAATGACGATGGAACACTCAAATCGTGTCGAGATTCAATACATCGTCCTCCAGCCGACTTGAGTCCAATGGTATATTGGTGCCTCGGCACTTTCTGGTCGTTCTCCTGTAAGTCTAGATTGTCGAATCCGACGCAAAACTGATAGATACTTGCAACGGTCAGGGCCTCCGAATAACGATGGAACACTCAAATTGCGTCGTGATTCAATACATCGGCCACCAGCCGACTTGTTTCATAGGGTCTATTGCTGCCTGTGGCACCTTCTCCTGTGAGTCTAGATTTTGGTATCAGACGCGAAACTGATAGTTAATTGTAACGTTCAGGGCCTCCTAATGACGATGGAACATTGACATTGCGTCGAGATTCAATACATCGTCCTCTAGCCGACTTGTCTCCAAGGGGAAATTGCTGCCTCGGGCACCATAGGGTCCGTCTCCTGTGAGTCTAGATTTTCGAATCCGACGCGAAACTGATAGTTAATTGTAACGTTCGGGGCCTCTTAATGACGATGGAACACTCAAATCGTGTCGTGATTCAATACATCGTCCTCCAGCCGACATGTCTACAAGCCGATATTGCTGCGTCGGGCACTATATGGTCTTTCCCTGTGAGTCTAGATTTTAGAATCAGACGCCAAACTGATAGTTAATTGTAACGTTCAGGGCCTCCTAATGACGATGGAACACTCAAATTGCGCTGAGATTCAATACATCGTCATCCAACCGACTTGTCTCCAAGGGTCTATTGCTGCCTCGAGCACCTTATGGTCGATCTCCTGTAGGTCTAGTATTTCGAATCCGACGCAAAACAGATTGTTAATTGTAACGTGCAGGGCATCCTTTTGACGATGGAACACTCAAATTGCGTCGAGATTCAATACATCGTCCTCCAGCCGACTTGAGTCCAATGGTATATTGGTGCCACGGCACATTATGGTCGTTCCCCTGTAAGTCTAGATTGTCGAATCCGACGCAAAACTGATAGATACTTGTAACGTTCAGGGCCTCCGAATAAGGATGGAACACTCAAATTGCGTCGTGATTCAATACATCGGCCACCAGCCGACTTGTTTCATAGGGTCTATTGCTGCCTTTGGCACCTTCTCCTAAGAGTCTAGATTTTCGAATCCGACGCGAAACAGATAGTTAATTGTAACGTTCAGGGTCTCCTAATGACGAACATTCAAATTGCGTCGATATTGATTACATCGTCCTCCAGCCGACTTGTCTTTAAGGGTTTTTGCTGCGTCGGGCACCTTATGGTCGTTCTCCTGTGAGTCTAGGTTTTCGAACCCGAACCAAAACTGATATTTACTTGTAACGTTCAGGGCATCCGAATGACGATGGAACACTCAAATTTTGTCGAGATTCAATACATCGCCCATCAGCCGACTTGTCTCCAAAGGTCTACTGGTGCCTGTGGCACCTAATGGACTCTCTCCCGTGAGTCTAGATTTTCGAATCCGACGCGAAACTGATAGTTAATTGTAACGTTCAGGTCCTCCGAAACACGATGGAACACTCAAATTACGTCGAGATTCAATACTTTGGCCACCAGCTGACTTGTCTCCCAGGATCTACTGCTGCCTCGGGCACCTTATGTTCGTTCTCCTGTGAGTCTAGATTTTCGAATACGACGCATAACTGTTAGTTAATTGTAACGTTCAGCGCCTCCTAATGACGATGGAACACTCAAATTGTGTCGAGATTCAATACATCGTCCTCTAGCCGACTTGTCTACTAGGGGATATTGCTGCCTCGGGTACTATATTGTCCTTCCCTGTGAGTCTAGATTTTCGAATCAGACGCGTAACTGATAGTTAATTGTAACGTTCACGGCTTCCTAATGACGATGGAACACTCAAATTGCGACGAGATTCAATACATCGTCCTTCACCCGACTTGTCGCCAAGGGTCTATTGCTGCCTCGGGCACCTTATGGTCGTTCTCCTGTGAGTTAAGATTTTCATATCCGACGCAAATCAGATAGTTAATTGTAAAGTTCAGGGCCGCCGAATGACGATGGAACACTCAAATTGCGTCGAGAATCAATGCATCGTCCTCCAGCCGACTTGTCTCCAAGGGCATATTTCTTCCACGGGCTCCATATGGTCCGCCTCCTGTGAGTCTAGATTTTCGAATCCGACGCGAAACTGATAGTTAATTGTAACGTTCAGGGTCTCCTAATGACGAACATTCAAATTGCGTCGAGATTCAATACATCGTCCTCCAGCTGACTTGTCTTTAAGGGTTTTTGCTGCGTCGGGCACCTTATGGTCGTTCTCCTGTGAGTCTAGTTTTTCGAATCCGACGCAAAACTGATAGTTAATTGTAACGTTCTGGGCCTCCTAGTGACGATGGAACACTCAAATTGCGTCGAGATTCAATACATCGTCCTCCAACCGACTTGTCTCCAAAGGGATATTGCTGCCTCGGGCACCATATGGTCCGTCTCCTGTGAGTCTAGATTTTCGAATCCGACGCAAAACTGATAGTTAATTGTAACATTCAGGGCCTCCTAATGACGATGGAAAACTCAAATTGCGTAGAGATTCAATACATCGTCATCCAGCCGACTTGTATCCAAGGGTCTATTGGTGCCTCGGGCACTTTATGGTCGTTCTCCTGTAAGTCTAGATTGTCGAATCCGACGCAAAACTGATAGTTACTTGTAAGGTTCGGGGCCTCCTAATGACGATGGAACACTCACATTGCGACGAGATTCAATACATCGGCCACCAGCCGCCTTGTTTCATAGTCTCTATTGCTGCCTGTGGCACCTTCTCCTGTGAGTCTAGATTTTCGAATCCGACGCAAAACTGATAGTTAAATGTAACGTGCAGGGCATCCTGATGACGATGGAACACTCAAATTGCGTCGAGATTCAATACATCGTCCTCCAGCCGACGTGTCTCCAAGGGTCTATTGCTGCCTGGGGCACCTTATGGTCGTTCTCCTGTAAGTCTAGATTTTCGAATCCGACGCAAAACTGATAGTTAATTGTAACGTAGTTAATTGTAACGTTGAGGGCCTCCTAATGACGATGGAACACTCATATTGCGTCGAGATTCATTACATCGTCGTTCTTCCGACTTGTCTACAAATGGATATTGCTGCCTTGGGCACTGTATGGTCCTTCCCTGTGAGTCAAGATTTTAGAATCAGACGCCAAACTGATAGTTAATTGTAACGTTCAGGGCCTCCTAATGACGATGGAACACTCAAATTGCGTCGAGATTCAATACATCGTCATCCAACCGACTTGTCTCCAAGGGTCTATTGCTGCCTGGGGCACCTTATGGTCGTTCTCCTGTAAGTCTAGATTTTCGAATCCGACGCAAAACTGATAGTTAATTGTAACGTTCAGGGCCTCCTAATGACGATGGAACACTCAAATTGCGTCGAGACTCAATACATCGTCATCCAACCGACTTGTCTCCAAGGGGCTATTGCTGCCTCGGTTACCTTATGGTCGTTCTCCTGTAAGTCTAGATTGTCGATTCCGACGCAAAACTGATAGTTAATTGTATCGTTCAGGGCCGCTTAATGACGATGGAACACTCGAATTGCGTCGAGAATCAATACATCGTCTTCCAGCCGAATTGTGCCTCGGGCACTTCATGGTTGTTCTCCTGTAAGTCTAGATTGTCGAATCCGACGCCAAACTGATAGATACTTGTAACGTTAAGGGCCTCCTAATGACGATGGAACACTCAAATTGTGTCGAGATTCAATACATCGCCCTTCAGACGACTTGTCTCCAAAGGTCTAATGGTGCCTGTGGCACCTAAGGGACTTTCTCCTGTGAGTCTAGATTTTCGATTCCGACGCAAAACTGATAGTTAATTGTAACGTTCAGGTCCTCCTAATGACGATGGAATACTCAAATTACGTCGAAATTCAACACATCGGCCACCAGCTGACTTTTCTCATAGGGTCTATTGCTGCCTCGGGCAACTTATGTTCGTTCCTCTGTGAGTCTAGATTTTGGAATACGACGCAAAACTGTTAGTTAATTGTAACGTGCAGGGCATCCTAATGACGATGGAACACTCAAATTGCGTCGAGATTCAATAAATCGTCCTCCAGCCGACGTGTCTCCAAGGGGATATTGCTGCCTCGGTCACCTTATGGTCGTTCTCCTGTAAGTCTAGTTTGTCGAATCCGACGCAAAACTGATAGTTAATTGTATCGTTCAGGGCCTCTCAATGACGATGGAACACTCGAATTGCGTCGAGATTCAATACATCGTCTTCCAGCCGACTTGTGCCTCGGGCACTTTATCGTCGTTCTCCTGTAAGTCTAGATTGTCGAATCCGACGCAAAACTGATAGATACTTGTAACGTTCAGGGCCTCCTAATAACGATGGAACACTCAAATTGCGTCGTGATTCAATACATCGGCCACCAGCCGACTTGTTTCATAGGGTCTATTGCTGCCTGTGGCGTCTTCCTCAGTGAGTCTAGAATTTCGAATCCGACGCAAAACTGATAGTTAATTGTAACGTGCAGGGCATCCTTTTGACGATGGAACACTCAAATTGCGTCGAGATTCAATACATCGTCCTCCAGCCGACTTGTATCCAAGGGGATATTGCTGCCTCGGTCACCTTCTGGACGTTCTCCTGTAAGTCTAGATTGTCGAAACCGACGCAAAACTGATAGTTAATTGTATCGTTCAGGGCCTCTCAATGACGATGGAACACTCGAATTGCGTCGAGATTCAATACATCGTCTTCCAGCCGACTTGTGCCTCGGGCACTTTATGGTCGTTCTCCTGTAAGTCTAGATTGTCGAATCCGACGCAAAACTGATAGATACTTGTAACGTTCCGGGCCTCCTAATAACGATGGAACACTCAAATTGCGTGGAGATTTAATACATCGGCCACCAGCCGACTTGTTTCATAGAGTCTATTGCTGCCTGTGGCACCTTCTCCTGTGAGTCTAGATTTTCGAATCCGACGCAAAACTGATAGTTAATTGTAACGTGCAGGGCATCATAATGACGATGGAACACTCAAATTGCGTCGAGATTCAATAAATCGTCCTCCAGCCGACTTGTCTCCAAGGGGATATTGCTGCCTCGGTCACCTTATGGTCGTTCTCCTGTAAGTCTAGATTGTCGAATCCGACGCAAAACTGATAGTTAATTGTAACGTTAAGGGCCTCCTAATGACGATGGAACACTCAAATTGCGTCGAGATTCAATACATCGTCCTCGAGCCGACTTGTCTCCAAGGGCATATTGCTTCCACGGGCTCCATATGGTCCGTCTCCTGTGAGTCTAGATTTTCGAATCCGACGCGAAACTGGTAGTTAATTGTATCGTTCAGGGTCTCCTAATGACGAACATTCAAATTGCGTCGAGATTCAATACATCGTCCTCCAGCCGACTTGTCTTTAAGCCTTTTTGCTGTGTCGGGCACCTTATGGTCGTACTCCTGCGAGTCTAGATTTTCAAATCCGACGCAAAACAGATAGTTAATTGTAACGTTCAGGGCCTCCTAGTGACGATGGAACACTCAAATTGCGTCGAGATTCAATACATCGTCCTCCAACCGACTTGTCTCCAAAGGGATATTGCTGCCTCGGGCACCATATGGTCCGCCTCCTGTGAGTCTAGATTTTCGAATCCGACGCAAAACTGAGAGTTAATTGTAACATTCAGGGCCTCCTAATGACGATGGAACACTCAAATTGCGTCGAGAGTCAATACATCGTCATCCAGCCGACTTGTATCCAAGTGTCTATTGCTGCCTCGGGGACCATTTGGTCGTTCTCCTGTAAGTCTAGATTGTCAAATCCGACGCTAAACTGATAGTTACTTGTAAAGTTCAGGGCCTCCTAATGACGATGGAACACTCAAATTGCGTCGAGATTTAGCAAATCGTCCTCCTGCAGATTTGTCTCCAAGGGTCTATTGGTGCCTCGGGCACTTTATGGTCGTTCTCCTGTAAGTCTAGATTGTCGAATAGGACGCAAACCTGATAGTTACTTGTAAGGTTCAGGGCCTCCTAATGACGATGGAACACTCAAATTGAGACGAGATTCAATACATCGGCCACCAGCCGACTTGTTTCATAGGGTCTATTGCTGCCTGTGGCATCTTCCTCAGTGAGTCTAGATTTTCGAATCCGACGCGAAACTGATAGTTAAATGTAACATTCAGGGCCTCCTAATGACGATGGAATACTCGAATTGCGTCGAGATGCAATACAACGTCCTCCTGCTGACTTGTGTCCAAGGGTATATTGGTTCCACGGGCACATTATGGTCGTTCTCCTGCAAGTCTAGATTGTCGAATCCGACGCAAAACTGATAGATACTTGTAACGTTCAGGGCCTCCTAACGACGATGGAACACTCAAATTGCGTCGAGATTCAATTCATCGTCCTCCAGCCGACTTGTCACCATATTGATATTGCTGCCTCGGGCACCTTATGGTCGTTCTCCTGTGAGTCTAGATTTTCGAATCCGACGCAAAACTGATAGTTAATTGTAACGTTCAGGGCCTCCTAATGACGATGGAACACTCAAATTGCGTCGCGATTCAGCACAACGTCCTCCTGCCGACTTGTCTCCAAGGGGATATGCTGCCTCGTGCACCATTGGATCCGTCTCCTGTGATTCTAGATTTTCGAATCCGACGCGAAACTGATAGTTAATTGTATCGTTCAGGGTCTCCTAATGACGAACATTCAAATTGCGTCGAGATTCAATACATCGTCCTCCAGCCGTCTTGTCTTTAAGGCTTTTTGCTGTGTCGGGCACCTTATGGTCGTACTCCTGTGAGTCTAGATTTTCAAATCCGACGCAAAACAGATAGTTAATTGTAACGTTCAGGGCCTCCTAGTGACGATGGAACACTCAAATTGCGTCGAGATTCAATACATCGGCCTCCAACCGACTTGTCTCCAAAGGGATATTGCTGCCTCGGGCACCATATGGTCCGCCTCCTGTGAGTCTAGATTTTCGAATCCGACGCAAAACTGAGAGTTAATTGTAATATTCAGGGCCTCCTAATGACGATGGAACACTCGAATTGCGTCGAGATACAATACATCGTCCTCCAGCCGACTTGAGTCCAAGGGTATATAGGTGCCTCGGGCACTTTATGATCGTTCTCCTGTAAGTCTAGATTGTCGAATGCGACGCAAAACTGATAGATACTTGTAACGTTCAGGGCCTCCTAATAACGATGGATCACTCAAATTGCATTGAGATTCAATACATCGTCATCCAACCGACTTGTCTCCAAGGGTCTATTGCTGCCTCGGGAACCTTATGGCCGTTCTCCTGTGAGTCTAGATTTTCGAATCCGACGCATAACTGATAGTTAATTGTAACGTTCAGCGCCTCCTAATGACGATGAAACACTGAAATTGTGTCGAGATTCAATACATCGTCCTCTGGCCGACTTGTCTACAAGGGGATATTGCTGCCTCGGGCACTATATTGTCCTTCCCTGTGAGTCTAGATTTTCGAATCCGACGCGAAACTGATAGTTAATTGTAACGTCCAGGGCCTCCTAATGACGATGGAACACCCATATTGCGTCGAGATTCAATACATCGTCCTTCAGGCGACTTGTCTCCAAGGGTTTATTGCTGCCTCGTGCACCATAGGTTCCGTCTACTGTGAGTCTAGATTTTCGAATCCGACGCGAATCCGATAGTTAATTGTAACGTTCTGGGCCTCCTATTGACGATGGAACACTTAAATTGCGTCGAGATTCAATACATCGTCCCACAGCCGAATTGTCTCCAAGGGTCTATTGCTGCCTCGGGCACCTTATGGTCGTTCACCTGTGAGCCTAGATTTTTGAATCCGACGCAAAACTGATAGTTAATTGTAACGTTCAGGGCCTCCTAATGACGATGGAACACTCAAATCGTGTCTAGATTCAATATATCGTCGTCCAGCCGACTTGTCTCCAAGGGGATATTGCTGCCTCGGGCATCATATGGTCCGTCTCCTGTGAGTATAGATTTTCGAATCCGACGGGAAACCGATAGTTAAATGTAACATTCAGCGCCTCCTAATGACGATGGAACACTCGAATTGCGTCGAGATACAATACATCGTCCTCCAGCCGACTTGTGTCCAAGGGTGTATAAGTGCCTCGGGCACTTTATGGTCGTTCTCCTGTAAGTCTAGATTGTCGAATCCGACGCAAAACTGATAGATACTTGTAACGTTCAGGGCCTCCTAATAACGATGGATCACTCAAATTGCATCGAGATTCAATACATCGTCATCCACCGACTTGCCTCCAAGGGTCTATTGCTGCCTCGGTCACCTTATGGTCGTTCTCCTGTAAGTCTAGATTGTCGAATCCGACGCTAAACTGATAGTTACTTGTAACGATCAGGGCCTCCTAATGACGATGCAACACTCAAATTGCGTCGAGATTCATTACATCGTCCTCCAGCCGACTTGTCTCCAAGGGGATATTGGTGCCTGTGGCACCTAATGTACCTTCTCCTGTGAGTCTAGATTTTCGAATCCGACGCAAAACTGATAGTTAATTGTAACGTTCACGGCTTCCTAATGACGATGGAACACTCAAATTGCGTCGAGATTCAATACATCGTCCGTCAGCCGACTTGTCTCAAAGGGTCTATTGCTGCCTCGGGCACCTCATGGTCGTTCTCCTGTGAGTCAAGATTTTGAAATCCGACGCAAATCTGATAGTTGATTGTAACGTTCAGGGCCCGCGAATGACGATGGAACACTCAAATTGCGTCGAGATTCAATACATCGTCCTCCAGCCGACTTGTCTCCAAGGGCATATTGCTTCCACGGGCTCCATATGGTCCGTCTCCTGTGAGTCTAGATTTTCGAATGCGATGCGAAACTGATAGTTAATTGTAGCGTTCATGTTCTCCTAATGACGAACATTCAAATTGTGTGGAGATTCAATACATCGTCCTCCAGCTGACTTGTCTTTAAGGGTTTTTGCTGCCTCGGGAACCTTATGGCCGTTCTCCTGTGAGTCTAGATTTTCGAATCCGACGCAAAAGTGATAGTTAATTGTAACGTTCAGGGCCTCCTAAGACGATGGAACACTCAAATTGCGTCGAGTTTCAATACATCGTCTCCCAACCGACTTGTCTCCAAAGGGATATTGCTGCCTCGGGCACCATATGGTCCGCCTCCTGTGAGTCTAGATTTTCGAATCCGACGTAAAACTGATAGTTAATTGTAACTTTCAGGGCCTCCTAATGACGATGGAGCACTCAAATTTCGTCGAGATTCAATACATCGTCATCCAGCCGTCTTGTCTCCAAGAGTCTATTGCTGCCTCGGAGATCATTTGGTCGTTCTCCTGTAAGTCTAAATTGTCGAATCCGACGCTAAACTGATAGTTACTTGTAACGTTCAGGGCCTCCTAATGACGATGCAACACTCAAATTGCGTCGAGATTCAATACACCGTCCTCCAACCGACTTGTCTCCAAGGGGATATTGCTGCCTCGGGCACCATATGGTCCGTCTCCTGTGGTCCCGATTTTCGAATCCGCGCGAAACTGATAGTTAATTGTAACATTCAGGGCCTCCTAATGACGATGGAACACTCAAATTGCGTCGAGATTCATCACATCGCCCTCCTGCCGATTTGTCTCCAAGGGTCTATTGGTGCCTCGGGCACTTTATGGTCGTTCTCCTGTAAGTCAAGATTGTCGAATGCGACGCAAATCTGCTAGTTACTTGTAACGTTCAGGACCTCCTAATGACGATGGAACACTCAAATTGCGAAGAGATTCAATACATCGGCCACCAGCCTACTTGTTTCATGGTATCTATTGCTGCCTGTGGCACCTTCTCCTGTGAGTCTAGATTCTCGAATCCGACGCAATACTGATAGTTAAATGTAACGTGCAGGGCATCCTAATGACGATGGAACACTCAAATTGCGTCGAGATTCAATACATCGTCCTCCAGCCGACCTGTCTCCATGGGGATATTGCTGCCTCGGGCACCTTGTGGTCGTTCTCCTGTGAGTCTGAATTTTCGAATCCGACTCAAAACTGATAGTTAATTGTAACGTTAAGGGCCTACTAATGATGATGGAACACTCAAATTGCTTCGAGATTCGTTACATCGACCTTCAGCCGACCTGTCTCCAAGGATCTATTGCTGCATCGGGCACCTAATGGTCGTTCGCCTGTGTCGAGATAATCGAATCCAACGCAAAACAGATAGTTAATTCCAGTGATCAGGGCCTCCTAATGACGATGGAACACTCAATTTGCGTCAAGATTCAATACATCGTCCTCCAGCCGACTTGACTCCAAGGGGATATTGCTGTCTCGGGCACCATAACCTCCTTCTCCTGTGAGTCTAGATTTTCGAATCCGACGCGAAACTGATAGTTAATTGTAACGTCCAGGGCCTCCTAATGACGATGGAAGACCCAAATTGGGTCGAGATTCAATACATCGTCCTTCAGCCGACTTGTCTCCAGGGGTCTATTGCTGCCTCCGGCACCTTGTGGTCGTTCACCTGTGAGTCTAGATTTTCGAATCCTACGCAAAACTGATAGTTAATTGTAACGTTCAGGGCCTCCTAATGACGATGGAACACTCATATTGCCTCGAGATTCAGTACATCGTCCTTCAGCCGACTTGTCTCCAAGGGTCTATTGCTGCCTCTGGCACCTTATGGTCGTTCTCCTGTTAGTCTAGATTTCCGAATCCGACGCAAATCTGATAGTTAATTGTAACGTTCAGGGCCTCCTAATGACGATGGAACACTCAAATTGTGTCGAGATTCAATACATCGACTTCAGCCGACTTGTCTCCAATGGTCTATTGGTGCCTGTGGCACCTAATGGACCTTCTCCTGTGAGTCTAGATTTTCGATTCCGACGCAAAACTGATAGTTAATTGTAACGTTCAGGTCCCCCTAATGACGATGGAACACTCAAATTACGTCGAGATTCAATACATCGGCCACCATCTGACTTTTCTCCAAGGGTCTATTGCTGCCTAGGGAACCTTATGGTCGTTCTCCTGTGAGTCTAGATTTTCGAATCCGATGCAAATCTGATAGCTAATTGTAACGTTCAGGGCCCGCGAATGACGATGGAACACCCAAATTACGTCGAGATTCAATACATCGACCTCCAGCCGACTTGTCTCCAAGGGCATATTGCTTCCACGGGCTCCATATGGTCCGTCTCCTGTGAGTCCAGATTTTCGAATCCGTCGCGAAACTGGTAGTTAATTGTAACGTTCAAGCTCTCCTAATGACGAACATTCAAATTGCGTCGAGATTCAATACATCGTCCTCCAGCCGACTTGTCTTTATGGGTTTTTGCTGCCTCGGGCACCTTACGGCCGTTCTCCTGTGAGTGTAGATTTTCGAATCCGACGCAAAAGTGATAGTTAATTGTAATGTTCAGGGCCTTCAAATGACAATGGAGCACTCAAATTGCGTCGAGATTCAATACATCGTCCTCCAGCCGACTTGTCTGCAAGGGGATATTGCTGCCTCGGGGATCATATGGTCCGTCTCCTGTGAGTCTAGATTTTCAAATCCGACGCAAATCTGATAGTTAATTGTAACGTTCAGGGCCCGCGAATGTCGATGGAACACTCAAATTGCGTCGAGATTCAATACATCGTCCTCCAGCCGACTTGTCCCCAAGGGCATATAGCTTCCACGGGCTCCATACGGTCCGTCTTCTGTGAGTCTAGATTTTCGAATCCGACACGAAACTGATAGTTAATTGTAACGTTCAGGGCCTCCCAATGACGATGGAACACTCAAATTGCGTCGAGATTCATCACATCGCCCTCCTGCCGATTTGTCTCCAAGGGTCTATTGGTGCCTCGGGCACTATATGGTCGTTCTCCTGTAAGTCTAGATTGTCGTATCCGACGCAAAACTGATAGTTAAATGTAACGTGCAGGGCATACTAATGACGATGGAACACTCAAATTTCGTCGAGATTCAATACATCGGCCACCAGCCGACATGTTTCCAAGGCTCCATTGCTGCCTGTGGCACCTTCTCCTGTGGGTCTAGATTTTCGAATCCGACGCAAAACTGATGGTTGCTTGTAACGTTCAGAGCATCCTATTGACGATGGAACACTAAAATTGCGTCGAGAATCAATACATCGTCCTCCAGCCGACTTGTCTCCAAGGGGATATTGCTGGCTCGGGCACCTTATGTTCCGTCTCCTGTGAGACTAGATTTTCGAACCCAACGCGAAACTGATAGTTAATTGTAACATTCAGGGCCTCCTAATGACGTTGGGACACTCAAATTGCGTCGAGATTCAATACATCGTTATCCTGCCGACTTGTCTCCAAGGGTCTATTGCCACCTCGGGGAACTTATGGTCGTTCTCCTGTGAGTCAAGATTGTCGAATCCGACGCAAAACTGATAGTAACATGTAACGTTCAGGGCATCCTAATGGCGATGGAACACTCAAATTGCGTCGAGATTCAATACATCGTCCCTCAGCCAAATTGTCTCCAAGGGTTTATTGCTGCCATGGGCACCTTATGGTCGTTCACCTGTGAGCCTAGATTGTCGTATCCGACGCAAAACTGATAGTTAATTGTAATGTTCAGGGCCTCCTAATGACGATGGAACACTCAAATTGCGTCGAGATTCAATAGATCGACCACCAGCCGACTTGTTTCCAACGGTCTTTTGCTGCCTGTGGCACCTTCTCCTGTGAGTCTAGATTTTCTAATCCAACGCAAAACTGATAGTAACATGTAACGTTCAGGGCATCCTAATGACGATGGAACACTCAAATTGCGTCGAGATTCAATACATCGTCCTCCAGCCGACTTGTCTCCAAGGGTCTATTGCTGCCTCGGGTACCATTTGGTCGTTCTCCTGTAAGTCTAGATTGTCGAATCCGACGCTAAGCTGACAGTTACTTGTAACGTTCAGGGCCTCCTAATGACGATGCAACACTCAAATTGCGTCGAGATACAATACATCGTCCTCCAGCCGACTTGTCTCCAAGGGTCTATTGGTGCCTCGGGCACTTTATGGTCGTTCTCCTGTAAGTCTAGGTTGTCGTATCCGACGCAAAACTGATAGTTAATTGTAATGTTCAGGGCCTCCTAATGACGATGGAACACTCAAATTGCGTCGAGATTCAATACATCGTCCCTCAGCCAAATTGTCTCCAAGGGTTTATTGCTGCCATGGGCACCTTATGGTCGTTCACCTGTGAGCATAGATTTTCGAATCCGACGCAAAACTGATAGTTAATTGTAACGTTTAGGGCCTCCTAATGACGATGGAACATTGAAATTGCGTCGCGATTCAATACATCGTCCTCCAGCCGACTTGTCCCCAAGGGGATATTGCTGCTTTGAGCACCATATGGTCCGTCTCCTGTGAGTCTAGATTTTCGAATCCTACGCGAAACTGATAGTTAATTGTATCGTTCAGGGCCTCCTAATGACGATGGAACACTTAAATTGCGTCGAGATTCAATACATCGTCCTTCAGCCGACTTGTCTCCAAGGGTCTATTGCTGCCTCGGGCACCTAAAGGTCGTTCTCCTGTGAGTCTAGATTTTCGATTCCGACGTAAAACTGATAGTTAATTGTAACATTCAGGGCCTCCTAATGACGATGGAACACTCAAATTTCGTCGAGATTCAATACATCATCCTCCAGCCGACTTTTCTCAAAGGGGATATTGCTGCCTCGGGCACCATAGGGGCCGTCACCTGTGAGTCTAGATTTTCGAACCCGACGCGAAACTGATAGTTAATTGTAACGTTCAGGGTTTCCTAATACGATGGAACACTCAAATTTCGTCGAGATTCAATACATCATCCTCCAGCCAACTTGTCTCCAAGGGGATATTGCTGCCTCGGGCACCATAGGGTCCGTCTCCTGTGAGTCTAGATTTTCGAATCCGACGCGAAACTGATAGTCAATTGTAACATTCAGGGCATCCTAATGACGATGGAACACTCAAATTTCGTCGAGATTCAATACATCATCCTCCAGCCGACTTGTCTCCAAGGGGATATTGCTGCCTCGGGCACCATAGGGTCCGTCTCCTGTGAGTCTAGATTTTCGAATCCGACGCGAAACTGATAGTTAATTGTAACGTTCAGGGCCTCCTACTGACGATGGAACACTCAAATCGTGTCGAGATTCAATACATCGTCCTCCAGCCGACTTGTCTACAAGGGAATATTGCTGCCTCGGGCAGTATATGGTCCTTCCCTGTGAGTCTAGATCTTAGAATCAGACGCGGAACTGATAGCTAATTGTAACGTTAAGGGCCTCCTAATGACGATGGAACACTCAAATTGCGTCGAGATTCACTACATCGTCATCCTTGCAACTTGTCTACCTTGGGCACCTTATGGTCGTTCTCCTGTAAGTCTAGATTGTCGAATCCGTCGCAAAACTGATAGTTACTTGTAACGTTCAGGGCCTCCTAATGACGATGGAACACTCAAATTGCGTCGAGATTCAATACATCGGCCACCAGCCGACATGTTTCCAAGGCTCCATTGCTGCCTGTGGCACCTTCTCCTGTGAGTCTAGATTTCCGAATCCGACGCAAAACTGATAGTTGCTTGTAACGTTCAGAGCATCCTAATGACGATGGAACAATCAAATTGCGTCGAGAATCAATACATCGTCCTCCAGCCGACTTGTCTCCAAGGGGATATTGCTGCCTCGGGCACCTTATGTTCCGTCTCCTGTGAGACTAGATTGTCGAATCCGACGCGAAACTGATAGTTAATTGTAACGTTCAGGGCCTCCCAATGACGATTGAACACCCAAATTGTGTCGAGGTTCAATACAACCTCCTCCAACCGACTTGTCTCCAAAGGGATAATGCTGCCTCGGGCACCATATGGTCCGTCTCCTCTGAGTCTAGATTTTCGAATCCGACGCGAAACTGATAGTTGCTTGTAACACTCAGTGCCTGCTAATGACGGTGGAACACTCAAATTGCGTCGAGATTCAATACATCGTCATCCTGCCGACTTGTCTCCATGGGTCTATCGCTACCACGGGGACCTTATGGTCGTTCTCCTGTAAGTTCAGATTGTCGAATCCGGCGCAAAACTGATAGTTACTTGTAACGTTCAGGGCCTCCTAATGACGATTGGACACTCAAACTGCGTCGAGATTCAATAGATCGGCCACCAACCGACTTGTTTCAGAGGGTCTGTTGCTGCCTGTGGCACCTTCTCCTGTGAGTCTAGATTTTCGAATCCAACGCAAAACTGATAGTTAGTTGTAACGTTCAGGGCATCCTAATGACGATGGAACACTCAAATTGCGTCGAGATCCAATACATCGTCCTCCAGCCGACTTGTCTCCATGGGGATATTGCTGCCTCGGGAACCTTATGGTCGTTCTTTTGTGAGTTTAGATTTTCGAATCCGACGCATAACTGATAGTTAATTAAAACGTTCAGGGCCTCCTATTGACGATGGAACACTCAAATTGCGTCGAGATATAATATATCGTCCTCTCGCCGACTTGTCTCCAAAGGGATATTGCTCACTCGTGCACCTTATGGTCCGTCTCCTGAGCGTCTAGATTTTCGAATCCGACGCGAAACTGATAGTCAATTGTAACATTCAGGGCCTCCTAATGACGATGGAACACTCAAATTGCGTCGAGATTCAATACATCGTCATCCAGCCGACTTGTCTCCAAGGGTCTATGGCTGCCTCGGGTACCATTTGGTCGTTCTCCTGTAAGTCTAGATTGTCGTATCCGACGCTAAGCTGATAGTTACTTGTAACGTTCAGGGCCTCCTATTCACGATGCAACACTCAAATTGCGACGAGATTCAATACATCGTCCTCCAGCCGACTTGTCTCCAAGGGGACATTGCTGCCTCGGGCAACTTATGGTCCGTCTCTTGTGAGTCTAGATTTTCGAATCCTACGCGAAACTGATAGTTAATTGTATCGTTCAGGGCCTCCTAATGACGATGGAACACTTAAATTGCGTCGAGATTCAATACATCGTCCTTCAGCCGACTTGTCTTCAAGGGTCTATTGCTGCCTCGGGCACCTAAAGGTCGTTCTCCTGTGAGTCTAGATTTTCGATTCCGACGTAAAACTGATAGGTAATTGTAACATTCAGGGCCTCCTAATGACGATGGAACACTCAAATCTTGTCGAGATTCAATACATCGTCCTCCAGCCGACTTGTCTCCAAGGGGATATTGCTGCCTCGGGCACCTTATGGTCCTTCTCCTGCAAGTCTAGATTGTCGAATCCGACGCAAAACTGATAGTTAATTGTAACATTCAGTGCCTCCTAATGACGATGGAACACTCAAATTTCGTCGAGATTCAATACATCATCCTCCAGCCGACTTTTCTCAAAGGGGATATTGCTGCCTGGGGCATCATAGGGTCCGTCACCTGTGAGTCTAGATTTTCGAACCCGACGCGAAACTGATAGTTAATTGTAACGTTCAGGGTTTCCTAATACGATGGAACACTCAAATTTCGTCGAGATTCAATACATCATCCTCCAGCCAACTTGTCTCCAAGGGGATATTGCTGCCTCGGGCACCATAGGGTCCGCCTCCTGTGAGTCTAGATTTTCGAATCCGACGCGAAACTGATAGTTAGTTGTAACATTCAGGGCATCCTAATGACGATGGAACACTCAACTTTCGTCGAGATTCAATACATCATCCTCCAGCCAACTTGTCTCCAAGGGGATATTGCTGCCTCGGGCACCATAGGGTCCGTCTCCTGTGAGTCTAGATTTTCGAATCCGACGCGAAACTGATAGTTAATTGTAACGTTCAGGGCCTCCTAATGACGATGGATCACTCAAATCGTGTCGAGATTCAATACATCGTCCTCCAGCCGACTTGTCTACAAGGGAATATTGCTGCCTCGGGCAGTATATGGTCCTTCCCTGTGAGTCTAGATTTTAGTATCAGACGCGGAACTGATAGTTAATTGTAACGTTCAGGGCCTCCTAATGACGATGGAACACTCAGATTGCGTCGAGATTCACTACATCGTCATCCTTGCAACTTGTCTACCTTGGGCACCTTATGGTCGTTCTCCTGCAAGTCTAGATTGTCGAATCCGTCGCAAAACTGATAGTTACTTGTAACGTTCAGGGCCTCCTAATGACGATGGAACACTCAAACTGCGTCGAGATTCAATACATCGGCCACCAGCCGACATGTTTCCAAGGCTATATTGCTGCCTGTGGCACCTTCTCCTGTGAGTCTAGATTTCCGAATCCGACGCAAAACTGATAGTTGCTTGTAACGTTCAGAGCATCCTAATGACGATGGAACAATCAAATTGCGTCGAGAATCAATACATCGTCCTCCAGCCGACTTGTCTCAAAGGGGATATTGCTGCCTCGGGCACCTTATGTTCCGTCTCCTGTGAGACTAGATTGTCGAATCCAACGCAAAACTGATAGTTAATTGTAACGTTCAGGGCCTCCCAATGACGATTGAACACTCAAATTGTGTCGAGGTTCAATACAACCTCCTCCAACCGACTTGTCTCCAAAGGGATAATGCTGCCTCGGGCACCATATGCTTCATCTCCTCTGAGTCTAGATTTTCGAATCCGACGCGAAACTGATAGTTGCTTGTAACACTCAGTGCCTGCTAATGACGGTGGAACACTCAAATTGCGTCGAGATTCAATACATCGTCATCCTGCCGACTTGTCTCCATGGGTCTATCGCTACCTCGGGGACCTTATGGTCGTTCTCCTGTAAGTTCAGATTGTCGAATCCGACGCAAAACTGATAGTTACTTGTAACGTTCAGGGACTCCTAATGACGATTGAACACTCAAATTGCGTCGAGATTCAATAGATCGGCCACCAACCGACGTGTTTCAGAGGGTCTATTGCTGCCTGTGACACCTTCTCCTGTGAGTCTAGATTTTCGAATCCGACGCAAACCTGATAGTTAATTGTAACGTTCAGGGCATCCTAATGACGATGGAACACTCAAATTGCGTCGAGATCCAATACATCGTCCTCCAGCCGACTTGTCTCCATGGGGATACTGCTGCCTCGGGAACCTTATGGTCGTTCTTCTGTGAGTTTAGATTTTCGAATCCGACGCATAACTGATAGTTAATTAAAACGTTCAGGGCCTCCTATTGACGATGGAACACTCAAATTGCGTCGAGATATAATATATCGTCCTCTAGCCGACTTGTCTCCAAAGGGATATTGCTCACTCGTGCACCTTATGCTCCGTCTCCTGAGCGTCCAGATTTTCGAATCCGACGCGAAATTGATAGTTAATTGTAACATTCAGGGCCTCCTAATGACGATGGAACACTCAAACTGCGTCGAGATTCAATACATCGTCATCCAGCCGACTTGTCTCCAAGGGTCTATGGCTGCCTCAGGGTACCATTTGGTCGTTCTCCTGTAAGTCTAGATTGTCGTATCCGACGCTAAGCTGATAGTTACTTGTAACGATCAGTGCCTCCTATTCACGACGCAACACTCAAATTGCGACGAGATTCAATACATCGTCCTCCAGCCGACTTGTTTCCAAGGGGATATTGCTGCCTCGGGCATCTTATGGTCCGTCTCTTGTGAGTCCCGAGTTTCGAATCCGCGCGAAACTGATAGTTAATTGTAACATTCAGGGCCTCCTAATGACGATAGAACACTCAAATTGCGTCGAGATTCATCACATCGCCTCCTGCCGATTTGTCTCCAAGGGTCTATTGGTGCCTCGGGCACTTTATGGTCGTTCTCCTGTAAGTCTAGATTGTCGAAGCCGACGCAAAACTGATAGTTAAATGTCACGTGCAGGGCATCCTAATGACGATGGAACACTCAAATTGCGCCGAGATTCAATACATCGTCCTCCAGCCGACTTGTCTCCAAGGGGATATTGCTGCCTCGGGCATCTTATGGTCCGTCTCTTGTGAGTCCCGAGTTTCGAATCCGCGCGAAATTGATAGTTAATTGTAACGTTCAGGGCCTCCTAATGACGATGGAACACTCAAATTGCGTCGAGATTCAATAAATCGTCCCTCAGCCAAATTGTCACCAAGGGTCTATTGCTGCCTTGTGCACCTTATGGTCGTTCACCTGTGAGCCTAGATTTTCGAATCCGACGCAAAACTGATAGTTAGTTGTAACGTTCAGGGCCTCCTAATGACGATGGAACATTGAAATTGCGTCGCGATTCAATACATCGTCCTCCAGCCGACTTGTCTACAAGGGGGCATTGCTGCCTCGGGCACCATATGGTCCGTGTCCTGTGAGTCTAGATTTTCGAATCTTACGCGAAACTGGTAGTTAATTGTACCGTTCAGGGCCTCCTAATGTCGATGGAACATTTAAACTGCGTCGAGATTCAATACATCGTCCTTCAGCAGACTTGCCTCCAAGGGTCTATTGCTGCCTCGGGCACCTAATGGTCGTTCTCCTGTGAGTCTAGATTTTCGATTCCGCCGCAAAACTGATAGTTAATTGTAACATTCAGGGCCTCCTAATGACGATGGAACACTCAAATATCGTCGAGATTCAATACATCATCCTCCAGCCGACTTGTCTCCAAGGGGATATTGCTGCCTCGGGCACCATAGGGTCCGTCTCCTGTGAGTCTAGATTTTCGAGTCCGACGCGAAACTGATAGTTAATTGTAACATTCAGGGCCTCCTAATCACGATGGAACACTCAAATATCGTCGAGATTCAATACATCATCCTCCAGCCGACTTGTCTCCAAGGGGATATTGCTGCCTCGGGCACCATAGGCTCCGTCTCCTGTGAGTCTAGATTCTCGAATCCGACGCGAAACTGATAGTTAATTGTAACGTTCAGGGCCTCCTAATGACGATGGAACACTGAAATTGCGTCGAGATTCACTACATCGTCATCCTACCAACTTGTCTACCTCGGGCACCTTATGGTCGTACTCCTGTAAGTCTAGATTGTCGAATCCGTCGCAAAACTGATAGTTACTTGTAACGTTCAGGGCCTCCTAAAGACGATGGAACACTCAAATTGCGTCGAGGTTCAATACATCGGCCACCAGCCGACATGTTTCCAAGGCTCCATTGCTGCCTGTGGCACCTTCTCCTGTTAGTCCAGATTTCCGAATCCGACGCAAAACTGATAGTTGCTTGTAACGTTCAGAGCATCCTAATGACAATGGAACAATCAAATTGCGTCGAGAATCAATACATCGTCCTCCAGCCGACTTGTCTCCAAGGGGATATTGCTGCCTCGGGCACCTTATGTTCCGTCTCCTGTGAGACTAGATTTTCGAATCCGACGCTTAACTGATAGTTAATAGTAACGTTCAGGGCCTCCCAATGACGATTGAACACTCAAATTGTGTCGAGGTTCAATACAACCTCCTCCAACCGACTTGACTCCAAAGGGATAATGCTGCCTCGGGCACCATATGGTCCGTCTCCTGTGAGTCTAGATTTTCGAATCCGACGCGAAACTGATAGTTAATTGTAACATTCAGGGCCTTCCAATGACGATTGAACACTCAAATTGCGTCGAGATTCAATACATGGTCCTCCAGTCGATTTGTCTCCAACGGGGTATTGCTCCCTCGGGTACCTTATGGTCTTTCTCCTGTGAGTCTAGATTTTCGAATCCGACGCATAACTGATAGTTAATTGTAACGTTCAGGGCCTCCTAATGACGACGGAACACTCAAATTGCGTCGAGATTCAATACATCGTCCTCCAGCCGACTAGTCTCTAAGGGGATATTGCTGCCTCGGGCAGTATAGGATCCGTCTCCTGTGAGTCTAGATTTTCGAATCCGACACGAAACTGATAGTTTAATGTAACGTTCAGGGCCTCCTAATGACGATGGAACACACAAATTGCGTCGAAATTCACTACATCGTCATCCAACCGACTTGTCTACCTCGGGCACCTTATGGTCGTTCTCCTGTAAGTCTAGATTGTCGAATCCGACGCAAAACTGATAGTTGCATGTAACGTTCAGAGCATCCTAATGACGATAGAACACTCAAATTGCGTCGAGATTCAATACATCGTCCTCCAGTCGATTTGTCTCCAACCGGATATTGCTCCCTCGGGCACCTTAAGGTCTTTCTCCTGTGAGTCTAGATTTTCGAATCCGACGCATAACTGATAGTTAATTGTAACGTTCAGGGCCTCCTAATGATGATGGAACTCTCAAATTCCTTCGAGATTCGTTACATCGACCTTCAGCCGACCTGTCTCCAAGGGTCTATTGCTGCCTTGTGCACCTTATGGTCGTTCACCTGTGAGCATAGATTTTCGAATCCATCGCAAAACAGATACTTAATTGCAATGATCAGGGCCTCCTAATGACGATGGAACACTCAAATTGCGTCGAGATTAAATACATCGTCCTCCAGCCGACTTGTCTCCAAGGGGATATTGCTGCCTCGGGCACCATATGGTCCTTCTCCTGTGAGTCTAGATTTTCGAATCCGACGCGAAACTGATAGTTAATTGTAACGTCCAGGGCTTCCTATTGACGATGGAACACCCAAATTGCGTCGAGATTCAATACATCGTCGTTCAGGCGACTTGTCTCCAAGGGTCTATTGCTGCCTCGGGCACCTTATGGTCGTTCTCCTTTGAGTCTAGATTTTCGATTCCTACGCAAAACTGTTGGGTAATTGTAACGTTCAGGGCCTCCTAATGACGATGGAACACTCAAATTGCGTCGAGATCCAATACATCGTCCTTCAGCCGATTTGTCTCCAAGGGTCTGTTGCTGCTTCGGGCACCTTATGGTCGTTCTCCTATGAGTCTAGATTTTCGATTCCTACGCAAAACTGTTGGGTAATTGTAACGTTCAGCGCCTCCTAATGACGATGGAACACACAAATTGCGTCGAAATTCACTACATCGTCATCCAACCGACTTGTCTACCTCGGGCACCTTATGGTCGTTCTCCTGTAAGTCTAGATTGTCGAATCCGACGCAAAACTGATAGTTGCATGTAACGTTCAGAGCATCCTAATGACGATAGAACACTCAAATTGCGTCGAGATTCAATACATGGTCCTCCAGTCGATTTGTCTCCAACCGGATATTGCTCCCTCGGGCACCTTATGGTCTTTCTCCTGTGAGTCTAGATTTTCGAATCCGACGCATAACTGATAGTTAATTGTAACGTTCAGGGCCTCCTAATGATGATGTAACTCTCAAATTCCTTCGAGATTCGTTACATCGACCTTCAGCCGACCTGTCTCCAAGGGTCTATTGCTGCCTTGTGCACCTTATGGTCGTTCGCCTGTGAGCCTAGATTTTCGAATCCATCGCAAAACAGATACTTAATTGCAATGATCAGGGCCTCCTAATGTCGATGGAACACTCAAATTGCGTCGAGATTAAATACATCGTCCTCCAGCCGACTTGTCTCCAAGGGGATATTGCTGCCTCGGGCACCATAGGGTCCGTCTGCTGTGAGTCTAGATTTTCGAATCCGATGCAAAACTGATAGTTAATTGTAACGTCAGGGCCTCCTAATGACGATGGTACACTCAAATTGCATCGAGATTCGTTACGTCGACCTTCAGCCGACCTGTCTCCAAGGGTATATTGCTGCCTTGGGCACCTAATGGTCGTTCTCCTGTGTCAAGATTATCGAATCCAACCCAAAACAGATAGTTAATTGCAATGATCAGGGCCTCCTAATAACGATTAAACACTCAAATTGCGTCGAGATTCAATACATCTTCCTCCAGCCGACTTGTCTCCATGGGGTTATTGCTGCCTCGGGAACGAAATGGTCCGGCTCCTGTGAATCTAGATTTTCGAATCCAACGCGAGGCTGATAGTTAATTGTAACGTTCAGGGCCACCTAATGACGATGGAACACTCAAATTGCGTCGAGATTCAATACATCGACCTTCAGCCGACCTGTCTCCAAGTGTCTATTGCTGCCTCGGGCACATTATGGTCGTTCACCTGTGAATCTAGATTTTCGAATCCGACGCAATACTGATAGTTAATTGTAACGTTCATTGCCACCTAATGACGACGGAACACTGAAATTGCGTCGAGGTTCAATACATCGTCCTACAGCCGACTTGTCTCCAAGGAGATAATGCTGCCTCGGGCACCATATGGTCCGTCTCCTGTGGGTATAGAATTTCGAATCCGACGCCAAACTGATAGTTAATTGCAACGTTCAGGGTCTCCTAATGACGATGGAACACTCAAAATACGTCGTGATCCAATAGATCGTCCTCCTGCCGACTAGTCTCCAAGGGTCTATTGCTGCCTCGGGCACCTTATGGTCGCTCCCCTGTGAGTCTAGATTTTCGAATCCGACGCAAAACTGATAGTTAATCGTAACGTTCAGGGCCTCCTAATGACAACGGAACACTCAAATTGCGTCGAGATTCAATACATCGTCCTGCAGCCGACTTGTCTCCAAGGGGATATTGCTGCCTCGGGCACCAAAGGATCCATCTCCTGTGAGCCTAGATTTTCGATTCCGACGCGAAACTGCTAGTTAATTGTAACGTTCAGGGCCTCCTATTGACGATGGAACACTTAAATTGCGTGGAGATTCAATACATCGTCCTTCAGCCGACTTGTCTCTAAGGGTCTATTGCTGCCTCGGGCACCTAATGATCGTTCTCCTGTGAGTCTAGATTTTCGAATCCGACGCAAAACTGATAATAAATTGTAACATTCAGGGCCTCCTAATGACGATGGAACACTCAAATTTCGTCGAGATTCAATACATCGTCCTTCAGCCGACCTGTCTCCAATGGTATATTGCTGCCTTGGGCACCTAATGGTCGTTCTCCTGTGTCAAGATTATCGAATCCAACCCAAAACAGACAGTTAATTGCAATGATCAGGGCCTCCTAATGACGATTAAACACTCAAATTGCGTCGAGATTCAATACATCTTCCTCCAGCCGACTTGTCTCCATGGGGTTATTGCTGCCTCGGGAACGAAATGGTCCGGCTCCTGTGAATCTAGATTTTCGAATCCAACGCGAGGCTGATAGTTAATTGAATCGTTTAGCGCCTCCTAATGACGATGGAACAGTCAAATCGTGTCGAGTTTCAATACATCGTCCTCCAGCCGACTTGTCTACAAGCGGATATTGCTGCCTCGGGCACTATAATGTCCTTCCCTGTGGGTCTAGATTTTAGAACCAGACGCGAAACTGACAGTTAATTGTAACGTTCAGAGCCTCCTAATGACGATGGAACACTCAAATTGCGTCGAGATTCTATACATCGGCCACCAGCCGACATGTTTCCAAGGCTCCATTGAAGCCTGTGGCACCTTCTCCTGTGAGTATAGATTTCCGAATCCGAAGCACAACTGATAGTTTCTTGTAACTTTCAGAGGATCCTAATGACGATGGAACACTCAAATTGCGTCGATATTCAATACATCGTCATCCAGCCGACTTGTCTTCAAGGGTCTGCTGCTGCCTGTGGCACCTTCTCCTGTGAGTCTAGATTTTCGAATCCAACGCAAAACTGATAGTTAATTGTAACGTCAGGGCCTCCTAATGACGATGAAACACTCAAATTGGGTCGAGATTCAATACATCGTCCTCCAGCCGCCTTGTCTCCAAGGGGATATTGCAGCCTCGGGCACCATAGGGTCCGTCTCCTGTGAGTCTAGATTTTCGAATCCGACGCGAAACTGATAGTTAATTGTATCGTTAAGGGCCTCTTAATGAGTATGGAACACTTAAATTGCGTCGAGGTTCAATACATCGTCCTTCAGCCGACTTGCCTCCAAGGGACTATTGCTGCCCCGGGCACCATATAGTCGTCCTCCTGTGAGTCTAGATTTTCGAATCCGACGCAAAAGTGATAGTTAATTGTAACGTTCAGGGCCTCCTAATGACGATGGAACATTCAAATTGCGTCGAGATTCAATACATCGTACTCCAGCCGACTTGTCTCCAAGTGGATATTGCTGTCTCGAGAACCAAATGGTCCGGCTCTTGTGAGTCTAGATTTTAGAATCCGACGCGAGCCTGATAGTTAATTGTAACGTCCAGGGCCTCCAAATGACGATGGAACACTCAAATTGCGTCGAGATTCAATACATCGACCTTCAGCCGACTTGTCTCCAAGTGTCTATTGCTGCCTCGGGCACCATATGGCCGTTCACCTGTGAGTCTAGATTTTCGAATCCGACGCAAAACGGATAGTTAATTGTAACGTTCAGGGCCTCCTAATGACAAAGGAACACTCAAATTGCGTCGAGATTCAATACATCGTCCTCCAGCCTACTTGTCTCCAAGGGGATATTGCTGCCTGGGGCACCAAAGGATCCATCTCCTGTGAGTCTAGATTTTCGATTCCGACGCGAAACTGATAGTTAATTGTAACGTTCAGGGCCTCCTATTGACGATGGGACACTTAAATTGCGTGGAGATTCAATACATCGTCCTTCAGCCGACTTGTCTCTAAGAGTCTATTGCTGCCTCGGGCACCTAATGATTGTTCTCCTGTGAGTCTAGATTTTCGAATCCGACGCAAAACTGATAGTTAATTGAATCGTTTAGCGCCTCCTAATGACGATGGAACACTCAAATCGTGTCGAGTTTCAATACATCGTCCTCCAGCCGACTTGTCTACAAGCGGATGTTCCTGCCTCGGGCACTATATTGTGCTTCCCTGTGAGTCTAGATTTTAGAATCAGACGCGAAACTGACAGTTAATTGTAACGTTCAGGGCCTCCTAATGACGATGGAACACTCAAATTGCGTCGAGTTTCAATACATCGTCCTCCAGCCCTCTTCTATCGTAGGGGATATTGCTGTCTCGGGCAGCATATGATCCTTCTCCTGAGCGAAGATTTTCGAATCCGACCCTAAAATGATAGTTAATTGTAACGTTCAGGGCCTCCTAATGACGATGGAACACTCAAATCGTGTCGCGATTCAATACATCGTCCTCTAGCCGACTTGTCTACAAGGGGATATTGCTGCCTCGGGCACTATATGGTCCTTCCCTGTGAGTATAGATATTAGAATCAGACGCGAAACTGATAGTTAATTGTAACGTTCAGGGCCTCCTAATGTCGATGGATCACTCTACTTGCGTCGAGATTCAATACATCGTCGTCCAACCGATTTGTTTCCAAGGGTCTTTTGCTACCTCGGGCACCTTATGGTCATTCTCCTGTAAGTCTAGATTGTCGAATCCGACGCAAAACTGTCGTTGCTTGTATCGCTCAGGGCCTCCTAACGACGATGGAACACTCAAATTGCGTCGAGATTCAATACATCGGCCACCAGCCGACATGTTTTCAAGGCTCCATTGCTGCCTGTGGCACCTCCTCCTGTGAGTCTAGATTATCGAATCCGAAGCAAAACTGATAGTTGCTTGTAACATTCAGAGCATCCTAATGACGATGGAACACTCGAATTGCGTCGAGGCTCAATACATCGTCCTCCAGCCGATTTGTCTCCAAAGGGATATTGCTGCCTTGGGCACCTTATTGTCGTTCTCCTGCGAGTGTAGATTTTCGAATCCGACGCAAAAGTGATAGTTAATTGTAACGTTCAGGGCCTTCTAATGACAATGGAACACTGAAATTGCGACGAGATTCAATACATCGTCCTCCTGCCGACTAGTCTCCAAGGGTCTACTGCTGCCTGTGGCACCTTCTCCTGTGAGTCTAGATTTTCGAATCCAAGGCAAAACTGATAGTTAATTGTAACGTCAGGGCCTCCTAATGACGATGAAACACTCAAATTGGGTCGAGATTCAATACATCGTCCTCCAGCCGCCTTGCCTCCAAGGGGATATTGCAGCCTCGGGCACCTTATGGTCGTTCTCCTGTGAGTCTGGCTTTTCGAATCCGACGCAAAACTGATAGTTAATTGTAACGTTCAGGGGCATCCTAATGACGATGGAACTCTCAAATTTCGTCTAGATTCAATACATCGTCCTTCAGCCGACTTGTCTCCAAAGGTCTACTACTCCCTCGGGCAACTTATTGTCGTCCTCCTGTGTGTCTAGATTTTCGAATCCGACGCAAAACTGATTGTTAATTGTATCGTTCAGGGCCTTCTAATGACAATGGAACACTCAAATTGCGTCGAGATTCAAGACATCGTACTCCAGCCGACTAGTCTCCATGGAGATATTGCTGCCTCGGGCACCGTATGGTCCGACTCCTGTGAGTCTAGATTTTCGAATCCTACGCATAACTGATAGCTAATTGTAACGCTCAGGGCCACCTAATGACAATGGAACACTCAAATCGCATCGAGGTTCAATACATCGTCCTCCAGCCGACGTGTCTCCAAGGGGATATTGCTGCCTCCGGCACCATAGGGTCCGTCTTCTGTGAGTCTAGATTATCGAATCCGACGCGAAACTGATAGTTAATTGAATCGTTTAGCGCCTTCTAATGAAGATGGAACACTCAAATCGTGTCGAGTTTCAAAACATCGTCCTCCAGCCGACTTGTCTACAAGCGGATATTGCTGCCTCGGGCACTATATTGTCCTTCCCTGTGAGTCTAGATTTTAGAATCAGACGCGAAACTGACAGTTAATTGTAACGTTAAGGGCCTCCTAATGACGATGGAACACTCAAATTGCGTCGAGATTCAATACATCGTCATCCAACCGACTTGTCTCCAGGGGTCTATTGCTACCTCGGGCACCTTTTGGTCATTCTCCTGTAAGTCTAGATTGTCGAATCCGACGCAAAACAGTAGTTACTTGTAACGTTCAGGGCCTCCTAATGACGATTGAACACTCAAATTGCGTCGAGATTCAATACATCGGCCACCAGCCGACATGTTTCCAAGGCTCCATTGAAGCCTGTGGCACCTTCTCCTGTGAGTATAGATTTCCGAATCCGAAGCACAACTGATAGTTTCTTGTAACTTTCAGAGCATCCTAATGGCGATGGAACACTCAAATTGCGTCGTGAATCAATACATCGTCCTCCAGCCGATTTGTCTCCAACAGGGTATTGCTTCCTCGGGCTCCTTATGGTCGTTCTCCTGTGAGTTAGATTTACGAATCCGACGCAAAACTGATAGTTAATTGTAACGTTCAGGGCCTCCTAATGACGATGGAACACTCAAATTGCGTCGAGATTCAATACATCGTCTACCAGCCGACTTGTCTCCAAGGGTCTACTGCTGCCTGTGGCACCTTCTCCTGTGAGTCTAGATTTTCGAATCCAAGGCAAAACTGATAGTTAATTGTAACGTCAGGGCCTCCTAACGACGATGGAACACTCAAATTGCGTCGAGATTCAATACATCGGGCACCAGCCGACATGTTTCCAAGGCTCCATTGCTGCCTGTGGCACCTCCTCCTGTGAGTCTAGATTTTCGAATCCGAAGCAAAACTGATAGTTGCTTGTAACGTTCAGAGCATCCTAATGACGATGGAACACTCAAATTGCGTCGAGGCTCAATACATCGTCCTCCAGCCGATTTGTCTCCAAAGGGATATTGCTGCCTTGGGCACCTTATTGTCGTTCTCCTGTGAGTGTAGATTTTCGAATCCGACGCAAAAGTGATAGTTAATTGTAACGTTCAGGGCCTCCTAATGACGATGGAACACTCAAAATGCGTCGAGATTCGTTAGATCGACCTTCAGCCGACCTGTGTCCATGGGGATTTTGCTGCCTTGGGCACCTTATGGTCGTTCTCCTGTGAGTCTAGATTTTCGAATCCGACGCAAAACTGATAGTTAATTGTAACGTTCAGGGCCTCCTAATGACGATGGAACACTCAAATTGCGTCGAGATTCGTTACATCGACCTTCAGCCGACATGTCTCCAAGGGTCTATCGCTGCCTCGGGCACCTTATGGTCGTTCTCCTGTGAGTCTGGCTTTTCGAATCCGACGCAAAACTGATAGTTAATTGTAACGTTCAGAGCATCCTAATGACGATGAAACTCTCAAATTTCGTCTAGATTCAATACATCGTCCTTCAGCCGACTTGTCCCCAAAGGTCTACTACTCCCTCGGGCAACTTATGGTCGTCCTCCTGTGTGTCTAGATTTTCGAATCCGACGCAAAACTGATTGTTAATTGTAACGTTCAGGGCCTTCTAATGACAATGGAACACTCAAATTGCGTCCAGATTCAAGACATCGTACTCCATCCGACTAGTCTCCATGGAGATATTGCTGCCTCGGGCACCGTATGGTCCGACTCCTGTGAGTCTAGATTTTCGAATCCTACGCATAACTGATAGCTAATTGTAACGCTCAGGGCCACCTAATGACAATGGAACACTCAAATCGCATCGAGGTTCAATACGTCGTCCTCCAGCCGACGTGTCTCCAAGGGGATATTGCTGCCTCGGGCACCATAGGGTCCGTCTTCTGTGAGTCTAGATTATCGAATCCGACGCGAAACTGATAGTTAATTGAATCGTTTAGCGCCTTCTAATGAAGATAGAACACTCAAATCGTGTCGAGTTTCAATACATCGTCCTCCAGCCGACTTGTCTACAAGCGGATATTGCTGCCTCGGGCACTATATTGTCCTTCCCTGTGAGTCTAGATTTTAGAATCAGACGCGAAACTGACAGTTAATTGTATCGTTAAGGGCCTCCTAATGACGATGGAACACTCAAATTGCGTCGAGATTCAATACATCGTCATCCAACCGACTTGTCTCCAGGGGTCTATTGCTACCTCGGGCACCTTATGGTCATTCTCCTGTAAGTCTAGATTGTCGAATCCGACGCAAAACAGTAGTTACTGTTAACGTTCAGGGCCTCCTAATGACGATGGAACACTCAAATTGCGTCGAGATTCAATACATCGGCCACCTGCCGACATGTTTCCAAGGCTCCATTGAAGCCTGTGGCACCTTCTCCTGTGAGTGTAGATTTCCGAATCCGAAGCACAACTGATAGTTTCTTGTAACTTTCAGAGCACCCTAATGGCGATGGAACACTCAAATTGCGTCGTGAATCAATACATCGTCCTCCAGCTGATTTGTCTCCAACAGGGTATTGCTTCCTCGGGCTCCTTATGGTCGTTCTCCTGTGAGTTAGATTTACGAATCCGACGCAAAACTGATAGTTAATTGTAATGGTCAGGGCCTCCTAATGACGATGGAACACTCAAATTGCGTCGAGATTCAATACATCCTCATCCAGCCGACTTGTCTCCAAGGGTCTACTGCTGCCTGTGGCACCTTCTCCTGTGACTCTAGATTTTCGAATCCAACGCAAAACTGATAGTTAATTGTAACGTCAGGGCCTCCTAATGACGATGAAACACTCAAATTGGGTCGAGATTCAATACATCGTCCTCCAGCCGCCTTGTCTCCAAGGGGATATTGCAGCCTCGGGCACCATAGGGTCCGTCTCCTGTGAGACTAGATTTTCGAGTCCGACGCGAAACTGATAGTTAATTGTATCGTTAGGGGCCTCTTAATGACTATGGCACACTTAAATTGCATCGAGGTTCAATACATCGTCCTTCAGCCGACTTGTCTCCAAGGGTCTATTGCTGCCTCGGGCGCCATATAGTCGTTCTCCTGTGAGTCTAGATTTTCGAAAACGACGCGAAACTGATAGTTAATTGTAACGTTCAGGGCCTCCTAATGACGATGGACACTCAAATCGTGTAGCGATTCAATACATCGTCCTCCAGCCGACTTGTCTACAAGGGGATATTGCTGCCTCGGGCACCGTATGGTCCGACTCCTGTGAGTCTAGATTTTCGGATCCTACGCATAACTGATAGTTAATTGTAATGCTCAGGGCCTCCTAATGACGATGGAACACTCAAATTGCATCGAGGTTCAATACATCGTCCTCCACGCGACGTGCCTCCAAGGGGATATTGCTGCATCGGGCTCCATATGGTCCGTCTCCTGTGAGTCTAGATTTTTGAATCCGATGCGGAACTGATAGTTAATTGTGACGTTCAGGGCCTCCTATTGACGATGGTGCACTCAGATTGCGTCGCGATTCAATGCAACGTCCTTCAACCGACTTGTCTCCAAGAGTCCATTGCTGCCTCGTTCACCTTATGGTCGTTCCCCTGTAAGTCTAGATTTTGGATTCCGACGCGAACCTGATTGTTAATTGTAACGTTCAGGGCCTCCTAATGACGATGGAACACTCAAATTGCGTCGAGTTTCAATACATCGTCCTCCAGCCCTCTTCTATCGTAGGGGATATTGCTGCCTCGGGCAGCATATGATTCTTCTCCTGAGCGAAGATTTTCGAATCCGACCCTAAAATGATAGTTAATTGTAACGTTCAGCGCCCCCTAATGGCGATGGAACACTCAAATTGCGTCGAGAGTCAATACATCGTCCTCCAGCCGACTTGTCTACAAGTGGATATTGCTGCCTCGGGCACCATATGGTCCGTCTCCTGTGAGACTAGATTTTCGATTCCGACGCAAAAATGATAGTGAGATGTAACGATCAGCGCCTCCTAATGATGATGGAACACTCAAATTGTGTCGATATTCAATTCATCGTCCTCCAGCCGACTTGTCTCCAAGGGGATATTGCTGCCTCGGGCTCCATATGGTCCGTCTCCTGTGAGTCTAGATTTTTGAATCCGACGCAAAACAGATAGTTAATTGTGACTTTCAGGGCCTCCTATTGACGATGGAGCACTCAGATTGCGTCGCGATTCAATGCAACGTCCTTCAGACGACTTGTCTCCAAGGGTCTATTGCTGCCTCGTTCACCTTATGGTCGTTCCCCTGTGAGTCTAGATTTTGGAATCCGACGCAAAACTGATTGTTAATTGTAACGTTCAGGACCTCCTAATGACGATGGAACACTCAAATTGCGTCGAGATTCAAAACATCGTCCTCCAGCCGACATGTCTCCAAGAGGATATTGCTGTCTCGGACACCATATGGTCCGTCTCCTGTGAGACTAGATATTCGAATCCGACGCGAAACTGATAGTTAATTGTAATGTTCAAGGCCTCCTAATGACGATGGAACACTCAAATATCGTCGAGATATAATACATCGTCATTCAGCCGTCCTGTCTCCAAGAGTCTATTGCTGCCTCGGGCAACTTATGGTCGTTCTCCTGTGTGTCTGGATTTTGGAATCCGACGCAAAACTGATTGTTAATTGTAACGTTCATGGCCTATTAATGACGATGGAACACTCAAATTGCGTCGAGATTCAATACATCGTCCTCCAGCCGACTAGTCTCCAAGGGGTATTGCTGCCTCGGGCACCGTATGGTCCGACTCCTGTGAGTCTAGATTTTTGAATCCGACGCAAAACTGATAGTTATTTGTAACGTTCAGGGCCTCCTAATGACGATGGAACACTCAAATTGCGTCGATATTCAATACATCGTCCTCCAGCCGACTTGTCTCCAAGGGGATATTGCTGCCTCGGGCACCGTATGGTCCGACTCCTGTCTATTGCTGCCTCGGGCACCATATGGTCTTTCTCCTGTGAGTCTAGATTTTCGAATCCTACGCATAACTGATAGTTAATTGTAACGCTCAGGGCCTCCTAATGACGATGGAACACACAAATTGCATCGAGGTTCTATACATCGTCCTCCAGGCGACGTGCCTCCAAGGCGATATTGCTGCCTCGGGCACCATATGGTCCGTCTCCTGTGAGTCTGGATTTTCGACTCCGACGCAAAAATAATAGTGAGATGTAACGATCGGTGCCTCCTAATGATGACGGAACACTCAAATTGCGTCGAGATTCAATACATCGTCCTCCAGCCGACTGGTCTCCAAAGGGATATTGCTGCCTCGGGCTTCACATGGTCCGTCTCCTGTGAGTCTAGATTTTTGAATCCGACGCGGAACTAATAGTTAATTGTGACGTTCAGGGCCTCCTAATGACGATGGAACACTCAAATTGCGTCGAGATTCAATACAACGTCCTTCAGCCGACTTGTCTCCAAGTGTCTATTGCTGCCTCGGGCACCTTATGGTCGTTCCCCTGTGAGTCTAGATTTTGGAATCCGACGCAAACCTGATTGTTAATTGTAACGTTCAGGGCCTCCTAATGACGATGGAACACTCAAATATCGTCGAGATACAATACATCGTCCTTCATCTGACCTGTCTCCAAGAGTCTATTGCTGCCTCGGGCAACTTATGGTCGTTCTCCTGTGAGTCTAGATTTTCGAATCCGACGCATATCTGGTAGTTAATTGTAACGTTCATGGCATCCTAACGACGATGGAACACTCAAATTGCAACGAGATTCAATACATCGTCCTCCAGCCTACTTGTCTCCAAGGGGATATTGCCGTCTCGGGCACCAAATTATCCTTCTCCTGTGAGTCTAGATTTTCGATTCCGACGCCAAAATGATAGTGAATTGTAACGTTCAGCACCTCCTAATGACGGTAGAACAATCAAATTGCGTCGAGATTCAATAAATCGTCCTTCAACCGACTTGCCTCCATGGGTCTATAGCTGCCGCGGGCACTTTATGGTCGTTCTCCTGTGAGTCTAGATTTTGGAATCCGACGCAAAACAGATTGCAATTGTAACGTTCGGGGCCTCCTAAAGACTATCGTACACTCAAATTGCGTCGAGTTTCAATACATCGTCCTCCAGCCGTCTTGTATCCAAGGGGATATTGCTGTCTCGGGCACCATATGATCCTTCTTCTGAGCGTAGATATTCGAATCCGACCCTAAAATAATAGTTAATTGTAACGTTCAGCGCCTCCTAATAATGATGGAATACTCTAATTGCGTCGAGATTCAATTCATCGTCCTCCAGCCGACTTGTCTCCAAGGGGATATTGCTGCCTCGGGATCCATATGGTCCGTCTCCTGTGATTCTAGATTTTTGAATCCGACGCGAAACAGATAGTTAATTGTGACGTTCAGGGCGTCCTAATGACGATGGAACACACAAATTGCGTCGAGTTTACATGCATCGTCCTTCAGCCAACTTGTCTCCATTGGTCTATTGCTGCCTCGGGCACCTTATGGTCGTTCTCCTGTGAGTCTAGATTTTGGAATCCGACTCAAAACTGATTGTTAATTGTAGCGTTCAGGGCCTCCTAATGACGATGGAACACTCAATTTGCGTCGAGACCCAATCCATCGTCCTTCAGCCGACCCTTCTCCAAGGGTCTATTGCTGCGTCGGGCACCTTATGGTCAGTCTCCAGTAAGCCTAGATTTTCAAATCCGACGAAAAACTGATAGATAATTGTAACATTCAGGTCCTCCTGATGACGATGGAACACTCAAATTGCGTCGAGATTCAATACATCATCCTCCAGCCGACTTGGCTCCATGGGGATATTGCTGCCTCGGGCACCTTATGGTCGTTCTCCAGTGAGTCTAGATTTTCGAATCCGAAGCGAAACTGACTGTTAATTGTAACTTTCAGGGCTTCCTAAATACAGTGGAACATTCAAATTACGTCGAGATTCAATACATCGTCATTCAGCCGACTTGTCTGCAGGGGTCTATTGCTGCCTCGGGCACCTTATGGTCGTTCTCCTGTGAGTCTAGATTTTAGAATCCGACGCAAAACTGATAATTAATTGTAACGTTCAGGGCCACCTAATGACGATGGAACACTCAAATTGTGTCGAGATTTAATACATCGGCCTCCAGCCGACTTGTCTCCAAGGGGATATTGCTGTCTCGGGCACCAAATGATCCTTCCCTGTGAGTCTAGATTTTCGAAACCGACGCAAAAATAATAGTGCGATGTAACGATCACCGCCTCCCAATTATGATGGAGCACTCAAATTGCGTCGAGATTCAATACATCGTCCTTCAGCCGACTTGTCTCAAGGGTCTATTACTGCCTCGGGCACCTTAGGGTCGTTCTCCTGTGAGGGTAGATTTTGGAATCCGACGCAAAACTGATTGTTAATTGTAACGTTCAGGGCCTCCTAATGACGATGGAACACTCAAATTCCGTCGAAATTCAATACATCGTCCTCCAGCCGACTTGTCTCCAAATTGCTGCCTCGGGCACCATACGGTCCGTCTCCAGTGAGTCTAGATTCTCGAATCCGACGAAAAACTGATAGTTCATTGTAACATTCAGGGCCTCCTAATGACGATGGAACACTAAAATTGCGTTGCGAACCAATACATCGTTCTCCAGCCGACTTGTCTCCAAGGGTCTATTGCTGTCTCGGGCACCTTATGATCGTTTTCCTGCGAGTCTAGATTTTCGAACCCGACGCCAAGCTGATAGTCAGTTGTAACAGTCAATTCCTCCTAATGACGATGGAACACTCAAATTGCGTCGAGACTGAATACATCGTCCTTCAGCCGACTTTTCTCCAAGGGGAGATTGCTGCCTCAAGCACCTTATGGTCCGTCTCCAGCGAGTCTAGATTTTCTTATCCGACGAAAAACTGATAGTTAATTGTAACATTCAAGGCCTCCTAATGACGATGGAACACTTAAATTGCGTCGAGATACAATACATCGGCCTCCAGCCGACTTGTCTCCAAGGGTCTATTGCTGCCTCGGGCATCTTATGGTCGTTCTCCTGTGAGTCTAGATTTTCGAACCGCCGCATAACTGATAGTTAATTGTAAAGTTCAGGGCATCCTAACGACGATGGAACACTCAAATTGCGTCGAGATTCAATACATCGTTCTCCAGCCGACTTGTCACCTCGGGTCTATTGCTGCCTCAGGCACCTTATGATCGTTCTCCTATGGGTCTAGATTTTCGAACCTGACGCCAAACTGATAGTTAATTGTAACATTCAGGTCCTCCTAATGACGATGGAACACTCAAATTGCTTCGAGATTCAATACATCGTCCTCCAGCCGAATTGTCTCCATGGGGATATTGCTGAGTCGGGCACCTTATGTTCGTTCTCCAGTGAGTCTAGATTATCGAATCCGACGCGAAACTGATTGTTAATTGTAACGTTCATTGCCACCTAATGACGATGGAACACTCAAATTGCGTCGATATTAAATACATCGGCCTCCAGCCGACTTGTCTCCAAGGGGATATTGCTGTCTCGGGCACCAAATGACCCTCCCTGTGAGTCTAGATTTTCGAATCCGACGCAAAAATAATAGTGAGATGTAACAATCAGCGCCTCCTAATGATGATGGAACACTCAAATTGCGTCGAGATTCAATACATCGACCTCCAGCCGACTTGTTCCCAAGGGTCTATTGCTACCTCGGGCAACTTTGGTCGTTCTCCTGTGAGTCTAGACTTTGGAATCCGACGCAAAACTGATTGTTAATTGTATCGTTCACGGCCTCCTAATGACGATGGAACACTCAAATTGCGTCGAGATTCAATAGATCGTCCTCCATCCGACTTCTATCCAAGGGGATATTGCTGTCTCGGGCACGATATGATCCTTCTCCTCTGCGTGGATTTTCGAATCCGACCCTAAAATGGTAGTTAATTGTAACGTTCAGCGTCTCCTAATGCCGATGGAACACTCAAATTGCGTCGAGATTCTATACATCGTACTCTAGCCGACTTGTCTCCATGGGGATATTGCTGCCTCGGGCACCTTAAGGTCGTTCTGCTGTGAGTTTAGATTTTCGAATCCGAAGCAAATCTGATTGTTAATTGTAACGTTCGGGGCGTCCTAATGACGATGGAACACTATAATTGCGTCGAGATACAATACATCGTCCTCCAGCCGACTTGTAACCAAGGGGATATTGCTGTCTCGGGCACCAAATGATCCTTCACCTGTGAGTCTAGATTTTCGGATCCGACGCCTAAATGATAGTGAATTGTAACGTTCAGCGCGTCCTAATGACGATAGAGAAATCAAATTGCGTCGAGATTCAATTCATCGTCCTCCAGCCGACTTGTCACAAGGGGATATTGCTGCCTCGGGCTCCATATGGTCCGTCTCCTGTGAGTCTAGATTTTTGAATCCAAAGCGAACCTGATAGTTAATTGTGACGTTCAGGGCATCCTAATGGCGATGGAGCACTCAAATTGCGTCGCGAACCCATACATCGTTCTCCAGCCGACTTGTCTCCAAGGGTCTATTGCTGCCTCGAGCACATTATGATCGTTTTCCTGCGAGTCTAGATTTTCGATCCCGACGCCAAGCTGATAGTCAATTGTAACATTCAAGGCCTCCTAATGACGATGGAACACTCAATTTGCGTCGAGATTCTATACATCGTCCTCTAGCCGACATGTCTCCATGGGGATATTGCTGCCTCGGGCACCTTAAGGTCGTTCTGCTGTGAGTTTAGATTTTCGAATCCGACGCGAAACTGATAGTTAATTGTAACGATCAGGGCTTCCTAATGACGATGGAACACTCAAATTGCGTCGAGAGTCAATACATCGTCATTCAGCCGACTTGTCTCCAAGGGTCTATTGCCGCCTCGGGCACCTTATGGTCGTTCTCCTGTGAGTCTCGATTTTCGAATCCGACGCAAAACTGATAGTTAATTGTAACGTTCAGGGCCTCCTAATCACGATGGAACACTCAAATTGCGTCGAGGTTCAGTACATCGTCCGCCAGCCGACGTGCCTCCAAGGGGGTATTGCTGCCTCGGGCACCATATGGTCCGTCTCCTGTGAGACTAGACTACCGATTCCGACGCAAAAATGATAGTGAGATGTAACGATCAGCGCCACCTAATGATGATGGAACACACAAACTGCGTCGAGATTCAATACATTGTCCTCCAGGCGACTTGTCTCCAAGGAGATATTGCTGCCTCGGGTTCCATATGGTCCGTCTCCTGTGAGCCTAGATTTTTGAATTTGACGCGAAACTGATAGTTAATTGTAACCGTCAGAGCCTCCTAATGACGATGGAACACTCAAATTGCGTCGAGATTCAATAAATCGTCCTTCAGCCAACTTGTCTCCAAGGGTCTATTGCTGCCCCGGGCACCTTATGGTCGTACTCCTGTGAGTCTAGATTTTCGAATCCGACGCGAAACTGATTGTTAATTGTAACGTTCAGGGCTTCCTAATTATGATGGAACACTCAAATTGCGTCGAGACTCAATACATCGTCATTCAGCCGACTTGTCTGTAGGGGTCAATTGCTGCCTCGGGCACCTTATGGTCGTTCTCCTGTGAGTCTAGATTTTAGAATCCGACGCAAAACTGATAATTAATTGTAGCGTTCAGGGCCACCTAATGACGATGGAACACTCAAATTGCGTCGAGATTCAATACATCGTCCTTCAGCCGAATTGTCTCCAAGGGTCTATTGCTGCCCCGGGCACCTTATGGTCGTTCTCCTGTGAGTCTAGATTTTCGAATCCGACGCGAAACTGATTGTTAATTGTAACATTCATTGCTTCCTAATGACGATGGAACACTCAAATTGCGTCGAGAGTCAATACATCGTCTTCCAGCCGACTTGTCTACAAGGGGATATTGCTGCCTCGGGCTCCATGTGGTCCGTCTCCTGTTAGTCTAGATTTTCGAATCCCACGCAAAAATGATTGTTAATTATAACGTTCAGGGCCACCTAATGACGATGGAACACACAAATTGCGTCGAGATTCAATTCATCGTCCGCCAGCCGACTTGTATCCAAGGGGATATTGCTGTCTCGGGCACCATATGATCCTTCTCCTCAGCGTAGATTTTCGAATCCGACCCTAAAATGATAGTTAATTGTAACGTTCAGCGCCTCGTAATGACGATGGAACACTCAAATTGCGTTGAGATTCAATACATCGTCCTCCAGCCGAATGGTCTCCATGGGGATATTGCTGCCTCGGGCACCATATGGTCGTTCTCCAGTGAGTCTAGATTATCGAATCCGACGCGAAACTGATTGTTAATTGTAACATTCATTGCTTCCTAATGACGATGGAACACTCAAATTGCGTCGAGAGTCAATACATCGTCCTCCAGCCGACTTGTTCCCAAGGGTCTATTGCTGCCTCGGGCATGTTATGGTCGTTCTCCTGTGAGTCTAGACTTTGGAATCCGACGCAAAACTGATTGTTAATTATAACGTTCACGGCCTCTTAATGACGATGGAACACTCAAATTGCGTCGAGATTCAATACATCGTCCTCCAGCCGACTTGTATCCAAGGGGATATTGCTGTCTCGGGCACCATACGATCCTTCTCCTCAGCGTGGGTTTTCGAATCCCACCCTAAAATGATAGTTAATTGTAACGTTCAGCGCCTCCTAATTCCGATGGAACACTCAAATTGCGTCGAGAGTCATGCCATCGTCCTCCAGCCGACTTGTCTACAAGGGGATATTGCTGCCTCGGGCTCCATGTGGTCCGTCTCCTGTTAGTCTAGATTTTCGAATCCCACGCAAAAATGTTTGTTAATTGTAACGTTCAAGGCCACCTTATGAGGATGGAACACTCAAATTGCGTCGAGATTCAAAACATCGGCCTCGAGCCGACTTGTCTCCAATGGTCTACTGCTGCCTCGGGCACCTTATGGTCGTTCTCCTGTGAGTCTAGATTTTGGAATCCGAAGCAAAACTGATTGTTAATTGTAACGTTCAGGGCCTCCTAATGACAAAGGAACACTCAAATTGCGTCGAGATTCAATACATCGTCCTCCAGCCTACTTGTCTCCAAGGGGATATTGCTGCCTGGGGCACCAAAGGATCCATCTCCTGTGAGTCTAGATTTTCGATTCCGACGCGAAACTGATAGTTAATTGTAACGTTCAGGGCCTCCTATTGACGATGGAACACTTAAATTGCGTGGAGATTCAATACATCGTCCTTCAGCCGACTTGTCTCTAAGAGTCTATTGCTGCCTCGGGCACCTAATGATTGTTCTCCTGTGAGTCTAGATTTTCGAATCCGACGCAAAACTGATAGTTAAATGAATCGTTTAGCGCCTCCTAATGACGATGGAACACTTAAATTGCGTCGAGGTTCAATACATCGTCCTTCAGCCGACTTGTCTCCAAGGGTCTATTGCTGCCTCGGGCACCATATAGTCGTTCTCCTGTGAGTCTAGATTTTCGAATCCGACGCGAAACTGATAGTTAATTGTAACGTTCAGGGCCTCCTAATGACGATGGAACACTCAAATCGTGTCGCGATTCAATACATCGTCCTCTAGCCGACTTGTCTACAAGGGGATATTGCTGCCTCGGGCACTATATGGTCCTTCCCTGTGAGTATAGATATTAGAATCAGACGCGAAACTGATAGTTAATTGTAACGTTCAGGGCCTCCTAATGTCGATGGATCATTCTACTTGCGTCGAGATTCAATACATCGTCATCCAACCGATTTGTTTCCAAGGGTCTTTTGCTACCTCGGGCACCTTATGGTCATTCTCCTGTAAGTCTAGATTGTCGAATCCGACGCAAAACTGTCGTTGCTTGTATCGCACAGGGCCTCCTAACGACGATGGACACTCAAATTGCGTCGAGATTCAATACATCGGCCACCAGCCGACATGTTTTCAAGGCTCCATTGCTGCCTGTGGCACCTCCTCCTGTGAGTCTAGATTTTCGAATCCGAAGCAAAACTGATAGTTGCTTGTAACTTTCAGAGCATCCTAATGACGATGGAACACTCGAATTGCGTCGAGGCTCAATACATCGTCCTCCAGCCAATTTGTCTCCAAAGGGATATTGCTGCCTTGGGCACCTTATTGTCGTTCTCCTGTGAGTGTAGATTTTCGAATCCGACGCAAAAGTGATAGTTAATTGTAACGTTCAGGGCCTTCTAATGACAATGGAACACTGAAATTGCGTCGAGATTCAATACATCGTCCTCCTGCCGACTAGTCTCCATGGAGATATTGCTGCCTCGGGCACCGTATGATCCGACTCCTGTGAGTCTAGATTTTCGAATCCTACGCAAAACTGATAGTTAATTGTAACGTTCAGGGCCTCCTAATGGCGATGGAACACTCAAATTGCGTCGAGATTCGTTACATCGACCTTCAGCCGACCTGTCTCCAAGGATCTATCGCTGCCTCGGGCACCTTATGGTCGTTCTCCTGTGAGTCTGGCTTTTCGAATCCGACGCAAAACTGATAGTTAATTGTAACGTTCAGGGGCATCCTAATGACGATGGAACTCTCATATTTCGTCTAGATTCAATACATCGTCCTTCAGCCGACTTGTCTCCAAAGGTCTACTACTCCCTCGGGCAACTTATGGTCGTCCTCCTGTGTCTCTAGATTTTCGAATCCGACGCAAAACTGATTGTTAATTGTATCGTTCAGGGCCTTCTAATGACAATGGAACACTCAAATTGCGTCGAGATTCAAGACATCGTACTCCAGCCGACTAGTCTCCATGGAGATATTGCTGCCTCGGGCACCGTATGGTCCGACTCCTGTGAGACTAGATTTTCGAATCCTACGCATAACTGATAGCTAATTGTAACGCTCAGGGCCACCTAATGACAATGGAACACTCAAATCGCATCGAGGTTCAATACATCGTCCTCCAGCCGACGTGTCTCCAAGCGGATATTGCTGCCTCGGGCACTATATTATCCTTCCCTGTGAGTCTAGATTTTAGAATCAGACGCGAAACTGACAGTTAATTGTAATGTTAAGGGCCTCCTAATGACGATGGAACACTCAAATTGCGTCGAGATTCAATACATCGTCATCCAACCGACTTGTCTCCAGGGGTCTATTGCTACCTCGGGCACCTTTTGGTCATTCTCCTGTAAGTCTAGATTGTCGAATCCGACGCAAAACAGTAGTTACTTGTAACGTTCAGGGCCTCCTAATGACGATGGAACACTCAAATTGCGTCGAGATTCAATACATCGGCCACCAGCCGACATGTTTCCAAGGCTCCATTGAAGCCTGTGGCACCTTCTCCTGTGAGTATAGATTTCCGAATCCGAAGCACAACTGATAGTTTCTTGTAACTTTCAGAGCATCCTAATGGCGATGGAACACTCAAATTGCGTCGTGAATCAATACATCGTCCTCCAGCCGATTTGTCTCCAACAGGGTATTGCTTCCTCGGGCTCCTTATGGTCGTTCTCCTGTGAGTTAGATTTACGAATCCGACGCAAAACTGATAGTTAATTGTAACGTTCAGGGCCTCCTAATGACGATGGAACACTCAAATTGCGTCGAGATTCAATACATCGTCTACCAGCCGACTTGTCTCCAAGGGTCTACTGCTGCCTGTGGCACCTTCTCCTGTGAGTCTAGATTTTCGAATCCAACGCAAAACTGATAGTTAATTGTAACGTCAGGGCCTCCTAATGACGATGAAACACTCAAATTGGGTCGAGATTCAATACATCGTCCTCCAGCCGCCTTGCCTCCAAGGGGATATTGCAGCCTCCTGCACCATAGGGTCCGTCTCCTGTGAGTCTAGATTCTCGAATCCGACGCGAAACTGATAGTTATTTGAATCGTTTAGCGCCTCCTAATGACGATGGAACACTTAAATTGCGTCGAGGTTCAATACATCGTCCTTCAGCCGACTTGTCTCCAAGGGTCTATTGCTGCCTCGGGCACCATATAATCGTTCTCCTGTGAGTCTAGATTTTCGAATCCGACGCGAAACTGATAGTTAATTGTAACGTTCAGGGCCTCCTAATGACGATGGAACACTCAAATCGTGTCGCGATTCAATACATCGTCCTCTAGCCGACTTGTCTACAAGGGGATATTGCTGCCTCGGGCACTATATGGTCCTTCCCTGTGAGTATAGATATTAGAATCAGACGCGAAACTCATAGTTAATTGTAACGTTCAGGGCCTCCTAATGTCGATGGATCACTCTACTTGCGTCGAGATTCAATACATCGTCATCCAACCGACTTGTCTCCAGGGGTCTATTGCTACCTCGGGCACCTTATGGTCATTCTCCTGTAAGTCTAGATTGTCGAATCCGACGCAAAACAGTAGTTACTTGTAACGTTCAGGGCCTCCTAATGACGATGGAACACTCAAATTGCGTCGAGATTCAATACATCGGCCACCAGCCGACATGTTTCCAAGGCTCCATTGAAGCCTGTGGCACCTTCTCCTGTGAGTATAGATTTCCGAATCCGAAGCACAACTGATAGTTTCTTGTAACTTTCAGAGCACCCTAATGGCGATGGAACACTCAAATTGCGTCGTGAATCAATACATCGTCCTCCAGCTGATTTGTCTCCAACAGGGTATTGCTTCCTCGGGCTCCTTATGGTCGTTCTCCTGTGAGTTAGATTTACGAATCCGACGCAAAACTGATAGTTAATTGTAATGGTCAGGGCCTCCTAATGACGATGGAACACTCAAATTGCGTCGAGATTCAATACATCCTCATCCAGCCGACTTGTCTCCAAGGGTCTACTGCTGCCTGTGGCACCTTCTCCTGTGAGTCTAGATTTTCGAATCCAACGCAAAACTGATAGTTAATTGTAACGTCAGGGCCTCCTAATGACGATGAAACACTCAAATTGGGTCGAGATTCAATACATCGTCCTCCAGCCGCCTTGTCTCCAAGGGGATATTGCAGCCTCGGGCACCATAGGGTCCGTCTCCTGTGAGACTAGATTTTCGAGTCCGACGCGAAACTGATAGTTAATTGTATCGTTAGGGGCCTCTTAATGACTATGGCACACTTAAATTGCGTCGCGGTTCAATACATCGTCCTTCAGCCGACTTGTCTCCAAGGGTCTATTGCTGCCTCGGGCACCATATAGTCGTTCTCCTGTGAGTCTAGATTTTCGAATCCGACGCGAAACTGATAGTTAATTGTAACGTTCAGGGCCTCCTAATGACGATGGACACTCAAATCGTGTCGCGATACAATACATCGTCCTCCAGCCGACTTGTCTCCATGGGGATATTGCTGCCTCGGGCACCTTATGTTCCGTCTCCTGTGAGACTAGATTTTCGAATTCGACGCGAAACTGATAGTTAATTGTAACGTTCAGGGCTTCCCATTGGCGATTGGACACTCAAATTGCGTCGAGGTTCAATACATCGCCCTTCAGCCGATTTGTCTCCAACAGGGTATTGCTTCCTCGGGCTCCTTATGGTCGTAATCCTGTGAGTTAGATTTACGAATCCGACGCAAAACTGATAGTTAATTGTAACGTTCAGGGCCTTCTAATGACAATGGAACACTCAAATTGCGTCGAGATTCAATACATCGTCCTCCAGCCCACTAGTCTCCATGGAGATATTGCTGCCTCGAGCACCGTATGGTCCGACTCCTGTGAGTCTAGATTTTCGAATCCTACGCATAACTGATAGCTAATCGTAACGCTCAGGGCCACCTAATAACAATGGAACACTCAAATCGCATCGAGGTTCAATACATCGTCCTCCAGCCGACTTGCCTCCAAGGGGATATTGCTGCCTCGGGCACCATATAGTCCGTCTCCTGTGAGTCTGGGCAAAAATAATAGTGAGATATAACGATCAGCGCCTCCTAATGATGACGGAACACTCAAATTGCGTCGAGATTCAATACATCGTCCTTCAGCCGACTTGTCTCCAAAGGTCTATTGCTGCCTCGTGCACCTTATGGTCGTCTTCCTGTGAGTGTAGATTTTCGAATCCGATGCACAACTGATAGTTAATTATAACGTCCAGGGCCTCCTAATGACGATGCAACACTCAAATTGCGTCGAGATTCAATACATCGTCATCCAACCGACTTGTCTCCAAGGGTCTATTCCTGCCTCGGGCACCTTATGGTCGTTCTCCTGTGTGTCTATATTATCGAATCCGACGCAAAACTGGTAGTTAATTGTAACGATCAGGGCCTCCTAATGACGATGGAACACTCAATTTTCGTCGAGATTCAATACATCGTCCTGCAGGTGACTTGTCTCCAAGGGGATATTGCTGCCTCGGGCACCTTATGGTCGTTCTCCTGTGAGTCTAGATTTTCGTATCCGACGCAAAACTGATAGTTAATTGTAACGTTCAGGGCCTCCTAATGACGATGGAACATTCAAATTGCGTCGAGATTCGTTACATCGACCTTTAGCCGAACTGTCTCCAAGGGTCTGTTGCTGCCTCGGCCACCTTATGGTCGTTCTTCTGTAACTCTAGATTTTCGAATTCGACGCAAAACTGATAGTTAATTGTAACATTCATGGCATCCTAATGACGATGGAACTCTCAAATTCCGTCGAGATTCAATACATCGTCCTTCAGCCGCCTTGTCTCCAAAGTCTATTGCTGCCTCGGGCACCTTATGGTCGTCCTCCTGTGTGTCTTGATTTTCGAATCCGACGCAAAACTGATTGTTAATTGTAACGTTCTGGACCTTCTAATGACGATGGAACACTCAAATTGCGTCCAGATTCAATACATCGTCCTCCAGCCGACTAGTCTCCAAGGGGATATTGCTGCCTCGGGCACCGTATGGTCCGACTCCTGTGAGTCTAGATTTTCGAATCCTACGCATAACTGATAGTTAATTGTAATGCTCAGGGCCTCCTAATGACGATGGAACACTCAAATTGCATCGAGGTTCAATACATCGTCCTCCACGCGACGTGCCTCCAAGGGGATATTGCTGCATCGGGCTCCATATTGTCCGTCTCCTGTGAATCTAGATTTTTGAATCCGATGCGGAACTGATAGTTAATTGTGACGTTCAGGGCCTCCTATTGACGATGGAGCACTCAGATTGCGTCGCGATTCAATGCAACGTCCTTCAACCGACTTGTCTCCAAGGGTCTATTGCTGCCTCGTTCACCTTATGGTCGTTCCCCTGTAAGTCTAGATTTTGGATTCCGACGCAAACCTGATTGTTAATTGTAACGTTCAGGGCCTCCTAATGACGATGGAACACTCAAATTGCGTCGAGTTTCAATACATCGTCCTCCAGCCCTCTTCTATCGTAGGGGATATTGCTGTCTCGGGCAGCATATGATCCTTCTCCTGAGCGAAGATTTTCGAATCCGACCCTAAAATGATAGTTAATTGTAACGTTCAGCGCCCCCTAATGGCGATGGAACACTCAAATTGCGTCGAGAGTCAATACATCGTCCTCCAGCCGACTTGTCTACAAGTGGATATTGCTGCCTCGGGCACCATATGGTCCGTCTCCTGTGAGACTAGATTTTCGATTCCGACGCAAAAATGATAGTGAGATGTAACGATCAGCGCCTCCTAATGATGATGGAACACTCAAATTGCGTCGAGATTCAATTCATCGTCCTCCAGCCGACTTGTCTCCAAGGGGATATTGCTGCCTCGGGCTCCATATGGTCCGTCTCCTGTGAGTCTAATTTTTGAATCCGACGCAAAACAGATAGTTAATTGTGACTTTCAGGGCCTCCTATTGACGATGGAGCACTCAGATTGCGTCGCGATTCAATGCAACGTCCTTCAGCCGACTTGTCTCCAAGGGTCTATTGCTGCCTCGTTCACCTTATGGTCGTTCCCCTGTGAGTCTAGATTTTGGAATCCGACGCAAAACTGATTGTTAATTGTAACGTTCAGGACCTCCTAATGACGATGGAACACTCAAATTGCGTCGAGATTCAAAACATCGTCCTCCAGCCGACTTGTCTCCAAGAGGATATTGCTGCCTCGGACACCATGTGGTCCGTCTCCTGTGAGACTAGATATTCGAATCCGACGCGAAACTGATAGTTAATTGTAACGTTCAAGGCCTCCTAATGACGATGGAACACTCAAATATCGTCGAGATATAATACATCGTCATTCAGCCGTCCTGTCTCCAAGAGTCTATTGCTGCCTCGGGCAACTTATGGTCGTTCTCCTGTGTGTCTAGATTTTGGAATCCGACGCAAAACTGATTGTTAATTGTAACGTTCATGGCCTATTAATGACGATGGAACACTCAAATTGCGTCGAGATTCAATACATCGTCCTCCAGCCGACTAGTCTCCAAGGGGTATTGCTGCCTCGGGCACCGTATGGTCCGACTCCTGTGAGTCTAGATTTTTGAATCCGACGCAAAACTGATAGTTAATTGTAACGTTCAGGGCCTCCTAATGACGATGGAACACTCAAATTGCGTCGATATTCAATACATCGTCCTCCAGCCGACTTGTCTCCAAGGGGATATTGCTGCCTCGGGCACCGTATGGTCCGACCCTGTCTATTGCTGCCTCGGGCACCATATGGTCTTTCTCCTGTGAGTCTAGATTTTCGAATCCGACGCATAACTGATAGTTAATTGTAACGCTCAGGGCCTCCTAATGACGATGGAACACTCAAATTGCATCGAGGTTCTATACATCGTCCTCCAGGCGACGTGCCTCCAAGGCGATATTGCTGCCTCGGGCACCATATGGTCCGTCTCCTGTGAGTCTGGATTTTCGATTCCGACGCAAAAATAATAGTGAGATGTAACGATCGGTGCCTCCTAATGATGACGGAACACTCAAATTGCGTCGAGATTCAATACATCGTCCTCCAGCCGACTGGTCTCCAAAGGGATATTGCTGCCTCGGGCTTCATATGGTCCGTCTCCTGTGAGTCTAGATTTTTGAATCCGACGCGGAACTAATAGTTAATTGTGACGTTCAGGGCCTCCTAATGACGATGGAACACTCAAATTGCGTCGAGATTCAATACAACGTCCTTCAGCCGACTTGTCTCCAAGTGTCTATTGCTGCCTCGGGCACCTTATGGTCGTTCCCCTGTGAGTCTAGATTTTGGAATCCGACGCAAACCTGATTGTTAATTGTAACGTTCAGGGCCTCCTAATGACGATGGAACACTCAAATATCGTCGAGATACAATACATCGTCCTTCATCTGACCTGTCTCCAAGAGTCTATTGCTGCCTCGGGCAACTTATGGTCGTTCTCCTGTGAGTCTAGATTTTCGAATCCGACGCATATCTGGTAGTTAATTGTAACGTTCATGGCATCCTAATGACGATGGAACACTCAAATTGCAACGAGATTCAATACATCGTCCTCCAGCCTACTTGTCTCCAAGGGGATATTGCCGTCTCGGGCACCAAATTATCCTTCTCCTGTGAGTCTAGATTTTCGATTCCGACGCCAAAATGATAGTGAATTGTAACGTTCAGCACCTCCTAATGACGGTAGAACAATCAAATTGCGTCGAGATTCAATAAATCGTCGTTCAACCGACTTGCCACCATGGGTCTATAGCTGCCGCGGGCACTTTATGGTCGTTCTCCTGTGAGTCTAGATTTTGGAATCCGACGCAAAACAGATTGCAATTGTAACGTTCGGGGCCTCCTAAAGACTATCGTACACTCAAATTGCGTCGAGTTTCAATACATCGTCCTCCAGCCGTCTTGTATCCAAGGGGATATTGCTGTCTCGGGCACCATATGATCCTTCTCCTGAGCGTAGATATTCGAATCCGACCCTAAATTAATTGTTAATTGTAACGTTCAGCGCCTCCTAATAATGATGGAATACTCTAATTGCGTCGAGATTCAATTCATCGTCCTCCAGCCGACTTGTCTCCAAGGGGATATTGCTGCCTCGGGATCCATATGGTCCGTCTCCTGTGATTCTAGATTTTTGAATCCGACGCGAAACAGATAGTTAATTGTAGCGTTCAGGGCCTCCTAATGACGATGGAACACTCAATTTGCGTCGAGACCCAATCCATCGTCCTTCAGCCGACTTGTCTCCAAGGGTCTATTGCTGCCTCGGGCACCTTATGGTCAGTCTCCAGTAAGCCTAGATTTTCAAATCCGACGAAAAACTGATAGATAATTGTAACATTCAGGTCCTCCTGATGACGATGGAACACTCAAATTGCGTCGAGATTCAATACATCATCCTCCAGCCGACTTGGCTCCATGGGGATATTGCTGCCTCGGGCACCTTATGGTCGTTCTCCAGTGAGTCTAGATTTTCGAATCCGAAGCGAAACTGACTGTTAATTGTAACTTTCAGGGCTTCCTAAATACAGTGGAACATTCAAATTACGTCGAGATTCAATACATCGTCATTCAGCCGACTTGTCTGCAGGGGTCTATTGCTGCCTCGGGCACCTTATGGTCGTTCTCCTGTGAGTCTAGATTTTAGAATCCGACGCAAAACTGATAATTAATTGTAACGTTCAGGGCCACCTAATGACGATGGAACACTCAAATTGTGTCGAGATTTAATACATCGGCCTCCAGCCGACTTGTCTCCAAGGGGATATTGCTGTCTCGGGCACCAAATGATCCTTCCCTGTGAGTCTAGATTTTCGAAACCGACGCAAAAATAATAGTGCGATGTAACGATCACCGCCTCCCAATTATGATGGAGCACTCAAATTGCGTCGAGATTCAATACATCGTCCTTCAGCCGATTTGTCTCAAGGGTCTATTACTGCCTCGGGCACCTTAGGGTCGTTCTCCTGTGAGGGTAGATTTTGGAATCCGACGCAAAACTGATTGTTAATTGTAACGTTCAGGGCCTCCTAATGACGATGGAACACTCAAATTCCGTCGAAATTCAATACATCGTCCTCCAGCCGACTTGTCTCCAAATTGCTGCCTCGGGCACCATACGGTCCGTCTCCAGTGAGTCTAGATTCTCGAATCCGACGAAAAACTGATAGTTCATTGTAACATTCAGGGCCTCCTAATGACGATGGAACACTAAAATTGCGTCGCGAACCAATACATCGTTCTCCAGCCGACTTGTCTCCAAGGGTCTATTGCTGCCTCGGGCACCTTATGATCGTTTTCCTGCGAGTCTAGATTTTCGAACCCGACGCCAAGCTGATAGTCAGTTGTAACAGTCAATTCCTCCTAATGACGATGGAACACTCAAATTGCGTCGAGACTCAATACATCGTCCTTCAGCCGACTTTTCTCCAAGGGGAGATTGCTGCCTCAAGCACCTTATGGTCCGTCTCCAGCGAGTCTAGATTTTCTTATCCGTCGAAAAACTGATAGTTAATTGTAACATTCAAGGCCTCCTAATGACGATGGAACACTTTAATTGCGTCGAGATACAATACATCGTCCTCCAGCCGACTTGTCTCCAAGGGTCTATTGCTGCCTCGGGCATCTTATAATCGTTCTCCTGTGAGTCTAGATTTTCGAACCGCCGCATAACTGATAGTTAATTGCAAAGTTCAGGGCATCCTAATGACGATGGAACACTCAAATTGCGTCGAGATTCAATACATCGTTCTCCAGCCGACTTGTCACCTCGGGTCTATTGCTGCCTCAGGCACCTTATGATCGTTCTCCTATGGGTCTAGATTTTCGAACCTGACGCCAAACTGATAGTTAATTGTAACATTCAGGTCCTCCTAATGACGATGGAACACTCAAATTGCGTCGAGATTCAATACATCGTCCTCCAGCCGAATTGTCTCCATGGGGATATTGCTGAGTCGGGCACCTTATGGTCGTTCTCCAGTGAGTCTAGATTATCGAATCCGACGCGAAACTGATTGTTAATTGTAACGTTCATGGCCACCTAATGACGATGGAACACTCAAATTGCGTCGATATTAAATACATCGGCCTCCAGCCGACTTGTCTCCAAGGGGATATTGCTGTCTCGGGCACCAAATGACCCTCCCTGTGAGTCTAGATTTTCGAATCCGACGCAAAAATAATAGTGAGATGTAACAATCAGCGCCTCCTAATGATGATGGAACACTCAAATTGCGTCGAGATTCAATACATCGACCTCCAGCCGACTTGTTCCCAAGGGTCTATTGCTACCTCGGGCACCTTATGGTCGTTCTCCTGTGAGTCTAGACTTTGGAATCCGACGCAAAACTGATTGTTAATTGTAACGTTCACGGCCTCCTAATGACGATGGAACACTCAAATTGCGTCGAGATTCAATAGATCGTTCTCCATCCGACTTCTATCCAAGGGAAATTGCTATCTCGGGCACCATATGATCCTTCTCCTCTGCGTGGATTTTCGAATCCGACCCTAAAATGATAGTTAATTGTAACGTTCAGCGCCTCCTAATGCCGATGGAACACTCAAATTGCGTCGAGATTCTATACATCGTCCTCTAGCCGACTTGTCTCCATGGGGATATTGCTGCCTCGGGCACCTTAAGGTCGTTCTGCTGTGAGTTTAGATTTTCGAATCCGAAGCAAATCTGATTGTTAATTGTAACGTTCGGGGCGTCCTAATGACGATGGAACACTATAATTGCGTCGAGATACAATACATCGTCCTCCAGCCGACTTGTAACCAAGGGGATATTGCTGTCTCGGGCACCAAATGATCCTTCACCTGTGAGTCTAGTTTTTCGGATCCGACGCCTAAATGATAGTGAATTGTAACGTTCAGCGCGCCCTAATGACGATAGAGAAATCAAATTCCGTCGAGATTCAATTCATCGTCCTCCAGCCGACTTGTCACAAGGGGATATTGCTGCCTCGGGCTCCATATGGTCCGTCTCCTGTGGGTCTAGATTTTTGAATCCAAAGCGAACCTGATAATTAATTGTGACGTTCAGGGCATCCTAATGGCGATGGAGCACTCAAATTGCGTCGCGAACCCATACATCGTTCTCCAGCCGACTTGTCTCCAAGGGTCTATTGCTGCCTCGAGCACATTATGATCGTTTTCCTGCGAGTCTAGATTTTCGATCCCGACGCCAAGCTGATAGTCAATTGTAACATTCAAGGCCTCCTAATGACGATGGAACACTCAAATTGCGTCGAGATTCTATACATCGTCCTCTAGCCGACTTGTCTCTATGGGGATATTGCTGCCTCGGGCACCTTAAGGTCGTTCTGCTGTGAGTTTAGATTTTCGAATCCGACGCGAAACTGATAGTTAATTGTAACGATCAGGGCATCCTAATGACGATGGAACACTCAAATTGCGTCGAGAGTCAATACATCGTCATTCAGCCGACTTGTCTCCAAGGGTCTATTGCCGCCTCGGGCACCTTATGGTCGTTCTCCTGTGAGTCTCGATTTTCGAATCCGACGCAAAACTGATAGTTAATTGCAACGTTCAGAGCCTCCTAATCACGATGGAACACTCAAATTGCGTCGAGGTTCAGTACATCGCCCGCCAGCCGACGTGCCTCCAAGGGGGTATTGCTGCCTCGGGCACCATATGGTCCGTCTCCTGTGAGACTAGACTATCGATTCCGACGCAAAAATGATAGTGAGATGTAACGATCAGCGCCTCCTAATGATGATGGAACACACAAACTGCGTCGAGATTCAATACATTGTCCTCCAGGCGACTTGTCTCCAAGGAGATATTGCTGCCTCGGGTTCCATATGGTCCGTCTCCTGTGAGCCTAGATTTTTGAATTTGACGCGAAACTGATAGTTAATTGTAACCGTCAGAGCCTCCTAATGACGTTGGAACACTCAAATTGCGTCGAGATTCAATACATCGTCCTTCAGCCAACTTGTCTCCAAGGGTCTATTGCTGCCCCGGGCACCTTATGGTCGTACTCCTGTGAGTCTAGATTTTCGAATCCGACGCGAAACTGATTGTTAATTGTAACGTTCAGGGCTTCCTAATGATGATGGAACACTCAAATTGCGTCGAGACTCAATACATCGTCATTCAGCCGACTTGTCTGTAGGGGTCAATTGCTGCCTCGGGCACCTTATGGTCGTTCTCCTGTGAGTCTAGATTTTAGAATCCGACGCAAAACTGATAATTAATTGTAGCGTTCAGGGCCACCTAATGACGATGGAACACTCAAATTGCGTCGAGATTCAATACATCGTCCTTCAGCCGACTTGTCTCCAAGGGTCTATTGCTGCCCCGGGCACCTTATGGTCGTTCTCCTGTGAGTCTAGATTTTCGAATCCGACGCGAAACTGATTGTTAATTGTAACATTCATTGCTTCCTAATGACGATGGAACACTCAAATTGCGTCGAGAGTCAATACATCGTCTTCCAGCCGACTTGTCTACATGGGGATATTGCTGCCTCGGGCTCCATGTGGTCCGTCTCCTGTTAGTCTAGATTTTCGAATCCCACGCAAAAATGATTGTTAATTATAACGTTCAGGGCCACCTAATGACGATGGAACACACAAATTGCGTCGAGATTCAATTCATCGTCCTCCAGCCGACTTGTATCCAAGGGGATATTGCTGTCTCGGGCACCATATGATCCTTCTCCTCAGCGTAGATTTTCGAATCCGACCCTAAAATGATAGTTAATTGTAACGTTCAGCGCCTCCTAATTCCGATGGAACACTCAAATTGCGTCGAGAGTCATGCCATCGTCCTCCAGCCGACTTGTCTACAAGGGGATATTGCTGCCTCGGGCTCCATGTGGTCCGTCTCCTGTTAGTCTAGATTTTCGAATCCCACGCAAAAATGTTTGTTAATTGTAACGTTCAAGGCCACCTTATGAGGATGGAAAACTCAAATTGCGTCGAGATTCAAAACATCGGCCTCGAGCCGACTTGTCTCCAATGGTCTACTGCTGCCTCGGGCACCTTATGGTCGTTCTCCTGTGAGTCTAGATTTTGGAATCCGAAGCAAAACTGATTGTTAATTGTAACGTTCGGGGCCTCCTAATGACGATGGAACACTATTATTGCGTCGAGATACAATACATCGTCTTCCAGCCGACTTGTCTCCAACGGGATATTGCTGCCTCGGGCACCATATGGTCCGTCTTCTGTGAGTCTAGATTTTTGAATCCGACGCAAAACTGATAGTTAATTGCAACGTTCAGGGCCTCCTAATGACGATGGAACACTGAAATTGCGTCGAGACACAATACATCGTCAGTCAGCCGACTTGTCTGCAGGGGTCGATTGCTGCCTCGGGCACCTTATGTTCGTTCTCCTGTGAGTCTAGATTTTAGAATCCGACGCAAAACTGATAATTAATTGTAACGTTCAGGGCCACCTAATGACGATGGAACACTTAAATTGCGTCGAGATTCAATACATCGGCCTCCAGCCGACTTGTCTCCAAGGGGATATTGCTGTCTCGGGCACCAAATGATCCTTCCCTGTGAGACTAGATTTTCGAAACCGACGCAAAAATAATAGTGCGATGTAACGATCAGCGCCTCCTAATTATGATGGAGCACTCAAATTGCGTCGAGATTCAATACATCGTTCTTCAGCCGACTTGTCTGCAAGGGTCTATTGCTGCTTCGGGCACCTTATGATCGTTTTCCTGCGAGTCTAGATTTTCGAACCCGACGCCAAGCTGATAGTCAATTGTAACATTCAAGGCCTCCTAATGACGATGGAACACTCAAATTGCGCCGAGATTCAATATATCGTCCTCTAGCCGACTTGTCTCCATGGGGATATTGCTGCCTCGGGCACCTTAAGGTCGTTCTGCTGTGAGTTTAGATTTTCGAATCTGACGCGAAACTGATTGTTAATTGTTACGATCAGGGCTTCCTAATGACGATGGAACACTATAATTGCGTCGAGATACAATACATCGTCATTCAGCCGACTTGTCTCCAAGGGTCTATTGCCGCCTCGGGCACCTTATAGTCGTTCTCCTCTGAGTCTCGATTTTCGAATCCGACGCAAAACTGATAGTTAATTGTAACGTTCAGGGCCTCCTAATCACGATGGAACACTCAAATTGCGTCTAGGTTCAGTACATCGTCCGCCAGCCGACGTGCCTCCAAGGAGATATTGCTGCTCCGGGCACCATATGGTCCGTCTCCTGCGAGACTAGATTTTCGATTCCGACGCAAAAATGATAGTGAAATGTAACGATCAGCGCCTCCTAATGATGATGGAACACTCAAACTGCGTCGAGATTCAATACTTTGTCCTCTAGGCGACTTGTCGCCAAGGGCCTATTGCTGCACCGGGCACCTTATGGTCGTTCTCCTGTGAGTCTAGATTTTCGAACCCGACGCCAAACTGATAGTTAATTGTAACATTCAGGTCCTCCTGATGACGATGGAACACTCAAATTGCGTCGAGATTCAATACGTTGTCCTTCAGCCGACTTGTCTCCATGGGGATATTTCTGCCTCGGGTTCCATATGGTCCGTCTCCTGTGAGCCTAGATTTTTGAATCCGACGCGAAACTGATAGTTAATTGTAACGGTCAGGGCCTCCTAATGACGATGGAACACTCAAATTGCGTCGAGATTCAATACGTTGTCCTTCAGCCGACTTGTCTCCAAGGGTCTATTGCTGCCCCGGGCACCTTATGGTCGTTCTCCAGTGAGTCTAGATATTTGAATCCGACGGAAAACTGATAATTAATTGTAACGTTCAGGGCCACCTAATGACAATGGAACACTCAAATTGCGTCGAGATTCAATACATCGGCCTCCAGCCGAATTGTCTCCATGGGGATATTGCTGCCTCGGGCACCTTATGGTCGTTCTCTAGTGAGTCTAGATTATCGTATCCGACGCGAAAGTGATTGTTAATTGTAACGGTCAGTGCTTCCTAATTACGATGGAACACTCAAATTGCGTCGAGATTCAATTCTTCGTCATTCAGCCGACTTGTCTGCAGGGGTCTATTGCTGCTTCGGGCACCTTATGGTCGTTCTCCAGTGAGTCTAGATTTTTCAATCCGACGCAAAACTGATAATTAATTGTAACGTTCAGGGCCACCTAATGACGATGGAACACTCAAATTGCGTCGTGATCCAATACATCGTTCTCCAGCCGACTTGTCTCCAAGGGTCTATTGCTGACTCGGGCACCTTATGATCTTGGTCCCCCTCGAGTCTAGATTTTCGAATCCGACGCGAAACTGATAGTTAATTGTAACATTCAGGGCCTCCTAATGACGATGGAACACTCAAATTGCGTCGCGAACCAATACATCGTTCTCCATCCGACTTGTCACCAAGGGTCTATTGCAGCCTCAAGCACCTTGTGGTCGTTCTCCTGTGAGTCTAGATTTTAGAATCCGACGCAAAACTTATAATTAATTGTAACGTTCAGGGCCACCTAATGACGATGGAACACTCAAATTGCGTCGAGATTCAATACATCGGCCTCCAGCCGACTTGTCTCCAAGGGGATATTGCTGTCTCGGGCACCAAATGATCCTTCCCTGTGAGTCTAGATGTTCGAAACCGACGCAAAAATAACAGTGCGAAGTAACAATCAGCGCCTCCTAATTGTGATGGAGCACTCAAATTGCGTCGAGATTCAATACATAGTCCTCCAGCCGACTTGTCTCAAGGGATATTGCTGCCTCGGGCACCATATGGTCCGTCCCTGTGAGTCTAGAATTTTGAATCCAAAGCGAACCTGATAGTTAATTGTGACGTTCAGGGCCTCCTAATGACGATGTAACACTCAAATTGCGTCGAGATTCAATACGTCGTCCTTCAGCCGACTTGTCTCCAAGGGTCTAAAAATGGTTCAAAGGGCTCTGAGCACTATGGGACTCAACTGCTGAGGTCATTAGTCCCCTAGAACTTAGAACTAGTTAAACCTAACTAACCTAAGGACATCACAAACATCCATGCCCGAGGCAGGATTCGAACCTGCGACCGTAGCGGTCTTGCGGTTCCAGACTGCAGCGCCTTTAACCGCACGGCCACTTCGGCCGGCTCCAGGGGTCTATTACTGCCTTGGGCACGTTATGGTCGTTCTCCTGCGAGTCTAGATTTTGGAATCCGATGCAAAACTGATTGTTAATTGTAACGTTCAGGGCCTCCAAATGACGATGGAACACTCAAATTGCGTTGCGATTCGATACATCGTCCTCCAGCCGACTTGTCTCCCAAAAGCTGCCTCGGGCACCATATGGTCCGTCTCCTGTGAGTCCACATTTTTTTAATCCGACGGGAAACTGATAGTTAATTGTAACGTTCAGGGCCTCCTAATGTCGATGGGACAATCAAATTGCGTCGAGACTCAATACATCGTCCTTCAGCCGACTTGTCTCCAAGGGGAGATTGCTGCCTCAAGCACCTTATGGTCCGTCTCCAGTGTGTCTAGATTTTCGAATCCGACGAAAAACTGATAGTTAATTGTAACATTCAGGGCCTCCTAATGATGATGGAACACTCAAATTGCGTCGCGAACCAATACATTGTTCTCCAGCCGACTTGTCTCCAAGGGTCTATTGCTGCCTCGGGAACCTTATGGTCGTTCTCCTGTGAGTCCAGATTTTGGAATCCGACGCAAAACTGATTGTTATTTGTAACGTTCAGGGCCTCCCAATGACGATGGAACACTCAAATTGCGTCGAGATTCAATACATCGTCCTTCGGCCGACTTGTCTCCAAGGGTCCATTGCTGCCTTTGGCACCCTATGGTCCGTCTCCAGTGAGCCTAGATTTTCGAATCCGACGAAAAACTGATAGATAATTGTGACATTCAGGGCTTCCTAATGACGATGGAACACTCAAATTGCGTCGAGAGTCAATACATCGTCCTCCAGCTGACTTGTCTACAAGGGGATATTGCTGCCTCGGGCTCCTTGTGGTCCGTCTCCTGTTAGTCTAAATTTTCGAATCCCACGCAAAAATGATTGTTAATTATAACGTTCAAGGCCACCTATTGACGAAGGAACACTCAAATTGCGTCAGGATACAATAAATAGTCCTCCAGCCGACTTGTCTCCATGGGGATATTGATGCCTCGGGCACCTTATGGTCGTTCTCCAGTGAGTCTAGATTTTCATATCCGACGCGAAACTGATAGTTAATCGTACCATTCAGGGCCTCCTAATGACGATGGAACATTCTAATTGCGTCACGAACCAATACATCGTTCTCCAGCCGACTTGTCTCCAAGGGTCTATTGCTGCCTCGGGCACCTTATGATCGTTTTCCTGCGAGTCTAGATTTTCGAACCCGATGAAAGACTGATAGTCAATTGTAACATTCAGGGCCTCCTAATGACGATGGAACACTCAAACTGCGTCGAGATACAATACATCGTCCACCAGCCGACTTGTCTCCATGGGGATATTGCCGCCTCGGGCACCTTAATGTCGTTCTGCTGTGAGTTTAGATTTTCGAATTCGACGCGAAACTGATTTTTAATTGTAACGATCAGGGCTTCCTAATGACGATGGAACACTCAAATTGCGTCAAGATTCAATACATCGTCCTCCAGCCGACTTGCCTCCATGGGGATATTGCTGCCTCGGGCACCTTATGGTCGTTCTCCAGTGAGTCTAGATTTTCATATCCGACGCGAAACTGATAGTTAATTGTACCATTCAGGGCCTCCTAATGACGATGGAACATTCTAATTGCGTCGCGAACCAATACATCGTTCTCCAGCCGACTTGTCTCCAAGGGTCTATCGCTGCCTCGGGAACCTTATGGTCGTTCTCCTGTGAGTCCAGATATTCGAATCCGACGCAAAACTGATAGTTAATTGTGACGTTCAGGGCCTCCTAATGACGATGGACCACTCAAATTGCGTCGAGGTTGAGTACATCGTCCTCCAGCCGACGTGCCTCCAAGGGGATTTTGCTGCCTCGGGCACCATATGGTCCGTCTCCTCTGAGACTAGATTTTCGATTCCGACGCAAAAATGATAGTGAGATGTAACGATCAGCGCCTCCTAATGTTGATGGAACACTCAAATTGCGTCGAGATTCAATACATTGTCCTCCAGGCGACTTGTCTCCAAGGGGATATTGCTGCCTCGGGTTCCATATGGTCTGTCTCCTGTGAGCCTGGATTTTTGAATCCGACACGAAACTGATAGTTAATTGTAACGGTCAGGGCCTCCTAATGACGATGGAACACTCAAATTGCGTCGTGATTCAATACATCCTCCTTCAGCCGACTTGTCTCCAAGGGTCTATTGCTGCCCCGGGAACCTTATGGTCGTTCTCCTGTGAGTCTAGATTTTCGAACCCGATGCCAAACTGATAGTTAATTGCAACATTCAGGTCCTCCTGATGACGATGGAACACTCAAATTGAGTCGAGACACAATACTTCGTCCTCCAGCCGACTTGTCTCCATTGGGATATTGCTGCCTCGGGCACCTTATGATCGTTCACCAGTGTGTCTAGATTTTCGAATCAGACGCGAGACTGATTGTTAATTGTAACGTTCAGGGCTTCCTAATTACGTTGGAACACTCAAATAGCGTCGAGATTTAATACATCGTCATTCAGCCGACTTCTCTGCAGGGGTCTACTGCTGCCTCGGGCCACTTATGGTCGTTCTCCTGTGAGTCTAGATTTTAGAATCCGACGCAAAACTGATAATTAATTATAACGTTCAGGGCCACCTAATGACGATGGAACACTCAAATTGCGTCGAGATTCAATACATCGGCCTCCAGCCGAATTGTCTCCATGGGGATAATGCTGCCTCGGGCACCTTATGGTCGTTCTCCAGTGAGTCTAGAATATCGAATCCGACGCGAAACTGATTGTTAATTGTAACGTTCAGGGCTTCCTGATTACGATGCAACACTCAAATTGCGTCGAGATTCAATACATCGTCATTCAGCCGACTTGTCTGCAGGGGTCTATTGCTGCCTCGTGCACCTTATGGTTGTTCTCCTGTGAGTCTACATTTTAGAATCCGACCCAAAACTGATAATTAATTGTACCGTTCAGGGTCATCTAATGACGATGGAACACTCAAATTGCGTCGAGATTCAATACATCCGCCTCCAGCTGACTTGTCTCCAAGGGGATATTGCTGTCTCGGGCACCAAATGATCCTTCGCTGTGAGTCTAGATTTTCGAATCCGACGCAAAAATAATAGTGAGATGTAACAATCATCGCCTCCTAATGATGATGGAACACTCAAATTGCGTCGAGACTCTATACATCGTCCTCCAGCCGACTTGTCTCCAAGGGGATATTGTTGCCTCGGGCTCCATATGGTCCGGCTCCTGTGAGTCTAGATTTTTGAATCCGAAACGAAACTGATAGTTAATTGTTACGTTCAGGGCCTCCTAATGACGATGGAACACTCAAATTGCGTCGAGATTTAATACATCGTCTTTCAACCGACTAGTCTCCAAGTATCTATTGCTGCCTCGGGCACCTTATGGTCGTTCTCGTGTGAGTCTAGATTTTGGAACCCGACGCAAAACTGATTGTTAATTGTATTGTTCAGGGCCTCCTAATGACGATGGAACACTCAAATTGCGTCGAGATTTAAAACATCACCCTCCAGCCGACTTGTATCCAAGGGGATATTGCTGTGTCATGCATCAAATGATCCTTTTGCTGTGAATCTAGATTTTCGAATCTGACGCCAAAATGATAGTGAATTGTAACGTTATGCGCTTCCTAACCACGATAGAAAAATCAAATTGCGTCGAGATTCAATACATCGTCCTCCAGCCGACTTGTCTCCAAATAGCTGCCTCGGGCATCATATGGTCCGTCTCCTGTGAGTCTAGATTTTTGAATCCGACGCGAAACTGATAGTTAATTGTAACGTTCAACGCCACCTAATGACGATGGAACAGTCAAATTGCGGCGAGACTCAATACATCGTCCTTCAGCCGACTTGTCTCCAAGGGGAGATTGCTGCCTCAAGCACCTTATGGTCCGTTTCCAGTGAGTCTAGATTTTCGAATCCGACGAAAAACTGATAGTTAATTGTAACAGTCAGGGCCTCCTAATGACGATGGAACACTGAAATTGCGTCACGAACCAATGCATCGTTCTCCAGCCGACTTATCTCAAAGGGTCTATTGCTGCCTCGGGCACCTTATGTTCGTTTTCCTGCGAGTCTGGATTTTCGATCCCGACGCCAAACTGATAGTCAATTGTAACATTCAGGGCCTCCTATTGACGATGGAACACTCAAATTGAGTCGAGACACAATACATCGTCCTCCAGCCGACTTGTCTCCATGGGGATATTGCTGCCACGGGCACCTTAAGGTCGTTCTGCTGCGAGTTTAGATATTCGAATCCGACGCGAAACTGATTGTTAATAGTAACGATCAGGGCTTCCAAATGACGATGGAACACTCAAATTGCGTCAAGATTCAATACATCGTCATACAGCCGACTTGCCTCCAAGGGTCTATTGCCGCCTCGGGCACCTTATGGTCGTTCTCCTGTGAGTATCGATTTTCGAATCCGACGCAAAAGTGATAGTTAATTGTAACGTTCAGGGCCTCCTAATGACGATGGAATACTCAAATTGCGTCGAGGTTGAGTACATCGTCCTCCAGCCGACGTGCCTCCAAGGGGATATTACTGCCTCGGGCACCATATGGTCCGTCTCCTGTGAGACCAGATTTTCGATTCCGACGAAAAATGATAGTGAGATGTAACGATCAGCGCCTCCTAATGATGATGGAACACTCAAATTGCGTCGAGATTCAATACATCGTCCTCCAGCCGACTTGTCTCCAAGGGCATATTGCTGCCTAAGGTTCCATATGGTCCGTCTCCTGTGAGCCTAGATTTTTGAATCCGACGCGAAACTGATAGTTAATTGTAACGGTCAGGGCCTCCTAATGACGATGTAACACTCAAATTGCGTCGAGATTTAATACATCGTCCTCCAGCCGACTTGTCTCCAAATTGCTGCCTCGGGCACCATATAGTCCGTCTCCTGTGAGTCTAAATTTTTGAATCCGCCGCGAAACTGATAGTTAATTGCAACGTTCAACGCCTCCTAATGACGATCGAACACTCAAATTGCGTCGCGAACCAATACATCGTTCTCCAGCCGACTTGTCTCCAAGGGTCTATTGATGCCCCGGGCACCTTATGGTCGTTCTCCTGTGAGTCTAGATTTTCGATCCCGACGCCAAACTGATAGTTAATTGTAACATTCAGGTCCTCCTGATGACGATGGAACACTCAAATTCCGTCGAGATTCAATACATCGTCCTCCAGCCGACTTGTCTTCATGGGGTTATTGCTGCCTCGGGCACCTTATGGTCGTTCTCCAGTGAGTCTAGATTTTCGAATCCGACGAAAAACTAAAAAGTTAATTGTAACATTCAGGGCCTCCTAATTACGATGGAACACTCAAATTGCGTCGAGATTCAATTCTTCGTCATTCAGCCGACTTGTCTGCAGGGGTCTATTGCTGCTTCGGGCACCTTATGGTCGTTCTCCAGTGAGTCTAGATTTTTCAATCCGACGCAAAACTGATAATTAATTGTAACGTTCAGGGCCACCTAATGACGATGGAACACTCAAATTGCGTCGTGATCCAATACATCGTTCTCCAGCCGACTTGTCTCCAAGGGTCTATTGCTGACTCGGGCACCTTATGATCTTGGTCCCCCTCGAGTCTAGATTTTCGAACCCGACGCCAAACTGATAGTTAATTGTAACATTCCGGTCCTCCTGAAGACGATGCAACACTCAAATTGCGTCAGGATTCAATACATCGTCCTCCAGCCGACTTGTATCCATGGGGATATTGCAGCCTCGGGCACCTTATGGTCGTTCTCCAGTGAGTCTAAATTTTCGAATCCGACGCGAAACTGATAGTTAATTGTAACATTCAGGGCCTCCTAATGACGATGGAACACTCAAATTGCGTCGCGAACCAATACATCGTTCTCCATCCGACTTGTCACCAAGGGTCTATTGCAGCCTCAAGCACCTTCTGGTCGTTCTCCTGTGAGTCTAGATTTTAGAATCCGACGCAAAACTTATAATTAATTGTAACGTTCAGGGCCACCTAATGACGATGGAACACTCAAATTGCGTCGAGATTCAATACATCGGCCTCCAGCCGACTTGTCTCCAAGGGGATATTGCTGTCTCGGGCACCAAATGATCCTTCCCTGTGAGTCTAGATTTTCGAAACCGACGCAAAAATAATAGTGCGAAGTAACGATCAGCGCCTCCTAATTATGATGGAGCACTCAAATTGCGTCGAGATTCAATACATAGTCCTCCAGCCGACTTGTTTCAAGGGATATTGCTGCCTCGGGCACCATATGGTCCGTCCCTGTGAGTCTAGATTTTTGAATCCAAAGCGAACCTGATAGTTAATTGTGACGTTCAGGGCCTGCTAACGACGATGTAACACTCAAATTGCGTCGAGATTCAATACATCGTCCTTCAGCCGACTTGTCTCCAAGGGTCTATTACTGCCTCGGGCACCTTATGGTCGTTCTCCTATGAGTCTAGCATTTGGAATCCGATGCAAAACTGATTGTTAATTGTAACGTTCAGGGCCTCCAAATGACGATGGAACACTCAAATTGCGTTGCGATTCGATACATCGTCCTCCAGCCGACTTGTCTCCCAAAAGCTGCCTCGGGCACCATATGGTCCGTCTCCTGTGAGTCTACATTTTTTTAATCCGACGGGAAACTGATAGTTAATTGTAACGTTCAGGGCCTCCTAATGTCGATGGGACAATCAAATTGCGTCGAGACTCAATACATCGTCCTTCAGCCGACTTGTCTCCAAGGGGAGATTGCTGCCTCGAGCACTTTATGGTCCGTCTCCAGTGTGTCTAGATTTTCGAATCCGACGAAAAACTGATAGTTAATTGTAACATTCAGGGCCTCCTAATGATGATGGAACACTCAAATTGCGTCGCGAACCAATACATTGTTCTCCAGCCGACTTGTCTCCAAGGGTCTATTGCTGCCTCGGGAACCTTATGGTCGTTCTCCTGTGAGTCCAGATTTTGGAATCCGACGCAAAACTGATTGTTATTTGTAACGTTCAGGGCCTCCCAATGACGATGGAACACTCAAATTGCGTCGAGATTCAATACATCGTCCTTCGGCCGACTTGTCTCCAAGGGTCCATTGCTGCCTTTGGCACCCTATGGTCCGTCTCCAGTGAGCCTAGATTTTCGAATCCGACGAAAAACTGATAGATAATTGTGACATTCAGGGCTTCCTAATGACGATGGAACACTCAAATTGCGTCGAGAGTCAATACATCGTCCTCCAGCTGACTTGTCTACAAGGGGATATTGCTGCCTCGGGCTCCTTGTGGTCCGTCTCCTGTTAGTCTAAATTTTCGAATCCCACGCAAAAATGATTGTTAATTATAACGTTCAAGGCCACCTATTGACGAAGGAACACTCAAATTGCGTCAGGATACAATAAATAGTCCTCCAGCCGACTTGTCTCCATGGGGATATTGATGCCTCGGGCACCTTATGGTCGTTCTCCAGTGAGTCTAGATTTTCATATCCGACGCGAAACTGATAGTTAATCGTACCATTCAGGGCCTCCTAATGACGATGGAACATTCTAATTGCGTCACGAACCAATACATCGTTCTCCAGCCGACTTGTCTCCAAGGGTCTATTGCTGCCTCGGGCACCTTATGATCGTTTTCCTGCGAGTCTAGATTTTCGAACCCGATGAAAGACTGATAGTCAATTGTAACATTCAGGGCCTCCTAATGACGATGGAACACTCAAACTGCGTCGAGATACAATACATCGTCCACCAGCCGACTTGTCTCCATGGGGATATTGCCGCCTCGGGCACCTTAATGTCGTTCTGCTGTGAGTTTAGATTTTCGAATTCGACGCGAAACTGATTTTTAATTGTAACGATCAGGGCTTCCTAATGACGATGGAACACTCAAATTGCGTCAAGATTCAATACATCGTCCTCCAGCCGACTTGCCTCCATGGGGATATTGCTGCCTCGGGCACCTTATGGTCGTTCTCCAGTGAGTCTAGATTTTCATATCCGACGCGAAACTGATAGTTAATTGTACCATTCAGGGCCTCCTAATGACGATGGAACATTCTAATTGCGTCGCGAACCAATACATCGTTCTCCAGCCGACTTGTCTCCAAGGGTCTATCGCTGCCTCGGGAACCTTATGGTCGTTCTCCTGTGAGTCCAGATATTCGAATCCGACGCAAAACTGATAGTTAATTGTGACGTTCAGGGCCTCCTAATGACGATGGACCACTCAAATTGCGTCGAGGTTGAGTACATCGTCCTCCAGCCGACGTGCCTCCAAGGGGATTTTGCTGCCTCGGGCACCATATGGTCCGTCTCCTCTGAGACTAGATTTTCGATTCCGACGCAAAAATGATAGTGAGATGTAACGATCAGCGCCTCCTAATGTTGATGGAACACTCAAATTGCGTCGAGATTCAATACATTGTCCTCCAGGCGACTTGTCTCCAAGGGGATATTGCTGCCTCGGGTTCCATATGGTCTGTCTCCTGTGAGCCTGGATTTTTGAATCCGACACGAAACTGATAGTTAATTGTAACGGTCAGGGCCTCCTAATGACGATGGAACACTCAAATTGCGTCGTGATTCAATACATCCTCCTTCAGCCGACTTGTCTCCAAGGGTCTATTGCTGCCCCGGGAACCTTATGGTCGTTCTCCTGTGAGTCTAGATTTTCGAACCCGATGCCAAACTGATAGTTAATTGCAACATTCAGGTCCTCCTGATGACGATGGAACACTCAAATTGAGTCGAGACACAATACTTCGTCCTCCAGCCGACTTGTCTCCATTGGGATATTGCTGCCTCGGGCACCTTATGATCGTTCACCAGTGTGTCTAGATTTTCGAATCAGACGCGAGACTGATTGTTAATTGTAACGTTCAGGGCTTCCTAATTACGTTGGAACACTCAAATAGCGTCGAGATTTAATACATCGTCATTCAGCCGACTTCTCTGCAGGGGTCTACTGCTGCCTCGGGCCACTTATGGTCGTTCTCCTGTGAGTCTAGATTTTAGAATCCGACGCAAAACTGATAATTAATTATAACGTTCAGGGCCACCTAATGACGATGGAACACTCAAATTGCGTCGAGATTCAATACATCGGCCTCCAGCCGAATTGTCTCCATGGGGATAATGCTGCCTCGGGCACCTTATGGTCGTTCTCCAGTGAGTCTAGAATATCGAATCCGACGCGAAACTGATTGTTAATTGTAACGTTCAGGGCTTCCTGATTACGATGCAACACTCAAATTGCGTCGAGATTCAATACATCGTCATTCAGCCGACTTGTCTGCAGGGGTCTATTGCTGCCTCGTGCACCTTATGGTTGTTCTCCTGTGAGTCTACATTTTAGAATCCGACCCAAAACTGATAATTAATTGTACCGTTCAGGGTCATCTAATGACGATGGAACACTCAAATTGCGTCGAGATTCAATACATCCGCCTCCAGCTGACTTGTCTCCAAGGGGATATTGCTGTCTCGGGCACCAAATGATCCTTCGCTGTGAGTCTAGATTTTCGAATCCGACGCAAAAATAATAGTGAGATGTAACAATCATCGCCTCCTAATGATGATGGAACACTCAAATTGCGTCGAGACTCTATACATCGTCCTCCAGCCGACTTGTCTCCAAGGGGATATTGTTGCCTCGGGCTCCATATGGTCCGGCTCCTGTGAGTCTAGATTTTTGAATCCGAAACGAAACTGATAGTTAATTGTTACGTTCAGGGCCTCCTAATGACGATGGAACACTCAAATTGCGTCGAGATTTAATACATCGTCTTTCAACCGACTAGTCTCCAAGTATCTATTGCTGCCTCGGGCACCTTATGGTCGTTCTCGTGTGAGTCTAGATTTTGGAACCCGACGCAAAACTGATTGTTAATTGTATTGTTCAGGGCCTCCTAATGACGATGGAACACTCAAATTGCGTCGAGATTTAAAACATCACCCTCCAGCCGACTTGTATCCAAGGGGATATTGCTGTGTCATGCATCAAATGATCCTTTTGCTGTGAATCTAGATTTTCGAATCTGACGCCAAAATGATAGTGAATTGTAACGTTATGCGCTTCCTAACCACGATAGAAAAATCAAATTGCGTCGAGATTCAATACATCGTCCTCCAGCCGACTTGTCTCCAAATAGCTGCCTCGGGCATCATATGGTCCGTCTCCTGTGAGTCTAGATTTTTGAATCCGACGCGAAACTGATAGTTAATTGTAACGTTCAACGCCACCTAATGACGATGGAACAGTCAAATTGCGGCGAGACTCAATACATCGTCCTTCAGCCGACTTGTCTCCAAGGGGAGATTGCTGCCTCAAGCACCTTATGGTCCGTTTCCAGTGAGTCTAGATTTTCGAATCCGACGAAAAACTGATAGTTAATTGTAACAGTCAGGGCCTCCTAATGACGATGGAACACTGAAATTGCGTCACGAACCAATGCATCGTTCTCCAGCCGACTTATCTCAAAGGGTCTATTGCTGCCTCGGGCACCTTATGTTCGTTTTCCTGCGAGTCTGGATTTTCGATCCCGACGCCAAACTGATAGTCAATTGTAACATTCAGGGCCTCCTATTGACGATGGAACACTCAAATTGAGTCGAGACACAATACATCGTCCTCCAGCCGACTTGTCTCCATGGGGATATTGCTGCCACGGGCACCTTAAGGTCGTTCTGCTGCGAGTTTAGATATTCGAATCCGACGCGAAACTGATTGTTAATAGTAACGATCAGGGCTTCCAAATGACGATGGAACACTCAAATTGCGTCAAGATTCAATACATCGTCATTCAGCCGACTTGCCTCCAAGGGTCTATTGCCGCCTCGGGCACCTTATGGTCGTTCTCCTGTGAGTATCGATTTTCGAATCCGACGCAAAAGTGATAGTTAATTGTAACGTTCAGGGCCTCCTAATGACGATGGAATACTCAAATTGCGTCGAGGTTGAGTACATCGTCCTCCAGCCGACGTGCCTCCAAGGGGATATTACTGCCTCGGGCACCATATGGTCCGTCTCCTGTGAGACCAGATTTTCGATTCCGACGAAAAATGATAGTGAGATGTAACGATCAGCGCCTCCTAATGATGATGGAACACTCAAATTGCGTCGAGATTCAATACATCGTCCTCCAGCCGACTTGTCTCCAAGGGCATATTGCTGCCTAAGGTTCCATATGGTCCGTCTCCTGTGAGCCTAGATTTTTGAATCCGACGCGAAACTGATAGTTAATTGTAACGGTCAGGGCCTCCTAATGACGATGTAACACTCAAATTGCGTCGAGATTTAATACATCGTCCTCCAGCCGACTTGTCTCCAAATTGCTGCCTCGGGCACCATATAGTCCGTCTCCTGTGAGTCTAAATTTTTGAATCCGCCGCGAAACTGATAGTTAATTGCAACGTTCAACGCCTCCTAATGACGATCGAACACTCAAATTGCGTCGCGAACCAATACATCGTTCTCCAGCCGACTTGTCTCCAAGGGTCTATTGATGCCCCGGGCACCTTATGGTCGTTCTCCTGTGAGTCTAGATTTTCGATCCCGACGCCAAACTGATAGTTAATTGTAACATTCAGGTCCTCCTGATGACGATGGAACACTCAAATTCCGTCGAGATTCAATACATCGTCCTCCAGCCGACTTGTCTTCATGGGGTTATTGCTGCCTCGGGCACCTTATGGTCGTTCTCCAGTGAGTCTAGATTTTCGAATCCGACGAAAAACTAAAAAGTTAATTGTAACATTCAGGGCCTCCTAATTACGATGGAACACTCAAATTGCGTCGAGATTCAATTCTTCGTCATTCAGCCGACTTGTCTGCAGGGGTCTATTGCTGCTTCGGGCACCTTATGGTCGTTCTCCAGTGAGTCTAGATTTTTCAATCCGACGCAAAACTGATAATTAATTGTAACGTTCAGGGCCACCTAATGACGATGGAACACTCAAATTGCGTCGTGATCCAATACATCGTTCTCCAGCCGACTTGTCTCCAAGGGTCTATTGCTGACTCGGGCACCTTATGATCTTGGTCCCCCTCGAGTCTAGATTTTCGAACCCGACGCCAAACTGATAGTTAATTGTAACATTCCGGTCCTCCTGAAGACGATGCAACACTCAAATTGCGTCAGGATTCAATACATCGTCCTCCAGCCGACTTGTATCCATGGGGATATTGCAGCCTCGGGCACCTTATGGTCGTTCTCCAGTGAGTCTAAATTTTCGAATCCGACGCGAAACTGATAGTTAATTGTAACATTCAGGGCCTCCTAATGACGATGGAACACTCAAATTGCGTCGCGAACCAATACATCGTTCTCCATCCGACTTGTCACCAAGGGTCTATTGCAGCCTCAAGCACCTTCTGGTCGTTCTCCTGTGAGTCTAGATTTTAGAATCCGACGCAAAACTTATAATTAATTGTAACGTTCAGGGCCACCTAATGACGATGGAACACTCAAATTGCGTCGAGATTCAATACATCGGCCTCCAGCCGACTTGTCTCCAAGGGGATATTGCTGTCTCGGGCACCAAATGATCCTTCCCTGTGAGTCTAGATTTTCGAAACCGACGCAAAAATAATAGTGCGAAGTAACGATCAGCGCCTCCTAATTATGATGGAGCACTCAAATTGCGTCGAGATTCAATACATAGTCCTCCAGCCGACTTGTTTCAAGGGATATTGCTGCCTCGGGCACCATATGGTCCGTCCCTGTGAGTCTAGATTTTTGAATCCAAAGCGAACCTGATAGTTAATTGTGACGTTCAGGGCCTGCTAACGACGATGTAACACTCAAATTGCGTCGAGATTCAATACATCGTCCTTCAGCCGACTTGTCTCCAAGGGTCTATTACTGCCTCGGGCACCTTATGGTCGTTCTCCTATGAGTCTAGCATTTGGAATCCGATGCAAAACTGATTGTTAATTGTAACGTTCAGGGCCTCCAAATGACGATGGAACACTCAAATTGCGTTGCGATTCGATACATCGTCCTCCAGCCGACTTGTCTCCCAAAAGCTGCCTCGGGCACCATATGGTCCGTCTCCTGTGAGTCTACATTTTTTTAATCCGACGGGAAACTGATAGTTAATTGTAACGTTCAGGGCCTCCTAATGTCGATGGGACAATCAAATTGCGTCGAGACTCAATACATCGTCCTTCAGCCGACTTGTCTCCAAGGGGAGATTGCTGCCTCGAGCACTTTATGGTCCGTCTCCAGTGTGTCTAGATTTTCGAATCCGACGAAAAACTGATAGTTAATTGTAACATTCAGGGCCTCCTAATGATGATGGAACACTCAAATTGCGTCGCGAACCAATACATTGTTCTCCAGCCGACTTGTCTCCAAGGGTCTATTGCTGCCTCGGGAACCTTATGGTCGTTCTCCTGTGAGTCCAGATTTTGGAATCCGACGCAAAACTGATTGTTATTTGTAACGTTCAGGGCCTCCCAATGACGATGGAACACTCAAATTGCGTCGAGATTCAATACATCGTCCTTCGGCCGACTTGTCTCCAAGGGTCCATTGCTGCCTTTGGCACCCTATGGTCCGTCTCCAGTGAGCCTAGATTTTCGAATCCGACGAAAAACTGATAGATAATTGTGACATTCAGGGCTTCCTAATGACGATGGAACACTCAAATTGCGTCGAGAGTCAATACATCGTCCTCCAGCTGACTTGTCTACAAGGGGATATTGCTGCCTCGGGCTCCTTGTGGTCCGTCTCCTGTTAGTCTAAATTTTCGAATCCCACGCAAAAATGATTGTTAATTATAACGTTCAAGGCCACCTATTGACGAAGGAACACTCAAATTGCGTCAGGATACAATAAATAGTCCTCCAGCCGACTTGTCTCCATGGGGATATTGATGCCTCGGGCACCTTATGGTCGTTCTCCAGTGAGTCTAGATTTTCATATCCGACGCGAAACTGATAGTTAATCGTACCATTCAGGGCCTCCTAATGACGATGGAACATTCTAATTGCGTCGCGAACCAATACATCGTTCTCCAGCCGACTTGTCTCCAAGGGTCTATTGCTGCCTCGGGCACCTTATGATCGTTTTCCTGCGAGTCTAGATTTTCGAACCCGATGAAAGACTGATAGTCAATTGTAACATTCAGGGCCTCCTAATGACGATGGAACACTCAAACTGCGTCGAGATACAATACATCGTCCACCAGCCGACTTGTCTCCATGGGGATATTGCCGCCTCGGGCACCTTAATGTCGTTCTGCTGTGAGTTTAGATTTTCGAATCCGACGCGAAACTGATTTTTAATTGTAACGATCAGGGCTTCCTAATGACGATGGAACACTCAAATTGCGTCAAGATTCAATACATCGTCCTCCAGCCGACTTGCCTCCATGGGGATATTGCTGCCTCGGGCACCTTATGGTCGTTCTCCAGTGAGTCTAGATTTTCATATCCGACGCGAAACTGATAGTTAATTGTACCATTCAGGGCCTCCTAATGACGATGGAACATTCTAATTGCGTCGCGAACCAATACATCGTTCTCCAGCCGACTTGTCTCCAAGGGTCTATCGCTGCCTCGGGAACCTTATGGTCGTTCTCCTGTGAGTCCAGATTTTCGAATCCGACGCAAAACTGATAGTTAATTGTGACGTTCAGGGCCTCCTAATGACGATGGACCACTCAAATTGCGTCGAGGTTGAGTACATCGTCCTCCAGCCGACGTGTCTCCAAGGGGATTTTGCTGCCTCGGGCACCATATGGTCCGTCTCCTCTGAGACTAGATTTTCGATTCCGACGCAAAAATGATAGTGAGATGTAACGATCAGCGCCTCCTTATGATGATGGAACACTCAAATTGCGTCGAGATTCAATACATTGTCCTCCAGGCGACTTGTCTCCAAGGGGATATTGCTGCCTCGGGTTCCATATGGTCTGTCTCCTGTGAGCCTGGATTTTTGAATCCGACACGAAACTGATAGTTAATTGTAACGGTCAGGGCCTCCTAATGACGATGGAACACTCAAATTGCGTCGAGATTCAATACATCCTCCTTCAGCCGACTTGTCTCCAAGGGTCTATTGCTGCCCCGGGAACCTTATGGTCGTTCTCCTGTGAGTCTAGATTTTCGAACCCGATGCCAAAGTGATAGTTAATTGCAACATTCAGGTCCTCCTGATGACAATGGAACACTCAAATTGAGTCGAGACACAATACTTCGTCCTCCAGCCGACTTGTCTCCATTGGGATATTGCTGCCTCGGGCACCTTATGATCGTTCACCAGTGTGTCTAGATTTTCGAATCAGACGCGAGACTGATTGTTAATTGTAACGTTCAGGGCTTCCTAATTACGTTGGAACATTCAAATAGCGTCGAGATTTAATACATCGTCATTCAGCCGACTTCTCTGCAGGGGTCTACTGCTGCCTCGGGCCACTTATGGTCGTTCTCCTGTGAGTCTAGATTTTAGAATCCGACGCAAAACTGATAATTAATTATAACGTTCAGGGCCACCTAATGACGATGGAACACTCAAATTGCGTCGAGATTCAATACATCGGCCTCCAGCCGAATTGTCTCCATGGGGATAATGCTGCCTCGGGCACCTTATGGTCGTTCTCCAGTGAGTCTAGAATATCGAATCCGACGCGAAACTGATTGTTAATAGTAACGTTCAGGGCTTCCTCATTACGATGCAACACTCAAATTGCGTCGAGATTCAATACATCGTCATTCAGCCGACTTGTCTGCAGGGGTCTATTGCTGCCTCGTGCACCTTATGGTTGTTCTCCTGTGAGTCTACATTTTAGAATCCGACCCAAAACTGATAATTAATTGTACCGTTCAGGGTCATCTAATGACGATGGAACACTCAAATTGCGTCGAGATTCAATACATCCGCCTCCAGCTGACTTGTCTCCAAGGGGATATTGCTGTCTCGGGCACCAAATGATCCTTCGCTGTGAGTCTAGATTTTCGAATCCGAAACGAAACTGATAGTTAATTGTTACGTTCAGGGCCTCCTAATGACGATGGAACACTCAAATTGCGTCGAGATTTAATACATCGTCTTTCAACCGACTAGTCTCCAAGTATCTATTGCTGCCTCGGGCACCTTATGGTCGTTCTCGTGTGAGTCTAGATTTTGGAACCCGACGCAAAACTGATTGTTAATTGTATTGTTCAGGGCCTCCTAATGACGATGGAACACTCAAATTGCGTCGAGATTTAAAACATCACCCTCCAGCCGACTTGTATCCAAGGGGATATTGCTGTGTCATGCATCAAATGATCCTTTTGCTGTGAATCTAGATTTTCGAATCTGACGCCAAAATGATAGTGAATTGTAACGTTATGCGCTTCCTAACCACGATAGAAAAATCAAATTGCGTCGAGATTCAATACATCGTCCTCCAGCCGACTTGTCTCCAAATAGCTGCCTCGGGCATCATATGGTCCGTCTCCTGTGAGTCTAGATTTTTGAATCCGACGCGAAACTGATAGTTAATTGTAACGTTCAACGCCACCTAATGACGATGGAACAGTCAAATTGCGGCGAGACTCAATACATCGTCCTTCAGCCGACTTGTCTCCAAGGGGAGATTGCTGCCTCAAGCACCTTATGGTCCGTTTCCAGTGAGTCTAGATTTTCGAATCCGACGAAAAACTGATAGTTAATTGTAACAGTCAGGGCCTCCTAATGACGATGGAACACTGAAATTGCGTCACGAACCAATGCATCGTTCTCCAGCCGACTTATCTCAAAGGGTCTATTGCTGCCTCGGGCACCTTATGTTCGTTTTCCTGCGAGTCTGGATTTTCGATCCCGACGCCAAACTGATAGTCAATTGTAACATTCAGGGCCTCCTATTGACGATGGAACACTCAAATTGAGTCGAGACACAATACATCGTCCTCCAGCCGACTTGTCTCCATGGGGATATTGCTGCCACGGGCACCTTAAGGTCGTTCTGCTGCGAGTTTAGATATTCGAATCCGACGCGAAACTGATTGTTAATAGTAACGATCAGGGCTTCCAAATGACGATGGAACACTCAAATTGCGTCAAGATTCAATACATCGTCATTCAGCCGACTTGCCTCCAAGGGTCTATTGCCGCCTCGGGCACCTTATGGTCGTTCTCCTGTGAGTATCGATTTTCGAATCCGACGCAAAAGTGATAGTTAATTGTAACGTTCAGGGCCTCCTAATGACGATGGAATACTCAAATTGCGTCGAGGTTGAGTACATCGTCCTCCAGCCGACGTGCCTCCAAGGGGATATTACTGCCTCGGGCACCATATGGTCCGTCTCCTGTGAGACCAGATTTTCGATTCCGACGAAAAATGATAGTGAGATGTAACGATCAGCGCCTCCTAATGATGATGGAACACTCAAATTGCGTCGAGATTCAATACATCGTCCTCCAGCCGACTTGTCTCCAAGGGCATATTGCTGCCTAAGGTTCCATATGGTCCGTCTCCTGTGAGCCTAGATTTTTGAATCCGACGCGAAACTGATAGTTAATTGTAACGGTCAGGGCCTCCTAATGACGATGTAACACTCAAATTGCGTCGAGATTTAATACATCGTCCTCCAGCCGACTTGTCTCCAAATTGCTGCCTCGGGCACCATATAGTCCGTCTCCTGTGAGTCTAAATTTTTGAATCCGCCGCGAAACTGATAGTTAATTGCAACGTTCAACGCCTCCTAATGACGATGGAACACTCAAATTGCGTCGCGAACCAATACATCGTTCTCCAGCCGACTTGTCTCCAAGGGTCTATTGATGCCCCGGGCACCTTATGGTCGTTCTCCTGTGGGTCTAGATTTTCGATCCCGACGCCAAACTGATAGTTAATTGTAACATTCAGGTCCTCCTGATGACGATGGAACACTCAAATTCCGTCGAGATTCAATACATCGTCCTCCAGCCGACTTGTCTTCATGGGGTTATTGCTGCCTCGGGCACCTTATGGTCGTTCTCCAGTGAGTCTAGATTTTCGAATCCGACGAAAAACTGATAGTTAATTGTAACATTCAGGGCCTCCTAATTACGATGGAACACTCAAATTGCGTCGAGATTCAATTCTTCGTCATTCAGCCGACTTGTCTGCAGGGGTCTATTGCTGCTTCGGGCACCTTATGGTCGTTCTCCAGTGAGTCTAGATTTTTCAATCCGACGCAAAACTGATAATTAATTGTAACGTTCAGGGCCACCTAATGACGATGGAACACTCAAATTGCGTCGTGATCCAATACATCGTTCTCCAGCCGACTTGTCTCCAAGGGTCTATTGCTGACTCGGGCACCTTATGATCTTGGTCCCCTCGAGTCTAGATTTTCGAACCCGACGCCAAACTGATAGTTAATTGTAACATTCCGGTCCTCCTGAAGACGATGCAACACTCAAATTGCGTCAGGATTCAATACATCGTCCTCCAGCCGACTTGTATCCATGGGGATATTGCAGCCTCGGGCACCTTATGGTCGTTCTCCAGTGAGTCTAAATTTTCGAATCCGACGCGAAACTGATAGTTAATTGTAACATTCAGGGCCTCCTAATGACGATGGAACACTCAAATTGCGTCGCGAACCAATACATCGTTCTCCATCCGACTTGTCACCAAGGGTCTATTGCAGCCTCAAGCACCTTCTGGTCGTTCTCCTGTGAGTCTAGATTTTAGAATCCGACGCAAAACTTATAATTAATTGTAACGTTCAGGGCCACCTAATGACGATGGAACACTCAAATTGCGTCGAGATTCAATACATCGGCCTCCAGCCGACTTGTCTCCAAGGGGATATTGCTGTCTCGGGCACCAAATGATCCTTCCCTGTGAGTCTAGATTTTCGAAACCGACGCAAAAATAATAGTGCGAAGTAACGATCAGCGCCTCCTAATTATGATGGAGCACTCAAATTGCGTCGAGATTCAATACATAGTCCTCCAGCCGACTTGTCTCAAGGGATATTGCTGCCTCGGGCACCATATGGTCCGTCCCTGTGAGTCTAGATTTTTGAATCCAAAGCGAACCTGATAGTTAATTGTGACGTTCAGGGCCTGCTAACGACGATGTAACACTCAAATTGCGTCGAGATTCAATACATCGTCCTTCAGCCGACTTGTCTCCAAGGGTCTATTACTGCCTCGTGCACCTTATGGTCGTTCTCCTATGAGTCTAGCATTTGGAATACGATGCAAAACTGATTGTTAATTGTAACGTTCAGGGCCTCCAAATGACGATGGAACACTCAAATTGCGTTGCGATTCGATACATTCTCCTCCAGCCGACTTGTCTCCAAAAAGCTGCCTCGGGCACCATATGGTCCGTCTCCTGTGAGTCTAGATTTTTGAATCCGACGGGAAACTGATAGTTAATTGTAACGTTCAGGGCCTCCTAATGTCGATGGGACAATCAAATTGCGTCGAGACTCAATACATCGTCCTTCAGCCGACTTGTCTCCAAGGGGAGATTGCTGCCTCAAGCACCTTATGGTCCGTCTCCAGTGAGTCTAGATTTTCGAATCCGACGAAAAACTGATAGTTAATTGTAACATTCAGGGCCTCCTAATGATGATGGAACACTCAAATTGCGTCGCGAACCAATACATCGTTCTCCAGCCGACTTGTCTCCAAGGGTCTATTGCTGCCTCGGGAACCTTATGGTCGTTCTCTTGTGAGTCCAGATTTTGGAATCCGACACAAAACTGATTGTTATTTGTAACGTTCAGGGCCTCCCAATGACGATGGAACACTCAAATTGCGTCGAGATTCAATACATCGTCCTTCGGCCGACTTGTCTCCAAGGGTCCATTGCTGCCTTTGGCACCCTATGGTCCGTCTCCAGTGAGCCTAGATTTTCGAATCCGACGAAAAACTGATAGATAATTGTAACATTCAGGGCTTCCTAATGACGATGGAACACTCAAATTGCGTCGAGAGTCAATACATCGTCCTCCAGCTGACTTGTCTACAAGGGGATATTGCTGCCTCGGGCTCCATGTGGTCCGTCTCCTGTTAGTCTAAATTTTCGAATCCCACGCAAAAATGATTGTTAATTATAACGTTCAAGGCCACCTATTGACGATGGAACACTCAAATTGCGTCAGGATTCAATAAATAGTCCTCCAGCCGACTTGTCTCCATGGGGATATTGATGCCTCGGGCACCTTATGGTCGTTCTCCAGTGAGTCTAGATTTTCATATCCGACGCGAAACTGATAGTTAATCGTACCATTCAGGGCCTCCTAATGACGATGGAACATTCTAATTGCGTCGCGAACCAATACATCGTTCTCCAGCCGACTTGTCTCCAAGGGTCTATTGCTGCCTCGGGCACCTTATGATCGTTTTCCTGCGAGTCTAAATTTTCGAACCCGATGAAAAACTGATAGTCAATTGTAACATTCAGGGCCTCCTAATGACGATGGAACACTCAAACTGCGTCGAGATACAATACATCGTCCACCAGCCGAAATGTCTCCATGGGGATATTGCCGCCTCGGGCACCTTAAGGTCGTTCTGCTGTGAGTTTAGATTTTCGCATCCGACGCGAAACTGATTTTTAATTGTAACGATCAGGGCTTCCTAATGACGATGGAACACTCAAATTGCGTCAAGATTCAATACATCGTCCTCCAGCCGACTTGTCTCCATGGGGATATTGCTGCCTCGGGCACCTTATGGTCGTTCTCCAGTGAGTCTAGATTTTCATATCCGACGCGAAACTGATAGTTAATTGTACCATTCAGGGCCTCCTAATGACGATGGAACATTCTAATTGCGTCGCGAACCAATACATCGTTCTCCAGCCGACTTGTCTCCAAGGGTCTATCGCTGCCTCGGGAACCTTATGGTCGTTCTCCTGTGAGTCTAGATTTTCGAACCCGATGCCAAACTGATAGTTAATTGCAACATTCAGGTCCTCCTGATGACGATGGAACACTCAAATTGAGTCGAGACACAATACTTCGTCCTCCAGCCGACATGTCTCCATCGGGATATTGCTGCCACGGGCACCTTAAGGTCGTTCTCCTGTGAGTCCAGATTTTCGAATCCGACGCAAAACTGATAGTTAATTGTGACGTTCAGGGCCTCCTAATGACGATGGACCACTCAAATTGCGTCGAGGTTGAGTACATCGTCCTCCAGCCGACGTGCCTCCAAGGGGATTTTGCTGCCTCGGGCGCCATATGGTCCGTCTCCTCTGAGACTAGATTTTCGATTCCGACGCAAAAATGATAGTGAGATGTAACGATCAGCGCCTCCTAATGATGATGGAACACTCAAATTGCGTCGAGATTCAATACATTGTCCTCCAGGCGACTTGTCTCCAAGGGGATATTGCTGCCTCGGGTTCCATATGGTCTGTCTCCTGTGAGCCTGGACTTTTGAATCCGACACGAAACTGATAGTTAATTGTAACGGTCAGGGCCTCCTAATGACGATGGAACACTCAAATTGCGTCGAGATTCAATACATCCTCCTTCAGCCGACTTGTCTCCAAGGGTCTATTGCTGCCCCGGGAACCTTATGGTCGTTCTCCTGTGAGTCTAGATTTTCGAACCCGATGCCAAACTGATAGTTAATTGCAACATTCAGGTCCTCCTGATGACGATGGAACACTCAAATTGAGTCGAGACACAATACTTCGTCCTCCAGCCGACATGTCTCCATCGGGATATTGCTGCCACGGGCACCTTAAGGTCGTTCTGCTGTGAGTTTAGATTTTCGAATCCGACGCGAAACTGATTGTTAATTGTAACATTCAGGTCCTCCTGATGACGATGGAACACTCAAATTGCGTCGAGATTCAATACATCGTCCTCCAGCCGACTTGTCTCCATTGGGATATTGCTGCCTCGGGCACCTTATGATCGTTCACAGGGTGTCTAGATTTTCGAATCCGACGCGAAACTGATTGTTAATTGTAACGTTCAGGGCTTCCTGATTACGATGCAACACTCAAATTGCGTCGAGATTCAATACATCGTCATTCAGCCGACTTGTCTGCAGGAGTCTATTGCTGCCTCGGGCACCTTATGGTTGTTCTCCTGTGAGTCTACATTTTAGAATCCGACGCAAAACTGATAATTAATTGTACCGTTCAGGGTCATCTAATGACGATGGAACACTCAAATTGCGTCGAGATTCAATACATCCGCCTCCAGCTGACTTGTCTCCAAGGGGATATTGCTGTCTCGGGCACCAAATGATCCTTCGCTGTGAATCTAGATTTTCGAATCCGACGCAAAAATAATAGTGAGATGTAACAATCATCGCCTCCTAATGATGATGGAACACTCAAATTGCGTCGAGACTCTATACATCGTCCTCCAGCCGACTTGTCTCCAAGGGGATATTGTTGCCTCGGGCTCCATATGGTCCGGCTCCTGTGAGTCTAGATTTTTGAATCCGAAACGAAACTGATAGTTAATTGTTACGTTCAGGGCCTCCTAATGACGATGGAACACTCAAATTGCGTCGAGATTTAATACATCGTCTTTCAACCGACTAGTCTCCAAGTATCTATTGCTGCCTCGGGCACCTTATGGTCGTTCTCGTGTGAGTCTAGATTTTGGAACCCGACGCAAAACTGATTGTTAATTGTATTGTTCAGGGCCTCCTAATGACGATGGAACACTCAAATTGCGTCGAGATTTAAAACATCACCCTCCAGCCGACTTGTATCCAAGGGGATATTGCTGTCTCATGCATCAAATGATCCTTTTGCTGTGAGTCTAGATTTTCGAATCTGACGCCAAAATGATAGTGAATTGTAACGTTATGCGCTTCCTAACGACGATAGAAAAATCAAATTGCGTCGAGATTCAATACATCGTCCTCCAGCCGACTTGTCTCCAAATAGCTGCCTCGGGCATCATATGGTCCGTCTCCTGTGAGTCTAGATTTTTGAATCCGACGCGAAACTGATAGTTAATTGTAACGTTCAACGCCACCTAATGACGATGGAACAGTCAAATTGCGGCGAGACTCAATACATCGTCCTTCAGCCGACTTGTCTCCAAGGGGAGATTGCTGCCTCAAGCACCTTATGGTCCGTTTCCAGTGAGTCTAGATTTTCGAATCCGACGAAAAACTGATAGTTAATTGTAACAGTCAGGGCCTCCTAATGACGATGGAGCACTGAAATTGCGTCACGAACCAATGCATCGTTCTCCAGCCGACTTGCCTCCAAGGGTCTATTGCCGCCTCGGGCACCTTATGGTCGTTCTCCTGTGAGTATCGATTTTCGCATCCGACGCAAAAGTGATAGTTAATTGTAACGTTCAGGGCCTCCTAATGACGATGGAATACTCAAATTGCGTCGAGGTTGAGTACATCGTCCTCCAGCCGACGTGCCTCCAAGGGGATATTACTGCCTCGGGCACCATATGGTCCGTCTCCTGTGAGACCAGATTTTCGATTCCGACGAAAAATGATAGTGAGATGTAACGATCAGCGCCTCCTAATGATGATGGAACACTCAAATTGCGTCGAGATTTAATACATCGTCCTCCAGCCGAATTGTCTCCAAGGGCATATTGCTGCCTAAGGTTCCATATGGTCCGTCTCCTGTGAGCCTAGATTTTTGAATCCGACGCGAAACTGATAGTTAATTGTAACGGTCAGGGCCTCCTAATGACGATGTAACACTCAAATTGCGTCGAGATTTAATACATCGTCCTCCAGCCGACTTGTCTCCAAATTGCTGCCTCGGGCACCATATGGTCCGTCTCCTGTGAGTCTAAATTTTTGAATCCGCCGCGAAACTGATAGTTAATTGCAACGTTCAACGCCTCCTAATGACGATGGAACACTCAAATTGCGTCGCGAACCAATACATCGTTCTCCAGCCGACTTGTCTCCAAGGGTCTATTGATGCCCCGGGCACCTTATGGTCGTTCTCCTGTGAGTCTAGATTTTCGAACCCGACGCCAAACTGATAGTTAATTGTAACATTCAGGTCCTCCTGATGACGATGGAACACTCAAATACCGTCGAGATTCAATACATCGTCCTCCAGCCGACTTGTCTCCATGGGGTTATTGCTGCCTCGGGCACCTTATGGTCGTTCTCCAGTGAGTCTAGATTTTCGAATCCGACGAAAAACTGATAGTTAATAGTAACATTCAGGGCCTCCTAATTACGATGGAACACTCAAATTGCGTCGAGATTCAATTCTTCGTCATTCAGCCGACTTGTCTGCAGGGGTCTATTGCTGCTTCGGGCACCTTATGGTCGTTCTCCAGTGAGTCTAGATTTTTCAATCCGACGCAAAACTGATAATTAATTGTAACGTTCAGGGCCACCTAATGACGATGGAACACTCAAATTGCGTCGTGATCCAATACATCGTTCTCCAGCCGACTTGTCTCCAAGGGTCTATTGCTGACTCGGGCACCTTATGATCTTGGTCCCCCTCGAGTCTAGATTTTCGAACCCGACGCCAAACTGATAGTTAATTGTAACATTCCGGTCCCCCTGAAGACGATGCAACACTCAAATTGCGTCAGGATTCAATACATCGTCCTCCAGCCGACTTGTATCCATGGGGATATTGCAGCCACGGGCACCTTATGGTCGTTCTCCAGTGAGTCTAAATTTTCGAATCCGACGCGAAACTGATAGTTAATTGTAACATTCAGGGCCTCCTAATGACGATGGAACACTCAAATTGCGTCGCGAACCAATACATCGTTCTCCATCCGACTTGTCACCAAGGGTCTATTGCAGCCTCAAGCACCTTGTGGTCGTTCTCCTGTGAGTCTAGATTTTAGAATCCGACGCAAAACTTATAATTAATTGTAACGTTCAGGGCCACCTAATGACGATGGAACACTCAAATTGCGTCGAGATTCAATACATCGGCCTCCAGCCGACTTGTCTCCAAGGGGATATTGCTGTCTCGGGCACCAAATGATCCTTCCCTGTGAGTCTAGATTTTCGAAACCGACGCAAAAATAATAGTGCGAAGTAACGATCAGCGCCTCCTAGTTATGATGGAGCACTCAAATTGCGTCGAGATTCAATACATAGTCCTCCAGCCGACTTGTCTCAAGGGATATTGCTGCCTCGGGCACCATATGGTCCGTCCCTGTGAGTCTAGATTTTTGAATCCAAAGCGAACCTGATAGTTAATTGTGACGTTCAGGGCCTCCTAACGACGATGTAACACTCAAATTGCGTCGAGATTCAATACATCGTCCTTCAGCCGACTTGTCTCCAAGGGTCTATTACTGCCTCGGGCACCTTATGGTCGTTCTCCTGTGAGTCTAGATTTTGGAATCCGATGCAAAACTGATTGTTAATTGTAACGTTCAGGGCCTCCAAATGACGATGGAACACTCAAATTGCGTTGCGATTCGATACATCGTCCTTCAGCCGACTTGTCTCCAAAAAGCTGCCTCGGGCACCATATGGTCCGTCTCCTGTGAGTCTAGATTTTTGAATCCGACGGGAAACTGATAGTTAATTGTAACGTTCAGGGCCTCCTAATGTCGATGGGACAATCAAATTGCGTCGAGACTCAATACATCGTCCTTCAGCCGACTTGTCTCCAAGGGGAGATTGCTGCCTCAAGCACCTTATGGTCCGTCTCCAGTGAGTCTAGATTTTCGAATCCGACGAAAAACTGATAGTTAATTGTAACATTCAGGGCCTCCTAATGATGATGGAACACTCAAATTGCGTCGCGAACCAATACATTGTTCTCCAGCCGACTTGTCTCCAAGGGTCTATTGCTGCCTCGGGAACCTTATGGTCGTTCTCCTGTGAGTCCAGATTTTGGAATCCGTCTCAAAACTGATTGTTATTTGTAACGTTCAGGGCCTCCCAATGACGATGGAACACTCAAATTGCGTCGAGATTCAATACATCGTCCTTCGGCCGACTTGTCTCCAAGGGTCCATTGCTGCCTTTGGCACCCTATGGTCCGTCTCCAGTGAGCCTAGATTTTCGAATCCGACGAAAAACTGATAGATAATTGTAACATTCAGGGCTTCCTAATGACGATGGAACACTCAAATTGCGTCGAGAGTCAATACATCGTCCTCCAGCTGACTTGTCTACAAGGGGATATTGCTGCCTCGGGCTCCATGTGGTCCGTCTGCTGTTAGTCTAAATTTTCGAATCAGACGCAAAAATGATTGTTAATTATAACGTTCAAGGCCACCTATTGACGATGGAACACTCAAATTGCGTCAGGATTCAATAAATAGTCCTCCAGCCGACTTGTCTCCATGGGGATATTGATGCCTCGGGCACCTTATGGTCGTTCTCCAGTGAGTCTAGATTTTCATATCCGACGCGAAACTGATAGTTAATCGTACCATTCAGGGCCTCCTAATGACGATGGAAAATTCTAATTGCGTCGCGAACCAATACATCGTTCTCCAGCCGACTTGTCTCCAAGGGTCTATTGCTGCCTCGGGCACCTTATGATCGTTTTCCTGCGAGTCTAGATTTTCGAACCCGATGACAAACTGATAGTCAATTGTAACATTCAGGGCCTCCTAATGACGATGGAACACTCAAACTGCGTCGAGATACAATACATCGTCCTCCAGCCGACTTGTCTCCATGGGGATATTGCCGCCTCGGGCACCTTAAGGTCGTTCTGCTGTGAGTTTAGATTTTCGAATCCGACGCGAAACTGATTTTTAATTGTAACGATCAGGGCTTCCTAATGACGATGGAACACTCAAATTGCGTCAAGATTCAATACATCGTCCTCCAGGCGACTTGTCTCCATGGGGATATTGCTGCCTCGGGCACCTTATGGTCGTTCTCCAGTGAGTCTAGATTTTCATATCCGACGCGAAACTGATAGTTAATTGTACCATTCAGGGCCTCCTAATGACGATGGAACATTCTAATTGCGTCGCGAACCAATACATCGTTCTCCAGCCGACTTGTCTCCAAGGGTCTATCGCTGCCTCGGGAACCTTATGGTCGTTCTCCTGTGAGTCCAGATTTTCGAATCCGACGCAAAACTGATAGTTAATTGTAACGTTCAGGGCCTCCTAATGACGATGGACCACTCAAATTGCGTCGAGGTTGAGTACATCGTCCTCCAGCCGACGTGCCTCCAAGGGGATTTTGCTGCCTCGATCACCATATGGTCCGTCTCCTCTGAGACTAGATTTTCGATTCCGACGCAAAAATGATAGTGAGATGTAACGATCAGCGCCTCCTAATGATGATGGAACACTCAAATTGCGTCAAGATTCAATACATTGTCCTCCAGGCGACTTGTCTCCAAGGGGATATTGCTGCCTCGGGTTCCATATGGTCTGTCTCCTGTGAGCCTGGATTTTTGAATCCGACGCGAAACTGATAGTTAATTGTAACGGTCAGGGCCTCCTAATGACGATGGAACACTCAAATTGCGTCGAGATTCAATACATCCTCCTTCAGCCGACTTGTCTCCAAGGGTCTATTGCTGCCCCGGGAACCTTATGGTCGTTCTCCTGTGAGTCTAGATTTTCGAACCCGATGCCAAACTGATAGTTAATTGCAACATTCAGGTCCTCCTGATGACGATGGAACACTCAAATTGCGTCGAGATTCAATACATCGTCCTCCAGCCGACTTGTCTCCTTTGGGATATTGCTGCCTCGGGCACCTTATGATCGTTCACCAGTGTGTCTAGATTTTCGAATCCGACGCGAGACTGATTGTTAATTGTAACGTTCAAGGCTTCCTAATTACGTTGGAACACTCAAATAGCGTCGAGATTTAATACATCGTCATTCAGCCGACTTCTCTGCAGGGGTCTACTGCTGCCTCGGGCCACTTATGGTCGTTCTCCTGTGAGTCTAGATTTTAGAATCCGACGCAAAACTGATAATTAATTATAACGTTCAGGGCCACCTAATGACGATGGAACACTCAAATTGCGTCGAGATTCAATACATCGGCCTCCAGCCGAATTGTCTCCATGGGGATAATGCTGTCTCGGGCACCAAATGATCCTTCGCTGTGAGTCTAGATTTTCGAATCCGACGCAAAAATAATAGTGAGATGTAACAATCATCGCCTCCTAATGATGATGGAACACTCAAATTGCGTCGAGACTCTATACATCGTCCTCCAGCCGACTTGTCTCCAAGGGGATATTGTTGCCTCGGGCTCCATATGGTCCGTCTCCTGTGAGTCTAGATTTTTGAATCCGAAACGAAACTGATAGTTAATTGTTACGTTCAGGGCCTCCTGATGACGATGGAACACTCAAATTGCGTCGAGATTTAATACATCGTCTTTCAACCGACTAGTCTCCAAGTATCTATTGCTGCCTCGGGCACCTTATGGTCGTTCTCGTGTGAGTCTAGATTTTGGAACCCGACGCAATACTGATTGTTAATTGTATTGTTCAGGGCCTCCTAATGACGATGGAACACTCAAATTGCGTCGAGATTCAAAACATCACCCTCCAGCCGACTTGTATCCAAGGGGATATTGCTGTCTCATGCATCAAATGATCCTTTTGCTGTGAGTCTAGATTTTCGAATCTGACGCCAAAATGATAGTGAATTGTAACGTTATGCGCTTCCTAACGACGATAGAAAAATCAAATTGCGTCGAGATTCAATACATCGTCCTCCAGCCGACTTGTCTCCAAATAGCTGCCTCGGGCATCATATGGTCCGTCTCCTGTGAGTCTAGATTTTTGAATCCGACGCGAAACTGATTGTTAATTGTAACGTTCAACGCCACCTAATGACGATGGAACAGTCAAATTGCGGCGAGACTCAATACATCGTCCTTCAGCCGACTTGTCTCCAAGGGGAGATTGCTGCCTCAAGCACCTTATGGTCCGTTTCCAGTGAGTCTAGATTTTCGAATCCGACGAAAAACTGATAGTTAATTGTAACAGTCAGGGCCTCCTAATGACGATGGAACACTGAAATTGCGTCACGAACCAATGCATCGTTCTCCAGCCGACTTGTCTCCAAGGGTCTATTGCTGCCTCGGGCACCTTTTGTTCGTTTTCCTGCGAGTCTGGATTTTCGATCCCGACGCCAAACTGATAGTCAATTGTAACATTCAGGGCCTCCTATTGACGATGGAACACTCAAATTGAGTCGAGACCCAATACATCGTCCTCCAGCCGACTTGTCTCCATGGGGATATCGCTGCCTCGGGCACCTTAAGGTCGTTCTGCTGCGAGTTTAGATATTCGAATCCGACGCGAAACTGATTGTTAATAGTAACGATCAGGGCTTCCAAATGACGATTTAACACTCAAATTGCGTCAAGATTCAATACATCGTCATTCAGCCGACTTGCCTACAAGGGTCTATTGCCGCCTCGGGCACCTTATGGTCGTTCTCCTGTGAGTATCGATTTTCGAATCCGACGCAAAAGTGATAGTTAATTGTAACGTTCAGGGCCTCCTAATGACGATGGAATACTCAAATTGCGTCGAGGTTGAGTACATCGTCCTCCAGCCGACGTGCCTCCAAGGGGATATTACTGCCTCGGGCACCATATGGTCCGTCTCCTGTGAGACCAGATTTTCGATTCCGACGAAAAATGATAGTGAGATGCAACGATCAGCGCCTCCTAATGATGATGGAACACTCGAATTGCGTCGAGATTCAATACATCGTCCTCCAGCCGACTTGTCTCCAAGGGCATATTGCTGCCTAAGGTTCCATATGGTCTGTCTCCTGTGAGCCTCGATTTTTGAATCCGACGCGAAACTGATAGTTAATTGTAACGGTCAGGGCCTCCTAATGACGATGTAACACTCAAATTGCGTCGAGATTTAATACATCGTCCTCCAGCCGACTTGTCTCCAAATTGCTGCCTCGGGCACCATATGGTCCGTCTCCTGTGAGTCTAAATTTTTGAATCCGCCGCGAAACTGATAGTTAATTGTAACGTTCAACGCCTCCTAATGACGATGGAACACTCAAATTGCGTCGCGAACCAATACATCGTTCTCCAGCCTACTTGTCTCCAAGGGTCTATTGATGCCCCGGGCACCTTATGGTCGTTCTCCTGTGAGTCTAGATTTTCGAATCCGACGAAAAACTGATAGTTAATTGTAACATTCAGGGCCTCCTAATGACGATGGAACACTCAAAATGCGTCGAGATACAATTCATCGTCGTCCAGCCGACTTGTCTCCATGGGGATATTGCTGCCTCGGGCACCTTAAGGTCGCGCTGCTGTGAGTTTAGATTTTCGAATCCGACGCGAAACTGATTGTTAATTGTAACGATCAGGGCTTCCTAATGACGACGGAACACTCAAATTGCGTCGAGATACAATACAACGTCCTCCAGCAGACTTGTCTCCATGGGGATATTGCTGCCTCGGGCACCTTAAGGTCGTTCTGCTGTGAGTTTAAATTTTCGAATCCGACGCGAAACTGATTGTTAATTGTAACGATCAGGGCTTCCTAATGACGATGGAACACTCAAATTGCGTCGAGATTCAATACATCGTCATTCAGCCGACTTGTCTCCAAGGGTCTATTGCCGCCTCGGGCACCTTATGGTCGTTCTCCTGTAGGGTCTCGATTTTCCAATCCGACTCAAGACTGATAGTTAATTGTAACGTTCAGGGCCTCCTAATGACGATGGAACACTCAAATTGCGTCGAGATTCAATACATCGTCATTCGGCCGAATTGTCTCCAAGGGTCTATTGCCGCCTCGGGCACCTTATGGCCGTTCTCCTGTGAGTCTCGATTTTCGAATCCGACGCAAGACTGACAGTTAATTGTAACGTTCAGGGCCTCCTAATGACGATGGAACACTCAAATTGCGTCGGGGTTCAGTACATCGTCCTCCTGCCGACGTGCCTCCATGGAGATATTGCTGCCTCGGGCACCTTATGGTCGTTCTCCAGTGAGTCTAAATTATCGAATCCGACGCGAAACTGATTGTTGATTTTAACGTTCAGGGCTTCCTGATTACGATGGAACACTCAAATAGCGTCGAGATTCAATACATCGTTATACAGCCGACTTGTCTGCAGGGGTCTATTGCTGCCTCGAGCCCCTTATGGTCGTTCTCCTGTGACTCTAGATTTTAGAATCCGACGCAAAACTGATAATTAATTATAACGTTCAGGGCCACCTAATGACGATGGAACAGTCAAATTGCGTCGGGGTTCAGTACATCGTCCTTCAGCCGACTTGTCTCCAAGGGGAGATTGCTGCCACAAGCACCTTATGGTCCGTCTCCAGTGAGTCTAGATTTTCGAATCCGACGAAAAACTGATAGTTAATTGTAACATTCAGGGCCTCCTAATGACGATGGAACACTCAAATTGCGTCACGAACCAATGCATCGTTCTCCAGCCGACTTGTCTCCAAGGGTCTATTGCTGCCTCGGGCACCTTATGATCGTTTTCCTGCGAGTCTAGATTTTCGATCCCGACGCCAAACTGATAGTCAACTGTAACATTCAGGGCCTCCTAATGACGATGGAACACTCAAATTGAGTCGAGACACAATACATCGTCCTCCAGCCGACATGTCTCCATCGGGAAATTGCTGCCACGGGCACCTTAAGGTCGTTCTGCTGTGAGTTTAGATTTTCGAATCCGACGCGAAACTGATTGTTAATTGTAACGTTCAGGGCCTCCTAATGACGATGGAACACTCAAATTGCGTCGAGGGTGAGTACATCGTCCTCCAGCCGACGTGCCTCCAAGGGGATATTGCTGCCTCGGGCACCATATGGACCGTCTCCTGTGAGACTAGATTTTCGATTCCGACGCAAAAATGATAGTGAGATGTAACGATCAGCGCCTCCTAATGATGATGGAACACTCAAATTGAGTCGATATTCAATACATCGTCCTCCAGCCGACTTGTCTCCAAGGGGATATTGCTGCCTCGGGTTCCATATGGTCCGTCTCCTGTGAGCCTAGATTTTTGAATCCGACGCGAAACCAATAGTTAATTGTAACGGTCAGGGTCTCCTAATGACGATGTAACACTCAAATTGCGTCGAGATTCAATACATCATCCTCCAGCCGACTTGTCTCCAAATAGCTGCTTCGGGCACCTAATGGTCCGTCTCCTGTGAGTCTAGATTTTTTTATCCGCCGCGAAACTGATAGTTAATTGTAACGTTCAACGCCTCCTAATGACGATGGAACATTCAAATTGCGTCGAGACTCAATACATCGTCCTTCAGCCAAATTGTCTCCAAGAGGAGATTGATGCCTCAAGCACCTTATGGTCCGTCTCCAGTGAGTCTAGATTTTCGAATCCGACGAAAAACTGATAGTTAATTGTAACATTCAGAGCATAATGATGACGATGGAACACTCAAATTGCGTCGCGAACCAATACATCGTTCTCCAGCCGACTTGTCCCCAAGGGTCTATTGATGCCAGGGCACCTTATGATCGTTCTCCTGTGAGTCTAGATTTTCGAACCCGACGCCAAACTGATAGTTAATTGTAACATTCAGGTCCTCCTAATGACGATTGAACACTGAAATTGCGTCGAGATTCAATACATCGTCCTCCAGCCGAATTGTCTCCATGGGGATATTGCTGCCTCGGGCACCTTACGATCGTTCACCAGTGTGTCTAGATTTTCGAATCCGACGCGAGACTGATTGTTTTTTAATTGTAACGTCCAGGGTTTCCTAATTACGTTGGAACACTCAAATAGCGTCGAGATTTAATACATCGTCATTCAGCCGACTTCTCTGCAGGGGTCTACTGCTGCCTCGGGCCACTTATGGTCGTTCTCCTGTGAGTCTAGAATATCGAATCCGACGCGAAACTGATTGTTAATTGTAACGTTCAGGGCCTCCAAATGACGATGGAACACTCAAATTGCGTCGAGATTTAATACATCGTCTTTCAACCGACTAGTCTCCAAGTGTCTATTGCTGCCTCGGGTACCTTATGGTCGTTCTCCTGTGAGTCTAGATTTTGGAACCCGACGCAAAACTGATTGTTAATTGTATTGTTCAGGGCCTCCTAATGTCGATGGAACACTCAAATTGCGTCGAGATTCAAAACATCGCCCTCCAGTCGACTTGAATCCAAGGGGATATTGCTGTCTCGGGCATCAAATGATCCTTTTCCTGTGAGTCTAGATTTTCGAATGTGACGCCTAAATGATAGTGAATTGTAACGTTATGCGCTTCGTAACGACGATAGAAAAATCAAATTGCGTCGAGATTCAATACATCGTCCTCCAGCCGATTTGTCTCCAAATAGCTGCCTCGGGCACCATATGGTCCGTCTCCTGTGAGTCTAGATTTTTGAATCCGACGCGAAACTGATAGTTAATTGTAACGTTCAACGCCACCTAATGACGATGGAACAGTCAAATTGGGGCGAGGCTCAATACATCGTCCTTCAGCCGACTTGCCTCCAAGGGGAGATTGCTGCCTCAAACACCTTATGGTCCGTCTCCAGTGAGTCTAGATTTTCGAATCCGACGAAAAACTGATAGTTAATTGTAACAGTCAGGGCCTCCTAATGACGATGGAACACTGAAATTGCGTCACGAACCAACGCATCGTTCTCCAGCCGACTTGTCTCCAAGGGTCTATTGCTGCCTCGGGCACCTTATGATCGTTATCCTGCGAGTCTGGATTTTCGATCCCGACGCCAAACTGATAGTCAATTGTAACTTTCAGGGCCTCCTATTGACGATGGAACACTAAAATTGAGTTTAGACACAATACATCGTCCTCCAGCCGACTTGTCTCCATGGGGATATTGCTGCCTCGGGCACCTTAAGGTCGTTCTGCTGTGAGTTTAGATATTCGAATCCGACGCGAAACTGATTGTTAATTGTAACGATCAGGGCTTCCAAATGACGATGGAACACTCATATTGCGTCAAGATTCAATACATCGTCATTCAGCCGACTTGTCTCCAAGGGTCTATTGCCGCCTCGGGCACCTTATGGTCGTTCTCCTGTGAGTATCGATTTTCGAATCCGAGGCAAAAATGATAGTTAATTGTAACGTTCAGGGCCTCCTAATGACGATGGAATACTCAAATTGCGTCGAGGTTGAGTACATCGTCCTCCAGCCGACGTGCCTCCAAGGGGATATTGCTGTCTCGGGCATCAAATGATCCTTTTCCTGTGAGTCTAGATTTTCGAATCTGACGCCTAAATGATAGTGAATTGTAACGTTATGCGCTTCCTAACGACGATAGAAAAATCAAATTGCGTCGAGATTCAATACATCGTCCTCCAGCCGACTTGTCTCCAAATAGCTGCCTCGGGCACCATATGGTCCGTCTCCTGTGAGACTAGATTTTCGATTCCGACGCAAAAATGATAGTGAGATGTAACGATCAGCGCCTCCTAATGATGATGGAACACTCAAATTGCGTCGAGATTCAATACATCGTCCTCCAGCCGACTTGTCTCCAAGGGGATATTTCTGCCTGGGGTTCCATATGGTCCGTCTCCTGTGAGCCTAGATTTTTGAATCCGACGCGAAACTGATAGTTAATTGTAACGTTCAGGGCCTCCTAATGACGATGGAACACTCAAATTGCTTCGCGAACCAATACATCGTTCTCCAGCCGACTTGTCTCCAAGGGTCTATTGATGCCCCGGGCACCTTATGGTCGTTCTCCTGTGAGTCTAGATTTTCGAACCCGACGCCAAACTGATAGTTAATTGTAACATTCAGGTCCTCCTGATGTCGATGGAACACTCAAATTCCGTCGAGATTCAATATATCGTCCTCCAGCCGATTTGTCTCCATGGGGATATTGCTGCCTCGGGCACCTTATGGTCGTTCTCCAGTGAGTCTAGATTTTCGAATCCGACGAAAAACTGATAGTTAATTGTAACATTCAGGGCCTCCTAATGACGATGGAACACTCAAAATGCGTCGAGATACAATTCATCGTCGTCCAGCCGACTTGTCTCCATGGGGATATTGCTGCCTCGGGCACCTTAAGGTCGCGCTGCTGTGAGTTTAGATTTTCGAATCCGACGCGTAACTGATTGTTAATTGTAACAATCAACGCTTCCTAATGACGACGGAACACTCAAATTGCGTCGAGATACAATACATCGTCCTCCAGCAGACTTGTCTCCATGGGGATATTGCTGCCTCGGGCACCTTAAGGTCGTTCTGCTGTGAGTTTAGATTTTCGAATCCGACGCGAAACTGATTGTTAATTGTAACGATCAGGGCTTCCTAATGACGATGGAACACTCAAATTGCGTCGAAATTCAATACATCGTCATTCAGCCGACTTGTCTCCAAGGGTCTATTGCCGCCTCGGGCACCTTATGGTCGTTCTCCTGTAGGGTCTCGATTTTCGAATCCGACGCGAGACTGATTGTTAATTGTAACGTCCAGGGTTTCCTAATTACGTTGGAACACTCAAATAGCGTCGAGATTTAATACATCGTCATTCAGCCGACTTCTCTGCAGGGGTCTACTGCTGCCTCGGGCCACTTATGGTCGTTCTCCTGCGAGTCTAGATTTTCGAATCCGACGCAAAATTGATAGTTAATTGTAAAGTTCAGGGCCTCCTACTGACGATGGAACACTCAAATTGCGTCGACATACAATACATCGGCCTCCAGCCGACTTGTCTCCAAGGGTAATTGCTGCTTCGGGCATCTTATGGTCGTTCTCCTGTGAGTCTAGATTTTCGAACCCGACGCCAAACTGATAGTTATTTGTAACATTCAGGTCCTCCTAATGACGATTGAACACTCAAATTGGGTCGAGATTCAATACATCGTCCTCCAGCCGACATGTCTGCAAGGCTCTATTGTAGCCTCGGGCACCTTATGGTCGTTCTCCTGTGAGTATGGATTTTCTAATCCGAAGCAAAAGTGATTGTTATTTGTAACGTTCAGGGCCTCCTAATGACGATGGAACACTCGAATTGCGTCGCGATTCAAGACATCGTCCTCCAGCGGACTGGTCTCCAAGGGGATATTGCTGCCTCGGGCACCTTATGGTCCGTCTCCAGTGAGACTAGATTTTCGAATGCGAAGAAAAACTGATAGATAATTGTAACATTCAGGGCCTCCTATCGACGATGTAACACTCAAATTGCGTAGAGATTCAATACATCGTCATTCAGCCGACTTGTCTCCAGCGGTGTATTGCTGCCTCGGGCACCTTATGGTCGTTCTCCTGTGAGTCTAGATTTTAGAATCCGACGCAAAGCTGATAGTTAGTTGTAACGATCAGCGCCATCTAATGACGATGGAACACTCAAATTGCGCAGAGATTCAATACATCGTCCTCCAGCCGACTTGTCTTCAGGGTTCTATTGCTGTCTCGGGCACCATATAGTTGTTCTCCTGTGAGTCTCGATTTTCGAATCCGACGCAAAACTGATAGTTAATTGTAACGTTCAGCGCCTCGTAATGACGATGGAAAACTCAAATTGCGTCGAGAGTCTATACATCGTCCTCCAGCCGACATGTCTACAAGGGGATATTGCTGCCTCGGGCTCCATGTGGTCCGTCTCCTGTTAGTCTAGATTTTCGAATCCGACGTAAAATTGATAGTTAATTGTAACGTTCAGGGCCTCCAAATAACGATGGAACACTAAAATTGCGTCGAGATTCAATACATCGGCCTCCAGCCGACTTGTCTCCAAGGGTCTATAGCTGCCTCGGGCACCTTATGGTCGTTCTCCTGTGAGTCTAGAATTTCGAATCTGAGGCGAAACTGATAGTTAATTGTAACGTTCAGGGCCTCCTAATGACGATGGAACACTCAAATTGCGTCTAGAATCAATACATCGGCCTCCAGCCGACTTGTCTCCAAGGGTCTATTTCTGCCTCGGTCACCTTGTGGTCGTTCTCCTGCGAGTCTAGATTTTCGAATCCGACACATTACTGATAGTTAATTGTAAAGTTCAGGGCCTCCTAATGACGATGGAGCACTCAAATTGCGTCGCGATTCAATACATCGTTCTCCAGCGGACTGGGCTCCAAGGGGATATTGCTGCTTCGGGCACCTTATGGTCCGTCTCCAGTGAGTCTAGATTTTCGAATCCGACGAAAAACTGATAGTTAATTGTAACATTCAAGGACTCCTAGTTACGATGGAACACTGAAATTGCGTCGCGATCCAATACATCGTCCTCCAGCCGACTTGTCTACAAGGGTCTATTGCTGCCTGGGGCACCATATGATGGTTGTCCTGTGAATCTAGATTTTCGAATCCGGCGCAAAACTGATAGTTAATGGTAACGTTCAGGGCCTCCTAATGTCGATAGAACACTCAAATTGCGTCGAGGTTCAATATATCGTCCTCCAGCCGACTTGTCTCCATAGGGATATTGCTGCCTCGGGCTCCTTATGGTCGCTCTCCTGTGAGACTATATTTTCGAGTCCGATGCGAAACTGATTGTTAATTGAACGTTCAGGGCTTCCTAATGACGATGGAACACTAAAATTGCGTCGACATTCAATACATCGGCATTCAGCCGATTTGTCTCCAAGGGTCTATTGCTGCCACGGGCACCTTATGCTAATTCCCCTGTGAGTCTAGATTTTCGATTGCGATGCGAGACTGATAGTTAATTGTAACGTTCAGGGCCTCCTAACGAACATGGAACACTCAAATTGCGCCGAGATTCAATACATCGTCCTCCAGCCGACTTGTCTTCAGGGTTCTATTGCTGCCTCGGGCACCATATTGTTGTTCTCCTGTAAATCTCGATTTTCGAATATGACGCAAAACCGATAGTTCATTGGAACGTTCAGGGCCTCCTAATGACGATGGAACACTCAAATTGCGACGAGGTTCAGTACATCGTCCACCAGAGTACTGGTCTCCAAGGGGATATTGCTGCTTCGCGTTCCATATCGTCCGTCTCCTGTGAGTCTAGATTTTGGAATCCGACGCAAAAGTGATTGTTATTTGTACCGTTCAGGGCCTCCTAATGACAATGTAACACTCAAATTGCGTCGAGATTCAATACTACGTCTTTCAGCCGACTTTCCTCCAAGGGTAGCCTCAGGACCTTATGGTCGTTCTCCTGTGAGTCTAGATTTTCGAATCCGACCCAAAACTGATTGTTAATTGTAACGTTCAGGGGCTCCTATTGACGATGGAACACTCAAATTGCGCCGAGATTCAATACATCGCCTTTCAGCCGACTTGTCTTCAAGGTTCTATTGCTGCCTCGGGCACCTTATGATTGTTCTCCTGTGAGTCTCGATTTTCGAATCTGACGTAAAACTGGTAGTTAATTGTAACGTTCAGGGCCCCTAATGACGATGGAACACTCAAATTGCGTCGAGATTCAATACATCGGCCTCTAGCCGACTTGTCTCCAAGGGTCTATTGCTGCCTCGGGCACCTTATGGTCATTCTCCTGTGAGTCTAGATTTTCGAATCCGACGCATAACGATAGTTAATTGAAACAACCAGTGCCTCCTAATGACGATGGTGCTCTCAAATTGGTTCGAGAATCAATACTTCGTCCTCCAGCTGACTTGTCTCCAAGGGGATATTGCTGCCTCGGGCACCATGAGGTCCGTCGCCTGTGAGGGTAGATTTTTGAATCCGACGCTAAACTGATTGTTAATTGTAACGTTCAGGGTCTCCTAATGACGATGGAACACTTATATTGCGTCGAGATTCAATACATCATCCTCCAGCCGACTTGTATCCCAGGGGATATTGCTGTCTCGTGCACCATATGATCATTCTCTTGAGAGTAGATTTTAGAATCCGACGCAAAAATGATAGTTAATTGTAACGTTTAGCGCCTCCTAATGACGATGGAAAACTCAAATTGCGTCGAGAGTCAGTACATCTTCCTCCATCCGACTTGTCTCCAAGGGCCTATTGCTGCCTCGGGCACCTTATGGTCGTTCTCATGTGAGTCTAGATCTTCGAATCAGACGCATAACTGATAGTTAATTGAATCGTTCAGCGCCTCTCAATGACGATGGTGCTCTCAAATTGGTTCGAGATTCAATACATCGTCCTCCTGCCGATCTGTCTCCAAGGGGATATTGCTGCCTCGGGCACCTTATGGTTAATCTCCTGTGAGTCAAGATTTTCGAAAGCGACGCATAACTGATAGTTAATTGTAACGTTCAAGGCATCCTAATGACGATGGAACACTCAAATAGCGTCGAGATTCAATACATCGTCCTCCAGCCGACTTGTCTCCAACAGGATATCGCTGCCTCGGGCACCACATGGTCCGTCTCCGGTGATTCTACATTTTCGAATCCGACGCAAAACTGATAGTAAATTGTAATGTTCAGCGCCTTCTAATGACGATGGAACACTCAAATTGCGTCGAGATTCAATTCATCGGCCTCCAGCCGACTTGTCTCCAAGGGTCTATTGCTGTCTCGGGCACCTTATGGTCGTTCTCCTGTGAGTCTAGATTATCGAATCCGACGCATAACTGATAGTTAATTGTAAAGTTCAGGGCCTCCTAATGACGATGGAATACTCAAATTGCGTCGAGATTCAATACATCGTCCCCCAGCCGAGTTGTCTTGAAAGGTCTATTGCTGCCTCGGGCACATTATGGTCGTTATCCTGTGAGTCTAGATTTTCTAATCCGACGCATAACTGATAGTTAATTGTAACGCACAGCGCCTCCTAATGACGATGGAACACTCATTTTGCGTCGTGATTCATTACATCGGCCTCGAGCCGACTTGTCTCCATGGGTCTATTGCTGCCTCGGGCAGCTTGTGGTCGTTCTCCTGTGAGTCTAGATTTTCGAATCCGACGCAAAACAGATAGTTAATTGTAACGTCCAGGGCCTCATAATGACGAAGGAACACTCAAATTGCGTCGAGATTCACTACTTCGTCCTCCAGCCGACTTGTCTCCATTAGCATATTCCTGCCTCGGGCTCCTTAAGGTCGCTCTCTTGTGAGATTAGATTTTCGAGTCCGACGCGAAACTGATTGTTAATTGTAACGTTTGGGGCTTCCTAATGACGATGGAACACTCAAATTGCGTAGAGATTCAATACATCGTCCTCCAGCCGACCTGTCACCAAGAGTCTATTTCTGCCTCGGGCACCTTATGGTTGTTCTCCTGTGAGTCTAGATTTTCGAAAACGACGCATAACTGATAGTTAATTGTAACGTTCAGGGCCTCCTAATGACGATGGAACACTCAAATTGCGTCGAGATTCAATACATCGTCCACCAGCCGACTTGTCTACAAGGGGATATTGCTGCCTCGTGCTCCATGTGGTAAGTCTCCTGTGAGTCTAAATTTTCGAATCTGACGCGAAACTGATAATTGCAACGTTCAGGGCCTCCTAATGACGGTGGAACACTCAAATTGCGTCGAGATTCAATACAGCGGCCTCCAGCCGACTTGTCTCCATGGGTCTATTGCTGCCTCGGGCACCTTATGGTTGTTCTACTGTGAGTGTAGATTTTCGAATCCGACGCAAAACAGATAGTTAATTGTAACGTTCAGGGCCTCCTAATGACGAAGGAACACTCAAATTGCGTCAAGATTCACTACATCGTCCTCGAACCGACTTGTTTCCAAGGGGATATTGCTGCCTCGGGCACCTTATGGTCGTTCTACTGTGAGTCTAGATTTTCGAATCCAACGTATAACTGATAGTTAATTGTAACGTTCAGCGCCTCCTAATGTCGATGGAACACTCAAATTGCGTCGAGATTCAGTACATTGTCCTCCAGCCGACTTGTCTCCAAGGGGATATTGCTGCCTTGGGCACCATACGGCCCTTCTCTTGTGAGTCTAGATTTTCGAATCCGACGCAAAACTGATAGTTATATGTAACGTTCAGGGCCTCCTAATGACGATGGAACACTCAAATTGCGTCGAGATTCAATACATCGTCCTCCAGCCGACTTGTCTCCAAGGGGATATTGCTGTCTCGGGCACCAAATGATCCTTCTCCTTTGAGTCTAGATGTTCGAATCCGACGCATAACTGACAGTTAATTGTAACGCTCAGCGCTTTCTAATGACGATGGAACACTCAAATCGCGTCGAGATTCTATACATCGTCCTCCAGCCGACTTGTCGCCAAGGGGATATTGCTGCCTCGGGCACCATATGGTCCGTCTCCTGTGTTTCTAGATTTTCGAATCCGACGCGAAACTGACAGTTAATTGTAACGTTCAGGGCCTCCTAATGTCGATAGAACACTCAAAATGCGTCGAGATTAATTACATCGTCCTCCAGCCGACATGTCTTCATTAGCTTATTGCTGCTTTGGGCTCCTTATGGTCGCTCTCTTGTGAGATTAGATTTTCGAGTCCGACGCGAAACTGATTGTTAATTGTAACGTTCAGGGCTTCCTAATGTCGATGGAACACTCAAATTGCTTCGAGGTTCAACAAATCGGTATTCAGCCGATTTGTCTCAAATGGTCTATTGCTGCCTCGTTCACCTTATGCTAATTCCCCTGTGAGTCTAGATTTTAGAATCCGACGCCAAACTGATAGTCAATTGTAATGTTCAGGGCCTCCTAATGACGATGGAACACTCAAATTGCGTCTAGATTCAATACATCGGACTCCAGCCGACCTCTCCAAGGGGATATTGCTGCCTCGGGCACCATATGGTTCGTTTCCTGTGAGTCTAGATTTTCGAATCCGACGCAAAAATGATAGTTAATTCTAACGTTCAGCGCTTCTAAATGACGATGGAACACTCAAATGACGTTGAGAGTCAATACATCGTCCTCCAGCCGACTTGTCTCCATGGGGATATTGCTGCCTCGGGCTCTTTATGGTCGCTCACCTGTTAGTCTAGATTTTAGAATCCGACGCAAAACTGATAGTTAATTATAATGTTCAGGGCCTCCTAATGACAATGGAACACTCAAATTGCGTTGAGAGTCAATACATCGTCCTCCAGCCGACTTGTCTACAAGGGGAAATTGCTGCCTCGGGCTCCATGTGGTCCGTCTCTTGTGAGTCTAGATTTTCCAATCTGACGCGAAACTGATAGTTAATTGTTACGTTCAGGGCCTCCTGATAACGATGGAACACTCAAATTCCGTCGACATTCAATACATCGGACTCCAGCCGACTTGTCTCCAAGGGTCTATTGCTGCTTCGGGCACCTTGTGGTCGTTCTCCAGTGAGTCTAGATTTTCGAATCCGACACATTACTGATCGTTAATTATAAAGATCAGAGCCTCCTAAAGTCGATGGAATACTCAAAATGCGTCGAGATTCAATACATCGGCATTCAGCCGATTTGTCTCCAAGGGTCTATTGCTGCCTCGGGCACCTTATGCTAATTCCCCTGTAAGTGTTGATTTTAGAATCCGACGCCAAACTGATAGTTTATTGTAATGTTCAGGGCCTCGTAATGGGGATGGAACACTCAAATTGCGTCGAGATTCAATACATCGGCCTCCAGCCGACTTGTCTCCAAGGGTCTATTGCTGCCTCGGGCACCTTGTGGTCGTTCTCGTGTGAGTCTAGATTTTCTAATCCGACAAATTACTGATAGTTAAAAGTAAAGTTCAGGGCCTCCTAATAACGAAGGAATACTCAAATTGCGTCGAGATTCAATACATCGGCCGCGAGCCGACTTGTCTCCAAGGGCCTATTGCTGCCTCGGGCAGCTTATGGTCCGTCTCCTGTGAATCTAGATTTTTGAATTCGACGCGAAACTGAAAGTTAATTTTAACGTTCAGGGCCTCCTAAAGACGATGGAACACTCAAATTGCGTCGAGATTCAATACATCGTCCTTTAGCCGACTTGACTCCAGGGGTCTATTGATGCCTCGGGCATCTTATTTTCGTTCTGCTGTGATTCTAGATTTTCGAAACCGACGCAAAACTGATAGTTAATTGTAACGTTCAGCGCCTCCTAATGATGATGGAACACTCAAGTTGCGTCGTGAGTCAATATATCGCTCTCCAGCCGACTTGTCTCCTACGGTCTGTTGCTGCCTCGGGCACCTTATGGTCGTTCTCCTGTGAGACTAGATTTTCGAATCCGCCGCAAAAATGATAGTGAATTGTAACGTTCAGCGCCTACTAATGACGATGGAACACTCAAATTGCGTGGAGATTCAATACATCGGCCTCCAGCTGACTTGTCTCCAAGGTTATATTCCTGCCTCGGGCTCCATGCGGGCCGTCTACTGTGAGTCTAGATTTTCAAATCCGACGCGAAACTGATAGTTAATTGTAACGTTCAGGGCCTCCTAATGACGATGGAGCACTAAAATTGCGTCGCGATTCAATACATCGTCCTCCAGCGGACTGGTCTCCAAGGGGATATTGCTGCTTCAGGCACCTTATGGTCCGTTTCCAGAGAGTCTAGATTTTCGAATCCGACGCAAACCTGATAGTTAATTGTTACGTACAGGGCCTCCTACTGACGATGGAACACTCAAACTGCGTCGAGATTCAATACATCGGCATTCAGCCGATTTGTCTCCAAGGGTCTATTGCTGCCTCGGGCACCTTATGCTAATTCCCCTGTAAGTGTTGATTTTAGAATCCGACGCACCATGAGGTCCGTCGCCTGTGAGGGTAGATTTTTGAATCCGACGCTAAACTGATTGTTAATTGTAACGTTCAGGGTCTCCTAATGACGATGGAACACTTATATTGCGTCGAGATTCAATACATCGTCCTCCAGCCGACTTGTATCCAGGGGGATAATGCTGTCTCGGGCAACATATGAACTTCTCCTATGAGAAGATTTTCGAATCCGCAGCTAAAATGATAGTTAATTGTAACGTTCAGCGCCTCCTAATGACGATGGAACACTCAAACTGCGTCGAGATTCAATACATCGGCCTCCAGCGGACTTGTCTCCAAGGGGATATTGCTGCCTCGGGCACCATATGGTCCGTCTCCTGTGAGTCTAGATTTTCGAATCCGACGCAAAAATGATAGGTTATTGAAATGTTCAGGGCCTCCTAATGACGATGGAACACTCAAACTGCGTCGAGATTCAATACATCGGCCTCCAGCCGAATTGAATCCAAGGGGATATTGCTGTCTCGGGCGCCATATGAATTACTCCTGTGAGTAGATTTTCGAATCCGACGCTAATATGATAGTTAATTGTACCGTTCAGGGCCAGCTAATGACGATGGATCACTCAAATTGCGTCGAGATTCACTACATCGCCCTCCAGCCGACTTGTCTCCAACGGAATATCGCTGCCTCGGGCACCAAATGGTCCGTCTCCGGTAAATCTAAGTTTTAGAATCCGACGCAAAACTGATAGTTAATTGTAACCTTCAGGGCCTCCTAATGACGATGGAGCACTCAAACTGCGTCACGATTCAATACATCGGCCTCCAGCCGACTTGTCTCCAAGGGTCTGTTGCTGCCTGGGGCACCTTATGATCGTTCTCCTGTGAGTCTAGATTTTAGAATCCGACGCAACTCTGATAGTTAATGTAACGTTCATGGCCACCTAATGACTATAGAACACTCAAACTGCGTCGAGATTCAATACATCGGCCTCCAGCCGACTTGTCTTCAAGGGGATATTGCTCTCACGTACACCATATGATCCTTCTCCTGTGAGTCTAGATTTTCGAATCCGACGCAAAAATTATAGCGAATTGTAACGTTTAGCGCCTCCTAATGATGATAGAACACTCAAATTGCATCGCGATACAATACATCGTCCTCCAGTCGTCTTGTCTCCAAGGGTCTATTGGTGCCTGGGGCACCTTGTGATCGTTCTCCTGGGAGTCTAGATTTTCTAACACGACGCAAAACTGGTAGTTAATTGTCACGTTCAGGGCCACCTAATGACGATGGAACACTCAAATTGCGTCTAGATTCAATACATCGGCCTCCAGCCGACTTGTCTCCAAGGGGATATTGCTGTCTCGGGCACCATATGATCCTACTCTTGTGAGTCTACATTTTTGAATCCGACGCGAAACTGATAGTTAATTGTAATGTTCAGGGCCTCCTAAAGACGATGGGACACTCAAATTGCGTCGAGAGTCAATACATCGCCCTTCAGCCGACTTGTCTCCAAGGGTCTATTGCTGCCTCGGGCGCCTTATGGTCGTTCTCCTGTGAGTCTAGATTTTGGAATCCGACGCAAAACTGATAGTTAATTGTAACGTTCAGTGCCTCCTAATGACGATGGAACACTCAAATTGCGTCGAGATTCAATACATCGGCATTCAGCCGATTTGTCTCCAAGGCTCTATTGCTGCCTCCGGCAGCTTATGGTCGTTCCCCTGTGAGTCTAGATTTTAGAATCCGACGCAAAACTGATAGTTAATTGTTCAGGGCCTCCTAATGACGATGGAACACTCAAACTGCGTCGAGAATCAATACATCGGCCTCCAGCAGGCTTGTCTCCAAGGGGATATTGCTGCCTCGGGCACCATATGGTCCGTCTCCTGTTAGTCTAGATTTTCGAATCCGACACAAAAATGATAGTTAATTGTAATGTTCAGGGCCTCTTAATGACGATGGAACACTCAAATTGCGTCGAGATTCAATACATCGGCCTTCAGCCGATTTGTCTCCAAGGCTCTATTGCTGCCTCTTGCACCTTATGGTCGTTCCCCTGTGAGTCTAGATTTTAGAATCCGACGCAAAACTGATAGTTAATTGTTCAGGGCCTCCGAATGACGATGGAACACTCAAACTGGGTCGAGATTCAATACATCAACCTCCAGCCGACTTGTCTCCAAGGGGATATCGCTGCCTCGGGCACCACTTGGTCCGTCTACGGTAATTCTACGTTTTAGAATCCGACGCAAAACTGATAGTTAATTGTAACAATCAGGGCCTCCTAGTTACGATGGAACACTCTAATTGCGTCGCGATCCAATACATCGTCCTCCAGCCGTCTTGTCTCCAAGGGTCTACTGGTGCCTGGGGCACCTTATGATCGTTCTCCTGTGAGTCTAGATTTTCGAATCCGACGCGAAACTGATAGTTAATTGTAATGTTCAGGGCCTCCTAATGACGATGGAGCACTCAAATTGCGTCGTGATTCAATACATCGGCCTCCAGCCGACTTGTCTCCAAGGGGATATTGCTGCCTCGGGCTCCATGTGGCCCGTCTTCTGTGAGTCTTGATTATCGAATCCGACGCGAAACTGATAGTTATTTGTAACATTCAGGGCTTCCAAATGACGATGGAACACTCAAATTGCGTCGAGATTCAATACATCGTCCTTCAGCCGACTTGTTTCCAAGTGGATATTGCTGTCTCGGGCACCATATGATCCATCACCTGTGAGTAGATTTTCGAATCCGACGCTAAAATGATAGTTAATTGTAACGTTCAGCGCCTCCTAATGACCATGGAACACTCAAATTGCGTCGAGATTCACTACATCGTCCTCCAGCCGTCTTGTCTCCACCGGTCTATTGCTGCCTCGGGCACCTTATGGTCGTTCTACTGTGAGTCTAGATTTTCGAATCCGACGCAAAACTGATAGTTAATTGTAACGTTCAGGGTCTCCTAACGACGATGGAACACTCAAATTGCGTCGAGATTCAATACATCGTACTTCAGCCGACATGTCTCCAGGGGTCTTTTGCTGCCTCGGGCACCTTATGGTCGTTCTCCTGTGAGTCTAGATTTTCGAATCCGACGCAAAAATGATAGTTAATTGTAACGTTCAGGGCCACCTAATGACGATGGAACGCTCAAATTGCGTCGTGATAAACTACATCGTCCTCCAGCCGACTTGTCTCCAAGGGGATATTGCTGCCTCGGGCTCGATTTGGTTCGTCTCCTGTGAGTCAAGATTTTCGAATCCGACGCAAAACTGATAGTTAATTGTAACGTTCAGGGGCACCTAATGACGATGGAACACTCAAATTGTGTCGAGATTCAATACATCGGCCTCCAGCGAACTAGTCTCCACGGGGATATTGCTGCCTCTGGCACCAAATTTTCCGTCTTCTGTGAGTTTAGATTTTTGAATCCGACGCGTAACTGATAGTTAATTGTAACATTCAGGGCCTCCTAATGACGATGGAACACTCAAATTGCGTCGAGAGTCAATACATCGTCCTCCAGCCGACTTGTCTCCAAGGGTCTATTGCTGCCTCGGGCACCTTATGGTCGTTCTCCTGTGAGTCTAGATTTTCGAATCCGACGCAAAAATGACAGTTAATTGTAACGATCAGGGCCTCCTAATGACGATGGAACACTCAAATTTCGTCGAGATTCAATACATCGGCCTCCAGCCGACTTGTCTCAAAGGGTCTGTTGCTGCCTTTGGCACCTAATGGTCGTTCTCCTGTGAGTCTAGATTTTCGAATCCGACGCATAACTGATACTTAATTGTAACGTTCAGCGCCTCCTAATGACGATGGAACACTCACATTGCGTCGAGATTCAATTGATCGTCCTCCAGCCACCTTGTGTCCAAGGGGATATTGCTGCCTCGGGCACCATATGGTCCTTCTCCTGTGAGTCTAGATTTTCGAATCCGACGCGATACTGATAGTTAATTGTAACGTTCAGGGCCTCCTAATGATAAGGGAACACTCGAATAGTGTCGAGATTCAAGACATCGGCCTCGATCCGACTTGTCTCCAAGAGTCTATTGCTGCCTCGGGCACCTTCTGGTCGTTCTCCTGTCAGTCTAGATTTTTTAATCCGACGCCAAACAGATAGTTAATTGTAACGTTCAGGGCCTCCGAATGGCAAAGGAACACTCAAATTGCGTTGCGATCCAATACATCGCCCTCCAGCGAACTGGTCTCCAAGGGGATATTGCTGCCTCGGGCACGTAATGGTCCGTCTCCAGTGAGTCTAGATTTTCGTATCCGACGAAAAACTGATAGTTAATTGTAACATTCAGGGCCTCCTAATGACGATGGAACACTCAAATTGCGTCGCGATCCAATACATCGTCCTCCAGCCGACTTGTCTCCAAGGGTCTATTGCTGCCTCGGCAACCAAATGGTCCGTCTCCTGTCAGGTCTAGATTTTTGAATCCGACGCGAAATTGATAGTTAATTGTAACGTTCAGCGCCTCCTAATGACGAGGGAACACTCAAATTGCGTGGAGAGGCAATACATCGACCTCCAGCCGACTTGTCTCCAAGGGGATATTGCTGCCTCGTTCTCCATGTGGTCCGTCTCGTGTGAGTCTACATTTTCGAATCCGACGCAAAACAGATAGTTAATTGTGACGTTCAGGGCCTCCTAATGACGAAGGAGCACTCAAATCGCGTCGAGATTCACTACATCGTCCTCCAGCCGACTTGTCTCCAAGGGGATTTCGCTATCTCGGGCACCTAATGGTCAGTCTCCAGTGAGTCTAGATTTTCGAATCCGACGAAAAACTGATAGTTAATTCTAACATTCAGGGCCTCCTAATGTCGATGGAACACTCATATTGCGTCGCGATCGAATACATCGTCCCCAGCCGACTTGTCTCCAAATGTCTATTGCTGCCTCGGGCACCATATGGTCGTTCTCCTGTGAGTCTAGTTTTTCGAACCCGACGGAAAACTGATAGTTAATTGTAACGTTCAGGGGCACTTAATGACGATGGAACACTCAAATTGCGTCGAGATTCAATACATCGGCCTCCAGCCGACTTGTCTCCAAGGGGTATTGCTGCCTCGGGCACCATACCAGCCTTCTCCTGAGGGTCTAGATTTTCGAATCCGACGCAAAAATGATAGTGAATTGTAACGTTCAGCGCCTCCTAATGACGATAGAACACTCAAATTGCGTCGAGATTCAATACATCGTAGTCCAGCTGATTTGTTTCCAAGGGGATATTTCTGCCTCGGGCACCAAATGGTCCGTCTCCTGTGAGTCTAGATTTTCGAATCCGACGCACAAATGATAGTTAATTGTAACGTTCAGCGCCTCCAATTGACGATAGAACACTCAAATTGCGTCGAGATTCAGTACATCGTAGTCCAGCTGATTTGTCTCCAAGGAGATATTGCTGCCTCGGGCACCAAATGGTCCGTTTGCTGTGAGTCTAGATTTTTGTATCCGACGCGAAACTGAAAGTTAATTATAACGGTCAGGGCCTCCTAATGACTTTGGAACACTCAAATTGCGTCGAGATTCAATACATCGGCCTCCAGCCGACTTGTCTCCCAGGGTCTGTTGCTGCTTCTGGCACCTTATGGTCGTTCTCCTGTGAGTCTAGATTTTCGAATCCGACGCATAACTGATAGTTAATTGCAACGTTCAGCGCCTCCTAATGACGATGGAACACTCAAATTGCGTCGAGAGTCAATACATCGATCTCCAGCCGACTTGTCTCCAAGGGGATATTGCTGCCCCGGGCTTCATGTGGTCCGTCTCCTGTGAGACTAGATTTTCGAATCCGACGCAAAACAAATAGTTAATTGTAACGTTCAGGGCCTCCTATTGACGATGGAACACTCAAATTGCGTCGAGATTCAATACATCGGCATTCAGCTGACTTGTCTCCAAGAGTCTATTGCTGCCTCGGGCACCTTATGTTCGTTCTCCTGTGAGTCTAGATTTTCGAATCCGACGCAAAACAGATAGTTAATTGTAACGTTCAGGGCCTCCTAATGACGACGGAACACTCAAATTGCGTCGAGAATCAAAAATTGGCCTCGAGCTGACTTGTCTCCAAGGGGATATTGCTGCATCGGGCACCTTATGGTCGTTCTCCTGTGAGTCTAGATTTTCGAATCCGACGCAAAACAGATAGTTAATTGCAACGTTCAGGGCCTCCTAATGACGAAGGAACACTCAAATTACGTCGAGATTCACTACATCGTCCTCCAGCCGACTTGTCTCCAAGGGGATATTGCTGTCTCGGGAACCATATGAGCCGTCTCCTGTGAGTCTAGCTTTTTGAATCCGACGCGAAACCTGATAGTTAATTGTAACGTTCAGGGCCTCCTGATGACGATGGAACACTCATATTGCGACGAGATTCAATACTTCGTCCTCCAGCCGACTTGTCTCCAAGGGTCTATTGCTGCCTCGGGCACCTTATGATCGCTCTCCTGTGAGTTTAGATTTTCGAACCCGTCACAAGACTGATAGTTAATTATAACGTTCAGGGAAACATAATGACGATGGAACACTCAAATTGCGTCGCGATTCAATACATCGGCCTCCAGCCGACTTGTCTCCAAGGGGATATTGCTGTCTCGGGCTCCATATGATCCGTCTCCTGTGAGTAGATTTTCGAATCCGACGCAAAACAGATAGTTAATTGTGACGTTCAGGGCCTCCTAATGACGAAGGAACACTCAAATCGCGTCGAGATTCAATACATCGTCCTCCAGCCGACTTGTCTCCAAGGGGATACGCTGCCTCGGGCACCACATTGTACGTCTCCGGTGATTCTACGTTTTCGAATCCGACGCAAAACTGATTGTTAATTCTAACGTTCAGGGCCTCCTAATGACGATGGAGCACTCAAATTGCGTCGCGATTCAATACATCGTCCTCCAGCGGACTGGTCTCCAAGGTGATATTGCTGCCTCGGGCACCTAATGATCCGTCTCCAGTGAGCCTACATTTTCGAATCCGACGAAAAACTGATAGTTAATTATAACATTCAGGGCCTCCTAATGACGATCGAACACTCAAATTGCGTCGCGATCCAATACAGCGTCCTCCAGCCGAATTGTCTCGAAGGGTCTATTGCTGCCTCGGGCACCTTATGATCGTTCTCCTGTGAGTCTAGATTTTCGAACCCGACGCAAAACTGATAGTTAAATTAACGTTCAGGGGCATCTAATGACGATGGAACGCTCAAATTGCGTCGAGATTCAATACATCGGCCTCCAGGCGACTTGTCTCCAATGGGATAATGCTGTATCGGGCACCATATGAGCCGTCTCTTGAGAGTCTAGATTTTCGAATCCGACGCAAAAATGATAGGGAATTGTAAGGTTCAGCGCCTCCTAATGACGATAGAACACTCAAATTGCGGCGAGATTCAATACATCGTCCACCAGCCGATTTGTCTCCAAGGGGATATTGCTGTCTCGGGCACCTTATGATCGATCTCCTGTGAGTCTAGATTTTCGAACCCGACGCAAAACTGATAGTTAATTGTAACGTTCAGGGCCTCCTAATGACGATGGAGCACTCAAATTTCGTCGCGATTCAATACATCGACCTCCAGCGGACTGGTCTCGAAGGGGATATTGCTGCCTCGGGCACCTTATGGTCCGTCTCCAGTAAGTCTAGATTTTCGAATCCGACGAAAAACTGATTGTAAATTGTAACGTTCAGCGCATCCTAATGACGATAGAACACTCAAATTGCTTCGAGATTCAATACATCGTCCTCCAGCCGACTTGTTTCCAAAGGTCTATTGCTGCCTCGGGCACCTTATGATCGATCTCCTGTGAGTCTAGATTTTCTAACCCGACGCAATACTGATAGTTAATTGTAATGTTCAGGGCCACCTAATGACGATGGAACACTCAAATTGCGTCATGATTCAATACATCGGCCTCCAGCCGACTCTTCTCCAAGGGGATATTGCTGTCTCCGGCACCATATGATCCTTCTCCTGTGAGTCTAGATTTTCGAATCCGACGCAAAAATTATAGTGAATTGTAACGTTCAGCGCCTCCTAATGACGATAGAACACTCAAATTGCGTCGAGATTCAATACATCGTCTTCCAGCCGATTTGTCTCCAAGGGTCTATTGCTGCCTCGGGCACCTTATGTTCGTTCTCCTGTGAGTCTAGATTTTCGAATCCGACGCAAAACAGATAGTTAATTGTAACGTTCAGGGCCTCCTAATGACGATGGAACACTCAAATTGCGTCGAGAATCAAAACATCGGCCTCGAACTGACTTGTCTCCAAGGGGATATTGCTGCCTCGGGCACCCTATGGTCGTTCTCCTGTGAGTCTAGATTTTCGAATCCGACGCAAAAATGATAGTGAATTGTTACGTTCAACGCCTCCTAATGACGATGGAACACTCAAATTGCGTCGAGATTCAATACATCGTCCTCCAGCCGACTTGTCTCCAAGGGTCTCTTGCTGCCTCGGGCACCTTATGATCGCTCTCCTGTGAGTCTAGATTTTCGAACCCGTCACAAGACTGATAGTTAATTATAACGTTCAGGGCCTCCTAATGACGATGGAACACTCAAATTGCGACTAGATTCAAAACATCGTCCTTCAGCCCACTTGTCTCCAAGGGGATATTGCTGCCTCTGGCACCAAATTTTCCGTCTCCTGTGAGTCTAGATTTTCGAATCCGACGCGAAACTGGCAGTTAATTGTTACGTTCAGGCCCTCCTAATGAAAAGGGAACACTCAAATTGTGTCGAGATTCAAGACATCGGCCTCGAGCCGACTTGTCTCCAAGAGTCTATTGCTGCCTCGGGCACCTTATGGTCGTTCTCCTGTGAGTCTAGATTTTCTAATCCGACGCCAAACAGATAGTTAATTGTAACGTTCAGGGCCTCCTAATGACAAAGGAACACTCAAATTGCGTTGCGATCCAATACATCGCCCTCCAGCGAAATGGTCTCCAAGGGGATATTGCTGCCTCGGGCACCTAATGGTCCGTCTCGAGTGAGTCTAAATTTTCGTATCCGACGAAAAACTGATTGTTAATTGTAACATTCAGGGCCTCCTAATGACGATGGAACACTCAAATTGCGTCGCGATCCAATACATCGTCCTCCAGCCGACTTGTCTCCAAGGGTCCATTGCTGCTTCGGGCACCTTATGATCGTTCTCCTGTGAGTCTATATTTTCGAACCCGACACAAAACTGATAGTTAATTATTACGTTCAGGGCCACCTAATGACGATGGAATACTCAAATTGCGTCGCGATTCAATACATCGGCCTCCAGCCGACTTGCCTCCAAGAGGAAATTGCTGTCTCGGGCACCATATGAGCCTTCTCCTGTGAGTCTAGATTTTCAAATCCGACGCAAAAATGATAGTGAATTGTAACGTTCAGCGCCTCCTAATGACGATAGAACACTCAAATTGCGTCGAGATTCAATACATCGCCCTCCAGCTGATTTGTCTCCAAGGGGATATTGCTGCCTCGCCAACCAAATGTTCCGTCTCCTGTGAGTCTAGATTTTTGAATCCGACGCAAAACAGATAGTTAATTGTAACGTTCAGCGCCTCCTAATGACGATGTAACACTCAAATTGCGTCGAGAGTCATTAAATCGACTTCCAGCCGACTCGAAACTTCCTGGCAGGTTAAAACTGTGTGCCCGACCGAGACTCGAACTCGGGACCTTTGCCTTTCGCGGGCAAGTGCTCTACCAACTGAGCTACCGAAGCACGACTCACGCCCGGTACTCACAGCTTTACTTCTGCCAGTACCTCGTCTCCTACCTTCCAAACTTTACAGAAGCTCTCCTGCGAACCTTGCAGGACTAGCACTCCTGAAAGAAAGGATATTGCGGAGACATGGCTTAGCCACAGCCTGGGGGATGTTTCCAGAATGAGATTTTCACTCTGCAGCGGAGTGTGCGCTGATATGAAACTTCCTGGCAGGTTAAAACTGTGTGCCCGACCGAGACTCGAACTCGGGACCTTTGCCTTTCGCGGGCAAGTGCTCTACCAACTGAGCTACCGAAGCACGACTCACGCCCCGTACTCACAGCTTTACTTCTGCCAGTACCTCGTCTCCTACCTTCCAAACTTTACAGAAGCTCTCCTGCGAACCTTGCAGGACTAGCACTCCTCAAAGAAAGGATATTGCGGGGACATTTCTTAGCCACAGCCTGGGGGATGTTTCCAGAATGAGATTTTCACTCTGCAGCGGAGTGTGCGCTGATATGAAACTTCCTGGCAGGTTAAAACTGTGTGCCCGACCGAGACTCGAACTCGGGACCTTTGCCTTTCGCGGGCAAGTGCTCTACCAACTGAGCTACCGAAGCACGACTCACGCCCCGTACTCACAGCTTTACTTCTGCCAGTACCTCGTCTCCTACCTTCCAAACTTTACAGAAGCTCTCCTGCGAACCTTGCAGGACTAGCACTCCTGAAAGAAAGGATATTGCGGAGACATGGCTTAGCCACAGCCTGGGGGATGTTTCCAGAATGAGATTTTCACTCTGCAGCGGAGTGTGCGCTGATATGAAACTTCCTGGCAGGTTAAAACTGTGTGCCCGACCGAGACTGGAACTCGGGACCTTTGCCTTTCGCGGGCAAGTGCTCTACCAACTGAGCTACCGAAGCACGACTCACGCCCGGTACTCACAGCTTTACTTCTGCCAGTACCTCGTCTCCTACCTTCCAAACTTTACAGAAGCTCTCCTGCGAACCTTGCAGGACTAGCACTCCTGAAAGAACGGATATTGCGGAGACATGGCTTAGCCACAGCCTGGGGGATGTTTCCAGAATGAGATTTTCACTCTGCAGCGGAGTGTGCGCTGATATGAAACTTCCTGGCAGGTTAAAACTGTGTGCCCGACCGAGACTCGAACTCGGGACCTTTGCCTTTCGCGGGCAAGTGCTCTACCAACTGAGCTACCGAAGCACGACTCACGCCCGGTACTCACAGCTTTACTTCTGCCAGTACCTCGTCTCCTACCTTCCAAACTTTACAGAAGCTCTCCTGCGAACCTTGCAGGACTAGCACTCCTGAAAGAAAGGATATTGCGGAGACATGGCTTAGCCACAGCCTGGGGGATGTTTCCAGAATGAGATTTTCACTCTGCAGCGGAGTGTGCGCTGATATGAAACTTCCTGGCAGGTTAAAACTGTGTGCCCAACCGAGACTCGAACTCGGGACCTTTGCCTTTCGCGGGCAAGTGCTCTACCAACTGAGCTACCGAAGCACGACTCACGCCCGGTACTCACAGCTTTACTTCTGCCAGTACCTCGTCTCCTACCTTCCAAACTTTACAGCAGCTCTCCTGCGAACCTTGCAGGACTAGCACTCCTGAAAGAAAGGATATTGCGGAGACATGGCTTAGCCACAGGATGGGGGATGTTTCCAGAATGAGATTTTCACTCTGCAGCGGAGTGTGCGCTGATATGAAACTTCCTGGCAGGTTAAAACTGTGTGACCGACCGAGACTCGAACTCGGGACCTTTGCCTTTCGCGGGCAAGTGCTCTACCAACTGAGCTACCGAAGCACGACTCACGCCCGGTACTCACAGCTTTATTTCTGCCAGTACCTCGTCTCCTTCCTTCCAAACTTTACAGAAGCTCTCCTGCGAACCTTGCAGGACTAGCACTCCTGAAAGAAAGGATATTGCGGAGACATGGCTTAGCCACAGCCTGGGGGATGTTTCCAGAATGAGATTTTCACTCTGCAGCGGAGTGTGCACTGATATGAAACTTCCTGGCAGGTTAAAACTGTGTGCCCGACCGAGACTCGAACTCGGGACCTTTGCCTTTCGCGGGCAAGTGCTCTACCAACTGAGCTACCGAAGCACGACTCACGCCCGGTACTCACAGCTTTACTTCTGCCAGTACCTCGTCTCCTACCTTCCAAACTTTACAGAAGCTCTCCTGCGAACCTTGCAGGACTAGCACTCCTGATAGAAAGGATATTGCGTAGACATGGCTTAGCCACAGCCTGGGGGATGTTTCCAGAATGAGATTTTCACTCTGCAGCGGAGTGTGCGCTGATATGAAACTTCCTGGCAGGTTAAAACTGTGTGCCCGACCGAGACTCGAACTCGGGACCTTTGCCTTTCGCGGGCAAGTGCTCTACCAACTGAGCTACCGAAGCACGACTCACGCCCGGTACTCACAGCTTTACTTCTGCCAGTACCTCGTCTCCTACCTTCCAAACTTTACAGAAGCTCTCCTGCGAACCTTGCAGGACTAGCACTCCTGAAAGAAAGGATATTGCGGAGACATGGCTTAGCCACAGCCTGGGGGATGTTTCCAGAATGAGATTTTCACTCTGCAGCGGAGTGTGCGCTGATATGAAACTTCCTGGCAGGTTAAAACTGTGTGCCCGACCGAGACTCGAACTCGGGACCTTTGTCTTTCGCGGGCAAGTGCTCTACCAACTGAGCTACCGAAGCACGACTCACGCCCGGTACTCACAGCTTTATTTCTGCAGTACCTCGTCTCCTACCTTCCAAACTTTACAGAAGCTCTCCTGCGAACCTTGCAGGACTAGCACTCCTGAAAGAAAGGATATTGCGGAGACATGGCTTAGCCACAGCCTGGGGGATGTTTCCAGAATGAGATTTTCACTCTGCAGCGGAGTGTGCGCTGATATGAAACTTCCTGGCAGGTTAAAACTGTGTGCCCGACCGAGACTCGAACTCGGGACCTTTGCCTTTCGCGGGCAAGTGCTCTACCAACTGAGCTACCGAAGCACGACTCACGCCCGGTACTCACAGCTTTACTTCTGCCAGTACCTCGTCTCCTACCTTCCAAACTTTACAGAAGCTCTCCTGCGAACCTTGCAGGACTAGCACCCCTGAAAGAAAGGATATTGCGGAGACATGGCTTAGCCACAGCCTGGGGGATGTTTCCAGAATGAGATTTTCACTCTGCAGCGGAGTGTGCGCTGATATGAAACTTCCTGGCAGGTTAAAACTGTGTGCCCGACCGAGACTCGAACTCGGGACCTTTGCCTTTCGCGGGCAAGTGCTCTACCAACTGAGCTACCGAAGCACGACTCACGCCCGGTACTCACAGCTTTACTTCTGCCAGTACCTCGTCTCCTACCTTCCAAACTTAACAGAAGCTCTCCTGCGAACCTTGCAGGGCTAGCACTCCTGAAAGAAAGGATATTGCGGAGACATGGCTTAGCCACAGCCTGGGGGATGTTTCCAGAATGAGATTTTCACTCTGCAGCGGAGTGTGCGCTGATATGAAACTTCCTGGCAGGTTAAAACTGTGTGCCCGACCGAGACTCGAACTCGGGACCTTTGCCTTTCGCGGGCAAGTGCTCTACCAACTGAGCTACCGAAGCACGACTCACGCCCGGTACTCACAGCTTTACTTCTGCCAGTACCTCGTCTCCTACCTCCCAAACTTTACAGAAGCTCTCCTGCAAACCTTGCAGGACTAGCACTCCTGAAAGAAAGGATATTGCGGAGACATGGCTTAGCCACAGCCTGGGGGATGTTTCCAGAATGAGATTTTCACTCTGCAGCGGAGTGTGCGCTGATATGAAACTTCCTGGCAGGTTAAAACTGTGTGCCCGACCGAGACTCAAACTCGGGACCTTTGCCTTTCGCGGGCAAGTGCTCTACCAACTGAGCTACCGAAGCACGACTCACGCCCGGTACTCACAGCTTTACTTCTGCCAGTACCTCGTCTCCTACCTTCCAAACTTTACAGAAGCTCTCCTGCGAACCTTGCAGGACTAGCACTCCTGAAAGAAAGGATATTGCGGAGACATGGCTTAGCCACAGCCTGGGGGATGTTTCCAGAATGAGATTTTCACTCTGCAGCGGAGTGTGCGCTGATATGAAACTTCCTGGCAGGTTAAAACTGTGTGCCCGACCGAGACTCGAACTCGGGACCTTTGCCTTTCGCGGGCAAGTGCTCTACCAACTGAGCTACCGAAGCACGACTCACGCCCGGTACTCATAGCTTTACTTCTGCCAGTACCTCGTCTCCTACCTTCCAAACTTTACAGAAGCTCTCCTGCGAACATTGCAGGACTAGCACTCCTGAAAGAAAGGATATTGCGGAGACATGGCTTAGCCACAGCCTGGGGGATGTTTCCAGAATGAGATTTTCACTCTGCAGCGGAGTGTGCGCTGATATGAAACTTCCTGGCAGGTTAAAACTGTGTGCCCGACCGAGACTCGAACTCGGGACCTTTGCCTTTCGCGGGCAAGTGCTCTACCAACTGAGCTACCGAAGCACGACTCACGCCCGGTACTCACAGCTTTACTTCTGCCAGTACCTCGTCTCCTACCTTCCAACCTTTACAGAAGCTCTCCTGCGAACCTTGCAGGACTAGCACTCCTGAAAGAAAGGATATTGCGGAGACATGGCTTAGCGACAGCCTCGGGGATGTTTCCAGAATGAGATTTTCACTCTGCGGCGGAGTGTGCGCTGATATGAAACTTGCCCGCGAAAGGCAAAGGTCCCGAGTTCGAGTCTCGGTCGGGCACACAGTTTTAACCTGCCAGGAAGTTTCATATCAGCGCACACTCCGCTGCAGAGTGAAAATCTCATTCTGGAAACATCCCCCAGGCTGTGGCTAAGCCATGTCTCCGCAATATCCTTTCTTTCAGGAGTGCTAGTCCTGCAAGGTTCGCAGGAGAGCTTCTGTAAAGTTTGGAAGGTAGGAGACGAGGTACTATCAGAAGTAAAGCTGTGAGTACCGGCCGTGAGTCGTGCTTCGGTAGCTCAGTTGGTAGAGCACTTGCCCGCGAAAGGCAAAGGTCCCGAGTTCGAGTCTCGGTCGGGCACACAGTTTTAACCTGCCAGGAAGTTTCATATCAGCGCACACTCCGCTGCAGAGTGAAAATCTCATTCTGGAAACATCCCCCAGGCTGTGGCTAAGCCATGTCTCCGCAATATCCTTTCTTTCAGGAGTGCTAGTCCTGCAAGGTTCGCAGGAGAGCTTCTGTAAAGTTTGGAAGGTAGGAGACGAGGTACTGGCAGAAGTAAAGCTGTGAGTACCGGGCGTGAGTCGCGCTTCGGTAGCTCAGTTGGTAGAGCACTTGCCCGCGAAAGGCAAAGGTCCCGAGTTCGAGTCTCGGTCGGGCACACAGTTTTAACCTGCCAGGAAGTTTCATATCAGCGCACACTCCGCTGCAGAGTGAAAATCTCATTCTGGAAACATCCCCCAGGCTGTGGCTAAGCCATGTCTCCGCAATATCCTTTCTTTCAGGAGTGCTAGTCCTGCAAGGTTCGCAGGAGAGCTTCTGTAAAGTTTGGAAGGTAGGAGACGAGGTACTGGCAGAAGTAAAGCTGTGAGTACCGGGCGTGAGTCGTGCTTCGGTAGCTCAGTTGGTAGAGCACTTGCCCGCGAAAGGCAAAGGCCCCGAGTTCGAGTCTCGGTCGGGCACACAGTTTTAACCTGCCAGGAAGTTTCATATCAGCGCACACTCCGCTGCAGAGTGAAAATCTCATTCTGGAAACATCCCCCAGGCTGTGGCTAAGCCATGTCTCCGCAATATCCTTTCTTTCAGGAGTGCTAGTCCTGCAAGGTTCGCAGGAGAGCTTCTGTAAAGTTTGGAAGGTAGGAGACGAGGTACTGGCAGAAGTAAAGCTGTGAGTACTGGGCGTGAGTCGTGCTTCGGTAGCTCAGTTGGTAGAGCACTTGCCCGCGAAAGGCAATGGTCCCGAGTTCGAGTCTCGGTCGGGCACACAGTTTTAACCTGCCAGGAAGTTTCATATCAGCGCACACTCCGCTGCAGAGTGAAAATCTCATTCTGGAAACATCCCCCAGGCTGTGGCTAAGCCATGTCTCCGCAATATCCTTTCTTTCAGGAGTGCTAGTCCTGCAAGGTCCGCAGGAGAGCTTCTGTAAAGTTTGGAAGGTAGGAGACGAGGTACTGGCAGAAGTAAGGCTGTGAGTACCGGGAGTGAGTCGTGCTTCGGTAGCTCAGTTGGTAGAGCACTTGCCCGCGAAAGGCAAAGGTCCCGAGTTCGAGTCTCGGTCGGGCCCACAGTTTTAACCTGCCAGGAAGTTTCATATCAGCGCACACTCCGCTGCAGAGTGAAAATCTCATTCTGGAAACATCCCCCAGGCTGTGGCTAAGCCATGTCTCGGCAATATCCTTTCTTTCAGGAGTGCTAGTCCTGCAAGGTTCGCAGGAGAGCTTCTGTAAAGTTTGGAAGGTAGGAGACGAGGTACTGGCAGAAGTAAAGCTGTGAGTACCGGGCGTGAGTCGTGCTTCGGTAGCTCAGTTGGTAGAGCACTTGCCCGCGAAAGGCAAAGGTCCCGAGTTCGAGTCTCGGTCGGGCACACAGTTTTAACCTGCCAGGAAGTTTCATATCAGCGCACACTCCGCTGCAGAGTGAAAATCTCATTCTGGAAACATCCCCCAGGCTGTGGCTAAGCCATGTCTCCGCAATATCCTTTCTTTCAGGAGTGCTAGTCCTGCAAGGTTCGCAGGAGAGCTTCTGTAAAGTTTGGAAGGTAGGAGACGAGGTACTGGCAGAAGTAAAGCTGTGAGTACCGGGCGTGAGTCGTGCTTCGGTAGCTCAGTTGGTAGAGCACTTGCCCGCGAAAGGCAAAGGTCCCGAGTTCGAGTCTCGGTCGGGCACACAGTTTTAACCTGCCAGGAAGTTTCATATCAGCGCACACTCCGCTGCAGAGTGAAAATCTCATTCTGGAAACATCCCCCAGGCTGTGGCTAAGCCATGTCTCCGCAATATCCTTTCTTTCAGGAGTGCTAGTCCTGCAAGGTTCGCAGGAGAGCTTCTGTAAAGTTTGGAAGGTAGGAGACGAGGTACTGGCAGAAGTAAAGCTGTGAGTACCGGGCGTGAGTCGTGCTTCGGTAGCTCAGTTGGTAGAGCACTTGCCCGCGAAAGGCAAAGGTCCCGAGTTCGAGTCTCGGTCGGGCACACAGTTTTAACCTGCCAGGAAGTTTCATATCAGCGCACACTCCGCTGCAGAGTGAAAATCTCATTCTGGAAACATCCCCCAGGCTGTGGCTAAGCCATGTCTCCGCAATATCCTTTCTTTCAGGAGTGCTAGTCCTGCAAGGTTCGCAGGAGAGCTTTTGTAAAGTTTGGAAGGTAGGAGACGAGGTACTGGCAGAAGTAAAGCTGTGAGTACCGGGCGTGAGTCGTGCTTCGGTAGCTCAGTTGGTAGAGCACTTGCCCGCGAAAGGCAAAGGTCCCGAGTTCGAGTCTCGGTCGGGCACACAGTTTTAACCTGCCAGGAAGTTTCATATCAGCGCACACTCCGCTGCAGAGTGAAAATCTCATTCTGGAAACATCCCCCAGGCTGTGGCTAAGCCATGTCTCCGCAATATCCTTTCTTTCAGGAGTGCTAGTCCTGCAAGGTTCGCAGGAGAGCTTCTGTAAAGTTTGGAAGGTAGGAGACGAGGTACTGGCAGAAGTAAAGCTGTGAGTACCGGGCGTGAGTCGTGCTTCGGTAGCTCAGTTGGTAGAGCACTTGCCCGCGAAAGGCAAAGGTCCCGAGTTCGAGTCTCGGTCGGGCACACAGTTTTAACCTGCCAGGAAGTTTCATATCAGCGCACACTCCGCTGCAGAGTGAAAATCTCATTCTGGAAACATCCCCCAGGCTGTGGCTAAGCCATGTCTCCGCAATATCCTTTCTTTCAGGAGTGCTAGTCCTGCATGGTTCGCAGGAGAGCTTCTGTAAAGTTTGGAAGGTAGGAGACGAGGTACTGGCAGAAGTAAAGCTGTGAGTACCGGGCGTGAGTCGTGCTTCGGTAGCTCAGTTGGTAGAGCACTTGCCCGCGAAAGGCAAAGGTCCCGAGTTCGAGTCTCGATCGGGCACACAGTTTTAACCTGCCAGGAAGTTTCATATCAGCGCACACTCCGCTGCAGAGTGAAAATCTCATTCTGGAAACATCCCCCAGGCTGTGGCTAAGCCATGTCTCCGCAATATCCTTTCTTTCAGGAGTGCTAGTCCTGCAAGGTTCGCAGGAGAGCTTCTGTAAAGTTTGGAAGGTAGGAGACGAGGTACTGGCAGAAGTAAAGCTGTGAGTACCGGGCGTGAGTCGTGCTTCGGTAGCTCAGTTGGTAGAGCACTTGCCCGCGAAAGGCAAAGGTCCCGAGTTCGAGTCTCGGTCGGGCACACAGTTTTAACCTGCCAGGAAGTTTCATATCAGCGCACACTCCGCTGCAGAGTGAAAATCTCATTCTGGAAACATCCCCCAGGCTGTGGCTAAGCCATGTCTCCGCAATATCCTTTCTTTCAGGAGTGCTAGTCCTGCAAGGTTCGCAGGAGAGCTTCTGTAAAGTTTGGAAGGTAGGAGACGAGGTACTGGCAGAAGTAAAGCTGTGAGTACCGGGCGTGAGTCGTGCTTCGGTAGCTCAGTTGGTAGAGCACTTGCCCGCGAAAGGCAAAGGTCCCGAGTTCGAGTCTCGGTCGGGCACACAGTTTTAACCTGCCAGGAAGTTTCATATCAGCGCACACTCCGCTGCAGAGTGAAAATCTCATTCTGGAAACATCCCCCAGGCTGTGGCTAAGCCATGTCTCCGCAATATCCTTTCTTTCAGGAGTGCTAGTCCTGCAAGGTTCGCAGGAGAGCTTCTGTAAAGTTTGGAAGGTAGGAGACGAGGTACTGGCAGAAGTAAAGCTGTGAGTACCGGGCGTGAGTCGTGCTTCGGTAGCTCAGTTGGTAGAGCACTTGCCCGCGAAAGGCAAAGGTCCCGAGTTCGAGTCTCGGTCGGGCACACAGTTGTAACCTGCCAGGAAGTTTCATATCAGCGCACACTCCGCTGCAGAGTGAAAATCTCATTCTGGAAACATCCCCCAGGCTGTGGCTAAGCCATGTCTCCGCAATATCCTTTCTTTCAGGAGTGCTAGTCCTGCAAGGTTCGCAGGAGAGCTTCTGTAAAGTTTGGAAGGTAGGAGACGAGGTACTGGCAGAAGTAAAGCTGTGAGTACCGGGCGTGAGTCGTGCTTCGGTAGCTCAGTTGGTAGAGCACTTGCCCGCGAAAGGCAAAGGTCCCGAGTTCGAATCTCGGTCGGGCACACAGTTTTAACCTGCCAGGAAGTTTCATATCAGCGCACACTCCGCTGCAGAGTGAAAATCTCATTCTGGAAACATCCCCCAGGCTGTGGCTAAGCCATGTCTACGCAATATCCTTTCTTTCAGGAGTGCTAGTCCTGCAAGGTTCGCAGGAGAACTTCTGTAAAGTTTGGAAGGTAGGAGACGAGGTACTGGCAGAAGTAAAGCTGTGAGTACCGGGCGTGAGTCGTGCTTCGGTAGCTCAGTTGGTAGAGCACTTGCCCGCGAAAGGCAAAGGTCCCGAGTTCGAGTCTCGGTCGGGCACACAGTTGTAACCTGCCAGGAAGTTTCATATCAGCGCACACTCCGCTGCAGAGTGAAAATCTCATTCTGGAAACATCCCCCAGGCTGTGGCTAAGCCATGTCTCCGCAATATCCTTTCTTTCAGGAGTGCTAGTCCTGCAAGGTTCGCAGGAGAGCTTCTGTAAAGTTTGGAAGGTAGGAGACGAGGTACTGGCAGAAGTAAAGCTGTGAGTACCGGGCGTGAGTCGTGCTTCGGTAGCTCAGTTGGTAGAGCACTTGCCCGCGAAAGGCAAAGGTCCCGAGTTCGAGTCTCGGTCGGGCACACAGTTTTAACCTGCCAGGAAGTTTCATATCAGCGCACACTCCGCTGCAGAGTGAAAATCTCATTCTGGAAACATCCCCCAGGCTGTGGCTAAGCCATGTCTCCGCAATATCCTTTCTTTCAGGAGTGCTAGTCCTGCAAGGTTCGCAGGAGAGCTTCTGTAAAGTTTGGAAGGTAGGAGACGAGGTACTGGCAGAAGTAAAGCTGTGAGTACCGGGCGTGAGTCGTGCTTCGGTAGCTCAGTTGGTAGAGCACTTGCCCGCGAAAGGCAAAGGTCCCGAGTTCGAGTCTCGGTCGGGCACACAGTTTTAACCTGCCAGGAAGTTTCATATCAGCGCACACTCCGCTGCAGAGTGAAAATCTCATTCTGGAAACATCCCCCAGGCTGTGGCTAAGCCATGTCTACGCAATATCCTTTCTTTCAGGAGTGCTAGTCCTGCAAGGTTCGCAGGAGAGCTTCTGTAAAGTTTGGAAGGTAGGAGACGAGGTACTGGCAGAAGTAAAGCTGTGAGTACCGGGCGTGAGTCGTGCTTCGGTAGCTCAGTTGGTAGAGCACTTGCCCGCGAAAGGCAAAGGTCCCGAGTTCGAGTCTCGTTCGGGCACACAGTTGTAACCTGCCAGGAAGTTTCATATCAGCGCACACTCCGCTGCAGAGTGAAAATCTCATTCTGGAAACATCCCCCAGGCTGTGGCTAAGCCATGTCTCCGCAATATCCTTTCTTTCAGGAGTGCTAGTCCTGCAAGGTTCGCAGGAGAGCTTCTGTAAAGTTTGGAAGGTAGGAGACGAGGTACTGGCAGAAGTAAAGCTGTGAGTACCGGGCGTGAGTCGTGCTTCGGTAGCTCAGTTGGTAGAGCACTTGCCCGCGAAAGGCAAAGGTCCCGAGTTCGAGTCTCGGTCGGGCACACAGTTTTAACCTGCCAGGAAGTTTCATATCAGCGCACACTCCGCTGCAGAGTGAAAATCTCATTCTGGAAACATCCCCCAGGCTGTGGCTAAGCCATGTCTACGCAATATCCTTTCTTTCAGGAGTGCTAGTCCTGCAAGGTTCGCAGGAGAGCTTCTGTAAAGTTTGGAAGGTAGGAGACGAGGTACTGGCAGAAGTAAAGCTGTGAGTACCGGGCGTGAGTCGTGCTTCGGTAGCTCAGTTGGTAGAGCACTTGCCCTCGAAAGGCAAAGGTCCCGAGTTCGAGTCTCGGTCGGGCACACAGTTGTAACCTGCCAGGAAGTTTCATATCAGCGCACACTCCGCTGCAGAGTGAAAATCTCATTCTGGAAACATCCCCCAGGCTGTGGCTAAGCCATGTCTCCGCAATATCCTTTCTTTCAGGAGTGCTAGTCCTGCAAGGTTCGCAGGAGAGCTTCTGTAAAGTTTGGAAGGTAGGAGACGAGGTACTGGCAGAAGTAAAGCTGTGAGTACCGGGCGTGAGTCGTGCTTCGGTAGCTCAGTTGGTAGAGCACTTGCCCGCGAAAGGCAAAGGTCCCGAGTTCGAGTCTCGGTCGGGCACACAGTTTTAACCTGCCAGGAAGTTTCATATCAGCGCACACTCCGCTGCAGAGTGAAAATCTCATTCTGGAAACATCCCCCAGGCTGTGGCTAGGCCATGTCTCCGCAATATCCTTTCTTTCAGGAGTGCTAGTCCTGCAAGGTTCGCAGGAGAGCTTCTGTAAAGTTTGGAAGGTAGGAGACGAGGTACTGGCAGAAGTAAAGCTGTGAGTACCGGGCGTGAGTCGTGCTTCGGTAGCTCAGTTGGTAGAGCACTTGCCCGCGAAAGGCAAAGGTCCCGAGTTCGAGTCTCGGTCGGGCACACAGTTTTAACCTGCCAGGAAGTTTCATATCAGCGCACACTCCGCTGCAGAGTGAAAATCTCATTCTGGAAACATCCCCCAGGCTGTGGCTAAGCCATGTCTCCGCAATATCCTTTCTTTCAGGAGTGCTAGTCCTGCAAGGTTCGCAGGAGAGCTGTAAAGTTTGGAAGGTAGGAGACGAGGTACTGGCAGAAGTAAAGCTGTGAGTACCGGGCGTGAGTCGTGCTTCGGTAGCTCAGTTGGTAGGGCACTTGCCCGCGAAAGGCAAAGGTCCTGAGTTCGAGTCTCGGTCGGGAACACAGTTTTAACCTGCCAGGAAGTTTCATATCAGCGCACACTCCGCTGCAGAGTGAAAATCTCATTCTGGAAACATCCCCCAGGCTGTGGCTAGGCCATGTCTCCGCAATATCCTTTCTTTCAGGAGTGCTAGTCCTGCAAGGTTCGCAGGAGAGCTTCTGTAAAGTTTGGAAGGTAGGAGACGAGGTACTGGCAGAAGTAAAGCTGTGAGTACCGGGCGTGAGTCGTGCTTCGGTAGCTCAGTTGGTAGAGCACTTGCCCGCGAAAGGCAAAGGTCCCGAGTTCGAGTCTCGGTCGGGCACACAGTTTTAACCTGCCAGGAAGTCTCATATCAGCGCACACACCGCTGCAGAGTGAAAATCTCATTCTGGAAACATCCCCCAGGCTGTGGCTAAGCCATGTCTCCGCAATATCCTTTCTTTCAGGAGTGCTAGTCCTGCAAGGTTCGCAGGAGAGCTTCTGTAAAGTTTGGAAGGTAGGAGACGAGGTACTGGCAGAAGTAAAGCTGTGAGTACCGGGCGTGAGTCGTGCTTCGGTAGCTCAGTTGGTAGAGCACTTGCCCGCGAAAGGCAAAGGTCCCGAGTTCGAGTCTCGGTCAGGCACACAGTTTTAACCTGCCAGGAAGTTTCATATCAGCGCACACTCCGCTGCAGAGTGAAAATCTCATTCTGGAAACATCCCCCAGGCTGTGGCTAAGCCATGTCTCCGCAATATCCTTTCTTTCAGGAGTGCTAGTCCTGCAAGGTTCGCAGGAGAGCTTCTGTAAAGTTTGGAAGGTAGGAGACGAGGTACTGGCAGAAGTAAAGCTGTGAGTACCGGGCGTGAGTCGTGCTTCGGTAGCTCAGTTGGTAGAGCACTTGCCCGCGAAAGGCAAAGGTCCCGAGTTCGAGTCTCGGTCGGGCACACAGTTTTAACCTGCCAGGAAGTTTCATATCAGCGCACACTCCGCTGCAGAGTGAAAATCTCATTCTGGAAACATCCCCCAGGCTGTGGCTAAGCCATGTCTCCGCAATATCCTTTCTTTCAGGAGTGCTAGTCCTGCAAGGTTCGCAGGAGAGCTTCTGTAAAGTTTGGAAGGTAGGAGACGAGGTACTGGCAGAAGTAAAGCTGTGAGTACCGGGCGTGAGTCGTGCTTCGGTAGCTCAGTTGGTAGAGCACTTGCCCGCGAAAGGCAAAGGTCCCGAGTTCGAGTCTCGGTCGGGCACACAGTTTTAACCTGCCAGGAAGTTTCATATCAGCGCACACTCCGCTGCAGAGTGAAAATCTCATTCTGGAAACATCCCCCAGGCTGTGGCTAAGCCATGTCTCCGCAATATCCTTTCTTTCAGGAGTGCTAGTCCTGCAAGGTTCGCAGGAGAGCTTCTGTAAAGTTTGGAAGGTAGGAGACGAGGTACTGGCAGAAGTAAAGCTGTGAGTACCGGGCGTGAGTCGTGCTTCGGTAGCTCAGTTGGTAGAGCACTTGCCCGCGAAAGGCAAAGGTCACGAGTTCGAGTCTCGGTCGGGCACACAGTTTTAACCTGCCAGGAAGTTTCATATCAGCGCACACTCCGCTGCAGAGTGAAAATCTCATTCTGGAAACATCCCCCAGGCTGTGGCTAAGCCATGTCTCCGCAATATCCTTTCTTTCAGGAGTGCTAGTCCTGCAAGGTTCGCAGGAGAGCTTCTGTAAAGTTTGGAAGGTAGGAGACGAGGTACTGGCAGAAGTAGAGCTGTGAGTACCGGGCGTGAGTCGTGCTTCGGTAGCTCAGTTGGTAGAGCACTTGCCCGCGAAAGGCAAAGGTCCCGAGTTCGAGTCTCGGTCGGGCACACAGTTGTAACCTGCCAGGAAGTTTCATATCAGCGCACACTCCGCTGCAGAGTGAAAATCTCATTCTGGAAACATCCCCCAGGCTGTGGCTAAGCCATGTCTCCGCAATATCCTTTCTTTCAGGAGTGCTAGTCCTGCAAGGTTCGCAGGAGAGCTTCTGTAAAGTTTGGAAGGTAGGAGACGAGGTACTGGCAGAAGTAAAGCTGTGAGTACCGGGCGTGAGTCGTGCTTCGGTAGCTCAGTTGGTAGAGCACTTGCCCGCGAAAGGCAAAGGTCCCGAGTTCGAGTCTCGGTCGGGCACACAGTTTTAACCTGCCAGGAAGTTTCATATCAGCGCACACTCCGCTGCAGAGTGAAAATCTCATTCTGGAAACATCCCCCAGGCTGTGGCTAAGCCATGTCTACGCAATATCCTTTCTTTCAGGAGTGCTAGTCCTGCAAGGTTCGCAGGAGAGCTTCTGTAAAGTTTGGAAGGTAGGAGACGAGGTACTGGCAGAAGTAAAGCTGTGAGTACCGGGCGTGAGTCGTGCTTCGGTAGCTTCAGTTGGTAGAGCACTTGCCCGCGAAAGGCAAAGGTCCCGAGTTCGAGTCTCGGTCGGGCACACAGTTGTAACCTGCCAGGAAGTTTCATATCAGCGCACACTCCGCTGCAGAGTGAAAATCTCATTCTGGAAACATCCCCCAGGCTGTGGCTAAGCCATGTCTCCGCAATATCCTTTCTTTCAGGAGTGCTAGTCCTGCAAGGTTCGCAGGAGAGCTTCTGTAAAGTTTGGAAGGTAGGAGACGAGGTACTGGCAGAAGTAAAGCTGTGAGTACCGGGCGTGAGTCGTGCTTCGGTAGCTCAGTTGGTAGAGCACTTGCCCGCGAAAGGCAAAGGTCCCGAGTTCGAGTCTCGGTCGGGCACACAGTTTTAACCTGCCAGGAAGTTTCATATCAGCGCACACTCCGCTGCAGAGTGAAAATCTCATTCTGGAAACATCCCCCAGGCTGTGGCTAAGCCATGTCTCCGCAATATCCTTTCTTTCAGGAGTGCTAGTCCTGCAAGGTTCGCAGGAGCGCTTCTGTAAAGTTTGGAAGGTAGGAGACGAGGTACTGGCAGAAGTAAAGCTGTGAGTACCGGGCGTGAGTCGTGCTTCGGTAGCTCAGTTGGTAGAGCACTTGCCCGCGAAAGGCAAAGGTCCCGAGTTCGAGTCTCGGTCGGGCACACAGTTTTAACCTGCCAGGAAGTTTCATATCAGCGCACACTCCGCTGCAGAGTGAAAATCTCATTCTGGAAACATCCCCCAGGCTGTGGCTAAGCCATGTCTACGCAATATCCTTTCTATCAGGAGTGCTAGTCCTGCAAGGTTCGCAGGAGAGCTTCTGTAAAGTTTGGAAGGTAGGAGACGAGGTACTGGCAGAAGTAAAGCTGTGAGTACCGGGCGTGAGTCGTGCTTCGGTAGCTCAGTTGGTAGAGCACTTGCCCGCGAAAGGCAAAGGCCCCGAGTTCGAGTCTCGGTCGGGCACACAGTTTTAACCTGCCAGGAAGTTTCATATCAGCGCACACTCCGCTGCAGAGTGAAAATCTCATTCTGGAAACATCCCCCAGGCTGTGGCTAAGCCATGTCTCCGCAATATCCTTTCTTTCAGGAGTGCTAGTCCTGCAAGTTTCGCAGGAGAGCTTCTGTAAAGTTTGGAAGGTAGGAGACGAGGTACTGGCAGAAGTAAAGCTGTGAGTGCCGGGCGTGAGTCGTGCTTCGGTAGCTCAGTTGGTAGAGCACTTGCCCGCGAAAGGCAAAGGTCCCGAGTTCGAGTCTCGGTCGGGCACACAGTTTTAACCTGCCAGGAAGTTTCATATCAGCGCACACTCCGCTGCAGAGTGAAAATCTCATTCTGGAAACATCCCCCAGGCTGTGGCTAAGCCATGTCTACGCAATATCCTTTCTTTCAGGAGTGCTAGTCCTGCAAGGTTCGCAGGAGAGCTTCTGTAAAGTTTGGAAGGTAGGAGACGAGGTACTGGCAGAAGTAAAGCTGTGAGTACCGGGCGTGAGTCGTGCTTCGGTAGCTCAGTTGGTAGAGCACTTGCCCGCGAAAGGCAAAGGTCCCGAGTTCGAGTCTCGGTCGGGCACACAGTTGTAACCTGCCAGGAAGTTTCATATCAGCGCACACTACGCTGCAGAGTGAAAATCTCATTCTGGAAACATCCCCCAGGCTGTGGCTAAGCCATGTCTCCGCAATATCCTTTCTTTCAGGAGTGCTAGTCCTGCAAGGTTCGCAGGAGAGCTTCTGTAAAGTTTGGAAGGTAGGAGACGAGGTACTGGCAGAAGTAAAGCTGTGAGTACCGGGCGTGAGTCGTGCTTCGGTAGCTCAGTTGGTAGAGCACTTGCCCGCGAAAGGCAAAGGTCCCGAGTTCGAGTCTCGGTCGGGCACACAGTTGTAACCTGCCAGGAAGTTTCATATCAGCGCACACTCCGCTGCAGAGTGAAAATCTCATTCTGGAAACATCCCCCAGGCTGTGGCTAAGCCATGTCTCCGCAATATCCTTTCTTTCAGGAGTGCTAGTCCTGCAAGGTTCGCAGGAGAGCTTCTGTAAAGTTTGGAAGGTAGGAGACGAGGTACTGGCAGAAGTAAAGCTGTGAGTACCGGGCGTGAGTCGTGCTTCGGTAGCTCAGTTGGTAGAGCACTTGCCCGCGAAAGGCAAAGGTCCCGAGTTCGAGTCTCGGTCGGGCACACAGTTTTAACCTGCCAGGAAGTTTCATATCAGCGCACACTCCGCTGCAGAGTGAAAATCTCATTCTGGAAACATCCCCCAGGCTGTGGCTAAGCCATGTCTCCGCAATATCCTTTCTTTCAGGAGTGCTAGTCCTGCAAGGTTCGCAGGAGAGCTTCTGTAAAGTTTGGAAGGTAGGAGACGAGGTACTGGCAGAAGTAAAGCTGTGAGTACCGGGCGTGAGTCGTGCTTCGGTAGCTCAGTTGGTAGAGCACTTGCCCGCGAAAGGCAAAGGTCCCGAGTTCGAGTCTCGGTCGGGCACACAGTTTTAACCTGCCAGGAAGTTTCATATCAGCGCACACTCCGCTGCAGAGTGAAAATCTCATTCTGGAAACATCCCCCAGGCTGTGGCTAAGCCATGTCTCCGCAATATCCTTTCTTTCAGGAGTGCTAGTCCTGCAAGGTTCGCAGGAGAGCTTCTGTAAAGTTTGGAAGGTAGGAGACGAGGTACTGGCAGAAGTAAAGCTGTGAGTACCGGGCGTGAGTCGTGCTTCGGTAGCTCAGTTGGTAGAGCACTTGCCCGCGAAAGGCAAAGGTCCCGAGTTCGAGTCTCGGTCGGGCACACAGTTTTAACCTGCCAGGAAGTTTCATATCAGCGCACACTCCGCTGCAGAGTGAAAATCTCATTTCCAGCCGACTTGTCTACAAGGGGATTTTGCAGCCACGGGCTCCATGTGGTCCGTCTCCTGTGAGTCTACATTTTCGAATCCGACGCGAAACTGATAGTTAATTGTAACGTTCAGAGCCTCCTAATGACGATGGAACACTCAAATTGCGTAGAGATTCAATACATCGGCCTCCAGCCGAATTGTCTCCAATGGGTATTGCTGCCTCGGGCACCATACGAGCCTTCTCCTGAGAGTCTAGATTTTCGAATCCGACGCAAAAATGATAGTGAATTGTAACGTTCAGCTCCTCCTAATGACGATAGAACACTCAAATTGCGTCAAGATTCAATACATCGTCCTCCAGCCGATTTGTCTCCAAGGGGATATTGCTGCCTCGGGCACCAAATGGTCCGTCTCCTGTGAGTCTAGATTTTCGAATCCGACGCACAAATGATAGTTAATTGTAACGTTCAGCGCCTCCAATTGACGATGGAACACTGAAATTGCGTCGAGATTGAATACATCGGCCTCCAGCCGACTTGTCTCCAAGAGGATATTGCTGTCTCGGGCACCATATGAGCCTTCTCCTGTGAGTCTAGATTTTCGAATCCGACGCAAAAATGATAGTGAATTGTATCGTTCAGCGCCTCATAATGACGATAGAATACTCAAATTGCGTCGAGATTCATTACATCGTCGTCCAGCTGATTTGTCTCCAAGGGGATATTGCTGCCTCGGGCACCAAAAGGTCCGCGTACTGTGAGTCTAGATTTTTGAATCCGACGAGAAACTGATAGTTAATTGTAACGGTCAGGGCCTCCTAATGACGATGGAACACTCAAATTGCGTCGAGATTCAATACCTTTGCCTCCAGGAGACTTGCCTCCAAGGGTCTGTTGCTGACTCTGGCACCTTATGGTCGTTCTCCTGTGAGTCTAGATTTTCGAATCCGACGCATAACAGATAGTTAATTGTAACGTTCAGCGCCTCCTAATGACGATGGAACACTCAAATTGCGTCGAGAGTCAATACATCGATCTCCAGCCGACTTGTCTTCAAGGGGATATTGCTGCCTCGGGCTTCATGTGGTCCGTCTCCTGTGAGTCTCGATTTTCGAATCCGACGCAAAACAGATAGTTAATTGCAACGTTCAGGACCTCCTAATGACGAAGGAACACTCAAATTACGTCGAGATTCACTACATCGTCCTCCAGCCGACTTCTCCAAGGGGATTTTGCTGTCTCGGGAACCATATGAGCCTTCTCCTGTGAGTCTAGATATTCAAATCCGACGCAAAAATGATAGTGAATTGTAACGTTCAGCGCCTCCTATTGACGATAGAACACTCAAATTGCGTCGAGATTCATTACATCGTCCTCCAGCCGATTTGTCTCCAAGGGGATACTGCTGCCTCGGCAACCAAATGGTCCGTCTCCTGTGAGTCTAGATTTTTGAATCCGACGCGAATCTGATAGTTAATTGTAACGTTCAGGGCCTCCTAATGACGATGGAACACTCAAATTGCGTCGAGATTCAATACATCGTCCTCCAGCCGACTTGTCTCCAAGGTTCTATTGCTGCCTCGGGCACCTTATGATCGCTCTCCTGTGAGTCTAGATTTTCGAACCCGACACAAGACTGATAGTTAATTATAACGTTCAGGGCCACATAATTACGATGGAACACTCAAATTGCGTCGCGATTCAATACATCGGCCTCCAGCCGACTTGTCTCCAAGGGATATTGCTGTCTCGGGAACCATATGAGCCGTCTCCTGTGAGTCTAGATTTTCGAATCCGACGCAAAAATGATAGTTAATTGTAACGTTCATTGCCTCCTAATGACGATGGAACACTCAAATTGCGTCTAGATTCAAAACATCGTCCTTCAGCCCACTTGTCTCCAAGGGGATATTGCTGTCTCGGGCACCATATGATCTTTCTCCTGTGAGGTGATTTTCGAATCCGACGCTAAAATGATAGTTATTTGTAACGTTCAGGGCCTCCTAATGGCGATGGAACACTCAAATTGCGTCGAGTCTCAATACATCGGCCTCGAGCCGACTTGTCTCCATGGGTCTATTGCTGCCTCGGGCACCGTATGGTCGTTCTCCTGTGTGTCTAGATTTTCGAATCCGACGCAAAACAGATAGTTAATTGTGACGTTCAGGGCCTCCTAATGACGAAGGAACACTCAAATCGCGTCGAGATTCAATACATCGTCTACCAGCCGACTTGTCTCCAAGGGAATATCGCTGCCTCGGGCACCACATTGTACGTCTCCGGTGATTCTACGTTTTCGAATCCGACGCAAAACTGATTGTTAATTCTAACGTTCAGGGCCTCCTAATGACGATGGAGCACTCAAATTGCGTCGCGATTCAATACATCGTCCTCCAGCTGACTGGTCTCGAAGGTGATATTGCTGCCTCGGGCACCTAATGGTCCGTCTCCAGTGAGTCTAGATTTTCGAATCCGACGAAAAACTGGTAGTTAACTGTAACATTTAGGGCCTCCTAATAACGATGAACACTCAAAATGCGTCGAGATTCAATACATCGTCCTTCAGCCGACTTGTTTCCAAATGGATATTGAGTCTCGGGCACCATATGATCCTTCTCCTGTGAGTAGGTTTTCGAATCCGACGCTAAAATGATAGTTAATTGTAACGTTCAGCGCCTCCTAATGACCATGGAACACTCAAATATCGTCGAGAGTCAATACATCGTCCTCCGGCCGACTTGTCTGCAACGGTCTATTGCTGCCTCGGGCACCTTATGGTCGTTCTCCTGTGAGTCTAGATTTTCGAATCCGACGCAAAAATGATAGTTAATTCTAACGTTCAGGGCCACCTAATGACGATGGAACACTCAAATTGAGTCGAGATTCACTACGTTGTCCTCCAGCCGACATGTCTCCAAGGGGATATTGCTGCCTCGGGCTCGATTTGGTCCGTCTCCTGTGAGTCAAGATTTTCGAATCCGACGCAAAACTGATAGTTAATTTTAACGTTCAGCGCCTCCTAATGACGATGGAATACTCACATTGCGTCGAGATTCAATTCATCGTCCTCCAGCCGACCTGTGTCCAAGGGGATATTGCTGCCTCGGGCACCATATGATCCTTCTCCTGTGAGTCTAGATTTTCGAATCCGACGCGAAACTGATAGTTAATTGTAACGTTCAGGCCCTCCTAATGACAAGGGAACACTCAAATTGTGTCGAGATTCAAGACATCGGCCTCGAGCCGACTTGTCCCCAAGAGTCTATTGCTGCCTCGGGCACCTTATGGTCGTTCTCCTGTGAGTCTAGATTTTCGAATCCGACGCGAAACTGATAGTTAATTGTAACATTCAGGGCCTCCTAATGACGATGGATCACTCAAATTGGGTCGCGATCCAATACATCGTCCTCCAGCCGACTTGTCTTCAAGGGTCTATTGCTGCTTCGGGCACCTTATGATCGTTCTCCTGTGAGTCTAGATTTTCGAACCCGACACAAAACTGATAGTTAATTATAACGTTCAGAGCCACCTAATGACGATGGAATACTCAAATTGCGTCGCGATTCAATACATCGGCCTGCAGCCGACTTGTCTCCAAGAGGAAGTTGCTGTCACGGGCACCATATGAGCCTTCTCCTGTGAGTCTAGATTTTCGAATCCGACGCAAAAATGATAGTGAATTGTAACGTTCAGCGCCTCCCAATGACGATAGACCACTCAAATTGCGTCGAGATTCGATACATCGTCCTCCAGCTGATTTGTCTCCAAGGGGACATTGCTGCCTCGCCAACCAAATGGTCCGTCTCCTGTGAGTCTAGATTTTTGAATCCGACGCGAAACTGATAGTTAATTGTAACGTTCAGCGCCTCCTAATGACGATGCAACACTCAAATTGCGTGGAGAGGCAATATATCGACCTCCAGCCGACTTGTCTCCAAGGGGATATTGCTGCCTCGGGCACCAAATGGTCCGTCTACTGTGAGTCTAGATTTTCGAATCCGACGAAAAACTGATAGTAAATTCTAACATTCAGGGCCTCCTAATGACGATGGAACTCTCAAATTGCGTCGCGATCGAATACATCGTCCCCAGCCGACTTGTCTCCAAGGGTCTATTGCTGCCTCGGGGACCTTATGGTCGTTCTCCTGTGAGTCTAGTTTTTCGAACCCGACGCAAAACTCATAGTTAATTGTAACGTTGAGGGGCACCTAATGACGATGGAACACTCTAATTGCGTCGAGATTCAATACATCGGCCTCCAGCCGACTTGTCTCCAAGGGGTATTGCTGCCTCGGGCACCATACGAGCCTTCTCCTGAGAGTCTAGATTTTCGAATCCGACCCAAAAATGATAGTGAATTGTAACGTTCAGCGCCTCCTAATGACGATAGAACACTCAAATTGCGTCGAGATTCATTACATCGTCCTCCAGCCGATTTGTCTCCAAGGGGATACTGCTGCCTCGGCAACCAAATGGTCCGTCTCCTGTGGGTCTAGATTTTTGAATCCGACGCGAATCTGATAGTTAATTGTAACGTTCAGAGCCTCCTAATGACGATGGAACACTCAAATTGCGTCGAGATTCAATACATCGTCCTCCAGCCGACTTGTCTCCAAGGTTCTATTGCTGCCTCGGGCACCTTATGATCGCTCTCCTGTGAGTCTAGATTTTCGAACCCGAAACAAGACTGATAGTTAATTATAACGTTCAGGGCCACATAATTACGGTGGAACACTCAAATTGCGTCGCGATTCAATACATCGGCCTCCAGCCGACTTGTCTCCAAGGGATATTGCTGTCTCGGGAGCCATATGAGCCGTCTCCTGTGAGTCTAGATTTTCGAATCCGCCGCAAAAATGATAGTTAATTGTAACGTTCATTGCCTCCTAATGACGATGGAACACTCAAATTGCGTCTAGATTCAAAACATCGTCCTTCAGCCCACTTTTCTCCAAGGGGATATTGCTGTCTCGGGCACCATATGATCTTTCTCCTGTGAGTTGATTTTCGAATCCGACGCTAAAATGATAGTTATTTGTAACGTTCAGGGCCTCCTAATGACGATGGAACACTCAAATTGCGTCGAGTCTCAATACATCGGCCTCGAGCCGACTTGTCTCCATGGGTCTATTGCTGCCTCGGGCACCTAATGGTCGTTCTCCTGTGTGTCTAGATTTTCGAATCCGACGCAAAACAGATAGTTAATTGTGACGTTCAGGGCCTCCTAATGACGAAGGAACACTCAAATCGCGTCGAGATTCAATACATCGTCTACCAGCCGACTTGTCTCCAAGGGAATATCGCTGCCTCGGGCACCACATTGTACGTCTCCGGTGATTCTACGTTTTCGAATCCGACGCAAAACTGATTGTTAATTCTAACGTTCAGGGCCTCCTAATGACGATGGAGCACTCAAATTGCTTCGCGATTCAATACATCGTCCTCCAGCGGACTGGTCTCGAAGGTGATATTGCTGCCTCGGGCACCGAATGGTCCGTCTCCAGTGAGTCTAGATTTTCGAATCCGACGAAAAACTGGTAGTTAACTGTAACATTTAGGGCCTCCTAATGACGATGGAACACTCAAAATGCGTCGAGATTCAATACATCGTCCTTCAGCCGACTTGTTTCCAAATGGATATTGAGTCTCGGGCACCATATGATCCTTCTCCTGTGAGTAGGTTTTCGAATCCGACGCTAAAATGATAGTTAATTGTAACGTTCAGCGCCTCCTAATGACCATGGAACACTCAAATATCGTCGAGAGTCAATACATCGTCCTCCGGCCGACTTGTCTGCAACGGTCTATTGCTGCCTCGGGCACCTTATGGTCGTTCTCCTGTGAGTCTAGATTTTCGAATCCGACGCAAAAATGATAGTTAATTCTAACGTTCAGGGCCACCTAATGACGATGGAACACTCAAATTGAGTCGAGATTCACTACGTTGTCCTCCAGCCGACATGTCTCCAAGGGGATATTGCTGCCTCGGGCTCGATTTGGTCCGTCTCCTGTGAGTCAAGATTTTCGAATCCGACGCAAAACTGATAGTTAATTTTAACGTTCAGCGCCTCCTAATGACGATGGAATACTCACATTGCGTCGAGATTCAATTCATCGTCCTCCAGCCGACCTGTGTCCAAGGGGATATTGCTGCCTCGGGCACCATATGGTCCTTCTCCTGTGAGTCTAGATTTTCGAATCCGACGCGAAACTGATAGTTAATTGTAACGTTCAGGCCCTCCTAATGACAAGGGAACACTCAAATTGTGTCGAGATTCAAGACATCGGCCTCGAGCCGACTTGTCCCCAAGAGTCTATTGCTGCCTCGGGCACCTTATGGTCGTTCTCCTGTGAGTCTAGATTTTCGAATCCGACGCGAAACTGATAGTTAATTGTAACATTCAGGGCCTCCTAATGACGATGGATCACTCAAATTGGGTCGCGATCCAATACATCGTCCTCCAGCCGACTTGTCTTCAAGGGTCTATTGCTGCTTCGGGCACCTTATGATCGTTCTCCTGTGAGTCTAGATTTTCGAACCCGACACAAAACTGATAGTTAATTATAACGTTCAGAGCCACCTAATGACGATGGAATACTCAAATTGCGTCGCGATTCAATACATCGGCCTCCAGCCGACTTGTCTTCAAGGGATATTGCTGTCTCGGGAACCATATGAGCCGTCTCCTGTGAGTCTAGATTTTCGAATCCGCCGCAAAAATGATAGTTAATTGTAACGTTCATTGCCTCCTAATGACGATGGAACACTCAAATTGCGTCTAGATTCAAAACATCGTCCTTCAGCCCACTTTTCTCCAAGGGGATATTGCTGTCTCGGGCACCATATGATCTTTCTCCTGTGAGTTGATTTTCGAATCCGACGCTAAAATGATAGTTATTTGTAACGTTCAGGGCCTCCTAATGACGATGGAACACTCAAATTGCGTCGAGTCTCAATACATCGGCCTCGAGCCGACTTGTCTCCATGGGTCTATTGCTGCCTCGGGCACCTTATGGTCGTTCTCCTGTGTGTCTAGATTTTTGAATCCGACGCAAAACAGATAGTTAATTGTGACGTTCAGGGCCTCCTAATGACGAAGGAACACTCAAATCGCGTCGAGATTCAATACATCGTCTACCAGCCGACTTGTCTCCAAGGGAATATCGCTGCCTCGGGCACCACATTGTACGTCTCCGGTGATTCTACGTTTTCGAATCCGACGCAAAACTGATTGTTAACTCTAACGTTCAGGGCCTCCTAATGACGATGGAGCACTCAAATTGCGTCGCGATTCAATACATCGTCCTCCAGCGGACTGGTCTCCAAGGTGATATTGCTGCCTCGGGCACCTAATGGTCCGTCTCCAGTGAGTCTAGATTTTCGAATCCGACGAAAAACTGGTAGTTAACTGTAACATTTAGGGCCTCCTAATGACGATGGAACACTCAAATTGCGTCGCGATCCAATACATCGTCATCCAGCCGAATTGTCTCCAAGGGTCTATTGCTGCCTCGGGCACCTTATGGTCGTTCTCCTGTGAGTCTAGATTTTCGAACCCGACGCAAAACTGATAGTTAATTGTAACGTTCAGGGGCATCTAATGACGATGGAACACTGGAAATTGCGTCTAGATTCAATACATCGGCCTCCAGCCGACTTGTCTCCAAGGGGATATTGCTGTCTCGGGCACCGTATGAGCCGTCTCTTGAGAGTCTAGATTTTCGAATCCGACGCAAAAATGATAGTGAATTGTAACGTTCAGCGCCTCCTAATGACGATAGAACACTCAAATTGCGTCGAGATTCAATACATCGTCCACCAGCCGATTTGTCTCCAAGGGTCTATTGCTGCCTCGGGCACCTTATGGTCGTTCTCTTGTCAGTCTAGAATTTCGAATCCGACGCAAAGATGATACTTAATTGTAACTTTCAGGGCCTCCTAATGACGATGAAACACTCAAATTGCGTCGAGATTCAATACATCGTCCTCCACCCGACTTGTCTCCATGGGGATATTGCTGCCTCTGGCTAATTATGATCGTTCTTCTGTGTGTCTGGATTTTCGAATCCGACGCAAAATTGATAGTTAATTGTAACGTTCTTCGCCTCCTAATGACGATGGAACACTCAAATTGCGTCGAGAGTCAATACATCGACCTCCAGCCGTTTTGTCTATAAGGGGATATTGCTGCCTCGGGCTCCATGTGGTCCGACTCCTGTGAGTCTCGATTATCGAATCCGACGCGAAACTGATAGTTAATTGTAACATTCAGGGCTTCCAAATGACGATGGAACAGTCAAAATGCGTCGAGATTCAATACATCGTCCTTCAGCCGACTTGTTTCCAAGTGGATATTGAGTCTCGGGCACCATATGATCCTTCTCCTGTGAGTAGGTTTTCGAATCCGACGCTAAAATGATAGTTAATTGTAACGTTCAGCGCCTCCTAATGACCATGGAACACTCAAATATCGTCGAGAGTCAATACATCGTCCTCCGGCCGACTTGTCTGCAACGGTCTATTGCTGCCTCGGGCACCTTATGGTCGTTCTCCTGTGAGTCTAGATTTTCGAATCCGACGCAAAAATGATAGTTAATTCTAACGTTCAGGGCCACCTAATGACGATGGAACACTCAAATTGAGTCGAGATTCACTACGTTGTCCTCCAGCCGACATGTCTCCAAGGGGATATTGCTGCCTCGGGCTCGATTTGGTCCGTCTCCTGTGAGTCAAGATTTTCGAATCCGACGCAAAACTGATAGTTAATTTTAACGTTCAGCGCCTCCTAATGACGATGGAACACTCAAATTGCGTCGAGAGTCAATACATCGACCTCCAGCCGTTTTGTCTATAAGGGGATATTGCTGCCTCGGGCTCCATGTGGTCCGTCTCCTGTGAGTCTAGATTATCGAATCCGACGCATAACTGATAGTTAATTGTAACGTTCAGGGCCTCCTAATGACGATGGAATACTCACATTGCGTCGAGATTCAATTCATCGTCCTCCAGCCGACCTGTGTCCAAGGGGATATTGCTGCCTCGGGCACCATATGGCCCTTCTCCTGTGAGTCTAGATTTTCGAATCCGACGTGAAACTGATAGTTAATTGTAACGTTCAGGCCCTCCTAATGACAAGGGAACACTCAAATTGTGTCGAGATTCAAGACATCGGCCTCGAGCCGACTTGTCCCCAAGAGTCTATTGCTGCCTCGGGCACCTTATGGTCGTTCTCCTGTGAGTCTAGATTTTCGAATCCGACGCGAAACTGATAGTTAATTGTAACGGTCAGGGCCTCCTAATGACGATGGAACACTCAAATTGCGTCGAGATTCAATACATCGGCCTCCAGCCGACTTGCCTCCAAGGGTCTATTGCTGCCTCGGGGACCTTATGGTCGTTCTCCTGTGAGTCTAGTTTTTCGAACCCGACGCAAAACTGATAGTTAATTATAACGTTCAGAGCCACCTAATGACGATGGAATACTCAAATTGCGTCGCGATTCAATACATCGGCCTGCAGCCGACTTGTCTCCAAGAGGAAATTGCTGTCTCGGGCACCATATGAGCCTTCTCCTGTGAGTCTAGATTTTCGAATCCGACGCAAAAATGATAGTGAATTGTAACGTTCAGCGCCTCCCAATGACGATAGACCACTCAAATTGCGTCGAGATTCGATACATCGTCCCCCAGCTGATTTGTCTCCAAGGGGACATTGCTGCCTCGCCAACCAAATGGTCCGTCTCCTGTGAGTCTAGATTTTTGAATCCGACGCGAAACTGATAGTTAATTGTAACGTTCAGCGCCTCCTAATGACGATGCAACACTCAAATTGCGTGGAGAGGCAATATATCGACCTCCAGCCGACTTGTCTCCAAGGGGATATTGCTGCCTCGGGCACCAAATGGTCCGTCTACTGTGAGTCTAGATTTTTGAATCCGACGCGAAACTGATAGTTAATTGTAACGGTCAGGGCCTCCTAATGACGATGGAACACTCAAATTGCGTCGAGATTCAATACATCGGCCTCCAGCCGACTTGCCTCCAAGGGTCTGTTGCTGACTCTGGCACCGTATGGTCGTTCTCCTGTGAGTCTAGATTTTCGAATCCGACGCATAACTGATTGTTAATTGTAACGTTCAGCGCCTCCTAATGACGATGGAACACTCAAATTGCGTCGAGAGTCAATACATCGATCTCCAGCCGCCTTGTCTTCAAGGGGGCTGCCTCGGGCTTCATGTGGTCCGGCTCCTGTGAGTCTAGATTTTCGAATCCGACGCAAAACAGATAGTTAATTGTAACGTTCAGGGCCTCCTAATGACGATGGAACACTCAAAATGCGTCGAGATTCAATACAGCGGCATTCAGCTGACTTGTCTCCAAGACTCTATTGCTGCCTCGGGCACCTGTGGGTCTAGATTTTCGAATCCGACGCATAACTGATAGTTAATTGTAACGTTCAGCGCCTCCTAATGACGATGGAACACTCAAATTGCGTCGAGATTCACTACATGGTCCTCCAGCCGACTTGTCTCCAAGGGGATATCGCTGCCTCGGGCACCTAATGGTCAGTCTCCAGTGAGTCTAGATTTTCGAATCCGACGAAAAACTGATAGTAAATTCTAACATTCAGGGCCTCCTAATGACGATGGAACTCTCAAATTGCGTCGCGATCGAATACATCGTCCCCAGCCGACTTGTCTCCAAGGGTCTATTGCTGCCTCGGGGACCTTATGGTCGTTCTCCTGTGAGTCTAGTTTTTCGAACCCGACGCAAAACTCATAGTTAATTGTAACGTTGAGGGGCACCTAATGACGATGGAACACTCTAATTGCGTCGAGATTCAATACATCGGCCTCCAGCCGACTTGTCTCCAAGGGGTATTGCTGCATCGGGCACCATACGAGCCTTCTCCTGAGAGTCTAGATTTTCGAATCCGACCCAAAAATGATAGTGAATTGTAACGTTCAGCGCCTCCTAATGACGATAGAACACTCAAATTGCGTCAAGATTCAATACATCGTCTTCCAGCCGATTTGTCTCCAAGGGGATATTGCTGCCTCGAGCACCAAATGGTCCGTCTCCTGTGAGTCTAGATTTTCGAATCCGACGCACAAATGATAGTTAATTGTAACGTTCAGGGCCTCCTAATGACGATGGAACACTCAAAATGCGTCGAGATTCAATACATCGGCATTCAGCTGACTTGTCTGCAAGAGTCTATTGTTGCCTCGGGCACCTTATGTTCGTTCTCCTGTGAGTCTAGATTTTCGAATCCGACGCAAAACAGATAGTTAATTGTAACGTTCAGGGCCTCCTAATGACGATGGAACACTCAAATTGCGTCGAGAATCAAAACATCGGCCTCGAGCTGACTTGTCTCCAAGGGGATATTGCTGCCTCGGGCACCTTATGGTCGTTCTCCTGTGAGTCTAGATTTTCGAATCCGACGCAAAACAGATAGTTAATTGCAACGTTCAGGACCTCCTAATGACGAAGGCACACTCAAATTACGTCGAGATTCACTACATCGTCCTCCTGCCGACTTGTCTCCAAGGGGATATTGCTGTCTCGGGAACCATATGAGCCTTCTCCTGTGAGTCTAGATATTCGAATTCGACGCCAAAATGATAGTGAATTGTAACGTTCAGCGCCTCCTATTGACGATAGAACACTCAAATTGCGTCGAGATTCATTACATCGTCCTCCAGCCGATTTGTCTCCAAGGGGATACTGCTGCCTCGGCAACCAAATGGTCCGTCTCCTGTGAGTCTAGATTTTTGAATCCGACGCGAAACTGATAGTTAATTGTAACGTTCAGGGCCTCCTAATGACGATGGAACACTCAAATTGCATCGAGATTCAATACATCGTCCTCCAGCCGACTTGTCTTCAAGGGTCTATTGCTGCCTCGGGCACCTTATGATCGCTCTCCTGTGAGTCTAGATTTTCGAACCCGACACAAGACTGATAGTTAAATATAACGTTCAGGGCCACATAATGACGATGGAACACTCAAATTGCGTCCCGATTCAATACATCGGCCTCCAGCCGACTTGTCTCCAAGGGATATTGCTGTCTCGGGAACCATATGAGCCGTCTCCTGTGAGTCTAGATTTTCGAATCCGACGCAAAAATGATAGTAAATTGTTACGTTCAACGCCTCCTAATGACGATAGAGCACTCAAATTGCGTCGAGATTCAATATATCGTCCTCCAGCCGATTTGTTTCCAAGGGGATATTGCTGCCTCGGGCACCTCATGGTCGTTCTCCGGTGAGTCTAGATTTTCGAATCCGGCGCAAAACAGATAGTTAATTGTAACGTTCAGCGCCTCCTAATGACGATGTAACACTCAAATTGCGTCGAGAGTCAATAAATCGACCTCCAGCCGACTTGTCTACAAGGGGATTTTGCAGCCTCGGGCTCCATGTGGTCCGTCTCCTGTGAGGCTACATTTTCGAATCCGACGCGAAACTGATAGTTAATTGTAACGTTCATTGCCTCCTAATGACGATGGAACACTCAAATTGCGTCTAGATTCAAAACATCGTCCTTCAGCCCACTTGTCTCCAAGGGGATATTGCTGTCACGGGCACCATATGAGCCGTCTCTTGAGAGTCTAGATTTTCGAATCCGACGCAAAAATGATAGTGGATTGTAACGTTCAGCGCCTCCTAATGACGATAGAACACTCAAATTGCGTCGAGATTCAATACATCGTCCTCCAGCCGATTTGTCTCCAAGGGGATATTGCTGTCTCGGGCACCTTATGATCGTTCTCCAGTGAGTCTAGGTTTTCGAACCCGACGCAAAACTGATAGTTAATTGTAACGTTCAGGGGGTCCAAATGACGATGGAGCACTCAAATTTCGTCGCGATTCAATACATCGTCCTCCAGCGGACTGGTCTAAAAGGGGATATTGCTGCCTCGGGCACCTTATGGTCCGTCTCCAGTAAGTCTAGATTTTCGAATCCGCCGAAAAACTGATAGTTAATTGTAACGTTCAGCGCCTCCTAATGACGATAGAATACTCAAATTGCGTCGAGATTCAGTACATCAACGTCCAGCCGATTTGTCTGTAAGGGGATATTGCTGCCTCGGCAACCAAATGGTCCGTCTCCTGTGAGTCTAGATATTTGAATCCGGCGCGAAACCTGATAGTTAATTGTAACGTTCAGGCCCTCCTAATGACGATGGAACACTCAAATTGCGTCGAGATTCAATACATCGTCCTCCAGCCGACTTGTCTCCAAGGGTCTATTGCTGCCTCGGGCACCTTGTGATCGCCCTCCTGTGAGTCTAGATTTTCGAACCCGACACGAGACTGATAGTTAATTATAACGTTCAGGGCCACATAATGACGATGGAACACTCAAATAGCGTCGCGATTCAATACATCGGCCTCCAGCCGACTTGTCTCCAAGGGGATATTGCTGTCTCGGGAACCATATGAGCCGTCTCCTGTGAGTCTAGATTTTCGAATCCGACGCTAAAATGATAGTTATTTGTAACGTTCAGGGCCTCCTAATGGCGATGGAACACTCAAATTGCGTCGAGTTTGAATACATCGTCCTCGAGCCGACTTGTCTCCATGGGTCTATTGCTGCCTCGGGCACCTTATGGTCGTTCTCCTGTGAGTCTAGATTTTCGAATCCGACGCAAAACTGATTGTTAATTCTCACGTTCAGGGCCTCTTAATGACGATGGAGCACTCAAATTGCGTCGCGATTCAATACATCGTCCTCCAGCGGACTGGTCTCCAAGGTGATATTGCTGCCTCGGGCACCTAATGGTCCGTCTCCAGTGAGTCTAGATTTTCGAATCCGACGGAAAACTGATAGTTAATTGTAACATTCAGGGCCTCCTAATGTCGATGGAACACACAAATTGCGTCGCGATCCAATACATCGTCCTCCAGCCGAATTGTCTCCAAGGGTCTATTGCTGCCTCGGGCACCTTATGATCGTTCTCCTGTGAGTCTAGATTTTCGAACCCGACGCAAAGCTGATAGTTAATTGTAACGTTCAGGGGCATCTAATGACGATGGAACACTCAAATTGCGTCGAGATTCAATACATCGACCTCCAGCCGACTTGTGTCCAAGGGTCTGTTGCTGCCTCTGGAACCTTATGGTCGTTCTCCTGTGAGTCTAAATTTTCGAATCAGACGCATAACTGATAGTTAATTGTAACGTTCAGTGCCTCCTAATGGCGATGGAACACTCAAATTGCGTCGAGAGTCAATACATCGATCTCCAGCCGACTTGTCTACAAGGGGATATTGCTGCCTCGGGCTTCATGTAATCCTTCTCCTGTGAGTCTAGATTTTCGAATCCGACGCAAAACAGATAGTTAATTGTAACGTTCAGGACCTCCTAACGGCGATGGAACACTCAAATTGCGTCGAGATTCAATACATCGGCCTCCAGCCGACTTGTCTCCAAGGGTCTGTTGCTGCCTCAGGCACCTTATGGTCGTTCTCCTGTGAGTCTAAATTTTCGAATCAGACGCATAACTGATAGTTAATTGTAACGTTCAGGCCCTCGTAACGACGATGGAACACTCAAATTGCGTCGAGATTCAATACATCGTCCTCCAGCCGACTTGCCTCCAAGGGTCTATTGCTGCCTCGGGCACCTTATGATCGCTCTTCTGTGAGTCTAGTTTTTCTAACCCGACACAAGACTGATAGTTAATTATAACATTCAGGGGCACATAATGACGATGGTACACTCAAATAGCGTCGCGATTCAATGCATCTACCTCCAGCCGACTTGTCTCCAAGGGGATATTGCTGTCTCGGGAACCATATGAGCCGTCTCCTGTGAGTCTAGATTTTCGAATCCGACGTAAAAATGATAGTGAATTGTTACGTTCAACGCCTCCTAATGACGATAGAACACTCAAATTGCGTCGAGATTCAATATATCGTCCTCATGCCGATTTGTCTAAAAGGGGATATTACTGCCTCGGGCACCTCATGGTCGTTCTCCGGTGAGTCTAGATTTTCGAAACCTCCGCAAAACTGATTGTTAATTCTATTGTTCAGGGCCTCTTAATGACAATGGAGCACTCAAATTGCGTCGCGATTCAATACATCGTCCTCCAGCGGACTGGTCTCCAAGGTGATATTGCTGCCTCGGGCACCTAATGGTCCGTCTCCAGTGAGTCTAGATTTTCGAATCAGACGCGAAACTGATAGTTAATTGCAACGTTCAGGCCCTCCTAATGACGATGGAACACTCAAATTGCGTCGAGATTCAATACATCGACCTCCAGCCGACTTGTCTCCAAGGGTCTGATGCTGCCTCTGGAACCTTATGGTCGTTCTCCTGTGAGTCTAAATTTTCGAATCCGACGCAAAAATGATAGTGAATTGTAACGTTCAGCGCCTCCTAATGACGATCGAACACTCAAATTGCGTCGAGATTCAATACATCGTCCTCCAGCCGATTTGTCTCCAAAGGGATAATGCTGTCTCGGGCACCTTATGATCGTTCTCCTGTGAGTCTAGATTTTCGAACCCGACGCAAAACTGATAGTTAATTGTAACGTTCAGCGCCTCCTAATGACGATAGAATACTCAAATTGCGTCGAGATTCAATACATCAACGTCCAGCCGATTTGTCTATAAGGGGATATAGCTGCCTCGGCAACCAAATTGTCCGTCTCCTGTCAGTCTAGATTTTTGAATCCGACGCGAAACTGATAGTTAATTGCAACGTTCAGGCCCTCCTAATGGCGATGGAACACTCAAATTGCGTCGACATTCAATACATCGGCCTCCAGCCGACTTGTCTCCAAGGGTCTGTTGCTGCCTCTGGCACCTTGTGGTCGTTCTCCTGTGAGTCTAAATTTTCGAATCAGACGCATAACTGATTGTTAATTGTAACGTTCAGCGCCTCCTAATGACGATGGAACACTCAAAATGAGTCGAGATTCAATACATCGGCATTCAGCTGACTTGTCTCTAAGAGTCTATTGCTGTTTCGGGCACCTTATGGTCGTTCTCCTGTTAGTCTAGATTTTCGAATCCGACGCAAAACAGATAGTTAATTTTAACGTTCAGCTCCTCCTAATGACGATTGAACACTCAAATTGCGTCGAGATTCAATACATCGACCTTCAGCCGATTTGCCTCCAAGGGGATATTGCTGGCTCGGGCACCTAATGGTCCGTCTCCAGTGAGTCTACATTTTCGAATCCGACGAAAAACTGATAGTTAATTGTAACATTCAGGGCCACCTAATGACGATAGAACACTCAAATTGCGTCACGATCCAATACATCGTCCTCCAGACGAATTGTCTCCAAGGGTCTATTGCTGCCAAGGGCACCTTATTTTCGTTCTCCTGTGAGTCTAGATTTTCGAACCCGACGCAAAACTGATAGTTAATTATAACGTTCAGGGGCATCTAATGACGATGGAACACTCAAATTGGTTTAGATTTAATACATCGGCCTCCAGCCGACTTGTCTCCAAGGGGATATTGCTGTCTCGGGCACCATATGAGCCGTCTCTTGAGAGTCTAGATTTTCGAATCCGACGAAAAACTGATAGTTAATTGTAACGTTCAGCGCCTCCTAATGACGATGGGACACTCAAATTCCGTCGAGAGTCAATACATCGACCTCCAGCCGACTTGTCTCCAAGGGGTTATCGCTGCCTCGGGCACCACATTGTACGTCTCCGGTGATTCTACGTTTTCGAATCCGACGCAAACCTGATTGTTAGTTATAACGTTCAGGGCCTCCTAATGACGATGGAACCCTAAAATTGCGTCGAGATCCAATACATCGTCCTCCAGCCGAATTTTCTCCAAGGGTCTATTGCTGCCTCGGGCACCTTATGATCGTTCTCCTGTGAGTCTAGATTTTTGAACCCAACGCAAAACTGATAGTTAATTGTAACGTTCAGCGCCTCCTAATGACGATGGAACACTCAAATTGCGTCGAGATTCAATACATCGACCTTCAGCAGATTTGTCTCCAAGGGGATATTGCTGGCTCGGGCACCTAATGGTCCGTCTCTAGTGAGTCTAGATTTTCCAATCCGTCGAAAAACTGATAGTTAATTGTAACATTCAGGGCCACCTAATGACGATGGAACACTCAATTTGCGTCGCGATCCAATACATCGTCCTCCGGACGAATTGTCTCCAAGTGTCTATTGCTGCCTCGGGCACCTTCTCCTGTGAGTCTAGATTTTCGAACCCGACGCAAAACTGATAGTTAATTGTAACGTTCAGGGAATCCTAATGACGATGGAGCACTCAAATTGCGTCGCGATTCAATACATCGTCCTCCAGCTGACTGGTCTCGAAGGGGATATTGCTGCCTTGGACACCTTATGGTCCGTCTCCAGTAAGTCTAGATTTTCGAATCCGACGAAAAACTGGTAGTTAATTGTAACGTACTGCGCCTCCTAATGACGATTGAATACTCACATTGCGTCGAGATTCAATACATCAACGTCCAGCCGATTTGTCTATAAGGGGATATTGCTGCATCGGCAACCAATTGGTCCGTCTCCTGTGAGTCTAGATTTTTGAATCCGACGCGAAACTGATAGTTAATTGTAGCGTTCAGGCCCTCCTAATGACGATGGAATACTAAAATTGCGTCGAGATCCAATACATCGTCCTCCAGCCGAATTGTCTCCATAGGTCTATTGCTGCCTCGGGCTACTTATGGTCGTTCTCCTGTGAGGCTAGATTTTCGAACCCGACGCAAAACTGATAGTTAATTGTAACGTTCACCGCCTCCTAATGACGATAGAACACTCAAATTGCGTCGTGATTTAATACATCGTCCTCCAGCCGATTTGTCTCCATGGGGATATCGCTGCCTCGAGCACCAAGTGGTGCGTCTCCTGTGAGTCTAGATTTTCGAATCCGACGCAAAAATGATAGTTAATTGTAACGTTCAGCGCCTCCAATTGACGATGGAACACTCAAATTGCGTCGAGAGACAATACATCGACCTCCAGCCGACTTGTCTACGGAGGGGATATTGCTGCCTCGGACTCGATGTGGTCCGTCTCCTGTGAGTCTAGATTTTCGAATCCGACGCAAAACTGATAGTTAATTTTAACGTTCAGGGCCTCCTAATGGCGATGGAGCACTCAAATTGCGTCGCGATTCAACACATCGTTCTCCAGAGGACTGGTCTCGAAGGGGCTATTGCTGTCTCGGGCACCATATGAGCCTTCTCCTGTGAGTCTAGATTTTCGAATCCGACGCAAAATTGAAAGCGAATTGTAACGTTCAGCGCCTCCTATTGACGATAGAACACTCAAATTGCGTCGAGATCAATACATCGTCCTCCAGCCGATTAGTCTCCATGGGGATGTTGCTGCCTCGGCAACCAAATGGTCCGTCTCCTGTGGGTCTAGATTTTTGAATAAAACGCGAAACTGATAGTTAATTGTAACGTTCAGGGCCTCCTAATGACGATGGAACACTCAAATTTCGTCTAGATTCAAAACATCGTCCTTCAGCCGACTTGTCTCCAAGGGGATATTGCTGTCTCGGGCACCATAATGTCCTTCTCCTGTGAGTAGATTTTCGAATCCGACGCTAAAATGATAGTTAATTGTAACGTTCAGGGCCTCCTAATGACGATGGAACACTCAAATTGCGTCGAGATTCAATACATCGGCCTCGATCCGACTTGCCTCCATGGGTCTATTGCTGCCTCGGGCACCTTATGCTCGTTCTCCAGTGAGTCTAGATTTTCGTATCCGACGCAAAACAGATAGTTAATTGTGACGTTCAGGGCCTCCTAATGACGAAGGAACACTCAAATCGCGTCGAGATTCACTATAACGTCCTCCAGCAGACTTGTCTCCAAGGGGGTATCGCTGCCTCGAGCACCACATGGTCCGTCTCCGGTGACTCTACATTTTCGAATCCGACGCAAAACTAATAGGTAATTGTAACGTTCAGGGGCTCCTAGTGACGATGGAGCACTCAAATTGCGTCGCGATTCAATACATCGTCCTCCAGCGGACTGGTCTCCAAGGGGATATTGCTGCCTCGGGCACCTAATGGTCCGTCTCCAGTGAGTCTAGGTTTTCGAATCCGAAGAAAAACTGATAGCTAATTGTAATGTTCAGGGCCTCCTAATGACGATGGGACACTCAATCTGCGTCGCGATCCAATACATCGTCCTCCAGCCGACTTGTCTCCAAGGGCCTATTGCTGCCTCGGGCACCTTATGATCGATCTCCAGTGAGTGTAGATTTTGGAACACGACGCAAGTCTGATAGATAATTGTAACGTTCAGGGGCACCTAGTGACGATGGAACACTCAAATTGCGTCGAGATTCAATACAACGGCCTCCAGCCGACTTGTCTCCAAAGGGATATTGCTGTCTCGGGCACCATAAGAGCCTTCTCCTGAGAGTCCAGATTTTCGAATCCGACCCAAAAATGATAGTGAATTGTAACGTTCAGCACCTCCTATTGACGATAGAACACTCAAATTGCGTCGAGATTCAATACATCGTCCTCCAGCCGATTTGTCTCCAAGTGGATATTGCTGCCTCGGGCACCAAATGGTCTGTCTCCTGTGAGTCTAGATTTTCGAATCCGACGCAAAAATGAAATTTAATTGTAACGTTCAGCGCCACCTAATGACGATGGAACACTCATATTGCGTCGAGAGTCACTACATCGACCTCCAGCCGACTTGTCTGCAAGGGTATATTGCGGCCTCGTGCCCGATGTGGTCCGTCTGCTGTGAGTCTAGATTTTCGAATCAGACGCAAAACTGATAGTTAATTGTAACGTTCAGGGCCTCCTAATGACGATGGAGCACTCAAATTGCGTCGCGATTCAATACATCGTCCTCCAGCGGACTGCTCTCCAAGGGGATATTGCTGCCTCGGGCACCTTATGGTTCGACTCCAGTGAGTCTAGATTTTCGAATCCGACGAAAAACTGATAGTTAATTGTAAATTTCAGGGCCTCCTAATGGCAATGGAACACTCAAATTGCGTCGAGATTCAATACATCGGCATCCAGCCGACTTGTCTCCACGGGGATAATGCAGTTTCAGGCACCATATGAGCCTTCTCCTGTGAGTCTAAATTTCGAATCCGACGCGAAAATGGTAGTGAATTGTAACGTTCAGGGTCTCCTAATGACGATGGAGCACTCAAATTGCGTCGCGATTCAATACATCGTCCTTCAGCCGATTTGTCTCCAAGGGGATACCGCTGCCTCGGGCACCACATGGTCCGTCTCCGGTAATTCTACGTTTTCGAATCCGACGCAAAACTGATAGTTAACTGTAACGTTCAGGGCCTCCTAATGACGATGGAGCACTCAAATTGCGTCGCGATTCAATACATCGTCCTCCAGCGGACTGGTCTGCACGGGGATGTTGCTGCCTCGGGCAACTTATGGTCCGTCTCCAGTGAATCTAGTTTTTCGAATCCGATGAAAAACAGATAGTTAATTGTAACATTCAGGGCCTCCTAGCGACGATGGAACACTCAAATTGCGTCGCGATCCAATACATCGTCCTCCAGCCGACTTGTCTCCAAGGGTCTATTACTGCCTCGGGCTCCTTATGATCGTTCTACTGTGAGTCTAGATTTTCGAACCCGACACAAAACTTATAGTTAATTATAACGTTCGGGGCCACCTATTGACGATAGAACACTCAAATTGCGTAGCGATTCTATACATCGGCCTCCAGCCGACTTGCCTCCAAGGGGATATTGCTGCTCGGGCGCCATATGAGCCTTCTCCTGTGAGTCTAGATTTTCGAATCCGACGCAAAAATGATAGTGAATTGTAACTTTCAGCGCCTCCTAATGACGATAGAACACTCAAATTGCATCTAGATTCAATACATCGACCTCCAGACGACTTGTCTTCAAGGGGATATTGCTGCCTCGGGCTCCATGTGGTCCGTCTCCTGTGAGCCTAGATTTTTAAATCCGACGCGAAACTGATAGTTAATTGCAACGTTCAGGGCCTCCTAATGACGATGCAACACTCAAATTGCGCCGCGATCCAATACATCGTCCTCCAGCCGACTTGTCTCCAGGGGTCTATTGCTGCCTCGGGCACCCTATGGTCGTTCTCCTGTGCGTCTAGATTTTCGAATCCGACACATAACTGATAGTTAATTGTAACGTTCGGGGCTTCCTAATGACGATGGAACATTCAAATTGCGTCCAGATTCAATATATCGGTATTCAACCGAATTGTCTCCAAGGGTCTATTGCTTCCTGGGGCTGCTTATGATCGTTCTCCTGTAAGTCTAGATATTATAATCCGACGCAAAACTGATAGTTAATTGTAATGTTCAGGGCCTCCTAATGACGATAGAACAATCAAATAGCGTTGCGATTCAATACATCGTCCTCCAGCGGACTGGTCTCCAGGGGGATATACCCTCGGGCACCTTATGGTCTGTCTCCAGTGAGTCTAGCTTTTCGAATCCGACGAAAAACTGATAGTTAATTGTAACATTCAGGGCCTCCTAATGACGATGGAGCACTAAAATTGCGTCCTGATTCAATACATCGTCCTCCAGCGGACTGGTCTCCAAGGGGATATTGCTGCCTCGGGCACCTAATGGTCCGTCTGCAGTGAGTCTAGATTTTCGAATCCGACGAAAAACTGATAGTTAATTGTACCATTCAGGACCTTCTAATGACGATGGAACACTCAAATTGCGTCGCGATCCAATACGTCGTCCTCCAGCCGACTTGTCTACAAAGGTCTATTGCTGCCTGGGGCACCTTACGATCGTTCTCCTGTGAGTCTAGATATTCGAACCCGACGCAAAACTGATAGTTAATTGTAACGTTCAGGGGCACCTAATGACGATGGAACCCTCAAATTGCGTCGAGATTCAATACATCGTCCTCCAGCCGACTTGTCTCCAAGGGTCTATTGCTGCCTCGGGCACCTTATGGTCGTTCTCCTGTGAGTCTAGATTTTCGAATCCGACGCAAAAATGATAGTTAATTGTAACTTCGGCGCCTCCTAATGACGATGGAACACTCACATTGCGTCGAGATTCAATAAAACAGATTCCAGCCGACTTGTCTCCATGTTTCTGTTGCTGCCTCTGGCACCTTATGGTCGTTCTATTGTGAGTCTAGATTTTCGAATCCGACGCATAACTGATATTGAATTGTAACGTTCAGCGCCTCCAAATGACGATGGAACACTCAAATTGCGTCGCGATCCAATACATCGTCCTCCAGCCGACTTGTCTCCAAGGGTCTATTGCTGCCTCGGGCACCATATGGTTCGTCTCCTGTGACTCTAGATTTTCGAATCCGACGCAAGAATGAAGGTTACTTGTAACGTTCAGAGCCTCCCAATGACGATGGAACACTCAAATTGCGTCGAGAGTCAATAAATCAATCTCCAGCCGACTTGTCTACAAGGGGATATAGCTGCCTCGGGCCGTCTCCTGTGAGTCTAGATTTTCGAATCCGACGCGAAACTGATAGTTAATTGTAACGTTCAGGGCCTCCTAATGACGATGGAACACTCAAATTGCGTCGAGATTCAATACATCGGCATTCAGCCAACTTGTCTCCAAAAGTCTATTGCTGCCTCGGGCACCTTATGGTCGTTCACCTGTGCGTCTAGATTCTCGAATCCGACGCAAAACTGATAGTTAATTGTAACGTTCGGGGCTTCCTAATGACGATGGAAGACTCAAATTGCGTCGAGATTCAATATATCGTCCCCAAGCGGACTGGTCTCCAAGGGGATATTGCTGCGGCGGGCACCTAATGGTCCGTCTCCAGTGAGTCAAGATTTTTGAATCCGACGAAAAACTGATAGTTAATTGAAACATTCAGGGCCTTCTAATGACGATGGAACACTGAAATTGCGTCGCGATTCAATACATCGTCCTCCAGCCGACTTGTCTACAAAGGTGTATTGCTGTCTCGGGCACCTTATGATCGTTCTCCTGTGAGTCTAGATTTTCGAACCCGACGCAAAACTGATAGTTAATTGTAACGTTCAGGGGCACCTAATGACGAAGGAACACTCAAATTGCGTCGAGATTCAATACATCGGCCTCCAGAAGACTTGTCTCCAAGGGGATATTGCTGTCTCGGGCACCATATGAGCCTTCTCCTGTGAGTCTAGATTTTTTAATCCGACGCAAAAATGAAAGTGAATTGTAACGTTCAGCGCGTCCTAATGACGATAGAACACTCAAATTGCGTCGAGATTCAGTACATCGTACTCCAGCCGATTTGTCTCCAAGGGGATATTGCTGCCTCGGGCACCAAATGGTGCGTCTCCTGTGAGTCTAGATTTTTGAATCTGACGCGAAACTGATAGTTAATTGAAACGTTCAGGGCCTCCTAATGACGATGGAACACTCAAATTGCGTCGAGATTCAATACATCGTCCCTCAGCCGACTTGTCCCCAAGGGGATATTGCTGTCTCGGGCACCACATGATCCTTCTCCTGTGAGTAGATTTTCGAATCCGACGCTAAAATGATAGTTAATTGTAACGTTGAGCGCCTCCTATTGACGATGGAACACTCAAATTGCGTCGAGAGTCAATATATCGTCCTCCAGCCGACTTGTCTCCAAGGGTCTATTGCTGCCTCGGGCACGTTATGGTCGTTCTCCTGTGAGGCTAGATTTTCGAATCCGACGCAAAAATGATAGTTAATTGTAACGTCAGCGCCTCCTAATGACGATGGAACACTCACATTGCGTCGAGATTCAATAAATCGGCCTCCAGCCGACTTGTCTCCAAGGGTCTGTTGCTGCCTCTGGCACCTTATGGTCGTCCTCCTGTGAGTCTAGATTTTCGAATCCGACGCATAACTGATATTGAATTGTAACGTTCAGCGCCTCCAAATGACGATGGAACACTCAAATTGCGTCGCGATCCAATACATCGTCCTCCAGCCGACTTGTCTCCAAGGGTCTATTGCTACCTCGGGCACCATATGGTTCGTCTCCTGTGACTCTAGATTTTCGAATCCGACGCAAAAATGATAGTTAATTGTAACGTTCAGCGCCTCCCAATGACGATGGAATACTCAAATTGCGTCGAGAGTCAATACATCGATCTCCAGCCGACTTGTCTACAAGGGGATATTGCTGCCACGGGCCGTCTCCTGTGAGTCTGGTTTTTCGAATCCGAAGCGAAACTGATAGTTAATTGTAACGTTCAGGGCCTCCTAATGACGATGGAACACTCAAATTGCGTCGAGATTCAATACATCGGCATTCAGCCAACTTGTCTCCAAAAGTCTATTGCTGCCTCGGGCACCTTATGGTCGTTCACCTGTGCGTCTAGATTCTCGAATCCGACGCAAAACTGATAGTTAATTGTAACGTTCGGGGCTTCCTAATGACGATGGAAGACTCAAATTGCGTCGAGATTCAATATATCGGTATTCAGCCGATTTGTCTCCAAGGGTCTATTGCAGCTTGGGGCTCCTTATGATCGTTCTCCTGTGAGTCTAGATATTAGAATCCGATGCAAAATTCATAGTTAATTGTAATATTTAGGGCCTCTTAATGACGATAGAAAACTCAATTTGCGTCGAGATTCAATACATCGGCCTCCAGCCGACTTGTCTCCAAGGGTCTGTTGCTGCCTCTTGCACCATATGGTCCGCCTCCTGTGACTCTAGATTTTCGAATCCGACGCACAAATGATAGTTAATTGTAACGTTCAGCGCCTCCTAATGACGATGGAAAACTCAAATTGCGTCGAGAGTCAATACATCGTCCTCCAGGCGAGTTGTCTCCAAGGGGATTTTGCTGCGGCGGGCACCTAATGGTCCGTCTCCAGTGAGTCTAGATTTTTGAATCCGACGAAAAACTGATAGTTAATTGTAACATTCAGGGCCTTCTAATGACGATGGAACACACAAATTGCGTCGCGATCCAATACATCGTCCTCCAGCCGAAATGTCTACAAAGGTGTATTGCTGCCTCGGGCACCTTATGATCGTTCTCCTGTGAGTCTAGATTTTCGAACCCGACGCAAAAATGAAAGTGAATTGTAACGTTCAGCGCGTCCTAATGGCGATAGAACACTCAAATTGCGTCGAGATTCAGTACATCGTACTCCAGCCGATTTGTCTCCAAGGGGATATTGCTGCCTCGGGCACCAAATGGTGCGTCTCCTGTGAGTCTACATTTTTGAATCAGACGCGAAACTGATAGTTAATTGAAACGTTCAGGGCCTCTTAATGACGATGGAACACTCCAATTGCGTCGAGATTCAATACATCGTCCCTCATCCGACTTGTCCCCAAGGGGATATTGCTGTCTCGGGCACCACATGATCCTTCTCCTGTGAGTAGATTTTCGAATCCGACGCTAAAATGATAGTTAATTGTAACGTTGAGCGCCTCCTATTGACGATGGAACACTCAAATTGCGTCGCGATCCAATACATCGTCCTCCAGCCGAAATGTCTACAAAGGTGTATTGCTGCCTCGGGCACCTTATGATCGTTCTCCTGTGAGTCTAGATTTTCGAACCCGACGCAAAAATGAAAGTGAATTGTAACGTTCAGCGCGTCCTAATGGCGATAGAACACTCAAATTGCGTCGAGATTCAATTCATCGTCCATCAGCCGACTTGTCTCCAAGGGGATATTGCTGCCTCGGGCACCAAATGGTCTGTCTCCTGTGAGTCTAGATTTTTGAATCCGACGCGAAACTGATAGTTAATTGTCACGTTCAGGGCCTCCTAATGGCGATGGAACACTCAAATTGCGACGAGATTCAATACATCGGCCTCGAGCCGACTTGTCTCCATGGGTCTATTGCTGCCTCGGCCACCTTATGGTCGTTCACCTTTGAGGCTAAATTTTCGAATCCGACGCAAAACAGATAGTTAATTGTGACGTTCAGGGCCTCCTAGTGACGAATGAACACTCAAATTGCGTCGAGATTCACTACATCGTCCTCCAGCCGACTTGTCTCCAAGGGGATATTGCTGCCTCGGGCACCTTATGATCGTTCTCCTGTGATTCTAGATTTTCGAACCCGACGCAAAACTAATAGTTAATTGTAACGTTCAGGGCCTCCTAATGACGATGGAACACTCAAATTGCGTCGAGATTCAATACATCGGCCTCCAGCCGACTTGTCTCCAAGGGTTAGTTGCTTCATCTGGCACCTTATGGTCGTTCTCCTGTGAGTCTAGATTTTCGAATCCGACGCATAACTGATAGTTAATTGCAACGGTCAGCGCCTCATAATGACGATGGAACACTCAAATTGCGTCGAGATTCAATACAATGTGCTCCAGCCGACTTGTCTCCAAGAGGATATTGCTGTCTCGGGCACCATATGAACCTTCTCCTGTGGGTCTAGTTTTTCGAATCCGACGCGAAACTGATAGTTAATTGTAACTTTCAGAGCCTCCTAATGACGATGGAACACTCAAATTGCGTCGAAATTCTATACATTGTCCATCAGCTGACTTGTCTCCAAGGGTCTTTTGCTGCCTCGGGTTCTTTATGGTCGCTCTCCTGTGAGTCTAGATTTTCGAATCCGGCGCGAAACTGATTGTTAATTGTTACGTTCAGGGCTTCCTAATGACTATGGAACACTCAAATTGCGTCGAGATTCAAAACATCGTCCTTCAGCCGACTTGTCTCCAAGGGTCTATTGCTGCCTCGGGCAACTTATGGTCGTTCTCCTGTGAGTCTAGATTTTCGAATCCGACGCAAAACAGATAGTTAATTGTAACGTTCAGGGCCTCCTAATGACGAAGGAACACTCAAATTGCGTTGAGAGTCACTACATCGACCTCCAGCCGACTTGTCTCCAAGGGAATATCGCTGCCTCGGGCACCACATGGTCCGTCTCCGGTGATTCTACGTTCACGAATCCGACGCAAAACTGAAAGTTAATTGTAACGTTCAGGGCCTCCTAATGACGATGGAACACTCAAATTACGCCGAGATTCAATACTACGTCCTTCAGCCGACTTGTCTCCAGGGGTCTATTGCTGCCTCGGGCACCTTATGGTCGTTCTCCTGTGAGTCTAGATTTTCTTATCCGACGAAAAACTGATTGTTAATTGTAACGATCAGTTCCACCTAATGACGATGGAACACTCAAATTGCGTCGAGATTGAATACATCGTCCTCCAGCCGACTTGTATCCAAGGGGATATTGCTGTCTCGGACACCATATGATCCTTCTCCTGTGACTAGATTTTCGAATACGACGCTAAAATGATAGTTAATTGTAACGTTCAGCGCATCCTAATGACGATGGAACACTCAAATTGCGTCGGGATTCAATACAACGGCCTCCAGCCGACTTGTCTCCAAGGGTCGATTGCTGCGTCGGGCACGTTATGATCGTTCTCCTGTGAGTCTAGATTTTCGAACCCGACGCAAAACTGATAGTTAATTGTAACTTTCAGGGCCTCCTAATGTCGATGGAATACTCAAATTGCGTCTAGATTCAATACATCGTCCTCCAGCCGACTTCTCTCCATGGGAAAATTGCTGCCTCGGGCACCTTATAGTCGTTCTACTGTGAGTCTAGATTTTCGAATAGGACGCGAAACTGATAGTTAATTGTAACGTTCAGAGCCTCCTAATGACGATGGAACACTCAAATTGCGTCGAGATTCAATACATTGTCCTTCAACCGACTTGTCTCCAAGGGTCTATCGCTGCCTCGGGTTCTTTATGATCGCTCTCCTGTGAGTCTAGATTTTCGAATCCGACGCGAAACTGATTGTTAATTTTTACGTTCAGGGCTTCCTAATGACGATGGAACACTCAAATTGCGTCGAGATTCAATACATCGTCCTTCAGCTGTCTTGTCTCTAAGAGTCTATTGCTGCCTCGGGCACCTTATGGTCGTTCTCCTGTGAGTCTAGATTTTCGAATCCGACGCAAAACAGATAGTTAATTGTAACGTTCAGGGCCTCCTAATGACGAAGGAACACTCAAATTGCGTTGAGAGTCACTACATCGACCTCCAGCCGACTTGTCTCCAAGGGAATATCGCTGCCTCGGGCACCACATGGTCCGTCTCCGGTGATTCTACGTTCTCGAATCCGACGCAAAACTGAAAGTTAATTGTAACGTTCAGGGCCTCCTAATGACGATGGAACACTCAAATTACGCCGAGATTCAATACTACGTCCTTCAGCCGACTTGTCTCCAGGGGTCTATTGCTGCCTCGGGCACCTTATGGTCGTTCTCCTGTGAGTCTAGATTTTCTTATCCGACGAAAAACTGATTGTTAATTGTAACGATCAGGGCCACCTAATGACGATGGAACACTCAAATTGCGTCGAGATTGAATACATCGTCCTCCAGCCGACTTGTATCCAAGGGGATATTGCTGTCTCGGACACCATATGATCCTTCTCCTGTGACTAGATTTTCGAATACGACGCTAAAATGATAGTTAATTGTAACGTTCAGCGCATCCTAATGACGATGGAACACTCAAATTGCGTCGGGATTCAATACAACGGCCTCCAGCCGACTTGTCTCCAAGGGTCGATTGCTGCGTCGGGCACGTTATGATCGTTCTCCTGTGAGTCTAGATTTTCGAACCCGACGCAAAACTGATAGTTAATTGTAACTTTCAGGGCCTCCTAATGTCGATGGAATACTCAAATTGCGTCTAGATTCAATACATCGTCCTCCAGCCGACTTCTCTCCATGGGAAAATTGCTGCCTCGGGCACCTTATAGTCGTTCTACTGTGAGTCTAGATTTTCGAATAGGACGCGAAACTGATAGTTAATTGTAACGTTCAGAGCCTCCTAATGACGATGGAACACTCAAATTGCGTCGAGATTCAATACATTGTCCTTCAACCGACTTGTCTCCAAGGGTCTATCGCTGCCTCGGGTTCTTTATGATCGCTCTCCTGTGAGTCTAGATTTTCGAATCCGACGCGAAACTGATTGTTAATTTTTACGTTCAGGGCTTCCTAATGACGATGGAACACTCAAATTGCGTCGAGATTCAATACATCGTCCTTCAGCTGTCTTGTCTCTAAGAGTCTATTGCTGCCTCGGGCACCTTATGGTCGTTCCCCCGTGAGTCTAGATTTTAGAATCCGACGATAAACTGATAGTTAATTGTAGCGTTCAGGGCCTCCTAATGACGATAGAACACTCAAATTGCGTCGAGAGACAATACATCGTCCTCCAGCCGACTTGTCCCCAAGGGGATATCGTTGCTTCGGGCACCACATGGTCCGTCTCCGGTGAATCTACGTTTTCGAATCCGACGCAAAACTGAAAGTTAATTGTAACGTTCAGGGCCTCCTAATGACGATGGAACACTCAAATTGCGTCCTTCAGCCGACTTGTCTCCAAGGGGATATTGCTGCCTCGGGCACCTTATGGTCCGCCTCCTGTGAGTCCCGATTTTCGAATCCGCGGGATCTGATAGTTAATTGTAACATTCAGGGCCTCCTAATGACGATGGAACACTCAAATTGCGTTGAGAGTCACGACATCGTCCTCCAGCCGACTTGTCCCCAAGGGGATATCGCTGCTTCGGGCACCACATGGTCCGTCTCCGGTGAATCTACTTTTTCGAATCCGACGCAAAACTGAAAGTTAATTGTAACGTTCAGGGCCTCCTAATGACGATGGAACACTCAAATTGCGTCCTTCAGCCGACTTGTCTCCAAGGGGATATTGCTGCCTCGGGCACCTTATGGTTCGTCTCCTGTGAGTCTAGATTTTCGAATCCGACGCAAAAATGATAGTTAATTGTAACGTTCAGCGCCTCCTAATGACGATGGAACACTCAAATTGCGTCGAGAGACAATACATCGACATCCAGCCGACTTTTTTACAAGGGGATATTGCTGCCTCGGGCTAAATGTGGTCCGTCTCCTGTGAGTCTAGATTTTCGATTCCGACGCGAAACTGATAGTTAATTGTAACGTTCAGGGCCTCCTAATGACGATGGATCACTCAAATAGCGACGTGATTCAATACATCGGCCTCCAGCCGACTTGTCTTCAAATGGCTATTGCTGCCACGGGCACCTTGTGGTCGTTCTCCTGTGAGTCTAGATTTTCGAATCCGACGCAAAACAGATAGTTAATTGTAACGTTCAGGACCTCCTAATGACGAAGGAACACTCAAATTGCGTTGAGAGTCACTACATCGTCCTCCAGCCGATTTGTCTCCAAGGGGATATCGCTGCCTCGGGCACCACATGGTCCGTCTCCGGTGATTCTACGTTCTCGAATCCGACGCAAAACTGAAAGTTAATTGTAACGTTCAGGGCCTCCTAATGACGATGGAACACTCAAATTGCGTCGAGATTCAATACATCGTCCTTCAGCCGACCTGTCTCCAGGGGTCAATTGCTGCCTCGGGCACCTTATGGTCGTTCTCCTGTGAGTCTACATTTTCTAATCCGACGCAAAACTGATTGTTAATTGTAACGTTCAGGGCCACCTAATGACGATGGAGCACTCAAATTGCGTCGAGATTGAATACATCGTCCTCCAGCCGACTTGTATCCAAGGGGATATTGCTGTCTCGGGCACCATATGATCCTTCTCCTGTGACTAGATTTTCTAATCCAACGCTAAAATGATAGTTAATTGTAACGTTCAGCGCCTCCTAATGACGATGGAACACTCAAATTGCGGCGAGATTCAATAAATCGTCATTCAGCCGATTTCTCTCCAAGGGTCTATTGCTGCCTCGGGCACGTTATGATCGTTCTCCTGTGAGTCCAGATTTTCGAACCCGACGGAAAACTGATAGTTAATTGTAACTTTCAGGGCCTCCTAATGTCGATGGAGCATTCAAATTGCGTCGAGATTCAATACATCGTCCTTCAGCCGATTTGTCTCCAAGGGGATATCGCTGCCTCGGGCACCACATGGTCCGTCTCCGGTTATTCTACATTTTCGAATCCGACGCAAAACTCATAGGTAATTGTAACGTTCAGGGCCTCCTAATGACGATGGAACACTCAAATTGCGTCGAGATTCAATACTTTGGCTTCCAGCCGAATTGTTTCCAAGAGGACATTGCTGCCTCGGGCACCATATGGTACGTCTCCTGTGAGTCTAGATTTTCGATTCCCATGCGAAACTGATAGTTAGTTGTAACGTTCAGGGCCTCCTAATGACGATGGAACACTCAAACTGCGTTGAGATTCAATACATCGTCTTTCAGCCGACTTCTCTCCAACTTTCCATTGCTGCCTCGGGCACCTTATGGTCGTTCTCCTGTGAGTCTAGATTTTCGAATCCGACGCAAAAATAATAGTTAAATGTAACGTTCAGCGCCTCCTAATGACGATGGAACACTCAAATTGCGTCGAGAGTCAATACATCGTCCTCTAGCCACCTTGTCTACAAGGGAATATTGCTTCCTCAGGCTCCATGTGGTCCGTCTCCTGTGAGTCTAGATTTTCGAATCCGCCGCGAAATTGATAGTTAATCGCAACGTTCAGCGCCTCCTAATGACGATGGAACACTCTAATTGCGACGAGATTCAATACATCGGCCTCCAGCCGACTTGTCTTCAAATGTCTATTGCTGCCTCGGGCACCTTGTGGTCATTCCCTTGTGAGTCTAGATTTTCGAATCCGACGCATAACTGATAGTTAATTGTAAAGTTTAGGACCTCCTAATGACGATGGAACACTCAAATTGCGTCGAGATTCAATACATCGTCCTCCAGCTGACTTGTCTCCAAGGGGATATAGCTGCCTCGGGCACCACATGGTCCATCTCTGGTGATTCTACATTTTCGAATCCGACGCCAAACTCATTGTTAATTGAAACGTTCAGGGCCTCCTAATGACGATGGGGCACTCAAATGGCGTCGCGATTCAATACATCGTCCTCCAGCGGACAGGTCTCCAAGGGGATGTTGCTGCTTCGGGCACCTTATGGTCCGTCTCTAGAGAGTCTACATTTTCGAATCCGACGAAAAACTGATAGTTAATTGTAACGTTCAACGGCTCCTAATGACGATGGAACCCTCAAATTGCGTCGAGAGTCAATACATCGTCCTCCAGCCGACTTGTCTCCAAGGGGATATTGCTGTCTCGGGCACCATATGAACCTTCTCCTGGTAGTCTAGATTTCCGAATCCGACGCGAAACTGATAGTTACTTGGAACGTTTAAAGCCTCCTAATGACGATGGAACACTCAAACTGCGTTGAGATTCAATACATCGTCCCTCAGCCGACTTGTCTCCAACTTTCTATTGCTGCCTCGGGCACCTTATGGTCGTTCTCCTGTGAGCCTAGATTTTCGAATACGACGCAAAAATAATAGTTAATTGTAACGTTCAGCGCCTCCTAATGACGATGGAGCACTCAAATTGCGTCGAGAGTCAATACATCGACCTCCAGCCGACTTGTCTACAAGGGAATATTGCTTCCTCGGGCTCCATGTGGTCCGTCTCCTGTGAGTCTAGATTTTCGAATACGACGCGAAACTGATAGTTAATTGTATCGTTCGGAGCCTCCTAACGACGATGGAACACTCTAATTGCGTCGAGATTCAATACATCGTCCTTCAGCCGACTTGTCTCCAGGGGTCTATTACTGCCTCGGGCACCTTATGGTCGTTCTCCTGTGAAACTAGATTTTCTAATCCGACGCAATAGTGATTGTTAATTGTAACGTTCAGGGCCTCCTAATGACGATGGAACACTTAAATTGTGTCGAGATTGAATACATCGTCCTCCAGCCGACTTGTATCCAAATGGATATTGCTGTCTCGGGCACCATATGATCCTTCTTCTGTGACTAGATTTTCGAATCCGACGCTAAAATGATAGTTAATTGTAACGTTCAGCGCCTCCTAATGACGATGGAACACTCAAATTGCGTCGAGATTCAATACATCGGCCTCCAGCAGACTTGTCTCCAAGGGTCTATTACTGCGTCGGGCACCTTGTGATCGTTCTCCTGTGAGTCTAGATTTTCGAACCCGACGAAAAACTGATAGTTAATTGTCATTTTCAGGGCCTCTTAATGTCGATGGAATACTCAAATTGCGTCGAGATTCAATACATCGTCCTCCAGCCGACTTCTCTCCATGGTGATATTGCTGCCACGGGCACCTTATGGTCGTTCTCCTGTGAGTCTTGATTTTCGAATCCGACGTGAAACTGATTGTTAATTGTAACGTTCAGGGCTTCCTAATGACGATGGAATACTGAAATTGCGTCGAGATTCAATACCCCGTCATTCAGCTGATTTGTCTCCAAAGGTCTATTGCTGCCTCGGGCACCTTATGGTCGTTCCCCTGTGAGTCTAGATTTTTGAATCCAACGCGAAACTGATTGTTAATTGTAACGTTCAGGGCTTCCTAATGACGATGGAACACTCAAATTGCGTCGAGATTCAATACATCGTCATTCAGCCGACTTGTCTCCTAGGGTCTTATGCTGATTCGGGCAGCTTATGGTCGTTCTCCTGTGAGTCTAGATTTTCGAATCCGACGCAAAACTGATAGTTATTTGTAACGTTGAGGGCCTCCGAATGACGATGGAACACTCAAATTGCGTCGTGATTCAATACCTCTGCTCCCAGCCGACTTGTCTCCAAGGGGACATTGCTGCCTCTTGCACCATATGGTCCGTCTCCGCTGAGTCTAGATTTTGGATTCCGATGCGAAACTGATAGTTAATTGTAACGTTCAGGGCCTCCTAATGACGATGGAACACTCAAATTGCGTCGAGATTCAATACATCGGCCTCCAGCCGACTTGTCTTCAAATGTCTAATGGTGCCTCGGGCACCTTGTGGTCGTTCTCCTGTGAGTCTAGATTTTCGAATGCGACGCTTAACTGATAGTTAATTGTAAACTTCAGGTGCTCCTAATGACGATGGAACACTCAAATTGCGTGGAGATTCAAGACATCGTCCTCCAGCCGACTTGTCTCCAAGGCTCTATTGCTGCCTCGGGCACCACATGATCCGTCTCCGGTGATTCTACATTTTCGAATCCGACGCAAAACTCATAGGTAATTGTAACATTCAGGGCCTCCTAATGACGATGGAACACTCAAACTGCGTTGAGATTCAATACATCGTCCTTCAGCCGACTTGTCTCCATCTTTCTTATGCTGCCTCGGGCACCTTATGGTCGTTCTCCTGTGAGTCTAGATTTTCGAATCCGACGCAAAAATAATAGTTAATTGTAACGTTCAGCGCCTCCTAATGACGATGGAACACTCAAATTGCGTCGAGAGTCAATACGTCGTCCTCCAGCCGACGTGTCTACAAGGGAATATTGCTTCCTTGGGCTCCATGTGGTCCGTCTCCTGTGAGTCTAGATTTTCGAATCCGACGCTAAACTGATATTTACTTGTAACGTTCAGGGCCTCCTAATGACGATGGAGCACTCAAATTGCGTCGAGATTCAATACATCGTCCTCCAGCCGAATTGTCTCCAAGGGCATATAGCTGCCTCGAGCACCACATGGTCCATCTCTGGTGATTCTACATTTTCGAATCCGACGCAAAACTCATTGTTAATTGTAACGTTCAGGGCCTCCTAATGACGATGGGGCACTCAAATGGCGTCGCGATTCAATACATCGTCCTCCTGCGGACAGGTCTCCAAGGGGATAATGCTGCTTCGGGCACCTTATGGTTCGTCTCAAGTGAGTCTACATTTTCGAATCCGACGAAAAACTGATAGTTAATTGTAACGTTCAACGCCTCCTAATGACGATGGAACCCTCAAATTGCGTCGAGAGTCAATACATCGTCCTCCAGCCGACTTGTCTCCAAGGGGATATTGCTGTCTCGGGCACCATATGAACCTTCTCCTGGTAGTCTAGATTTCCGAATCCGACGCGAAACTGATAGTTAATTGTAACGTTCAGAGCCTCCTAATGACGATGGAGCACTCAAATTGCGTCGAGAGTCAATACATCGTCCTCCAGCCGACTTGTCTACAAGGGAATATTGCTTCCTCGGGCTCCATGTGGTCCGTCTCCTGTGAGTCTAGATTTTCGAATACGACGCGAAACTAATAGTTAATTGTATCGTTCGGAGCCTCCTAACGAAGATGGAACACTCAAATTGCGTCGAGATTCAATACATCGTCCTTCAGCCGACTTGTCTCCAGGGGTCTATTACTGCCTCGGGCACTTTATGGTCGTTCTCCTGTGAAACTAGATTTTCTAATCCGACGCAAAACTGATTGTTAATTGTAACGTTCAGGGCCTCCTAATGATGATGGAACACTTAAATTGTGTCGAGATTGAATACAGCGTCCTCCAGCCGACTTGTATCCAAATGGATATTGCTGTCTCGGGCACCATATGATCCTTCTTCTGTGACTAGATTTTCGAATCCGACGCTAAAATGATAGTTAATTGTAACGTTCAGCGCCTCCTAATGACGATGGAACACTCAAATTGCGTCGAGATTCAATACATCGGCCTCCAGCAGACTTGTCTCCAAGGGTCTATTGCTGCGTCGGGCACCTTGTGATCGTTCTCCTGTGAGTCTAGATTTTCGAACCCGACGAAAAACTGATAGTTAATTGTAACTTTCAGGGCCTCCTAATGTCGATGGAATACTCAAATTGCGTCGAGATTCAATACATCGTCCTCCAGCCGACTTCTCTCCATGGGGATGTTGCTGCCACGGGCACCTTATGGTCGTTCTCCTGTGAGTCTAGATTTTCGAATCCGACGTGAAACTGATTGTTAATTGTAACGTTCAGGGCTTCCTAATGACGATGGAACACTCAAATCGCGTCGAGATTCAATACATCGTCATTCAGCCGACTTGTCTCCAAGGGTCTTATGCTGATTCGGGCAGCTTATGGTCGTTCTCCTGTGAGTCTAGATTTTCGAAACCGACGCAAAACTGATAGTTATTTGTAACGTTCAGGGCCTCCGAATGACGATGGAACACTCAAATTGCGTCGTGATTCAATACTTCTGCTCCCAGCCGACTTGTCTCCAAGGGGACATTGCTGCCTCTTGCACCAAATGGTCCGTCTCCGCTGAGTCTAGATTTTCGATTCCGATGCGAAACTGATAGTTAATTGTAACGTTCAGGGCCTCCTAATCTACATCTACATCTACATCTATACTCCGCGAGCCACCTTACGGTGTGTGGCGGAGGGTACTTATTGTACCACTATCTGATCCCCCCTTCCCTGTTCCATTCACGAATTGTGCGTGGAAAGAACGACTGCTTGTAAGTCTCCGTATTTGCTCTAATTTCTCGGATCTTTTCGTTGTGATCATTACGCGAGATATATGTGGGCGGTAGTAATATGTTGCCCATCTCTTCCCGGAATGTGCTCTCTCGTAATGACGATGGAACACTCAAATTGCGTCGAGATTCAAGACATCGTCCTCCAGCCGACTTGTCTCCAACTTTCTATTGCTGCCTCGGGCACCTTATGGTCGTTCTCCTGTGAGTCTAGATTTTCGAATCCGACGCAAAAATAATAGTTAATTGTAACGTTCAGCGCCTCCTAATGACGATGGAACACTCAAATTGCGTCGAGGGTCAACACGTCGTCCTCCAGCCGACTTGTCTACAAGGGAATATTGCTTCCTTGGGCTCCATGTGGTCCGTCCCCTGTGAGTCTAGATTTTCGAATCCGCCGCGAAACTGATAGTTAATTGTAACGTTCAGGGCCTTCTAATGACGATGGAACACTCAAATAGCGTCGAGATTCAATACACGGCCTCCAGCCGTCTTGTCTCCAAGGGTCTATTGCTGCCTCGGGCACCTTATGGTCGTTCTCCTGTGAGTCTAGATTTTCGAATCCGACGCAAAAATAATAGTTAATTGTAACGTTCAGCGCCTCCTAATGACGATGGAACACTCAAATTGCGTCGAGAGTCAATACGTCGTCCTCCAGCCGACTTGTCTACAAGGGAATATTGCTTCCTTGGGCTCCATGTGGTCCGTCTCCTGTGAGTCTAGATTTTCGAATCCGACGCAAAAGTGATAGTTAATTGCAACGTTCAGCGCCTCCTAATGACGATGGAACTCTCTAATTGCGACGAGATTCAATACATCGGCCTCCAGCCGACTTGTCCTCAAATGTCTATTGCTCCCTCGGGCACCTTGTGGTCGTTCCCCTGTGAGTCTAGATTTTCGAATCCGACGCATAACTGATAGTTAATTGTAAAGTTCAGGACCTCCTAATGACGATGGGGCACTCAAATTTCGTCGCGATTCAATACATCGTCCTCCAGCGGACAGGTCTCCAAGGGGATATTGCTGCCTCGGGCACCTTATGCTCCGTCTCTAGTGAGTCTACATTTTCGAATCCGACGAAAAACTGATAGTTAATTGTAACGTTCAACGCCTCCTAATGACGATGGAACACTCAAATTGCGTCGAGAGTTAATACATCGTCCTCCAGCCGACTTGTCTCCAAGGGGATATTGCTGTCTCGGGCACCACATGAACCTTCTCCTGTGAGTGTAGATTTTCGATTTCGATGCGAAACTGATAGTTAATTGTAGCGTTGAGGGCCTCCTAATGACGATGGAACACTCAAATTGCGTCGAGATTCAATAGAGCGTCCTTCTGCCGACTTGACTCCAAGAGTCTATTGCTGGCTCGGGCACCTTATTGTCGATCTCCTGTGAGTCTAGATTTTCGAATCCGCCGCAAAACTGATAGTTAATTGTAACGCTCAGGGCCTCCTAATGACGATGGAACACTCAAATTGCGTCGAGATTCAATACATCGTTCTCCAGCCGACTTCTCTCCATGGGGATACTACAGCCTCGGGCACCTTATGGTCGTTCTCCTGTGAGTCTAGATTTTCGAATCCGACGCGTAGCTGATAGTTAATTGTAACGTTTAGGGCCACCTAATGACGATGGAACACTCAAATTGCGTCGAGATTCAATACAGCGTCCTTCAGCCGACTTGACACCAAGAGTCTGTTGCTGGCTCCGACACCTTATTGTCGTTCTCCTGTGAGTCTAGATTTTCGAATCCGACGCAAAACTGATAGTTAATTGTAACGCTCAGGGCCTCCTAATGACGATGGATCACTCAAATTGCGTCGAGATTCAATACATCGTTCTCCAGCCGACTTCTCTCCATGGGGATACTACAGCCTCGGGCACCTTATGGTCGTTCTCCTGTGAGTCTAGATTTTCGAATCCGACGCGAAGCTGATAGTTAATTGTAACGTTTAGGGCCACCTAATGACGATGGAATACTCAAATTGCGTCGAGATTCAATACATCGGCCTCGAGCCGACTAGTCTCCAAGGGAACATTGCTGCCTCGGGCACCATATGGTCCGTCTCCTGTGAGTCTAGATTTTCGATTCCGATGCAAAACTGATAGTTAATTGTAACGTTCAGGGCCTCCTAATGACGATGGAACACTTAAATTGTGTCGAGATTCAATACATCGGCCTCCAGCCGACTTGTCTCCAAATGTCTATTGCTGCCTCGGACACCTTTTGGTCGTTCTCCTGTGTGTCTAGATTTTCGAACCCGACGCAAAGCTGATAGTTAATTGTAACGTACAGGGAATCCTAATGATGATGGAACACTCAAATTGCGTCGAGATTCAATACATCGTCCTTCAGCCGACTTGTCTCCAGGGGTCTATTACTGCCTCGGGCACCTTATGGTCGTTCTCCTGTGAAACTAGATTTTCTAATCCGACGCAATACTGATTGTTAATTGTAACGTTCAGGGCCTCCTAATGACGATGGAACACTTAAATTGTGTCGAGATTGAATACATCGTCCTCCAGCCGGCTTGTATCCAAATGGATATTGCTGTCTCAGGAACCATATGATCCTTCTTCTGTGACTAGATTTTCGAATCCGACGCTAAAATGATAGTTAATTGTAACGTTCAGCGCCTCCTAATGACGATGGAACACTCAAATTGCGTCGAGGTTCAATACATCGTCCTCCAGCCGACATGTCTCCAAGGGGTATTGCTGCCTCGGGCACTATATGGTCCGTCTCCTGTGAGGCTAGATTTTCGAATCCGACGCAAAAATGATAGTTAATTGTAACGTTCAGGGAATCCTAATGATGATGGAACACTCAAATTGCGTCGAGATTCAATACATCGGCCTCCAGCAGACTTGTCTCCAAGGGTCTATTGCTGCGTCGGGCACTTTGTGATCGTTCACCTGTGAGTCTAGATTTTCGAACCCGACGAAAAACTGATAGTTAATTGTCATTTTCAGGGCCTCCTAATGTCGATAGAATACTCAAATTGCGTCGAGATTCAATACATCGTCCTTCAGCCGACTTGTCTCCAGGGGTCTATTACTGCCTCGGGCACCTTATGGTCGTTCTCCTGTGAAACTAGATTTTCTAATTCGACGCAATACTGATTGTTAATTGTAACGTTCAGGGCCTCCTAATGACGATGGAACACTTAAATTGTGTCGAGATTGAATACATCGTCCTCCAGCCGGCTTGTATCCAAATGGATATTGCTGTCTCAGGAACCATATGATCCTTCTTCTGTGACTAGATTTTCGAATCCGACGCTAAAATGATAGTTAATTGTAACGTTCAGCGCCTCCTAATGACGATGGAACACTCAAATTGCGTCGAGATTCAATACATCGGCCTCCAGCAGACTTGTCTCCAAGGGTCTATTGCTGCGTCGGGCACCTTGTGATCGTTCTCCTGTGAGTCTAGATTTTCGAACCCGACGAAAAACTGATAGTTAATTGTCATTTTCAGGGCCTCCTAATGTCGATGGAATACTCAAATTGCGTCGAGATTCAATACATCGTCCTCCAGCCGACTTCTCTCCATGGGGATATTGCTGCCACGAGCACCTTATGGTCGTTCTCCTGTGAGTCTAGATTTTCGAATCCGACGTGAAACTGATTGTTAATTGTAACGTTCAGGGCTTCCTAATGACGATGGAATACTGAAATTGCGTCGAGATTCAATACCTCGTCATTCAGCTGATTTGTCTCCAAAGGTCTAATGCTGCCTCGGGCACCTTATGGTCGTTCCCCTGTGAGTCTAGATTTTTGAATCCAACGCGAAACTGATTGTTAACTGTAACGTTCAGGGCATCCTAATGACGATGGAACACTCAAATTGCGTCGAGATTCAATACATCGTCATTCAGCCGACTTGTCTCCAAGGGTCTTATGCTGATTAGTGCAGCTTATGGTCGTTCTCCTGTGAGTCTAGATTTTCGAATCCGACGCAAAACTGATAGTTATTTGTAACGTTCAGGGCCTCCGAATGACGATGGAACACTCAAATTGCGTCGTGATTCAATACTTCTGCTCCCAGCCGACTTGTCTCCAAGGGGACATTGCTGCCTCTTGCACCATATGGTCCGTCTCCGCTGAGTCTAGATTTTGGATTCCGATGCGAAACTGATAGTTAATTGTAACGTTCAGGGCCTCCTAATGACGATGGAACACTCAAATTGCGTCGAGATTCAATACATCGGCCTCCAGCCGACTTGTCTTCAAATGTCTAATGGTGCCTCGGGCACCTTGTGGTCGTTCTCCCGTGAGTCTAGATTTTCGAATTCGACGCTTAACTGATAGTTAATTGTAAACTTCAGGTGCTCCTAATGACGATGGAACACTCAAATTGCGAGGAGATTCAAGACATCGTCCTCCATCCGACTTGTCTCCAAGGCTCTATTGCTGCCTCGGGCACCACATGATCCGTCTCCGGTGATTCTACATTTTCGAATCCGACGCAAAACTCATAGGTAATTGTAACATTCAGGGCCTCCTAATGACGATGGAACACTCAAACTGCGTTGAGATTCAATACATCGTCCTTCAGCCGACTTGTCTCCAACTTTCTTATGCTGCCTCGGGCACCTTATGGTCGTTCTCCTGTGAGTCTAGATTTTCGAATCCGACGCAAAAATAATAGTTAATTGTAACGTTCAGCGCCTCCTAATGACGATGGAACACTCAAATTGCGTCGAGAGTCAATACGTCGTCCTCCAGCCGACTTGTCTACAAGGGAATATTGCTTCCTTGGGCTCCATGTGGTCCGTCTCCTGTGAGTCTAGATTTTCGAATCCGACGCATAGGTGATAGTTAATTGCAACGTTCAGCGCCTCCTATTGACGATGGAACTCTCTAATTGCGACGAGATTCAATACATCGGCCTCCAGCCGACTTGTCTTCAAATGTCTATTGCTGCCTCGGGCACCTTGTGGTCGTTCTCCTGTGAGTCTAGATTTTCGAATCCGACGCTAAACTGATATTTACTTGTAACGTTCAGGGCCTCCTAATGACGATGGAACACTCAAATTGCGTCGAGATTCAATACATCGTCCTCCAGCCGACTTGTCTCCAAGGGGATATAGCTGCCTCGGGCACCACATGGTCCATCTCTGGTGATTCTACATTTTCGAATCCGACGCAAAACTCATTGTTAATTGTAACGTTCAGGGCCTCCTAATGACGATGGGGCACTCAAATGGCGTCGCGATTCAATACATCGTCCTCCTGCGGACAGGTCTCCAAGGGGATAATGCTGCTTCGGGCACCTTATGGTCCGTCTCTAGTGAGTCTACATTTTCGAATCCGACGAAAAACTGATAGTTAATTGTTACGTTCAACGCCTCCTAATGACGATGGAACCCTCAAATTGCGTCGAGAGTCAATACATCGTCCTCCAGCCGACTTGTCTCCAAGGGGATATTGCTGTCTCGGGCACCATATGAACGTTCTCCTGGTAGTCTAGATTTCCGAATCCGACGCGAAACTGATAGTTAATTGTAGCGTTCAGAGCCTCCTAATGACGATGGAACACTCAAACTGCGTTGAGATTCAATACATCGTCCCTCAGCCGACTTGTCTCCAACTTTCTAATGCTGCCTCGGGCACCTTATGGTCGTTCTCCTGTGAGTCTAGATTTTCGAATACGACGCAAAAATAATAGTTAATTGTAACGTTCAGCGCCTCCTAATGACGATGGAGCACTCAAATTGCGTCGAGAGTCAATACATCGACCTCCAGCCGACTTGTCTATAAGGGAATATTGCTTCCTCGGGCTCCATGTGGTCCGTCTCCTGTGAGTCTAGATTTTCGAATACGACGCGAAACTGATAGTTAATTGTATCGTTCGGAGCCTCTTAACGACGATGGAACACTCAAATTGCGTCGAGATTCAATACAGCGTCCTTGAGCCGACTTGTCTCCAGGGGTCTATTACTGCCTCGGGCACCTTATGGTCGTTCTCCTGTGAAACTAGATTTTCTAATCCGACGCAAAACTGATTGTTAATTGTAACGTTCAGGGCCTCCTAATGACGATGGAACACTTAAATTGTGTCGAGATTGAATACATCGTCCTCCAGCCGACTTGTATCCAAATGGATATTGCTGTCTCGGGCACCATATGATCCTTCTTCTGTGACTAGATTTTCGAATCCGACGCTAAAATGATAGTTAATTGTAACGTTCAGCGCCTCCTAATGACGATGGAACACTCAAATTGCGTCGAGATTCAATACATCGGCCTCCAGCAGACTTGTCTCCAAGGGTCTATTGCTGCGTCGGGCACCTTGTGATCGTTCTCCTGTGAGTCTAGATTTTCGAACCCGACGAAAAACTGATAGTTAATTGTAACTTTCAGGGCCTCCTAATGTCGATGGAATACTCAAATTGCGTCGAGATTCAATACAACGTCCTCCAGCCGACTTCTCTCCATGGGGATATTGCTGCCACGGGCACCTTATGGTCGTTCTCCTGTGAGTCTAGATTTTCGAATCCGACGTGAAACTGATTGTTAATTGTAACGTTCAGGGCTTCCTAATGACGATGGAATACTGAAATTGCGTCGAGATTCAATACCTCGTCATTCAGCTGATTTTTCTCCAAAGGTCTATTGCTGCCTCGAGCACCTTATGGTCGTTCCCCTGTGAGTCTAGATTTTTGAATCCAACGCGAAACTGATTGTTAATTGTAACGTTCAGGGCTTCCTAATGACGATGGAACACTCAAATTGCGGCGAGATTCAATACATCGTCCTCCAGCCGACTTCTCTCCAAGGGTCTTATGCTGATTCGGGCAGCTTATGGTCGTTCTCCCGTGAGTCTAGATTTTCGAATCCGACGCAAAACTGATAGTTATTTGTAACGTTCAGGGCCTCCGAATGACGATGGAACACTCAAATTGCGTCGTGATTCAATACTTCTGCACCCAGCCGACTTGTCTCCAAGGGGACATTGCTGCCTCTTGCACCAAATGGTCCGTCACCGCTGAGTCTAGATTTTCGATTCCGATGCGAAACTGATGGTTAATTGTAACGTTCAGGGCCTCCTAATGACGATGGAACACTCAAATTGCGTCGAGATTCAATACATCGGCCTCCAGCCGACTTGTCTTCAATTGTCTAATGGTGCCTCGGGCACCTTGTGGTCGTTCTCCTGTGAGTCTAGATTTTCAAATCCGACGCTTAACTGATAGTTAATTGTAAACTTCAGGTGCTCCTAATGACGATGGAACACTCAAATTGCGTGGAGATTCAAGACATCGTCCTCCAGCCGACTTGTCTCCAAGGCTCTATTGCTGCCTCGGGCACCACATGATCCGTCTCCGGTGATTCTACATTTTCGAATCCGACGCAAAACTCATAGGTAATTGTAACATTCAGGGCCTCCTAATGACGATGGAACACTCAAACTGCGTTGAGATTCAATACGTCGTCCTTCAGCCGACTTGTCTCCAACGTTCTATTGCTGCCTCGGGCACCTTATGGTCGTTCTCCTGTGAGTCTAGATTTTCGAATCCGACGCAAAAATAATAGTTAATTGTAACGTTCAGCGCCTCCTAATGACGATGGAACACTCAAATTGCGTCGAGGGTCAATACGTCGTCCTCCAGCCGACTTGTCTACAAGGGAATATTGCTTCCTTGGGCTCCATGTGGTCCGTCCCTGTGAGTCTAGATTTTCGAATCCGCCGCGAAACTGATAGTTAATTGTAACGTTCAGGGCCTTCTAATGACGATGGAACACTCAAATTGCGTCAAGATTCAATATACGGCCTCCAGCCGTCTTGTCTCCAAGGGTCTATTGCTGCCTCGGGCACCTTATGGTCGTTCTCCTGTGAGTCTAGATTTTCGAATCCGACGCAAAAATAATAGTTAATTGTAACGTTCAGCGCCTCCTAATGACGATGGAACACTCAAATTGCGTCGAGAGTCAATACGTCGTCCTTAGCCGACTTGTCTACAAGGGAATATTGCTTCCTTGGGCTCCATGTGGTCCGTCTCGTGTGAGTCTAGATTTTCGAATCCGACGCAAAGGTGATAGTTAATTGCAACGTTCAGCGCCTCCTAATGACGATGGAACTCTCTAATTGCGACGAGATTCAATACATCGGCCTCCAGCCGACTTGTCTTCAAATGTCTATTGCTGCCTCGGGCACCTTGTGGTCGTTCTCCTGTGAGTCTAGATTTTCGAATCCGACGCATAACTGATAGTTAATTGTAAAGTTCAGGACCTCCTAATGACGATGGGGCACTCAAATTTCGTCGCGATTCAATACATCGTCCTCCAGCTGACAGGTCTCCAAGGGGATATTGCTGCCTCGGGCACCTTATGCTCCGTCTCTAGTAAGTCTACATTTTCGAATCCGACGAAAAACTGATAGTTAATTGTAACGTTCAACGCCTCCTAATGACGATGGAACACTCAAATTGCGTCGAGATTCAATAGAGCGTCCTTCAGCCGACTTGACTCCAAGAGTCTATTGCTGGCTCGGGCACCTTATTGTCGTTCTCCTGTGAGTCTAGATTTTCGAATCCGACGCAAAACTGATAGTTAATTGTAACGCTCAGGGCCTCCTAATGACGATGGAACACTCAAATTGCGTCGAGATTCAATACATCGTTCTCCAGCCGACTTCTCTCCATGGGGATACTACAGCCTCGGGCACCTTATGGTCGTTCTCCTGTGAGTCTAGATTTTCGAATCGGACGCGAAGCTGATAGTTAATTGTAACGTTTAGGGCCACCTAATGACGATGGAACGCTCAAATTGCGTCGAGATTCAATACATCGTCCTTCAGCCGACTTGACTCCAAGAGACTATTGCTGCCTCGGACACCTTATGGTCGTTCTCCAGTGAGTCTAGATTTTCGAATCCGAAGCAAAACTGATAGTTAATTGTAACGTTCAGGGCCTCCTAATGACGATGGAACACTCAAATTGCGTCGAGATTCAATACAGCGTCCTTCAGCCGACTTGACACCAAGAGTCTGTTGCTGGCTCCGACACCTTATTGTCGTTCTCCTGTGAGTCTAGATTTTCGAATCCGACGCAAAACTGATAGTTAATTGTAACGCTCAGGGCCTCCTAATGACGATGGATCACTCAAATTGCGTCGAGATTCAATACATCGTTCTCCAGCCGACTTCTCTCCATGGGGATATTACAGCCTCGGGCACCTTATGGTCGTTCTCCTGTGAGTCTAGATTTTCGAATCCGACGCGAAACGTATAGTTAACTGTAACGTTCAGGGCCTCCTAATGACGATGGAACACTCAAATTGCGTCGAGATTCAATACGTCGGCCTCCAGCCGACTTGTCTCCAAATGTCTATTGCTGCCTCGGGCACCTTTTGGTCGTTCTCCTGTGTGTCCAGATTTTCGAACCCGACGCAAAGCTGATAGTTAATTGTAACGTACAGGGCCTCCTAATGACGATGGAACACTCAAATTGCTTCGAGATTCAATTCATCGTCCTCCAGCCGACTTCTCTCCATGGGGATATTGCTGCCTCAGGCACCTTATGGTCGTTCTCTTGTGAGTCTAGATTTTCGAATCCGACGCGAAACTGATTGTTAATTGTAACATTCATGGCTTATTAATGACGATGGATCACTCAAATTGCGTCGAGATTCAATACCTCGTCATTCAGCCGATTTGTCTCCAAGGGTCTATTGCTGCCTCGGGCACCTTATGGTCGTTCCCCTGTGAGTCTAGATTTTAAAATCCGACGCAAAACTGATAGTTAATTGTAACGTTCAGGGCCTCCTAATGACGATGGAACACTCAAATTGCGTCGAGATTCAATACAGCGTCCTTCAGCCGACTTGACACCAAGAGTCTGTTGCTGGCTCCGACACCTTATTGTCGTTCTCCTGTGAGTCTAGATTTTCGAATCCGACGCAAAACTGATAGTTAATTGTAACGCTCAGGGCCTCCTAATGACGATGGATCACTCAAATTGCGTCGAGATTCAATACATCGTTCTCCACCCGACTTCTCTCCATGGGGATATTACAGCCTCGGGCACCTTATGGTCGTTCTCCTGTGAGTCTAGATTTTCGAATCCGACGCGAAACGTATAGTTAACTGTAACGTTCAGGGCCTCCTAATGACGATGGAACACTCAAATTGCGTCGAGATTCAATACGTCGGCCTCCAGCCGACTTGTCTCCAAATGTCTATTGCTGCCTCGGGCACCTTTTGGTCGTTCTCCTGTGTGTCTAGATTTTCGAACCCGACGCAAAGCTGATAGTTAATTGTAACGTACAGGGCCTCCTAATGACGATGGAATACTCAAATTGCTTCGAGATTCAATTCATCGTCCTCCAGCCGACTTCTCTCCATGGGGATATTGCTGCCTCAGGCACCTTATGGTCGTTCTCTTGTGAGTCTAGATTTTCGAATCCGACGCGAAACTGATTGTTAATTGTAACATTCATGGCTTATTAATGACGATGGATCACTCAAATTGCGTCGAGATTCAATACCTCGTCATTCAGCCGATTTGTCTCCAAGGGTCTATTGCTGCCTCGGGCACCTTATGGTCGTTCCCCTGTGAGTCTAGATTTTAGAATCCGACGCAAAACTGATAGTTAATTGTAACGTTCAGGGCCTCCTAATGACGATGGAACACTCAAATTGCGTCGAGGTTCAATACATCGTCCTCCAGCCGACTTGTCTCCAAGGGGTATTGCTGCCTCGGGCACCATATGGTCCGTCTCCTGTGAGTCTAGATTTTCGTTTCCGACGCGAAACTGATAGTCAATTGTAACGTTCTGGGCCTCCTAATGACGATGGAACACTCAAATTGTGTCGAGATTCAATACATCGGCCTCCAGCCGACTTGTCTCCAAATGTCTATTGCTGCCTCGGGCACCTTATGGTCGTTCTCCTGCGAGTCTAGATTTTCGAATCCGAAGCAAAACTGATAGTTAATTGTAACGTTCAGGGCCTCCTAATGACGATGGAATACTCAAATTGCGTCGAGATTCAATACATCGGCCTCGAGCCGACTTCTCTCCATGGGGATATTACAGCCTGGGGCACCTTATGGTCGTTCTCCTGTGAGTCTAGATTTACGAATCCGACGCGAAACTTATAGTTAACTGTAACGTTCAGGGCCTCCTAATGACGAAGGAACACTCAAATTGCGTCGAGGTTCAATACATCGTCCTCCAGCCGACTTGTCTCCAAGGGGACATTGCTGCCTTGGGCACCATATGGTCCGAGTCCTGTGAGTCTAGATTTTCGTTTCCGACGCGAAACTGATAGTTACTTGTAACGTTCTGGGCCTCCTAATGACGATGGAACACTCAAATTGCGTCGAGATTCAATACGTCGGCCTCCAGCCGACTTGTCTCCAAATGTCTATTGCTGCCTCGGGCACCTTTTGGTCGTTCTCCTGTGAGTCTAGATTTTCGAATCCGACGCATAAGTGATAGTCGATTGTAAAGTTCAGGGCCTCCTAATGACGATGGAACAATCAAATTGCGTCGAGATTCAATACATCGTCCTGCAGCCGACTTGTCTCCAAGGCTCTATTGCGGCCTCGGGCACCTTTTGTCGTTCTCCAGTGAGTCTAGATTTTCGAATCCGACGCATATCTGATAGTTAATTGTAACGCTCATCGCCTTCTAATGACGATGGAACACTCAAATAGCGTCGAGATTCAATACATCGTCCTCCAGCCGACTTGTCTCCAAGGGCATATTGCTGCCCAGGGCACCATATGCACCGTCTCCTGTGACTCTAGATTTTCGAATCCGACGCGAAACGGATAGTTAATTGTAACGTTTAGGGCCACCTAATGACGATGGAACACCCAAATTGCGTCGAGATTCAATACATCGTCCTTCAGCCGACTTGACTCCAAGAGTCTATTGCTGCCTCGGACACCTTATGGTCGTTCTCCTGTGAGTCTAGATTTTCGAATCCGACGCATACGTGATAGTTGATTGTAAAGTTCAGGGCCTCCTAATGACGATGGAACAATCAAATTGCGGCGAGATTCAATACAGCGTCCTTCAGCCGACTTGACTCCAAGAGTCTATTGCAGGTTCGGACACCTTATTGTCGATCTCCTGTGAGTCTAAATTTTCGAATCCGACGGAAAACTGATAGTTAATTGCAACGCTCAGAGCCTCCTAATGACGATGGAACACTCAAATTGCGTCGAGATTCAATACATCGTTCTCCAGCCGACTTCTCTCCATGGGGATATTACAGCCTCGGGCACCTTATGGTCGTTCTTCTGTGAGTCTAGATTTTCGAATCCGACGCGAAACTTATAGTTATCTGTAACGTTCAGGGCCTCCTAATGACGATGGAACACTCAAATTGCGTCGAGATTCAATACACCGGCATCCAGCCGACTTGTCTCCAAGGGTCTATCGCTGCCTCGGGCACATTATGATCGTTCTCCTGTGTGTCTAGATTTTCGAACCAGACGCAAAACTGATAGTTAGTTGTAACTTACAGGGCCTCCTAATGACGATGGAATACTCAAATTGCGTCGAGATTCAATTCATCGTCCTCCAGCCGACTTCTCTCCATGGGGATATTGCTGCCTCGGGCACCTTATGGTCGTTCTCTTGTGAGTCTAGATTTTCGAATCCGACGCAAAACTGATAGTTAATTTTAACGTTCAAGGCCTCCGAATGACGATGGAACACTCAAATTGCGTCGAGGTTCAATACACCGTCCTTCAGCCGACTTGTCTCCAAGGCTCTATTGCTGCCTCGGGCACCTTTTGTTCGTTCTCCAGTGAGTCTAGATTTTCGAATCCGACGCATAACTGATAGTTAATTGTAACGCTCAGCGCCTTCTAATGACGATGGAACACTCAAATTGCATCGAGATTCAATACCTCGTCATTCAGCCGATTTGTCGCCAAGGGTCTATTGCTGCCTCGGGCACCTTATGGTCGTTCCCCTGTGAGTCTAGATTTTAGAATCCGACGCAAAACTGATAGTTAATTTTAACGTTCAGGGCCTCCTAATGACGATGGAACACTCAAATTGCGTCGAGGTTCAATACATCGTCCTCCAGCCGACTTGTCTCCAAGGGGTATTGCTGCCTCGGGCACCATATGGTCCGTCTCTTGTGAGTCTAGATTTTCGAATCCGACGCAAAAATTATAGTTAATTGTAACGGTCAGGGCCTCCTAATGATGATGGAACACTCAAATTGCGTCGAGAGTCAATAATACATCGTCCTCCAGCCGACTTGCTAAAAGGGGATATTGCTGCCTCGGGCTCCATGTGGTCCGTTTCCTGTGAGTCTAGATTTTAGAATCCGACGCGAAACTGATAAATAATTGTAACGTTCTGGGTTCTAATGACGATGGAACACTCAAATTGCGTCGAGATTCAATACATCGGCCTCCAGCCGACTTGTCTCACAAGAACTTTTGCTGCCTCGGGCACCTTATGGTCGTTCTCCTGTGAGTCTAGATTTTCGAATCCGACCCATAACTGATAGTTAATTGTAACGTTCTGGGCCTCCTAATGACGATGGAACACTCAAATTGCGTCGAGATTCAATAGAGCGCCCTTCAGCCGACTTAACTCCAAGAGTCTATTGCTGCCTCGGACTCCTTATGGTCGTTCTCCTGTGAGTCTAGATTCTCGAATTCGACGCAAAACTGTTAATTAATTAAAACGCTCAGGGCCTCCTAATGATGATGGAACACTCAAATTGCGTCGAGATTCAATACATCGTCCTTCAGACGACTTGACTCCAAGAGTCTATTGCTGCCTCGGACACATTATGGTCGTTCTCCGGTGATTCTACATTTTTTAATCCGACGCAAAACTGATAGTTAATTGTAACGTTCAGGGCCTCGTAATGACGATGGGGCACTCAAATTGTGTCGCGATTCAATACATCGTCCTCCAGCGGACTGGTCTCCAAGGGGATATTGCTGCCTCGGGCACCTTATGGACCGTCTCCAGTGAGTCTAGATTTTCGAATCGGACGCATAACTGATAGTTAATTGCAACGTTCAGCGCCTCCTAATGGCGATGGAACACTCAAATTGCGTCGAGATTCAATACCTCGTCATTCAGCCGATTTGCTCCAAGGGTCTGTTGCTGCCTCGGGCACCATATGGTCGTTCCCCTGTGGGTCTAGATTTTAGAATCCGACGCAAATCTGATAGTTAATTGTAATGTTCAGTGCCTCCTAATGACGATGGAACACTCAAATTGCGTCGAGATTCAATTCATCGTCCTCCAGCCGACTTCTCTCCATGGGGATATTGCTGCCTCGGGCACCTTATGGTCGTTCTCTTGTGAGTCTAGATTTTCGAATCCGACGAAAAACTGATGGTTAATTGTAACGTTCAGGGCTTCCTAATGACGATGGAACACTCAAATTCCGCCGAGATTCAATACCTCGTCATTCAGTCGATTTGTCTCCAAGTGACTATTGCTGCATCGGACACCTTATGGTCGTTCTCCGGTGATTCTACATTTTCTAATCCGACGCAAAACTGATAGTTAATTGTAACGATCAGGGCCTCCTAATGACGATGGAATACTCAAATTGCGTCGAGATTCAATTCATCGTCCTCCAGCCGACTTCTCTCCATGGGGATAGTAATGCCTCGGGCACCTTGTGGTCGTTCCCCTGTGAGTCTAGATTTTAGAATCCGACGCAAATCTGATAGTTAATTGGAATGTTCAGGGCCTCCTAATGACGATGGAACACTCAAATGGCATCGAGATTCAAAACATCGGCCTCCAGCCGACTTGACTCCAATTGTCTATTACAGCCTCGGGCACCTTATGGTCGTTCTCCTGTGAGTCTAGATTTTCGAATCCGACGCATACCTGATAGTTAATTGTAACGCTCAGCGCCTTGTAATGACGATGGAATAGTCAAATTGCGTCGAGATTCAATAGATCGGCCTCCAGCCGACTTGTCTCCAAGGGTCTATTGCTACCTCGGGCACCTTATGGCCGTTCTCCTGTGAGTCTCGATTTTCGAATCCGACGCAAAACTGATAGTTAATTGCAACGTTCAGGGCCTACTAATGATGATAGAACAGTCAAACTGCGTCGAGGTTGATTTCATCGGCCTCCAACCGAATTGTCTCCAAGGGGATATTGCTGCCTCGGGCTCTATGTGGTCGTTCTCCTGTGAGTCCAGAATGTCGAATCCGACGCGAAACTGATAGTTACTTGTAACGTTCAGGGCCTCCTAATGACGATGGAACACTCAAATTGCGTCAAGATACAATACATCGGCCTCCAGCTGACTTGTTCCAAGGGTCTTTTGCTGCCTCGGGCACCTTATGGTCGTTCTCATGTGAGTCTTGATTTTCGAATCCGACCCATAACTGATAGTTAATTCCAACGTTCAGCGCCTCCTAATGACGATGGAACACTCAGATTGCGTCGAGTTTCAATACATTGTCCTCCAGCCGACCTGTCTCCAAGGGTCTACTGCTACCTCGGGCACCTTATGGTCGTTCTCCTGTGAGACTAGATTATCGAATCCGACGCATAACTGATAGTTAATTGTAATGCTCAGCACCTCCTAATGACGATGGAACACTCAAATTGCGTCGAGATTCAATACATCGTCCTTCAGCCGACTTGACTCCAAGAGTCTATTGCTGCATCGGACACCTTATGGTCGTTTTCCTGTGAGTCTAGATTTTCGAATCCGACGCGAAACTGATAGTTAATTGTAACGTTCAGGGTTCTAATGACAATGGAACACCCAAATTGCGTCGAGATTCAATTCATCGTCCTCCAGCCGACTTCTCTCCATGGGGATATTGCTGCCTCGGGCACCTTATGATCGTTCCCCTGCAAGTCTAGATTTTAGAATCCGACGCTAATCTCATAGTTAATTGTAATGATCAGGGATTGCTAATGACGATGGAACACTCAAATTGCGTCGAGATTCAAAACATCGGCCTCCAGCCGACTTGTCTCCAAGGGGATATTGCTGCCTCGGCAACCATATGATCCGTCTCTTGTGAGTCTAGATTTTCGAATCCGACGCGAAACTGATAGTTAATTGTAACGTTCAGGGCCATCGAATGACGATGGAACACTCAAATTTCGTCGAGATTCAATACATCTATCTTCAGCCGACTTGACTCCAAGGGTCTATTGCTGCATCGGACACCTTATGGTCGTTCTCCTGTGAGTCTAGATTTTCGAATCCGACCCAAAACTGATAGTTAATTGTAACGTTCAGGGCCTCCAAATGACGATGGAACACTCAAATTGCGTCGAGATTCAATACAGCGTCCTTCAGCCTACTTGACTCCAAGAGTCTATTGCTGCCTCGGACTCCTTATGGTCGTTCTCCTGTGAGTCTAGATTTTCGAATCCGACGCATGACTGATAGTTAATTGTAACGCTCAGCGCCTCCTATTGACGATGGAACACTCAAATTGCGTCGAGATTCAATTCATCGTCCTATAGCCGACTTCTCTCCATGGGGATATTGCTGCATCGGGCACCTAATGGTCGTTCCCCTGCAAGTCTAGATTTTAGAATCCGACGCTAATCTCATAGTTAATTGTAATGATCAGGGATTGCTAATGACGATGGAACACTCAAATTGCGTCGAGATTCAAAACATCGGCCTCCAGCCGACTTGTCTCCAATTGTCTATTGCTGCCTCGGGCCCCTTATGGTCGTTCTCCTGTGAGTATAGATTTTCGAATCCAACGCATAACTGATAGTTAATTGCAACGTTCAGCGCCCCCTAATGACGATGGAACACTCAAATTGCGTCGAGATTCAATTCATCGACCTCCAGCCGACTTGTCTCCAAATGTCTTTTGCTGCCTCGGGCACCTTGTGGTCGTTCTCCTGTGAGTCAAAATTTTCGAATCCGACGCATAAGTGATAGTTAATTGTAAAGTACAGGGCCTCCTAATGACGATGGAACACTCAAATTGCGACGAGATTCAATACATCGTCCTCCAGCCGACTTGGCTCCAAGGCTCTATTGCTGCCTCGGGCACCTTATGGTCGTTCTCCTGTGAGTCTAGATTTTCGAATCCGCCGCATAACTGATACTTAATTGTAACGCTCAGCGCCTCGTAATGAGGATGGAATAGTCAAATTGCGTCGAGATTCAATAGATCGGCCTCGAGCCGACTTGTCTCCAAGGGGACATTGCTGCCTCGGGCACCATACGGTTCGTCTCCTGTGAGTCTAGATTTTCGATTCCGATGCGAAACTGATAGTTAATTGTAACGTTCAGGGCCCCTAATGACGATGGAACACTCAAATTGCGTCGAGATTCAATACATCGTCCTTCAGCCGACTTGTCTCCGAGGTTCTATTGCTGCCTCGGGCAGCTTATGGTCGTTCTCCTATGAGTCTCGATTTTCGAATCCGACGCAAAACTGATAGTTAATTGCAACGATCTGGGCCTCCTAATGACGATAGAACACTCAAATTGCGTCGAGGTTGAATACATCGGCCTCCAGCCGAATTGTCTCCATGGGGATATTGCTGTCTCGAGCTCTATGTGTTGGTTCTCTTGTGAGTCTAGATTTTCGAATCCGACGCGAAACTGATAGTTAATTGTAACGTTCAGGGCCTCCTAATGACGATGGAACACTTAAATTGCGTCGAGATTCAATATATCGGCCTCCAGCCGACTTGTCTCCAAGGGAACATTGCTGCCTCGGACACATTATGGTCGTTCTCCGGTGATTCTACATTTTTTAATCCGACGCAAAACTGATAGTTAATTGTAACGTTCAGGGCCTCGTAATGACGATGGGGCACTCAAATTGTGTCGCAATTCAATACATCGTCCTCCAGCGGACTGGTCTCCAAGGGGATATTGCTGCCTCGGGCACCTTATGGACCGTCTCCAGTGAGTCTAGATTTTCGAGTCGGACGCATAACTGATAGTTAATTGCAACGTTCAGCGCCTCCTAATGGCGATGGAACACTCAAATTGCGTCGAGATTCAATACCTCGTCATTCAGCCGATTTGCTCCAAGGGTCTGTTGCTGCCTCGGGCACCATATGGTCGTTCCCCTGTGGGTCTAGATTTTAGAATCCGACGCAAATCTGATAGTTAATTGTAATGTTCAGTGCCTCCTAATGACGATGGAACACTCAAATTGCGTCGAGATTCAATTCATCGTCCTCCAGCCGACTTTTCTCCATGGGGATATTGCTGCCTCGGGCACCTTGTGGTCGTTCTCTTGTGAGTCTAGATTTTCGAATCCGACGAAAAACTGATGGTTAATTGTAACATTCAGGGCTTCCTAATGACGATGGAACACTCAAATTCCGTCGAGATTCAATACCTCGTCATTCAGTCGATTTGTCTCCAAGTGACTATTGCTGCATCGGACACCTTATGGTCGTTCTCCGGTGATTCTACATTTTCTAATCCGACGCAAAACTGATAGTTAATTGTAACGTTCAGGGCCTCCTAATGACGATGGAATACTCAAATTGCGTCGAGATTCAATTCATCGTCCTCCAGCCGACTTCTCTCCATGGGGATAGTAATGCCTCGGGCACCTTGTGGTCGTTCCCCTGTGAGTCTAGATTTTAGAATCCGACGCAAATCTGATAGTTAATTGGAATGTTCAGGGCCTCCTAATGACGATGGAACACTCAAATTGCATCGAGATTCAAAACATCGGCCTCCAGCCGACTTGACTCCAATTGTCTATTACAGCCTCGGGCACCTTATGGTCGTTCTCCTGTGAGTCTAGATTTTCGAATCCGACGCATAACTGATAGTTAATTGTAACGCTCAGCGCCTTGTAATGGCGATGGAATAGTCAAATTGCGTCGAGATTCAATAGATCGGCCTCCAGCCGACTTGTCTCCAAGGGTCTATTGCTACCTCGGGCACCTTATGGCCGTTCTCCTGTGAGTCTCGATTTTCGAATCCGACGCAAAACTGATAGTTAATTGCAACGTTCAGGGCCTACTAATGATGATAGAACAGTCAAACTGCGTCGAGGTTGATTTCATCGGCCTCCAACCGAATTGTCTCCAAGGGGATATTGCTGCCTCGGGCTCTATGTGGTCGTTCTCCTGTGAGTCCAGATTGTCGAATCCGACGCGAAACTGATAGTTACTTGTAACGTTCAGGGCCTCCTAATGACGATGGAACACTCAAATTGCGTCAAGATACAATACATCGGCCTCCAGCTGACTTGTTCCAAGGGTCTTTTGCTGCCTCGGGCACCTTATGGTCGTTCTCATGTGAGTCTAGATTTTCGAATCCGACCCATAACTGATAGTTAATTCCAACGTTCAGCGCCTCCTAATGACGATGGAACACTCAGATTGCGTCGAGTTTCAATACATTGTCCTCCAGCCGACCTGTCTCCAAGGGTCTACTGCTACCTCGGGCACCTTATGGTCGTTCTCCTGTGAGACTAGATTATCGAATCCGACGCATAACTGATAGTTAATTGTAATGCTCAGCACCTCCTAATGACGATGGAACACTCAAATTGCGTCGAGATTCAATACATCGTCCTTCAGCCGACTTGACTCCAAGAGTCTATTGCTGCATCGGACACCTTATGGTCGTTTTCCTGTGAGTCTAGATTTTCGAATCCGACGCGAAACTGATAGTTAATTGTAACGTTCAGGGTTCTAGTGACAATGGAACACCCAAATTGCGTCGAGATTCAATTCATCGTCCTCCAGCCGACTTCTCTCCATGGGGATATTGCTGCCTCGGGCACCTTACGGTCGATCCCTTGTGAGTCTAGATTTTCGAATCCGACGCGAAACTGATTGTTAATTGTAACGTTCAGAGCTTCTCAATGACAATGGAACACTCAAATTGAGTCGTGATTCAATACCTCGTCATTCAGCCGATTTGTCTCCAATGGTCTATTGCTGCCTCGGGCACCTTATGGTCGTTCCCCTGTGGGTCTAGATTTTAGAATCCGACGCATAACTGATAGTTAATTGTATCGCTCAACGCCTCCTAATGACGATGGAACACTCAAGTTGCGTCGCGATTCAATACATCGGCCACCAGCCGACTTGTCTCCAAGGGTCTATCGCCGCCTCGGGCACCTTATGATCGTTCTCCTGTGAGTCTAGATTTTCGAACCCGACGCAAAACTGATAGTTAATTGTAACCTTCAGGGCCTCCTAATGACGATGGAACACTCAAAATGCGTCGAGATTCAATACATCGTCCACCAGCCGACTTGTCTCCAAGGGGATATTGCTGCCTCGGCAACCATATGATCCGTCTCTTGTGAGTCTAGATTTTCGAATCCGACGCGAAACTGATAGTTAATTGTAACGTTCAGGGCCATCGAATGACGATGGAACACTCAAATTTCGTCGAGATTCAATACATCTATCTTCAGCCGACTTGACTCCAAGGGTCTATTGCTGCATCGGACACCTTATGGTCGTTCTCCTGTGAGTCTAGATTTTCGAATCCGACCCAAAACTGATAGTTAATTGTAACGTTCAGGGCCTCCAAATGACGATGGAACACTCAAATTGCGTCGAGATTCAATACAGCGGCCTTCAGCCTACTTGACTCCAAGAGTCTATTGCTGCCTCGGACTCCTTATGGAAGTTCTCCTGTGAGTCTACATTCTCGAACCCGACGCAAAACTGATAGTTAATTGTAACGGTCAGGGCCTATTAATGATGATGGAACACTCAAATTGCGCCGAGATTCAATACATCGTCCTTCAGACGACTTGACTCCAAGAGTCTATTGCTGCCTCGGACACATTATGTTCGTTCGCCGGTGTTTCTACATTTTCTAATCCGACGCAAAACTGATAGTTAATTGTAACGTTCAGGGCCATCGAATGACGATGGAACACTCAAATTGCGTCGAGATTCAATACATCGTCCTTCAGCCGACTTGACTCCAAGAGTGTATTGCTGCTTCGGACACCTTATGGTCGTTCTCCTGTGAGTCTAGATTTTCGAATCCGGCCCAAAACTGATAGTTAATTGTGACGTTCAGGGCCTCCAAATGACGATGGAATACTCAAATTGCGTCGAGATTTAATACATCGTCCTCCAGCCGTCTTGTCTCCAAGGGGTATTGCTGCCTCGGGCACCATATGGTCCGTCTCCTGTGAGTCTAGATTTTTGAATCCGACGCAAAAATGATAGTTAATTGTAACGTTCAGCGCCTCCTAATGACGATGGAACACTCAAATTGCGTCGAGATTCAATACATCGTCCTCCAGCCGACTTGTCTCCAAGGGTCTATTGCAACCTCGGGCACCTTATTGTCGTTCTCCTGTGAGTCTAGATTTTCGAATCCGACGCATGACTGATAGTTAATTGTAACGCTCAGCGCCTCCTATTGACGATGGAACACTCAAATTGCGTCGAGATTCAATTCATCGTCCTATAGCCGACTTCTCTCCATGGGGATATTGCTGCATCGGGCACCTAATGGTCGTTCCCCTGCAAGTCTAGATTTTAGAATCCGACGCTAATCTCATAGTTAATTGTAATGTTCAGGGATTGCTAATGACGATGGAACACTCAAATTGCGTCGAGATTCAAAACATCGGCCTCCAGCCGACTTGTCTCCAATTGTCTATTGCTGCCTCGGGCCCCTTATGGTCGTTCTCCAGTGAGTATAGATTTTCGAATCCAACGCATAACTGATAGTTAATTGCAACGTTCAGCGCCCCCTAATGACGATGGAACACTCAAATTGCGTCGAGATTCAATTCATCGACCTCCAGCCGACTTGTCTCCAAATGTCTTTTGCTGCCTCGGGCACCTTGTGGTCGTTCTCCTGTGAGTCAAAATTTTCGAATCCGACGCATAAGTGATAGTTAATTGTAAAGTACAGGGCCTCCTAATGACGATGGAACACTCAAATTGCGACGAGATTCAATACATCGTCCTCCAGCCGACTTGTCTCCAAGGCTCTATTGCTGCCTCGGGCACCTTATGGTCGTTCTCCTGTGAGTCTAGATTTTCGAATCCGACGCATAACTGATAGTTAATTGTAACGCTCAGCGCCTCGTAATGAGGATGGAATAGTCAAATTGCGTCGAGATTCAATAGATCGGCCTCGAGCCGACTTGTCTCCAAGGGGACATTGCTGCCTCGGGCACCATACGGTTCGTCTCCTGTGAGTCTAGATTTTCGATTCCGATGCGAAACTGATAGTTAATTGTAACGTTCAGGGCCCCTAATGACGATGGAACACTCAAATTGCGTCGAGATTCAATACATCGTCCTTCAGCCGACTTGTCTCCGAGGTTCTATTGCTGCCACGGGCAGCTTATGGTCGTTCTCCTATGAGTCTCGATTTTCGAATCCGACGCAAAACTGATAGTTAATTGCAACGATCAGGGCCTCCTAATGACGATAGAACACTCAAATTGCGTCGAGGTTGAATACATCGGCCTCCAGCCGAATTGTCTCCATGGGGATATTGCTGTCTCGAGCTCTATGTGTTGGTTCTCCTGTGAGTCTAGATTTTCGAATCCGACGCGAAACTGATAGTTAATTGTAACGTTCAGGGCCTCCTAATGACGATGGAACACTTAAATTGCGTCGAGATTCAATATATCGGCCTCCAGCAGACTTGTCTCCAAGGGAACATTGCTGCCTCGGACACCGTATGGTCGTTCTCCGGTGATTCTACATATTCTAATCCGACGCGAAACTAATAGTTAATTGTTACGTTCAGGGCCTCCTAATGACGATGGAACACTCAAATTGCGTCGAGAGTCAATTCATCGACATCCAGCCGACTTGTCTCCATGGGGTATTGCTGCCTCGGGCACCATATGGTCCGTCTCCTGTGAGTCTAGATTTTCAAATCCGACTCAAAAAATGATAGTTAATTGTAACGTTCAGGGCCTCCTAATGATGAGCGAACACTCAAATTGCGTCGAGAGTCAATAATACATCGTCCTCCAGCCAACTTGCTACAAGGGGATATTGCTGCCTCGGGCTCCATGAGGTCCGTTTCCTGTGAGTCTAGATTTTCGAATCCGACGCGAAACTGATAGTTAATTGTAACGTTCAGGGTTCTAATGACGATGGAACACTCAAATTGCGTCGAGATTCAATACATTGTCCTCCAGCCGACTTGTCTCCAACGGTCTATTGCTACCTCGGGCACCTTATGGTCGTTCTCCTGTGAGACTAGATTTTCGAATCCGACGCATAACTTATAGTTAATTGTAATGCTCAGCGCCTCCTAATGACGATGGAACACTCAAATTGCGTCGAGATTCAATACATCGTACACCAGCCGACTTGTCTCCAAGGGGATATCGTTACCTCGGGCACCATATGATCCGTCTCCTGTGAGTCTAGATTTTCGAATCCGACGCGAAACTGATAGTTAATTGTAACGTTCAGGGCCTCCAAATGACGATGGAACACTCGAATTGCGTCGAGATTCAATACAGCGTCCTTCAGCCGAGTGACTCCAAGAGTCTATTGCTGCCTCGGACACATTATGGTCGTTCTCTACATTTTCTAATCCGACGCAAAACTGATAGTTAATTGTAACGTTCAGGGCCTCGTAATGACGATGGGGCACTCAAATTACGTCGCGATTCAATACGTCGTCCTCCAGCGGACTGGTCACCAAGGGGATATTGCTGCCTCGTACACCTTATGGACCGTCTCCAGTGAGTCTACATTTTCGAATCCGACGCATAACTGATAGTTAATTGCAACGTTCAGCGCCTCCTAATGACGATGGAACACTCAAATTGCGTCGAGATTCAATACATCGGCCTCGAGGCGACTTGTCTCCAAGGGGACATTGCTGCCTCGGGCACCATACGGTCCGTCTCCTGTGAGTCTAGACTTTCGATTCCGATGAGAAGCTGATGGTTAATTGTAACGTTCAGGGCCTCCTAATGACGATGGAACACTCAAATTGCGTCGAGATTCAATACATCGGCCTCCAGCCGACTTGTCTCCAAGGGAACTTTGCTGCCTCGGACACCTTATGGTCGTTCTCTGGTGATTCTACATTTTCTAATCCGACGCAAAACTGATAGTTAATTGTAACGTTCAGGGCCTCCTAATGACGATGGAACACTCAAATTCCGTCGAGATTCATTACCTCGTCATTCAGCCGATTTGTCTCCAAGGGTCTATTGATGCCTCGGGAACCATATGGTCGTTCCCCTGTGAGTCTACATTTTAGAATCCGACGCAAATCTGATAGTTAATTGTAATGTTCATTGCCTCCTAATGACGATGGAACACTCAAATTGAGACGAGATTCAAAACATCGGCCTCCAGCCGACTTGTCTCCAATTATCTATTGCTGCCTCGGGCACCATACGGTTCGTCTCCTGTGAGTCTAGATTTTCGATTCCGATGCGAAACTGATAGTTAATTGCAACGTTCAGCGCCCCCTAATGACGATGGAACACTCAAATTGGGTCGCGATTCAATACATCGACCTCCAGCCGACTTGTCTCCAAATGTCTATTGCTGCCTCGGGCACCTTGTGGTCGTTCTCCTGTGAGTCTAAATTTCCGAATCCGACGCATAAGTGATAGTTAATTGTAAAGTTCAGGGCCTCCTAATGACGATGGAACACTCAAATTGCGTCGAGATTCAATACATCGTCCTCCAGCCGACTTGTCTCCAAGGTTCTATTGCTGCCTCGGGCACCTTATGGTCGTTGTCCTGTGAGTCTCGATTCTCGAATCCAACGCAAAACTGAAAGTTAATTGCAACGATCATGGCCTCCTAATGACGATAGAACACTCAAATTGCGTCGAGGTTGAATACATCGGCCTCCAGCCGAATTGTCTCCATGGGAATATTGCTGCCTCGAGCTCTATGTGGTCGTTCTCCTGTGAGTCTAGATTTTCGAATCCGCCGCGAAACTGATAGTTCATTGTAACGTTCAGGGCCTCCTAATGACGATGGAACACTCAAATTGCGTCGAGATTCAATACATCGGCCTCCAGCGGACTTGTCTCCAAGGGAACATTGCTGCTTCGGACACCTTATGGTCGTTCTCCGGTGATTCTACATTTTCTAATCCGACGCGAAACTAATAGTTAATTGTTACGTTCAGGGCATCCTAATGACGATGGAACACTCAAATTGCGTCGAGAGTCAATTCATCGACATCCAGCCTACTTGTCTCCAAGGGGCATTGCTGCCTCGGGCACCATATGGTCCGTCTCCTGGGAGTCTAGATCTTCAAATCCGACGCAAAAATGATAGTTAATTGTAACGTTCAGTGCCTCCTAATGATGAGCGAACACTCAAATTGCGTCGAGAGTCAATAATACATCGTCCTCCAGCCAACTTGCTACAAGGGGATATTGCTGCCTCGGGCTCCATGAGGTCCGTTTCCTGTGAGTCTAGATTTTCGAATCCGACGCGAAACTGATAGTTAATTGTAACGTTCAGGGTTCTAATGACGATGGAACACTCAAATTGCGTCGAGATTCAATACATTGTCCTCCAGCCGACTTGTCTCCAACGGTCTATTGCTACCTCGGGCACCTTATGGTCGTTCTCCTGTGAGACTAGATTTTCGAATCCGACGCATAACTTATAGTTAATTGTAATGCTCAGCGCCTCCTAATGACGATGGAACACTCAAATTGCGTCGAGATTCAATACATCGTACACCAGCCGACTTGTCTCCAAGGGGATATCGTTACCTCGGGCACCATATGATCCGTCTCCTGTGAGTCTAGATTTTCGAATCCGACGCGAAACTGATAGTTAATTGTAACGTTCAGGGCCTCCTAATGACGATGGAACACTCGAATTGCGTCGAGATTCAATACAGCGTCCTTCAGCCGAGTGACTCCAAGAGTCTATTGCTGCCTCGGACACATTATGGTCGTTCTCTACATTTTCTAATCCGACGCAAAACTGATAGTTAATTGTAACGTTCAGGGCCTCGTAATGACGATGGGGGACTCAAATTGCGTCGCGATTCAATACGTCGTCCTCCAGCGGACTGGTCACCAAGGGGATATTGCTGCCTCGTACACCTTATGGACCGTCTCCAGTGAGTCTACATTTTCGAATCCGACGCATAACTGATAGTTAATTGCAACGTTCAGCGCCTCCTAATGACGATGGAACACTCAAATTGCGTCGAGATTCAATACATCGGCCTCGAGCCGACTTGTCTCCAAGGGGACATTGCTGCCTCGGGCACCATACGGTCCGTCTCCTGTGAGTCTAGACTTTCGATTCCGATGAGAAGCTGATGGTTAATTGTAACGTTCAGGGCCTCCTAATGACGATGGAACACTCAAATTGCGTCGAGATTCAATACATCGGCCTCCAGCCGACTTGTCTCCAAGGGAACTTTGCTGCCTCGGACACCTTATGGTCGTTCTCTGGTGATTCTACATTTTCTAATCCGACGCAAAACTGATAGTTAATTGTAACGTTCAGGGCCTCCTAATGACGATGGAACACTCAAATTCCGTCGAGATTCATTACCTCGTCATTCAGCCGATTTGTGTCCAAGGGTCTATTGATGCCTCGGGAACCATATGGTCGTTCCCCTGTGAGTCTAGATTTTAGAATCCGACGCAAATCTGATAGTTAATTGTAATGTTCAGGGCCTGCTAATGACGATGGAACACTCTAATTGCGTAGAGAGTCGATTCATCGTCCTCCACCCGACTTGTCTACAAGGGAATATTGCTCCCTCGGGCTCCATGTGGTCCGTCTCCTGTGAGTCTAGATTTTCGAATTCGACGCGAAACTGATAGTTGACTGTAACGTTCAGGGCCTCCTAATGACGATGGAACACCCAAATTGCGTCGAGATTCAATACATCGGCCACCAGCCGACTTGTCTCCAAGGGTCTATCGCTGCCTCGGGCACCTTATGATCGTTCGCCTGTGAGTCTAGATTTTCGAACCCGACGCAAAACTGATAGTTAATTGTAATGTTCATTGCCTCCTAATGACGATGGAACACTCAAATTGCGACGAGATTCAAAACATCGGCCTCCAGCCGACTTGTCTCCAATTATCTATTGCTGCCTCGGGCACCATACGGTTCGTCTCCTGTGAGTCTAGATTTTCGATTCCGATGCGAAACTGATAGTTAATTGCAACGTTCAGCGCCCCCTAATGACGATGGAACACTCAAATTGGGTCGCGATTCAATACATCGACCTCCAGCCGACTTGTCTCTAAATGTCTATTGCTGCCTCGGGCACCTTGTGGTCGTTCTCCTGTGAGTCTAAATTTCCGAATCCGACGCATAAGTGATAGTTAATTGTAAAGTTCAGGGCCTCCTAATGACGATGGAACACTCAAATTGCGTCGAGATTCAATACATCGTCCTCCAGCCGACTTGTCTCCAAGGTTCTATTGCTGCCTCGGGCACCTTATGGTCGTTGTCCTGTGAGTCTCGATTCTCGAATCCAACGCAAAACTGAAAGTTAATTGCAACGATCATGGCCTCCTAATGACGATAGAACACTCAAATTGCGTCGAGGTTGAATACATCGGCCTCCAGCCGAATTGTCTCCATGGGAATATTGCTGCCTCGAGCTCTATGTGGTCGTTCTCCTGTGAGTCTAGATTTTCGAATCCGCCGCGAAACTGATAGTTCATTGTAACGTTCAGGGCCTCCTAATGACGATGGAACACTCAAATTGCGTCGAGATTCAATACATCGGCCTCCAGCGGACTTGTCTCCAAGGGAACATTGCTGCTTCGGACACCTTATGGTCGTTCTCCGGTGATTCTACATTTTCTAATCCGACGCGAAACTAATAGTTAATTGTTACGTTCAGGGCATCCTAATGACGATGGAACACTCAAATTGCGTCGAGAGTCAATTCATCGACATCCAGCCTACTTGTCTCCAAGGGGCATTGCTGCCTCGGGCACCATATGGTCCGTCTCCTGGGAGTCTAGATCTTCAAATCCGACGCAAAAATGATAGTTAATTGTAACGTTCAGTGCCTCCTAATGATGAGCGAACACTCAAATTGCGTCGAGAGTCAATAATACATCGTCCTCCAGCCAACTTGCTACAAGGGGATATTGCTGCCTCGGGCTCCATGAGGTCCGTTTCCTGTGAGTCTAGATTTTCGAATCCGACGCGAAACTGATAGTTAATTGTAACGTTCAGGGTTCTAATGACGATGGAACACTCAAATTGCGTCGAGATTCAATACATTGTCCTCCAGCCGACTTGTCTCCAACGGTCTATTGCTACCTCGGGCACCTTATGGTCGTTCTCCTGTGAGACTAGATTTTCGAATCCGACGCATAACTTATAGTTAATTGTAATGCTCAGCGCCTCCTAATGACGATGGAACACTCAAATTGCGTCGAGATTCAATACATCGTACACCAGCCGACTTGTCTCCAAGGGGATATCGTTACCTCGGGCACCATATGATCCGTCTCCTGTGAGTCTAGATTTTCGAATCCGACGCGAAACTGATAGTTAATTGTAACGTTCAGGGCCTCCTAATGACGATGGAACACTCGAATTGCGTCGAGATTCAATACAGCGTCCTTCAGCCGAGTGACTCCAAGAGTCTATTGCTGCCTCGGACACATTATGGTCGTTCTCTACATTTTCTAATCCGACGCAAAACTGATAGTTAATTGTAACGTTCAGGGCCTCGTAATGACGATGGGGGACTCAAATTGCGTCGCGATTCAATACGTCGTCCTCCAGCGGACTGGTCACCAAGGGGATATTGCTGCCTCGTACACCTTATGGACCGTCTCCAGTGAGTCTACATTTTCGAATCCGACGCATAACTGATAGTTAATTGCAACGTTCAGCGCCTCCTAATGACGATGGAACACTCAAATTGCGTCGAGATTCAATACATCGGCCTCGAGCCGACTTGTCTCCAAGGGGACATTGCTGCCTCGGGCACCATACGGTCCGTCTCCTGTGAGTCTAGACTTTCGATTCCGATGAGAAGCTGATGGTTAATTGTAACGTTCAGGGCCTCCTAATGACGATGGAACACTCAAATTGCGTCGAGATTCAATACATCGGCCTCCAGCCGACTTGTCTCCAAGGGAACTTTGCTGCCTCGGACACCTTATGGTCGTTCTCTGGTGATTCTACATTTTCTAATCCGACGCAAAACTGATAGTTAATTGTAACGTTCAGGGCCTCCTAATGACGATGGAACACTCAAATTCCGTCGAGATTCATTACCTCGTCATTCAGCCGATTTGTGTCCAAGGGTCTATTGATGCCTCGGGAACCATATGGTCGTTCCCCTGTGAGTCTAGATTTTAGAATCCGACGCAAATCTGATAGTTAATTGTAATGTTCAGGGCCTGCTAATGACGATGGAACACTCTAATTGCGTAGAGAGTCGATTCATCGTCCTCCACCCGACTTGTCTACAAGGGAATATTGCTCCCTCGGGCTCCATGTGGTCCGTCTCCTGTGAGTCTAGATTTTCGAATTCGACGCGAAACTGATAGTTGACTGTAACGTTCAGGGCCTCCTAATGACGATGGAACACCCAAATTGCGTCGAGATTCAATACATCGGCCACCAGCCGACTTGTCTCCAAGGGTCTATCGCTGCCTCGGGCACCTTATGATCGTTCGCCTGTGAGTCTAGATTTTCGAACCCGACGCAAAACTGATAGTTAATTGTAATGTTCATTGCCTCCTAATGACGATGGAACACTCAAATTGCGACGAGATTCAAAACATCGGCCTCCAGCCGACTTGTCTCCAATTATCTATTGCTGCCTCGGGCACCATACGGTTCGTCTCCTGTGAGTCTAGATTTTCGATTCCGATGCGAAACTGATAGTTAATTGCAACGTTCAGCGCCCCCTAATGACGATGGAACACTCAAATTGGGTCGCGATTCAATACATCGACCTCCAGCCGACTTGTCTCTAAATGTCTATTGCTGCCTCGGGCACCTTGTGGTCGTTCTCCTGTGAGTCTAAATTTCCGAATCCGACGCATAAGTGATAGTTAATTGTAAAGTTCAGGGCCTCCTAATGACGATGGAACACTCAAATTGCGTCGAGAGTCAATTCATCGACATCCAGCCGACTTGTCTCCATGGGGTATTGCTGCCTCGGGCACCATATGGTCCGTCTCCTGTGAGTCTAGATTTTCAAATCCGACTCAAAAAATGATAGTTAATTGTAACGTTCAGGGCCTCCTAATGATGAGCGAACACTCAAATTGCGTCGAGAGTCAATAATACATCGTCCTCCAGCCAACTTGCTACAAGGGGATATTGCTGCCTCGGGCTCCATGAGGTCCGTTTCCTGTGAGTCTAGATTTTCGAATCCGACGCGAAACTGATAGTTAATTGTAACGTTCAGGGTTCTAATGACGATGGAACACTCAAATTGCGTCGAGATTCAATACATTGTCCTCCAGCCGACTTGTCTCCAACGGTCTATTGCTACCTCGGGCACCTTATGGTCGTTCTCCTGTGAGACTAGATTTTCGAATCCGACGCATAACTTATAGTTAATTGTAATGCTCAGCGCCTCCTAATGACGATGGAACACTCAAATTGCGTCGAGATTCAATACATCGTACACCAGCCGACTTGTCTCCAAGGGGATATCGTTACCTCGGGCACCATATGATCCGTCTCCTGTGAGTCTAGATTTTCGAATCCGACGCGAAACTGATAGTTAATTGTAACGTTCAGGGCCTCCTAATGACGATGGAACACTCGAATTGCGTCGAGATTCAATACAGCGTCCTTCAGCCGAGTGACTCCAAGAGTCTATTGCTGCCTCGGACACATTATGGTCGTTCTCTACATTTTCTAATCCGACGCAAAACTGATAGTTAATTGTAACGTTCAGGGCCTCGTAATGACGATGGGGCACTCAAATTACGTCGCGATTCAATACGTCGTCCTCCAGCGGACTGGTCACCAAGGGGATATTGCTGCCTCGTACACCTTATGGACCGTCTCCAGTGAGTCTACATTTTCGAATCCGACGCATAACTGATAGTTAATTGCAACGTTCAGCGCCTCCTAATGACGATGGAACACTCAAATTGCGTCGAGATTCAATACATCGGCCTCGAGGCGACTTGTCTCCAAGGGGACATTGCTGCCTCGGGCACCATACGGTCCGTCTCCTGTGAGTCTAGACTTTCGATTCCGATGAGAAGCTGATGGTTAATTGTAACGTTCAGGGCCTCCTAATGACGATGGAACACTCAAATTGCGTCGAGATTCAATACATCGGCCTCCAGCCGACTTGTCTCCAAGGGAACTTTGCTGCCTCGGACACCTTATGGTCGTTCTCTGGTGATTCTACATTTTCTAATCCGACGCAAAACTGATAGTTAATTGTAACGTTCAGGGCCTCCTAATGACGATGGAACACTCAAATTCCGTCGAGATTCATTACCTCGTCATTCAGCCGATTTGTCTCCAAGGGTCTATTGATGCCTCGGGAACCATATGGTCGTTCCCCTGTGAGTCTACATTTTAGAATCCGACGCAAATCTGATAGTTAATTGTAATGTTCATTGCCTCCTAATGACGATGGAACACTCAAATTGCGACGAGATTCAAAACATCGGCCTCCAGCCGACTTGTCTCCAATTATCTATTGCTGCCTCGGGCACCATACGGTTCGTCTCCTGTGAGTCTAGATTTTCGATTCCGATGCGAAACTGATAGTTAATTGCAACGTTCAGCGCCCCCTAATGACGATGGAACACTCAAATTGGGTCGCGATTCAATACATCGACCTCCAGCCGACTTGTCTCCAAATGTCTATTGCTGCCTCGGGCACCTTGTGGTCGTTCTCCTGTGAGTCTAAATTTCCGAATCCGACGCATAAGTGATAGTTAATTGTAAAGTTCAGGGCCTCCTAATGACGATGGAACACTCAAATTGCGTCGAGATTCAATACATCGTCCTCCAGCCGACTTGTCTCCAAGGTTCTATTGCTGCCTCGGGCACCTTATGGTCGTTGTCCTGTGAGTCTCGATTCTCGAATCCAACGCAAAACTGAAAGTTAATTGCAACGATCATGGCCTCCTAATGACGATAGAACACTCAAATTGCGTCGAGGTTGAATACATCGGCCTCCAGCCGAATTGTCTCCATGGGAATATTGCTGCCTCGAGCTCTATGTGGTCGTTCTCCTGTGAGTCTAGATTTTCGAATCCGCCGCGAAACTGATAGTTCATTGTAACGTTCAGGGCCTCCTAATGACGATGGAACACTCAAATTGCGTCGAGATTCAATACATCGGCCTCCAGCGGACTTGTCTCCAAGGGAACATTGCTGCTTCGGACACCTTATGGTCGTTCTCCGGTGATTCTACATTTTCTAATCCGACGCGAAACTAATAGTTAATTGTTACGTTCAGGGCATCCTAATGACGATGGAACACTCAAATTGCGTCGAGAGTCAATTCATCGACATCCAGCCTACTTGTCTCCAAGGGGCATTGCTGCCTCGGGCACCATATGGTCCGTCTCCTGGGAGTCTAGATCTTCAAATCCGACGCAAAAATGATAGTTAATTGTAACGTTCAGTGCCTCCTAATGATGAGCGAACACTCAAATTGCGTCGAGAGTCAATAATACATCGTCCTCCAGCCAACTTGCTACAAGGGGATATTGCTGCCTCGGGCTCCATGAGGTCCGTTTCCTGTGAGTCTAGATTTTCGAATCCGACGCGAAACTGATAGTTAATTGTAACGTTCAGGGTTCTAATGACGATGGAACACTCAAATTGCGTCGAGATTCAATACATTGTCCTCCAGCCGACTTGTCTCCAACGGTCTATTGCTACCTCGGGCACCTTATGGTCGTTCTCCTGTGAGACTAGATTTTCGAATCCGACGCATAACTTATAGTTAATTGTAATGCTCAGCGCCTCCTAATGACGATGGAACACTCAAATTGCGTCGAGATTCAATACATCGTACACCAGCCGACTTGTCTCCAAGGGGATATCGTTACCTCGGGCACCATATGATCCGTCTCCTGTGAGTCTAGATTTTCGAATCCGACGCGAAACTGATAGTTAATTGTAACGTTCAGGGCCTCCTAATGACGATGGAACACTCGAATTGCGTCGAGATTCAATACAGCGTCCTTCAGCCGAGTGACTCCAAGAGTCTATTGCTGCCTCGGACACATTATGGTCGTTCTCTACATTTTCTAATCCGACGCAAAACTGATAGTTAATTGTAACGTTCAGGGCCTCGTAATGACGATGGGGGACTCAAATTGCGTCGCGATTCAATACGTCGTCCTCCAGCGGACTGGTCACCAAGGGGATATTGCTGCCTCGTACACCTTATGGACCGTCTCCAGTGAGTCTACATTTTCGAATCCGACGCATAACTGATAGTTAATTGCAACGTTCAGCGCCTCCTAATGACGATGGAACACTCAAATTGCGTCGAGATTCAATACATCGGCCTCGAGCCGACTTGTCTCCAAGGGGACATTGCTGCCTCGGGCACCATACGGTCCGTCTCCTGTGAGTCTAGACTTTCGATTCCGATGAGAAGCTGATGGTTAATTGTAACGTTCAGGGCCTCCTAATGACGATGGAACACTCAAATTGCGTCGAGATTCAATACATCGGCCTCCAGCCGACTTGTCTCCAAGGGAACTTTGCTGCCTCGGACACCTTATGGTCGTTCTCTGGTGATTCTACATTTTCTAATCCGACGCAAAACTGATAGTTAATTGTAACGTTCAGGGCCTCCTAATGACGATGGAACACTCAAATTCCGTCGAGATTCATTACCTCGTCATTCAGCCGATTTGTGTCCAAGGGTCTATTGATGCCTCGGGAACCATATGGTCGTTCCCCTGTGAGTCTAGATTTTAGAATCCGACGCAAATCTGATAGTTAATTGTAATGTTCAGGGCCTGCTAATGACGATGGAACACTCTAATTGCGTAGAGAGTCGATTCATCGTCCTCCACCCGACTTGTCTACAAGGGAATATTGCTCCCTCGGGCTCCATGTGGTCCGTCTCCTGTGAGTCTAGATTTTCGAATTCGACGCGAAACTGATAGTTGACTGTAACGTTCAGGGCCTCCTAATGACGATGGAACACCCAAATTGCGTCGAGATTCAATACATCGGCCACCAGCCGACTTGTCTCCAAGGGTCTATCGCTGCCTCGGGCACCTTATGATCGTTCGCCTGTGAGTCTAGATTTTCGAACCCGACGCAAAACTGATAGTTAATTGTAATGTTCATTGCCTCCTAATGACGATGGAACACTCAAATTGCGACGAGATTCAAAACATCGGCCTCCAGCCGACTTGTCTCCAATTATCTATTGCTGCCTCGGGCACCATACGGTTCGTCTCCTGTGAGTCTAGATTTTCGATTCCGATGCGAAACTGATAGTTAATTGCAACGTTCAGCGCCCCCTAATGACGATGGAACACTCAAATTGGGTCGCGATTCAATACATCGACCTCCAGCCGACTTGTCTCTAAATGTCTATTGCTGCCTCGGGCACCTTGTGGTCGTTCTCCTGTGAGTCTAAATTTCCGAATCCGACGCATAAGTGATAGTTAATTGTAAAGTTCAGGGCCTCCTAATGACGATGGAACACTCAAATTGCGTCGAGATTCAATACATCGTCCTCCAGCCGACTTGTCTCCAAGGTTCTATTGCTGCCTCGGGCACCTTATGGTCGTTGTCCTGTGAGTCTCGATTCTCGAATCCAACGCAAAACTGAAAGTTAATTGCAACGATCATGGCCTCCTAATGACGATAGAACACTCAAATTGCGTCGAGGTTGAATACATCGACCTCCAGCCGAATTGTCTCCATGGGAATATTGCTGCATCGAGCTCTATGTGGTCGTTCTCCTGTGAGTCTAGATTTTCGAATCCGACGCGAAACTGATAGTTCATTGTAACGTTCAGGGCCTCCTAATGACGATGGAACACTCAAATTGCGTCGAGATTCAATACATCGGCCTCCAGCGGACTTGTCTCCAAGGGAACATTGCTGCTTCGGACACCTTATGGTCGTTCTCCGGTGATTCTACATTTTCTAATCCGACGCGAAACTAATAGTTAATTGTTACGTTCAGGGCATCCTAATGACGATGGAACACTCAAATTGCGTCGAGAGTCAATTCATCGACATCCAGCCTACTTGTCTCCAAGGGGATATCGCTGCCTCGGGCACCATATGGTCCGTCTCCTGGGAGTCTAGATTTTCAAATCCGACGCAAAAATGATAGTTAATTGTAACGTTCAGGGTTCTAATGACGATGGAACACTCAAATTGCGTCGAGATTCAATACATTGTCCTCCAGCCGACTTGTCTCCAAGGGGATATCGCTACCTCGGGCACCATATGATGCGTCTCCTGTGAGTCTAGTTTTTCGAATCCGACGCGAAACTGATAGTTAATTGTAACGCTCAGGGCCTCCTAATAACGATGGAACACTCAAATTGGGTCGAGATTCAATACATCGGCCTCCAGCCGACTTATCTTCAAATGTCTATTGCTGCCTCGTACACCTTATGGACCGTCTCCAGTGAGTCTAGATTTTCGAATCCGACGCATAACTGATAGTTAATTGCAACGTTCAGCGCTTCCTAATGACGATGGAACACTCAATTTGCGTCTAGATTCAATACATCGGCCTCCAGCCGACATGTCTGCAAATGTCTATTGCTGCCTAGGGCACCTTGTGGTCGATCTCCTGTGAGTCTAGATTTTCGAATCCGACTCATAACTGATAGTTAATTGTAAAGTTCAGGACCTCCTAATGACGATGGAATACCCAAATTGCGTCGTGATTCAATACATCGGCCTCGAGCCGACTTGTCTCCAAGGGGACATTGCTGCCTCGGGCACCATACGGTCCGTCTCCTGTGAGTCTAGACTTTCGATTCCGATGAGAAGCTGATGGTTAATTGTAACGTTCAGGGCCTCCTAATGACGATGGAACACTCAAATTGCGTCGAGATTCAATACATCGGCCTCCAGCCGACTTGTCTCCAAGGGAACATTGCTGCCTCGGACACCTTATGGTCGTTCTCTGGTGATTCAACATTTTCTAATCCGACGCAAAACTGATAGTTAATTGTAACGTTCAGGGCCTCCTAATGACGATGGAACACTCAAATTCCGTCGAGATTCATTACCTCGTCATTCAGCCGATTTGTCTCCAAGGGTCTATTGATGCCTCGGGAACCATATGGTCGTTCCCCTGTGAGTCTAGATTTTAGAATCCGACGCAAATCTGATAGTTAATTGTAATGCTCAGGGCCTGCTAATGACGATGGAACACTCAAATTGCGTCGAGAGTCAATTCATCGTCCCCCACCCGACTTGTCTACAAGGGAATATTGCTCCCTCGGGCTCCATGTGGTCCGTCTCCTGTGAGTCTAGATTTTCGAATTCGACGCGAAACTGATAGTTAACTGTAACGTTCAGGGCCTCCTAATGACGATGGAACACCCAAATTGTGTCGATATTCAATACATCGGCCACCAGCCGACTTGTCTCCAAGGGTCTATCGCTGCCTCTTGCACCTTATGATCGTTCTCCTGTGAGTCTAGATTTTCGAACCCGACGCAAAACTGATAGTTAATTGTAACGTTCAGGGAATCCTAATGACGATGGAATACTCAAATTGCGTCGAGATTCAATTCATCGTCCTCCAGCCGACTTCTCTCCTTGGGGATATTGCTGCATCGGGCACCTAATGGTCGTTCCCCTGTAAGTCTAGATTTTAGAATCCGACGCAAATCTCATAGTCAATTGTAATGTTCAGGGCCTCCTAATGTCGATGGAACACTCAAATTGCGTCGAGATTCAAAACATCGGCCTCCAGCCGACTTGTCTCCAATTGTCTATTGCTGCCTCGGGCACCTTGTGGTCGTTCTCCTGTGAGCCTAAATTTTCGAATCCGACGCATAAGTAATAGTTAATTGTAAAGTTCAGGGCCTCCTAATGACGATGGAACACTCAAATTGCGTAGAGATTCAATACATCGTCCTCCATCCGACTTGTCTCCAAGGCTCTATTGCTGCCTCGGGCACCTTATGGTCGTTCTCCTGTGAGTCTACATTTTCGAATCCGACGCATACCTGATAGTTAATTGTAACGCTCAGCGCCTCGTAATGAGGGTGGAATAGTCAAATTGCGTCGAGATTCAATAGATCGGCCTCGAGCCGACTTGTCTCCAAGGGGATATTGCTGCCTCGGGCACCATACGGTTCGTCTACTGTGAGTCTAGATTTTCGATTCCGATGCGAAACTGATAGTTAATTGCAACGTTCAGCGCCCCCTAATGACGATGGAACACTCAAATTGGGTCGAGATTCAATACATCGACTTCCAGCCGACTTGTCTCCAAATGTCTATTGCTGCCTCGGGCACCTTGTGGTCGTTCTCCTGTGAGTCTAAATTTCCGAATCCGAAGCATAAGTGATAGTTAATTGTAAAGTTCAGGGCCTCCTAATGACGATGGAACACTCAAATTGCGTCGAGATTCAATACATCGTCCTCCAGCCGACTTGTCTCCAAGGTCCTATTGCTGCCTCGGGCACCTTATGGTCGTTCTCCTGTGAGTCTCGATTCTCGAATCCGACGCAAAACTGATAGTTAATTGCAACGATCATGGCCTCCTAATGACGATAGAACACTCAAATTGCGTCCAGGTTGAATACATCGACCTCCAGCCGAATTGTCTCCATGGGGATATTGCTGCCGCGAGCTCTATGTGGTCGTTCTCCTGTGAGTCTAGATTTTCGAATCCGACGCGAAACTGATAGTTAATTGTAACGTTCTGGGCCTCGTAATGACGATGGGGCACTCAAATTGCGTCGCGATTCAATACGTCGTCCTCCAGCGGACTGGTCTCCAAGGGGATATTGCTGCCTCGTACACCTTATGGACCGTCTCCAGTGTGTCTAGATTTTCGAATTCGACGCATAACTGATAGTTAATTGCAACGTTCAGCGCCTCCTAATGACGATGGAACACTCAAATTGCGTCGAGATTCAATGCATCGTCATTCAGCGGATTTGTCTCCAAGGGTCTAATGCTGCCTCGAGCACTTTGTGGTCGTTCCTCTGTGAGTCTAGATTTTAGAATCCGACGCAAAACTGATAGTTAATTGTAATGTTCAGGGCCTCCTAATGACGATGGAACACTAAAATTGCGTCGAGATTCAATACATCGTCATCCAGCCGAAACCTCCCCATGGGGATAATGCTGCCTCGGGCACTTTATGGTCGTTCTCCTGTGAGTCTAGATATTCGAATCCGACGCGATACTGATTGTTAATTTTAACGTTCAGGGCTTCCTAATGACGATGGAACACTCAAGTTGCGTCGAGATTCAATACATCGTCATTCAGCCGATTTGTCTCCAAGGGGCTATTGCTGCCTCGGGCACCTCATGGTCGTTCCACTGTGAGTCTAGATTTTAGAATACGACGCAAAACTTATGGTTAATTGTAATGTTCAGGGCCTCCTATTGGCGATGGAACACTCAAATTGCGTCGAGATTCAATACATCGGCCTCCAGCCGAATTGTCTACAAGGGATATTGCAGCCTCGGGTTCCATGTGGTCCGTCTCCTGTGAGTCTCGATTTTCGAATCCGACGCAAAACTGATAGTTAATTGTAATTTTCAGGGCCACCTAATGACGATGGAACACTCAAATTGCTCGATATTCAATACATCGGCCTCGAGCCGACTTGTCTCCAAGGTTCTATTGCGGCCTCGGGCACATTATGGTCGTTCTCCTATGAGTCTCGATTTTCGAATCCGACGCAAAACCGATAGTTAATTGCAACGTTCAGGGTCTCTTAATGACGATGGAACACTCAAATTGCGTCGAGATTCAATTCATCGTCCTCCAGCCGGCTTGTCTCCAAGAGGATATCGTTCACCACATGGTCCGTCTCCGGTGATTCTACATTTTCGTATCCGACGCAAAACCGATAGTTAATTGCAACGTTCAGGGTCTCTTAATGACGATGGAACACTCAAATTGCGTCGCGATACAATACATCATCCTCCAGCCGACTTGTCTCCAAGGGTCTATTGCTGCCTCGGGCACCTTATGATCGATCTCCAGTGAGTCTAGATTTTCGAACCCGACGCAAAACTGATAGTTAATTGTAACCCTCAGGGCCTCGTAATGACGATGGGGCACTCAATTTGCGTCGCGATTCAATACATCGTCCTCCAGCGGACTGGTCTCCAAGGGGATATTGTTGCCTCGGACACCTTATGGTCAGTCTCCACTGAGTCTAGATTTTCGAATCCGACGAAAAACTGATAGTTAATTGTAACATTCAGGGCCTCCTAATGACGATGGAACACTCAAATTGCGTCGCGATCCAATACATCGTCCTCCAGCCGACTTGTCTCCAAGGGTCTATTGCTGCCTCGGGCACCTTATGATCGATCTCCAGTGAGTCTAGATTTTCGAACCCGACGCAAAACTGATAGTTAATTGTACCGTTCAGGGCCTCCTAATGACGATGGAATACTCAAATTGCGTCGAGATTCAATACATCGTCATCCAGCCGAAACCTCTCCATGGGGATAATGCTGTCTCGGGCACTTTATGGTCGTTCTCCTGTGAGTCTAGATATTCGAATCCGACGCGATACTGCTTGTTAATTTTAACGTTCAGGGCTTCCTAATGACGATGGAACACTCAAATTGCGTCGAGATTCAATACATCGTCATTCAGCCGATTTGTCTCCAAGGGGCTATTGCTGCCTCGGGCACCTTATGGTCGTTCCACTGTGAGTCTAGATTTTAGAATACGACGCAAAACTGATGGTTAATTGTAATGTTCAGGGCCTCCTAATGACGATGGAACACTCAAATTGCGTCGAGATTCAATACATCGGCCTCCAGCCGACTTGTCTCCATGGGGTATTGCTGCCTCGGGCACCTTATGGTCCGCCTCCTATGAGTCTCGATTTTCGAATCCGACGCAAAACCGATAGTTAATTGTAACGTTCAGGGCCTCCAAATGACGATTGGGCACTCAAATTGCGTCGCGATTCAATACATCGTCCTCCAGCGGACTGGTCTCCAAGGGGATACTGTTGACTCGGACACCTTATGGTCAGCCTCCAGTGAGTCTAGATTTTCGAATCCGACGAAAAACTGATAGTTAATTGTAACGTTCAGGGCCTCCAAACGACGATGGGGCACTCAAATTGCGTCGCGATTCAATACATCGTCCTCCAGCGGACTGGTCTCCAAGGGGATATTGTTGACTCGGACACCTTATGGTCAGACTCCAGTGAGTCTAGATTTTCGAATCCGACGAAAAACTCATAGTTAATTGTAACATTCAGGGCCTCCTAATGACGATGGAACACTCAAATTGCGTCGCGATCCAATACATCGTCCTCCAGCCGACTTGTCTCCAAGGGTCTATTGCTGCCTCGGGCACCTTATGTTCGATCTCCAGTGAGTCTAGATTTTCGAACCCGACGGAAAACTGATAGTTAATTGTACCGTTCAGGGCCTCCTAATGACGATGGAATACTCAAATTGCGTCGAGATTCAATACATCGTCATCCAGCCGACTTCTCTTCGTGGGGATAATGCTGCCTCGGGCATTTTATGGTCGTTCTCCTGTGAGTCTAGATATTCGAATCCGACGCGGAACTGATTGTTAATTGTAACGTTCAGGGCTTCGTAATGACGATGGAACACTCAAATTGCGTCGAGATTCAATGCATCGTCATTCAGCCGATTTGTCTCCAAGGGTGTAATGCTGCCTCGGGTACCATATTGTCCGTCTCAAAAATGATAGTTATTTGCAACGTTCTGCGTCTCCTAATGACGATGGAACACTCAAATTGCGTCGAGATTCAATACATCGTCCTTCAGTCGACTTGTCGTTCTCTTGTGAGTCTCGATTTTCGAATCCGACGCAAAACTGATAGTTAATTGCAACGTTCAGGGCCCCTTAATGACGATGGAACACTCAAATTGCGTCGAGATTCAATTCATCGTCCTTCAGCCGACTTGTCTCCAAGGGTCTATTGCTGCCTCGGGCACCTTATGATCGATCTCCAGTGAGTCTAGATTTCCGAACCCGACGCAAAACTGATAGTTAATTGTAACGCTCAGGGCCTCGTAATGACGATGGGGCACTCACATTGCGTCGCGATTCAATACATCGTCCTCCAGCGGACTGGTCTCCAAGGGGATATTGTTGCCTCGGACACCTTATGGTCGGTCTCCAATGAGTCTAGATTTTCGAATCCGACGAAAAACTGATAGTTAATTGTAACATTCAGGGCCTCCTAATGACGATGGAACACTCAAATTGCGTCGCGATCCAATATATCGTCCTCCAGCCGACTTGTCTCCACGGGTCTATTGCTGCCTGGGGCACCCTATGATCGATCTCCAGTGAGTCTACATTTTCGATCCCGCCGCAAAACTGATAGTTAATTGTACCGTTCAGGGCCTCCTAATGACGATGGAATACTCAAATTGCGTCGAGATTCAATACATCGTCATCCAGCCGAAACCTCCCCATGGGGATAATGCTGCCTCGGGCACTTTATGGTCGTTCTGCTGTGAGTCTAGATATTCGAATCCGACGCGATACTGATTGTTAATTTTAACGTTCAGGGCTTCCTAATGACGATGGAACACTCAAATTGCGTCGAGATTAAATACATCGTCATTCAGCCGGTTTGTCTCCAAGGGGCTTTTGCTGCCTCGGGCACCTTATGGTCGTTCCACTGTGAGTCTAGATTTTAGAATACGACGCAAAACTGATGGTTAATTGTAATGTTCAGGGCCTCCTAATGGCGATGGAACACTCAAATTGCGTCGAGATTCAATACATCGGTCTCCAGCCGAATTGTCTACAAGGGATATTGCAGCCTCGGGTTCCATGTGGTCCGTCTCCTGTGAGTCTCGATTTTCGAATCCGACGCAAAACTGATAGTTAATTGTAATGTTCAGGGCCACCTAATGACGATGGAACACTCAAATTGCTCGAGATTCAATACATCGGCCTCGAGCCGACTTGTCTCCAAGGTTCTATTGCGGCCTCGGGCACATTATGGTCGTTCTCCTATGAGTCTCGATTTTCGAATCCGACGCAAAACCGATAGTTAATTGCAACGTTCAGGGCCTCTTAATGACGATGGAACACTCAAATTGCGTCGAGATTCAATTCATCGTCCTCCAGCCGGCTTGTCTCCAAGAGGATATCGCTGCCTCGTTCACCACATGGTCCGTCTCCGGTGATTCTACATTTTCGTATCCGACGCAAAACTGATAGTTAATTGTAACGTTCAGGGCCTCCTAATGACGATGGAACACTCAAATTGCGTCGCGATACAATACATCATCCTCCAGCCGACTTGTCTCCAAGGGTCTATTGCTGCCTCGGGCACCTTATGATCGATCTCCAGTGAGTCTAGATTTTCGAACCCGACGCAAAACTGATAGTTAATTGTAACCCTCAGGGCCTCGTAATGACGATGGGGCACTCAATTTGCGTCGCGATTCAATACATCGGCCTCCAGCCGACTTGTCTCCATGGGGTATTGCTGCCTCGGGCACCTTATGGTCCGCCTCCTATGAGTCTCGATTTTCGAATCCGACGCAAAACCGATAGTTAATTGTAACGTTCAGGGCCTCCAAACGACGATGGGGCATTCAAATTGCGTCGCGATTCAATACATCGTCCTCCAGCGGACTGGTCTCCAAGGGGATATTGTTGACTCGGACACCTTATGGTCAGTCTCCAGTGAGTCTAGATTTTCGAATCCGACGAAAAACTCATAGTTAATAGTAACATTCAGGGCCTCCTAATGACGATGGAACACTCAAATTGCGTCGCGATCCAATACATCGTCCTCCAGCCGACTTGTCTCCAAGGGTCTATTGCTGCCTCGGGCACCTTATGTTCGATCTCCAGTGAGTCTAGATTTTCGAACCCGACGCAAAACTGATAGTTAGTTATACCGTTCAGGGCCTCCTAATGACGATGGAATACTCAAATTGCGTCGAGATTCAATACATCGTCATCCAGCCGACTTCTCTTCGTGGGGATAATGCTGCCTCGGGCATTTTATGGTCGTTCTCCTATGAGTCTAGATATTCGAATCCGACGCGGAACTGATTGTTAATTGTAACGTTCAGGGCTTCGTAATGACGATGGAACACTCAAATTGCGTCGAGATTCAATGCATCGTCATTCAGCCGATTTGTCTCCAAGGGTGTAATGCTGCCTCGGGTACCATATTGTCCGTCTCAAAAATGATAGTTATTTGCAACGTTCAGCGTCTCCTAATGACGATGGAACACTCAAATTGCGTCGAGATTCAATACATCGTCCTTCAGCCGACTTGTCGTTCTCTTGTGAGTCTCGATTTTCGAATCCGACGCAAAAGTGATAGTTAATTGCAACGTTCAGGGCCTCTTAATGACGATGGAACACTCAAATTGCGTCGAGATTCAATTCATCGTCCTTCAGCCGACTTGTCTCCAAGGGTCTATTGCTGCCTCGGGCGCCTTATGGTCGGTCTACTGTGAGTCTAGATTTTCGAATCCGACGCATAACCGATGGTTAATTGTAAAGTTCAGGACTTCCTAATGACGATGGAACACTCAAATTGCGTCGAGAGTCAATACATCGTCCTCCAGCCGGCTTGTCTCCAAGGGGATATCGCTGCCTCGTTCACCACATGGTCCGTCTCCGGTGATTTTACATTTGCGTATCCGACGCAAAACTGATAGTTAATTGTAACGTTCAGGGCCACCTAATGACGATGGGGCACTCAAATTGCGTCGCGATTCAATACATCGTGCTCCAGCTGATTGGTCTCCAAGGGGATATTGTTGCCTCGGACACCTTATGGTCAGTCTCCAGTGAGTCTAGAATTTCGAATCCGACGAAAAACTGATAGTTAATTGTAACATTCAGGGCCTCCTAATGACGATGGAACACTCAAATTGCGTCGCGATCCAATACATTGTCCTCCAGCCGACTTGGCTCCACGGGTCTATTGCTGCCTCGGGCACCTTATTATCGATCTCCAGTGAGTCTAGATTTTCGAACCCGACGCGATACTGATTGTTAATTTTACGTTCAGGGCTTCCTAATGACGATGGAACACCCAAATTGCGTCGAGATTCAATACATCGTCATTCAGCCGATTTGTCTCCAAGGGGCTATTGCTGCCTCGGGCACCTTATGGTCGTTCCACTGTGAGTCTACATTTTAGAATCCGACGCAAAACTGATGGTTAATCGTAATGTTCTGGGCTTCCTAATGACGTTGGAACACTTAAATTGCGTCGAGATTCAATACATCGGCCTCCAGCCGACTTGTCTCCAAGGGGTATTGCTGCCTCGGGCACCATATGGTCCGCCTCCTGTGAGTCTAGATTTTCGAATCCGACGCAAAAATGATAGTTAATTGTAAATTTCAGAGCCTCCTAATGGCGATGGAACACTTAAATTGCGTCGAGATTCAATACATCGGCCTCGAGCCGACTTGTCTCCAAGGTTCTATTGCGGCCTCGGGCACATTATGGTCGTTCTAATATGAGTCTCGATTTTCAAATCCGACGCAAAACTGATAGTTAATTGTAACGTTTAGGGCCTCCTAATGACGATGGAACATTGAAATTGCGTCGCGATTCAATACATCGTCGTCCAGCCGACTTGTCCCCAAGGGGATACTGCTGCCTCGGGCACCATATGGTCCGTCTCCTGTGAGTCTAGATTTTCGAATCCTACGCGAAACTGATAGTTAATTGTATCGTTCAGGGCCTCCTAATGACGATGGAACACTTAAATTGCGTCGAGATTCAATACATCGTCCTTCAGATGACTTGTCTCCAAGGGTCTATTGCTGCCTCGGGCACCTAATGGTCGTTCTCCTGTGAGTCTAGATTTTCGATTCCGACGCAAAACTGATAGTTAATTGTAACATTCAGGGCCTCCTAATGACGTTGGGACACTCAAATTGCGTCGAGATTCAATACATCGTCATCCTGCCGACTTGTCTCCAAGGGTCTATTGCTACCTCGGGGACCTTATGGTCGTCCTCCTGTGAGTCAAGATTGTCGAATCCGACGCAAAACTGATAGTTACTTGTAACGATCAGGGCCTCCTAATGACGATTGAACACTCAAATTTAGTCGAGATTCAATAGATCGGCCACCAGCCGACTTGTTTCCAACGGTCTATTGCTGCCTGTGGCACCTTCTCCTGTGAGTCTAGATTTTCGAATCCGACACAAAAATGATTGTTAAATGTAACATGCTGGGCATCCTAATGACGATGGAACACTCAAATTGGGTCGAGATTCAATACATCGTCCTCCAGCCGACTTGTCTCCATGGGGATATTGCTGCCTCGGGCACCTTATGGTCGTTCTCCTGTGAGTCTGAATTTTCGAATCTGACGCAAAACTGATAGTTAATTGTAACGTTCAGGGCCTCCTAATGATGGTGGAACACTTAAATTTCGTCGAGATTCAATACATCATCCTCCAGCCGGCTTTTCCCAAAGGGGATATTGCTGCCTCGGGCACCTTATGGTCCTTCTCCTGCAAGTCTAGAATGTCGAATCCGACGCAAAACTGATAGTTAATTGTAACACTCAGGGCCTCCTAATGACGATGGAACACTTAAATTTCGTCGAGATTCAATACAGCATCCTCCAGCCGGCTTTTCTCAAAGGGGATATTGCTGCCTCGGGCACTATAGGGTCCGTCACCTGTGAGTCTAGATTTTCGAAACCGACGCGAAACTGATAGTTAATTGTAACGTTCAGGGCCTCCTAATACGATGGAACACTCAAATTTCGTCGAGATTCAATACATCATTCTCCAGCCAACTTGTCTCCAAGGGGATATTGCTGCCTCGGGCACCATAGGGTCCGTCTCCTGTAAGTCTAGATTTTCGAACCCTACGCGAAACTGATAGTTAATTGTAACATTCAGGGCCTCCTAATGACGATGGAACACTCAAATTTCGTCGAGATTCAATACATCATCCTCCAGCCGACTTGTCTCCAAGGGGATATTGCTGCCTCGGCACCATAGGGTCCTTCTCCTGTAAGTCTAGATTGTCGAATCCGTCGCAAAACTGATAGTTACTTGTAACGTTCAGGGCCTCCTAATGACGATGGAACACTCAAATTGCGTCGAGATTCAATACATCGGCCACCAGCCGACATATTTCCAAGGCTCCAATGCTGCCTGTGGCACCTTCTCCTGTGAGTCTACATTTCCGAATCCGACGCAAAACTGATAGTTGCTTGTAACGTTCAGAGCATCCTAATGACGATGGAACAATCAAATTGCCTCGAGAATCAATACATCGTCCTCCAGCCGACTTGTCTCCAAGGGGATATTGCTGCCTCGGGCACCTTATGTTCCGTCTCCTGTGAGACTAGATTTTCGAATCCGACCCGAAACTGATAGTTAATTGTAACGTTCAGGGCCTCCCAATGACGATTGAACACTCAAATTGTGTCGAGGTTCAATACAACCTCCTCCCACCGACTTGTCTCCAAAGAGATAATGCTGCCTCGGGCACCATATGGTCCGTCTCCTCTGAGTCTTGATTTTCGAATCCGTCGCGAAACTGATAGTTGCTTGTAACATTCAGGGCCTCCTAATGACGTTGGAACACTCAAATTGCGTCGAGATTCAATACATCGTCATCCTGCCGACTTGTCTCCAAGGGTCTATTGCTACCTCGGGGACCTTATGGTCGTTCTCCTGTAAGTCGAGATTGTCGAATCCGACGCAAAACTGATAGTTACTTGTAACGTTCAGGGCCTCCTAATGACGATGGAACACTCAAATTGCGTCGAGATTCAATACATCGGCCACCAGCCGACATGTTTCCAAGGGTCTATTGCTGCCTGTGGCACCTTCTCCTGTGAGTCTAGATTTTCGAATCCAACGTTAAACTGATAGTTATTTGTAACATTCAGGGCCTCCTAATGACGATGGAACACTCAAATTGCGTCGAGATTCAATACATCGTCATCCAGCCGACTTGTCTCCAAGGGGATATTGCTGCCTCGGGCACCATATGTGCCTTCTCCTGTGAGTCTAGATTTTCGAATCCGACGCGAAACTGATAGTTACTTGTAACGTCCCGGGGCTTCCTATTGACGATGGAACACCCAAATTGCGTCGAGATTCAATACATCGTCCTTCAGGCGACTTGTCTCCAAGGGTCTATTGCTGAATCCGGCACCTTATGGTCGTTCTCCTGTGAGTCTAGATTTTCGATTCCTACGCAAAACTGTTGGGTAATTGTAACGTTCAGGGATTCCTAATGACGATGGAACACTCAAATTGCGTCGAGATCCAATACATCGTCCTTCAGCCGATTTGTCTCCAAGGGTCTATTGCTGCCTCGGGCACCTTATGGTCGTTCACCTGTGAGTCTAGATTTTTGAATCCGACGGAAAACTGATAGTTAATTGTAACGTTCAGGGTCTCCTAATGTCGACGGAACACTCAAATTGCGTCGAGATTCATAACATCGTCCTCCAGCCGACTAGTCTCTAAGGGGATATTGTTGCCTCGGGCACCATAGGATCCGGCTCCTGTGAGTCTAGATTTTCGAATCCGACACGAAACTGATAGTTAATTGTAACGTTCAGGGCCTCCTATTGACGATGGAACACTTACATTGCGTCGAAATTCACTACATCGTCATCCAACCGACTTGTTTAATTCAGGCACCTTATGGTCGTTCTCCTGTAAGTCTAGATTGTCGAATCCGACGCAAAACTGATAGTTGAATGTAACGTTCAGGGCCTCCTAATGACGATGGAACACTGAAATTGCGTCGAGACTCATCACATCGCCCTCCTGCCGATTTATCTCCAAGGGTCTATTGGTGCCTCGGGCACTTTATGGTCGTTCTCCTGTAAACCTAGATTTTCGAATCCCACGCAAAATTGTAACGTTAAGGACCTCCTAATGACGTTGGGACACTCAAATTGCGACGTGATTCAATACATCGGCCACCTGCCGACTTGTTTCATAGTATCTATTGCTGCCTGTGGCACCTTCTCCTGTGAGTCTAGATTTTCGAATCCGACACAAATAAGATTGTTAAATGTAACGTGCTGGGCATCCTAATGACGATGGAACACTCAAATTAGGTCGAGATTCAATACATCGTCCTCCAGCCGACTTGTCTCCATGGGGATATTTCTGCTTCGGGCACCTTATGGACGTTCTCCTGTGAGTCTGAATTTTAGGATCCGACGCGAAACTGATAGTTAATTGTAACGTTCAGGGCCTCCTAATGATGATGGAACACTCAAATTGCTTCGAGATTCGTTACATCGACCTTCAGCAAACCTGTCTCCAAGGGTCTATTGCTGCCTCCGGCACCTAATGGTCGTTCTCCTGTGTCTAGATTATCGAATCCAACGCAAAAGTGATAGTTAATTGCAATGATCAGGGCCTCCTAATGTCGATGGAACACTCAATTTGCGTCGAGATTCATACATCGTCCTCCAGCCGTCTTGTCTCCAAGAGGATATTGCTGCCTCGGGCACCACATGGTCCGTCTCCTGTGAGTCCCGATTTTCGAATCCGCGGGATCTGATAGTTAATTGTAACATTCAGGGCCTCCTAATGACGATGGAACACTCAAATTGCGTCGAGATTCATCACATCGCCTCCTGCCGATTTGTCTCCAAGGGTCTATTGGTGCCTCGGGCACTTTATGGTCGTTCTCCTGTAAGTCTAGATTGTCGAAGCCGACGCAAAACTGATAGTTAAATGTCACGTGCAGGGCATCCTAATGACGATGGAACACTCAAATTGCGTCGAGATTCAATACATCGTCCTCCAGCCGACTTGTCTGCAAGGGGTTTTTGCTGCCTCGGGAACCATATGTTCCTTCCCCTGTGAGTCTCGATTTTCGAATCCGACGCGAAACTGATAGTTAATTGTAACGTTCAGGGCCTGCTAATGACGATGGAACACTCAAATTGCGTCGAGATTCAATAAATTGTCCCTCAGCCAAATTGTCTCCAAGGGTCTATTGCTGCCTTGTGCACCTTATGGTCGTTCACCTGTGAGCCTATATTTTCGAATCCGACGCAAAACTGATAGTTAGTTGTAACGTTCAGGGCCTCCTAATGACGATGGAACATTGAAATTGCGTCGCGATTCAATACATCGTCCTCCAGCCGACTTATCTCCAAGGGGATATTGCTGCCTCGGGCACCATATGGTCCGTCTCCTATAAGTCTAGATTTTCGAATCTTACGCGAAACTGATAGTTCATTGTACCGTTCAGGGCCTCCTAATGACGATGGAACATTTAAACTGCGTCGAGATTCAATACATCGTCCTTCAGCCGACTTGCCTCCAAGGGTCTATTGCTGCCTCGGGCACCTAATGGTCGTTCTCCTGTCAGTCTAGATTTTCGTTTCCGACGCAAAACTGATAGTTAATTGTAACATTCAGGGCCTCCTAATGACGATGGAACACTCAAATATCGTCGAGATTCAATACATCATCCTCCAGCCGACTTGCCTCCAAGGGGATATTGCGGCCTGGGGCACCATAGGGTCCGTCTCCTGTGAGTCTAGATTTTCGAATCCGACGCGAAACTGATAGTTAATTGTAACGTTCAGGGCCTCCTAATACGGTGGAACACTCAAATTTCGTCGAGATTCAATACATTATCCTCCAGCCAATTTGTCTCCAAGGGGATAGTGCTGCCTCGGGCACCATAGGGTCCGTCTCCTGTGAGTCTAGATTTTCGAATCCGACGCGAAACTGATAGTTAATTGTAACATTCAGGGCCTCCTAATGACGATGGGACACTCAAATTTTGTCGTGAATCAATACATCATCCTCCAGCCGACTTGTCTCCAAGGGGATATTGCTGCCTCGGGCACCATAGGTTCCGTCTCCTGTGAGTCTAGATTTTCGAATCCGACGCGAAACTGATAGTTAATTGTAACGTTCAGGGCCTCCTAATGACGTTGGAACACTCAAATCGTGGTGAGATTCAATACATCGTCCTCCAGCCGACTTGTCGACAAGGGAATATTGCTGCCCCGGGCACTATATGGTCCTTCCCTGTGAGTCTAGATTTTAGAATCAGACGCGGAACTGATAGTTAATTGTAACGTTCAGGGCCTCCTAATGACGATGGAACACTCAAATTGCGTCGAGATTCACTACATTGTCATCCTACCAACTTGTCTACCTCGGGCACCTTATGGTCGTACTCCTGTAAGTCTAGATTGTCGAATCCGCCGCAAAACTGATAGTTACTTGTAACGTTCAGGGCGTCCTAATGACGATGGAACACTCAAATTGCGTCGAGATTCGATACATCGGCCACCACCCGACATGTTTCCAAGGCTCCATTGCTGCCTGTGGCACCTTCTCCTGTGAGTCTAGATTTCCGAATCCGACGCAAAACTGATAGTTGTTTGTAACGTTCAGAGCATCCTAATGACAATGGAACAATCAAATTGCGTCGAGATTCAATACATCGTCATCCTGCCGACTTGTCTCCAAGGGTCTATTGCTACCTCGGGGACCTTATGGTCGTTCTCCTGTAAGTCAAGATAGTCGAAACCGACGCAAAACTGATAGTTACTTGTAACGTTCAGGGCCTCCTAATGACGACTGAACACTCAAATTGCGTCGTGATTCAATAGATCGGCCACCAGCCGACTTGTTTCCAAGGGTCTATTGCTGCCTGTGGCACCTTCTCCTGTGAGTCTAGATTTTCGAATCCAACGCAAGACTGATAGTTAATTGTAACATTCTGGGCCTCCTAATGACGATGGAACACTCAAATTGCGTCGAGATTCAATACATCGTCATCCAGCCGACTTGTCTCCAAATGTCTATTGCTGCCTCGGGTACCATTTGGTCGTTTTCCTCTAAGTCTAGATTGTCGAATCCGACGCTAAGCTGATAGTTACTTGTAACGATCAGGGCCTCCTATTGACGATGGAACACTCAAATTGCGTCGAGATTCATCACGTCGCCCTCCTGCCAATTTGTCTCCAAGGGTCTATTGGTGCCTCGGGCACTTTATGGTCGTTCTCCTATAAGCCTAGATTTTCGAATCCGACGCAAAACTGTAACGTTCAGGACCCCCTAATGACGATGGAACACTCAAATTGCGACGAGATTCATAACATCGGCCACCTGCCGACTTGTTTCATAGTATCTATTGCTGCCTGTGGCACCTTCTCCTGTGAGTCTAGACTTTCGAATCCGACACAAAAATGATTGTTAAATGTAACGTGCAGGGCATCCTAATGACGATGGAACACTCAAATTGCGTCGAGGTTCAATACATCGGCCTCCAGCCGACTTTAGGGGATATTGCTGCCTCGGGCACCTTATGTATCGTCTCCTGTGAGACTAGATTTTCGAATCCGACGCGAAACTGATAGTTAATTGTAACGTTCAGGGCCTCCTAATGATGATGGATCTCTCAAATTCCTTCGAGATTCGTTACATCGACCTTCAGCCGACCTGTCTCCAAGGGTCTATTGCTGCTTCGGGCACCTAATGATCGTTCACCTGTGTCTAGATTATCGAATCCATCACAAAACAGATAGTTAATTGCAATGATCAGGGCCTCCTAATGACGATGGTACACTCAAATTGCGTCGAGATTCAATACATCGTCCTCCAGCCGACTTGTCTCCAAGGGGATATTGCTGCCTCGGGCACCATATGGTCCTTCTCCTGTGAGTCTAGATTTTCGAATCCGACGCGAAACTGATAGTTAATTGTAACGTCCAGGGCTTCCTATTGACGATGGAACACCCAAATTGCGTCGAGATTCAATACATCGTCCTTCAGGCGACTTGTCTCCAAGGGTCTATTGCTGCCTCGGGCACCTTATGGTCGTTCTCCTGTGAGTCTAGATTTTCGATTCCTACGCAAAACTGTTGTCTAATTGTAACGTTCAGGGCCTCCTAATGACGATGGAACACTCAAATTGCGTCGAGATCCAATACATCGTCCTTCAGATGATTTGTCTCCAAGGGTCTATTGCTCCCTCGGGCACCTTATGGTCGTTCTCCTGTGAGTCTACATTTTCGAATCCGACGCAAAAGTAATAGTTAACTCTAACGTTCAGGGCCTCCTAATGACGATGGAACACTTACATTGCGTCGAGATTCAATACATCATCCTCCAGCCGATTTGTCTACAAGGGGATATTGCAGCTTCGGACACTATATGGTCCTTCCCTGTGAGTATAGATTTTAGAATCAGACGCGGAACTGATAGTTAATTGTAACATTCAGGGCCTCCCAATGACGATTGAACACTCAAATTGCGTCGAGATTCAATACATGGTCCTCCAGTCGATTTGTCTCCAACGGGGTATTGCTCCCTCGGGCACCTTATGGTCTTTCTCCTGTGAGTCTAGATTTTCGAATCCGACGCATAACTGATAGTTAATTGTAACGTTCAGGGCCTCCTAATGATGATGGAACTCTAAAATTCCCTCGAGATTCGTTACATCGACCTTCAGCCGACCTGTCTCCAAGTGTCTATTGCTGCCTCGGGCACCTTATGGTCGTTCACCTGTGAGTCTAGATTTTTGAATCCGACGCAAAACTGATAGTTAATTGTAACGTTCAGGGTCTCCTAATGTCGACGGAACACTCAAATTGCGTCGAGATTCAATACATCGTCCTCCAGCCGACTAGTCTCTAAGAGGATATTGCTGCCTCGGGCACCATTGGATCCGTCTCCTGTGAGTCTAGATTTTCGAATCCGACACGAAACTGATAGTTAATTGTAACGTTCAGGGCCTCCTATTGACGATGGAACACTTACATTGCGTCGAGATTCAATACATCGTCCTCCAGCCGACTTGTCTACAAGGGGATATTGCAGCCTCGGACACTATATGGTCCTTCCCCGTGAGTATAGATTTTAGAATCAGACGCGGAACTGATAGTTAATTGTAACGTTCAGGGCCTCCCAATGACGATTGAACACTCAAATTGCGTCGAGATTCAATACATGGTTCTCCAGTCGATTTGTCTCCAACGGGGTATTGCTCCCTCGGGCACCTTATGGTCTTTCTCCTGTGAGTCTAGATTTTCGAATCCGACGCATAACTGATAGTTAATTGTAACGTTCAGGGCCTCCTAATGATGATGGAACTCTCAAATTCCTTCGAGATTCGTTACATCGATCTTCAGCCGACCTGTCTCCAAGGGTCTATTGCTGCTTCGGGCACCTAATGGTCGTTCACCTGTGTCTAGATTATCGAATCCATCGCAAAACAGATAGTTAATTGCAATGATCAGGGCCTCCTAATGACGATAGAACACTCAATTTGCGTCGAGATTCAATACATCGTCCTCCAGCCGACTTGTCTACAAGTGGATATTGCTGCCTCGGGATCCTAATGGTCCGGCTCCTGTGAGTCTAGATTTTCGAATCCGCCGCGAGACCTATAGTTAAATGTAAGGTTAAGGGCCTCCTGATGACGATGGAACACTCAAATTGCGTCGAGATTCAATACATCGTCCTTCAGCCGATTTGTCTCCAAGGGTCTATTGCTGCCTCCGGCACCATATGGTCCGTCTCCTGTGAGTCTAGATTTTCCAATCCGACGCGAAACTGATAGTTAATTGTATCGTTCAAGGCCCCCTAATGACGATGGAACACTCAAATCGTGTCGAGATTGAATACATCGTCCTCCAGTCGACTTGTCTACGAGGGGATATTGCTGCCTCGGGCACTACATGGTTCTTCCCTGTGAGTCTAGATTTTAGAATCAGAAGCGGAATTGATAGTTAATTGTAACGTTCAGGGCCTCCTAATGACGATGGAACACTTAAAATTGCGTCGAGAATCAATACATCGTCCTCCAGCCGACTTGTCTCCAAGGGGATAATGCTGCCTCGGGCACCTTATGTTCCGTTTCCTGTGAGACTAGATTTGCGAATCCGACGCGAAACTGATAGTTAATTGTAACGTTCAGGGCCTCCCAATGACGATTGAACACTCAAATTGCGTCGAGATTCAATACATCGTCCTCCAGCCGATTTGTCTCCAACGGGGTATTGCTTCCTCGGGCACCTTATGGTCTTTCTCCTGTGAGTTACATTTACGAATCCGACGCAAAACTGATAGTTAATTGTAACGTTCAGGGCCTCCTAATGTCGATTGACACTCAAAGTGCGTCGAGATTCAATACATCGGCCACCAGCCGACTTGTTTCCGAGGGTCGATTGCTGAGTGTGGCACCTTCTCCTGTGTGTCTAGATTTTCGAATCCAACGCAAAACTTATAGTTAATTGCAACGTTCAGGGCATCCTAATGACGATGGAACACTCAAATTGCTTCGAGATTCAATACATCGTCCTCCAGCCGACTTGTCTCCATGGGGATATTGCTGCCTCGGGAACCTAAGGGTCGTTCTATTGTGAGTTTAGATTTTCCAATCCGGCGCATAACTGATAGTTAATTGTAACGTTCAGGGCCTCCTAATGACGATGGAACACTCAAATTGTGTCGAAATTCAATACATCGTCCTCCAGCCGACTTGTCTCCAATTGGATATTGCTGCTTCGGGCACCGTATGGTCAGTCTCCTGTGAGTCTAGATTTTCGTATCCGACGCGAAACTGATAGTTAAGTGTATCGTTCAGGGCCTCCTAATGACGACGGAGCACTCATATTGCGTCGAGTCTCAATTCATCGTCCTTCAGCCGATTTGTCTCCAAAGGTCTATTGCTGCCTTTGGCACCATATGGTCATTTTACTGTGAGTCTAGATTTTCGTATCCGACGTAAAACTGATAGTTTATTGTAACGTTCAGGGCCACCTAATGACGATATAACACTCAAATTGCGTCGAGATTCAATACATCGTCCTCCAGCTGACTTGTCTCCAAGGGTCTTTTGCTGCCTCGGGCACCATATGGTCGTTCTCCTGTAAGTCTAGATTGTCGAATCCGACGCAAAACTGATAGTTAATTGTAACGTCAGGGCCTCCTAATGACGATGAAACACTCAAATTGCGTCGAGATTCAATACATCGTCCTCCAGCCGCCTTGTCTCCAAGGGGATATTGCTGCCTCGGGCACCATAGGGTCCGTCTTCTGTGAGTCTAGATTATCGAATCCGACGCGAAACTGATAGTTAATTGAATCGTTTAGCGCCTCCTAATGACGATGGAACACTCAAATCGTGTCGAGTTTCAATACATCGTCCTCGAGCCGACTTGTCTACAAGCGGATATTGCTGCCTCGGGCTCTATATTGTCTTTCCCTGTGAGTCTAGATTTTAGAATCAGACGCGAAACTGACAGTTAATTGTAACGTTAAGGGCCTCCTAATGACGATGGAACACTCAAATTGCGTCGAGATTCAATACATCGTCATCCAACCGACTTGTCTCCGAAGGTCTATTGCTACCTCGGGCACCTTATGGTCATTCTCCTGTAAGTCTAGATTGTCAAATCCGACGCAAAACTGTAGTTACTTGTAACGTTCAGGGCCTCCTAATGACGATGGAACACCCAAATTGCGTCGAGATTCAATACATCGGCCACCAGCCGACATGTTTCCAAGGCTCCATTGAAGCCTGTGGCACCTTCTCCTGTGAGTATAGATTTCCGAATCCGAAGCACAACTGATAGTTTCATGTAACTTTCAGAGCATCCTAATGACGATGGAACACTCATATTGCGTCGAGAATCAATACATCGGCCTCCAGCCGATTTGGCTCCAACGGGGTATTGCTTCCTCGGGCTCCTTGTGGTCGTTCTCCTGTGAGTTAGATTTACGAATCCGACGCAAAACTGATAGTTAATTGTAACGTCAGGGCCTCCTAATGACGATGAAACACTCAAATTGGGTCGAGATTCAATACATCGTCCTCCAGCCGCCTTGTCTCCAAGGGGATATTGCAGCCTCGGGCACAATAGGGTCCGTCTCCTGTGAGTCTAGATTTTCGAATCCGACGCGAAACTGATAGTTAATTGTATCGTTAAGGGCCTCTTAATGACAATGGAACACTTAAATTGCGTCGAGGTTCAATACATCGTCCATCAGCCGACTTGTCTCCAAGGGTCTATTGCTGCCTCGGGCACCATATAGTCGTTCTCCTGTGAGTCTAGATTTTCGACTCCGACGCAAAAGTGATAGTTAATTGTAACGTTCAGGGCCTCCTAATGACGATGGAACATTCAAATTGCGTCGAGATTCAATACATCGTACTCCAGCCGACTTGTCTCCAAGTGGATATTGTGGTCTCGAGAACCAAATGGTCCGGCTCTTGTGAGTCTAGATTTTAGAATCCGACGCGAGCCTGATAGTTAATTATAACGTTCAGGGCCTCCTAATGACGATGGAACACTCAAATTGCGTCGAGATTCAATACATCGTCCACCAGCTGACTTGTAGCCAAGGGTCTTTTGCTGCCTCGGGCACCATATGGTCGTTCTCCTGTAAGTCTAGATTGTCGAATCCGACGCAAAACTGATAGTTAATTGTAACGTCAGGGCCTCCTAATGACGATGAAACACTCAAATTGCGTCGAGATTCAATACATCGTCCTCCAGCCGCCTTGTCTCCAAGGGGTTATTGCTGCCTCGGGCACCATAGGGTCCGTCTCCTGTGAGTCTAGATTTTCGAATCCGACGCAAAACTGATGGTTAATTGTAACGTCAGGGCCTCCTAATGACGATGGAACACTCAAATTGCTTCGAGTTTCGTTACGTCGACCTTCAGCCGACCTGTCTTTAAGGGTCTATTGCTGCCTTGGGCACCTAATGGTCGTTCTCCTGTGTCAAGATTATTGAATCCAACCCAAAACAGATAGTTAATTGCAATGATCAGGGCCTCCTAATGACGATGGAACACTCAATTTGCGTCGAGATTCAATACATCTTCCTCCAGCCGACTTGTCTCCATGGGGATATTGCTGCCTCGGGAACGAAATGGTCCGGCTCCTATGAATCTAGATTTTCGAATCCGACGCGAGACTGATAGTTAATTGTAACGTTCAGGGCCACCTAATGACGATGGAACACTCAAATTGCGTCGAGATTCTATACATCGACCTTCAGCCGACCTGTCTCCAAGTGTCTATTGCTGCCTCGGGCACATTGTGGTCGTTCACCTGTGAGTCTAGATTTTCGAATCCGACGCAAAACTGATAGTTAATTGTAACGTGCATTGCCTCCTAATGACCACGGAACACTCAAATTGCGTCGAGGTTCAATACATCGTCCTACAGCCGACTTGTCTCCAAGGAGATAATGCTGCCTCGGGCACCATATGGTCCGTCCCCTGTGGGTCAAGATATTTGAATCCGACGCAAAACTGATAGTTAATTGCAACGTTCAGGGTCTCATAATGACGATGGAACACTCAAAATGCGTCGAGATTCGATAGATCGTCCTTCAGCCGACTTGTCTCTATGGGTCTATTGCTGCCTCGCGCACCTAATGATCGTTCTCTTGTGAGTCTAGATTTTCGAATCCGACGCAAAACTGATAGTAAATCGTAACATTCAGGGGTTCCTAATGACGATGGAACACTCAAATTTCGTCGAGATTCAATACTTCTTCCTCCAGCCGACTTGTCTCCAAGGGGATATTGCTGCCTCGGGCAGCATAGGCTCCGTCTTCTGTGAGTCTAGATTATCGAATCCGACGCGAAACTGATAGTTAATTGAATCGTTTAGCGCCTCCTAATGACGATGGAACACTCAAATCGTGTCGAGTTTCAATACATCGTCCTCGAGCCGACTTGTCTACAAGCGGATATTGCTGCCTCGGGCTCTATATTGTCTTTCCCTGTGAGTCTAGATTTTAGAATCAGACGCGAAACTGACAGTTAATTGTAACGTTAAGGGCCTCCTAATGACGATGGAACACTCAAATTGCGTCGAGATTCAATACATCGTCATCCAACCGACTTGTCTCCGAAGGTCTATTGCTACCTCGGGCACCTTATGGTCATTCTCCTGTAAGTCTAGATTGTCAAATCCGACGCAAAACTGTAGTTACTTGTAACGTTCAGGGCCTCCTAATGACGATGGAACACTCAAATTGCGTCGAGATTCAATACATCGGCCACCAGCCGACATGTTTCCAAGGCTCCATTGAAGCCTGTGGCACCTTCTCCTGTGAGTATAGATTTCCGAATCCGAAGCACAACTGATAGTTTCATGTAACTTTCAGAGCATCCTAATGACGATGGAACACTCATATTGCGTCGAGAATCAATACATCGTCCTCCAGCCGATTTGGCTCCAACGGGGTATTGCTTCCTCGGGCTCCTTATTGCCGTTCTCCTGTGAGTTAGATTTACGAATCCGACGCAAAACTGATAGTTAATTGTAACGTCAGGGCCTCCTAATGACGATGAAACACTCAAATTGGGTCGAGATTCAATACATCGTCCTCCAGCCGCCTTGTCTCCAAGGGGATATTGCAGCCTCGGGCACAATAGGGTCCGTCTCCTGTGAGTCTAGATTTTCGAATCCGACGCGAAACTGATAGTTAATTGTATCGTTAAGGGCCTCTTAATGACTATGGAACACTTAAATTGCGTCGAGGTTCAATACATCGTCCTTCAGCCGACTTGTCTCCAAGGGTCTATTGCTGCCTCGGGCACCATATAGTCGTTCTCCTGTGAGTCTAGATTTTCGACTCCGACGCAAAAGTGATAGTTAATTGTAACGTTCAGGGCCTCCTAATGACGATGGAACATTCAAATTGCGTCGAGATTCAATACATCGTACTCCAGCCGACTTGTCTCCAAGTGGATATTGTGGTCTCGAGAACCAAATGGTCCGGCTCTTGTGAGTCTAGATTTTAGAATCCGACGCGAGCCTGATAGTTAAATATAACGTTCAGGGCCTCCTAATGACGATGGAACACTCAAATTGCGTCGAGATTCAATACATCGACCTTCAGCCGACTTGTCTCCAAGTGTCTATTGCTGCCTCGGGCACCTTATGGCCGTTCACCTGTGAGTCTAGATTTTCGAATCCGACGCAAAACTGATAGTAAATTGTAACGTTCAGGGCCTCCTAATGACGATGGAACACTCAAATTTCGTCGAGATTCAATACTTCTTCCTCCAGCCGACTTGTTTCCAAGGGGATATTGCTGCCTCGGGCACCATAGGGTCCGTCTTCTGTGAGTCTAGATTATCGAATCCGACGCGAAACTGATAGTTAATTGAATTGTTTAGCGCCTCCTAATGACGATGGAACACTCAAATCGTGTCGAGTTTCAATACATCGTCCTCCAGCCAACTTGTCTACAAGCGGATATTGCTGCCTCGGGCAATATATTGTCCTTCCCTGTGAGTCTAGATTTTAGAATCAGACGCGAAACTGACAGTTAATTGTAACGTTAAGGGCCTCCTAATGACGATGGAACACTTAAATTGCGTCGAGATTCAATACCTCGTCATCCAACCGACTTGTCTCCAAGGGTCTATTGCTACCTCGGGCACCTTATGGTCATTCTCCTGTAAGTCTAGATTGTCGAATCCGACGCAAAACTGTAGTTACTTGTAACGTTCAGGGAATCCTAATGACGATGGAACACTCAAATTGCGTCGAGATTCAATACATCGGCCACCAGCCGACATGTTTCCAAGGCTCCATTGCAGCCTGTGGCACCTCCTCCTGTGAGTATAGATTTCCGAATCCGAAGCACAACTGATAGTTTCTTGTAACTTTCAGAGCATCCTAATGGCGATGGAACACTCAAATTGCGTCGAGAATCAATACATCGTCCTCCAGCCGATTTGTCTCCAACATTGTATTGCTTCCTCGGGCTCCTTATGGTCGTTCTCCTGTGAGTTAGGTTTACGAATCCGACGCAAAACTGATAGTTAATTGTAACGTTCAGGGCCTCCTAATGACGATAGAACACTCAAATTGCGTCGAGATTCAATACATCGCCATCCTGCCGACTTGTCCCCAAGGGTCTACTGCTGCCTGTGGCACCTTCTCCTGTGAGTCTAGATTTTCGAATCCAACGCAAAACTGATAGTTAATTGTAACGTCAGGGCCTCCTAATGACGATGAAACACTCAAATTGGGTCGAGATTCAATACATCGTCCTCCAGCCGACTTGTCTACAAGGGGATATTGCTGCCTCGGGCACTATATGGTCCTTCCCTGTGAGTATAGATATTAGAATCAGACGCGAAACTGATAGTTAATTGTAACGTTCAGGGCCTCCTAATGTCGATGGATCACTCAACTTGCGTCGAGATTCAATACATCGTCATCCAACAGATTTGTCTCCAAGGGTCTATTGCTACCTCGGGGACCTTATGGTCATTCTCCTGTAAGTTTAGATTGTCGAATCCGACGCAAAACTGTCGTTACTTGTATCGTTCAGGGCCTCCTAACGACGATGGAACACTCAAATTGCGTCGAGATTCAATACATCGGCCACTAGCCGACATGTTTCCAATGCTCCATTGCTGCCTGTGGCACCTCCTCCTGTGAGTCTAGATTTTCGAATCCGAAGCAAAACTGATAGTTGCTTGTAACGTTCAGAGCATCCTAATGACGATGGAACACTCAAATTGCGTCGAGGTTCAATACATCGTCCTCAAGCCGATTCGTCTCCAAAGGGATATTGCTGCCTTGGGCACCTTATTGTCATGCTCCTGTGAGTGTAGATTTTCGAATCCGACGCAAAACTGATAGTTAATTGTAACGTTCAGGGCCTCCTAATGACGATGGAACACTCAAAATGCGTCGAGATTCGTTACATCGACCTTCAGCCGACCTGTGTCCATGGGGATTTTGCTGCCTTGGGCACCTTATGGTCGTTCTCCTGTGAGTCTAGATTTTCGAATCCGACGCAAAACTGATAGTTAATTGTAACGTTCAGGGCCTCCTAAAGACGATGGAACACTCAAATTGCGTCGAGATTCGTTACATCGACCTTCAGCCGACCTGTCTCCAAGGGTCTATTGCTGCCTCGGGCACCTAATGGTCGTTCTCCTGTGAGTCTGGATTTTCGAATCCGACGCAAAACTGATAGTTAATTGTAACGTTCAGGGGCATCCTAATGACGATGGAACTCTCAAATTTCGTCTAGATTCAATACATCGTCCTTCAGCCGACTTGTCTCCAAAGGTCTACTACTCTCTGGGGCAACTTATGGTCGTCCCCCTGTGTGTCTAGATTTTCGAATCCGACGCAAAACTGATTGTTAATTGTAACGTTCAGGGCCTTCTAATGACAATGGAACACTCAAATTGCGTCGAGATTCAATACATCGTATTCCAGCCGACTAGTCTCCATGGAGATATTGCTGCCTCGGGCACCGTATGGTCCGACTCCTGTGAGTCTAGATTTTGGAATCCTACGCATAACTGATAGCTAATTGTAACGCTCAGGGCCACCTAATGACAATGGAACACTCAAATCGCATCGAGGTTCAATACATCGTCCTCCAGCCGACGTGTCTCCAAGGGGATATTGCTGCCTCGGGCACCATAGGGTCCGTCTTCTGTGAGTCTAGATTATCGAATCCGACGCGAAACTGATAGTTAATTGAATCGTTTAGCGCCTCCTAATGACGATGGAACACTCAAATCGTGTCGAGTTTCAATACATCGTCCTCCAGCCGACTTGTCTACAAGCGGATATTGCTGCCTCGGGCACTATATTGTCCTTCCCTGTGAGTCTAGATTTTAGAATCAGACGCGAAACTGACAGTTAATTGTAACGTTAAGGGCCTCCTAATGACGATGGAACACTCAAATTGCGTCGAGATTCAATACATCGTCATCCAACCGACTTGTCTCCAAGGGTCTATTGCTACCTCGGGCACCTTATGGTCATTCTCCTGTAAGTCTAGATTGTCGAATCCGACGCAAAACTGTAGTTCCTTGTAACGTTCAGGGCGTCCTAAAGACGATGGAACACTCAAATTGCGTCGAGATTCAATACATCGGCCACCAGCCGACATGTTTCCAAGGCTCCATTGAAGCCTGTGGCACCTTCTCCTGTGAGTCTAGATTTTCGAATCCGAAGCAAAACTGATAGTTGCTTGTAACGTTCAGAGCATCCTAATGACGATGGAACACTCAAATTGCGTCGAGAATCAATACATCGTTCTCCAGCCGATTTGTCTCCATGGGGATATTGCTGCCTCGGGCACCTTATGTTCCGTCTCCTGTGAGACTAGATTTTCGAATCCGACGCGAAACTGATAGTTAATTGTAACGTTCAGGGAATCCCATTGACGATTGGACACTCAAATTGCGTCGAGGTTCAATACATCGTCCTATAGCCGATTTGTCTCCAAAGGGATATTGCTGCCTTGGGCACCTTATTGTCTTTCTCCTGTGAGTGTAGATTTTCGAATCCGGCGCAGAACTGATAGTTAATTGTAACGTTCAGGGCTTCCTAATGACGATGGAACACTCAAAATGCGTCAAGATTCGTTACATCGACCTTCAGCCGACCTGTGTCCATGTGGATTTTGCTGCCTTGGGCACCTTATGGTCGTTCTCCTGTGAGTCTAGATTTTCGAATCCGACGCAAAACTGATAGTTAATTGTAACGTTCAGGGCCTCCTAATGACGATGGATCACTCAAATTGCGTCGAGATTCGTTACATCGACCTTCAGCCGACCTGTCTCCAAGGGTCTATTGCTGCCTCGGGCACCTTATGGTCGTTCTCCTGTGAGTCTGGATTTTCGAATCCGACGCAAAACTGATAGTTAATTGAAACGTTCAGGGGCATCCTAATGACGATGGAACTCTCAATTTTCGTCTAGATTCAATACATCGTCCTTCAGCCGACTTGTCTCCAAAGGTCTACTACTCCCTCGGGCAACTTATGGTCGTCCTCCTGTGTGTCTAGATTTTCGAATCCGACGCAAAACTGATTGTTAATTGTAACGATCAGGGCCTTCTAATGACGATGGAACACTCAAATTGCGTCGAGATTCAATACATCGTCCTCAAGCCGACTAGTCTCCATGGAGATATTGCTGCCTCGAGCACCGTATGGTCCGGCTCCTGTGAGTCTAGATTTTCGAATCCTACGCATAACTGATAGCTAATCGTAACGCTCAGGGCCACCTAATGACAATGGAACACTCAAATCGCATCGAGGTTCAATACATCGTCCTCCAGCCGACGTGCCTCCAAGGGGATATTGCTGCCTCGGGCACCATATAGTCCGTCTCCTGTGAGTCTGGATTTTCGACTCCGACGCAAAAATAATAGTGAGATATAACGATCAGCGCCTCCTAATGATGACGGAACACTCAAATTGCGTCGAGCTTCAATACATCGTCCTTCAGCCGACTTGTCTCCAAAGGTCTATTGCTGCCTCGGGCACCTTATGGTCGTCCTCCTGTGAGTCTAGATTTTCGAATCCGACGCACAACTGATAGTTAATTATAACGTCCAGGGCCTCCTAATGACAATGGAACACTCAAATTGCGTCGAGATTCAATACATCGTCCTTCAGCCGACTTGTCTCCAAGGGTCTATTCCTGCCTCGGGCACCTTATGGTAGTTCTCCTGTGAGTCTATATTATCGAATCCGACGCAAAACTGGTAGTTAATTGTAACGATCAGGGCCTCCTAATGACGATGGAACACTCAATTTGCGTCGAGATTCAATACATCGTCCTGCAGGTGACTTGTCTCCAAGGGGATATTCCTGCCTCGGGCACCATATGGTCCGTCTCCTGTGAGTCTCGATTTTCGAAACCGACGCAAAACTGATAGTTAATTGTAACGTTCAGGGCCTCCTAATGACGATGGAACACTCAAATTGCGTCGAGATTCGTTACATCGACCTTTAGCCGAACTGTCTCCAAGGGTCTGTTGCTGCCTCGGCCACCTTATGGTCGTTCTTCTGTAACTCTAGATTTTCGAATTCGACGCAAAACTGATAGTTAATTGAAACGTTCAGGGCATCCAAATGACGATGGAACTCTCAAATTCCGTCGAGATTCAATACATCGTGCTTCAGCCGACTTGTCTCCAAAGTCTATTGCTGCCTCGGGCACCTTATGGTCGTCCTCCTGTGTGTCTAGATTTTCGAATCCGACGCAAAACTGTCGTTACTTGTATCGTTCAGGGCCTCCTAACGACGATGGAACACTCAAATTGCGTCGAGATTCAATACACCGGCCACCAGCCGACATGTTTCCAAGGCTCCATTGCTGTCTGTGGCACCTCCTCCTGTGAGTCTAGATTTTCGAATCCGAAGCAAAACTGATAGTTGCTTGTAACGTTCTGAGCATCCTAATGACGATGGAACACTCAAATTGCGTCGAGTATCAATACATCGTCCTCCAGCCCTCTTCGATCCAAGGGGATATTGCTGTCTCGGGCAGCATATGATCCTTCTCCTGAGCGTAGATTTTCGAATCCGACCCTAAAATGATAGTTAATTGTAACGTTCAGCGCCCCCTAATGGCGATGGAACACTCAAATTGCGTCGAGAGTCAATACATCGTCCTCCAGCCGACTTGTCTACAAGTAGGATATTGCTGCCTCGGGCACCATATGGTCCGTCTCCTGTGAGACTAGATTTTCGATTCCGACGCAAAAATGATAGTGAGATGTAACGATCAGCGCCTCCTAATGATGATGGAACACTCAAATTGCGTCGAGATTCAATTCGTCGTCCTCCAGCCGACTTGTCTCCAAGGGGATATTGCTGCCTCGGGCTCCATATGGTCCGTCTCCTGTGAGTCTAGATTTTTGAATCCGACGCAAAACAGATAGTTAATTGTGACGTTCAGGGCCTCCTATTGACGATGGAGCACTCAGATTGCGTCGCGATTCAATGCAACGTCCTTCAGCCGACTTGTCTCCAAGGGTCTATTGCTGCCTCGTTCACCTTATGGTCGTTCCCTTGTGAGTCTAGATTTTGGAATCCGACGCAAAACTGATTGTTAATTGTAACGTTCAGGGCCTCGTAATGACGATGGAACACTCAAATTGCGTCGAGAGTCAATACATCGTCCTCCAGCCGACTTGTCCCCAAGAGGATATTGCTACCGCGGGCACCATATGGTCCGTCTCCAGTGAGACTAGATATTCGAATGGGACGCGAAACTGATTGTTAATTGTAACGTTCAAGGCCTCCTAATGACGATGGAACACTCAAATATCGTCGAGATACAATACATCGTCATTCAGCCGTCCTGTCTCCAAGAGTCTATTGCTGCCTCGGGCAACTTATGGTCGTTCTCCTGTGAGTCTAGATTTTCGAATCCGACTCATAACTGGTAGTTAATTGTAACTTTCATGGCATCCTAATGACGATGGAACACTCAAATTGCGACGAGATTCAATACATCGTCCTCCAGCCGACTTGTCTACAACTGGATTATGCTGCCTCCGGCTCCATATGGTCCGTCTCCTGTGAGTCTTGATCTATGAATCCGACGCGAAACTGATAGTTAATTGTGACGTTCAGGGCCTCCTAATGACGATGGAACACTCAAATTGCGTCGAGTTTCAATACATCGTCCTCCAGCCGTCTTCTATCCAATGGGATATTGCTGTCTCGGGCACCATATGATCCTTCTCCTGAGCGTAGATTTTCGAATCCGACCCTAAAATGATAGTTAACTGTAACGTTCAGCGCCCCCTAATGGCGATGGAACACTCAAATTGCGTCAAGAGTCAATACATCGTCCTCCAGCCGACTTGTCTACAAGTGGATAATGCTGCCTCGGGCACCATATGGTCCGTCTCCTGTGAGACTAGATTTTCGATTCCGACGCAAAAATGATAGTGAGACGTAACGATCAGCGCCCCCTAGTGATGAAGGAACACTCAAATTGTGTCGAGATTCAATACATCGTCCTCCAGCCGACTTGTCTCCAAGAGGATATTGCTGCCTCTGGTTCCATATGGTCCGTCTCCTGTGAGTTTAGATTTTTGAATCCGACGCGAAACTGATAGTTAATTGTGAAGTTCAGGGCCTCCTAATGACGATGGAACACTCAAATTGCGTCGACATTCAATACATCGTCCTTCAGCCGACTTGTTTCCAAGGGTCTATTGCTTCCTCAGGCACCATATGATCTTTATCCTGAGAGTAGATTTTCGAATCCGACGCTAAAATGATAGCCTACTTGTCTCCAAGGGGATATTGCCGTCGCGGGCACCAAATTATCCTTCTCCTGTGAGTCTAGATTTTCGATTCCGACGCCAAAATGATAGTTAATTGTAACGTTCAGCACCTCCTAATTACGGTAGAACAATCAAATTGCGTCGAGAATCAATACATCAGTCTCCAGCCGACTAGACTCCAAGGGGATATTGCTGCCTTGGGCAAAATATGTTCCGCCTCCTGTGAGTCTAGATTTTTGAATCCGACGCGAAACTGATAGTTAATTGTAACGTTCAGGGCCTCTTCATGACGATGGAACACACAAATTGCGTCGAGTTTCAATGCATCGACCTTCAGCCACCTTGTCTCCAAGGGTCTATTGCTGCCTCGGGTACCTTATGGTCGTTCTCCTGTGAGCCTAGATTTTGGAATCCGACGCAAAACTGATTGTTAATTGTAACGTTCAGGGCCTCCTAATGACGGTGGAACATTATAATTGCGTCGAGATTCAATACATCGGCCTCCAGCCGACTTGTCTCCAAGGGATATTGCTGTCTCGGGCACCAAATGATCCTTCCCTGTGAGTCTAGATTTTCGAATCCGACGCAAAAATAATAGTGCGATGTACCGATCAGCGCCTCCTAATGATGGTGGAGCACTCAAATTGCGTCGAGATTCAATACATCGTCCTTCAGCCGACTTGTCTCCAAGGGTCTATTGTTGCCTGGGGCACCTTATGGTCGTTCCCCTGTGAGTCTAGATTTTGGAATCCGACTCAAAACTGATTGTTAATTGTAGCGTTCGGGGCCTCCTAATGACGATGGAACACTCAATTTGCGTCGAGAGTCAATACATCGTCCTTCAGCCGACTTGTCTCCAAGGGTCTATTGCTGCCTCGGGCACCTTATGGTCCGTCTCCAGTAAGCCTAGATTTTCAAATCCGACGAAAAACTGATAGATAATTGCAACATTCAGGGCCTCCTAATGACGATGGAACACTCAAATTGCGTCGCGATCCAATACATCGTTCTCCATCCGACTTGTCTCCAAGGGTCTTTTCCTGACTCGGGCACCTTGTGATCGTTCTCCTGCGAGACTAGATTTTCGAACCCGACGCCAAACAGATAGTTAATTGTAACATTCAGGTCCTCCTGATGACGATGGAACACTCAAATTGCGTCGAGATTCAATACATCATCCTCCAGCCGACTTGGCTCCATGGGGATATTGCTGCCTCGGGCACCTTATGGTCGTTCTCCAGTGAGTCTAGATTTTCGAATCCGAAGCGAAACTGATTGATAATTGTAACTTTCAGGGCTTCCTAAATACAATGGAACATTCAAATTACGTCGAGATTCAATACATCGTCATTCAGCCGACTTGTCTGCAGAAGTCCATTGCTGCCTCGGGCACCTTATGGTCGTTCTCCTGTGAGTCTAGATTTTAGAATCCGACGCAAAACTGATAATTAATTGTAACGTTCAGGGCCACCTAATGACGATGGAACACTCAAATTGCGTCGAGATTTAATACATCGGCCTCCAGCCGACTTGTCTCCAAGGGGATATTGCTGTCTCGGGCACCAAATGATCCTTCAGTGTGAGTCTAGATTTACGAAACCTACGCAAAAATAATAGTGCGATGTAACGATCACCGCCTCCCAATTATGATGGAGCACTCAAATTGCGTCGAGATTCAATACATCGTCCTTCAGCCGACTTGTCTCCAAGGGTCTATTCCTGCCTCGGGCACCTTATGGTCGTTCTCCTGTGAGTCTATATTATCGAATCCGACGCAAAACTGGTAGTTAATTGTAACGATCAGGGCCTCCTAATGACGATGGAACACTCAATTTGCGTCGAGATTCAATACATCGTCCTGCAGGTGACTTGTCTCCAAGGGGATATTCCTGCCTCGGGCACCATATGGTCCGTCTCCTGTGAGTTTCGATTTTCGAAACCGACGCAAAAGTGATAGTTAATTGTAACGTCCAGGGCCTCCTAATGACGATGGAACACTCAAATTGCGTCGAGATTCACTACATCGTCCTTCAGCCGACTTGTCATCAAGGGTCTATTCCTGCCTCGGGCACCTTATTGTCGTTCTCCTGTGAGTCTAGATTTTCGAATCCTACGCAAAACTGACGGTTAATTGTAACGTTCAGGGCCTCCTAATGACGATGGAACACTCAAATTGCGTCGAGATTCAATACATCGTCCTCCAGCCGACTTGTCTCCATGGGGATATTGCTGCCTTGGGCACCTTATGGTCGTTCTCCTGTGAGTCTAGATTTTCGTATCCGATGCAAAACTGATAGTTAATTGTAACGTTCAGGGCCTCCTAATGACGATGGAACACTCAAATTGCGTCGAGATTCGTTACATCGACCTTTAGCCGAACTGTCTCCAAGGGTCTGTTGCTGCCTCGGCCACCTTATGGTCGTTCTTCTGTAACTCTAGATTTTCGAATTCGACGCAAAACTGTTAGGTAATTGTAATGCTCAGGGCCTCCTAATGACGATGGAACACTCAAATTGCATCGAGGTTCAATACATCGTCCTCCAGGCGACGTGCCTCCGAGGGGATATTGCTGCCTCGGGCACCATATGGTCCGTCTCCTGTGAGACTAGATTTTCGATTCCGACGCAAAAATGATAGTGAGATGTAACGATCAGCGCCTCCTAATGATGATGGAACACTCAAATTGCGTCGAGATTCAATTCATCGTCCTCCAGCCGACTTGTCTCCAAGGGGATATTGCTGCCTCGGGCTCCATATGGTCCGTCTCCTGTGAGTCTAGATTTTTGAATCCGACGCAAAACAGATAGTTAATTGTGACGTTCAGGGCCTCCTATTGACGATGGAGCACTCAGATTGCGTCGCGATTCAATGCAACGTCCTTCAGCCGACTTGTCTCCAAGGGTCTATTGCTGCCTCGTTCACCTTATGGTCGTTCCCCTGTGAGTCTAGATTTTCGAATCCGACGCAAATCTGATTGTTAATTGTAACTTTCATGGCATCCTAATGACGATGGAACACTCAAATTGCGACGAGATTCAATACATCGTCCTCCAGCCGACTTGTCTACAACTGTATTATGCTGCCTCCGGCACCATATGGTCCGTCTCCTGTGAGTCTAGATCTATGAATCCGACGCGAAACTGATAGTTAATTGTGACGTTCAGGGCCTCCTAATGACGATGGAACACTCAAATTGCGTCGAGTTTCAATGTATCGTCCTCCAGCCGTCTTCTATCCAATGGGATATTGCTGTCTCGTTCACCATATGATACTTCTCCTGAGCGTAGATTTTCGAATCCGACCCTAAAATGATAGTTAACTGTAACCTTCAGCGCCCCCTAATGGCGATGGAACACTCAAATTGCGTCGAGAGTCAATACATCGTCCTCCAGCCGACTTGTCTACAAGTGGATATTGCTTCTCGGGCGCCATATGGTCCATCTCCTGTGAGTTTAGATTTTTGAATCCGACGCGAAACTGATAGTTAATTGTTAAGTTCAGGGCCTCCTAATGACGATGGAACACTCAAATTGCGTCGACATTCAATACATCGTCCTTCAGCCGTCTTGTTTCCAAGGGTCTATTGCTTCCTAGGGCACCATATGATCTTTATCCTGAGAGTAGATTTTCGAATCCGACTCTAAAATGATAGTTAATTGTAACGTTCAGGGCCTCCTATTGGCAATGGAAGACTCAGATTCCGTCGAGATTCAATACATCAGCCTTAAGTCGAGTTGTCTCCAAAGGTCTATTGCTGCCTCGGGCACCTTATGGTCGTTCTCCTGTGAGTCTAGATTTTCGAATCCGACGCATAACTGACAGTTAATTGAAACGTTCAGCGAGTCCTAATGACGATGGAGCACTCAAATTCCGTCGAGATTCAATACATCGTCCTTCAGCCGACCTGTCTCCAAGAGTCTATTGCTGCCTCGGGCACCTTAAGGTCGTTCTCCTGTGAGTCTACATTTTCGATTCCGACGCAAAAATAATAGTGAGATGTAACGATCAGCGCCTCCTAATGATGATGGAACACTCAAATTGCGTCGAGATTCAATTCATCGTCCTCCAGCCGACTTGTCTCCAAGGGGATATTGCTGCCTCGGGCTCCATATGGTCCGTCTCCTGTGAGTCTAGACTTTTGAATCCGACGCGAAACAGATAGTTAATTGTGACGTTCAGGGCCTCCTAATGACGATGGAACACACAAATTGCGCCGAGTCTCAATGCATCGTCCTTCAGCCTACTTGTCTCCAAGGGTCTATTGCTGCCTTGGGCACCTTATGGTCGTCCTCCTGTATGTCTAGAATTTGGAATCCGACGCAAAACTGATTGTTAATTATAACGTTCAGGGCCTCCTAATGACGATGGAACACTCAAATTACGTCGAGATTCAATACATCGTCCTCCAGCCGACTAGTCTCCAAGGGGATTTTGCTGCCTCGGGCACCGTATGGTCCGAAAACTGTGAGTCTAGATTTTTGAATCCGACGCAAAACTGATTGTTAATTGTAACGTTCAGGGCCTCCTAATGACGATGGAACACTCCAATTGCGTCGATATTCAATACATCGGCCTCTAGCCGACTTGTCTCCATGGGGATATTGCTGCCTCGGGCACCTTAAGGTCGTTCTGCTGTGAGTTTAGATTTTCGAATCCGACGCGAAACTGATTGTTAATTGTAACGATCAGGGCTTCCTAATGACGATGGAACACTCAAATTGCGTCGAGATTCAATACATCGTCATTCAGCCGACTTGTCTCCAAGGGTCTATTGCCGCCCCGGGCACCTTATGGTCGTTCTCCTGTGAGTCTAGATTTTCGAATCCGACGCAAAACTGATAGTTAATTGTAACGTTCAGGGCCTCCTAATCACGGTGGAACACTCAAATTGCGTCGAGGTTCAGTACATCGTCCGCCAGCCGACGTGCCTCCAAGGGGATATTGCTGCCTCGGGCACCATATGGTCCGTCTCCTGTGAGACTAGATTATCGATTCCGACGCAAAAATGATAGTGGGATGTAACGATCAGCGCCTCCTAATGATGATGGAACACACAAACTGCGTCGAGATTCAATACATTGTCCTCCAGGCGACTTGTCTCCAAGGAGATATTGCTGCCTCGGGTTCCATATGGTCCGTCTCCTGTGAGCCTAGATTTTTGAATTTGACGCGGAACTGATAGTTAATTGTAACCGTCAGAGCCTCCTAATGACGATGGAACACTCAAATTGCGTCGAGATTCAATACATCGTCCTTCAGCCGACTTGTCTCCAAGGGTCTATTGCTGCCCCGGGCACCTTATGGTCGTTCTCCTGTGAGTCTAGATTTTCGAATCCGACGCGAAACTGATATGTTAATTGTAACGTTCAAGGCTTCCTAATTATGATGGAACACTCAAATTGCGTCGAGACTCAATACATCGTCATTCAGACGACTTGTCTGTAGGGGTCTATTGCTGCCTCGGTCACCTTATGGTCGTTCTCCTGTGAGTCTAGATTTTAGAATCCGACGCAAAACTGATAATTAATTGTAGCGTTCAGGGCCACCTAATGACGATGGAACACTCAAATTGCGTCGAGATTCAATACATCGGCCTCCAGCCGAATTGTCTCCATGGGGATATTGCTGCCTCGGGCACCTTGTGGTCGTTCTCCAATGAGTCTAGATTATCGTATCCGACGCGAAACTGATTGTTAATTGTAACGTTCAGGGCTACCTTATTACTATGGAACACTCAAATTGCGTCGAGATTCAATTCATCGTCATTCAGCCGACTTGTCTGCAGGGGTCTATTGCTGCCTCGGGCCCCTTATGGTCGTTCTCCTGTGAGTCTAGATTTTGGAATCCGACGCTAAACTGATTGTTAATTGTAACGTTTAGGGCCTCCTAATGACGATGGAACACTCTAATTGCGTCGAGATTCAATACATCGTCCTCAAGCCGACTTGTATCCAAGGGGATATTGCTGTCTCGGGCACCATATGATCCTTCTCCTCAGCGTAATTTTTCGAAACCGTCCCTAAAATGATAGTTAAATGTAACGTTCAGCGCCTCCTAATGCCGATGGAACACTCAAATTGCGTCGAGAGTCAATACATCGTCCTCCAGCCGACTTGTCTGCAAGGGGATATTGCTGCATCGGGCTCCATGTGGACCGTCTCCTGTTAGTCTAGATTTTCGAATCCTACGCAAAAATGATTGTTAATTGTAACGTCCAGGGCCACCTAATGACGATGGAACACACAAATTGCGTCGAGATTCAAAACATCGGCCTCCAGCCGACGTGTCTCAAATGGTCTATTGCTGCCTCGGGCACCTTATGGTCGTTCTAGTGTGAGTCTAGATTTTGGAATCCGAAGCAAAACTGATTGTTAATTGTAACGTTCAGGGCCCCCTAATGACGATGGAAAACTGAAATTGCGTCGAGACTCAATACATCGTCCTTCAGCCGGCTTGTCTCCAAGTGTCTATTGCTGCCTCTGGCACCTTATGGTCCGTCTCCAGTGAGGCTAGATTTTCAAATCCGACGAAAAAATGATAGATAATTGTAACATTCAGGGCTTCCTAATGACGATGGAACACTCAAATTGCGTCGAGAGTCAATACATCGTCCTCCAGCCGACTTGTCTACAAGGGGATATTGCTGCCTCGGGCTCCATGTGGTCCGTCTCCTGTTAGTCTAGATTTTCGAGTCCCACGCAAAAATGATTGTTAATTATAACGTTCAGGGCCACCTAATGACGATGGAACACACAAATTGCGTCGAGATTCAATTCATCGTCCTCCAGCCGACTTGTATCCAAGGTGATATTGCTGTCTCGGGCACCATATGATCCTTCTCCTCAGCGTAGATTTTCGAATCCGACCCTAAAATGATAGTTAATTGTAACGTTCAGCGCCTCGTAATGACGATGGAACACTCAAATTGCGTCGAGATTCAACACATCGTCCTCCAGCCGAATTGTCTCCATGGGGATATTGCTGCCTCGGGCACCTTATGGTCGTTCTCCAGTGAGTCTAGATTATCGAATCCGACGCGATACTGATTGTTAATTGTAACGTTCATGGCCACCTAATGACGGTGGAACACTCAAATTGCGTCGAGATTCAATACATCGGCCTCCAGCCGACTTGTCTCCAAGGGGATATTGCTGTCTCGGGCAGCAAATGACCTTCCCTGTGAGTCTAGATTTTCGATTCCGACGCAAAAATAATAGTGAGATGTAACAATCAGCGCCTCCTAATGATGATGGAACATTCAAATTTCGTCGAGATTCAATACATCGTCCTTCAGCCGACTTGTTCCCAAGGGTCTATTGCTGCCTCGGGCACCTTATGGTCGTTCTCCTGTGAGTCTAGACTTTGGAATCCGACGGAAAACTGATTGTTAATTATAACGTCCACGGCCTCCTAATGACTATGGAACACTCAAATTGCGTCGAGATTTAATACATCGTCCTCCAGCCGACTTGTATCCAAGGGGATATTGCTGTCTCGGGCACCATGTGATCCTTCTCCTCAGGGTGGATTTTCGAATCCCACCCTAAAATGATAGTTAATTGTAACGTTCAGCGCCTCCTAATTCCGATGGAACACTCAAATTGCGTCGAGAGTCAAGCCATCGTCCTCCAGCCGACTTGTCTACAAGGAGATATTGCTGCCTCGGGCTCCGTGTGGTCCGTCTCCTGTTAGTCTACATTTTCGAATCCCACACAAAAATGTTTGTTAATTGTAACGTTCAGGGCCACCTTATGACGCTGGAACACTCAAATTGCGTCGAGATTCAAAACATCGGCCTCGACCCGACTTGTCTCCAATGGTCTACTGCTGCCTCGGGCACCTTATGATCGTTCTCCTGTGAGTCTAGATTTTGGAATCCGAAGCAAAACTGATAGTTAATTGTAACGTTCAGCGCCTCCTAATTCCGATGGAACACTCAAATTGCGTCGAGAGTCAAGCCATCGTCCTCCAGCCGACTTGTCTACAAGGAGATATTGCTGCCTCGGGCTCCATGTGGTCCGTCTCCTGTTAGTCTACATTTTCGAATCCCACGCAAAAATGTTTGTTAATTGTAACGTTCAGGGCCACCTTATGACGCTGGAACACTCAAATTGCGTCGAGATTCAAAACATCGGCCTCGAGCCGACTTGTCTCCAATGGTCTACTGCTGCCTCGGGCACCAAATGATCCTTCTCCTGTAAGTCTTGATTTTCGAATAATACGCCTAAATGATAGTGAATTGTAACGTTCAGCGCGTCCTAATGACGATAGAAAAATCAAATTTCGTCGAGATTCAATACATCGGCCTCCAGCCGACTTGTCTCCAAGGGGATATTGCTGTCTCGGGCACCAAATGATCCTTCCCTGTGAGTCTAGATTTTCGAAACCGACGCAAAAATAATAGTGCGATGTAACGATTTGCGCCTCCTAATTAAGATGGAGCACTCAAATTGCGTCGAGATTCAATACATAGTCCTCCAGCCGACTTGTCACAAGGCGATATTGCTGCCTCGGGCACCTTATGGTCGTTCACCAGTGAGTCTAGATTTTCGAATCCGACGCGAAACTGCTAGTTAATTGTACCATTCAGGGCTTCCTAATGACGATGGAACACTCAATTTGCGTCGAGATTCAATACATCGGCATTCAGCCGATTTGTCTCCAAGGGTCTATTGCTGCCTCGGGCACCTTATGCTAATTCTCCTGTAAGTCTAGATTTTAGAATCCGACGCCAAACTGATAGTTTATTGTAATGTTCAGGGCCTCGTAATGACGATGGACCACTCAAACTGCGTCGAGATACAATACATCGTCCTCCAGCCGACTTGTCTCCATGGGGATATTGCTGCCTCGGGCACCTTAAGGTCGTTCTGCTGTGAGTTTAGATTTTCGAATCCGACGCGAAACTGATTTTTAATTGTAACGATCAGGTCTTCCTAATGACGATGGAACACTCAAATTGCGTCAAGATTCAATACATCGTCATTCAGCCGACTTCTCTCCAAGGGTCTATTGCCACCTCGGGCACCTTATGGTCGTTCTCCTGTGAGTCTCGATTTTCGAATCCGACGCAAAACTGATGGTTAATTGTAACGTTCAGGGCCTCCTAATGACGATGGAACACTCAAATTGCGTCGAGGTTGAGTACATCGTCCTCCAGCCGACGTGCCTCCAAAGGGGATATTGCTGCCTCGGGCACCATATGGTCCGTCTCCTGTGAGACTAGATTTTCGATTCCGACGCAAAAATGATAGTGAGATGTAACGATCAGTGCCTCCTAATGTTGATGGAACACTCAAATTGCGTCGAGATTCAATACATTGTCCTCCAGGCGACTTGTCTCCAAGGGGATATTGCTGCCTCGGGTTCCATATGGCCCGTCTCCTGTGAGCCTGGATTTTTGAATCCGACGCGAAACTGATAGTTAATTGTAAAGGTCAGGGCCTCCTAATGACGATGGAACACTCAAATTGCGTCGAGATTCAATACATCCTCCTTCAGCCGACTTGTCTCCAAGGGTCTATTGCTGCCCCGGGAACCTTATGGTCGTTCTCCTGTGAGTCTAGATTTTCGAACCCGATGCCAAACTGATAGTTAATTGTAACATTCAGGTCCTCCTGATGACGATGGAACACTCAAATTGCGTCGAGATTCAATACATCGTTCTCCAGCCGACTTGTCTCCATTGAGATATTGCTGCCTCGGGCACCTTATGGTCGTTCTCCAGTGTGTCTAGATTTTCGAATCCGACGCGAAACTGAATGTTAGTTGTAACGTTCAGGGCTTCCTAATTACGATGGAACACTCAAATAGCGTCGAGATTCAATACATCGTCATACAGCCGACTTGTCTGCAGGGGTCTATTGCTGCCTCGGGCCCCTTATGGTCGTTCTCCTGTGACTCTAGATTTTAGAATCCGACGCAAAACTGATAATTAATTATAACGTTCAGGGCCACCTAATGACGATGGAACAATCAAATTGCGTCGAGATTCAATACATCGGTCTCCAGCCGAATTAACTTCAAGGGGATATTGCTGTCTCGGGCACCAAATTATCCTTTCCTGTGAGTCTAGATTTTCGAATCCGACGCAAAAATAATAGTGCGATGTAACGATCAGCGCCTCGTAATTATGATGGAGCACTCAAATTGCGCCGAGATTCAATACATCGTCCTCCAGCCGACTTGTCTCCAAGGTGATATTGCAGCCTCGGGCTCCATATGGTCCATCTCCTGTGAGTCTAGATTTTTGAATCCGACGCGAAACTGATAGTTAATTGTAACGTTCAACGCCTCCTAATGACGATGGAACAGTCAAATTGCGTCGAGACTCAATACATCGCCCTTCAGCCGACTTGTCCCCAAGGGGAGATTGATGCCTCAAGCACCTTATGGTCCGTCTCCAGTGAGTCTAGTTTTTCGAATCCGACGAAAAACTGATAGTTAATTGTAACATTCAGGGCCTCCTAATGACGATGGAACACTCAAATTGCGTCACGAACCAATGCATCGTTCTCCAGCCGACTTGTCTCCAAGGGTCTATTGCTGCCTCGGGCACCTTATGATCTTTTCCCAGCGAGTCTAGATTTTCGATCCCGACGCCAAACTGATAGTCAATTGTAACATTCAGGGCCTCCTAATGACGATGGAACACTCAAATTGAGTCGAGACACAATACATCGTCCTCCAGCCGACATGTCTCCATCGGGATATTGCTGCCACGGGCACCTTAAGGTCGTTCTGCTGTGAGTTTAGATTTTCGAATCCGACGCGAAACTGATTGTTAATTGTAACGTTCAGGGCCTCCTAATGACGATGGAACACTCAAATTGCGTCGAGGGAAGTACATCGTCCTCCAGCTGACGTGCCTCCAAGGGGATATTGCTGCCTCGGGCACCATATGGTCCGTCTCCTGTGAGACTAGATTTTCGATTCCGACGCAAAAATGATAGTGAGATGTAACGATCAGCGCCTCCTAATGATGATGGAACACTCAAATTGAGTCGAGATTCAATACATCGACCTCCAGCCGACTTGTCTCCGAGGGTCTATTGCTGCCCCGGGCACCTTATGGTCGTTCTCCTGTGAGTCTAGATTTTGGAACCCTATGCCAAACTGATAGTTAATTGTAACATTCAGGTCCTCCTGATGACGATGGAACACTCAAATTGCGTTGAGATTCAATACATCGTCCTCCAGCCGACTTGTCTGGATTGGGATTTTGCTGCCTCGGGCACCTTTTGATCGTTCACCAGTGTGTCTAGATTTTCGAATCCGACGCGAGACTGATTATTAATTGTAACGTTCAGGGCTTCCTAATTACGTTGGAACACTCAAATAGCGTCGAGATTTAATACATCGTCATTCAGCCGACTTCTCTGCAGGGGTCTACTGCTGCCTTGGGCCACTTATGGTCGTTCTCCTGTGAGTCTAGATTTTAGAATCCGACGTAAAAACTAATAATTAATTATAACGTTCAGGGCCACCTAATGACGATGGAACACTCAAATTGCGTCGAGATTCAATACATCGGCCTCCAGCCGAATTGTCTCCATGGGGATATTGCTGTCTCGGGCACCTTATGGTCGTTCTGTAGTGAGTCTAGAATATCGAATCCGACGCGAAACTGATTGTTAATTGTAACGTTCAGGGCTTCCTGATTACGATGCAACACTCAAATTGCGTCGATATTCAATACATCGTCATTCAGCCGACTTGTCTGCAGGGGTCTATTGCTGCCTCGGGCACCTTATGGTTGTTCTCCTGTGAGTCTACATTTTAGAATCCGACACTAAACTGATAATTAATTGTACCGTTCAGGGCCATCTAATGACGAAGGAACACTCAAATTGCGTCGAGATTCAATACATCGGCCTCCAGCTGACATGTCTCCAAGGGGATATTGCTGTCTCGGGCACCAAATGATCCTTCGCTGTGAGTCTAGATTTTCGAATCCGACGCAAAAATAATAGTGAGATGTAACAATCATCGCCTCCTAATGATGATGGAACACTCAAATTGCGTCGAGACTCAATACATCGTCCTCCAGCCGACTTGTCTCCAAGGGGATATTGTTGCCTCGGGCTCCATATGGTCCGTCTCCTGTGAGTCTAGATTTTTGAATCCGAAGCGAAACTGATAGTTAATTGTTACGTTTAGGGCCTCCTAATGACGATGGAACACTCAAATTGGGTCGAGCTTTAATACATCGTCTTTCAACCGACTAGTCTCCAAGTGTCTATTGCTGTCTCGGGCACCTTATGATCGTTTTCCTGCGAGTCTGGATTTTCGATCCCGACGCCAACCTGATAGTCAATTGTAACATCAGGGCCTCCTATTGACGATGGAACACTCAAATTGAGTCCAGACACAATACATCGTCCTCCAGCCGACTTGTCTCCATGGGGATATTGCTGCCTCGAGCACCATATGTTCCGTCTCCTGTGAGACTAGATTTTCGATTCCGACGCAAAAATGATAGTGAGATGTAACGATCAGCGCCTCCTAATGATGATGGAACACTCAAATTGCGTCGAGATTCAATACAACGTCTTTCAGCCGACTTTCCTCCAAGGGTAGCCTCAGGACCTTATGGTCGTTCTCCTGTGAGTCTAGATTTTCGAATCCGACGCAAAACTGATTGTTAATTGTAACGTTCAGGGGCTCCTATTGACGATGGAACACTCAAATTGCGCCGAGATTCAATACATCGTCTTTCAGCCGACTTGTCTTCGAGGTTCTATTGCTGCCTCGGGCACCTTATGGTGGTTCTCCTGTGAGTCTAGATTTTCGAATCCGACGCATAACGATAGTTAATTGAAACAACCAGCGCCTCCTAATGACGATGGTGCTCTCAAATTGGTTCGAGATTCAATTCATCGTCCTCCAGCTGACTTGGCTCCAAAGGGATATTGCTGCCTCGGGCACCATGAGGTCCGTCGCCTGTGAGGGTAGATTTTTGAATCCGACGCTAAACTGATTGTTAATTGTAACTTTCAGGGCCTCCTGATGACGATGGAACACTCATATTGCGTCGAGATTCAATACATCATCCTCCAGCCGACTTGTATCCCAGGGGATATTGCTGTCTCGTGCACCATATGATCATTCTCTTGAGAGTAGATTTTAGAATCCGACGCAAAAATGATAGTTAATTGTAACGTCAGCGCCTCCTAATGACGATGGAAAACTCAAATTGCGTCGAGAGTCAGTACATCTTCCTCCAGCCGACTTGTCTCCAAGGGCCTATTGCTGCCTCGGGCACCTTATGGTCGTTCTCATGTGAGTCTAGATCTTCGAATCAGACGCATAACTGATAGTTAATTGAAACGTTCAGCGCCTCCTAATGACGATGGTGCTCTCAAATTGGTTCGAGATTCAATACATCGTCCTCCTGCCGATCTGTCTCCAAGGGGATATTGCTGCCTCGGGCACCTTATGGTTAATCTCCTGTGAGTCAAGACTTTCGAAAGCGACGCATAACTGATAGTTAATTGTAACGTTCAAGGCATCCTAATGACGATGGAACACTCAAATTGCGTCGAGATTCAATACATCGTCCTCCAGCCGACTTGTCTCCAAGGGTCTATTGCTGCCTCGTTCACCTTATGCTAATTCCCCTGTAAGTCTAGATTTTAGAATCCGACGCCAAACTGATAGTCAATTGTAATGTTCAGGGCCTCCTAATGACGATGGAACACTCAAATTGCGTCTAGATTCAATACATCGGACTCCAGCCGACGTCTCCAAGGGGATATTGCTGCCTCGGGCACCATATGGTCCGTTTCCTGTGAGTCTAGATTTTCGAATCCGACGCAAAAATGATAGTTAATTCTAACGTTCAGCGCTTCCTAATGACGATGGAACACTCAAATTGCGTTGAGAGTCAATACACCGTCCTCCAGCCGACTTGTCTACAAGGGGAAATTGCTGCCTCGGGCTCCATGTGGTCCGTCTCTTGTGAGTCTAGATTTTCGAATCTGACGCGAAACTGATAGTTAATTGTAACGTTCAGGGCCTCCTAATAACGATGGAACACTCAAATTGCGTCGACCTTCGATACATCGGCCTCCAGCCGACTTGTCTCCAAGGGCCTATTGCTGCTTCGGGCACCTTGTGGTCGTTCTCCAGTGAGTCTAGATTTTCGAATCCGACACATTACTGATCGTTAATTGTAAAGTTCAGGGCCACCTAATGTCGATAGAACACTCAAAATGCGTCGACATTCAATACATCGTCCTCCAGCCGACTTGCCTCCATTAGCATATTGCTGCCTCGGGCTCCTTATGGTCGCTCTCTTGTGAGATTAGATTTTCGAGTACGACGCGAAACTGATTTTTAATTGTAACGTTCATGGCTTCCAAATGACGATGGAACACTCAATTTGCGTCGAGATTCAATACATCGGCATTCAGCCGATTTGTCTCCAAGGGTCTATTGCTGCCTCGGGAACCTTATGCTAATTCCCCTGTAAGTCTAGATTTTAGAATCCGACGCCAAACTGATAGTTTATTGTAATGTTCAGGGCCTCGTAATGACGATGGACCACTCAAATTGCGTCGAGATTCAATACATCGGACTCCAGCCGACGTCACCAAGGGGATATTGCTGCCACGGGCACCATATGCCCGTCTCCTGTGAGTATAGATTTTCGAATCCGACGCAAAAATGATAGTTAATTCTAACGTTCAGCGCCTCCTAATGACGATGGAACACTCTAATGACGTTGAGAATCAATACATCGTCCTCCAGCCGACTTGTCGCCATGGGGATATTGCTGCCTCGGGCTCCTTATGGTCGCTCACCTGTGAGTCCTGATTTTCGTATCCGACGCGAAACTGATTGTTAATTGTAACGTTCAGGGCTTCCTAATGACGATGGAACACTCAATTTGCGTCGAGATTCAATACATCGGCATTCAGCCGATTTGTCTCCAAGGGTCTATTGCTGCCTCGGGCACCTTATGCTAATTCCCCTGTAAGTCTAGATTTTAGAATCCGACGCCAAACTGATAGTTTATTGTAATGTTCAGGGCCTCGTAATGACGATGGACCACTCAAACTGCGTCGAGATACAATACATCGTCCTCCAGCCGACTTGTCTCCATGGGGATATTGCTGCCTCGGGCACCTTAAGGTCGTTCTGCTGTGAGTTTAGATTTTCGAATCCGACGCGAAACTGATTTTTAATTGTAACGATCAGGTCTTCCTAATGACGATGGAACACTCAAATTGCGTCAAGATTCAATACATCGTCATTCAGCCGACTTCTCTCCAAGGGTCTATTGCCACCTCGGGCACCTTATGGTCGTTCTCCTGTGAGTCTCGATTTTCGAATCCGACGCAAAACTGATAGTTAATTGTAACGTTCATGGCCTCCTAATGACGATGGAAAACTCAAATTGCGTCGTGGTTGAGCACATCGTCCTCCAGCCGACGTGCCCCCAAAGGGGATATTGCTGCCTCGGGCACCATATGGTCCGTCTCCTGTGAGACTAGATTTTCGATTCCGACGCAAAAATGATAGTGAGATGTAACGATCAGCGCCTCCTAATGTTGATGGAACACTCAAATTGCGTCGAGATTCAATACATTGTCCTCCAGGCGACTTGTCTCCAAGGGGATATTGCTGCCTCGGGTTCCATATGGCCCGTCTCCTGTGAGCCTGGATTTTTGAATCCGACGCGAAACTGATAGTTAATTGTAAAGGTCAGGGCCTCCTAATGACGATGGAACACTCAAATTGCGTCGAGATTCAATACATCCTCCTTCAGCCGACTTGTCTCCAAGGGTCTATTGCTGCCCCGGGAACCTTATGGTCGTTCTCCTGTGAGTCTAGATTTTCGAACCCGAAGCCAAACTGGTAGTTAATTGTAACATTCAGGTCCTCCTGATGACGATGGAACACTCAAATTGCGTCGAGATTCAATACATCGTTCTCCAGCCGACTTGTCTCCATTGAGATATTGCTGCCTCGGGCACCTTATGGTCGTTCTCCAGTGTGTCTAGATTTTCGAATCCGACGCGAAACTGAATGTTAGTTGTAACGTTCAGGGCTTCCTAATTACGATGGAACACTCAAATAGCGTCGAGATTCAATACATCGTCATACAGCCGACTTGTCTGCAGGGGTCTATTGCTGCCTCGGGCCCCTTATGGTCGTTCTCCTGTGACTCTAGATTTTAGAATCCGACGCAAAACTGATAATTAATTATAACGTTCAGGGCCACCTAATGACGATGGAACAATCAAATTGCGTCGAGATTCAATACATTGTCTAAATGGGGATATTGCTGCCTCGGGCTCCTTATGGTCGTTCTCCAGTGAGTCTAGATTATCGAATCCGACGCGAAACTGATTGTTAATTGTAACGTTCAGGGCTTCCTGATTACGATGCAACACTCAAATTGCGTCGAGATTCAAAACATCGTCCTCCAGCCGACTTGTATCCAAGGGGATATTGCTCTCTCGGGCATCAAATGATCCTTTTCCTGTGAGTCTAGATTTTCGAATCTGACGCCAAAATGATAGTGAATTGTAACGCTCAGCGCTTCCTAATGACGATAGAAATATCAAATTGCGTCGAGATTCAATACATCGGTCTCCAGCCGAATTGTCTTCAAGGGGATATTGCTGTCTCGGGCACCAAATTATCCTTTCCTGTGAGTCTAGATTTTCGAATCCGACGCCAAAATAATAGTGCGATGTAACGATCAGCGCCTCGTAATTATGATGGAGCACTCAAATTGCGCCGAGATTCAATACATCGTCCTCCAGCCGACTCGTCTCCAAGGGGATATTGCAGCCTCGGGCTCCATATGGTCCATCTCCTGTGAGTCTAGATTTTTGAATCCGACGCGAAACTGATAGTTAATTGTAACGTTCAACGCCTCCTAATGACGATGGAACAGTCAAATTGCGTCGAGACTCAATACATCGTCCTTCAGCCGACTTGCCTCCAAGGGGAGATTGATGCCTCAAGCACCTTATGGTCCGTCTCCAGTGAGTCTAGTTTTTCGAATCCGACGAAAAACTGATAGTTAATTGTAACATTCAGGGCCTCCTAATGACAATGGAACACTCAAATTCTGTCACGAACCAATGCATCGTTCTCCAGCCGACTTGTCTCCAAGGGTCTATTGCTGCCTCGGGCACCTTATGATCTTTTCCCAGCGAGTCTAGATTTTCGATCCCGACGCCAAACTGATAGTCAATTGTAACATTCAGGGCCTCCTAATGACGATGGAACACTCAAATTGAGTCGAGACACAATACATCGTCCTCCAGCCGACATGTCTCCAACGGGATATTGCTGCCACGGGCACCTTAAGGTCGTTCTGCTGTGAGTTTAGATTTTCGAATCCGACGCGAAACTGATTGTTAATTGTAACGTTCAGGGCCTCCTAATGACGATGGAACACTCAAATTGCGTCGAGGGAAGTACATCGTCCTCCAGCTGACGTGCCTCCAAGGGGATATTGCTGCCTCGGGCACCATATGGTCCGTCTCCTGTGAGACTAGATTTTCGATTCCGACGCAAAAATGATAGTGAGATGTAACGATCAGCGCCTCCTAATGATGATGGAACACTCAAATTGAGTCGAGATTCAATACATCGTCCTCCAGCCGACTTGTCTCCGAGGGTCTATTGCTGCCCCGGGCACCTTATGGTCGTTCTCCTGTGAGTCTAGATTTTGGAACCCTATGCCAAACTGATAGTTAATTGTAACATTCAGGTCCTCCTGATGACGATGGAACACTCAAATTGCGTCGAGATTCAATACATCGTCCTCCAGCAGACTTGTCTGCATTGGGATATTGCTGCCTCGGGCACCTTTTGATCGTTCACCAGTGTGTCTAGATTTTCGAATCCGACGCGAGACTGATTATTAATTTTAACGTTCAGGGCTTCCTAATTACGTTGGAACACTCAAATAGCGTCGAGATTTAATACATCGTCATTCAGCCGACTTCTCTGCAGGGGTCTACTGCTGCCTTGGGCCACTTATGGTCGTTCTCCTGTGAGTCTAAATTTTAGAATCCGACGCAAAACTAATAATTAATTATAACGTTCAGGGCCACCAAATGACGATGGAACACTCAAATTGCGTCGAGATTCAATACATCGGCCTCCAGCCGAATTGTCTCCATGGGGATATTGCTGTCTCGGGCACCTTATGGTCGTTCTCCAGTGAGTCTAGAATATCGAATCCGACGCGAAACTGATTGTTAATTGTAACGTTCAGGGCTTCCTGATTACGATGCAACACACAAATTGCGTCGAGATTCAATACATCGTCATTCAGCCGACTTGTCTGCAGGGGTCTATTGCTGCCTCGGGCACCTTATGGTTGTTCTCCTGTGAGTCTACATTTTAGAATCCGACACTAAACTGATAATTAATTGTACCGTTCAGGGCCATCTAATGACGAAGGAACACTCAAATTGCGTCGAGATTCAATACATCGGCCTCCAGCTGACATGTCTCCAAGGGGATATTGCTGTCTCGGGCACCAAATGATCCTTCGCTGTGAGTCTAGATTTTCGAATCCGACGCAAAAATAATAGTGAGATGTAACAATCATCGCCTCCTAATGATGATGGAACACTCAAATTGCGTCGAGACTCAATACATCGTACTCCAGCCGACTTGTCTCCAAGGGGATATTGTTGCCTCGGGCTCCATATGGTCCGTCTCCTGTGGGTCTAGATTTTTGAATCCGAAGCGAAACTGATAGTTAATTGTTACGTTTAGGGCCTCCTAATGACGATGGAACACTCAAATTGGGTCGAGCTTTAATACATCGTCTTTCAACCGACTAGTCTCCAAGTGTCTATTGCTGCCTCGGGCACCTTATGATCGTTTTCCTGCGAGTCTGGATTTTCGATCCCGACGCCAACCTGATAGTCAATTGTAACATCAGGGCCTCCTATTGACGATGGAACACTCAAATTGAGTCCAGACACAATACATCGTCCTCCAGCCGACTTGTCTCCATGGGGATATTGCTGCCTCGAGCACCATATGTTCCGTCTCCTGTGAGACTAGATTTTCGATTCCGACGCAAAAATGATAGTGAGATGTAACGATCAGCGCCTCCTAATGATGATGGAACACTCAAATTGCGTCGAGATTCAATACAACGTCTTTCAGCCGACTTTCCTCCAAGGGTAGCCTCAGGACCTTATGGTCGTTCTCCTGTGAGTCTAGATTTTCGAATCCGACGCAAAACTGATTGTTAATTGTAACGTTCAGGGGCTCCTATTGACGATGGAACACTCAAATTGCGCCGAGATTCAATACATCGTCTTTCAGCCGACTTGTCTTCGAGGTTCTATTGCTGCCTCGGGCACCTTATGGTTGTTCTCCTGTGAGTCTCGATTTTCGAATCCGACATAGAACTGGTAGTTAATTGTAACGTTCAGGGCTTCCTAATGACGATGGAACACTCAAATTGCGTCGAGATTCAATACATCGGCCTCTAGCCGACTTGTCTCCAAGGTTCTATTGCTGCCTCGGGCACCTTATGGTGGTTCTCCTGTGAGTCTAGATTTTCGAATCCGACGCATAACGATAGTTAATTGAAACAACCAGCGCCTCCTAATGACGATGGTGCTGTCAAATTGGTTCGAGATTCAATTCATCGTCCTCCAGCTGACTTGGCTCCAAAGGGATATTGCTGCCTCGGGCACCATGAGGTCCGTCGCCTGTGGGGGTAGATTTTTGAATCCGACGCTAAACTGATTGTTAATTGTAACGTTCAGGGCCTCCTAATGACGATGGAACACTCATATTGCGTCGAGATTCAATACATCATCCTCCAGCCGACTTGTATCCCAGGGGATATTGCTGTCTCGTGCACCATATGATCATTCTCTTGAGAGTAGATTTTAGAATCCGACGCAAAAATGATAGTTAATTGTAACGTCAGCGCCTCCTAATGACGATGGAAAACTCAAATTGCGTCGAGAGTCAGTACATCTTCCTCCAGCCGACTTGTCTCCAAGGGCCTATTGCTGCCTCGGGCACCTTATGGTCGTTCTCATGTGAGTCTAGATCTTCGAATCAGACGCATAACTGATAGTTAATTGAAACGTTCAGCGCCTCCTAATGACGATGGTGCTCTCAAGTTGGTTCGAGATTCAATACATCGTCCTCCTGCCGATCTGTCTCCAAGGGGATATTGCTGCCTCGGGCACCTTATGGTTAATCTCCTGTGAGTCAAGATTTTCGAAAGCGACGCATAACTGATAGTTAATTGTAACGTTCAAGGCATCCTAATGACGATGGAACACTCAAATTGCGTCGAGATTCAATACATCGTCCTCCAGCCGACTTGTCTCCAAGGGTCAATTGCTGCCTCGTTCACCTTATGCTAATTCCCCTGTGAGTCTAGATTTTAGAATCCGACGCCAAACTGATAGTCAATTGTAATGTTCAGGGCCTCCTAATGACGATGGAACACTCAAATTGCGTCTAGATTCAATACATCGGACTCCAGCCGACGTCTCCAAGGGGATATTGCTGCCTCGGGCACCATATGGTCCGTTTCCTGTGAGTCTATATTTTCGAATCCGACGCAAAAATGATAGTTAATTCTAACGTTCAGCGCTTCCTAATGACGATGGAACACTCAAATTGCGTTGAGAGTCGATACACCGTCCTCCAGCCGACTTGTCTAGAAGGGGAAATTGCTGCCTCGGGCTCCATGTGGTCCGTCTCTTGTGAGTCTAGATTTTCGAATCAGACGCGAAACTGATAGTTAATTGTAACGTTCAGGGCCTCCTAATAACGATGGAACACTCAAATTGCATCGACCTTCAATACATCGGCCTCCAGCCGACTTGTCTCCAAGGGTCTATTGCTGCTTCGGGCACCTTGTGGTCGTTCTCCAGTGAGTCTAGATTTTCGAATCCGACACATTACTGATCGTTAATTGTAAAGTTCAGGGCCACCTAATGTCGATAGAACACTCAAAATGCGTCGACATTCAATACATCGTCCTCCAGCCGATTTGCCTCCATTAGCATATTGCTGCCTCGGGCTCCTTATGGTCGTTCTCTTGTGAGATTAGATTTTCGAGTACGACGCGAAACTGATTTTTAATTGTAACGTTCATGGCTTCCAAATGACGATGGAACACTCAATTTGCGTCGAGATTCAATACATGGGCATTCAGCCGATTTGTCTCCAAGGGTCTATTGCTGCCTCGGGCACCTTATGCTAACTCCCCTGTAAGTCTAGATTTTAGAATCCGACGCCAAACTGATAGTTTATTGTAATGTTCAGGGCCTCGTAATGACGATGGACCACTCAAATTGCGTCGAGATTCAATTCATCGGACTCCAGCCGACGTCACCAAGGGGATATTGCTGCCACGGGCACCATATGGTCCGTCTCCTGTGAGTATAGATTTTCGAATCCGACGCAAAAATGATAGTTAATTCTAACGTTCAGCGCCTCCTAATGACGATGGAACACTCTAATGACGTTGAGAATCAATACATCGTCCTCCAGCCGACTTGTCGCCATGGGGATATTGCTGCCTCGGGCTCCTTATGGTCGCTCACCTGTGAGTCCTGATTTTCGTATCCGACGCGAAACTGATTGTTAATTGTAACGTTCAGGGCTTCCTAATGACGATGGAACACTCAATTTGCGTCGAGATTCAATACATCGGCATTCAGCCGATTTGTCTCCAAGGGTGTATTGCTGCCTGGGCCACCTTATGGTCATTCCCCTGTGAGTCTAGATTTTAGAATCCGACGCAAAACTGATAGTTAATTATAATGTTCAGGGCCTCCTAATGACGATGGAACATTCAAATTGCGTTGAGAGTCAATACATCGTCCTCCAGCCGACTTGTCTACAAGGGGATATTGCTGCCTCGGGCTCCATGTGGTCCGTCTCTTGTGAGTCTAGATTTTCGAATCTGACTCGAAACTGATAGTTAATTAAAACGTTCAGGGCCTCCTAATGACGATGGAACACTCAAATTGCGTCGAGATTCAATACATCGGCCTCCAGCCGACTTGTCTCCAAGGGTCTATTGCTGCCTTGGGCACCTTGTGGTCGTTCTCGTGTGAGTCTAGATTTTCGAATCCGACAAATTACTGATAGTTAAAAGTAAAGTTCAGGGCCTCCTAATGACGATGGAATACTCAAATTGCGTCGAGATTCAATACATCGGCCTCGAGCCGACTTGTCTCCAAGGGCCTATTGCTGCCTCGGGCAGCTTATGGTCCGTCTCCTGTGGGTCGAGATTTTTGAATCCGACGCGAAACTGAAAGTTAATTTTAACGTTCAGGGCCTCCTAAAGACGATGGAACACTCAAATTGCGTCAAGATTCAATACATCGTCCTTTAGCCGACTTCACTCCAAGGGTCTATTGATGCCTCGGGCATCTTACTTTCGCTCTGCTGTGAGTCTAGATTTTCGATACCGACGCAAAACTGATAGTTAATTGTAGCGTTCAGCGCCTCCTAATGATGATGGAACACTCAAATTGAGTCGAGAGTCAATATATCGCTCTCCAGCCGACTTGTCTCCTACGGTCTGTTGCTGCCTCGGGCACCTTATGGTCGTTCTCCTGTGAGACTAGATTTTCGAATCCGCCGCAAAAATGGTAGTGAATTGTAACGTTCAGCGCCTACTAATGACGATGGAACACTCAAATTGCGTGGAGATTCAATACATCGGCCTCCAGCTGATTTGTCTCCAAGGTTATATTCTTGCCTCGGGCTCCATGCGGGCCGTCTACTGTGAGTCTAGATTTTCAAATCCGACGCGAAACTGATAGTTAATTGTAACGTTCAGCGCCTCCTAATGACGATGAAGCACTAAAATTGCGTCGCGATTCAATACATCGTCCTCCGGCGGACTGGTCTCCAAGGGGATATTGCTGCTTCAGGCACCTTATGGTCCGTTTCCAGAGAGTATAGATTTTCGAATCCGTCGCAAACCTGATAGTTAATTGTTACGTACAGGGCCTCCTAATGACGATGGAACACTCAAATTGCGTCGAGGTTCAATACATCGTCCTTCAGCCGACTTGTCTCCAAAGGTCTATTGCTGCCTCGGGCACCTTATGGTCGTTCCCCTGTGAGTCTAGATTTAACAGTTGACGCAAAACTGATAGTTAATTGTAATGTTCAGGGCCACCTAAAGACGATGGAACACTCAAATTGCGTCGAGATTCAATACATCGGCTTCCAGCCGACTTGTCTCCAAGGGGATATTGCTGCCTCGGGCACCATATGGTCCGTCTCCTGTGAGTCTAGATTTTCGAATCCGACGCAAAAATGATAGGTTATTGTAATGATCAGGGCCTCCTAATGACGATGGAACACTCAAACTGCGTCGAGATTCAATACATCGGCCTCCAGCCGAATTGTATCCAAGGGGCTATTGCTGTCTCGGGCACCATATGAACAACTCCTGTGAGTAGATTTTCGAATCCGACGCTAATATGATAGTTAATTGTAGCGCTCAGGGCCACCTAATGACGATGGAACACTCAAATTGCGTCGAGATTCACTACATCGTCCTCCAGCCGACTTGTCTCCAAGGGAATATCGCTGCCTCGGGCACCAAATGGTCCGTCTCCGGTAAATCTAAGTTTTAGAATCCGACGCAAAACTGATAGTTTATTGTAACCTTCAGGGCCTCCTAATGACGATGGAGCACTCAAATTGCGTCACGATTCAATACATCGGCCTTCAGCCGACTTGTCCCCAAGGGTCTATTGCTGCCTGGGGCACCTTATGATCGTTCTCCTGTGAGTCTAGATTTTAGAATCCGACGCAACTCTGATAGTTAATTTAACGTTCAGGGCCACCTAATGACTATAGAACACTCAAATTGCGTCGAGATTCAATACGTCGGCCTCCAGCCGACTTGTCTTCAAGGGGATATTGCTGTCTCGGGCACCATATGATCCTTCTCCTGTGAGTCTAGATTTTCGAATCCGACGCAAAAATTATAGTGAATTGTAACGTTCAGCGCCTCCTAATGATGATAGAACACTCAAATTGCGTCGAGATCCAATACATCGTCCTCCAGCCGATTTGTCTCCAAGGGTCTATTGCTGTTTCGGGCACCTTATTGTCGTTCCCTTGTCAGTCTAGGTTTTCGAATCCGACGCAAAAATGATACTTAATTGTAACGTTCAGGGCCTCCTGATGGTGATGGAACACTCAAATTGGGTCGAGATTCAATTCATCGTCCTATAGCCGACTTGTCTCCAAGGGGATATTGCTGCCTCGGGCACCATATGGTCCTTTTCCTGTCAGTATAGATTTTCGAATCCGACGCGAAACCGATAGTTAATTGTAACGTTCAGGGCCTCCTAATGACGATGGAGCACTCACATTGCGTCGCGATACAATAACTCCTCCTCCAGCCGTCTTGTCTCCAAGGGTCTATTGGTGCCTGGGGCACCTTGTGATCGTTCTCCTGTGAGTCTAGATTTTCGAATCTGACGCGAAACTGATAATTAATTGTAACGTTCTGGGCCTCCTAATGACGATGGAGCACTCAAATTGCGTCGCGATTCAATACATCGTCCACCAGCGGACTGGTCGCCAAGGGGATATTGCTGCTTCGGGCACCTTATGGTCCGTCTGCAGTGAGTCTAGATTTTCGAATCCGACGAAAAACTGATAGTTAAATGTAACATTCAGGGCCTCCAAATGACGATGGAACACTCAAATTGCGTCGCGATCCAATACATCGTCCTCCAGCCGACATGTCTCCAAGGGTCTATTGCTGCCTCGGGCACCTTATGATCGTTCTCCTGTGAGTCTAGATTTTCTAACACGACGCAAAACTGGTAGTTAATTGTCACGTTCAGGCCACCTAATGACGATGGAACACTCAAATTGCGTCTAGATTCAATACATAGGCCTCCAGACGACTTGTCTCCAAGGGGATATTGCTGTCTCGGGCACCATATGATCCTTCTCCTGTGAGTTTAGATTTTTGAATCCGACGCGAAACTGATAGTTAGTTGTAATGTTCAGGGCCTCCTAAAGACGATGGAACACTCATATTGCGTCGAGATTCAATACATCGTCCTTCAGCCGACTTGTCTCCAAAGGTCTATTGCTGCCTCGGGCACCTTATGGTCGTTCTCCTGTGAGTCTAGATTTTCGAATCCGACGCAAAACTGATAGTTAATTGTAACGTTCAAGGCCTCCTAATGACGATGGAACATTCAAATTGCGTAGAGATTAAATGCATCGTCCTTCAGCCGAATTGTCTTCAAGGGTCAATTGCTGCCTCGGGCACCTTATGGTCGTTCTCCTGTGCAGTCTAGATTTTGTAATCCGACGCAAAACTGATTGTTAATGGTAACGTTCAGGGCCTCCTAATGACGATGGAACACTCAAAAATCGTCAAGATTCAATACATCGTCCTCCAGCCGAATTGTATCCAACGTGATATTGCAGTCTCGGGCACCATATGAACATCTCCTGTGAGTAGATTTTCGAATCCGACGCTAAAATGATAGTTAATTCTAACGTTTGGGGCCACTTAATGGCAATGGAACACTCAAATTGCGTCGAGATTCAATACATCGGCATTCAGCCGATTTGTCTCCAAGGCTCTATTGCTGCCTCGGGCACCTTATGGTCGTTCCCCTGTGAGTCTAGATTTTACAATCCGACGCAAAACTGATAGTTAATTTTAATGTTCAGGGCCTTCTAATGACGATGGAACACTCAAACTGCGTCGAGATTCAATACATCGGCCTCCAGCCGAATTGTATCCAAATTGATATTGCTGTTTCGGGCACCATATGAACTTCTCCGGTGAGTAGATTGTCGAATCCGACGCTAATATGATAGTTAATTGTAACGTTCAGCGCCACCTAATGACGATGGAACACTCAAATTGCGTCGAGATTCACTACATCGTCCTCCAGCCGACTTGTCTCCAAGGGAATATCGCTGCCTCGGGCACCACATGGCCGTCTCCGGTAAATCTAAGTTTTAGAATCCGACGCAAAACTGATAGTTAATTGTAACCTTCAGGGCCTCCTAATGACGATGGAGCACCCAGATTGCGTCGAGATTCAATACATCGGCCTCCAGCCGACTTGTCTTCAAGGGGATATTGCTGTCTCGGGCACCATATGATCCTTCTCCTGTGAGTCTAAATTTTCGAATCCGACGCAAAAATTATAGTGAATTGTAACGTTCAGCGCCTCCTAATGATGATAGAACACTCAAATTGCGTCGAGATCCAATACATCGTCCTTCGGCCGATTTGTCTCCAAGGGTCTATTGCTGCCTCGGGCACATAATGGTCGTTCCCTTGTCAGTCTAGGTTTTCGAATCCGACGCAAAAATGATACTTAATTGTAACGTTCAGCGCCTCCTAATGGTGATGGAACACTCAAATTGGGTCGAGATTCAATTCATCGTCCTCGGGCCGACTTGTCTCCAAGGGAATATTGCTGCCTCGGGCACCATATGGTCCTTCTCCTGTGAGTCTAGATTTTCGAATCCGACGCGAAACTGATAGTTAATTGTAACGTTAAGGGCCTCATAATGATAAGGGAACACTCAAATAGTGTCGAGATTCAAGACTTCGGCCTCGAGCCGACTTGTCTCCAAGAGTCTATTGCTGCCTCGGGCACCTTCTGGTCGTTCTCCTGTCAGTCTAGATTTTTTAATCCGACGCCAAACAGATAGTTAATTGTAACGTTCAGGGCCTCCAAATGGCAAAGGAACACTCAAACTGCGTCGAGATACAATACATCGGCCTCCAGCCGACTTGTCTCCAAGAGGAAATTGCTGTCTCAAGCACCATATGAGCCTTCTCCTGTGAGTCTAGATTTTCGAATCCGACGCAAAAATGATAGTGAATTGTAACGTACAGCGCCTCCTAATGACGATAGAAGACTCAAATTGCGTCGAGATTCAATACATCGTCCTCCAGCTGATTTGTCTCCAAGGGGATAGTGCTGCCTCGGCAACCAAATGGTCCGTCTCCTGTGAGTCTAGATTTTTGAATCCGACGCGAAACTGATAGTTAATTGTAACGTTCAGGGCCTCCTGATGACGATGGAACACTCAAATTGCGTCGCGATTCAATACATCGGCCTCCAGCCGACTTGTCTCCAAGGGGATTCTGCTGTCTCGGGAACCATATGAGCCGTCTCCTGTGAGTCTAGATTTTCGAATCCGACGCAAAAATGATAGTGAATTGTTACGTTCAACGCCTCCAAATGACGATAGAACACATAAATTGCGTCGAGATTCAATATATCGTCCTCCAGCCGATTTGTCTCCAAGGGGATATTGCTGCCTCGGGCACCTCATGGTCGTTCTCCTGTGAGTCTAGTTTTTCGAACCCGACGCAAAACTGATAGTTAATTGTAACGTTCAGGGGCACCTAATGACGATGGAACACTCAAATTGCGTCGAGATTCAATACATTGGCCTCCAGCCGACTTGTCTCTAAGGGGTATTGCTGCCTCGGGCACCATACGAGCCTACTCCTTAGAGTCTAGATTTTCGATTCCGACGCAAAAATGATAGTGAATTGTAACGTTCAGCTCCTCCTAATGACGATAGAACACTCAAATTGCGTCAAGATTCAATACATCGTCCTCCAGCCGATTTGTCTCCAAGGGGATATTGCTGCCTCGGGCACCAAATGGTCCGTCTCCTGTGAGTCTAGATTTTCGAATCCGACGCATAACTGATAGTTAATTGTAACGTTCAGCGCCTCCTGATGATGATGGAACACTCAAATTGCGTCGAGAGTCAATACATCGATCTCCAGCCGACTTGTCATCAAGGGGATATTGCTGCCTCGGGCTTCATGTGGTCCGTCTCCTGTGAGTCTACATTTTCGTATCCGACGAAAAACAGATAGTTAATTGTAACGTTCAGGGCCTCCTCATGACGATGGAACACTCAAAATGCGTCGAGATTCAATACATCGTCCTCCAGCTGATTTGTCTCCAAGGGGATACTGCTGCCTCGGCAACCAAATGGTCCGTCTCCTGTGAGTCTAGATTTTTGAATCCGACGCGAAACTGATAGTTAATTGTAACGTTCATTGCCTCCTGATGACGATGGAACACTCAAATTGCGTCGCGATTCAATACATCGGCCTCCAGCCGACTTGTCTCCAAGGGGATGTTGCTGTCTCGGGAACCATATGAGCCGTCTCCTGTGAGTCTAGATTTTCGAATCCGACGCAAAAATGATAGTGAATTGTTACGTTCAACGCCTCCTAATGACGATAGAACACTTAAATTGCGTCGAGATTCAATATATCGTCCTCCAGCCGATTTGTCTCCAAGGGGATATTGCTGCCTCGGGCACCTCATGGTCGTTCTCCGGTGAGTCTAGATTTTGAATCCAGCGCAAAACACATAGTTAATTGTAACGTTCAACACCTCCTAATGACGATGTAACACTCAAATTGCGTCGTGAGTCAATAAATCGACCTCCAGCCGACTTGTCTACAAGGGGATTTTGCAGCCTCGGGCTCCATGTGGTCCGTCTCCTGTGAGTCTACATTTTCGAATCCGACGCGAAACTGATAGTTAATTGCAACGTTCATTGCCTCCTAATGACGATGGAACACTCAAATTGCGACTAGATTCAAAACATCGTCCTTCAGCCCACCTGTCTCCAAGGGGATATTGCTGTCTCGGGCACCATATGATCCTTCTCCTGTGAGTAGATTTTCGAATCCGACGCTAAAATGATAGTTATTTGTAACGTTCAGGGCCTCCTAATGGCGATGGAGCACTCAAATTGCGTCGAGTCTCAATACATCGGCCTCGACCCGACTTGTATCCATGGGTCTGTTGCTGCCTCGGGAACCTTATGGTCGTTCTCCTGTGAGTCTAGATTTTCGAATCCGACGCAAAACAGATAGTTAATTGTGACGTTCACGGCCTCCTAATGACGAAGGAACACTCAAATCGCGTCGATATTCAATACATCGTCCTCCAGCCGAATTGTCTCCAAGGGGATATCGCTGCCTCGGGCACCACATTGTACGTCTCCGGTGATTCTACGTTTTCGAATCCGACGCAAAACTGATTGTTAATTCTAACGTTCAGGGCCTCCTAATGACGATGGAGCACTCAAATTGCGTCGCGATTCAATACATCGTCCTCCAGCGGACTGGTCTCCAAGGTGATATTGCTGCCTCGGACACCTAATGGTCCGTCTCCAGTAAGTCTAGATTTTCGAATCCGCCGAAAAACTGATTGTTAATTGTGACGTTCAGCGCCTCCTAATGACGATAGAATACTCAAATTGCGTCGAGATTCAATACATCAACGTCCAGCCGATTTGTCTATAAGGGGATATTGCTGTTTCGGCAACCAAATGGTCCGTCTCCTGTGAGTCTAGATTTTGACTCCGACGCGAAACTGATAGTTAATTGTAACGTTCAGGGCCTCCAAATGACGATGGAACACTCAAATTGCGTCGAGATTCAATACATCGTCCTCCAGCCGACTTGTCTCCAAAGGTCTATGGCTGCCTCGGGCACCTTATGATCGCTCTCCTGTGAGTCTAGATTTTCTAACCCGACGCAATACTGATGGTTAATTGTAATGTTCAGGGCCACCTAATGACGATGGAACACTCAAATTGCGTCATGATTCAATACATCGGCCTCCAGCCGACTTGTCTCCAAGGTGATATTGCTGTCTCGGGCACCATATGTTCCTTCTCCTGTGAGTCTAGATTTTCGAATCCGACGCAAAAATTATAGTGAATTGTAACGTTCAGCGCCTCCTAATGACGATAGAACACTCAAATTGCGTCGAGATTCAATACATCGTCCTCCAGCCGATTTGTCTCCAAGGGTCTATTGCTGCCTCGGGCACCTTATGGTCGTTCTCTTGTCAGTCTAGATTTTCGAATCCGACGCAAAAATGATATTTAATTGTAACGTTCAGGGCCTCCTAATGACGATGGAACACTCAAATTGCGTCGAGATTCAACACATCGTCCTCCACCCGACTTGTCTCCATGGGGATATTGCTGCCTCGGGCTAATTATGATCGTTCTCCTGTGTGTCTGGATTTTCGAATCCGACGCAAGATTGATAGTTAATTGTAACGTTCTTCGCCTCCTAATGACGATGGAACACTCAAATTGCGTCGAGAGTCAATACATCGACCTCCAGCCGTTTTGTCTATAAGGGGATATTGCTGCCTCGGGCTCCATGTGGTCCGACTCCTGTGAGTCTAGATTATCGAATCCGACGCGATACTGATAGTTAATTGTAACATTCAGGGCTTCCAAACGACGATGGAACGTTAAAAATGCGTCGAGATTCAATACATCGTACTTCAGCCGACTTGTTTCCAAGTGGATATTGCTGTCTCGGGCACCATATGATCCTTCTCCTGTGAGTAGATTTTCGAATCAGACGCTAAAATGATAGTTAATTGTAACGTTCAGCGCCTCCTAATGACCATGGAGCACTGAAATATCGCCGAGAGTCAATACATCGTCCTCCGGCCGACTTGTCTCCAACGGTCTATTGCTGCCTCGGGCACCTTATGGTCGTTCTACTGTGAGTCTAGATTTTCGAATCCGACGCAAAACTGATAGTTAATTGTAACGTTCAGGTTCTCCTAACGACGATGGAACCCTCAAATTGCGTCGAGATTCACTACGTTGTCCTCCAGCCGACTTGTCACCAAGGGGATATTGCTGCCTCGGGCTCGATTTGGTCCGTCTCCTGTGAGTCAAGATTTTCGAATCCGACGCAAAACTGATAGTTAATTGTAACGTTCAGCGCCTCCTAATGACGATGGAACACTCAAATTGCGTCAAGATTGAATACATCGGCCTCCAGCCGATTAGTCTCCAAGGGGATATTGCTGCCTCTGGCACCAAATTTTCCGTCTCTTGTGAGTCTAGATTTTTGAATCCGACGCGAAACTGATAGTTAATTGTACCGTTCGGGGCCTCCTAATGACGATGGAACACTCAAATTGCGTCGAGGTTCAATTCATCGTCCTTCAGCCGACTTGTCTCCAGGGGGAAATTGCTGTCTCGGGCACCATATAAACCTTCTCCTGTGAGTAGATTTTCGAATCCGTCGCTAAAATGATAGTTAATTGTAACGTTCAGCGCCTCCTAATGACGATGGAACACTCAAATTGCGTCGAGAGTCAATACATCGTCCTCCAGCCGACTTGTCTACAAGGGTCTATTGCTGCCTCGGGCACCTTATGGTCGTTCTCCTGTGAGTCTAGATTTTCGAATCCGACGCATAACTGATAGTTAATTGTAACGTTCAGGGCCTCCTAATGACGATGGAACACTCACATTGCGTCGAGATTCAATTCATCGTCCTCCAGCCGACTTGTGTCCAAGGGGATATTGCTGCCTCGGGCCCCATATGGTCCTTCTCCTGTGAGTCTAGATTTTCGAATCCGACGCGAAACTGGTTGTTAATTGTAACGTTCAGGCCCTCCTAATGACAAGCGATCACTCAAATTGAGTCGAGATTCAAGACATCGGCCTCGAGCCGACTTGTCTCCAAGAGTCTGTTGCTGCCTCGGGCACCTTATGGTCGTTCTCCTGTTAGTCTAGATTTTCTAATCCGACGCCAAACAGATAGTTAATTGTAACGTTCAGGGCCTCCTAATGACAAAGGAACACTCAAATTGCGTTGCGATCCAATACATCGCCCTCCAACGAATTGGTCTCCAAGGGGATATTGCTGCCTCGGGCACCTAATGGTCCGTCTCCAGTGAGTCTAGATTTTCGTATCCGACGAAAAACTGGTAGTTAATTGTAACATTCAGGGCCTCCTAATGACGATGGAACACTCAAATTGCGTCGCGGTCCAATACATCGTCCTCCAGCCGACTTGTCTCCAAGGGTCTACTGCTGCTTCGGGCACCTTATGATCGTTCTCCTGTGAGTCTAGATTTTCCAACCCGACACAAAACTGATAGTTAATTATAACGTTCAGGGCCACCTAATGACGATGGAATTCTCAAATTGCGTCGCGATTCAATACGGCGGCCTCCAGCCGACTTGTCTTCAAGAGGAAATTGCTGTCTAGGGCACCATATGAGCCTTCTCCTGTGAGTCTAGATTTTCGAATCCGACGCAACATGATAGTGAATTGTAACGTTCAGCGCCTCCTAATGACGATAGAACACTCAAATTGCGTCGAGATTCAATACATCGTCCTCCAGCTGATTTGTCTCCAAGGGGATATTGCTGCCTCGCCAACCAAATGGTCCGTCTCCTGTGAGTCTAGATTCTTGAATCCGACGCGAAACTGATAGTTAATTGTAACGTTCAGCGCCTCCTAATGACGATGCAACACTCAAATTGCGTGGAGAGGCAATACATCGACCTCCAGCCGACTTGTCTCCAAGGGGATATTGCTGCCTCGGGCTCCATGTGGTCCGTCTCTTGTGAGTCTACATTTTCGAATCCAACGCGAAACTGATAGTTAATTGTAACGTTCAGAGCCTCCTAATGACGAGGGAACACTCAAATTGCGTCGAGATTCATTACATCGTCCTTCAGCCGACTTGTCTCCAAGAGTCTATTGCTGCCTCGGGCACCTTATAGTCGTTCTCAGGTGAGTCTAGATTTTCGAATCCGGAGAAAAACAGATAGTTAATTGTAACGTTCAGCGCCTCCTAATGACGATGGAACACTCACATTGCGTAGAGATGCAATACATCGGCCTCGAGCCGACTTGTCTCCATGGGTCTATTGCTGCCTCGGGCACCTTATGGTCGTTCTCCTGTGGGTCTAGATTTTCGAATCCGACGCAAAACAGATAGTTAATTGTAACATTCAGGGCCTCCTCATGACGATGGAACACTCAAAATGCGTCGAGATTCAATACATCGGCATTCAGCTGACTTGTCTCCAAGAGTCTATTGCTGCCTCGGGCACCCTATGTTCGTTCTCCTGTGAGTCTAGATTTTCGAATCCGACGCAAAACAGATAGTTAATTGTAACGTTCAGGGCCTCCTAATGACGATGGAACACTCAAATTGCGTCGAGAATCAAAACATCGGCGTCGAGCTGACTTGTCTCCAAGGGGATATTGCTGCCTCGGGCACCTTATGGTCGTTCTCCTGTGAGTCTAGATTTTCGAATCCGACGCAAAACAGATAGTTAATTGCAACGATCAGGACCTCCTAATGACGAAGGAACACTCAAATTACGTCGAGATTCACTACATCGTCCTCCAGCCGACTTGTCTCCAAGGGGATATTGCTGTCTCGGGAACCATATGAGCCTTCTCCTGTGAGTCTAGAAATTCGAATCCGACGCAAAAATGATAGTGAATTGTAACGTTCAGCGCCTCCTATTGACGATAGAACACTCAAATTGCGTCGAGATTCATTACATCGCCCTCCAGCCGATTTGTCTCCAAGGGGATACTGCTGCCTCGGCAACCAAATGGTCCGTCTCCTGTGAGTCTAGATTTTTGAATCCGACGCGAAACTGATAGTTAATTGTAATGTTCAGGGCCACCTAATGACGATGGAACACTCAATTTGCGTCGAGATTCAATACATCGTCCTCCAGGCGACTTGTCTCCAAGGGGATATTGCTGCCTCGGGCACCTCATGGTCGTTCTCCGGTGAGTCTACATTTTCGAATCCGGCGCAAAACAGATAGTTAATTGTAATGTTCAGCGCCTCCTAATAACGATGTAACACTCAAATTGCGTCGAGAGTCAATAAATCGACCTCCAGCCGACTTGTCTTCAAGGGGATTTTGCAGCCTCGGGCTCCATGTGGTCCGTCTCCTGTGAGTCTACATTTTCGAATCCGACGCGAAACTGATAGTTAATTGTAACGTTCATTGCCTCCTAATGACGATGGAACACTCAAATTGCGTCTAGATTCAAAACATCGTCCTCCAGCCGACTTGTCTCCAAGGGGATATCGCTGCCTCGGGCACCACATTGTACGTCTCCGGGGATTCTACGTTTCCGAATCCGACGCAAAACTGATTGTTAATTCTAACGTTCAGGGCCTCCTAATGACGATGGATCACTCAAATTGCGTCGATATTCAATACATCGTCCTCCAGCCGAATTGTCTCCAAGGGGATATCGCTGCCTCGGGCACCACATTGTACGTCTCCGGTGATTCTACGTTTTCGAATCCGACGCAAAACTGATTGTTAATTCTAACGTTCAGGGCCTCCTAATGACGATGGAGCACTCAAATTGCGTCGCGATTCAATACATCGTCCTCCAGCGGACTGGTCTCCAAAGTGATATTGCTGCCTCGGGCACCTAATGGTCCGTCTCCAGTAAGTCTAGATTTTCGAATCCGCCGAAAAACTGATTGTTAATTGTGACGTTCAGCGCCTCCTAATGACGATAGAATACTCAAATTGCGTCGAGATTCAATACATCAACGTCCAGCCGATTTGTCTATAAGGGGATATTGCTGTTTCGGCAACCAAATGGTCCGTCTCCTGTGAGTCTAGATTTTGACTCCGACGCGAAACTGATAGTTAATTGTAACGTTCAGGGCCTCCAAATGACGATGGAACACTCAAATTGCGTCGAGATTCAATACATCGTCCTCCAGCCGACTTGTCTCCAAACGTCTATGGCTGCCTCGGGCACCTTATGATCGCTCTCCTGTGAGTCTAGATTTTCTAACCCGACGCAATACTGATGGTTAATTGTAATGTTCAGGGCCACCTAATGACGATGGAACACTCAAATTGCGTCATGATTCAATACATCGTCCTCCAGCCGATTTGTCTCCAAGGGTCTATTGCTGCCTCGGGCACCTTATGGTCGTTCTCTTGTCAGTCTAGATTATCGAATCCGACGCAAAAATGATGTTTAATTGTAACGTTCAGGGCCTCCTAATGACGATGGAACACTCAAATTGCGTCGAGATTCAATACATCGTCCTCCACCCGACTTGTCTCCATGGGGATATTGCTGCCTCGGGCTAATTATGATCGTTCTCCTGTGTGTCTGGATTTTCGAATCCGACGCAAAATTGATAGTTAATTGTAACGTTCTTCGCCTCCTAATGACGATGGAACACTCAAATTGCGTCGAGAGTCAATACATCGACCTCCAGCCGTTTTGTCTATAAGGGGATATTGCTGCCTCGGGCTCCATGTGGTCCGACTCCTGTGAGTCTAGATTATCGAATCCGACGCGATACTGATAGTTAATTGTAACGTTCAGGGCCTCCTAATGACAAAGGAACACTCAAATTGCGTTGCGATCCAATACATCGCCCTCCAACGAATTGGTCTCCAAGGGGATATTGCTGCCTCGGGCACCTAATGGTCCGTCTCCAGTGAGTCTAGATTTTCGTATCCGACGAAAAACTGGTAGTTAATTGTAACATTCAGGGCCTCCTAATGACGATGGAACACTCAAATTGCGTCGCGGTCCAATACATCGTCCTCCAGCCGACTTGTCTCCAAGGGTCTACTGCTGCTTCGGGCACCTTATGATCGTTCTCCTGTGAGTCTAGATTTTCCAACCCGACACAAAACTGATAGTTAATTATAACGTTCAGGGCCACCTAATGACGATGGAATACTCAAATTGCGTCGCGATTCAATACGGCGGCCTCCAGCCGACTTGTCTTCAAGAGGAAATTGCTGTCTCGGGCACCATATGAGCCTTCTCCTGTGAGTCTAGATTTTCGAATCCGACGCAACATGATAGTGAATTGTAACGTTCAGCGCCTCCTAATGACGATAGAACACTCAAATTGCGTCGAGATTCAATACATCGTCCTCCAGCTGATTTGTCTCCTAGGGGATATTGCTGCCTCGCCAACCAAATGGTCCGTCTCCTGTGAGTCTAGATTCTTGAATCCGACGCGAAACTGATAGTTAATTGTAACGTTCAGCGCCTCCTAATGACGATGCAACACTCAAATTGCGTGGAGAGGCAATACATCGACCTCCAGCCAACTTGTCTCCAAGGGGATATTGCTGCCTCGGGCTCCATGTGGTCCGTCTCTTGTGAGTCTACATTTTCGAATCCAACGCGAAACTGATAGTTAATTGTAACGTTCAGAGCCTCCTAATGACGAGGGAACACTCAAATTGCGTCGAGATTCATTACATCGTCCTTCAGCCGACTTGTCTCCAAGAGTCTATTGCTGCCTCGGGCACCTTATAGTCGTTCTCAGGTGAGTCTAGATTTTCGAATCCGGAGAAAAACAGATAGTTAATTGTAACGTTCAGCGCCTCCTAATGACGATGGAACACTCACATTGCGTAGAGATGCTATACATCGGCCTCGAGCCGACTTGTCTCCATGGGTCTATTGCTGCCTCGGGCACCTTATGGTCGTTCTCCTGTGGGTCTAGATTTTCGAATCCGACGCAAAACAGATAGTTAATTGTAACGTTCAGGGCCTCCTCATGACGATGGAACACTCAAAATGCGTCGAGATTCAATACATCGGCATTCAGCTGACTTGTCTCCAAGAGTCTATTGCTGCCTCGGGCACCCTATGTTCGTTCTCCTGTGAGTCTAGATTTTCGAATCCGACGCAAAACAGATAGTTAATTGTAACGTTCAGGGCCTCCTAATGACGATGGAACACTCAAATTGCGTCGAGAATCGAAACATCGGCGTCGAGCTGACTTGTCTCCAAGGGGATATTGCTGCCTCGGGCACCTTATGGTCGTTCTCCTGTGAGTCTAGATTTTCGAATCCGACGCAAAACAGATAGTTAATTGCAACTTTCAGGACCTCCTAATGACGAAGGAACACTCAAATTACGTCGAGATTCACTACATCGTCCTCCAGCCGACTTGTCTCCAAGGGGATATTGCTGTCTCGGGAACCATATGAGCCTTCTCCTGTGAGTCTAGATATTCGAATCCGACGCAAAAATGATAGTGAATTGTAACGTTCAGCGCCTCCTATTGACGATAGAACACTCAAATTGCGTCGAGATTCATTACATCGCCCTCCAGCCGATTTGTCTCCAAGGGGATACTGCTGCCTCGGCAACCAAATGGTCCGTCTCCTGTGAGTCTAGATTTTTGAATCCGACGCGAAACTGATAGTTAATTGTAACGTTCAGGGCCACCTAATGACGATGGAACACTCAAATTGCGGCGAGATTCAATACATCGTCCTCCAGGCGACTTGTCTCCAAGGGGATATTGCTGCCTCGGGCACCTCATGGTCGTTCTCCGGTGAGTCTACATTTTCGAATCCGGCGCAAAACAGATAGTTAATTGTAATGTTCAGCGCCTCCTAATAACGATGTAACACTCAAATTGCGTCGAGAGTCAATAAATCGACCTCCAGCCGACTTGTCTTCAAGGGGATTTGGCAGCCTCGGGCTCCATGTGGTCCGTCTCCTGTGACTCTACATTTTCGAATCCGACGCGAAACTGATAGTTAATTGTAACGTTCATTGCCTCCTAATGACGATGGAACACTCAAATTGCGTCTAGATTCAAAACATCGTCCTTCAGCCCACTTGTCTCCAAGGGGATATTGCTGTCTCGGGCACCATATGATCCTTCTCCTGTGAGTTGATTTTCGAATCCGACGCTAAAATGATAGTTATTTGTAACGTTCAGGGCCTCCTAATGGTGATGGAACACTCAAATTGCGTCGAGTCTCTATACATCGGCCTCGAGCCGACTTGTCTCCATGGGTCTATTGCTGCCTCGGGCACCTTATGGTCGTTCTCCTGTGAGTCTAGATTTTCGAATCCGACGCAAAACAGATAGTTAATTGTGACGTTCAGGGCCTCCTAATGACGATGGATCACTCAAATTGCGTCGCGATTCAATACATCGTCCTCCAGCGGACTGGTCTCCAAGGTGATATTGCTGCCTCGGGCACCTAATGGTCCGTCTCCAGTGAGTCTAGATTTTCGAATTCGACGAAAAACTGGTAGTTAATTGTAACATTTAGGGCCTCCTAATGACGATGGAACACTCAAATTGCGTCGCGATTCAATACATCGTCCTCCAGCCGAATTGTCTCCAAGGGTCTATTGCTGCCTCGGGCACCTTATGATCGTTCTCCTGTGAGTCTAGATTTTCGAACCCGACGCAAAACTGATAGTTAATTGTAACGTTCAGGGGCATCTAATGACAATGGAACACTCAAATTGCGTCGAGATTCAATACATCGTCCTCCAGCCGATTTGTCTCCAAGGGTCATTTGTTGCCTCGGGCACCTTATGGTCATTCTCTTGTCAGTCTAGATTTTCGAATCCGACGCAAAAATGATATTTAATTGTAACGTTCAGGGCCTAATAATAACGATGGAACACTCAAATTGCGTCGAGATTCGCTACGTTGTCCTCCGGCCGACTTGTCTCCAAGGGGATATTGCTTCCTCGGGCTCGATTTGGTCCGTCTCCAGTGAGTCAAGCTTTTCGAATCCGACGCTAAACTGATAGTTAATTGTACCGTTCAGCGCCTCCTAATGACGATGGAACACTCAAATTCCGTCGAGAGTCAATACATCGACCTCCAGCCGTTTTGTCTATAAGGGGATATTGCTGCCTCGGGCTCCATGTGGGCCGTCTCCTGTGAGTCTAGATTATCGAATCCGACGCGAAACTGATAGTTAATTGTAACATTCAGGGCATCCAAATGACGATGGAACACTCAAATTGCGTCGAGATTCAATACATCGGCCTCCAGCCGATTAGTCTCCAAGGGGATATTGCTGCCTCTGGCACCAGATTTTCCGTCTCCTGCGAGTCTAGATTTTTGAATCCGACGCGAAACTGATAGTTAATTGTAACGTTCAGGGCCTCCTAATGACGATGGAACACTCAAATTGCGTCGAGGTTCAATTCATCGTCCTTCAGCCGACTTGTCTCCAAGGGGATATTGCTGTCTCGGGCACCATATGAACCTTCTCCTGTGAGTAGATTTTCGAATCCGTCGCTAAAATAATAGTTAATTGTAACGTTCAGCGCCTCCTAATGACGATGGAACACTCAAATTGCGTCGAGAGTCAATACATCGTCCTCCAGCCGACTTGTCTCCAAGTGTCTATTGCTGCCTCGGGCACCTTATGGTCGTTCTCCTGTGAGACTAGATTTTCGAATCCGACGCAAAAATGACAGTTAATTGTAACGGTCAGGGCCTCCTAATGACGATGGAACAATCAAATTGCGTCGAGATTCAATACATCGGCCTCCAGCCGACTTGTCTCAAAGGGTCTGTTGCCGCCTTTGGCACCTTATGGTCGTTCTCCTGTGAGTCTAGATTTTCGAATCCGACGCATAACTGATAATTAATTGTAACGTTCAGGGCCTCCTAATGACGATGGAACACTCACATTGCGTCGAGATTCAATTCATCGTCCTCCAGCCGACTTGTGTCCAAGGGGATATTGCTGCCTCGGGCGCCATATGGTCCTTCTCCTGTGAGTCTAGATTTTCGAATCCGTCGCGAAACTGATAGTTAATTGTAACGTTCAGGCCCTCCTAATGACAAGGGAACACTCAAATTGTGTCGAGATTCAAGACATCGGCCTCGAGCCGACTTGTCTCCAATAGTCTATTGCTGCCTCGGGCACCTTATGGTCGTTCTCCTGTGAGTCTAGATTTTCTAATCCAACGCCAAACAGATAGTTAATTGTAACGTTCAGGGCCTCCTAATGACAAAGGAACACTCAAATTGCGTTGCGAACCAATACATCGCCCTCCAGCGAACTGGTCTCCAAGGGGATATTGCTGCCTCGGGAACCTAATGGTCCGTCTCCAGTGAGTCTAGATTTTTGAATCCGACGCGAAACTGATAGTTAATTGTAACGTTCAGCGCCTCCTAATGACGATGCAACACTCAAATTGCGTGGAGAGGCAATACATCGACCTCCAGCCGACTTGTCTCCAAGGGGATATTGCTGCCTCGGGCTCCATGTGGTCCTTCTCTTGTGGGTCTACATTTTCGAATCCGACGCGAAACTGATAGTTAATTGTAACGTTCAGAGCCTGCTAATGACGAGGGAACACTCAAATTGCGTCGATATTCAATACATCGTCCTTCAGCCGACTTGTGTCCAAGAGTCTATTGCTGCCTCGGGCACCTTGTAGTCGTTCTCCGGTGAGTCTAGATTTTCGAATGCGGCGCAAAACAGATAGTTAATTGTAACGTTCCGCGCCTCCTAATGACGATGGAACACTCAAATTGCGTAGAGATTCAATACATCGGCCTCGAGCCGACTTGTCTCCAAGGGGATATAGCTGTCTCGGGCACCATATGAGCCTCCTCCTGTGAGTCTAGATTTTCGAATCCGACGCAAGAAAGATAGTGAATTGTATCGTTCAGCGCCTCCTAATGACGATAGAACACTCAAATTGCGTCGAGATTCAATACATCGTCGTCCAGCTGATTTGTCTCCAAGGGGATATTGCTGCCTCGGGCCCCAAATGGTCCGTCTACTGTGAGTCTAGATATTTGAATCCGACGCGAAACTGATAGTTAATTGTAACGGTCTGGGCCTCCTAATGACGATGGAACACTCAAATTGCGTCGCGATTCAATACATCGGCCTGCAGCCGACTTGTCTTTAAGGGATATTGCTGTCTCGGGAACCATATGAGCCGTCTCCTGTGAGTCTAGATTTTCGAATCCGACGCAAAAATGATAGTGAATTGTTACGTTCAACGCCTCCTAATGACGATAGAACACTCAAATTGCGTCGAGATTCAATATATCGTCCTCCAGCCGATTTGTCTCCAAGGGGATATTGCTGCCTCGGGCACCTCATGGTCGTTCTCCGGTGAGTCTAGATTTTCGAATCCGGCGCAAAACAGATAGTTAATTGTAACGTTCAGCGCCTCCTAATGACGATGTAACACTCAAATTGCGTCGAGAGTCAATAAATCGACTCCCAGCCGACTTGTCTACAAGGGGATTTTGCAGCCTCGGGCTCCATGTGGTCCGTCTCCTGTGAGTCTACATTTTCGAATCCGACGCGAAACTGATAGTTAATTGTAACGTTCATTGCCTCCTAATGACGATGGAACACTCAAATTGCGTCTAGATTCAAAACATCGTCCTTCAGCCCACTTGTCTCCAAGGGGATATTGCTGTCTCGGGCAAAATATGATCCTTTTCCTGTGAGTTGATTTTCGAATCCGACGCTAAAATGATAGTTATTTGTAACGTTCAGGGCCGCCTAATGGCGATGGAACACTCAAATTGCGTCGAGTCTCAATACATCGGCCTGGAGCCGACTTGTCTCCATGGGTCTATTGCTGCCTCGGGCACCTTATGGTCGTTCTCCTGTGAGTCTAGATTTTCGAATCCGACGCAAAACAGATAGTTAATTGTGACGTTCAGGGCCTCCTAATGACGAATGAACACTCAAATCGCGTCGAGATTCAATACATCGTCCTCCAGCCGACTAGTCTCCAAGGGGATATCGCTGCCTCGGGCACCACATTGTACGTCTTCGGTGATTCTACGTTTTCGAATCCGACGCAAAACTGATTGTTAATTCTAACGTTCAGGGCCTTCTAATGACGATGGAGCACTCAAATTGCGTCGCGATTCAATACATCGTCCTCCAGCGGACTGGTCTCCAAGGTGATATTGCTGCCTCGGGCACCTAATGGTCCGTCTCCAGTGAGTCTAGATTTTCGAATCCGACGAAAAACTGGTAGTTAATTTTAACATTCAGGGCCTCCTAATGACGATGGAACACACAAATTGCGTCGCGATCCAATACATCGTCCTCCAGCCGAATTGTCTCCAAGGTCTATTGCTGCCTCGGGCACCTTATGATCGTTCTCCTGTGAGTCTAGATTTTCGAACCCGACGCAAAACTGATAGTTAATTGTAACGTTCAGGGGCATCTAATGACGATGGAACACTCAAATTGCGTCGAGATTCAATACATCGGCCTCCAGCCGACTTGTCTCCAAGGGGATATTGCTGTCTCGGGCACCATATGAGCCGTCTCTTGAGAGTCTAGATTTTCGAATCCGACGCAAAAATGATAGTGAATTGTAACGTTCAGCGCCTCCTAATGACGATAGAACACTCAAATTGCGTCGAGATTCAATACATCGTCCTACAGCCGATTTGTCTCCAAGGGGATATTGCTGTCTCCTGCACCTTATGATCGTTCTCCTGTGAGTCTAGATTTTCGAACCCGACGCAAAACTGATAGTTAATTGTAACGTTCAGGGGGTCCTAATGACGATGGAGCACTCAAATTTCGTCGCGATTCAATACATCGTCCTCCAGGGGACTGGTCTCGAAGGGGATATTGCTGCCTCAGGCACCTTATGGTCCGTCTCCAGTAAGTCTAGATTTTCGAATCCGACGAAAAACTGATAGTTAATAGTAACGTTCAGCGCCTCCTAATGACTATAGAATACTCAAATTGCATCGAGATTCAATACATCAACGTCCAGCCGATTTGTCTATAAGGGGATATTGCTGAGTCGGCAACCAAATGGTCCGACTCCTGTGAGTCTAGATATTTGAATCCGACGCGAAACCTGATAGTTAATTGTAACGTTTAGGCCCTCCTAATGACGATGGAACACTCAAATTGCGCCGAGATTCAATACATCGTCCTTCAGCCGATTTGTCTCCAAGGGTCTATTGCTGCCTTGGGCACCTTATGATCGCTCTCCTGTGAGTCTAGATTTTCGAACCCGACACAAGACTGATAGTTAATTATAACGTTCAGGGCCACATATTGACGATGGAACACTCAAATAGCGTCGCGATTCAATACATCGGCCTCCAGCCGACTTGTCTCCAAGGGGATACTGCTGCCTCGGCAACCAAATGGTCCGTCTCCTGTGAGTCTAGATTTTTGAATCCGACGCGATACTGATAGTTAATTGTAACGTTCAGCGCCTCCTAACGACGATGTAACACTCAAATTGCGTCGAGAGTCAATAAATCGACCTCCAGCCGACTTGTCTACAAGGGGATTTTGCAGCCTCGGGCTCCATGTGGTCCGTCTCCTGTGAGTCTACATTTTCGAATCCGACGCGAAACTGATTGTTAATTGTAACGTTCATTGCCTCCTAATGACGATGGAACACTCAAATTGCGTCTAGATTCAAAACATCGTCCTTCAGCCCACTTGTCTCCAAGGGGATATTGCTGTCTCGGGCACCATATGATCCTTCTCCTGTGAGTTGATTTTCGAATCCGACGCTAAAATGATAGTTATTTGTAACGTTCAGGGCCGCCTAATGGCGATGGAACACTCAAATTGCGTCGAGTCTCAATACATCGGCCTGGAGCCGACTTGTCTCCATGGGTCTATTGCTGCCTCGGGCACCTTATGGTCGTTCTCCTGTGAGTCTAGATTTTCGAATCCGACGCAAAACAGATTGTTAATTGTGACGTTCAGGGCCTTCTAATGACGAAGGAACACTCAAATCGCGTCGAGATTCAAGACATCGTCCTCCAGCCGATTTGTCTCCAAGGGTCTATTGCTGCCTCGGGCACCTTATGATCGTTCTCCTGTGAGTCTAGATTTTCGAACCCGACGCAAAACTGATAGTTAATTGTAACGTTCAGGGGCATCTAATGACGATGGAACACTCAAATTGCGTCGCGATTCAATACATCGGCCTCCAGCCGACTTGTCTCCAAGGGGATATTGCTGTCTCGGGCACCATATGAGCCGTCTCTTGAGGGTCTAGATTTTCGAATCCGACGCAAAAATGATAGTGAATTGTAACGTTCAGTGCCTCCTAATGACGATAGAACACTCAAATTGCGTCGAGATTCAATACATCGTCCTCCAGCCGATTTGTCTCCAAGGGGATATTGCTGTCTCCTGCACCTTATGATCGTTCTCCTGTGAGTCTAGATTTTCGAACCCGACGCAAAACTGATAGTTAATTGTAACATTCAGGGGGTCCTAATGACGATGGAGCACTCAAATTTCGTCGCGATTCAATACATCGTCCCAGCGGACTGGTCTCGAAGGGGATATTGCTGCCTCGGGCACCTTATGGTCCGTCTCCAGTAAGTCTAGATTTTCGAATCCGACGAAAAACTGATAGTTAATTGTAACGTTCAGCGCCTCCTAATGACTATAGAATACTCAAATTGCGTCGAGATTCAATACATCAACGTCCAGCCGATTTGTCTATAAGGGGATATTGCTGCCTCGGCAACCAAATGGTCCGTCTCCTGTGAGTCTAGATATTTGAATCCGACGCGAAACCTGATAGTTAATTGTAACGTTCAGGCCCTCCTAATGACGATGGAACACTCAAATTGCGCCGAGATTCAATACATCGTCCTTCAGCCGACTTGTCTCCAAGGGTCTATTGCTGCCTCGGGCACCTTATGATCGCTCTCCTGTGAGTCTAGATTTTCGAACCCGACACAATACTGATAGTTAATTATAACGTTCAGGGCCACATATTGATGATGGAACACTCAAATAGCGTCGCGATTCAATACATCGGCCTCCAGCCGACTTGTCTCCAAGGGGATATTGCTGTCTCGGGAACCATATGAGCCGTCTCCTGTGAGTCTAGATTTTCGAATCCGACGCAAAAATGATAGTGAATTGTTACGTTCAACGCCTTCTAATGACGATAGAACACTCAAATTGCGTCGAGATTCAATATATCGTCCTCCAGCCGATTTATCTCCAAGGGGATATTGCTGCCTCGGGCACCTCAATTTGCGTCGCGATTCAATACATCGTCCTCCAGCGGACTGGTCTCGAAGGGGATATTGCTGCCTTGGACACCTTTTGGTCCGTCTCCAGTAAGTCTAGATTTTCGAATCCGACGAAAAACTGATAGTTAATTGTAACGTACAGGGCCTCCTAATGACGATTGAATACTCAAATTGCCGCGAGATTCAATACATCAACGTCCAGCCGATTTGTCTATAAGGGGCTATTGCTGCCTCGGCAACCAATTGGTCCGTCTCTGTGAGTCTAGATTTTTGAATCCGACGCGAAACCTGATAGTTAATTGTAACGTTCAGGGCCTCCTAATGACGAAGGAACACTCAAATCGCGTCGAGATTCACTATATCGTCCTCCAGCAGACTTGTCTCCAAGGGGATGTCGCTGCCTCGAGCACCACATGGTCCGTCTCCGGTGACTCTACGTTTTCGAATCCGACGCAAAACTATTAGGTAATTGTAACGTTCAGGGGCTCCTAATGACGATGGAGCACTCAAATTGCGTCGTGATTCAATACATCGTCCTCCAGCGGACTGGTCTCCAAGGGGATATTGCTGCCTCGGGCACCTAATGGTCCGTCTCCAGTGAGTCTAGATTTTCGAATCCGAAGAAAAACTGATAGCTAATTGTAATGTTCAGGGCCTCCTAATGACGATGGAACACTCAATCTGCGTCGCGATCCAATACATCGTCCTCCAGCCGACTTGTCTCCAAGGACCTATTGCTGCCTCGGGCACCTTATGATCGATCTCCAGTGAGTCTAGATTTTCGAACACGACGCAAAACTGATAATTAATTGTAACGTTCAGGGGCACCTAGTGACGATGGAACACTCAAATTGCGTCGAGATTCAATACAACGGCCTCCAGCCGACTTGTCTCCAACGGGATATTGCTGTCTCGGGCACCATAAGAGCCTTCTCCTGAAAGTCTAGATTTTCGAATCCGACGCAAAAATGATAGTGAATTGTAACGGTCAGCACCTCCTAATGACGATAGAACACTCAAATTGCGTCGAGATTCAATACATCGTCCTCCAGCCGATTTGTCTCCAAGTGGATATTGCTGCCTCGGGCACCAAATGGTCCGTCTCCTGTGAGTCTAGATTTTCGAATCCGACGCAAAAATGAAATTTAATTGTAACGTTCAGCGCCTCCTAATGACGATGGAACACTCATATTGCGTCGAGAGTCACTACATCGACCTCCAGCCGACTTGTCTGCAAGGGTATATTGCGGCCTCGGGCCCGATGTGGTCCGTCTGCTGTGAGTCTAGATTTTCGAATCAGACGCAAAACTGATAGTTAATTGTAACGTTCAGGGCCTCCTAATGACGATGGAGCACTCAATTGAGTCGCGATTCAATACATCGTCCTCCAGCGGACTGGTCTCCAAGGGGATATTGCTGCCTCGGGCACCTTATGGTTCGACTCCAGTGAGACTAGATTTTCGAATCCGACGAAAAACTGATAGTTAATTGTAAATTTCAGGGCCTCCTAATGGCAATGGAACACTCAAATTGCGTCGAGAGTCATTACATCGTCCTCCAGCCGACTTGTCTCCAAGAGTCCATTGCTGCCTCAGGCACCTTATGATCGTTCTCCTGTGAGTCTAGATTTTCGAACCCGGCACAAAACTGATAGTTAATAGTAAGGTTCAGGGCCACCTAATGACGATGAAACACTCAAATTGCCTCGCGATCCAATACATCACCCTGCAGCCGACTTGTCTCCAGGGGTCTATTGCTGCCTCGGGCACCCTATGGTCGTTATCCTGTACGTCTAGATTTTCGATTCCGACGCATAACTGATAGTTAATTGTAATGTTCGGGGCTTCCTAATGACGATGGAACATTCAAATTGCGTCCAGATTCAATATATCGGTATTCAGCCGAATTGCCTCCAAGGGTCTATTGCTTCCTGGGGCTGCTTATGATCGCTCTGTTGTAAGTCTAGATATTATAATCCGACGCAAAACTGATAGTTAATTGTAATGTTCAGGGCCTCCTAATGACGATGGAACACTCAAATAGCGTTGCGATTCAATACATCGTCCTCCAGCGGACTGGTCTCCAGGGGGATATAGCCTCGGGCACCTTATGGTCTGTCTCCAGTGAGTCTAGCTTTTCGAATCCGACGAAAAACTGATAGTTAATTGTAACATTCAGGGCCTCCTAATGACGATGTAGCACTCAAATTGCGTCCTGATTCAATACATCGTCCTCCAGCGGACTGGTCTCCAAGGGGATATTGCTGCCTCGGGCACCTAATGGTCCGTCTGCAGTGAGTCTAGATTTTCGAATCCGACGAAAAACTGATAGTTAATTGTAACATTCAGGGCCTTCTAATGACGATGGAACACTCAAATTGCGTCGCGATCCAATACGTCGTCCTCCAGCCGACTTGTCTACAAAAGTCTATTGCTGCTCGTTCACCTTATGATCGTTCTCCTGTGAGTCTAGATTTTCGAACCCGACGCAAAACTCATAGTTAATTGTAACGTTCAGGGGCACCTAATTACGATGGAACACTCAAATTGCGTCGAGATTCAATACATCGGCCTCCAGCCGACTTGTCTTCAAGGGGATATTGCTGTCTCGGGCACCATATGAGCCTTCTCCTGTGAGTCTAGATTTTCGAATCCGACGCAAAAATGATAGTGAATTGTAACGTTCAGCGCCTCGTAATGACGATAGAACACTCAAATTTGCGTCGAGATTCAGTACATCGTCCTCCAGCCGATTTGTCTCCAAGGGGATATTGCTGCCTCGGGCACCAAGTGGTGCGTCTCCTGTGAGTCTAGATTTTTGAATCTGACGCGAAACTGATAGTTAATTGAAACGTTCAGGGCCTCCTAATGACAATGGAACACTCAAATTGCGTCGAGATCCAATACATCGTCCCTCAGCCGACTTGTCCCCAAGGGGATATTTCTGTCTCGGGCACCACATGATCCTTCTCCTGTGAGTAGATTTTCGAATCCGACGCTAAAATAATAGTTAATTGTAACGTTCAGCGCCTCCCATTGACGATGGAACACTCAAATTGCGTCGAGAGTCAATACATCGTCCTCCAGCCGACTTGTCTCCAAGGGTCTATTGCTGCCTCGGGCACCTTATGGTCGTTCTCTTGTGAGTCTAGATTTTCGAATCCGACGCAAAAATGTTACTTAATTGTAACGTCAGCGCCTCCTTATGACGATGGAACACTCACATTGCGTCGAGATTCAATAAATCGGCCTCCAGCCGACTTGTCTCCAAGGGTCTGTTGCTGCCTCTGGCACCTTATGGTCGTTCTCCTGTGAGTCTAGATTTTCGAATTCGACGCGAAACTGATAGTTAATTGTAACGTTCATTGCCTCCTAATGACGATGGAACACTCAAATTGCGTCTAGATTCAAAACATCGTCCTTCAGCCCACTTGTCTCCAAGGGGATATTGCTGTCTCGGGCAAAATATGATCCTTTTCCTGTGAGTTGATTTTCGAATCCGACGCTAAAATGATAGTTATTTGTAACGTTCAGGGCCGCCTAATGGCGATGGAACACTCAAATTGCGTCGAGTCTCAATACATCGGCCTGGAGCCGACTTGTCTCCATGGGTCTATTGCTGCCTCGGGCACCTTATGGTCGTTCTCCTGTGAGTCTAGATTTTCGAATCCGACGCAAAACAGATAGTTAATTGTCACGTTCAGGGCCTCCTAATGACGAATGAACACTCAAATCGCGTCGAGATTCAATACATCGTCCTCCAGCCGACTAGTCTCCAAGGAGATATCGCTGCCTCGGGCACCACGTTGTACGTCTTCGGTGATTCTACGTTTTCGAATCCGACGCAAAACTGATTGTTAATTCTAACGTTCAGGGCCTTCTAATGACGATGGAGCACTCAAATTGCGTCGCGATTCAATACATCGTCCTCCAGCGGACTGGTCTCCAAGGTGATATTGCTGCCTCGGGCACCTAATGGTCCGTCTCCAGTGAGTCTAGATTTTCGAATCCGACGAAAAACTGGTAGTTAATTTTAACATTCAGGGCCTCCTAATGACGATGGAACACACAAATTGCGTCGCGATCCAATACATCGTCCTCCAGCCGAATTGTCTCCAAGGTCTATTGCTGCCTCGGGCACCTTATGATCGTTCTCCTGTGAGTCTAGATTTTCGAACCCGACGCAAAACTGATAGTTAATTGTAACGTTCAGGGGCATCTAATGACGATGGAACACTCAAATTGCGTCGAGATTCAATACATCGGCCTCCAGCCGACTTGTCTCCAAGGGGATATTGCTGTCTCGGGCACCATATGAGCCGTCTCTTGAGAGTCTAGATTTTCGAATCCGACGCAAAAATGATAGTGAATTGTAACGTTCAGCGCCTCCTAATGACGATAGAACACTCAAATTGCGTCGAGATTCAATACATCGTCCTACAGCCGATTTGTCTCCAAGGGGATATTGCTGTCTCCTGCACCTTATGATCGTTCTCCTGTGAGTCTAGATTTTCGAACCCGACGCAAAACTGATAGTTAATTGTAACGTTCAGGGGGTCCTAATGACGATGGAGCACTCAAATTTCGTCGCGATTCAATACATCGTCCTCCAGGGGACTGGTCTCGAAGGGGATATTGCTGCCTCAGGCACCTTATGGTCCGTCTCCAGTAAGTCTAGATTTTCGAATCCGACGAAAAACTGATAGTTAATAGTAACGTTCAGCGCCTCCTAATGACTATAGAATACTCAAATTGCATCGAGATTCAATACATCAACGTCCAGCCGATTTGTCTATAAGGGGATATTGCTGAGTCGGCAACCAAATGGTCCGTCTCCTGTGAGTCTAGATATTTGAATCCGACGCGAAACCTGATAGTTAATTGTAACGTTTAGGCCCTCCTAATGACGATGGAACACTCAAATTGCGCCGAGATTCAATACATCGTCCTTCAGCCGATTTGTCTCCAAGGGTCTATTGCTGCCTTGGGCACCTTATGATCGCTCTCCTGTGAGTCTAGATTTTCGAACCCGACACAAGACTGATAGTTAATTATAACGTTCAGGGCCACATATTGACGATGGAACACTCAAATAGCGTCGCGATTCAATACATCGGCCTCCAGCCGACTTGTCTCCAAGGGGATACTGCTGCCTCGGCAACCAAATGGTCCGTCTCCTGTGAGTCTAGATTTTTGAATCCGACGCGATACTGATAGTTAATTGTAACGTTCAGCGCCTCCTAATGACGATGTAACACTCAAATTGCGTCGAGAGTCAATAAATCGACCTCCAGCCGACTTGTCTACAAGGGGATTTTGCAGCCTCGGGCTCCATGTGGTCCGTCTCCTGTGAGTCTACATTTTCGAATCCGACGCGAAACTGATTGTTAATTGTAACGTTCATTGCCTCCTAATGACGATGGAACACTCAAATTGCGTCTAGATTCAAAACATCGTCCTTCAGCCCACTTGTCTCCAAGGGGATATTGCTGTCTCGGGCACCATATGATCCTTCTCCTGTGAGTTGATTTTCGAATCCGACGCTAAAATGATAGTTATTTGTAACGTTCAGGGCCGCCTAATGGCGATGGAACACTCAAATTGCGTCGAGTCTCAATACATCGGCCTTGAGCCGACTTGTCTCCATGGGTCTATTGCTGCCTCGGGCACCTTATGGTCGTTCTCCTGTGAGTCTAGATTTTCGAATCCGACGCAAAACAGATTGTTAATTGTGACGTTCAGGGCCTCCTAATGACGAAGGAACACTCAAATCGCGTCGAGATTCAATACATCGGCCTCCAGCCGACTTGTCTCCAAGGGGATATTGCTGTCTCGGGCACCATATGAGCCGTCTCTTGAGGGTCTAGATTTTCGAATCCGACGCAAAAATGATAGTGAATTGAAACGTTCAGTGCCTCCTAATGACGATAGAACACTCAAATTGCGTCGAGATTCAATACATCGTCCTCCAGCCGATTTGTCTCCAAGGGGATATTGCTGTCTCCTGCACCTTATGATCGTTCTCCTGTGAGTCTAGATTTTTGAACCCGACACAATACTGATAGTTAATTATAACGTTCAGGGCCACATATTGACGATGGAACACTCAAATTGCGTCTAGATCCAAAACATAGTCCATCAGCCCACTTGTCTCCAAGGGAATATTGCTGTCTCGGGCACCATATGATCCTTCTCCTGTGAGTAGATTTTCGTATCCGACGCTAAAATGATAGTTATTTGTAACGTTCTGGGCCTCCTAATGGCGATGGAACACTCAAATTGCGTCGAGTTTGAATACATCGGCCTCGAGCCGACTTGTCTCCATGGGTCTATTGCTGCCTCGGACACCTTATGGTCGTTCTCCTGTGAGTCTAGATTTTCGAATCCGACGCAAAACAGATAGTTAATTGTAACGTTCAGGGCCTCCTAATGACGAAGGAACACTCAAATCGCGTCGAGATTCACTATATCGTCCTCCAGCAGACTTGTCTCCAAGGGGATGTCGCTGCCTCGAGCACCACATGGTCCGTCTCCGGTGACTCTACGTTTTCGAATCCGACGCAAAACTATTAGGTAATTGTAACGTTCAGGGGCTCCTAATGACGATGGAGCACTCAAATTGCGTCGTGATTCAATACATCGTCCTCCAGCGGACTGGTCTCCAAGGGGATATTGCTGCCTCGGGCACCTAATGGTCCGTCTCCAGTGAGTCTAGATTTTCGAATCCGAAGAAAAACTGATAGCTAATTGTAATGTTCAGGGCCTCCTAATGACGATGGAACACTCAATCTGCGTCGCGATCCAATACATCGTCCTCCAGCCGACTTGTCTCCAAGGACCTATTGCTGCCTCGGGCACCTTATGATCGATCTCCAGTGAGTCTAGATTTTCGAACACGACGCAAAACTGATAATTAATTGTAACATTCAGGGGCACCTAGTGACGATGGAACACTCAAATTGCGTCGAGATTCAATACAACGGCCTCCAGCCGACTTGTCTCCAAGGGAATATTGCTGTCTCGGGCACCATATGAACCTTCTCCTGTGAGTCTAGATTTTCGAATCCGACGAGAAACTGATAGTTAATTGTAACGTTCAGAGCCTCCTAATGACGATGGAACACTCAAATTGCGTCGACTTTCAATACAACGTCCTTCAGCCGACTTGTCACCAAGGGTCTATTGCTGCCTCGGGTCCTTTATGGTCGCTCTCCTGTGAGTCTAGATTTTCGAATCCGACGCGAAACTGATTGTTAATTGTTACGTTCAGGCCTTCCTATTGACGATGGAACACTCAAATTGCGTTAAGATTCAATACATTGTCCTTCAGCCGACTTGTCTCTAAGAGTCTATTGCTGCCTCGGGCACCTTATGGTCGTTCCCCTGTGAGTCTACATTTTAGAATCCGACCCAAAACTGATAGTTAATTGTAACGTTCAACGCCACCTAATGACGATGGCACACCCAAATTGCGTCGAGAGTCAATACATCGTCCTCCAGCCGACTTGTCTCCAAGGGGATATTGCTGCCTCGGGCACCTTATGGTCCGTCTCCTGTTAGGCTAGATTTTCGAATCCGACGCAAAAATGATAGGTAATTGCATCGTTCAGCGCCTCTTAATGACGATGGAACACTCAAATTGCGACGAGAATCAATACATCGGCTTCGAGCCGACTTGTCTTCAAATGTCTATTGCTGCCTCGGGCACCTTGTGGTCGTTCTCCTGTGAGTCTAGATTTTCGAATCCGACGCATAACTGATAGTTAATTGTAAAGTTCAGGACCTCTTAATGACGATGGAACACTCAATTTGCGTGGAGATACAATACATCGGCCACCAGCCGACTTGTCTCCAAGGGTCTATTGCTGCCACGGGCACCTTATGGGCGTTCTCCTGTGAGTCTAGATTTTCGAATCCGACGCATAACTGATAGTTAACTGTGACGTTCAGAGCCTCTTAATGACGATGGAACACTCAAATTGCGTCGAGATTTAATACATCGGCCACCAGCCGACTTGTCTCCAAGGCTCTATTGCTGCCTCGGGCACCTTTTGTTCGTTCTCCAGTGAGTCTAGATTTTCGAATCCGACGCATAACTGATAGTTAATTGTAACGCTCAGCGCCTTCTAATGACGATGGAACACTCAAATTGCGTCGAGATTCAATACATCGTCCTTCAGCCCACTTGACTCCAAGAGTCTATTGCAGCCTCGGACACCTTATGGTCGTTCTCCTGAGAGACTAGTTTTCGAATCCGAAGCAAAACTGATAGTTAATTGTAACGTTCAGGGACTCCTAATGACAATGGAATACTCAAATTGCGTCGAGATTCAATACATTGGCCTCCAGCCGACTTGTCTCCAAGGGAACATTGCTGCCTCGGGCACCATATGGTCCGTCTCCTGTGAGTCTAGATTTTCGATTCCGATGCGAAGCTGATAGTTAATTGTAGCGTTCAGGGCCTCCTAATGACGATGGAACACTCAAATTGCGTCGAGATTCAATAGAGCGTCCTTCAGCCGACTTGACTCCAAGAGTCTATTGCTGGCTCGGACACCTTATTGTCGTTCTCCTGTGAGTCTAGATTTACGAATCCGACATAAGACTGATAGTTAATTGTAACGCTCAGGGCCTCCTAATGACGATGGAACGCTCAAATTGCGTCGAGATTCAATACATCGTTTTCCAGCCGACTTCTCTCCATGGGGATATTACAGCCTCGGGCACCTTATGGTCGTTCTCCTGTGAGTCTAGATTTTCGAATCCGACGCGAAACTGATTGTTAATTGTAACGATCTGGGCCTCCTAATGACGATGGAACACTCAAATTGCGTCGAGATTCAATACATCGGCCTCCAGCCGACTTGTCTCCAAATGTCTATCGCTGCCACGGGCACCTTTTGGTCGTTCTCCTGTGAGTCTAGATTTTCGAATCCGACGCATAAGTGATAGTTGATTGTAAAGTTCAGTGCCTCCTAATGACGATGGAACAGTCAATTTGCGTCGAGATTCAATACATCGTCCTCCAGCCGACTTGTCTCCAAGGGCATATTGCTGCCCCGGGCACCATATGCACCGTCTCCTGTGACTCTAGATTTTCGAATCCGACGCGAAGCTGATAGTTAATTGTAACGTTTATGGCCACCTAATGACGATGGAACACTCAAATTGCGTCGAGATTCAATACATCGTCCTTCACCCGACTTGACTCCAAGAGTCTATTGCTGCCTCGGACACCTTATGGTCGTTCTCCAGTGAGTCTAGATTTTCGAATCCGAAGCAAAACTGATAGTTAATTGTAACGTTCAGGGCCTCCTAATGACGATGGAATACTCAAATTGCGTCGAGATTCAATACATCGGCCTCGAGCCGACTTGTCTCCAAGGGAACATTGCTGCCTCGGGCACCATATGGTCCGTCTCCTGTGAGTCTAGATTTTCGATTCCGATGCAAAACTGATAGTTAATTGTAACGTTCAGGGCCTCCTAATGACGATGGAACACTCAAATTGCGTAGAGATACAATACAGCGTCCTTCAGCCGACTTGACTCCAAGAGTCTGTTGCTGGCTCCGACACCTTATTGTCGTTCTCCTGTGAGTCTAGATTTTCGAATCCGACGCAAAACTGATAGTTAATTGTAACGCTCAGGGCCTCCTAATGACGATGGAACACTCAAATTGCATCGTGATTCAATACATCGTTCTCCAGCCGACTTCTCTCCATGAGGATATTACAGCCTCGGGCACCTTATGTCGGTTCTCCTGTGAGTCTAGATTTTCGAATCCGACGCGAAACTTATAGTTAACTGTAACGTTCAGGGCCTCCTAATGACGATGGAACACTCAAATTGCGTCGAGATTCAATACATCGGCCTCCAGCGGACTTGTCTCCAAATGTCTATTGCTGCCTCGGGCACCTTTTGGTCGTTCTCCTGTGTGTCTAGATTTTCGAACCCGACTCAAAGCTGATAGTTAATTGTAACGTACAGGGCCTCCTAATGACGATGGAATACTCAAATTGCTTCGATATTCAATTCATCGTCCTCCAGCCGACTTCTCTCCATGGCGATATTGCTGCCTCTGGCACCTTATGGTCGTTCTCTTGTGAGTCTAGATTTTCGAATCCGACGCGAAACTGATTGTTAATTGTAACGTTCAGGGCTTCCTAATGACGACGGATCACTCAAATTGCGTCGAGATTCAATACCTCGTCATTCAGCCGATTTGTCTCCAAGGGTCTATTGCTGCCTCGGGCACCTTATGGTCGTTCCCCTGTGTGTCTAGATTTTAGAATCCGACGCAAAACCGATGGTTAATTGAACGTTCAGGGCCTCCTAATGACGATAGAACACTCAAATTACGTCGAGAGTCAATAATACATCGTCCTCCAGCCGACTTGCTAAAAGGGGATATTGCTGCCTCGGGCTCCATGTGGTCCGTTTCCTGTGAGTCTAGATTTTCGAATCCGACGCGAAACTAATAGTTAATTGTAACGTTGGGGGTTCTAATGACGATGGAACACTCAAATTGCGTCGAGATTCAATACATCGTCCTCCAGCCGACTTGTCTCCAAGGGGACATTGCTGCCTTGGGCACCATATTTTCCGAGTCCTGTGAGTCTAGATTTTCGTTTCCGACGCGAAACTGATAGTCAATTGTAACGTTCTGGGCCTCCTAATGACGATGGAACACTCAAATTGCGTCGAGATTCAATACATCGGCCTCCAGCCGACTTGTCTCCAAATGTCTATTGCTGCCTCGGGCACCTTTTGGTCGTTCTCCTGTGAGTCTAGATTTTCGAATCCGACGCATAAGTGATAGTTGATTGTATAGTTCAGGGCCTCCTAATGACGAAGGAACAATCAAATTGCGTCGAGATTCAATACATCGTCTTGCAGCCGACTTGACTCCAGGAGTCTATTGCTGCCTCGGACACCTTATGGTCGTTCTCCTGTGAGTCTAGATTTTCGAATCCGAAGCAAAACTGATAGTTAATTGTAACGTTCAAAGCCTCCTAATGACGATGGAACACTCAAATTGCGTCGAGATTCAATACAGCGTCCTTCAGCCGACTTGACTCCAAGAGTCTGTTGCTGGCTCCGACACCTTATTGTCGTTCTCCTGTGAGTCTAGATTTTCGAATCCGACGCAAAACTGATAGTTAATTGTAACGCTCAGGGCCTCCTAATGACGATGGAATACTCAAATTGCTTCGAGATTCAATTCATCGTCCTCCAGCAGACTTCTCTCCATGGGGATATTGCTGCCTCGGGCACCTTATGGTCGTTCTCTTGTGTAGTCTAGATTTTCGAATCCGACGCATACGTGATAGTTGATTGTAAAGTTCAGGGCCTCCTAATGACGATGGAACAATCAAATTGCGTCGAGATTCAATACATCGGCTTCCAGCCGTCTTGTCTCCAAATGTCTATTGCTGCCTCGGGCACCTTTTGGTCGTTCTTCTGTGAGTCTAGATTTTTTAATCCGACGCATAAGTGATAGTCGATTGTAAAGTTCAGGGCCTCCTAATGACGATGGAACAATCAAATTGCGTCGAGATTCAATACATCGTCCTGCAGCCGACTTGTCTCCAAGGCTCTATTGCTGCCTCGGGCACCTTTTGTTCGTTCTCCAGTGAGTCTAGATTCTCGAATCCGACGCATAACTGATAGTTAAATGTAACGCTCAGCGCCTTCTAATGACGATGGAACACTCAAATTGCGTCGAGATTCAATACATCGTCCTCCAGCCGACTTGTCTCCAAGGGCATATTGCTGCCCAGGGCACCATATGCACCGTCTCCTGTGACCTTAGATTTTCGAATCCGACGCGAAACGGATAGTTAATTGTAACGCGTAGGGCCACCTAATGACGATGGAACACCCAAATTGCGTCGAGATTCAATACATCGTCCTTCAGCCGACTTGACTCCAAGAGTCTATTGCTGCCTCGGACACCTTATGGTCGTTCTCCTGTGAGTCTAGATTTTCGAATCCGACGCATACGTGATAGTTGATTGTAAGGTTCAGGGCCTCCTAATGACGATGGAACATTCAAATTGCGTCGAGATTCAATACATCGTCCTGCAGCCGACTTGTCTCCAAGGCTCTATTGCTGCCTCGGGCATCTTTTGTTCGTTCTCCAGTGAGTCTAGATTTTCGAATCCGACGCATAACTGATAGTTAATTCTAACGCTCAGCGCCTTCTAATGACGATGGAACACTCAAAATGCATCGAGATTCAATACATCGTTCTCCAGCCGACTTCTCTCCATGGGGATATTACAGCCACGGGCACCTTATGGTCGTTCTCCTGTGAGTCTAGATTTTCGAATCCGACGCGAAACTCATAGCTAACTGTAACGTTCAGGGCCTCCTAATGACGATGGAACACTCAAATTGCGTCGAGATTCAATACATCGGCATCCAGCCGATTTGTCTCCAAGGGTCTATCGCTGCCTCGGGCACATTATGATCGTTCTCCTGTGTGTCTAGATTTTCGAACCAGACGCAAAACTGATAGTTAATTGTAACGTACAGGGCCTCCTAATGACGATGGAATACTCAAATTGCGTCGAGATTCAATACATCGTCCTCCAGCCGACTTCTCTCCATGGGATTATTGCTGCCTCGGGCACCTTATGGTCGTTCTCTTGTGAGTCTAGATTTTTGAATCCGACGCGAATCTGATTGTTAATTGTAACGTTCAGGGCTTCCTAATGACGATGGATCACTCAAATTGCGTCGAGATTCAATACCTCGTCATTCAGCCGATTTGTCTCCAAGGGTCTATTGCTGCTTCGGGCACCTTATGGTCGTTCCCCTGTGAGTCTAGATTTTAGAATCCGACGCAAAACTGATAGTTAATTTTAACGTTCAGGGCCTCCTAATGACGACGGAACACTCAAATTGCGTCGAGGTTCAATACATCGTCCTCCAGCCGACTTGTCTCCAAGGGGTATTGCTGCCTCGGGCACCATATAGTCCGTCTCCTGTGAGTCTAGATTTTCGAATCCGACGCAAAAATGATAGTTAATTGTAACGGTCTGGGCCTCCTAATGATGTTGAAACACTCAAATTGCGTCGAGAGTCAATAATACATCGTCCTCCAACCGACTTGCTAAAAGGGGATATTGCTGCCTCGGGCTCCATGTGGTCCGTTTCCTGTGAGTCTAGATTTTAGAATCCGACGCCAAACTGATAGTTAATTGTAACGTTCAGGGTTCTAATGACGATGGAACACTCAAATTGCATCGAGATTCAATACATCGGCCTCCAGCCGACTTGTCTCACAAGGTCTTTTGCTGCCTCGGGCACCTTATGCTCGTTCTCCTGTGAGTTTAGATTTTCGAATCCCACCCATAACTGATAGTTAATTGTAACGTTCTGGGCCTCCTAATGACGATGGAACACTCAAATTGCGTCGAGATTCAATAGAGCGCCCTTCAGCCGACTTGACTCCAAGAGTCTATTGCTGCCTCTGACTCCTTATGGTCGTTCTCCTGTGAGTCTAGATTCTCGAATTCGACGCAAAACTGATAATTAATTAAAACGCTCAGGGCCACCTAATGATGATGGAACACTCAAATTGCGTCGAGATTCAATACATCGTCCTTCAGACGACTTGACCCCAAGAGTCTATCGCTGCCTCGGACACATTATGGTCGTTCTCCGGTGATTCTACATTTTTTAATCCGACGCAAAACTGATAGTTAATTGTAACGTTCAGGGCCGCATAATAACGATGGGGCACTCAAATTGCGCCGATGTTCAATACATCGTCCTCCAGCCGACTTGTCTCCAAGGGGTATTGCTGCCTCGGGCACCATATGGTCCGTCCCCTTTGAGTCTAGGTTTTTGAATCCGACGCAAAAATGATAGTTAATTGTAACGTTCAGCGCCTCCTAATGACGACGGAGCACTCACATTGCGTCAAGATTCAATTCATCGTCCTCCAGACGACTTGTCTCCAAGGGTCTATTGCTACCTCGGGCACCTTATGGTCGTTCTCCTGTGAGTCTAGATTTTCGAATCCGACGCATAACTGAAAGTTAATTGTAACGCTCAGCGCCTCCTAATGACGATGGAACACTCAAATTGCGTTGAGATTCAATACATCGGCCAGCAGCCGACTTGTCTCCAAGGGTCTATCGCTGCCTCGGGCACCTTATCATCGTTCTCCTGTTTGTCTATATTTTCGAACCCGACGCAAAACTGATAGTTAATTGTAACGTTCAGGGCCTCCTAATGACGATGGAATACTCAAACTGCGTCGAGATTCAATTCATCGTCCTCCAGCCGACTTCTCCCCATGGGGATAGTGCAGCCTCGGGCACCTTATGGTCGTTCCCCTGTGAGTCTAGATTTTAGAATCCGACGCAAATCTGATAGTTAATTGCAACGTTCAGCGCCCCCTAATGTCGATGGAACACTCAGATTGCGTCGAGATTCAATACATCGTCCTCCAGCCGACTTGTCTATAACTCTCTATTCCTGCCTCGGGCACCTTATGGTCGTTCTCCTGTGAGTCTAGATTTTCGAATCCCACGCGAAACTGATAGTTAATTGTAACGTTCAGGGCCTTCTAATGACGATGGAACACTCAAATTGCGTCGAGATTCAATACCTCGTCATTCAGCCGATTTGTCTCCAAGGGTCTATTGCTGCCTCGGGCACCTTATGGTCGTTCTTTTGCGAGTCTAGATTTTAGAATCCGACGCAAAACTGATAGTTAATTGTAACGTTCAGGGCCTCGTAATGACGATGGAACATAAAATTGCGTAGAAGTTCAATACATCGTCCTCCAGCCGACTTGTCTCCAAGGGGTATTGCTGCCTCGGGCACCATATGGTCCGTCTCCTGTGAGTCTAGATTTTCGAATCCGACCCAAAAAATGATAGTTAATTGTAATGTTCAGGGCCTCCTAATGATAATGGAACACTCAAATTGGGTCGAGAGTCAATAATACATCGTCCTCCAGCCGACTTGCTAAAAGGGGATGTTGCTGCATCGGGCTCCATGTGGTCCGTTTCCTGTGAGTCTAGATTTTCGAATCCGACGCGAAACTGATAGTTAATTGTAACGTTCAGGGTTCTAATGACGATGGAACTCCCAAATTGCGTCGAGATTCAATTCATCGTCCTCCAGCCGACTTCTCTCCATGGGGATATTGCTGCCTCGGGCACCTTATGGTCGTTCTCTTGTGAGTCTAGATTTTCGAATCCGACGCGAAACTGATTGTTAATTGTAACGTTCAGAGCTTCTCAATGACGATGGAACACTCAAATTGCGTCGAGATTCAATACATCGACCTTCAGACGACTTGTGTTCAAATGTCTATTGCTGAGTCGGACACATTATGGTCGTTCTCCGGTGATTCTACATTTTCTAATCCGAAGAAAAACTGATAGTTAATTGTAACGTTCAGGGCCTCGTAATGAAGATGGGGCACTCAAATTGCGTCGCGATTCATTACATCGTCCTCCAGCGGACTGGTCTCCAAGGGGATATTGCTGCCTCGGACACCTTATGGACCGTCTCCAGTGAGTCTAGATTTTCGAATCCGACGCATAACTGATAGTTCATTGCAACGTTCAGCGCCTCCTAATGACGATGGAACACTCAAATTGCATCGAGATTCAATACATCGGCCTCCAGCCGACATGTGTTCAAATGTCTATTGCTGCCTCGGGCACATTGTGGTCGTTCTCCTGTGAGTCTAGATTTTCGAATCCGACGCATAACTGATAGTTAATTGTAAAGTTCAGTACGTCATAATGACGATGGAACACTCAAATTGCGTCGAGATTGAATACATCGTCCTCCAGCCGACTTGCCTCCAAGGGGATATCGCTGCCTCGGGCACCTTATGGTCCGTCTCTAGTGAGTCTACATTTTCGAATCCGACGAAAAAATGATAATTAATTGTAACGTTCAGCGCCTCCTAATGACGACGGAACACTCAAATTGCGTCAAGAGTCAATACATCGTCCTTCAGCGGACTTGTCTACAAGGGGAATATTGCTGCCTCGGTCTCCATGTGGTCCGTCTCCTGTGAGTCTAGATTTTCGAATCCGACGCGAAACTGATAGTTAACTGTAACGTTCAGGGCCTCCTAATGACGATGGAACACTCAAATTGCGTCGAGATTCAATACCTCGTCATTCAGCCGATTTGTCTCCAAGGGTCTGTTGCTGCCTCGGGCACCATATGGTCGTCCCCTGTGAGTCTAGATTTTAGAATCCGATGCAAATCTGATAGTTAATTGTAATGTTCAGAGCCTCCTAATGACGATGGAACACTCAAATTGCATCGAGATTTAATACATCGTCCTCCAGCCGACTTGTCTCCAAGGGAACATTGCTGCCTCGGACACCTTATGGTCGTTCTCCGGTGATTCTACATTTTCTAATCCGACGCAAAACTGATAGTTAATAGTAACGTTCAGGACCTCGTAATGACGTTGGGGCACTCAAATTGCGTCGCCATGCAATATATCGTCCTCCAGCATACTGGTCTCAAAGGGGATATTGCTGCCTCGGACACCTTATGGACCGTCTCCAGTGAGTCTAGATTTTCGAATCCGACGCATAACTGATAGTTAATTGCAACGTTCAGCGCCTCCTAATGACGACGGAACACTCAATTTGAGTCGAGATTCAAAACATCGGCCTCCAACCGACTCTTCTTCAAATGTCTATTGCTGCCTCGGGCACCTTGTGGTCGTTCTCCTGTGAGTCTAGATTTTCGAATCCGACGCATAACTGATAGGTAATTGTAATGCTCAGCGCCTCCTAATGACGATGGAACACTCAAGTTGCGTCGCGATTCAATACATCGGCCACCAGCCGACTTGTCTCCAATGGTCTATCGCTGCCTCGGGCACCTTGTGGTCGTTCTCCTGTGAGTCTAAATTTTCGAATCCGACGCATAACTGATAGTTAATTGTAACGTTCAGGGCCTCCTAATGATGATAGAAGAGTCAAATTGCATCGAGGTTGAATTCATCGGCCTCCAGATGAATTGTCTCCAAGGGGATATTGCTGCATCGGACACCTTATGGTAGTTCTCCTGTGAGTCTAGATTTTCGAATCCGACCCAATACTGATAGTTAATTGTAACGTTCAGGGCCTCCAAATGACGATGGAACACTCAAATTGCGTCGAGTTTCAATACAGCGTCCTTCAGCCTACTTGACTCCAAGAGTCTATTGCTGCCTCGGACTCCTTATGGTCGTTCTCCTGTGAGTCTACATTCTCGAACCCGACGCAAAACTGATAGTTAATTGTAACGATCAGGGCCTCCTAATGATGATGGAACACTCAAATTGCGCCGAGATTCAATACATCTTCCTTCAGACGACTTGACTCCAAGAGTCTATTGCTGCCTCGGACACATTACGTTCGTTCTCCGGTGATTCTACATTTTCTAATCCGACGCAAAATTGATAGTTAATTGTAACATTCAGGGCCATCGAATGACGATGGAACACTCAAATTGCGTCGAGATTCAATACATCGTCCTTCAGCCGACTTGACTCCAAGAGTCTATTGCTGCATCGGACACCTTATGGTCGTTCTCCTGTGAATCTAGATTTTCGAATCCGACCCAAAACTGATAGTTAATTGTAACGTTCAGGGCCTCCAAATGACGATGGGATACTGAAATTGCGTCGAGATTCAATATGTCGTCCTCCAGCCGACTTGTCTCCAAGGGGTATAGCTGCCTCGGGCACCATATGGTCCGTCTCCTGTGAGTCTAGATTTTGAATCCGACGCAAAAATGATAGTTAATTGTAACGTTCAGGGCCTCCTAATGACGATGGAACACTCAAATTGAGTCAAGATTCAATTCATCGTCCTCCAGCCGACTTCTCTCCATGGGGATATTGCTGCCTCGGGCACCTTGTGGTCGTTCCCCTGTGAGTCTAGATTTTAGAATCCGACGCAAATCTCATAGTTAATTGTAATGTTCAGGGCCTCCTAATGACGATGGAACACTCAAATTTCGTCGAGATTCAAAACATCGGCCTCCAGCCGACTTGTCTCCAATTGTCTATTGCTGCCTCGGGCACCTTATGGTCGTTCTCCTGTGAGTATAGATTTTCGAATCCAACGCATAACTGATAGTTAATTGCAACGTTCAGCGCCCACTAATGACGATGGAACACTCAAATTGCGTCGAGATTCAATACATCGATCTCCAGCCGACTTGTCTCCAAATGTCTATTGCTGCCTCGGACACCTTGTGGTCGTTCTCCTGTGAGTCTAAATTTTCGAATCCGACGCTTAACTGATAGTTAATTGTAACGTTCAGGGCCTCCTAATGATGATAGAACAGTCAAATTGCATTGAGGTTGAATTCATCGGCCTCCAGCCGAATTGTCTCCAAGGGGATATTGCTGCATCGGACACCTTATGGTAGTTCTCCTGTGAGTCTAGATTTTCGAATCCGACAAAAACTGATAGTTAATTGTAACGTTCAGCCGACTTGTCTACAAGGGAATATTGCTGCCTCGGGCTCCGTGTGGTCCGTCTCCTGTGAGTCTAGATTCTCGACCCGATGCGAAACTGATAGTTAACTGTAACGTTCAGGGCCTCCTAATGACGATGGAACACTCAAATTGCGTCGACATTCAATACCTCGTCATTCAGCCGATTTGTCTCCAAGGGTCTATTGCTGCATCGGGCACCATATGGTCGTTCCCCAGTGAGTCTAGATTTTAGAATCCGACGCAAATCTGATAGTTAATTGTAATGTTCAGAGCCTCCTAATGACGATGGAACACTCAAATTGCGTCGACATTCAATTCAACGTCCTCCAGCCGACTTCTCTCCATGGGGATATTGCTGCCTCGGGCACCTTATGGTCGTTCTCTTGTGAGTCTAGATTTTCGAATCCGACGAGAAACTGATTGTTAATTGTAACGTTCAGGGCCTCCTAATGACGATGGTACACTCAAATTCCGTCGCGATTCATTACCTCGTCATTCAGCCGATTTGTCTCCAAGGGTCTATTGCTGCCTCGGGAACCATATAGTCGTTCCCCTGTGAGTCTAGATTTTAGAATCCGACGCAAATCTGATAGTTAATTCTAATGTTCAGGGCCTCCTAATGACGATGGAACACTCAAAATGCGTCGAGATACAATATATCGGCCTCCAGCCGACTTGTCTCCAATTGTCTATTGCTGCCTCGGGCACCTTATGGTCGTTCTCCTGTGAGTATAGATTTTCGAATCCAACGCATAACTGATAGTTAATTGTAAAGTTCAGGGCCCCTAATGACGATGGAACACTCAAATTGCGTCGAGATTCAATACATCGTCCTTCAGCCGACTTGTCTCCAAGGTTCTATTGCTGCCTCGGGCACCTTATGGTCGTTCTCCTGTGAGTCTCGCTTTTCGAATCCGACGCAAAACTGATAGTTAATTGCAACGATCAGGGCCTCCTAATGACGATAGAACACTCAAATTGCGTCGAGGTTGAATACATCGGCCTCCAGCCGACTTGTCTCCATGGGGATATTGCTGTCTCGAGCTCTATGTGGTCGTTCTCCTGTGAGTCTAGATTTTCGAATCCGACGCGAAACGGATAGTTAATTGTAACGTTCAGGGACTCCTAATGACGATGGAACACTCAAATTGCGTCGAGATTCTATACATCGGCGTCCAGCCGACTTGTCTCCAAGGGAACATTGCTGCCTCGCACACCTTATGGTCGTTCTCCGGTGATTCTACATTTTCTAATCCGACGCGAAACTAATAGTTAATTGTTACGTTCAGGGCCTCCTAATGACGATGGGACACTCAAATTGCGTCGAGAGTCAATTCATCGACCTCCAGCCGACTTGTCTCCATGGGGTATTGCTGCCTCGGGCACCATATGGTCCGTCTCCTGTAAGTCTAGATTTTCAAATTCGACCCAAAAATGATAGTTAATTGTAACGTTCAGGGCCTCCTAATGATGAGCGAACACTCAAATTGCGTCGAGAGTCAATAATACATCGTCCTCCAGCCAACTTGCTACAAGGGGATATTGCTGCCTCGGGCACCATGAGGTCCGTTTCCTGTGAGTCTAGATTTTCGAATCCGACGCGAAACTGATAGTTAATTGTAACGTTCAGGGTTCTAATGACGATGGAACACTCAAATTGCGTCGAGATTCAATACATTGTCCTCCAGCCGACTTGTCTCCAACGGTCTATTGCTACCTCGGGCACCTTATGGTCGTTCTCCTGTGAGACTAGATTTTCGAATCCGACGCATAACTTATAGTTAATTGTAATGCTCAGCGCCTCCTAATGACGATGGAACACTCAAATTGAGTCGAGATTCAATACATCGTACACCAGCCGACTTGTCTCCAAGGGGATATCGTTACCTCGGGCACCATATGATCCGTCTCCTGTGAGTCTAGATTTTCGAATCCGACGCGAAACTGATAGTTAATTGTAACGTTCAGGGCCACCTAATGACGATGGAACACTCGAATTGCGTCGAGATTCAATACAGCGTCCTTCAGCCGACTTGAGTCCAAGAGTCTATTGCTGCCTCGGGCACCTTATGGTCGTTTTCCTGTGAGTCTAGATTTTCGAATCCGACGCAAAACTGATAGTTAATTGTAACGCTCAGGGCCTCCTAATGACGATGGAACACTCAAATTGCGTCGAGATTCAATACATCGTCCTTCAGACGACTTGACTCCAAGAGTCTATTGCTGCCTCGGACACATTATGGTCGTTCTCTGGTGATTCTACATTTTCTAATCCGACGCAAAACTGATAGTTAATTGTAACGTTCAGGACCTCGTAATGACGATGGTGCACTGAAATTGCGTCGCGATTCAATACGTCGTCCTCCAGCGGACTGGTCTCCAAGGGGATGTTGCTGCCTCGTACACCTTATGGACCGTCTCCAGTGAGTCTAGATTTTCGAATCCGACGCATAACTGATAGTTAATTGCAACGTTCAGCGCCTCCTAATGACGATGGAACACTCAATTTGCGTCGAGATTCAATACATCGGCCTCCAGTCGACTTGTCTTCCAATGTCTATTTCTGCCTAGGGCACCTTGTGGTCGATCTCCTGTGAGTCTAGATTTTCGAATCCGACGCAAAACTGATAGTTAATTACAACGTTCAGGGCCTCCTAATGACGATAGAACACTCAAATTGCGTCGAGGTTGAATACATCGGCCTCCAGCCGAATTATCTCCAAGGGGATATTGCTGCCTCGGGCTCTATGTGGTCGTTCTTCTGTTTGTCTAGATTTTCGAAACCGACGCGAAACTGATAGTTAATTGTAACATTCAGGGCCTCGTAATGACGAAGGATCACTCAAATTGCGTCGAGATTCAATACATCGGCCTCCAGCCGACTTGTCTCCAAGGGAACATTGCTGCCTCGGACACCTTATGGTCGTTCTCCGGTGATTCTACATTTTCTAATCCGACGCATAACTGATAGTTAATTGTAACGTTCAGGGCCTCCTAATGACGATGGAACACTCAAATTCCGTCGAGATTCATTACCTCGTCATTTAGCCGATTTGTCTCCAAGGGTCTATTGCTGCCTCGGGAACCATATGGTCGTTCCCCTGTGAGTCTAGATTTTAGAATCCGACGCAAATCTGATAGTTAATTGTAATGTTCAGGGCCTCCTAATGACGATGGAACACTCAAATTGCGTCGAGATACAATATATCGGCATCCAGCCGACTTGTCTCCATTTGGCTATTGCTGCCTCGGGCACCTTATGGTCGTTCTCCTGTGAGTATAGATTTTTGAATCCATCGCATAACTGATAGTTAATTGTAAAGTTCAGGGCCTCCTAATGGTATGGAACACTCAAATTGCGCCGAGATTCACTACATCGTCCTCCAGCCGACTTGTCTCCAAGGCTCTATTATTGCCTCGGGCACCTTATGGTCGTTCTCCTGTGAGTCTAGATTTTCGAATCCGACGCATAACTGATAGTTAATTGTAACGCTCAGCGCCTCGTAATGAGGATGGAATAGTCAAATTGCGTCGAGATTTAATAGATCGGCCTCGAGCCGACTTGTCTCCAAGGGGTATTGCTGCCTCGGGCACCACACGGTTCGTCTCCTGTGAGTCTAGATTTTCGATTCCGATGCGAAACTGATAGTTAATTGCAAAGTTCAGCGCCCCCTAATGACGATGGAACTCTCAAATTGGCTCGAGATTCAATACATCGACCTCCAGCCGACTTGTCTCCAAATGTCTATTGCTGCCTCGGGCACCTTGTGGTCGTTCTCCTGTGAGTCTAAATTTTCGAATCCGACGCATAAGTGATAGTTAATTGCAACGTTCAGTGCCTCCTAATGATGAGCGAACACTCAAATTGCGTCGAGAGTCAATAATACATCGTCCTCCAGCCAACTTGCTACAAGGGGATATTGCTGTCTCGGGCTCCATGAGGTCCGTTTCCTGTGAGTCTAGATTTTCGAATCCGACGCAAAACTGATGGTTAATTGTAACGTTCAGGGCTTCGTAATGACGATGGAACACTCAAATGGCGTCGAGATTCAATGCGTCGTCATTCAGCCGATTTGTCTCCAAGGGGCTATTGCTGCCTCGGGCACCTTATGGTCGTTCCACTGTGAGTCTAGATTTTAGAATCCGGCGCAAAACTAATGGTTAATTGTAAAGTTCAGGGCCTCCTAATGACGATGGAACACCCAAATTGCGTCGAGATTCAATACATCGGCCTCCAGCCGACTTGTCTCCAAGGGGTATTGCTGCCTCGGGCACCATATGGTCCGCCTCCTGTGAGTCTAGGTTTTCGAATCCGACGCAAAAATGATAGTTAATTGTAACGTTCAGGGCCTCTTAATGACGAAGAAACACTCAAATTGCGTCGGAATTCAATACATCGTCCTCCAGCCGTTTTGTCTCCATGGGTCTATTGCTACCTCGCTCACCTTATGGTCGTTCTCCTATGAGTCTCGATTTTCGAATCCGACGCAAAACCGATAGTTAATTGCACCGTTCAGGGCCTCCTAATGACTATGGAACACTCAAATTGCGTCGAGAATCAATACATCGTACTCCATCCGCATTGTCTACAAGGGATATTGCAGCCTCGGGGCCCATGTGGTCCGTCTCCTGTGGGTCTCGATTTTCAAATCCGACGCCAAACTGATAGTTAATTGTAACGTTCAGGACCTCCAAATGACGATGGGGCACTCAAATTGCGTCGCGATTCAATACATCGTCCTCCAGCGGACTGGTCTCCAAGGGGATATTGTTGCCTCGGACACCTTGTGGGCCGTCTCCAGTGAGTCTAGTTTTTCGTATCCGACGAAAAACTCATAGTTAATTGTAACATTCAGGGCCTCCTAAAGACAATGGAACACTCAAATTGCGTTGCGATCCAATACATCGTCCTCCAGACAACTTGTATCCAAGGGTCTATTGCTGCCTCGGACACCTTATGATCGATCTCTAGTGAGTCTAGATTTTCAAACCCGATGCAAAACTAATAGTTAATTGTACCGTTCAGGGCCTCCTAATGACGATGGAATACTCAAATTGCGTCGAGATTCAATACATCATCATCCAGCCGACTTCTCTCCATGGGGATAATCCTGCCTCGGGCACTTTATGGTCGTTCTCCTGTGAGTCTAGATATTCGAATCCGACGCGAACTGATTGTTAATTGTAAAGTTCATGGCTTCCTAATGACGATGGAACACTCAAATTGCGTCGAGATTCAATACATCGGCCTCCAGCCGACTTGTCTCCAAGGGTATATTGCTGCCTCGGGCACTTTATGGTCGTACTCCTGTGAGCCTAGATTTTCGAATCCGACGCATAACTGATAGTTAATTGCAACGCTCAGCGCCCCCTAATGACGATGGAACAATCAAATTGCGTCGAGATTCAATACATCGTCCTCCAGCCGACTTGTCTCCAAGGGTATATTGCTGCCTCGGGCACTTTATGGTCGTTCTCCTGTGAGTCTAGATATTCGAATCCGACGCGAAAGTGATTGTTAATGGTAACGTTCAGGGCTTCGTAATGACGATGGAACACTCAAATTGCTCGAGATTCAATACATCGGCCTCGAGCCGACTTGTCTCCAAGGTTCTATCGCGGCCTAGGGCACATTATGGTCGTTCTCCTATGAGTCTCGATTTTCGAATCCGACGCAAAACCGATAGTTAATTGCAACGTTCAGGGCCTCCTAGTGACGATGTAACATTCAAATTGCGTCGAGAATCAATACATCGTACTCCAGTCGAATTGTCTACAAGGGATATTGCAGCCTCGGGTTTCTTGTGGTCCGTCTCCTGTGAGTCTCGATTTTCGAATCCGACGCAAAACTGATAGTTAATTGTAATGTTCAGGGCCTCCTAATGACGATCGAACACTCAAATTGCGTCGAGATTCAATACATCGGCCTGCAGCGGACTTGTCTCAAAGGGAACATTGCTGCTTCGGACACCTTTTGGTCGTTCTCCGGTGATTCTACATTTTCTAATCCGACGCGAAACTAATAGTTAATTGTTACGTTCAGGGCCTCCTAATGACGATGGAACACTCAAATTGCGTCGAGAGTCAATACATCGATATCCAGCCCACTTGTCTAAAAGGGGTATTGCTGCCTCGGGCACCATATGGTCCGTCTCCTGGGAGTCTAGATTTTCAAATCCGACGCATAAATGATAGTTAATTGTAACGTTCAGTGCCTCCTAATGATGAGCGAACACTCAAATTGCGTCGAGAGTCAATAATACATCGTCCTCCAGCCAACTTGCTACAAGGGGATATTGCTGCCTCGGGCTCCATGAGGTCCGTTTCCTGTGAGCCTAGATTTTCGAATCCGACGCAAAACTGATGGTTAATTGTAACGTTAGGGCTTCGAAATGACGTTGGAACACTCAAGATGCGTCGAGATTCAATGCATCGTCATTCAGCCGATTTGTCTCCAAGGGGCTATTGCTGCCTCGGGCACCTTATGGTCGTTCCACTGTGAGTCTAGATTTTAGAATCCGACGCAAAACTGATGGTTAATTGTAATGTTCAGGGCCTCGTAATGCCGATGGAACACTCAAATTGCTTCGAGATTCAATACATCGGCCTCCAGCCTACTTGTCTCCAAGGGGTATTGCTGCCTCGGGCACCATATGGTCCGCCTCCTGTGAGTCTAGATTTTCGAGCCCGACGCAAAAATGATAGTTAATTGTAAATTTCAGCGCCTCCTAATGACGACGGAACACTCAAATTGCGTCGAGATTCAATACATCGGCCTCGAGCCGACTTGTCTCCAAGGTTCTATTGCGGCCTCGGGCACATTATGGTCGTTCTCCTATGAGTCTCGATTTTCGAATCCGACGCAAAACCGATAGTTAATTGCAACGTTCAAGTGTGACTATGGAACACTCAAATTGCGTCGAGAATCAATACATCGTACTCCATCCGAATTGTCTACAAGGGATATTGCAGCCTCGGGGCCCATGTGTTCCGTCTCCTGTGAGTCTCGATTTTCAAATCCGACGCAAAACTGATAGTTAATTGTAACGTTCAGGACCTCCAAATGACGATGGGGCACTCAAATTGCGTCGCGATTCAATACATCGTCATCCAGCCGACTTCTCTCCATGGGGATAATCCTGCCTCGGGCACTTAATGGTCGTTCTCCTGTGAGTCTAGATATTCGAATCCGACGCGAAACTGATTGTTAATTGTAAAGTTCATGGCTTCCTAATGACGATGGAACACTCAAATTCCGTCGAGATTCAATACATCGGCCTCCAGCCGACTTGTCTCCAAGGGTATATTGCTGCCTCGGGCACTTTATGGTCGTTCTCCTGTGAGTCTAGATTTTCGAATCCGACGCATAACTGATAGTTAATTGCATCGCTCAGCGCCCCCTAATGACGATGGAACAATCAAATTGCGTCGAGATTCAATACATCGTCCTCCAGCCGACTTGTCTCCAAGGTTCTATCGCGGCCTAGGGCACATTATGGTCGTTCTCCTATGAGTCTCGATTTTCGAATCCGACGCAAAACCGATAGTTAATTGCAACGTTCAGGGCCTCCTAGTGACGATGTAACATTCAAATTGCGTCGAGAATCAATACATCGTACTCCAGTCGAATTGTCTACAAGGGATATTGCAGCCTCGGGTTTCTTGTGGTCCGTCTCCTGTGAGTCTCGATTTTCGAATCCGACGCAAAACTGATAGTTAATTGTAATGTTCAGGGCCTCCTAATGACGATCGAACACTCAAATTGCGTCGAGATTCAATACATCGGCCTGCAGCGGACTTGTCTCAAAGGGAACATTGCTGCTTCGGACACCTTTTGGTCGTTCTCCGGTGATTCTACATTTTCTAATCCGACGCGAAACTAATAGTTAATTGTTACGTTCAGGGCCTCCTAATGACGATGGAACACTCAAATTGCGTCGAGAGTCAATACATCGATATCCAGCCCACTTGTCTAAAAGGGGTATTGCTGCCTCGGGCACCATATGGTCCGTCTCCTGGGAGTCTAGATTTTCAAATCCGACGCATAAATGATAGTTAATTGTAACGTTCAGTGCCTCCTAATGATGAGCGAACACTCAAATTGCGTCGAGAGTCAATAATACATCGTCCTCCAGCCAACTTGCTACAAGGGGATATTGCTGCCTCGGGCTCCATGAGGTCCGTTTCCTGTGAGCCTAGATTTTCGAATCCGACGCAAAACTGATGGTTAATTGTAACGTTAGGGCTTCGAAATGACGTTGGAACACTCAAGATGCGTCGAGATTCAATGCATCGTCATTCAGCCGATTTGTCTCCAAGGGGCTATTGCTGCCTCGGGCACCTTATGGTCGTTCCACTGTGAGTCTAGATTTTAGAATCCGACGCAAAACTGATGGTTAATTGTAATGTTCAGGGCCTCCTAATGCCGATGGAACACTCAAATTGCTTCGAGATTCAATACATCGGCCTCCAGCCTACTTGTCTCCAAGGGGTATTGCTGCCTCGGGCACCATATGGTCCGCCTCCTGTGAGTCTAGATTTTCGAGCCCGACGCAAAAATGATAGTTAATTGTAAATTTCAGCGCCTCCTAATGACGACGGAACACTCAAATTGCGTCGAGATTCAATACATCGGCCTCGAGCCGACTTGTCTCCAAGGTTCTATTGCGGCCTCGGGCACATTATGGTCGTTCTCCTATGAGTCTCGATTTTCGAATCCGACGCAAAACCGATAGTTAATTGCAACGTTCAAGTGTGACTATGGAACACTCAAATTGCGTCGAGAATCAATACATCGTACTCCATCCGAATTGTCTACAAGGGATATTGCAGCCTCGGGGCCCATGTGTTCCGTCTCCTGTGAGTCTCGATTTTCAAATCCGACGCAAAACTGATAGTTAATTGTAACGTTCAGGACCTCCAAATGACGATGGGGCACTCAAATTGCGTCGCGATTCAATACATCGTCATCCAGCCGACTTCTCTCCATGGGGATAATCCTGCCTCGGGCACTTAATGGTCGTTCTCCTGTGAGTCTAGATATTCGAATCCGACGCGAAACTGATTGTTAATTGTAAAGTTCATGGCTTCCTAATGACGATGGAACACTCAAATTCCGTCGAGATTCAATACATCGGCCTCCAGCCGACTTGTCTCCAAGGGTATATTGCTGCCTCGGGCACTTTATGGTCGTTCTCCTGTGAGTCTAGATTTTCGAATCCGACGCATAACTGATAGTTAATTGCATCGCTCAGCGCCCCCTAATGACGATGGAACAATCAAATTGCGTCGAGATTCAATACATCGTCCTCCAGCCGGCTTGTCTCCAAGGGGATATCGCTGCCTCGTTCACTACATGGTCCGTCTCCTGTGATTCTACATTTTCGTATCCGACGCAAAACTGATAGTTAATTGTACCGTTCAGGGCCTCCTAATGACGATGGAATACTCAAATTGCGTCGAGATTCAATACATCGTCATCCAGCCGACTTCTCTCCATGGGGATAATCCTGCCTCGGGCACTTAATGGTCGTTCTCCTGTGAGTCTAGATATTCGAATCCGACGCGAAACTGATTGTTAATTGTAAAGTTCATGGCTTCCTAATGACGATGGAACACTCAAGTTGCGTCGAGATTCAATACATCGGCCTCCAGCCGACTTGTCTCCAAGGGTATATTGCTGATTCGGGCACTTTATGGTCGTTGTCCTGTGAGCCTAGATATTCGAATCCGACGCGAAAGTGATATTTAATTGTAACGTTCAGGGCTTCGCAATGACGATGGAACACTCAAATTGCGTCGAGATTCAATGCATCGCCATTCAGCCGATTTGTCTCCAAGGGTCTAATGCTGCCTCGGGCACTTTATGGTCGTTCCACTGTGAGTCTAGATTTTAGAATCCGACGCAAAACTGATAGTTAATTGTAATGTTCAGGGCCACCTAATGACGATGGAACACTCAAATTGCTCGAGATTCAATACATCGGCCTCGAGCCGACTTGTCTCCAAGGCTCTATTGCGGCCTCGGGCACATTATGGTCGTTCTCCTATGAGTCTCGATTTTCGAATCCGACGCAAAACCGATAGTTAATTGCAACGTTCAGGGAATCCTAATGACGATGTAACACTCAAATTGCGTCGAGAATCAATACATCGTACTCCAGTCGAATTGTCTACAAGTGATATTGCAGCCTCGGGTTCCTTGTGGTCCGTCTCCTGTGAGTCTCGATTTTCGAATCCGACGCAAAACTGATAGTTAATTGTAACGTTCAGGGCCTCCAAATGACGATAAGGCACTCAAATTGCGTCGCGATTCAATACATCGTCCTCCAGCGGACTGGTCTCCAAGGGGATATTGTTAACTCGGACAACTTATGGTCAGTCTCCAGTGAGTCTAGATTTTCGAATCCGACGAAAAACTGATAGTTACTTGTAACATTCAGGGCCTCCTAATGACGATGGAACACTCAAATTGCGTCGCGATCCAATACATCGTCCTCCAGCCGACTTGTATCCAAGGGTCTATTGCTGCCTCGGGCACCTTATGATCGATTTCCAGTGAGTCTACATTTTCCAACCCGACGCAGAACTGATAGTTAATTGTACCGTTCAGGGCCTCCTAATGGCGATGGAGTACTCAAATTGCGTCGAGATTCAATACATCGTCATCCAGCCGACTTCTCTCCGTGGGGATAATGATGCCTCGGGCATTTTATGGTCGTTCTCCTGTGAGTCTAGATATTCGAATCCGACGCGAAACAGATTGTTAATTGTAACGTTCAGGGCTTCGTAATGACGATGGAACACTCAAATTGCGTCGAGATTCAATGCATCGTCATTCAGCCGATTTGTCTCCAAGGGTCTAATGCTACCTCGGGCACTTTGTGGTCGTTCCACTGTAAGGCTAGGTTTTAGAATTCGACGCAAAACTGATAGTTAATTGTAATGTTTAGGGCCTCCTAATGACGATGGGACACTAAAATTGCGTCGAGATTCAATACATCGTCCTTCAGCCGACTTGTCTCCAAGGTTCTATTGCTGCCTCGTTCACCTTATGGTCGTTTTCCTGTGAGTCTCGATTTTCGAATCCGACGCAAAACTGATAGTTAATTGCAACGTTCAGGGCCTCTTAATGACGATGGAACACTCAAATTGCGTCGAGATTCAATTCATCGTCCTCCAGCCGGCTTGTCTCCAAGGGGATATCGCTGCCTCGTTCACCACATGGTCCGTCTCTGGTGATTCTACATTTTCGTATCCGACGCAAAACTGACAGTTAATTGTAACGTTCAGGGCCTCCTAATGACGATGGAACACTCAAATTGCGTCGCGATCCCATACATCGTCCTCCAGCCGACTTGTCTCCAAGGGTCTATTGCTGCCTTGATCACCATATGTTCGATCTTCAGTGAGTCTAGATTTTCGAACCCGACGCAAAACTGATAGATAATTGTACCGTTCAGGGCCTCCTAATGACGATGGAATACTCAAATTGAGTAGAGATTCAATACATCGTCATCCAGCCGAAACCTCCCCATGGGGATAATGCTGCCTCGGGAACTTTATGGTCGTTCTCCTGTGAGTCTAGATATTCGAATCCGACGCGATACTGATTGTTAATTTTAACGTTCAGGGCTTCCTAATGACGATGGAACACTCAAATTGCGTCGAGATTCAATACATCGTCTTCCAGCCGGCTTGTCTCCAAGGGTATATCGCTGCCTCGTTCACCACATGGTCCGTCTCCGGTGATTTTACATTTGCGTATCCGACGCAAAACTGATAGTTAATTGTAACGTTCAGGGCCTCCTAATGACGATGGGGCACTCAAATTGCGTCGCGATTCAATACATCGTGCTCCAGCTGACTGGTCTCCAAGGGGATATTGTTGCATCGGACACCTTATGGTCAGTCTCCAGTGAGTCTAGATTTTCGAATCCGACGAAAAACTGATAGTTAATTGTCACATTCAGGACCTCCTAATGACGATGGAACACTCAAATTGCGTCGCAATCCAATTCATCGTCCTCCAGCCGACTTGGCTCCACGGGTCTATTGCTGCCTCGGGCACCGTATTATCGATCTCCAGTGAGTCTAGATTTTCGAACCCGACGCAAAACTGATAGTTAATTGTACCGTTCAGGGCCTCCTAATGACGATGGAATACTCAAATTGCGTCGAGATTCAATACATCGTCATCCAGCCGACTTCTCGCCATGGGGATAATGCGGCCTCGGGCACTTTATGGTCGTTCTCCAGTGAGTCTAGATATTCGAATCCGACGCGATACTGATTGTTAATTTTAATGTTCAGGGCTTCCTAATGACGATGGAACACTCAAATTGCGTCGAGATTCAATACATCGTCATTCAGCCGATTTGTCTCCAAGGGGCTATTGCTGCCTCGGGCACCTTATGGTCGTTCCACTGTGAGTCTACATTTTTTAATCCGACGCAAACATGATGGTTAATTGTAATGTTCAGCTCCTCCTAATGACGATGGAACACTCAAATTGCGTCGAGAATCAATGCATCGTACTCCAGCCGATTTGTCTACAAGGGATATTGCAGCCTCGGGGTCCATGTGGTCCGTCTCCTGTGAGTCTCGATTTTCGAATCCGACGCAAAACTGATAGTTAATTGTAAGGTTCAGGGCCTCCAAATGACGATGGGGCACTCAAATTGCGTCGCGATTCAATACATCGTCCTCCAGCGGAGTGGTCTCCAAGGGGATATTGTTGACTCTCACACCTTATCGTCAGTCTCCAGTGAGTCTAGATTTTCGAATCCGACGAAAAACTCATAGTTAATTGTAACATTCAGGGCCTCCTAATGACGACGGAACACTCAAATTGCGTCGCGATCCAATAAATCGTCCTCCAGCCGACTTGTCTCCAAGGGTCTATTGCTGCCTCGGGCACCTTATGATCGATCTCCAGTGAGTCTAGATTTTCGAACCCGACGCAAAACTGATAGTTAATTGTACCGTTCAGGGCCTCCTAATGGCGATGGAATACTCAAATTGCGTCGAGATTCAATACATCGTCACCCAGCCGACTTCTCTCCGTGGGGTTAATGCTGCCTCGGGCATTTTATGGTCGTTCTCCTGTGAGTCTAGATATTCGAATCCGACGCGAAACTGATTGTTAAATGTAACGTTCAGGGCTTCCTGATGACGATGGAACACTCAAATTGCGTCGAGATTCAATACATCGGCCTCTAGCCGACTTGTCTCCAAGGGGTATTGCTGCCTCGGGCACCATATGGTCCGTCTCAAAAATGATAGTTATTTGCAACGTTCAGCATCTCCTAATGACGATGGAACACTCAAATTGCGTTGAGGTTCAATACATCGGCCTCCAGCCGACTCGTCTCCAAGGGTATATTGCTGCCTCGTTCACTTTATGGTCGTTTTCCTGTGAGTCTAGATTTTCGATTCCGATGCATAACTGATAGTTATTTGCAACTTTCAGCGGGCCCTAATGACGATGGAACAATCAAATTGGGTCGAGATTCAATACATCGTCCTTCAGCCGATTTGTCTCCAACAGTCTATTCCTGCCTCGAACACCTTATGGTCGTTCTCCTGTGAGTCTAGATTTTCGAATCCGAAGCAAAACTGATAGTTAATTGTAACGTACGGGGCTTCCTAATGACGAAGGAACACTCAAATTGCGTCGAGATTCAATACATCGGCCTCGAGCCGACTTGGCTCCAAGGTTCTATTGCTGCCTCGGGCACCTTATGGTCGTTCTCCTGTGAGTCTAGATTTTCGAATCCGACGCATAAGTGATAGTTAATTGCAACGGTCAGCGCCCCCTAATGACGATGGAACAATCAAATTGGGTCGAGATTCAATACATCGTCCTTCAGCAGACTTGACTCCAAGAGTCTATTGCTGCCTCGGACAACTTATGGTTCATCTCCTGTCAGTCTAGATTTTCGAATCCGAAGCAAAATTGATAGTTAATTGTACCGTTCAGGGCCTCCTAATGACGAAGGAATACTCAAATTGCGTCGAGATTCAATACATCGTCATCTAGCCGACTTCTCTCCATGGGGATAATGCTGCCTCGGGCACTTTATTGTCGTACTCCTGTGAGTCTAGATATTTGAATCCGACGCGAAACTGATTGTTAATTGGAAGTTTAGGGCTTCCTAATGACGATGGAACACTCAAATTGCGTCGAGATTCAATACATCGACCTCCAGCCGGCTTGTCTCCAAGGGGATATCGCTGCCTCGTTCACCACATGGTCCGTATCCGGTGATTCTACATTTTCGTATCCGACGCAAATCTGATAGTTAATTGTAACATTCAGGGCCTCCTAATGACGATGAGGCACTCAAATTGCGTTGCGATTCAATACATCGTCCTCCTGCGGGCTGGTCTCCAAGGGTCTATTGCTGCCTCGGGCACCTTATGATCGATCTCCAGTGAGTCTAGATTTTCGAACCCGACGCAAAACTGATAGTTAATTGTACCGTTCAGGGCCTCCTAATGACGATGGAATACTCAAATTGCGTCGAGATTCAATACATCGTCACCCAGCCGACTTCTCTCCGTGGGGATAATGCTGCCTCGGGCATTTTATGGTCCGTCTCAAAAATGATAGTTATTTGCAACGTTCAGCGTCTCCTAATGACGATGGAACACTCAAATTGCGGCGAGATTCAATACATCGTCCTTCAGCCGACTTGTCTCCAAGGTTCTATTGCTGCCCCGGGCACCTTATGGTCGTTCTCTTGTAAGTCTCGATTTTCGAATCCGACACAAAACTGATAGTTAATTGCAACGTTCAGGGCCTCTTAATGACGATGGAACACTCAAATTGCGTCGAGATTCAATTCATCGTCCTCCAGCCGGCTTGTCTCCCAGGGGATATCGCTGCCTCGTTCACCACATGGTCCGTCTCCGGTGATTCTACATTTTCGTATCCGACGCAATACTGACAGTTAATTGTAACGTTCAGGGCCTCCTAATGACGATGGAACACTCAAATTGCGTCGCGATCCAATACTTCGTCCTCCAGCCGACTTGTCTCCAAAGGTCTATTGCTGCCTCGGGCACCTTATGATCGATCTCCAGTGAGTCTAGATTTTCGAACCCGACGCAAAACTGATAGTTAATTGTACCGTTCAGGGCCTCCTAATGACGATGGAATACTCAAATTGCGTCGAGATTCAATACATCGTCATCCAGCCGACTTCTCTCCGTGGGGATAATGCTGCCTCGGGCATTTTATGGTCGTTCTCCTGTGAGTCTAGATATTCGAATCCGACGCGAAACTGATTGTTAAATGTAACGTTCAGGGCTTCCTGATGACGATGGAACACTCAAATTGCGTCGAGATTCAATACATCGGCCTCTAGCCGACTTGTCTCCAAGGGGTATTGCTGCCTCGGGCACCATATGGTCCGTCTCAAAAATGATAGTTATTTGCAACGTTCAGCATCTCCTAATGACGATGGAACACTGAAATTGCGTTGAGATTCAATACATCGGCCTCCAGCCGACTCGTCTCCAAGAGTATATTGCTGCCTCGTTCACTTTATGGTCGTTCTCCTGTGAGTCTAGATTTTCGATTCCGATGCATAACTGATAGTTATTTGCAACGTTCAGCGCCCCCTAATGACGATGGAACAATCAAATTGGGTCGAGATTCAATACATCGTCCTTCAGCCAACTTGTCTCCAAGAGTTTATTCCTGCCTCGAACACCTTATGGTCGTTCTCCTGTGAGTCTAGATTTTCGAATCCGAAGCAAAACTGATAGTTAATTGTAACGTTCGGGGCCTCCTAATGACGATGGAACACTCAAATTGCGTCGAGATTCAATACATCGGCCTCGAGCCGACTTGGCTCCAAGGTTCTATTGCTGCCTCGGGCACCTTATGGTCGTTCTCCTGTGAGTCTAGATTTTCGAATCCGACGCATAAGTGATAGTTAATTGCAACGTTCGGCGCCCCCTAATGACGATGGAACAATCAAATTGGGTCGAGATACAATACATCTTCCTTCAGCAGACTTGACTCCAAGAGTCTATTGCTGCCTCGGACAACTTATGGTTCATCTCCTGTCAGTCTAGATTTTCGAATCCGAAGCAAAATTGATAGTGAATTCTACCGTTCAGGGCCTCCTAATGACGATGGAATACTCAAATTGCGTCGAGATTCAATACATCGTCATCCAGCCGACTTCTTTCCATGGGGATAATGCTGCCTCGGGTACTTTATGGTCGTTCTCCTGTGAGTCTAGATATTCGAATCGGACGCGAAACTAATTGTTAATTGTAACGTTCAGGGCTTCCTAATGACGACGGAACACTGAAATTGCGTCGAGATTCAATACATCGTCATTCAGCCGATTTGTCTCCAAGGGTCTATTGCTGCCTCGGGCACCTTATGGTCGTTCCACTGTGAGTCTAGATTTTAGAATCCGACTCAAAACTGATAGTTAATTGTAATGTTCAGGGCCTCCTAATGACGATGGAACACTCAAATTGCGTCGAGATTCAATACATCAGCCTCCAGCCGACTTGTCTCCAAGGGGTATTGCTGCCTCGGGCACCATATGGTCCGTCTCAAAAATGATAGTTATTTGCAAGGTTCAGCGCCTCCTAATGACGATGGAACACTCAAATTGCGTCGAGATTCAATACATCGGCCTTTAGCCGACTTGTCTCCAAGGGTAAATTGCTGCCTCGGGCACTTTATGGTCGTTCTCCTGTGATACTAGATTTTCGAATCCGACGCATAACTGATAGTTAATTGCAACGTTCAGCGCCCCCTAAAGACGATGGAACAATCAAATTGGGTTGAGAATCAATACATCGTCCTTCAGCCGACTTGTCTCCAAGGTTCTATTGCTGCCTCGGGCACCTTATGGCCGTTCTCCTGTGACTCTCGATTTTCGAATACGACGCAAAAATGATAGTTAATTGCAACGTTCAGGGCCTCTTAATGACGATGGAACACTCAAATTGCGTCGAGATTCAATACATCGTCCTTCGGCCGACTTGTCTCCAAGGTTCTATTGCCGCCTCGGGCACCTTATGGTCGTTCTCTTGCGAGTCTCGATTTTCGAATCCGACGCAAAACTGATAGTTAATTGTAACGTTCAGGGCCTCCTAATGACGATGGGGCACTCAAATTGCGTCGCGATTCAATACATCGTCCTCCAGCGGGCTGGTCTCCAAGGGGATATTGTTGACTCGGACACCTTATGGTCAGTCTCCAGTGAGTCTAGATTTTCGAATCCGACGAAAAACTCATAGTTAATTGTAACATTCAGGGCCTCCTAATGACGATGGAACACTCAAATTGCGTCGCGATCCAATACATCGTCCTCCAGCCGACTTGTCTCCAAGGGTCTATTGCTGCTTCGGGCACCTTATGATCGATCTCCAGTGAGACTAGATTTTCGAACCCGACGCAAAACTGATAGTTAATTGTACCGTTCAGGGCCTCCTAATGACGATGGAATACTCAAATTGCGTCGAGATACAATACATCGTCATCCAGCCGACTTCTCTCCATGGGGATAATGCTGCCTCGGACATTTAATGGTAGTTCTCCTGTGAGTCTAGATATTCGATTCCGACGCGAAACTGATTGTTAATTGTAACGTTCAGGGCTTCGTAATGACGATGGAACACTCAAATTGCGTCGAGATTCAATACATCGTCCTTCAGATGACTTGTCTCCAAGGTTCTATTGCCGCCTCGGGCACCTTATGGTCGTTCTCTTGTGAGTCTCGATTTTCGAATCCGACGCAAAACAGATAGTTAATTGCAACGTTCAGCGCCCCCTAATGACGATGGAACAATCAAATTGGGTCGAGATTCAATACATCGTCCTTCAGCAGACTTGACTCCGAGAGTCTATTGCTGCCTCGGATACCTTATGGTTCATCTCCTGTCAGTCTAGATTTTCGAATCCATCGCATAACTGATAGTTAATTGTAAAGTTCAGGGCCTCCTAATGGTATGGAACACTCAAATTGCGCCGAGATTCACTACATCGTCCTCCAGCCGACTTGTCTCCAAGGCTCTATTGCTGCCTCGGGCACCTTGTGGTCGTTCTCCTGTCAGACTAGAATTTCGAACCCGACGCAAAACTGATAGTTAATTGTACCGTTCAGGGCCTCCTAATGACGATGGAATACTAAAATTGCGTCGAGATTCAATACATCGTCATCTAGCCGACTTCTCTCCATGGGGATAATGCTGCCTCGGGAACTTTATTGTCGTTCTCCTGTGAGTCTAGATATTTGAATCCGACGCGAAACTGATTGTTAATTGGAAAGTATAGGGCTTCTTTATGACGATGGAACACTCTTATTGCGTCGAGATTCAATCCATCGGCCTCCAGCCGGCTTGTCTCCAAAGGGATATCGCTGCCTCGTTCACCACATGGTCCGTCTCCGGTGATTCTACATTTTCGTATCCGACGCAAAACTGATAGTTAATTGTAACGTTCAGGGTCACCTATTGTCGATGGGGCACTCAAATTGCGACGCGATTCATCACATCGTCCTCCAGCGGACTGGTCTCCAAGGGGTATTGCTGCCTCGGGCACCATACGGTCCGTCTCAAAAATGATAGTTATTTGCAAGGTTCAGCGCCTCCTAATGACGATGGAACACTCAAATTGCGTCGAGATTCAATACATCGGCCTCCAGCCGACTTGCCTCCAAGGGTATATTGCTGCCTCGGGCACTTTATGGTCGTTCTCCTGTGAGTCTAGATTTTCGAATCCGACGCATAACTGATAGTTAATTGCAACGTTCAGCGCCCCCTAAAGACGATGGAACAATCAAATTGGGTCGAGAATCAATACTTCGTCCTTCAGCCGACTTGTCTCCAAGGTTCTATTGCTGACTCGGGCACCTTATGGTCGTTCTCCTGTGAGTCTCGATTTTGGAATCCGACGCAAAACTGATAGTTAATTGCAACGTTCAGGGCCTCCTAATGACGATGGAACACTCAAATTGCGTCGAGAATCAATACATCGTACTCCAGCCGAATTGTCTACAAGGGATATTGCAGCCTCGGGCTTCATGTAGTCCGCCTCCTGTGAGTCTAGATTTTCGAATCCGACGCGAAACTGATAGCTAATTGTAACTTTCAGGGCCTTTCTAATGACGATGGAACACTTAAATTGACTCGAGATTCAATACATCGTCCTTCAGCCGACTTGTCTCCAAGGTTCTATTGCCGCCTCGGGGACCTTATGGTCGTTCTCTTGCGTGTCTCGATTTTCGAATCCGACGCAAAACTGATAGTTAATTGTAACGTTGAGGGCCTCCTAATGACAATGGGGCACTCAAATTGCGTCGCGATTCAATACATCGTCCTCCAGCGGACTGGTCTCCAAGGGGATATTGTTGACTCGGACACCTTACGGTCAGTCTCCAGTAAGTCTAGATTTTCGAATCCGACGAAAAACTGATAGTTAAATGTAACATTCAGGGCCTCCTAATGACGATGGAACACTCAAATTGCGTCGCGAACCAATACATCGACCTCCAGCTGACTTGTCTCCAAGGGTCTATTGCTGCCTCTGGCACATTATGATCGATCTCCAGTGAGACTAGATTTTCGAACCCGACGCAAAACTGATAGTTAATTGTACCGTTCAGGGCCTCCTAATGACGATGGAATACTCAAATTGCGTCGAGATTCAATACATCGTCATCCAGCCGACTTCTCTCCAAGGGGATAATGCTGCCTCGGGCATTTTATCGTAGTTCTCCTGTGAGTCTAGATTTTCGATTCCGACGCGAAACTGATTGTTAATTGTAACGTTCAGGGCTTCGTAATGACGATGGAACACTCAAATTGCGTCGAGATTCAATACATCGGCCTCCAGCCGACTTGCCTCCAAGGGTATATTGCTGCCTCGGGCACTTTATGGTCGTTCTCCTGTGAGTCTAGATTTTCGAATCCGACGCATAACTGATAGTTAATTGCAACGTTCAGCGCCCCCTAAAGACGATGGAACAATCAAATTGGGTCGAGAATCAATACTTCGTCCTTCAGCCGACTTGTCTCCAAGGTTCTATTGCTGACTCGGGCACCTTATGGTCGTTCTCCTGTGAGTCTCGATTTTGGAATCCGACGCAAAACTGATAGTTAATTGCAACGTTCAGGGCCTCCTAATGACGATGGAACACTCAAATTGCGTCGAGAATCAATACATCGTACTCCAGCCGAATTGTCTACAAGGGATATTGCAGCCTCGGGCTTCATGTAGTCCGCCTCCTGTGAGTCTAGATTTTCGAATCCGACGCGAAACTGATAGCTAATTGTAACTTTCAGGGCCTTTCTAATGACGATGGAACACTTAAATTGACTCGAGATTCAATACATCGTCCTTCAGCCGACTTGTCTCCAAGGTTCTATTGCCGCCTCGGGGACCTTATGGTCGTTCTCTTGCGTGTCTCGATTTTCGAATCCGACGCAAAACTGATAGTTAATTGTAACGTTGAGGGCCTCCTAATGACAATGGGGCACTCAAATTGCGTCGCGATTCAATACATCGTCCTCCAGCGGACTGGTCTCCAAGGGGATATTGTTGACTCGGACACCTTACGGTCAGTCTCCAGTAAGTCTAGATTTTCGAATCCGACGAAAAACTGATAGTTAAATGTAACATTCAGGGCCTCCTAATGACGATGGAACACTCAAATTGCGTCGCGAACCAATACATCGACCTCCAGCTGACTTGTCTCCAAGGGTCTATTGCTGCCTCTGGCACATTATGATCGATCTCCAGTGAGACTAGATTTTCGAACCCGACGCAAAACTGATAGTTAATTGTACCGTTCAGGGCCTCCTAATGACGATGGAATACTCAAATTGCGTCGAGATTCAATACATCGTCATCCAGCCGACTTCTCTCCAAGGGGATAATGCTGCCTCGGGCATTTTATCGTAGTTCTCCTGTGAGTCTAGATTTTCGATTCCGACGCGAAACTGATTGTTAATTGTAACGTTCAGGGCTTCGTAATGACGATGGAACACTCAAATTGCGTCGAGATTCAATACATCGTCCTTCAGCCGACTTGTCTCCAAGGTTCTATTGCCGCCTCGGGCACCTTATGGTCGTTCTCTTGTGAGTCTCGATTTTCGAATCCGACGCAAAACTGATAGTTAATTGCAACGTTCAGGGCCTCCTAATGACGATGGAACACTCAAATTGCGTCGAGAGTCAATACATCGTCCTCCAATCGACTTGTCTACAAGGGGATATGGCTGCCTCGGGCTCCATGTGGACCGTCTCCTGTGAGTCTAGAGTTTCGAATCCGACGCGAAACTGATAGCTAATTGTAACGTTCAGGGCCTCCTAATGACGGTGGAACACTCAAATCGCGTCGAGATTCAATACATCGGCCTCAGGGCGACTTATCTCCAAGGGTCAATTGCTGCCTCTGTCACCTTATGGTCGTTCACCTGTGAGTCTAGATTTTCGAATCCGACGCGAAAATGATAGTTAATTGTAACGTTCAGGGCTTCCTAATGACGATGGAACACTCAAATTGCGTCGAGATTCAATACATCGTCATTCAGCCGATATGTCTCCAAGGGTCTATTGCTGCCTCAGGCACCTTTTGGTCGTTCTTCTGTGAGTCCAGATTTTAGAATCCGCCGCAAAACTGATAGTTAATTGCAATGTTCAGGGCCTCCTAAAGACGATGGAACACTCAAATTGCGTCGAGATTCAATACATCGGCCTCCAGCCGTCTTGTCTCCTACGGATATTGCTGCCTCGGGCACCATATGGTCCGTCTCCTGTGAGTCTAGATTTTCGAATCCGACGCATAAATGATAGTTAATTGCAACGTTCAGCGCCTCCTAATGACGATATAACACTCAAATTGCGTCGAGATTCAATACATCGTCATTCAGCCCGATTTGTCTCCAAGGGTCTATTGCTGCCTCGGGCACCTTATGGTCGTTCCACTGTGAGTCTAGATTTTAGAATCCGACGCAAAACTGATAGTTAATTGTAATGTTCAGGGCCTCCTAAAGACGATGGAACACTCAATTTGCGTCGAGATTGAATACATCGGCCTCCAGCCGACTTGGGTCCAAATGTCTATTGCTGCCTCGGGCACCTTGTGGTCGTTCTCCTGTGAGTCGAGATTTTCGAACCCGACGCAAAACTGATAGTTAATTGTAACGTTCAGGGCCTCCTAATGACGATGGAATACTCAAATTGGGTCGAGATTCAATATATCGTCCTCCAGCCGACTTCTCTCCATGAGGATAATGCTGCCTCGGGTACCTTATGGTCGTACACCTGTGAGTCTAGATTTTCGAATCCGACGCGAAAATGATTGTTAATTGTAACGTTCAGGGCTTCCTAATGACGATGGAACACTCAAATTGCGTCGAGATTCAATACATCGTCATTCAGCCGATTTGTCTCCAAGGGTCCATTGCTGCCTCGGGCGGCTTATGATCGATCTCCAGTGAGTCTAGATTTTCAAACCCGACGCAAAACTGATAGTTAATTGTACCGTTCAAGGCCATCTAATGACGATGGAATACTCAAATTGCGTCGAGATTCAATACATCGTCATCCAGCTGACTTCTCTCCATGGGTATAATGCTGCATCGGACACTTTATGGTCGTTCTCCTGTGGGTCTAGATATTCGAATCCGACGCGAAACTGATAGTTAATTGTAATGTTCAGGGCCTCCTAAAGACGATGGAACACTCAAATTGCGTCGAGATCCAATACATCGGCCTCCAGCCGTCTTGTCTCCTAGAGGTATTGCTGCCTCGGGCACCATATGATCCGTCTCCTGTGAGTCTAGATTTTCGAATCCGACGCCAAAATGATAGTTAATTGCAACGTTCAGCGCCTCCTAATGACGATGGAACACTCAAATTGCGACGAGATTCTCCACATCGGCCTCCCGCGGACTTGTCTCCAAGTGTCTATTGCTGCCTCGGGCACCTTATGGTCGTTCTCCTGTGAGTCTAGATTTTCGAATCCGACCCATAACTGATAGTTAATTGCAACGTTCAGCGTCTCCTAATGACGATGGAACACTCAAATTGCGTCGGGATTGAATACATCGGCCTCCAGCCGACTTTGGTCGAAATGTCTATTGCTGCCTCGGGCACCTTGTAGTCGTTCTCCTGTGAGTCTAGATTTTCGAATCCGACCCATAACTGATAGATAAATTGCAACGTTCAGCGCCTCCTAATGACGATGGAACACTCAAATTGCGTCGAGGTTTAATACATCAGCCTCCAGCGGACTTGTCTCCAAGGGGACATTGCTGCCTCGGCAACCATAAGGTCCTTCTCCTGTGAGTCTAGATTTTCGATTCCGATGCGAAACTGATAGTTAATTGTAACGTTCAGGACCTCCTAATGACGATGGAACACTCTAATTGCGTCGAGATTGAATACATCGGCCTCCAGCTGACTTGGGTCGAAATGTCTATTGCTGCCTCGGGCACCTTATGGTCGTTCTCGTGTCTGTCTCGATTTTCGAATCCGACGCAAAACTGCTAGTTAATTGCAACGTTCAGGGCTCTTAATGACGATGGAACATTCAAATTGCGTCGAGATTCAATACATCGGCCTCCAGCCGACATGTCTCCAAGGGTGTATTGCTTCATCGAGCACCTTATGGTCGTTCTACTGTGAGTCTAGACTTTCGAATCCGACGCGAAACTGATAGTTATTTGCAACGTTCAGAGCCTCCTAATGACGATGGAACACTCAAATTGTTTCGAAAAGCAATACACCGTCATTCAAACCTACTTGTCTCCACAAGTCTATTGCTGCCTCGGGCACGTAATGGTCGTTCTCCTGTGAGTCTAGATTTTAGAATCCAACGGAATACTAATAGTTAATTGTAACGTTCAGGGCCTCCTAAAGACGATGGAACACTCAAATTGCGTCGAGATTCAATACATCGTCCTCCAGCCGACTTGTCTACAAGGGGATATTGCTGCCTCTTGCTCCATGTGGTCCGTAACCTGTGAGTCTAGATTTTCGAATCCGACGCGAAACTGAAAGTTAATTGTAACGTTCCGGGCCTCCTAATGACGATGGAACACTCAAATTGCTTCGAGATTCAATACATCGTCCTTCCGCCGACTTGTCTCCAAGTTTCTATTGCTTCCTCGGGCCCTTATGGTCGTTCCCCTGTGAGTCTAGATTTTCGAATCCGTCGCATAACTGATAGTTAATTGCAACGTTCAGCGCGTCCTAATGACGATGGAACACTCAAATTGCGTCGAGATTCAATACATCGGCCTCCAGCCGACTTGTCTCCAAATGTCTATTGCTGCATCGGGCACCTTGTAGTTGTTCTCCTGTGAGTCTAGATTTTCGAATACGACGCATAACTGATAGTTAATTGTAAAGTCAGGGCCTCCTAATGACGATGGAACACTGAAATTGCGTCGAGATTCAATACATCGTCCTCCAACCGACTTGTCTCCAAGGGTCCATTGCTGCCTCGGGCACCTTATGGTCGTCCTCCTGTGAGTCTAGATTTTCGAATCCGACACATAACTGATAGTTTATTGTAACACTCAGCGCCTCCTAATGACGATGGAACACTCAAATTAGGTCGAGATCCATACATCGTCCTCCCGCCGACTTGTCTCCAAGGGGATATTGCTGCCTTGGGCACAACATGGGCCATCTCCGGTGATTCTACATTTTCGAATCCGACGCAAAACTGATAGTTAATTGTATCGTTCAGGGCCTCCTAATGACGATGGAACACTCCAATTGCGTCGAGATTCAATACATTGGCCTCCAGCCGACCTGTCTCCAACGGTCTATTCCTGCCTCGGGCACCTTATGGTCGTTTTCCTATGAGTCTAGATTTTCGAATCCGACGCATAACTGGTAGTTAATTGCAACGTTCAGCGCCTCCTAATGACGATGGAACACTCAAATTGCGTCGAGATTCAATACATCGGCCTCCAGCCGCTTGTCTCCAAATGTCTATTGCTGCTTCGGGCACCTTGTGGTCCTTCTCCTGTGAGTCTAGATTTTCGAATACGACGCATAAGTGATAGTTAAGTGTAACGCTCGGCGCCTCCTAATGACGTTGGAACACTCAAATTGCGTCGAGATTCAATACATCGTCCTTAAGCCGACTTGTCTCCAAGGGTCTATTCCTGCCTCGGGCACCTTATCGTCGTTCTCCTGTGAGTCCAGATATTCGAATCCGACGCAAAACGGACTGCTAATTGAAACGTTCAGAGCCTCCTAATGATGATGGAACACTCAAATTAAGTCGAGATTCAATACATCGTCCTCCAGTCGACTTGTCTCCAAGGGGATATGGCTGCCTCGGGCACCATATAGTCCTTCTCCTGTGAGTCTAGAATTTCGAATCCGACGCAAAACTGTTAGTTAATTATAACGTTCAGGACCTCCTAATGACGATGGAACACTCAAATTGCGTCGAGATTCAATACATCTTCCTTCAGCCGACTTGCTCCCCCGGGCACCTTATGGTCGTACTCCTGTGAGTCTAGATTTTAGAATCCGATGCAAAACTGATAGTTAATTGTAACATTCAGGGCCTCCTGATGACAATAGAACACTCAAATTGCGTCGAGATTCAAAACATCGTCCTCCAGCCGACTTGTCTCCAAGGGGACATTGCTGCCTCGGGCACCATGTAGTCCTTTTCCTGTGAGTCTAGATTTCCGATTCCGATGCGAAACTGATAGTTAATTGTAACATTCAGGGCCTCCTAATGACGATGAAACACTCAAATTGCGTCGAGATACAATACATCGTCCTCCAGCCGACATGTCTCCAAATGTCTATTGGTTCCTCGGGCACCTTGTGGTCGTTCTCCTGTGAGTCTAGATTTTCGAGATCGACGCATAACTGATTGTTAATTGTAACGTTCAGGGCCTCCTAATGACGATAGGGCACTCAAATTGCGTCGCGTTCAATACATCGTCCTCCAGCGGACTGGTCTCCAAGGGGATATTGCTGCCTCGGGCACCTTGTCGTCGTTCTCCTGTGAGTCTAGATTTTCGAAAACGACGCTTAACTGATAGTTAATTGTAAAGGTCAGGGCCTCCTAATGACGATGGTACACTCAAATTGCGTCGAGATTCAATACATCGTCCTCCAGCCGACTTTTCTCCAAGGGTCTATTGCTGCCTCGGGCACCTTATTGTCGTTCTCCTGTGAATCTAGATTTTCGAATCCGACGCATAACTGATAGTTAACTGTAACGCTCAGCGCCTCCGAATGCAATGGAACACTCAAATTGCGTCGATATTCAATACATCGTCCTCAAGCCGACTTGTCTCCAAGGGTCTATTCCTGGCTCGGGCACCTTATCGTCGTTCTCCTGTGAGTCCAGATATTGGAATCCGACGCAAAACGGACTGCTAATTGAAACATTCAGAGCCTCCTAAAGATGATGGAACACTCAAATTGAGTCGAGATTCAACACTTCGTCCTCCAGCCGACTTGTCTCCAAGGGGATATTGCTGCCTCGGGCACCATATAGTCCTTCTCCTGTGAGTCTAGAATTTGGAATCCGACGCAAAACTGTTAGTTAATTGTAACTTTCAGGACCTCCTAATGACGATGGAAAACTCAAATTGCGTCGAGATTTAATACATCTTCCTTCAGCCGACTTGTCTCCAAGCGTATATTGCTCCCTCGGCACCTTATGGTCGTACTCCTGTGAGTCTAGATTTTAGAATCCGACGCATAACTGATAGTTAATTGTAACATTCAGGGCCTCCTAATGACGATGGAACACTCAAATTGCGTCGAGATTCAATACGTCGTCCTCCAGCCGACTTGTCTCCAAGGGGACATTGCAGCCTCGGGCACCATATGGTCTTTTTCCTGTGAGTCTAGATTTCCGATTCCGATGCGTAACTGATAGTCAATTGTAACGTCCAGGGCCTCCTAATGGCGATGGAACACTCAAATTGCGTCGAGATTTAATACATCGGGTTCCAGCCGACTTGTCTCCAAATGTCTATTGCTGCCTCGGGCACCTTGTGGTCGTTCTCCTGTGTGTCTAAATTTTCGAATCCGACGCGAAACTGGTAATTGTAACGTTCAGTGCCTCCTAATCACGATGGATTACTCAAATTGCGTCGAGATTCACTACATCGTCCTTCTGCCGACTTGTCTCAAATGTTCTATTGCTAGCTCGGGCACCTTTTGGTCGTTCTCCTGTGACTCTCGATTTTAGAAACCGACGCAAAGCTGATAGTTAATTGTAACGTTCAGGGCATCTTAATGACGATGAAACACTCAAATTGCGTCGAGATTCAATACATCCTCCTCCAGCCGACTTGTCTCCAAGGGGACATTGCTGCCTTTGGCACCATACGGTTCTTCTCCTGTGAAACTAGATTTTCGATTCCGATGCGAAACTGATAGTTAATTGTAACGTTCAGGGCCTCCTAATGACGATGGAACACTCAAATTGCGTTGAGATCCAATTCATCGTCCTTCAGCCGACTTGTCGCCAAGGTTCTATTGCTGCCTCAGGCACCTTATGATCGTTCTCCTGTGAGTCTCGATTTTCGAAACCGACGCGAAACTGATAGTCAATTGCAACGTTCAAGGCTTCCGAATGACGATGGAACACTCAAATTGCGTCGAGGTTCAATACATCGTCATTCAGCCAACTTCCTCCATGGGGATTTTGCTGCATCGGGCACCTTATGGTCGTTCTCCTGTGACTCTACATTTTAGAAACCGACGCAAAGCTGATAGTTAGTTGTAACGTTCAGGGCATCTTAATGACGATGAAACACTCAAATTGCGTCGAGATTCAATACATCCTCCTCCAGCCAACTTGTCTCCAAGGGGACATTGCTGCCTTTGGCACCATACGGTTCTTCTCCTGTGAAACTAGATTTTCGATTCCGATGCGAAACTGATAGTTAATTGTAACGTTCAGGGCCTCCTAATGACGATGGAACACTCAAATTGCGTTGAGATTCAATTCATCGTCCTTCAGCCGACTTGTCGCCAAGGTTCTATTGCTGCCTCAGGCACCTTATGATCGTTCTCCTGTGAGTCTCGATTTTCGAAACCGACGCGAAACTGATAGTCAATTGCAACGTTCAAGGCTTCCGAATGACGATGGAACACTCAAATTGCGTCGAGGTTCAATACATCGTCCTCCAGCCGACTTGTCTCCAAGGGGTATTGCTACCTCGGGCACCATATGGTCCGACTCCTGTGAGTCTAGATTTTCGAATACGACGCATAACTGATAGTTAATTGTAAAGTTCAGGGTCTCCTAATGACGATAGGGCACTCAAATTGCGTCGCGATTCAATACATCGTCCTCCAGCAGACTTGTCTCCAAGGGGATATTGCTACCTCGGGCACCATATGGTCCGACTCCTGTGAGTCTAGATTTTCGAATACGACGCATAACTGATAGTTAATTGTAAAGTTCAGGGTCTCCTAATGACGATAGGGCACTCAAATTGCGTCGCGATTCAATACATCGTCCTCCAGCGGACTGGTCTCCAAGGGGATATTGCTGCCTCTGGCACCTTATGGTCGTTCTCCTGTGAGTCTCGATTTTCGAATCCGACGCAATACTGATAGTTAATTGCAACGTTCAGCGCCTCCAATTGACCATGTAACACTCAAATTGCGTCGAGATTCAATTTATCAGCCTCCATCCGACTTGTCTCCAAATGTCTATTGCTGCCTCGAGCAGCTTGTGGTCGTTCTCCTGTGAGTCAAGATTTTCGAATACGACGCATAACTGATAGTTAATTGTAAAGTTCAGGGCCTCCTAAAGCCGATGGGACATTGAAATTGCGTCGCGATTCAATACATCGTCCTCCAGCAGACTTGTCTCCAAGGGTCTATTGCTGCCTCAGGCACCTTATGGTCGTTCTCCTGTGAGTCTTGATTTTCGTATCCGACGCATAACTGATAGTCAACTGTAACGCTCAGCGCCTCCTAATGACGATGGAACACTCAAATTGCGTCGAGATTCAATACATCGTCCTCCAGCCGACTTGTCTCCAAGGGGATATTGCTGCCTTGGGCACCACATGGTCCATCTCCGGTGATTCTACATTTTCGAATCCGACGCAAAACTGATAGTTAATTGTAACGTTCAGGGCCTCCTAATGACGATGGAACACTCAAGTTGCGTCGAGATTCAATACATCGTCCTTCAGCCGACTTGACAACAGGGGGATATAAATGCCTCAGGCTCCATGTGGTCCGTCTCCTGTGAGTATAATTTTTCGAATCCGACGCGAAACTGATAGTTAATTGTAACGTTCAGGGCCTACCAATGACGATGGAACACTCAAATTGCGTCGAGATTCAATACATCGTCCTCCAGCGGACTGGTCTCCAAGGGGATATTGCTGCCTCTGGCACCTTATGGTCCGTCTTCAGTGAGTCTAGATTTTCGAATTCGAGGCATAACTGATAGTTAATTGCAACGTTCAGCGCCTCCTAATGACGATGGAACACTCAAATTGCGTCGAGATTCAATACTTCGGACTCCAGATGACTTGTCTCCAAATGTCTATTGCTGCCTCGGGCACCTTGTGGTCGTTCTCCTGTGAGTCTAGGTTTTCGAATACGACGCATAACTGATAGTTAATTGTAAAGTTCAGGGCCTCCTAATGACGATGAAACACTCAAATTGCGTCGAGATTCAATACATCGTCCTCCAGCCGACTTTTCTCCAAGGGTCTATTGCTGCCTCGGGCACCTTATGGTCGTTCTCCTGTGAGTCTAGATTTTCGAATACGACGCAAAACGGACTGCTAATTGTAACGTCCTGAGGCTCCTAATGACGATAGGGCACTCAAGTTGCGTCGCGATTCAATACATCGTCCTCCAGCGGACTGGTCTCCAAGGGGATATTGCTGCCTCTGGCACCTTATGGTCCGTCTTCAGTGAGTCCAGATTTTCGAATCCGACGCAATACTGATAGTTAATTGCAACGTTCAGCGCCTCCAATTGACCATGTAACAATCAAATTGCGTCGAGATTCAATTAATCAGCCTCCAGCCGACTTGTCTCCAAATGTCTATTGCTGCCTCGGGCAGCTTGTGATCGTTCTCCTTTGAGTCTAGATTTTCGAATACGACGCAAAACGGACTGCTAATTGTAACGTTCAGAGGCTCCTAATGATGATGGAACACTCAAATTGCGTCGAGATTCAATACATCGTCCTCCAGCCGACTTGTCTCCAAGGGGGATATTGCTGCCTCGGGCACATATACTCCTTCTCCTGTGAGTCTAGAATTTCGAATCCGACGCAAAACTGATTGTTAATTGTAACGTTCAGGACCTCCTAATGACGATGGAACACTCAAATTGCGTAGAGATTCAATACATTGTACTTCAGCCGACTTGTCTCCAAGCGTCCATTGCTCCCTCGGGCACCTTATGGTTGTTCTCCTGTGAGTCTACATTTTCGATTCCGACTTATAACTGATAGTTGATTGCAACGTTCAGGGCCTCCTAATGACGATGGAACACTCAAATTGCGTCGAGATTCAATACATCGCCCTTCTGCCGACTTGTCTTCAAGGTTCTATCGCTGCCTCGGGGACCTTTTGGTCGTTCTCCTGTGAGTCTAGATTTTCGAATCCGACGCAAACTGATAGATAATTGTAACGTTCAGGGCCTCCTAATGACGATGGAACACTCAAATTGCGTCGAGATACAATACATCGTCCTCCAGCCGACTTGTCTCCAAGGGGATATTGCTGCCCTGGGCACCACATGGTCCATATCCGGTGATTCTACATTTTCGAATCCGACGCAAAACTGACAGTTAATTGTAACGTTCAGGGCCTCCTAATGACGATAGGGCACTCAAATTGCGTCGCGATTCAATACATCGTCCTCCAGCGGACTGGTCTCCAAGGGGATATTGCTTCCTCGGGCACCTTATGGTCCGTCTCCAGTGAGTCTACATTTTCGAATTCGACGCATAACTGATACTTAATTGCAACGTTCAGCGCCTCCTAATGACGATGGAACACTCAAATTGCGTCGAGATTCAATACATCGTCCTCCAGCCGACTTGTCTCCAAATGTCTATTGCTGCCTCGAACACCTTGTGTTCGTTCTCCTGTGAGTCTAGATTTTCGAATACGACGCATAACTGATAGTTAATTGTTAAGTTCAGGGCCTCCTAATGACGATGGAACACTCAAATTGCGTCGAGATTCAATACATCGTCCTCCAGCCGACTTCCATCCATGGGGATATTGCTGCCTCGGGCACCTAATGGTCGTTCTCGTGTGAGTGAAGATTTTCGAATCCGACGCGAAACTGAATGTTAACTGTAACGTTCAGGGCTTCCTAATGACGATGGAACACTGAAATAGCGTCGAGATTCAATACATCGTCAATCAGCCGACTTGTCTCCAAGCGACTATTGCTGCCTCGGGCACCTTATGGTCGTTCTCCTGTGAGGCATGATTTTAGTATCCGACGCAAAACTGATAGTTAATTGTAACGTTCAGTTCCTCCTAATGACGATGGAACACTCAAATTGCTTTGAGATTCAATACGTCGGCCTCCAGCCGACTTGTCTCCAAGGGGACATTGCTGCCTCGGGCACCATATGGTCCTTCTCCTGTGAGTCTAAATTTTCGATTCCGATGCGAAACTGATAGTTAATTGTAACGTTCAGGGCCTCCTAATGACGATGGAACACTCAACCTGCGTCGAGATTCAATACATCGTCCTCCAGCCGACTTGTCTCCAAGGGTCTATTGCTGCCTCGGGCACCTTATGGACGTTCTCCTGTGAGTCAAGATTTTCGAATCCGACGCATAACTGATTGTTAATTGTAACGCTCAGCGACTCCTAATGACGATGGAACACTCAAATTGCGTCGAGATTCAATACCTCGTCCTCCAGCCGACTTGTCTCCATGGGTATATTGCTGCCTCGGGAAACATATGGTCCGTCTCCTGTGAGTCAAGATTTTAGAGTCCGACGCGTAACTGATAGTTAATTGTAACGTTCAGGGCCTCCTAATGACGATGGAACACTCAAGTTGCGTCGAGATTCAATACATCGTCCTCCAGCCGACTTCGCTCCATGGGGATATTGCTGCCTCGGGCACCTAATGGTCGTTCTCGTGTGAGTGTAGATTTTCGAATCCGACGCGAAACTGAATGTTAACTGTAACGTTCAGGGCTTCCTAATGACGATGGAACACTGAAATAGGGTCGAGATTCAATACATCGTCCTCCAGCCGACTTGTCTCCAAAGGGTTTGGCTGCCTCGGGGTCCTTGTGGTCCGCCTCCTGTGAGTCTAGATTTACGAATCCGACGCGAAACTGAAGATAATTGTAACGTTCAGGGCCTCCTAATGGCGATGGAACACTCAAACTGCGTCGAATTTCAATACATCGTCATTCAGCCGACTTGTCTCCAAGGGTCTATCGCTGCATCGGGCACCTTATGATCGTTCTCCTGCGAGTCTAAATTTTAGAATCCGACACAAAACTGATAGTTAATTGTACCGTTCAGGGCCTCCTAATGACGATGGAACACTCAAATTGCGTCGAGATTCAATACATCGTCCACCAGCCGACTTGTCTCCAAGGGAACATTGCTGCCTCGGGCACCATATGGTTTCTTCTCCTGTGAGTCTAGATTTTCGATTCCGATGCGAAACTGATAGTTAATTGTAACGTTCAGGGCCGCCTAAAGACGATGGAACACTCAAATTGCGTCGAGATTCAATACATCGGCCTCCAGCCGACTTGTCTCCAAATATCTATTGCTGCCTCGGGCACCTTGTGTTCGTTTTTCTGTGAGTCTAGGTTTTCGAATCCGACGCATAACTGATAGTTAATATTAAAGTTCAGGGTTCCTAATGACGATGGAACACTCAAATTGCGTCGAGATTCAATACATCGTCCTCCAGCCGACTTGTCTCCAAGGGGATATCGCTGCCTCGGGCACCAAATAGTCGTTCTCCTGTGAGTGTAGATTTTCGAATCCGACGCGAAACTGATAGTTAATTGTAACGTTGAGGGCCTCCTAATGACGGTGGAATACTCAAACGCCGTCGTGATTCAATACATCGTCCTCCAGCCGACTTCTCTCCATGGGGATATTGCTGCCTCGGGCACCTAATGGTCGTACTCCTGTGAGTGTAGATTTTCGAATCCGACGCGAAACTGATTGTTAACTGTAACGTTCAGGGCCTCCTAATGACGATGGAACACTCAAGTTGCGTCGAGATTCAATACATCGTCCTCCAGCCGACTTGTCTCCAAGGGGAGACCACATGGTTGGGCAACACATGGTCCATATCCAGTGATTCTACATTTTCGAATCCGACGCGAAACTGATAGTTAATTGTAACGTTCAGGGCCTCCAAATGTCGATAGGGCACTCAAATTGCGTCGCGATTCAATACATCGTCCTCCAGCGGACTGGTCTCCACGGGGATATTGCTGCCTCTGGCACCTTATGGTCCGTCTCCAGTGAGTGTAGATTTTCGAATCCGTTGCATAACTGATAGTTAATTGCAACGTTCAGCGCCTCCTAATGACGATGGAACACTCAAATTGCGTCGAGATTCAATACATCGGCCTCCAGATGACTTGTCTCCAAATGTCTACTGCTGCCTCTGGCACATTGTGGTCATTTTTCTGTGAGTCTAGGTTTTCGAATCCGACGCATAACTGATAGTTAATATTAAAGTTCAGGGTTCCTAATGACGATGGAACACTCAAATTGCGTCGAGATTCAATACATCGTCCTCCAGCCGACTTGTCTCCAAGGGGATATCGCTGCCTCGGGCACCAAATAGTCGTTCTCCTGTGAGTCTAGATTTTCGAATACGACGCATTACTGATAGTTAATTGTAAAGTTCAGGGCCTCCTGATGACGATGGAACACTCAAATTGCGTCGAGATTCAATACATCGTCCTCCAGACGACTTTTCTCCAATTGTCTATTGCTGCCTCGGGCACTTTATGGTCGTTCTCCTGTGAGTCTCGATTTTCGAATCCGACGCAATACCGATAGTTATTTGCAATTTTCAGGGCCTCCTAATGACGATGGAACACTCAAATTGCGTCGAGGTTCAATACATCGTCCTCCAGCCGACTTGTCTCCAAGGGGTATTGCTGCCTCGGGGTCCTTGTGGTCCGCCTCCTGTGAGTCTAGATTTACGAATCCGACGCGGAACTGAAGATAATTGTAACGTTCAGGGCCTCCTAATGGCGATGGAACACTCAAACTGCGTCGAATTTCACTACATCGTCATTCAGCCGACTTGTCTCCAAGGGTCTATCGCTGCATCGGGCACCTTATGATCAGTCTCCTGCGAGTCCAGATTTTAGAATCCGACGCAAAACTGATAGTTAATTGTACCGTTCAGGGCCTCCTAATGACGATGGAACACTCAAATTGCGTCGAGATTCAATACATCGTCCTCCAGCCGACTTGTCTCCAAGGGAACATTGCTGCCTCGGGCACCTTATGATCGTTTTCCTGTGAGTCTAGATTTTCGAATCCGATACGAAACTGATAGTTATTTGTAAGGTTCAGGGCCTCTCAATGACGATGGAACACTCAAATTGCTTCGAGATTCAATACATCGTCCCCCAGCCGACTTGTCTCTAAGGGGATATCGCTGCCTCGGGCACCACATGGTCCGTCTCCGGTGATTCTACATTTTCGAATCCGACGCAAAACTGATAGTTAATTGTAACGTTCAGGGCCTCCTAATGACGATTGGGCACTCAAATTGCGTCGCGATTCAATACATCGTCCTCCAGCGGGCTGATCTCCAAGGGGATATTGCTGCCTCGGGCACCTTATAGTCCGTCTCCTGTGACTCTAGATTTTCGAATCCAACGAATAACTGATAGTTAATTGCAACGATCAGCGCCTCCTAATGACGATGGAACACTCAAATTGCGTCAAGATTCAATACATCGGCCTCTAGCCGACGTGTCTCCAAATGTCTATTGCTGCCTCGAGCACCTTGTGTTCGTTCTCCTGTGAGTCTAGATTTTCGAATACGACGCATAACTGACAGTTAATTGTAAACTTCAGGGCCTCCTAATGACGATGGAACACTCAAATTGCGTCGAGATTCAATACATCGTCCTCCAGCCGACTTTCCTCCAAGGGTCCATTGCTGCCTCGAACACATTATGGTCGTTCTCCTGTGAGTCTAGATTTTCGAATCAGACGCATAACGGATAGTTAATTGTAACTTTCAGCGCCTCCTAAAGACGATGGAACACTCAATTGGCGTCCATATTCAATGCATCGTCCTCCAGCCGACTTCTCTCCAAGGGTCTATTCCTGCCTCGGGCACATTATCGTAGTTCTCCTGTGAGTCCAGAAATTCGAATCCGACGCAAAACGGACTGCTAATTGTAACGTTCAGTGCCTCCTAATGATGATGGAACACTCAAATTGCGTCGAGAGTCAATACATCGTCTTCCAGCCGACTTGTCTACAAGGGGATATTGCTGCCTCGTTCACCTTGTGGTACGTCTCCTGTGAGTCTAGATTTTCGAATCCGACGCAGAAATGATAGTTAATTGTAACGTTCAGGGCTTCCTAATGACGATGGAACACTCAAATTGCGTAGCGATTCAATTCAGCCGACCTGCCTCCAAGGGTCTATTGCTGCTTCTGGCACCTAATGGTCTTGCTCCTGTGAGTCTAGGTTTTCGAATCCGTCGCAAATCTGATATTTAATCGTAACGTTAAGGGCCTCCTAATGACGATGGAACACTCAAATTGCGTCGAGATTCAATACATCGTCCTCCCGCCGACTTGTCTCCCACGTGATATTGCTGCCTCGGGCACCATGTGGTCCGTCGCCTGTGATTCTAGATTTTCGAATCCGACGCAAAAATGGTAGTTAATTGTAACGTTCAGGGCCTACTAATGACGAAGGAACACTCAAATTGCGTCGAGGTTCAATACATCGTCCTCCAGCCGACTTGTCTCCAAGGGGTTATTGCTGCCTCGGGCACCATGTGGTCTATCTCCTGTGTTTCTAGATTTTTGAATCCGACGCAAAAATGATAGTTAATTGTAACATTCAGGGCCTCCTAAAGTCGAAGGAACACTCAAATTGCGTCGAGATTCAATACATCTTCCTCCAGCCGACTTGTGTCCAAGGGTCTATTGCTGCCTCGGGCACCTTAAGGTCGTTCTCCTGTGAGTCTAGATTATCGAATCAGACGAATAACTGATAGTTATTTGTAACGTTCAGCGCCTCCTAATGACGATGCAACACTCAAATTGCGTCAAGATTCAATACATCGTCCTCCAGCCGACTTGTCTCCATGGGTCTATTGCTGCCTGACGCACCGCATGGTCGTTCTCCTGTGAGTCTATATTTTCGAATCCGACGCATAACTGATAGCTAATTGTAACGTTCAGGGCCTCCTAATGACGATGGAACACTGAAATAGCGTCGAGATTCAATACATCGTCCTTCAGCCGACTTGTCTCCAGGCGTCCACTGTTGCCTCGGGCACCTTATGGTCGTTCCCCTGTGAGTCTACAATTTCAATTCCGACACATAACTGATAGTTAATTGTAACGTTCAGGGCCTCCTAATGACGATGGAACACTCAAATTGCGTCGCGATTCAATACATCGTCCTCCAAGCGACTTGTCTCCAAGGGTCAATTGCTGCCTTTGGCACCTAATGGTCTTGCTCCTTTGAGTCTAGATTTTCGTATCCAACGCAAAACTGATATTTAACTGTAACGTTAAGGGCCTCCTAATGTAGATGGAACACTCAAATAGCGTCGAGATTCAATACATCGTCCTCCAGCCGACTTGTCTCCAAGGGGATATTGCTGCCTCGGGCACCATGTGGTCCGTCTCCTGTGATTCTAGATTTTCGAATCCGACGCAAAAATGGTAGTTAATTGTAACGTTCAGGGCCTACTAATGACGAAGGAACACTCAAATTGCGTCGAGGTTCAATACATCGTCCTCCAGCCGACTTGTCTCCAAGGGGTTATTGCTGCCTCGGGCACCATGTGGTCTATCTCCTGTGTTTCTAGATTTTTGAATCCGACGCAAAAATGATAGTTAATTGTAACATTCAGGGCCTCCTAAAGTCGAAGGAACACTCAAATTGCGTCGAGATTCAATACATCTTCCTCCAGCCGACTTGTGTCCAAGGGTCTATTGCTGCCTCGGGCACCTTAAGGTCGTTCTCCTGTGAGTCTAGATTATCGAATCAGACGAATAACTGATAGTTATTTGTAACGTTCAGCGCCTCCTAATGACGATGCAACACTCAAATTGCGTCGAGGTTCAATACATCGTCTTCCAGCCGACTTGTCTCCAAGGGGTATTGCTGCCTCGGGGTCCTTGTGGTCCGCCTCCTGTGAGTGTAGATTTACGAATCCGACGCGAAACTGAAGATAATTGTAACGTTCAGGGCCTCCTAATGGCGATGGAACACTCAAACTGCGTCGAATTTCACTACATCGTCATTCAGCCGACTTGTCTCCAAGGGTCTATCGCTGCATCGGGCACCTTATGATCAGTCTCCTGCGAGTCCAGATTTTAGAATCCGACGCAAAACTGATAGTTAATTGTACCGTTCAGGGCCTCCTAATGACGATGGAACACTCAAATTGCGTCGAGATTCAATACATCGTCCTCCAGCCGACTTGTCTCCAAGGGAACATTGCTGCCTCGGGCACCTTATGATCGTTTTCCTGTGAGTCTAGATTTTCGAATCCGATACGAAACTGATAGTTATTTGTAAGGTTCAGGGCCTCTCAATGACGATGGAACACTCAAATTGCTTCGAGATTCAATACATCGTCCCCCAGCCGAGTTGTCTCTAAGGGGATATCGCTGCCTCGGGCACCACATGGTCCGTCTCCGGTGATTCTACATTTTCGAATCCGACGCAAAACTGATAGTTAATTGTAACGTTCAGGGCCTCCTAATGACGATTGGGCACTCAAATTGCGTCGCGATTCAATACATCGTCCTCCAGCGGGCTGATCTCCAAGGGGATATTGCTGCCTCGGGCACCTTATAGTCCGTCTCCTGTGACTCTAGATTTTCGAATCCAACGAATAACTGATAGTTAATTGCAACGATCAGCGCCTCCTAATGACGATGGAACACTCAAATTGCGTCAAGATTCAATACATCGGCCTCTAGCCGACGTGTCTCCAAATGTCTATTGCTGCCTCGAGCACCTTGTGTTCGTTCTCCTGTGAGTCTAGATTTTCGAATACGACGCATAACTGATAGTTAATTGTAAACTTCAGGGCCTCCTAATGACGATGGAACACTCAAATTGCGTCGAGATTCAATACATCGTCCTCCAGCCGACTTTCCTCCAAGGGTCCATTGCTGCCTCGAACACATTATGGTCGTTCTCCTGTGAGTCTAGATTTTCGAATCAGACGCATAACGGATAGTTAATTGTAACGTTCAGCGCCTCCTAAAGACGATGGAACACTCAATTGGCGTCCATATTCAATGCATCGTCCTCCAGCCGACTTCTCTCCAAGGGTCTATTCCTGCCTCGGGCACATTATCGTAGTTCTCCTGTGAGTCCAGAAATTCGAATCCGACGCAAAACGGACTGCTAATTGTAACGTTCAGTGCCTCCTAATGATGATGGAACACTCAAATTGCGTCGAGAGTCAATACATCGTCTTCCAGCCGACTTGTCTACAAGGGGATATTGCTGCCTCGTTCACCTTGTGGTACGTCTCCTGTGAGTCTAGATTTTCGAATCCGACGCAGAAATGATAGTTAATTGTAACGTTCAGGGCTTCCTAATGACGATGGAACACTCAAATTGCGTAGCGATTCAATTCAGCCGACCTGCCTCCAAGGGTCTATTGCTGCTTCTGGCACCTAATGGTCTTGCTCCTGTGAGTCTAGGTTTTCGAATCCGTCGCAAATCTGATATTTAATCGTAACGTTAAGGGCCTCCTAATGACGATGGAACACTCAAATTGCGTCGAGATTCAATACATCGTCCTCCCGCCGACTTGTCTCCCACGTGATATTGCTGCCTCGGGCACCATGTGGTCCGTCGCCTGTGATTCTAGATTTTCGAATCCGACGCAAAAATGGTAGTTAATTGTAACGTTCAGGGCCTACTAATGACGAAGGAACACTCAAATTGCGTCGAGGTTCAATACATCGTCCTCCAGCCGACTTGTCTCCAAGGGGTTATTGCTGCCTCGGGCACCTTAAGGTCGTTCTCCTGTGAGTCTAGATTATCGAATCAGACGAATAACTGATAGTTATTTGTAACGTTCAGCGCCTCCTAATGACGATGCAACACTCAAATTGCGTCAAGATTCAATACATCGTCCTCCAGCCGACTTGTCTCCATGGGTCTATTGCTGCCTGACGCACCGCATGGTCGTTCTCCTGTGAGTCTATATTTTCGAATCCGACGCATAACTGATAGCTAATTGTAACGTTCAGGGCCTCCTAATGACGATGGAACACTGAAATAGCGTCGAGATTCAATACATCGTCCTTCAGCCGACTTGTCTCCAGGCGTCCACTGTTGCCTCGGGCACCTTATGGTCGTTCCCCTGTGAGTCTACAATTTCAATTCCGACACATAACTGATAGTTAATTGTAACGTTCAGGGCCTCCTAATGACGATGGAACACTCAAATTGCGTCGCGATTCAATACATCGTCCTCCAAGCGACTTGTCTCCAAGGGTCAATTGCTGCCTTTGGCACCTAATGGTCTTGCTCCTTTGAGTCTAGATTTTCGTATCCAACGCAAAACTGATATTTAACTGTAACGTTAAGGGCCTCCTAATGTAGATGGAACACTCAAATAGCGTCGAGATTCAATACATCGTCCTCCAGCCGACTTGTCTCCAAGGGGATATTGCTGCCTCGGGCACCATATGGTCCGTCTCCTGTGAGTCTAGATTTTCGAATCCGAAGCAGAACTTGTAGTTAATTGTTACGTTCAGTGCTTCCCAATGACGATGGAACACTCAAATTGCGTCGAGAGTCAATACATCGTCTTCCAGCCGACTTGCCTACAAGGGGATATTGCTGCCTCGGGCTCCATATGGTCCGTCTCCTGTGATTCTAAATTTTCGAATCCGACGCAAAAATGATAGTGAATTGTAACGTTCAGCGCCTCCTAATGACGATGGAACACTCAAATTGCGTCGAGAGTCAATACATCGTCTTCCAGCCGACTTGTCTACAAGGGGATATTGCTGCCTCGGGCTCCATGTGGTCCGTCTCCTGTGAGTCTAGATTCTCGAATCCGACGCAAAAATGATATTTAATTGTATCGTTAAGGGCCTCCTAATGACGATGGAACACTCACATTGAGTCGACATTTAATACATCGTCCTCCAGCCAACTTGCCTCCAAGGGGATATTGCTGCCAGGGGCTCCATGTGGTCCTTCTCCAGTGAGTCTAGATTGTTGAATCCGACGCGAAACTGATAGATAAATGTAACATTCAGCGCCTCCTAATGACGATGGAACACTCAAATTGCGTCGAGAGTCAATACATCGTATTCCAGCCGACTTGTCTCCAACGTGATATTGCTGCTTGGGGCACCATGTGGTCCGTCTCCTGTGAGTCTAGATTTTCGAATCCGACGCATAAATGATAGTTAATTGTAACGTGCAGGGCTTCCTAATGACGAAGGAACACTCAAATTGCGTCGAGATTCAATACATCGTCCTCCAGCCGACTTGTCTCCAAGGGTCTATTACTGCCACGGGCACCTTATGGTCGTTCTCCTGTAAGTCTAGATCTTTAGATCCGACGCATAACTGATACTTAATTGTAACGTTCAGGACCTCCTAATGACGATAGAACACTCAAATTGCGTCGAGATCCAATACATCGCTCTCCCGCCGACTTGTCTCCAACGGGATATTGCTGCCTCGGGCACCATGTGGTCCGTCTCCTGTGAGTCTAAATTTTCGAATACGACGCAAAAATGATAGTGAATTGTAACGTTCAGGGCCTCCTAATGACCATGGAACACTCAAATTGCGTCGCGATTCAATACATCGTCCTCCAGCCGACTTGCCTCCAAGGGTCTATTGCTGCCCCTGGCACCTAATGGTCTTGCTCCCGTGAGTCTAGATTTTCGAATCCGACACATAACTGATAGTTAATTGTAACGTTCGGGGCCTCCTAATGACGATGGAACATTAAAATTGCGTCGAGATTCAATACATCGTCCTCCAGCCGACGTGTCTCCAATGGGATATTGCTGCTTCGGGCACCTTATGCTCGTTCTCCTGTGAGTCTAGATTATCGAACCCGACGCAAAAATGATAGTTACTTGTAACGTACAGGGCCTCCTAATGACGATGGAATACTCAAACTGCGTCGAGATTCAATACATCGTCCTCCAGCCGACTTCTCTCCATGGGGATACTGCTGCCTATGGCACCTTTTGGTCGTTCTCCTGTGAGTGTAGATTTTCGAATCCGACGCGAGACTGATTGTTAATTGTAACGTTCAGGGCTTCCTAATGACGAAGGAACACTCAAATTGCGTCGAGATTCAATACATCGGCCTCCAGGCGACTTGCTGCCTCGGACACCTTATGGTCATTCTCCTGTGAGTCTAGATTGTCGAATCCAAAGCATAACTGATAGTTAATTGTAACGTCCATGGCCTACTAATGACGATGGAACACTCAAATTGCGTCGAGATTTAATACATCGGCCTCCAGCCGAATTGCTGCCTCGGACACCTTATGGTCATTCTCCTGTGAGTCTAGATTTTCGAATCCAAAGCATAACTGACAGTTAATTGTAACGTCCAGGGCCTACTAATTACGATGGAACACTCAAATTGCGTCGAGATTCAATACATCGTCCTCCAGCCGACTTGTCTACAAGGGTCTATTGCTGCCTGGGACACCGCATGGTCGTTCTCCTGTGAGTCTATATTTTCGAATCCGACGCATAACTGATAGTTAATTGTAACGATCAGGGACTCCTAATGACGATGGAACACTGAAATAGCGTCGAGATTCAATACATCGTCCTTCAGCCGACTTGTCTCCAAGCGCCCATTGATGCCTCGGGCACCTTATGGTCGTTCTCCTGTGAGTCTAGATTTTCGATTCAGACACATAACTGATAGTTATGTACCTTGGTCACCTTATCGTCGTTCTCCTGTGAGTCCAGATATTCGAATCCGACGCAAGACGGACTGCTAATTGTAACGTTCAGAGCCTCCTAATGATGATGGAAGACTCAAATTGCGTCGAGATTCAATACATCGTCCGCCAGCCGACTTGTCTCCAAATGGATATTGCTGCCTCGGGCACCATATAGTCCTTCTCCTGTGAGTCTAGAAGTTCAAATCCGACGCAAAAGTGATAGCTAATTGTAACGTTCTGGACCTCCTAATAACGATGGAATACTCAAATTGCGTCACAATTCAATACATCGTCCTCCAGGCGACTTGTCTCCAAGGGTCAATTGCTGCCGTTGGCACCTAATGGTCTTGCTCCTTTGAGTATAGATTTTCGTATCCGACGCAAAAGTGATATTTAATTGTAACGTTAAGGGCCTCCTAATGACGATGGAACACTCAAATAGCGTCGAGATTCAATACATCGTCCTCCAGCCAACTTGTCTCCAAGGGGATATTTCTGCCTCGGGCACCATATGGTCCGTCTCCTGTGAGTCCAGATTTTCGAATACGAAGCAAAAATTGTAGCTAATTGTAACGTTCAGGGCTTCCTAATGACGATGGAACACTCAAATTGCGTCGAGGGTCAATACATCGTCTTCCAGCCGACTTGTCTACAAGGAGATATTGCTGCCTCGGGCTCCATGTGGTCCGGCTCCTGTGAGTCTAAATTTTCGATTCCGACGCAAAAATGATAGTGAATTGTAACGTTCAGTGCCTCCTAATGACGATGGAACACTCAAATTGCGTCGAGAGTCAATACATTGTCTTCCAGCCCACTTGTCTACAAGGGGATATTGCTGCCTCGGGCTATATGTGGTCCGTCTCCTGTGAGTCTAGATTTTCGAATCCGACGCAAAAATGATAGTTAATTGTAACGTTCAGGGCCTCCTAATGACGATGGAACACTCAAATTGCGTCGACATTTATTACATCGTCCTCCAGCCGACTTGTCCCCAAGGGTATTTTGCTGCCTGGGGCACCATGTGGTCCTTCTCCTGTGAGTCTACATTGTCGAATCCGACGCGAAACTGATAGTTAATTGTAACATTCAGCGCCTCCAAATGACGATGGAACACTTAAATTGCGTAGAGATTCAATACAGCAGCCTCCAGCCGACTTGTCTCCAAGGATCTATTATTGCCTGTGGCACCGCATGGTCGTTCTCCTGTGAGTCTACATTTTCGAATCCGACGCATAACAGATAATTAATTGCAACGTTCAGGGCCTCCTAATGACGATGGAACACTGAAATAGCGTCGAGATTCAATACATCGTCTTCCAGCCGACTTGTCTACAAGGAGATATTGCTGCCTCGGGCTCCGTGTGGTCCGTCTCCTGTGAGTCTAAATTTTCGAATCCGACGCAAAAATGATAGTGAATTGTAACGTTCAGCACCTCCTAATGACGATGGAACACTCAAATTGCGTCGAGAGTCAATACATCGTCTTCCAGCCGACTTGTCTACAAGGGGATATTGCTGCCTCGGGCTATATGTGGTCCGTCTCCTGTGAGTCTAGAGTTTCGAATCCGACGCAAAAATGATAGATAATTGTAACGTTCAGGGCCTCCTAATGACGATGGAACACTGAAATAGCATCGAGATTCAATACATCGTCCTCCAGCCGACTTGTCTCCTAGGGGATATTGCTGCCTCGGGCGCCATATAGTCCTTCTCCTGAGAGTCTAGAATTTCAATCCGACGGAAAAGTGATAGTTAATTGTAACGTTCAGGACCTCCTAATAACGATGGAACACTCAAATTGCGTTGCGAATCAATACATCGTCCTCCAGGCGACTACTTGTCTCCAAGGGTCAATTGCTGCCTTTGGCACCTAATGGTATTACTCCTTTGAGTCTAGATTTTCGTATCCGACGCAAAACTGATATTTAATTGTAACGTTAAGGGCCTCCTAATGACGATGGAGCACTCAAATAGCGTCGAGATTCAATACATCGTCCTCCAGCCGACTTTTCTCCATCGGTCTACTGCTACCTCGGTCACCTTATCGTCGTACTCCTGTGAGTCCAGATATTCGAATCCGACGCAAAACGGACAGCTAATTGTAACGTTCAGAGCCTCCTAATGATTACGGAACACTCAAATTGCGTCGAAATTCAATACATCGTCCTCCAGCCGACTTGCCTCCAAGGGGATATCGCTGCCTCGGGCACCATATAGTCCTTCTCCTGTGAGTCTAGAATTTCGATCCGACGCAAAACTGATAGTTAATTGTAACGTTCAGGACCTCCTAATGACTATGGAACACTCAAATTGCGTCGCGATTCAATACATCGTCCTCCAGCCGACTTGTCTCCAAGGGTCTATTGCTGCCTCGGGCACCTTATGGTCGTTCTCCTGTGAGTCTAGAACGCATAACTGATAGTTAATTGTAACGTTCAGGACCTCCTAATGACGATAGAACACTCTAATTGCGTCGAGATCCAATACATCGCCCTCCCGCCGACTTGTCTCCAACGGGATATTGCTGCCTCGGGCACCACGTGGTCCGTCTCCTGTGAGTCTAGATTTTCAAATCCGACGCAAAAATGATAGTTAATTGTAACGTTCAGGGCCTCCTAATGACGATGGAATACTCAAACTGCGTCGAGATTCAATACATCGTCCTCCAGCCGACGTCTCTCCATGGGGATACTGCTGCCTCGGGCACCTTATGTTCGTTCTCCTGTGAGTGTAGATTTTCGAATCCGACGCGAAACTGATTGTTAATAGTAACGTTCAATGCTTCCTAATGACGAAGGAAAACTCAAAATGCGTCGCGATTCAATACATCGTCCTCCAGCCGACTTGTCTCCAAGGGTCTATTGCTGCCTCGGGCACCTTATGGTCGTTCTCCTGTGAGTCTAGATTATCGAATCTGACGAATAACTGATAGATAATTGTAACGTTTAGCGCCTCCTAATGACGATGGAACACTCAAATTGCGTCGAGATTCAGTACATCGTCCTCCAGCCGACTTGTCTCCAAGGGTCTATTGCTGCCTGGGGCACCGCATGGTCGTTCTCTTGTGAGTCTATATTTTCGAATCCGACCCATAACTGACAGCTAATTGTAACGTTCAGGGCCTCCTAATGACGATGGAACACTGAAATAGCGTCGAGATTCAATACATCGTCCTTCAGCCGACTTGTCTCCAAGCGTCCATTGTTGCCTCGGGCACCTTATGGTCGTTCACCTGTGAGTCTACATTTTCGATTCCGACACATAACTGATAGTTAATTGTAACGTTCAGGGCCTCCTAATGACGATGGAACTCTCAAATTGATCGAGATTCAATACATCGTCCTCCAGCCGACTTGTCTCCATGGGTCTACTGCTACCTCGGCCACCTTATCGTCGTTCTCTTGTGAGTCCAGATATTCGAATCGGACGCAAAACGGACTGCTAATTGTAACGTTCAGAGCCTCCTAATGATGATGGCAGACTCAAATTGCGTCGAGATTCAATACATCGTCCTCCAGCCGACTTGTCTCCAAGGGGATATTTCTGCCTCGGGCACCATATAGTTTTTCTCCTGTGAGTCTAGAATTTCAAACCCGACGCAAAAGTGATAGTTAATAGTAACGATCAGCACCTCCTAATAACGAGGGAACACTCAAATTGCGTCGCGATTCAATACATCGTCCTCCAGGCGACTTGTCTCCAAGGGTCAATTGCTGCCTCTGGCACCTAATGGTCTTGCTCCTTTGGGTCTAGATTTTCGTATCCGACGCCAAAACTGATATTTAATTGTAACGTTAAGGGCCTCCTAATGACGATGGAACACTCAAATAGCGTCGAGATTCAATACATCGTCCTGCAGCCGACTTGTCTCCAAGGGGATATTGCTGCCTCGGGCACCATATGGTCCGTCTCCTGTGAGTCTAGATTTTCGAATCCGAAGCAAAACTTGTAGTTAATTGTAACGTTCAGGGCTTCCTAATGACGATGGAACACTCAAATTGCGTCGAGAGTCAATACATCGTCTTCCAGCCGACTTGTCTACAAGGGGGTATTGCTGCCTCGGGCTCCATGTGGTCCGTCTCCTGTGAGTCTGAATTTTCGAATCCGACGCAAAAATGATAGTGAATTGTAACATTCAGCGCCTCCTAATGACGATGGAGCACTCAAATTACGTCGAGAGTCAATACATCGTCTTCCAGCCGACTTGTCTACAAGGGGATATTCCTGCCTCGGGCTCCATGTGGTCCGTCTCCTGTGAGTCTAGATTTTCGAATCCGACGCAAAAATGATAGTTAATTGTAACGTTCAGGGCCTCCTAATAACGATGGAACACTCAAATTGCGTCGCGATTCAATACATCGTCCACCAGCCGACTTGCCTCCAAGGGTCTATTGCTGCCTCTGGCACCTAATGGTCTAGCTCCTGTGAGTCTAGATTTTCGAATCCGACGCACAACTGATATTTAATTGTATCGTTAAGGGCCTTCTAATGTCGATGGAACACTCAAATTGCGTCGACATTTAATACATCGTCCTCCAGCCGACTTGTCTCCAAGGGGATTTGGTGCCTTGGGCACCATGTGGTCCTTCTCCTGTGAGTCTAGATTGTCGAATCCGACGCGAAACTGATAGTTAATTGTAACATTCAGCGCCTCCTAATGACGATGGAACACTTAAATTGCATCGAGATTCAATACAGCAGCCTCCAGCCGACTTGTCTCCAAGGATCTATTATTGCCTGGGGCACCGCATGGTAGTTGTCCTGTGAGTCTACAATTTCGAATCCGACGCATAACTGATAATTAATTGTAACGTTCAGGGCCTCCAAATCACGATGGAACACTGAAACAGCGTCGAGATTCAATACATCGTCCTTCAGCCGACAGGTCTCTAAGCGTCCATTGCTGCCTCGGGCACCTTATGGTCGTTCTCCTGTGAGTCTACATTTTCGATTCCGACACATAACTGATAGTTAATTGTAACGTTCAGGGCCTCCTAATGACACATAACTGTTAGTTAATTGCAACATTCAGGGCCTCTTAACGACGATGGAACACTCAAATTGCGTCGAGATTCAATACCTCGTCCTCCAGCCGACTTGTCTCCATGGGTCTACTGCTACCTCGGTCACCTTATCGTCGTTCTCCTGTGAGTCCAGATATTCGAATCCGACGCAAAACGGACTGCTAATTGTAACGTTCAGAGCCTCCTAATGAATATGGAACACTCAAATTGCGTCGAAATACAATACATCGTCCTCCAGCCGACTTGTCTCCAAGGGGATATCGCTGGCTCGGGCACCTTATAGTCCTTCTCCTGTGAGTCTAGAATTTCGATATGACGCAAAACTGATAGTTAATTGTAACGTTCAGAACCTCCTAATGACGATGGAACACTTAAATTGCGTCGCGATTCAATACATCGTCCTCCAGCCGACTTGTCTCCAAGGGTCAATTGTAGCCTTTGGCACCTAATATTCTTGCTCCTGTGAGTCTAGATTTTCGAATCCGACGAAAAACTGATATTTAATTGTAACCTTATGGGCCTCCTAATGATGATGGAACACTCAAATTGAGTCGACATCCAATACATCGTCCTCCCGCCGACTTGTCTCCAACGTGATATTGCTGCTTGGGGCACCATGTGGTCCGTCTCCTGTGAGTCTAGATTTTCGAATCCGACGCAAGAATGATAGTTAATTGTAACGTTCAGCGCTTCCTAATGACGATAGAACACTCAAATAGCGTCGAAATCCAATACATCGCCCTCCCGCCGACCTTTCTCCAACGGGATATTGCTGCCTCGGGCACCATGTGGTCCGTCTCCTGTGAGTCTAGATATTCGAATCCGACGGAAAAATGATAGTTAATTGTAACGTTCAGGGCCTCCTAATGACGATGGAACACTCAAATTGCGTCGAGAGTCAATACATCGTCATCCAGCCGACTTGTCTACAAGGGGATATTGCTGCGTCGGGCTCCATGTGGTCCGTCTCCTGTGAGTCTAAATTTTCGAATCCGACCCAAAAATGATAGTGAATTGTAGCGTTCAGCGCCTCCTAATGACGATGGAACTCTCAAATTGCGTCGAGAGTCAATACATCGTCTTCCAGCCGACTTGTCTACAAGGGGATATTGCTACCTCGGGCTCCATATGGTTCGTCTCCTGTGAGTCTAGATATTCGAATCCGACGCTAAAATGATAGTTAATTGTAACGCAGCTGTAGCGGCGCATCGGAAGCTAAGTACTAATTAATTGTTTGTGTATAGTAGTTTATTTAGGAACTTTAGTAGTCTTCAACCGGTGTTCTTGGTGTTTTCCGGTGAAATAACTTCAGAAGAAATTTTTGCGAACTGCTGTCAGTTTCGTTACTGTCATTAGACGTTTGATTTTCTTTCTGTGTTAGTATTTTGTTATATTCTCATTTGTTGTTGATTAATACTGTCAATAATAGTAGTTACTTCCCTTGTAGAGCAAGTTTGTGGTAATTGTAGTCAGTTTTTAACATCTTCTTATTGTAGTAGCGGAACTTAGATAAAGTTGTTTTCTTGTTTCAATAATTGTAAAATTTTACCATGAGTGAGAAGTGTGGGCTTTGCCGTAGGTTCGTGAGTAGTGGATTGCGGTGTGAGACTTGTTCGAAGTATTTTCACTGGGGGGAATGCAGTGGGGAAGCCAGTGGGCATTCTGGTGAGATCCTCTCCTGGAACTGCAGGTTATGTAGCAAGAGTAAGTTGATAGAGGACCAGGAGCGTAAGATCTGTGCCCTTCAGGTGCAGTTGAAAAACGCACAGGAGGAGCTAGATAGGATGAGGAGGGAGAAGGGGGTTGGGGAATGGGAGCTGGCTGTTGGCAAGAGATCTGCTAGGAGAAGGAGATTTTCAGATAGTTTTACTATTGGTGTTTGTAATAGATATGACCAACTGTCAGAGTCTAGTGGAGAGGAATCTCTAGTAGCTGTAGATGTAGGAAGTATGCAGCAGACCTCAGCAGTTACGGTGGCTAGGACAGTTGCAAAGTCTAAGAGAAAGAAGAAGGTTCTGCTGTTAGGTAGTTCTCATGGTAGAGGTGTAGGCCAGCAGTTGCAGGAAGTTTTGGGGAGTGAGTACCAGGTCACCAGCATTGTGAAGCCTAATGCAGGATTGGCTCAGGTGACTTTTAACATAGGGGGGTTGTGTAGGGATTTTACTAAAGAGGATCAGGTAGTGATTGTGGGTGGGGCTGGTAATAGTATTGATAGGGATGGGGAGTATGACATAGATGGTGACCTGGAAAAAATAGCCACTCAGACTGGCAACACCAATGTGCATTTCGTGGAACTGTTTCAGCGTCACGATCGGCCTCATCTTAATACAGCCGTCAGGCGTAATAACATGAGACTTGGGGGTGCGCTGATGACAGAAGGCGTGAGTCACATTTCAGTGGTGTCGGTGGAGTCTATCAGTAGGACGGGTTTCACTAGACATGGCCTGCACCTCAACAGGTATGGGAAGGGGAGGTTGGCAAAACTTATAGGTGACAGCATAGGTGGGGGTGGTGGGATCACTCATGGGAAAATTCCGGTAGTTGTGGGTGTTAGAGCTGTACCTTTTTTAGATTGAAGTCAGCTGATAGGTATTCCTGCTTAAGGGAAGTCTCTCTAACAAAGAAACCACTTTCTACAAAGCTTGGGTATCCTATTAATGAGGGAATTAGTATATTTCATCAAAATATACAAGGTATTAGAGATAAAGTTAGTGAACTGCTTATAGATGTTGACTCTGAAATTATTGGTATATCTGAACACTTCTTAAGTAAGGAGATCATTCAGAGGCTTCCTTTACCAGGATACATGTTGGCTGGCAGCTTTTCTAGGAGCTCTTTGCGGTGTGGGGGAGTAGCCATGTATGTGAAAAACGGTATCCCATTTGAGTCAATTGATGTTTCAAAGTACTGCACTGAAAAGGTGTTTGAATGTTGTGCAGGTGTGATTAAATTTAGTGGAGCTAAACTTCTTACTGTTGTTATTTATAGATCCCCAGACTCCGATTTCACAACATTTTTGCTAAAGCTAGAGGAGGTTCTTGGTTCACTTTATAGGAAATACAAAAAGTTTGTTATATGTGGTGACTTCAATATTAATTGTATAAGTGATTGTGCAAGGAAAAGGATGCTGGTAGACCTCCATAATTCATATAATCTTATGCAAACCGTATTCTTTCCAACGAGAGTGCAAGGGAACAGTAGAACAACCATAGACAATATTTTTGTTCGTTCGTCATTATTAGAAGGGCATTCTCTTAGCAAAAAGGTGAATGGCCTTTCAGATCATGATGCACAAATTTTAAGTCTAAAACATTTTTGTGCTGCAACACATGTTAAATATAGTTACCAACTTTTTAGGAAAGCTGATCCAGTTGCTGTACAGACTTTTATAAACCTTATCAAGGAACAAGAGTGGCAAGATGTTTATAGTGCTGATACAGTAGATGGTAAATATAATGCTTTCCTCAAGACTTTTCTCGTGCTCTTTGAAAGTTGCTTTCCGTTAGAACGTTCAAAACAGGGTACTAGCACAAACAGGCAGCCTGGGTGGCTGACTAAAGGGATAAGAATATCTTGTAGAACAAAGTGGCAATTATATCAAAATGTTAGAAACAGTCAAAATCTAAATGCAGCAACCCATTACAAACAGTATTGTAAGGTGCTTAAAAAAGTTATTAGGAAGGCAAAAAGTATGTGGTATGCAGATAGAATAGCTAAGTCTCAGGATAAAATTAAAACCATATGGTCAGTCGTAAAGGAAGTGGCTGGTCTGCAGAGACAGGTCGAGAATATAGAATCAGTGCATAGTGGGGATGTCCGTGTTACTGATAAGTCGCATATATGTACAGTACTTAATAATCACTTTCTGAATATAGCAGGTGAACTAAATAGAAACCTAGTCCCAACAGGGAATCATATAGCGCTCTTAGAAAAAAGTGTTCCGAGACTGTTACCTGAAATGCTCCTCCATGATACTGACAAGAGGGAGATTGAGTTAATAATTAAATCACTAAAGACCAAGAACTCTCATGGATATGACGGGATATCTAGCAGAATACTGAAGTATTGTTCCACGTATGTTAGCTCAGTACTTAGCCATATCTGTAACTTTTCCTTTAGGAGTGGTCAGTTTCCTGACCGATTAAAGTACTCGGTAGTGAAGCCACTTTATAAAAAGGGAGACAGGGATAATGTTGACAATTATAGACCTATTTCTATGCCATCGGTGTTTGCTAAAGTTATCGAGAGGGTTGTATATACAAGGTTACTGCAGCATTTAAATTCACATAATTTGCTATCAAATGTACAGTTTGGTTTTAGAAATGGCTTAACAACTGAAAATGCTATAGTCTCTTTTCTCTGTGAGGTTTTGGACGGATTAAATAAAAGGTTGCGAACGTTAGGTGTTGTAACGAATAAAAAATATAAAATAAAATGATAATAAAATATAATAATAAAATTTGTAATAATAATAACTGTTATTGTTTGGATAAGTAATTGAGGGATTAAAATTTTACGCCGTGAATTTATCGAGCTTCGCACGTCCGAAGATGTACGGAACGTAGCCAGGGCTCATTATGTATTTTTTTTGTAGACAGAGTCTGATATCTGACCTCAGATTCAATCATGAAGATGGAGTGACTAAAACTACTAAAACAAAGCAAAGCATAAGATTAAATAAACATATATTCATTTCAACACATACATTACGATACAAATTACACTTACGTAAAATTCTAGGTAAATAATGGCAGATCATTCACAAATGAGAGCGACTTATTAATTCTGCGCCTCTTTTCTGCTAATAAATATCAATATGGCTAACTGTGGAGCCGCACAAAATATTAAGTCCTTCTAGGACAACGAATGACATGAGAGTGTTGATGCCTACTGGCTGTGACAAGAGAGCGGTGTTAATTGCTTTATTTTGCATTCTCTTGTCTTAAAAAATCGATACATATAATCTAAGTTAACTAAATTAAATATTGTCTGTGCTCGAGTGCAAATGGTTCCTTAAAGTGTTTTCTTTGATTTAACGAAGGCTTTTGACTGTGTTGACCACAAAATATTACTTCAGAAGTTGGAACATTATGGAGTAAGGGGAGTAGCTTACAATTTGTTCGCCTCCTACTTTAAGAACAGAAAGCAGAAGGTAATCCTCCGCAATATTGAGAGTGGTAATGATGTTCAGTCCCAATGGGGCACTGTTAAATGGGGCGTTCCCCAAGGGTCGGTGCTGGGGCCACTGCTGTTCCTTATTTATGTAAATGATATGCCTTCTAGTATTACAGGGGATTCAAAAATATTTCTGTTTGCTGATGACACCACCTTGGTAGTGAAGGATGTTATGTGTAATATTGAAACATTATCAAATAATGTAGTTCATGATATAAGTTCGTGGCTTGTGGAAAATAATTTGATGCTAAATCACAGTAAGACTCAGTTTTTACAGTTTCTAACCCACAATTCAACAAGAACTGACATTTTAATCAGACAGAATGGGCATGTTATAAGCGAGACGGAACAGTTCAAGTTCCTAGGCGTACGGATAGATAGTAAGCTGTTGTGGAAAGCCCATGTTCAGGATCTTGTTCAGAAACTAAATGCCGCTTTATTTACCATTAGAACAGTATCTGAAATAAGTGACATTTCAACACGAAAAGTAGTATACTTCGCATATTTTCATACGCTTATGTCATATGGTATTATTTTTTGGGGTAATTCTTCTGATTCAAAAAGGGTATTTTTGGCTCAAAAACGGGCTGTTCGAGCTATGTATGGTGTAAGTTCGAAAACCTCCTGTCGACCCCTATTCAATAGTCTGGGAATTTTGACGCTGCCCTCACTGTATGTATTTTCTTTAATGTCGTTTGTTGTTAGCAATATTAGCTTATTCCCAAGAGTTAGCAGCTTTCACTCAGTTAATACTAGGCAGAAATCAAATCTGCATGTGGAATGCACTTCCTTGACTCTTGTGCAGAAAGGAGTGCAGTATTCTACTGTATCCATTTTCAATAAGCTACCACAAGAACTCAAAAATCTTAGCAGTAGCCCAAACACTTTTAAGTCTAAACTGAAGAGTTTCCTCATGGCTCACTCCTTCTACTCTGTCGAGGAGCTCCTGGAAGAGATAAAAAATTAAGCAAATTCCAGTGTTACATTCTTGATTTTCTTTATTTAAACTAACGACTTGTCGCCTGAATATGTTTCTTATATTTCATTTTATCTGTTTCTCCAATCGTGTTATAATTTCATGTATTGACTCGTTCCATGACCATGGAGACTTCTCCTAAATGTGGTCCCACGGAACAATAAATAAATATATAAAAAATAAATAAATAAACGTTGAGGGCCTCTTAATGACGGTGGAACACTCAAATTGCGTCGCGATTCAATACATCGTCCTCCAGCCGACTTGCCTCCAAGGGTCTATTGCTGCCTCTGGCACCTAATGGCCTTGCTCCTGTGAGTCTAGACTTTCGAATCCGACACATAACTGATTGTTAATTTAAAAGTTCAGGGCCTCCTAACGACGAAGGAACACTAAAATTGCGTCGAGATTCAATACATCGTCCTCCAGCCGACTTGTCTCCAATGGTCTATTGCTGCCTCGGGCACCTTATGGTCCGCCTCCTGTGAGTCTAGATTTTCGAACCCGACGCAAAACTGATAGTTAATTGTAACGTTCAGCGCCTCCTAATGACGATGGAATACTCAAACTGCGTCGGGATTCAATACATCGTCCTCCAGCCGACTTGTCTCCAAGGGTCTATGGCTGCCTCGGGCACCTCATGGTCCGCCTCCTGTGAGTCTAGATTTTCGAATCCGACGCAAAACTGATAGATAATTGTAACGTTCATGGCCTCCTAATGACGATGGAACACTCAAATTGCGTAGCGATCTAATACATCGTCCTCCAGCCGACTTGACTCCAAGGGGATATTGCTGCCTCGGGCACCTTATGCTCGTTCTCCTGTGGGTCTAGATATTCGAACCCGACGCAAAACTGATAGTTGATTGTAACGTTCAGGGCCTAATAATGACGATGGAATACTCAAACTGCGTCGAGATTCAATACATCGTCCTCCAGCCGACTTCTCTCTATGGGGATACTGCTGCCTCGGGCACCTTATGGTCGTTCTCCTGTGAGTGTAGATTGTCGAATCCGACGCGAAACTGATTGTTAATTGTAACGTTCAGAGCTTCCTAATGACAATGGAACACTGAAATAGCGTCGAGGTTCAATACATCGTCAATCAGCCGACTTGTCTCCAAGCGACTATTGCTGCCTCGGGCAGCTTAAGGTCGTTCTCCTGTGAGTCATGATTTTAGAATCCGACGCAAAACTGATAGTTAATTATAACGTTCAGGGCCTCCTAATGACGATGGGACACTCAAATTGCGTCGAGATTCAATACATCGTCCTCCCGATGACTTGTCTCCAACGGGATATTGCTGCCTCGGGCACCATGTGGTCCTTCACCTGTGAGTCTAGATTTTCGAATCCGACGAATAACTGATAGTTAATTGTAACGTTCAGCGACTCCTAATGACGATGGAACACTCAAATTGCGCGAGATTTAATACATCGGCCTCCAGCCGACTTGCTGCCTCGGACACCTTATGGTCGTTCTCCTGTGAGTCTAGATTTTCGAATCCGACGAATAACTGATAGCTAATTGTGACGTTCAGGGCCTCCTAATGACGATGGAACACTGAAATAGCGTCGAGATTCGATACATCGTCCTTCAGCCGACTTGTTTCCAAGCGCCCATTGTTGCATCGGGCACCTTATGGTCGTTCTCCTGTGAGTCTACTTTTTCGATTCCGACACGTAACAGATAGTTAATTGTAACGTTCAGGGCCTCCTAATGACGATGGAACACTCAAATTGATCGAGATTCAATACATCGTCCTCCAGCCGACTTGTCTCCATGGGTCTACTGCTACCTCGGTCACCTTATCGTCGTTCTCCTGTGAGTCCAGATAATCGAATCCGACACAAAACGGACTGCTAATTGTAACGTTCAGAGCCTCCTAGTGATTATGGAACACTCAAATTGCGTCGCAATTCAATACACCGTCCTCCAGCCGACTTGTCTCCAAGGGTCAATTGTTGCCTTTGGCACCTAATGGTCTTGCTCCTGTGAGTCTAGATTTTCGAATCCGACGAAAAACTGATATTAAATTGTAACGTTATGGGCCTCCTAATGACGATGGAACACTCTGAGTCGAGATTCAATACATCGTCCTCCAGCCGACTTGTCTCCAAGGGGTTAATGCTGCCTCGTGCACCATATGGTCCGTCTCCTGTGAGTCTAGATTTTCGAATCCGACGCTAAACTTCTAGCTAATTGTAACGTTCAGGCCCTCCTAATGACGATGGAACACTCAAATTGAGTCGACATCCAATACATCGTCCTTCCGCCGACTTGTCTCCGACGTGATATTGCTGCTTGGGCCGCCATGTGGTCCGTCTCCTGTGAGTCTAGATTTTCGAATCCGACGCAAAAGTGATAGTTAATTGTAACGTTCAGCGCCTCCTAATGACGATAGAACACTCAAATAGCGTCGAAATACAATACATCGCCCTCCCGCCGACTTGTCTCCAACGGGATATTGCTGCCTCGGGCACCATGTGGTCCGTCTCCTGTGAGTCTAGATTTTCGAATCCGACGGAAAAATGATAGTTAATTGTAACGTTCAGGGCCTCGTAATGACGATGGAACACTCAAATTGCGTCGAGAGTCAATACATCGTCATCCAGCCGACTTATCTACAAGGGGATATTGCTGCGTCGGGCTCCATGTGGTCCGTCTCCTGTGAGTCTAAATTTTCGAATCCGACGCAAAAATGATAGTGAATTGTAACGTTCAGCGCCTCCTAATGACGATGGAACTCTCAAATTGCGTCGAGAGTCAATACATCGTCTTCCAGCCGACTTGTCTACAAGGGGATATTGCTACCTCGGGCTCCAAATGGTTCGTTTCCTGTGAGTCCATATATTCGAATCCGACGCAAAAATGATAGTTAATTGTAACGTTCAGGGCCTCCTAATGACGATGGAATGGTCAAACTGCGTCGAGATTCAATACATCGTCCTCCAGCCGACTTCTCACTATTCGGATACTGCTGCCTCGGGCACCTTATGGTCGTTCTCCTGTGAGTGTAGATTTTCGAATCCGATGCGAAACTGATAGTTAATTGTAACGTTCAGGGCCTCCTAATGACGATGGAACACTCAAATTGCGTCGAGATTCAATACATCGTCCTCCCGCTGACTTGTCTCCAACGGGATATTGCTGCCTCGGGCACCATGTGGTCCTTCTCCTGTGAGTCTAGATTTTCGAATCCGACGAATAACTGACAGTTAATTGTAACGTTCAGCGCCTCCTAATGACGATGGAATACTCAAACTGCGTCGAGATTCAATACATCGTCCTCCAGCCGACTTCTCTCTATGGGTCTACTGCTACCTCGATCACCTTATCGTCGTTCTCCTGTGAGTCCAGATAATCGAATCCGACGCAAAACGGACTGCTAATTGTAACGTTCAAAGCCTCCTAATGATGACGGAAGACTCAAATTGCTTCCAGATTCAATACATCGTGCTCGAGCCGACTTGCCTCCAAGCGTCTATTGCTGCCTCTGGCACCTAATGGTCTTGCTCCTGTGAGTCTAGATTTTCGAATCCGACGCAAAACTGATGTTTAATTGTATCGTTAAGGGCCTCCTAATGACGATGGAACACTCAAATTGCATCGAGATTTAATACATCGTCCTCCAGCCGACTTGTCTCCAAGGGGATATTGCTGCCTCGGGCACCTCATGATCCGTCCCCTGTGAGTCTAGATTAACGAATCCGACGCATAACTTGTAGTTAATTGTAACGTTCAGGGCCTCCTAATGACGATGGTACACTCAAATTACGTCGAGATACAATACATTGTACACCCGCCGACTTGTCTCCAGCGGGATATTGCTGCCTCGGGCACCATATGGTCCGTCTCCTGTGATTCTAGATTTTCGAATCCGACGCAAAACTGTTAGTTAATTATAACGTTCAGGGCCTCCTAATGGCGATGGAACACTCAAATTGCGTCGCTATTCAATACATCGTCCTCCAGCCGACTTGCCTCCAAGCGTCCTTTGCTGCCTCGGGCACCTTATGGTCGTTCTCCTGTGAGTCTACATTTTCGATTCCCACACATAACTGATAGTTAATTTTAACGTTCGGGGCCTCCTAATGACGATGGAAAACTCAAATTGCGTCGAGATTCAATACATCGTCCTCCAGCCGACTTGTCTCCATGGGTCTACTGCTACCTCGGTCTCCTTATCGTCGTTCTCCTGTGAGACCAGATATTCGAATCCGACGCAAAACGACTGCTAATTGTAACGTTCAGAGCCTCCTAATGATGATGGAACACTCTAATTGCGTCGAGATTCAATACATCGTCCTCCAGCAGACTTGTCTCCATATAGTCCTTCTCCTGTGAGTCTAGAATTTCGAATCCGACGCAAAACTGATATTTAATTGTAACGTCAATGACGATGGAACACTCAAATTGCGTCGAGATTCAATACATCGTCCTCCAGCCGACTTGTCCCCAAGGGGATATTGCTGCCTCGGCACCATATGGTCCGTCTCCTGTTAGTCTAGATTTTCGAATCCGACGCAAAACTTGTAGTTAATTGTAACGTTCAGGGCCTCCTAATGACGATGGAACACTAAAATTGCGTTGAGAACCATTATATCGTCCTCCCGCCGACATGTCTCCAACGTGGTATTGCTGCCTCGGGCACCATGTGGTCCGTCTCCTGTGAGTCTAGATTTTCGAATCCGACGCAAAACTAATAGTTAATTGTAAAGTTCAGGGCCTCCTAATGGCGATAGAACACTTAAATTGCGTCGAGATTCAATACGTCGTCCTCCAGCCGACTTGTCTCCAAGGGTCTATTGTTGCCTCGGGCAGCTTATGGTCGTTCTCCTGTGAGTCTAGATTTTCGGATCCGACGCCAACCTGATAGTTAATTGTAACGTTCAGGGCCTCCTATTGACGATAGAACACTCAAATTGCTTCGAGTTTCAATACGTCGTCCTCCAGCCAACTTGTCTCCAAGGGGATGTTGCTGCCTCGGGCACCATATGGTCCGTCCCCTGTAGGTCCAGATATTCGAATCCGACGCAAAACGGACTGCCAATTGTAACATTCAGAGCCTCATAATGACGATGGAACACTCAAATTGCATCAAGTTTCAATACATCGTCCTTCAGGCGACTTGCCTCCAACCGTCCTTTGCTGCCTCGGGCACCTTATGGTCGTTCTCCTGTGATTCTACATTTTCGATTCCGACACATAACTGATAGTTAATTGTAACGTTCAGAGCCTCATAATGACGATGGAAAACTCAAATAGCGTCGAGATTCAATACATCGACCTCCAGCCGACTTGTCTCCATGGGTCTACTGCTACCTCGGTCACCTTATCGTCGTTCTCCTGTGAGACCAGATATTCGAATGCGACGCAAAACGGACTGCTAATCGTAACGTTCAGAGCCTCCTAATGATGATGGAACATACAAATTGCGTCAAGATTCAATACATCGACCTCCAGCCGACTTGTCTCCAAGGTAATATTGCTGCCTCGGGCACCATATAGTCATTCTTCTGTGAGTCAAGAATTTCGAATCCGACGCAAAACTGATATTTAATTGTAACGTTAAGGGCCTCCTAATGACGATGGAACACTCAAATTGCGTCGAGATTCAATACATCGTCCTCCAGCCGACTTTCTGCAAGGGGATATTGCTGCCTCGGGCACCTTATCGTCATTCTTCTGTGAGTCTAGAGTTTCGAATCCGACGCAAAACTAATTGTTAATTGTAACGTTCAGGGCCTCCTAACGACGAAGGAACACTCAAATTGCGTCGAAAATCAATACATCGTCCTCCAGCCGACTTGTCTCCAATGGGTCTATTGCTGCTTCGGGCACCTTATGGTCTTTCTCTTGTGAGTCTAAATTTCGTATCCGACGCATAACTTATAGGTAATTGTAACGTTCAGCGCCCCCTAATGTCGATACAACACTCAAATTACGTCGAGATTCAGTACATCGTCCTCCAGCCGACTTGTGTCCAACGGGATATTGCTGCCTCGGGCACCATATGGTCCGTCTCCTGTGAGTCTGGATTTTCGAATCCGACGCAAAACTTGTAGATAATTGTAACGTTCAGGGCATCCTAATGACGATAGAACACTAAAATTGCGTCGAGATTCAATACGTCGTCCTCCAGCCGTCTTTCTGCAAGGCGATATTGCTGCCTCGGGCCCCTTATGGTCCGCCTCCTTTGAGTCTAGATTTTCGAATACGACGCCAAACCGATAGTTATTTCTAACGTTCATGGCCTCCAAATGACGATGGAAAACTCAAATTGCGTCGAGATTCAATACATCGTCCTCCAGCCGACTTGTCTGCAAGGGGTTATTGCTGCCTCGAGCACCATATCGTCGTTCCTCTGTGAGTCTAGATTTTCGAATCCGACGCAAAACTAATTGTTAATTGTAACGTTCAAGGCCTCCTAATGTCGATAGAACACTCAAATTGCGTCGAGATTCAATACATCGTCCTCCAGCCGACTTGTCTCCATATAGTCCTTCTCCTGTGAGTCTAGAATTACGAATCCCACGCAAAACTGATAGTTAATTGTAACGGTCAGGACCTCCTAATGACGATGGAACACTCAAATTGCGTCGCGATTCAATACATCGTCCTCAAGCCGACTTGTCTCCATGGGTCAGTTGCTGCCTTTGGCACCCAATAGTCTTGCTCCTGTGAGTCTAGATTTTCGTATCCGACGTAAAACTCATATTTAATTGTAACGTTAAGGGCCTCCTTAGGACGATGGAACACTCAAATTGCGTCGAGATTCAATTTTAGCCGACTTGTCTTCTAGGGGATATTGCTGCCACGGGCACCATATGGTCCGTCTCCTGTGAGTCTAGATTTTCGAATCCAACGCAAAACTTGTAGTTAATTGTTACTTTCAGGCCTCCTAATGACGATGGAACACTCGAATTGCGTCGAGATCCAATACATCGTCCTCCAGCCGACTTGTCTCCAACGTGATATTGCTGCCTCCGGCACCATGTGGTCCGTCTCCTGTGAGTCTAGATTTTCGAATCCGATGCAAAACTGATAGTTAATTTATAAAATAAATAAAATAAAATAAAATAAAATAAAATATTAATTATTTTTATCTGTCTGATTGGCTCTCCTATGAGTCGTCAGGTTTTGATTATTCGGTATCAGACGCTTGACAATGGCTTTTTCGTAAATGTAATGTTATTCGTAGTTGACCGTGAAATAAGACTCAAATAATCGGACTTCGTATTTAAATCGTTTCCAAAGACTGCTGCGGTAGGTGCGGACTCAAATCTAAATCTCAATATTAGAATAATTTGCCAGCCATGTCAATACGTCGTACAGAGGTGACTGTCTACTAAACATAAAAAGTTTACACAGTTAGTTAAATCAGATATATTCAACGAATAAGCCTACAGTTAAATAATTCTACTTACTTTCATAAATATAAATTCTTTACAGATTCGAGTGCCTAGTAAGATTGCAACTCGCAGTGACCTTATATAACATTAAATATGGCGGTGTGCCAGACAATAAACTAAAATACGTGCTTCTCGCACCACTTCAACCAGGGCTCTTCCTTTTTTTTTTAATCAAACATACGACTAACGAAAATGTACTTTTGTTTTATCAGCGACACAGCGCTGCAGTTGTGTGCCATAGGCTTTATTTATTTGTCACTGATTATTTATTTAATTAATATCTCGCGTTTCCGAGGAAACTCACGCTCGGCATGCAAATGTGCCTTTATATTGCCCCCTGAATTGCGAGGCGAAAGGACACACCTGCAGGCGAGCAATTCACCTAAAGGCACAAGAAAATCTAAGTTATCTACAACTATTTACATGACTTACATTATACTGTATATTATACACAAAATTTGAATGACGCGCGTGCGCCGAAAAAGTTCTTATGTTGGCAAAACAGAGTGCGCGCATGCGCAGAAGCGTCTGTGTAATTACGGCACTGCCGTTATTACGTAAATTTAGATCACGCGGCACAGTATTGCAGTTCATATTGTTCGTGTGCGCGCGCATTCCTTAATCGTTGCACAAAGAAAATATTCCACCAAGATTACATATGAAGACTACATTCTATGACAGGTAACTTAGTTTTAAAATTACAATATTTGTTATAATACAATACAACTTTAGATTGTTGAATGTTCTTAGTTACATAGCATTGCAATGAAATGCTTCAAAGAAAAATGTCCGTATTTTTCAGGTGCGTTGACCTATACACATGGTGTCGTTATCACAGTTCATATTCATCTGCTGCACAATAATTTTTTACAGGTTAGTATCGTCGTGGTAAAGTTTTTTTGATCACAGTAACATCGTTGTATAACAACGTGATTGATACATAAGCATGTCCATTTCCTATTTCCATTATAGTCGTTGTGATGCAGTTCGTTGTGACAAAAAGCATTGTTTATTACAGATCAGACGTGACCCGTCGAGTAATTAGTCCATATGCAGTTCGTTTTCGATATTCCGTGGAAGCTTGGTTGCAGAACCTCGGACGGCACATAGCTGGCGTCGATCCTTGGACAGTCCAGGTAAGCGTGTCCGTCACATTTCGAGAACATTTCATTCCCTGAAGTTCCAACCAAAATTCTTCCACCCGTCGTGTTGTTTTCTGGACAGGCACTTTGTGTCCATTTAATCCAGTTAACATCTTGAAGTTGGGTACTGTAGTAATGTCGCTAGACGATGCACGAATTATGCACTTCACATATTCAGTTTTTTTTTTAAATATAGCTCACCTAAATGTTCGTGGTTACTCATCGAAGAAATCGTTCATCGCGTTAACAAAGGTACGATGCATCATGAATGTCATTAACAGTTTCTTTCACATAGGTTTCTGCGTAGTTGCAGACTTAGTAATGTACGTTAATGTCCGTGAATAGTGGTTCACTACGCAATTTTTTTTTTTTTTTTTTTTTTTTTTAAAAGTTTTTCACATTTTGGCACTCGTTATCGTTCAAATTTTCACACAGTAACAGTTACATTATACATCAGTTTAAAAAAAACATAAGTAATAATACATACACACGTCACATATTTTCTTAGCATAAACATAATACAGTTGCACATAAACATGTTTACATCATCATTACATAGCTATAGGTTATTACATTGTGTCATATTTGATTACATGAATTGCAGATATTTACATCCTCTTTAGCGGTTTTGCTGGGATATTATCGATGTTTCTTGTGATGTCATCTGAAATTAAGATAGGTTAGACACAACATTCATTACATCAGTAGGCAAGACCAGGCGTTTTCACTACTCAATAAATATTCAAAATAGTAAGAGAGAGAAAATGTTCGATTCCTCGCGGTTTGTGCGTGTGTGTAGTGTGTCTGTGTGGCCTTGACTACTGGTAGATGCTTTTCTTGCTGAGAGATGTGCGTCTAATCTATTTCTCGAAGTAAAAGATCGCTTCACAGATGACGTCTGTCGGTTCGTCAGGTGTCATAGCAAGTCAGTGGTACCTACAGTCACAAATGTTCCGTGAAAAATTTATATATCATTCACTGCTACGTAATCATAAATTTTACTTTAATATTCAGTCTTCTCGGTGGAACCGCGGCGTTGAAAGAAAAGTTCTTCTGTCTTCAACTGCGACTCTGGAACGCTGAAATGAAAATTTCTATACTACTTATTATCTGTGTTGTAGCAACAGAGTTTTTCGAGTTGCTTAGCAATATTTTGATGGGTATGACTTTTACATTATTCAGCATGAAATGCTCTAAGATCTCGGTGTGCGTATAGCCCAATAATTTTGTTAGTTCTACGATGTTGTAACAGATACGCACCAGGGTGCGGTATGTTAACAATTATATAAGGTCCTTCGTATAGCAGACGCCACTTAGCGTTGCGTCGTTTGAGTGCAACAGATTTATGATGAGTACGAAGTAGTACAAGCATTCCTACCTCGAATTTTTGTTTTCTTTTTATTATGTTTCTGTGATGTTTGTTTCGTATCTGTGCGTGATGTGTCAGCGTAGTCAATACTTCTTTTATTTTCTGTTCAGGTGTGATTTCCTTGTCTGACAACTTAGGTAATGGTTCTATCCACTGATCGTTCTGTTTGCAATTGAACATGATCTCGTTAGGTGTGTAATTTGTATCGTAAATATTTAAGTTATTGTGTACGTCTTCGAAAAGACTTAGGTAGGACACCCAATTAGTATGTTTTGATGAAATATAGGTCCTCATGAATCGATTTAATTCTCGGAAAAGTCTCTCAGTCGCGTTACATTGTGGACTAAACCTCGAAATAAATATACTTTTAATGTTATTGTCCTTCAAGAAATTTCTCCATTTGTACCCAGAGTAGTATGCTGCATTATCTGACAGAACTGCTTTAGGTTTTCCCACGTGCGTCAGGTAATCACTTGAGAATCTTCGTATTATAGCATTTGCAGTGGCGGATTTTAAAGCATAAAGTTTTACGTGTTTAGAAAATATATCGTAAAAAGCTAAGATATATTTGACGCCTCCAGAGCTTGCTGGATGCGGTCCACTAATGTCAGTACACAGAATTTCCAGGGGTCTACCAGGTAAAATAGAATGTAAATCTGTTTTTGTGGATAAATTCTGAGGTTTTGATTTTTGACATATGACACATGTTTTTAGTTCCCTGTAAATTTTTCTTCTCATATTGCTAAAATAACAGTATGTACTGAGCTTTGCCAAACACTTTTTCGTCCCATAATGACCCCAAACTAAGTGTGTGTGCCAAATTAGATTACGTTCAGACTCTTTGGGAATGCATACACACCAGTTAGTAGCATTTGGATGTCGGCGGTAAAATAACACATCATTGTGTAACTTGTAATACTGAGTCAAAGGATGGTTGTGTTTTTCTACCAGTAATGTTATTATCTTATACCAGTGAGGATCAGATTTTTGTAATTCAGCCATGTTTCTGCACATATCAATATAATATTGGTGATACTGCTTGTCTTGCATTAAGAGAATCCTGTAGTCATTTATATTTTCTAAGTCACTGTTGGTATCATTCATACCTTGTGGAAGTCTAGACAAAGTGTCTGCAATGGTGTTGTCCTTACCTCTTATGTACTTAATTTCAAAAGAGTAGTTCTGAAGTGTAACTGCCCATCGTGATAGTCTAGGATGTACAAGTTTACAAGTTAACAAAAATGTCAGGGCCTGGTGATCGGTGTAAATTACCGTATGTTTTCCAAATAAATAATAATTGAATTTCTTGAATGCCCATACTATGGAAAGTGTTTCTAACTCAGTAGTGGAGTATGTACGCTCACATTCAGTTAGAGTGCGACTCGCAAACCCAATAATTCTTATCTGTTCCTCCTCTTTATTCTTTACAACTTGAAATAAGCAACAGCCCAAGCCAGTACGTGAAGCGTCACAAGTCATACAAAAATCTAAATTGAAATCTGGATGGCTCAAAATGTTAGCATTCACTAAAGCATGTTTAATTGTATTAAAGTCATTCTGGCACTGTTCCGACCAGATCCAAACTTGATTCCTTCTGAGTAGATTTAGCAGATGTTTACTGTTCAAAAGTGGTTGTGGCAAAAAACGTCTGAAAAATGAACATAGCCCAAGGAATGATTTTAACTGCTTTTTAGTTCGAGGGCTAGGAAAGTTTCTGATAGCATCTAATTTACTGGGATCCGGACGTATGCCCTGTGAATTAATGATATGTCCTAAATACTTTATCTCACTGCAACCAAATTTTGATTTTCTTAGGTTGGCTGTGACTCCAGCTTGTGCAAATTTTTCTAAAATTCTTTGAAGTGTGTCAACGTGTTCATTCCAGGATTGTGTAGCTATCAGTATATCATCTACATAGTGTGTGACTGTCTCAACTAAATCGTCGCCAAGCACGGTATCCAGGGCTGTAATGAATACCCCAGAGCTGACATTCAGTCCGAAGGGTAGAACACAAAACTGATAGGTTCGCCCCCCGAACATAAATGCAGTATATTTCCGAGAATCAGGAGTGATACCCACCTGCCAAAACGAATTAGCGAGATCTATTGTGGAAAAATATTTTGCATCTAGAAATTTCTGTAATTGCTCTTCTAAATTTTCAGGTTTTGTGTGAACCGGTAAAATTATTTCATTAATAGCTCGTGCGTCTAACACTAACCTAATGCCTCCATTTGATTTTTTGACAACAAGTAGAGGACTACAATAAGGTGAGGTGGATGGTTCAATGACCTTCCAGTCTAACATTTGTTTTAATTCTTGCCACACAGCAGGTCGTTGAGATAACGGTACGTTATATGTCTTATGGTAGAAGATCTTGTGAGGCTTAACTTCAATCTTGTACACATACGTGTTGATAACACCTAATCGTTTGGTAAAAACTTGTAAATATTTGGATAACACTTCCTGTAGTTTTATACGTTCATGTACACTGAGAGCTGTAGCTTCACTTATCTTATGATCAAGCAATGTTTTCAAGTCCATTAGCTCTCTGTCAGATGAGTGTGTTTGCATGTCTTGAATGTCTTTGTCAAGTACTAACTGTACCTTGTACCCTGTACAGTGTTTGTCATGCTTTAGAGTTCTCCTGTCCAAATCAATAATAATTACACTGCCTTTATCATTTAAAATACATTTACCTTTGGAGAAGTCTATAATGCAGTCCTTCTCGCTCATAATATCTATTCCCAATATGCAATTTGTCACAAGGTTTTGTACAACCAGGAATGGCCATTGTACGGTTCCATTACCTATTTTAACGTTTACAAAAACTTGCTTCGTAACCCTACATGACTTATTACCTAGTGCAGTAGTTATTTTACAGTTTTGGGCAGGAAACTCAGGCACAGGTTCCAATTCACACATCTTTTTATAAAAATTAAAAGATAAAACGCTCACAGCTGCACCTGTATCTAGGATAATAGTAGTTGGAATCCCACCTACTACACCAGTAGTGGATGCTAAAAAAAATTCATTTGTGTTTAAACGACATTGTGTACTGTCTTGTAAAAGTTCATCTGATATATTGTTATTGTGGTTGTATCTTATAAATAAAACAGGTAGTTTTTGTTTAGAATTACTCGGCATATCATTATTCTGTTGTTCAAGTGTGGTGTCAAATAACTGATTAACATTGAAGCCGCCCCCCAAGGATTCTTCAGCCACGACCTGGGGCAAAGTAGTGACTGTTTCTAGTTTGTTGGATTATCATTTGTACTAGGTACTGACACAGATTGAGGTTGTGCATCAGGTGTCATTTCTATTATATTCACATTCGGATATTGCCTATTATGATCTCCAAACTTTTGCGGTTGTTGTTGCTGTTGCGCATTATAACTTACCTGTCGGTCGTAAGGTATGCTCCAATTTTGACCTGGTGGCTGCTGTGGTAAAGCAGAGTTTGAATGAAAGTACTGATCGTTACGAGTCCAACCTTGATGCTGTCTTGGCTCGTAGTTATTATTATTTCTATTTCTGTTTGTGTTTTTGTTATTACCTTTGTATCCGTTGTTACCGTTGCAGTTATTACCGCGGTGCCTTTTGTATGGATTGCCGCATGAAATGTTATTACTGTTGTAACTATTGTTCGTATTGGAATACGCGTGTTGATTTTGATTTCCGTACTGAGACGGCATGTGAGTTTGCTGTTTTTGTTGTACCGCGTATCCAACTGTGGGCGCGCCAGAATTGTGTTGGCAAGCCTGCATGTTTTGCATACCACTAGTGTAAACATTGTGGCTGCTGTTTTGCCGCGCGAAGCGCTGATCTTCAAGTAACATGTCAACCGAATCTAAAGCTGTTAAAAAATAATCTGAATCGTCATCCGGGATATGTAGAAGTTTTTCCTTAATGTTGAAAGGCAATTTGGCCTTCAACGCTCGGAGTATATCACGTGTTGCGACTGGTTCGTCTAAAAAATGTCCCATGTTCAAGTATTTTTCAAAATATCTGCGTAAGTTACCATTTTTACTGTTAAAAGTTTCAGGTTCTAAAATTTGTCTCCTGAGTCGCTCCTGGACGGATTGCGACCAGAATTTGTTCAGAAAGGCACGCTCAAACTCACTGTACGTGGTACATACGTCAGCTTGACTGTATGCCCAGACAGCTGCATCGCCTTGGATGTAACCGACAATATATGAAATCTTTTTCCGGTCACTCCAAGTGCGTGGAAATGCGTTACTAAAAGATTTAAGAAAAATCACCGGATGAATGGTTCGTTTCTCTGGGATAAAAGCCTGAAATTGCCTGTGTTTCATTAAGCTTTCTTCTTCCTTTGCATTATGATATGGATTTGTACCACTGTAATTACTGCAATGCTCAGCTGGCGAGTAATTACGATAATGTTGCTGTGGTTTACCATGATAATACCTTGTGTTTGTGTTTGCACGTTGTGGTATGTGTTGTTGTCGTGGTGTGTTTTGTTCTTGTGTGTATGTTGTGTGCGGTATGTGTGCGTCATACTCGAATGTATATTGATTTCTGAACTGTACATTTTGACTGATATTTTCGTTACATTCAGACTGTGGTTGATCGGTGAATTGTCTCATGGGTGCAGTGACGGATTGTACTGCGTCACTAATCAGCTGTTTGTTATTAGTGATGTATTCCGCTACGGAGTCGTGCACAATTGTTGGTAAATTTTCACGTATGCATCTATCAAAATGTTTGTCTTTGTTCTCTACCCAATCATGAAATTCTTTATTAATATTTTGAAAATGAGCTGTGGCATCAGATTGTAAGATGTCTGTCAGGTGTTGTTCAACATCGTCAAATTTATTCTGCACGTCAGTAATTCGTTTTTCAAGGTTGTCGTGTACTGAAGGATATGTTTGAATTTGTTCAGTAAGAGCTTCACACGTGACATTAAGGTTTTTTAATTGTGTCTGTAAAAGTGCTACGTCATTTGTAGTCTTTTCTTGTCTCGTATTAAGCTTGGAAAATTTCGTACTGAGTTCAGTCATCTGTTCGGTCAGTGTGGCGTCTATAAGTTCCACACGTTTACACAAAGTGTCATTACATGCCTTGATTGCTATGAGATCAGATTTAATTTCGTCATTTTGTGTCTTTAACTGTTCATTTTGTGTCTTTAAGGTTGCCATGTTTTCCGCGTTCTGCATCCTTAAGGTTGCCATATTTTCTGCGTTTTGTTTCATTAGCATTTGTAACATGTTGGCAATGTTTACTGTTTGCAAGGTCTCTGCCCCCGCCGCGTCATTAGACGTGACGTCATGCATTAACATGGGCTCTGATTGAGACTTTGAAATTTTTGTGGTGGAAGGCCTATTGTCAAAATTTTCGTCAACACTCGCGTCAATGTTTGATGAATCGTCACTACCGGTTGCTGTCGTAAAGTCATTTTCTAACATTTGTCTCTCGTCCGAGTCGGATTGCGTCTGAATAGTACGTCTTTGCTGTTCCATTTTTGCGTATTGTTTTCTAGTTATTACCATGCCACACGTGCTATATATTTCAAGAAATTAATGTTTGACACTGGTTTTAAAATAAAATGCAGTTGAGCATGAATCGGTCGTAGCAACAATGGCTGTCTGTTAATTTAAAAATATAAACTGAATTTGAGATTATTGGTAATGGCTGCTGGCCATGTTACATGATATCGTACAGAAGTCGGCCATATTGTACACTCGTGTATTGGTATTGTTGCATACGTTATTGTTTAAGGAAAAATACTGAGAATGGAATTTATCACTGAAACTGTTATGCGGAAAAGAAACACTACAGAATTTTACTGAAAAGCTAATACACTGAATTATACGTCTGGTCAAGCCTGCTAATGCAAAGATGCTGCGTCTTACCTTATTTTGCTGGAAGCTTCTTTGCGTCTTCCCGCAAAATTTTATAATTGGCAAATATCTTCTGATTTTTTTTTATTTCTCATATAGTCAAGTCCAGGACCAGAAGGTTGATTTTTCACATGAAACAAAGAGAACAATGTAACAAATGACAAAATAACAAGTCCGACACGCAGTCGCCAATATAAAATAAATAAAATAAAATAAAATAAAATGAAATATTAATTATTTTTATCTGTCTGATTGGCTCTCCTATGAGTCGTCAGGTTTTGATTATTCGGTATCAGACGCTTGACAATGGCTTTTTCGTAAATGTAATGTTATTCGTAGTTGACCGTGAAATAAGACTCAAATAATCGGACTTCGTATTTAAATCGTTTCCAAAGACTGCTGCGGTAGGTGCGGACTCAAATCTAAATCTCAATATTAGAATAATTTGCCAGCCATGTCAATACGTCGTACAGAGGTGACTGTCTACTAAACATAAAAAGTTTACACAGTTAGTTAAATCAGATATATTCAACGAATAAGCCTACAGTTAAATAATTCTACTTACTTTCATAAATATAAATTCTTTACAGATTCGAGTGCCTAGTAAGATTGCAACTCGCAGTGACCTTATATAACATTAAATATGGCGGTGTGCCAGACAATAAACTAAAATACGTGCTTCTCGCACCACTTCAACCAGGGCTCTTCCTTTTTTTTTAATCAAACATACGACTAACGAAAATGTACTTTTGTTTTATCAGCGACACAGCGCTGCAGTTGTGTGCCATAGGCTTTATTTATTTGTCACTGATTATTTATTTAATTAATATCTCGCGTTTCCGAGGAAACTCACGCTCGGCATGCAAATGTGCCTTTATAAATTGTAACGTTCAGGGCCTCCTAATGTCGATAGAACACTCAAATTGCGTCGAGATTCAATACATCGTCCTCCAGCCGACTTGTCTCCATGGGTCTATTGCTACATCGGTCACCTTATCGTCGTTCTCCTGGGAGTCCAGATATTCGAATCCGACGCAAAACGGACTGCTAATTGTACAGTTCAGAGCCTCCTAATGATGATGGAACACTCAAATTGCGTCGAGATTCAATACATCGTCCTCCAGCCGACTTGTCTCCAAGGGGATATCGTTGCCTCGGGCACCATATAGTCCTTCTCCTGTGAGTCTGGAATTTCGAATCCGACGCAAAACTGATAGTTAATTGTAACGTTCAGGACCTCCTAATGACGATGGAACACTCAAATTGCGTCGCGATTCAATACATCGTCCTCCAGCCGACTTGTATCCAAGGGTCAATTGCTGCCTTTGGCAAGTTATGGTCTTGCTCCTGTGAGTCCAGATTTTCGTATCCGACGCAAAACTGATATTTAATTGTAACGTAAAGGGCCTCCTAATGACGATGGAACACTCAAATTGCGTCGAAATTCAATACATCGTCCTCCAGCAGACTTGTCTCCAAGGGGATATTACTTCCTCGGGCACCATATGGTCCGTTTCCTGTGAGTCTAGATTTTCGTATCCGACGCAAAACTGATATTTAATTGTAACGTTCAGGGCTTCCTAAAGACGATAGAACACTAAAATTGCGTCGAGATTCAATACGTCGTCCTCCAGCCGACTTGTCTGCAAGGGGATATTGCTGCCTCGGGCACCCTATCGTCTTTCCTCTGTGAGTCTAGAGTTTCGAATCCGACGCAAAACTAATTGTTAATTGTAAAGTTCAGGGCCTCCTAATGACGATGGGACACTCAAATTACGTCGATATTCAATACATTGTCCACCCGCCGACTTGTCTGCAACGGGATATTGCTGCCTCGGGCACCATATGGTCCGTATCCTGTGAGTCTAGATTTTCGAATCCGACGCAAAACTTGTAGTTAAATGTAAAGTTCAGGGCCTCCGAATGACGATAGAACACTAGAATTGCGTCGAGATTCAATACGTCGTCCTCCAGCCGACTAGTCTGCAAGGGGATATTGCTGCCTCGGGCACCTTATCGTCTTTCCTCTGTGAGTCTAGAGTTTCGAATCCGACGCAAAACTAATTGTTAATTGTAACGTTCAGGGCCTCCTAATGACGAAGGAACACTCAAATTACGTCGAAATTCAATACATCGTCCTCCAGCCGATGTGTCTCCAAGGGTCTATTGCTGCTTCGGGCACCTAATAGTCTTTCTCCTGTGAGTCTAGTTTTAGGATCCGACGCATAACGTATCGGTAATTGTAACGTTCAGCGCCTCCTAATAACGATGGAGCACTCAAATTACGTTGAGAATCAATACATTGTTCCCCGGCCGACTTGTCTACAAGAGGATGTTGCTGCTTCGGGCACCTTATGGTCCGCCTCCTGTGAGTCTAGATTTTCGAATACGTCGCAAAACTGATGGTTAATTGTAACGTTCATGGCCTCCTAATATCGATGGAACACTCAAATTGCGTCGAGATTCAATACCTCGTCCTCCAGCCGACTTGTCTCCATGGGTCTATTGCTACCTCGGTCACTTTATCGACGTTCTCCTGTGAGACCAGATATTCGTATCCGACGCAAAACGGACTGCTAATTGTAACGTTCAGAGCCTCCTAATGATGATGCAACAATGTATTTGCGTCGAGATTCAATACATCGTCTTCCAGCAGACTTGTCTCCACATAGTCCTTCTCCTGTGAATCTAGATTTTCGTATACGACGCAAAACTGATATTTAATTGTAACGATAGGGGCCTCCTAATGACAATGGAACACTCAAATTGCGTCGAGATTCAATATATCGTCCTAAAGCCGACTTGTCTCCAAGGGGATATTGCTGCCTCGGCACCATATGGTCCGTCTCCTGTTAGTCTAGATATTCGTATCCGACGCAAAACGTGTAGTTATTGTAACGTTCAGGGCCTCCTAATGACGAAGGAACACTCAAATTGCGTCGAGATTCAATACATCGTCCTCCGACGCAAAACTGATAGTTAATTGTAACGTTCAGGGCCTCCTAATGACGATGGAACACTCAAATTGCGTCGAGATTCATTACGTCGTCCTCCAGCCGACTTGTCTCCAAGGGTCTATTGTTGGCTCGGGCAGCTTATGGTCGTTCTCCTGTGAGTCTAGATTTTTGGATCCGACGCATAACTGATAGTCAATTGTAACGTTCAGCGCCTCCTAATGACGATAGAACACACAAATTGCGTCGAGATTCAATACATCGTCCTCCAGCCGACTTGTCTACAAGGCGATACTGCTGCCTCGGGCCCTTATGGTCCGCCTCCTTTGAGTCTAGATTTTCGAATCCGACGCAAAACTGATAGTTAATTGCAACGTTCATGGCCTCCAAATGACGATGGAAAACTCAAATTGCGTCGAGATTCAATACATCGTCCTCCAGCCGACTTGTCTCTAAGGGTCAATTGCTGCCTTTGGCACCCAATAGTCTTGCTCCTGTGAGTCTAGATTTTCGTATCCGACGCAATACTGATATGTAGTTGTAACGTTAAGGGCCTCAGAATGACGATGAAACACTCAAATTGCGTCGAGATTCAATACATCGTCCTCCAGCCGACTTGGCTACAAGGCGATATTGCTGCCTCGGGCACCTTATGGTCCGCCTCCTTTGAGTCTAGAATTTCGAATCCGACGCAAAAATGATAGTGAATTGTAACGTTCAGCGCCTCCTAATGACGATGGTAATCTCAAATTGCGTCGAGAGTCAATACATCGTCTTCCAGCCGACTTATCTACATGGGGATATTTCTGCCTCGGGCTCCATGTGGTCTGTCCCCTGTGAGTCTAGATTAACGAATCCGACGGATAACTTGTAGTTAATTGTAACGTTCAGGGCCTCCTAATGACGATAGAACACTGAAATTGCGTCAAGATTCAATACGTCGTCCTCCAGCCGACTTGTCTGCAAGGGGATATTGCTGCCTCGGGCACCTTATGGTCCGCCTCCTGTGAGTCTAGATTTTCGAATACGTCGCAAAACGGATGGTTATTTGTAACGTTCATGGCCTCCTAATAACGATGGAACACTCAAATTGCGTCGAGATTCAATACCTCGTCCTCCAGCCGACATGTCTCCATTGGTCTACTGCTACCTCGGTCACCTTATCGTCGTACTCCTGTGTGACCAGATATTCGAATCCGACGCAAAACGGACTGCTAATTGTAACGTTCAGAGCCTCCTAATGATGATGGAACACTCTAATTTCGTCGAGATTCAATACATCGTCCTCCAGCAGACTTGTCTCCATATAGTCCTTCTCCTGTGAGTCTAGAATTTCGAATCCGACGCAAAACCGATAGTTAATTGTAACGTTCAGGACCTCCTAATGACGATGGAACACTGAAATTGCATCGCAATTCAATATATCGCCCTCCAGCCGACTTGTTTCCAAGGGTCATTTGCTGCCTTTGGCACCCAATGGTCTTCCTCCTGTGAGTCAAGAATTTCGAGATCCGACGCAAAACTGATAGTTAATTGTAATGTTCAGGACCTCCAAATGACGATGGAACACTCAAATTGCGTCGCGATTCAATACATCGTCCACCCGCCGACTTGTCTCCAACAGGATATTGCTGCCTCGGGCACCTTATGGTCGTTCTCCTGTGAGTCTACATTTTCGATTCCGACACATAACTGATAGTTAATTGTAACGTTCAGGGCCTCCTAATGACGATGGAACACTCAAATTGCGTCAAGATTCAATACATCGTCCTTCAGCCGACTTGTCTCCAAGGGTCTATTGCTGCCTCTGGCACCTTATGGTCGTTCTCCTGTGAGTCTATATTTTCGGATCCGACGCATATCTGGTATTTAATTGTAACCTTCAGGGCCTCTTAATGACTATGTAACACTCAAATTACGTCGAGATTCAATACATCGTCCACCCGCCGACTTGTCTCCAACAGGATATTGCTGCCTCGGGCACCATATGGTCCGTCTCCTGTGAGTCTACATTTTCGAATCCGACGCAAAACTTGTAGTTAATTGCAACGTTCAGGGCCTCCTAATAACGATGGAACACTCAAATTGCATCGAGATCCAATACATCGACCTCCAGCCAACTTGTCTCCAAGCGTCTATTGCTGCCTCGGGCACCTTATGGTCGTTATCCTGTGAGTCTAAATTTTCGGATCCGACGCATAACTGATAATTGTAACGTTCATGGCCTCCTAACGACGATGAAACACTCAAATTGCGACGAGATTCAATACATCTTCCTCCAGCCGACTTGTCTCCAAGGGTCAATTGCTGCCTCTGGCACCTAATGGTCTTGCTCTTGTGAGTCTAGATTTTCGAATGTGACAAAAAACTGATATTTAATTGTAACGTTAAGAGCCTCCTAATGACGTTGGAACGCTCGAATTGCGTCGAGATTTAATACATCGTTCTCCAGCCGACTTGTCTGCAAGGGGATATTACTGCCTCGAGCACTATAAAATAAATAAAATAAGTAAATAAAAATATATTGTTATTTAGATATTGATTATTCTATCTGTATGATGGTGATTGTGATTGCAATTGTATTTGCTTATCTGGATCGTGGACGTTTAATTATTCGGTATCAGACGCTTGACAATAGCTTTTTCGTAAAGGCAATGTTACTCGTAGTTGACCGTGAAATAAAACTGAATAATCGGACTTCCTAATTAAATCGTTTCCAAAGACTGCTGCGGTAGGTGCGGACTCATAATCTAAATCTCAATATTACAATAATTTGCAAGCCATGCCAATACGTCGTACAGAGGTGATTGTCTACTAAACATAAAAAAGTTACACAGTTATTTAAATCAGATATATTCAATGAATAAGCCTACAGTTCATAATCCTACTTACTTTTATAAATATAAATTCTTTACAGAATCGAGTGCCTAGTGTGGTTGCAACTCGCAGTATTCTTCTATAACATGAAATATGGCGGTGTGCCAGACAATAAAAAAAAATACGTGCTTCTCGCACCACTTCAACCAGAGCTCTCCTTTTTCTTAATCAAACATAAGAGTAACGTAATTGTGCTTTTGTTTTATCAGCGACACAGCGCTGCAGTTGTGTGCCATAGGCTTTATTTATTTGTCACTGATTATTTATTTAATTAATATTTCGCGTTTCCGTGGAAACTCACGCTCGGCATGCAAATGTGCCTTTATATTGCCCCCTGAATTGCGAGGCGAAAGGACACACCTGCAGGCGAGCAATTTACCTAAAGGCAGAAGAAAATCTAAGTTATCTACAACTATTTACATGACTTACATTACACATTATACACATTATATACAAAATTTGAATGACGCGGGTGCGCCGTAAAAGTTCTAATGTTGGCAGATAGAGTGCGCGCATGCGCAGAAGCATCTGTGTAACTGCGACACTGCCGTTATTTCGTACAGTTAGATCACGCGGCCCAGTATTGCAGTTCATATTGTTCGTGGGCGCGCGTTTCTCAGTCGTTGCACAAAGAAAATATTCAACCAAGATTACATATGAAGACTACATTCTATGACAGGTAACTTCGTTTTAAATTTACAATATTTGTTATAACACAATACAACTTAGATTGTTGAATGTTCTTAGTTACGTAGTATTGTTTTGAAATACTTCAAAGAAAAATGTCCGTATTTTTCAGGTGCGTTGACCTATACACATCGTGTCGTTATTACAGTTCATATTCATCCGCTGCACAATAATTTTTTACAGGTTAGTATCGTCGTGGTAAAGTTCTTTGATCACAGTAACATCGTTGTATAACAACGTGATTAATACATAAGCGTGTCCATTTCTCATTTCCATTATAGTCGTAGTGATGCAGTTCGTTGTGACTAAAAGCATTGCTTATTACAGATCAGACGTGACCCGTCGAGTAATTGTTCCACGTGCAGTTCGTTTTTTACATTCCGTGGAAGCTTGGTTGCAGAACCACGGACGGCACATAGCTGGCGTCCATCCTTGGACAATCCAGGTGTCCGTCACATTTCGAGAACATTTCATTCCCTGAAGTTCCAACCAAAATTCTTCCACCCGTCGTGTTGTTTTCTGGACAGGCACTTTGTGTCCATTTAATCCAGTTAACATCTTGAAGTTGGGTACTGTAGTAATGTCACTAGACGATGCACGAATTATGCACTTCACATTTTCAGTTTTTTGCTGAATATAGCTCACCTGAATGTTCGTAGTTATTAATCAAGGAAATCGTTCACCGCGTTTACATTGATACGCTGCATAATGAATGGCATTAACAGTTTCTTTCACATAGGTTTCCGCGTAGTTGCAGAGTTAGTAATGTTCGTTAACGTCCGTGAACAGTGGTTCACTAGGCAATGTCCTTTTGGCACTCGTTTTGTTCAAATTTTTACATAGTAACAGTTACACTATACATCAGTTAAAAAAATAAGTAATTTTACATACACACGTCACATATTTTCTTAGCATAAACATAATATAGTTGCACATAAACATGTTTACATCATCATTACATCGCTATAGGTTATTACATTGTGTCACATTTGATTTCATGAATTGCAGATATTTACATCCTCTTTAGCGGTTTTGCTGGGATATTATCGATGTTTTTTGTGATGTCATCTGAAATTAAGATAGGTTAGACACAACATTCATTACATCAGTAGGCAAGACCAGGCGTTTTCACTACTCAATAAATATTCAAAATAGTAAGAGAGAGAAAATGTTCGATTCCTCGCGTTTTGTGCGTGTGTGTAGAGTGTCTGTGTGGCCTTGACTACTGATAGATGCTTTTCGTGTTGAGAGATGTGCGTCTAATCTATTTCTCAAAGTAAAAGATCGCTTCACAGATGACGTCTGTCAGTTCGTCAGGTATCACACCAAGTCAGTGGTACCTTCAGTAACAAATGTTCCGTGAAAAATTAATATGTCATCCACTGCTACGTAATCATAAATTTTACTTTAATATTCCGTCTTTCAGGTGGAGGCGCGCGCTGAAAGAAGAGTTCTTCTGTCTTCAACTGCGTCACTGGAACCGCTGAAATGAAAATTTCTATACTACTTATTATCTGTGTTGTAACAACAGAGTTTTTCGAGTTGCTTAGCAATATTTTGATGGGTATGACCTTGACATTATTCAGCATGAAATGCTCTAAGATCTCGGTGTGCGTATGGCCCAATAATTTTGTTAGTTCTAGGATGTTGTAACAGATACGCACCAGGATGCGGTATGTTAACAATTATATAAGGTCCTTCATATAGCAGACGCCACTTAGCGTTGCGTCGTTTGAGTGCTACAGATTTATGATGAGTACGAAGTAGTACAAGCAGTCCTACCTCGAATTTTTGTTTTCTTTTTATTATGTTTCTGTGATGTTTGTTTCGTACTTGTGCGTGATGTGTCAATGTAGTCAATACTTCTTTTATTTTCTGTTCAGGTGTGATTTCCTTGTCCGACAACTTAGGTAATGGTTCTATCCACTGATCGTTCTGTTTGCAATTGAACATGATCTCGTTAGGTGTGTAATTCGTATCGTAAATATTTAAGTTATTGTGTACGTCTTCGAAAAGACTTAGGTAGGACACCCAATTAGTATGTTTTGATGAAATATAGGTCCTCATGAAACGGTTTAATTCTCGGAAAAGTCTCTCAGTCGCGTTACATTGTGGACTAAACCTTGAAATAAATATACTTTTGATGTTATTGTCGTTCAAGAAATTTCTCCATTTGTACCCAGAGTAGTATGCTGCATTATCTGATAGAATTGCTTTAGGTTTTCCCACGTGCGTCAGGTAATCACTTGAGAATCTTCGTATTATAGCATTTGCAGTGGCGGATTTTAAAGCATAAAGTTTTACGTGTTTAGAAAATATATCGTAAAAAGCTAAGATATATTTGACGCCTCCAGAGCTTGCTGGATGCGGTCCACTGATGTCAGTACACAGAATTTCCAGGGGTTTACTAGGTAAAATAGAATGTAAATCTGTTTTTGTGGATAAATTCTGAGGTTTTGATTTTTGACATATGACACATGTTTTTAGTTAACTGTAAATTTTTCTTCTCATATTGCTAAAATAACAGTATGTGCTGAGCTTTGCCAAACACTCTTTCGTCCCATAATGCACCCCAAACTAAGTGTGTGTGCCAAATTAGATTACGTTCAGACTCTTTGGGAATGCATACACACCAGTTAGTAGCATTTGGATGTCGGCGGTAAAATAACACATCATTGTGTAACTTGTAATACTTAGTCAAAGGATGATTGTGTTTTTCTACCAGTAATGTTATTATCTTATACCAGTGAGGATCAGATTTTTGTAATTCAGCCATGTTTCTGCACATATCAATATAATATTGGTGATACTGCTTGTCTTGCATTAAGAGAATCCTGTAGTCATTTATATTTTCTAAGTCACTGTTGGTATCATTCATACCTTGTGGAAGTCTAGACAAAGTGTCTGCAATGGTGTTGTCCTTACCTCCTATGTACTTAATTTCAAAAGAGTAGTTCTGAAGTGTAACTGCCCATCGTGATAGTCTAGGATGTACAAGTTTACAAGTTAACAAAAATGTCAGGGCCTGGTGATCGGTGTAAATTACCGTATGTTTTCCAAATAAATAATAATTGAATTTCTTGAATGCCCATACTATGGAAAGTGTTTCTAACTCAGTAGTGGAGTATGTACGCTCACATTCAGTTAGAGTGCGACTCGCAAACCCAATAATTCTTATCTGTTCCTCCTCTTTATTCTTTACAACTTGAAATAAGCAACAGCCCAAGCCAGTACGTGAAGCGTCACAAGTCATACAAAAATCTAAATTGAAATCTGGATGGCTCAATATGTTAGCATTCACTAAAGCATGTTTAATTGTATTAAAGTCATTCTGGCACTGTTCCGACCAGATCCAAACTTGATTCTTTCTGAGTAGATTTAGCAGATGTTTACTGTTCAAAAGTGGTTGTGGCAAAAAACGTCTGAAAAATGAACATAGCCCAAGGAATGATTTTAACTGCTTTTTAGTTCGAGGGCTAGGAAAGTTTCTGATAGCATCTAATTTACTGGGATCCGGACGTATGCCCTGTGAATTAATGATATGTCCTAAATACTTTATCTCACTGCAACCAAATTTTGATTTTCTTAGGTTGGCTGTGACTCCAGCTTGTGCAAATTTTTCTAAAATTCTTTGAAGAGTGTCAACGTGTTCATTCCAAGATTGTGTAGCTATCAGTATATCATCTACATAGTGTGTGACTGTCTCAACTAAATCGTCGCCAAGCACGGTATCCAGGGCTGTAATGAATACCCCAGAGCTGACATTCAGTCCGAAGGGTAGAACACAAAACTGATAGGTTCGCCCCCCGAACATAAATGCAGTATATTTCCGAGAATCAGGAGTGATACCCACCTGCCAAAACGAATTAGCGAGATCTATTGTGGAAAAATATTTTGCATCTAGGAATTTCTGTAATTTCTCTTCTAAATTTTCAGGTTTTGTGTGAACCGGTAAAATTATTTCACTAATAGCTCGTGCGTCTAACACTAACCTAATGCTTCCATTTGATTTTTTGACAACAAGTAGAGGACTACAATAAGGTGAAGTGGATGGTTCAATGACCTTCCAGTCTAACATTTGTTTTAATTCTTGGCACACAGCAGGTCGTTGAGATAACGGTACGTTATATGTCTTATGGTAGAAGATCTTGTGAGGCTTAACTTCAATCTTGTGCACATACGTGTTGATAACACCTAATCGTTTGGTAAAAACTTGTAAATATTTGGATAACACTTCCTGTAATTTTATACGTTCATGTACACTGAGAGCTGTAGCTTCACTTATCTTATGATCAAGCAATGCTTTCAAGTCCATTATCTCTGTGTCAGATGAGTGTGTTTGCATGTCTTGAATGTCTTTGTCAAGTACTAACTGAACCTTGTACCCTGTACAGTGTTTGTCATGCTTTAGAGTTCTCCTGTCCAAATCAATAATAATTACACTGCCTTTATCATATAAAATACATTTACCTTTGGAGAAGTCTATAATGCAGTCCTTCTCGCTCATAATATCTATTCCTAATATGCAATTTGTCACAAGGTTTTGTACAACCAGGAATGGCCATTGTACGGTTCCATTACCTATTTTAACGTTTACAAAAACTTGCTTCGTAACCCTACATGACTTATTACCTAGTGCAGTAGTTATTTTACAGTTTTGGGCAGGAAACTCAGGCACAGGTTCCAATTCACACATCTTTTTATAGAAATTAAAAGACAAAACGCTCACAGCTGCACCTGTATCTAGGATAATAGTAGTTGGAATCCCACCTACTACACCAGTAGTAGATGCTAAAACAATTTCATTTGTGTTTAAACGACATTGTGTACTGTCTTGTAAAAGTTCATCTGATATATTGTTATTGTAGTTGTATCTTATAAATAAAACAGGTAGTTTTTGTTTAGAATTACTCGGCATATCATTATTCTGTTGTTCAAGTGTGGTGTCAAATAACTGATTAACATTGAAGTCGCCCCCCAAGAATTCTTCAGCCACGACCTGGGGCAAAGTAGTGACTGTTTCTAGTTTGTTGGATTAGCATTTGTACTAGGTACTGACACAGATTGAGGTTGTGCATCAGGTGTCATTTCTATTATATTCACATTGGGATATTGCCTATTATGATTTCCAAACTTTTGCGGTTGTTGTTGCTGTTGCGCATTATAACTTACCTGTCGGTCGTAAGGTATGCTCCAATTTTGACCTGGTGGCTGCTGTGGTAAAGCAGAGTTTGAATAAAAGTACTGATCGTTACGAGTCCAACCTTGATGCTGTCTTGGCTCGTAGTTATTATTATTTCTATTTCTGTTTGTGTTTTTGTTATTACCTTTGTATCCGGTGTTACCGTTGTAGTTATTACCGCGGTGCCTTTTGTATGGATTGCCGCATGAAATGTTATTACTGTTGTAACTATTGTTTGTATTGGAATACGCGTGTTGATTTTGATTTCCGTACTGAGACGGCATGTGAGTTTGCTGTTTTCGTTGTACCGCGTATCCAACTGTGGGCGCGCCAGAATTGTGTTGGCAAGCCTGCATGTTTTGCATACCACTAGTGTAAACATTGTGGCTGCTGTTTTGCCGCGCGAAGCGCTGATCTTCAAGTAACATGTCAAAAGAATCTAAAGCTGTTAAAAAATAATCTGAATCGTCATCCGGGATATGTAGAAGTTTTTCCTTAATGTTGAAAGGCAATTTGGCCTTCAACGCTCGGAGTATATCACGCGTTGCGACCGGTTCGTCTAAAAAATTTCCCATGTTCAAGTATTTTTCAAAATATCTGCGTAAGTTACCATTTTTACTGTTAAAAGTTTCAGGTTCTAAAATTTGTCTTCTGAGTCGCTCCTGGACGGATTGCGACCAGAATTTGTTCAGAAAAGCACGCTCAAACTCACTGTACGTGGTACATACGTCAGCTTGACTGTATGCCCAGACAGCTGCATCGCCTTGGATGTAACCGACAATATATGAAATCTTTTTCCGGTCACTCCAAGTGCGTGGAAATGCGTTACTAAAAGATTTAAGAAAAATCACCGGATGAATGGTTCGTTTTTCTGGGATAAAAATCTGAAATTGCCTGTGTTTCATTAAGCTTTCATCTTCCTTCGCATTGCGATATGGATTTATTCCACTGTAATTACTGGTATGTTCAGCTGGCGAGTAATTACGATAATGTTGCTGTGGTTTACCATGATAATAGCTTGTGTTTGTGTTTCCACATCGTGGTATGTGTTGTAGTCGTGGTGTGTTTTGTTCTTGTGTATTTGTCGTGTGCGGAATGTGTGTATCATACTCGAATGTATATTGGTTTCTGAACTGTACGTTTTGACTGATATTTTCGTTACATTCAGACTGTAGTTGATCGGTGAATTGTCTCATGGGTGCAGTGACGGATTGTACTGCGTCACTGATCAGCTGTTTGTTATTAGTAATGTATTGCGCTACGGAGTCGTGCACAATTGTTGGTAAATTTTCACGTAAGCATCTATCAAAATGTTTGTCTTTGTTCTCAACCCAATCATGAAATTCTTTATTAATATTTTGAAAATGAGCTGTGGCATCTGATTGTAAGATGTCAGTCAGGTGTTGTTCAACATTGTCAAATTTATTCTGTACGTCAGTAATTCGTTTTTCAAGGTTGTCATGTACTGAAGGATATGTTTGAATTTGTTCAGTAAGAACTTCACACGTGACATTAAGGTTTTTTACTTGTGTCTGTAAAAGTGCTACGTCAGTTGTAGTCTTTTCTTGTCTCGTATTGAGCTGGGAAAATTTAGTACTGAGTTCGGTCATCTGTTTGGTCAGTGTGGCGTCTGTAAGTTCCACACGTTTACACAAAGTGTCATTACCTATCTTGATTGCTATGAGATCAGATTTGATTTCGTCATTTTGTGTTTTTAACTGTTCATTTTGTGTCTCTAATTGTGCCTTTAAGGTTGCCATGTTTTCGGCGTTCTGTTTCCTTATGGTTGCCATATTTTCTGCGTTTTGTTTCATTAGCATTTGTAACATGTCGGCAATGTTTACCGTTTGCAAGGTCTCTGCCCCCGCCGCGTCATTAGACGTGACGTCATGCATTAACATGGGCTCTGATTGAGATTTTGAAATTTTTGTAGTGGACGGCCTATCGTCAAAATTTTCGTCAACACTTGCGTCAATGTTTGATGAATCGTCACTACCGGTTGCTGTCGTAAAGTCATTTTCTAACACTTGTCTCACGTCCGAGTCGGATTGCGCCTGAATAGTACGTCCTTGCTGTTCCATTTTTGCGTATTGTTTTCTAGTTATTACCATGCCACACGTGATATATGTTTCAAGAAAATTTTTGACACTGATTTTAAAATAAAATGTAGTTGAGCATGAATCGCTCGTAGCAACAATGGCTGTCTGTTAATTTAAAAATATAAACTGAATTTGAGATTATTGGTAATGGCTGCTGGCCATGTTACATGATATCGTACAGAAGTCGGCCATATTGTACACTCGTGTATTGGTATTGTTGCATACGTTATTGTTTAGGGAAAAGTACTGAGAATGAAATTTATCACTGAAACTGTTATGCGGAAAAGAAACACTACAGAATTTACTGAAAAGCTAATACACTGAATTATACGTCTGGTCAAGCCTGCTAATGCAAAGATGCTGCGTCTTACCTTATTTTGCTGGAAGTTTCATTGCGTCTTCCCGCAAAATTTCAGAATTGGAAAATATCTTCAGATTTTGTTATCTCTCATACATTGACGTCCAGGTCCAGAAAGTTGATTTTTTACATGGAACAAAGAGAACAATGTAACAAATGACAAAATAACAAGTCCTGTCACGGTCGCCAATATAAAATAAATAAAATAAATAAATAAAAATATATTGTTATTTAGATATCGATTATTCTATCTGTATGATGGTGATTGTGATTGCAATTGTATTTGCTTATCTGGATCGTGGACGTTTAATTATTCGGTATCAGACGCTTGACAATGGCTTTTTCGTAAAGGCAATGTTACTCGTAGTTGACCGTGAAATAAAACTGAATAATCGGACTTCGTAATTAAATCGTTTCCAAAGACTGCTGCGGTAGGTGCGGACTCATAATCTAAATCTCAATATTACAATAATTTGCCAGCCATGCCAATACGTCGTACAGAGGTGATTGTCTACTAAACATAAAAAAGTTACACAGTTATTTAAATCAGATATATTCAATGAATAAGCCTACAGTTCATAATCCTACTTACTTTTATAAATATAAATTCTTTACAGAATCGAGTGCCTAGTGTGGTTGCAACTCGCAGTATTCTTCTATAACATGAAATATGGCGGTGTGCCAGACAATAAAAAAAAATACGTGCTTCTCGCACCACTTCAACCAGAGCTCTCCTTTTTCTTAATCAAACATAAGAGTAACGTAATTGTGCTTTTCTTTTATCAGCGACACAGCGCTGCAGTTGTGTGCCATAGGCTTTATTTATTTGTCACTGATTATTTATTTAATTAATATTTCGCGTTTCCGCGGAAACTCACGCTCGGCATGCAAATGTGCCTTTATAGCACCATATCGTCGTTCCTCTGTGAGTCTAGATATTCGAATCCGACGCAAAACTAATAGTTAATTGTAACGTTCAGGGCCTCTTAATGACGATAGAACACTCAAATTGCTTCGAGATTCAATAAGTCGTTCTCCAGCCAACTTGTCTCCAAGGGGATATTGCTGAGTCCGGGCACCATATGGTCCGTCTCCTGTAGGTCCAGATATTCGAATCCGACGCAAAACGGACTGCCAATTGTAACGTTCAGAGCCTCATATTGACGATGGAACACTCAAATTGCATCAAGATTCAATACATCGTCCTTCAGCCGACTTGTCTTCAAGCATCCATTGCTGCCTCGGGCACCATGTGGTCCGTCTCCTGTGAGTCTGGATTTTCGAATCCGACGCAAAAATGATAGTTAATTGTAACGTTCAGGGCCTCCTAAAGACGATGGAACACTCAAATTGCGTCGAGATTCAATACATCGTCCTCCAGCCGACTTGTCTCCAAGATGATATTGCTGCCTCGGGCACCATATGGTCCTTCTCCTGTGAGTCTAGATTGTCGAATCCGACGCGAAACTGATAGTTAATTGTAACATTCAGCGCGTCCTAATGACGATGGAACACTTAAATTGCGTCGAGATTCAATACGGCAACCTCCGGCCGACTTGTCTCCAAGGGTCTATTGCTGCCTTGGGCACCGCATGGTCGTTCTCCTGTGAGTCTAGATTTTCGAATTCGACGCATAACTGATACTTAATTGTAACGTTCAGGAGCTCCTAATGACGATGCAACACTCAAATTGATCGAGATTCAATACATCGTCCTCCAGCCGACTTGTCTCCATGGGTCTACTGTTACCACGGTCACCTTATCGTCGTTCTCCTGTGAGTCCAGATATTCGAATCCGACGCAAAACGGACTGCTAATTGTAACGTTCAGAGTCTCCTAATGATGATGGAACACTCAATTTGCGTCGAGTAACAAAAATCGTCCACCAGCCCACTTGTCTCCAAGGGGATATTGCTGCCTCGGACACCATATAGTCCTTCTCCTGTGAGGCTAGAATTTTGAATCCGACGCAAAACTGATAGTTAATTGTAACGTTCCGGACCTCCTAATGACGATGGAACACTCAACTTGCGTCGCGATTAAATACATCGTCCTCCAGCCGACTTGTATCCAAGGGTCAATTGATGAGTTTGGCAAGTAATGGTCTTGCTCCTGTGAGTCTAGATTTTCGTACCCGACGCAAAACTGATATTTAATTGTAACGTTAAGGGCCTCCAAATGACGATGGAACATTCAAATTGCGTCGAAAATCAATACATTGTCCTCCAGCCGACTTGTCTCCAAGGGGATATTAGTGCCTCGGGCACCATATGGTCCGTCTCCTGTTAGTCTAGATTTTCGAATCCGACGCGAAACTGATAGTTAATTGTAACGTTCAGGGCCTCCTAATGACGATGGAACTCTCGAATTGCGTAAAGATTCAATACATCGACCTCCAGCCGACTTGTCTGCAAGGGGATATTGCTGCCTCGGGCACCTTATCGTCATTTCTCTGTGAGTCTAGATTTTTGAATCCCACTCAAAACTAATTGTTAATTGTAACGTTCAGGACATCCTAATGACGATGGAACACTCAAATTACGTCGAGATTCAATACATTGTCCACCCGCCGACTTGTCTCCAACGGGATATTGCTGCCTCGGGCACCATGTGATCCGTCTCCTGTGAGTCTAGATTTTCGAATCCGACGCAAAAATGATAGTTAATTGTAACGTTCAGGGCCTCCTAATGACGAAGGAACACTCTAAATGCGTCGAAATTCAATACATCGTCCTGCAGCCGACTTGTCTCTTGCTGCTTCGGGCACCTTATGGTCTTTCGCCCGTGAGTCTAGATTTTCGGATCCGACGCATAACTGATAGGTAATTGTAACGTTCAGCGCCTCCTAATGACGATGGGACACTCAAATTGATCGAGATTCAGTACGTCGACCTCCAGCCGATTTGTCTCCAAGGGGATATTGCTGCCTCGGGCACGTATCGTCGTTCTCCTTTGAGTCTAGATTTTCGAATCCGACGCGAAACAGATAGTTAATTGTAACATTCAGGGCCTCCTAATGACGATGGAACACTCCAATTGCGACGAGATTCAATACATCGGCCTCCAGCCGACTTGTCTTCAAAAGTCTATTGCTGAATCGGGCGCCATATGGTCCGCCTCCATTGAGTCTAGATTTTCGAATCCGATGAAAAACTGATAGTTAATTGTAACGTTCATGGCCTCCTAATGACGATGGAACACTCAAATAGCGTCGCGATTCAATACATCGTCCTCCAGCCGACTTGTCTCCAAGGGTCTATTGCTGCCTCGGGCACCTTATGGTCGTTCTCCTGCGAGTCTAGATTATCGGAACCGACGCAAAACTGATAGTTAATTGTAACGTTCAGCGCCTCCTAATGACGATAGAACACTCAAATTGCGTCGAGATTCAATACAACGTCCTCCAGCCGACTTGTCTCCAAAGGGCTATTGAAGCCTCGGGCACCATGTGGTCCGTCTCCTGTGAGTCTAGATTTTCGAATCCGACACAAAGCTTGTAGATACTTGTAACGTTGAGGGCTTCCTAATGACGATGGAACACTCAAATTACGTCGAGATTCAATACATCGTCCAACCGCCGATTTGTCTCCAACGGGATATTGCTGCCTCGGGCACCATGTGGTCCGTCTCCAGTGAGTCTAGATTTTCGAATCAGACGCAAAAATGATAGTTAATTGTAACGTTCAGGGCCTCCTAATGACGATGGAACACTCAAATTGCGTCGAAATTCAATACATCGTCCTCCAGCCGACTTGTCTCCAAGGGTCTATTGCTGCCTCGGTCATCATATGGTCCGACTCCTGTGAGTCTAGATTTTCGAATCCGACGCAAAACTGATAGTTCATTGTAACGTTCAGGGCCTAGTAATGACGATGGAACACTCAAATTGCGTCGAGATTCAATACATCGTCGTCCCTTCGACTTGTCTCCAAGGGTCTATTGCTGCCTCGGTCACCATATGGTTCGACTCCTGACCGTCTAGAATTTCGTATCCGACGCAAAACTGATAGTTAATTGTAACGTTCTGGGCCGAGTAATGACGATGGAACACTCAAATTGCGTCGAGATTCAATACGTCGTCCTCCAGCCGCCTTGTCTCCAAGGGGATATTTCTGCCTCGGGCACCATATGGTCCGTCTCCTGTAGGTCCAGATATTCGAATCCGACGCAAAACGGACTGCCAATTGTACCGTTCAGAGCCTCCTAATGACGATGGAACACTCAAATTGCATCAAGATTCAATACATCGTCTTCCAGCCGACTTGTCTCCAAGGGGATATTGCTGCCACGGGCACCATATATTCCTTCACCTGTGAGTCAAGAATTTCGAATCCGACGCAAAACTGATACTTAATTGTAGCGTTTAAGACCTCCTAATGACGATGGAACTCTCAAATTGCGTCCCGATTCAATACATCGTCCTCCAGCCGACTAGTCTCCAACGGGATATTGCTGCCTCGGGCACCTTATGGTCGTTTTCCTGTGAGTCTAGATTTTCGGATCCGACGCAGAACTCATAGTTAATTGTAACGTTCATGGCCTCCTAATGACGATGGAACACTCAAATTGCGTCGCGATCCAGTACATCGTCCTCCAGCCGACTTGTCTCCAAGGGTCACTTGCTGCCTCGTGTACCTTAAGGTCAATCTCCCGCGAGTCTAGATTTTCGGATCCGGCGCATAACTGATAGTTAATTGTAACGTTCAGGGCCTCCTAATGACGATGGAACACTCAAATTACGTCGAGATTCAATACATCGTCCACCCGCCGACTTGTCTCCAAGGATCTATTGCTGCCTCGGGCACCTTATGGTCGTTCTCCTGTGAGTCTAGATTTTCGGATCCGACGCATAACTGATAATTACAAAGTTCATGGCCTCCTAATGACGATGGAACATTCAAATTGCGTCGAGATTCAATAAATCGTCCTTCAGCCGACTTGTCGCCAAGGGGATATTGCTGCCTCGGGCACCATGTGGTTCGTCTCCAGTGAGTCTAAATTTTCGATTCCAACGCAAAACTTGTAGTTAATTGTAACGTTCAGGTCCTCCTAATGACGATGGAACACTCAAATTGCGTTGAGATCAAATACATCGTACTCCCGCCAACTTGTCTAAAACGGGATATTGCTGCCTCGGGCACCATGTGGTCCGTCTCATGTGAGTCCAGATTTTCGAATCAGACGCAAGAATGATAGTTAATTGTAACGTTCAGGGCCTCCTAATGACGATAGAACACTCAAATTGCGTCGAGATTCAATATATCGTCCTCCAGCCGACTTGTCTACAAGGGGATATCGCTGCCTCGGGCACCTTATGGTCCGCCGACTGTGAGTCTAGATTTTCGAATCCGACACAAAACTTGTAGTTATTTGTAACGTTCAGGGCCTTCTAATGACGATGGAACACTCAAATTATGTCGAGATTCAATACATCGTCCACCCGCCGACTTGTCTCCAAGCGTCGATTGCTGCCTCGGGCACCTTATGGTCGTTCTTCTGTGAGTCTACATTCTCGATTCCGACACATAACTGATAGTTAATTGTAACGTTCAGGGCCTCCTAATGACGATGGAACACTCAAATTGCGTCGAGGTTCAGTACATCGACCTCCAGCCGACTTGTCTCCATGGGTCTACTGCTTCCTCGGTCACCTTATCGTCGTTCTCCTGTGAGTCCAGATATTCGAATCCGACGCAAAACGGACTGCTAATAGTAACGTTCAGAGCCTCCTAATGATGATGGAACACTCAAATTGCGTCGAGATTCAATACATCGTCCTCCAGCCGACTTGCCTCCAAGGGGATAATGCTGCCTTGGGCACCAAATAGTCCTTCTCCTGTGAGTCAAAAGTTTCGAATCCGACGCAAAACTGATAGTTAATTGTAACGTTCAGAACTTCCTAATGACGATGGAACTCTCAAATTGTGTCGCGATTCTATACATTGTCCTCCAGCCGACTTGTCTCCAAGGGTCAATTGCTGCCTTGGGCACCTAATGGTCTTGCTCCTGTGAGTCTAGATTTTCGAATCCGACGCGAAACAGATATTTAATTGTAACGTTAAGAGCCTCCTAATGACGATGGAACACTCAAATTGCGTCGAGATTCAATACATCGTCCTTCAGCCGACTTGTCTCCAAGGGGTTATTGCTGCCTCGTGCACCTTATGGTCCGCCTCCTGTGAGTCTACATTTTCGAATCCGACGCGAAACTGATAGTTAATTGTAACGTTCAGGGCCTCCTAATGACGATGGAACACTGAAATAGCGTCGAGATTCAATACATCGTCCTCCAGCCGGCTTGTCCCCATAGGTCTACTGCTACCTCGGGCACCTTATCTTCGTTCTCATGTGAGTCCATATATTCGAATCGGACGCAAAACGGACTGCTAATTGTAACGTTCAGAGCCTCCTACTGACGATGGAACACTCAAATTGCGTCTAGATTCAATACATCGTCCTCCAGACGACTTGTCTGCAAGGGGATATTGCTGCCTCGGGCACCTTATCGTCGTTCCTCTGTGATTCTAGATTTTCGAATCCGGCGAAAAATAATAATTGTTACGTTCAGGGCCTCCTAATGACGACAGAGCACTCAAATTGCGTCGAGATTCAATACGTCGTCCTCCAGCCGACTTGTCACCAAGGGGATATTGCTGCCTCGGGCACCATATGGTCCGTCTTCTGTAAGTCCAGATATTCGAATCCGACGCAAAACCGACTGCCAATTGTAACGTTGAGAGCCCCCTAATGACGATGGAACACTCAAATTCCATCTAGATTCAATACATCGTCATTCAGCCAACTTGTCTCCAACCGTCTATTGCTGCCTTGGGCTCCTTATGGTCATTCTCCTCTCAGTCTACACTTTCGAATCCGACGGTAAACTGATAGTTAATTGTAACGTTCAGGGCCTCCTAATGACGATGGAACACTGAAATAGCGTCGAGATTCAATACATCGTCCTTCAGCCGACTTGTCTCCAAGCGTCCATTGCTGCTTCGGGCACCTTATGGTCGTTCTCCTGTGAGTCTACATTATCGATTCCGACACATAACTGATGGTTAATTGTAACGTTCAGGGCTTCCTAATGACGGTGGAACACTCAAATTGCGTCGAGATTCAATACATCGTCCTCCAGCCGACTTGTCTACAAGGGGATATTGCTGCCTCGTGCACCTTATTGTCCGCCTCCTGTGAGTCTAGATTTTCGAATCCGACGCAAAACGGACTGCCAATTGTAACGTTCAGAGCCTCCTATTAACGATGGAACACTCAAATTGCGTCAAGATTCAATACATCGTCATTCAGCCAACTTGTCTCCAACGGCCTATTGCTGCCTCGGGCCCCTTATGGTCACTCTCCGCTGAGTCTACATTTTCGAATCCGACGCTAAACTGATAGTTAATTGTAACGTTCAGGGCCTCCTAATGACGATAACACACTGAAATAGCGTCGAGATTCAATACATCGTCCATCAGCCGACTTGCCTATAAGCGTCCATTGCTGCCTCGGGCACCTTATGGTCGTTCTCCTGTGAGTCTACATTTTCGATTCCGACACATAACTGATAGTTAATTGTTACGTTCAGGGCCTCCTAATGACGATGGAACACTCAAATTGCGTCGAGGTTCAGTACATCGACCTCCAGCCGACTTGTCTCCATGGGTCTACTGCTACCTCGGTCCCCTTATCGTCGTTCTCCTGTGAGTCCAGATATTCGAATCGGACGCAAAACGGACTGCTAATAGTAACGTTCAGAGCCTCCTAATGATGATGGAACACTCAAATTGAGTCGAGATTCAATACATCGTCCTCCAGCCGACTTGTCTTCATGGGGATAATGCTGCCTCGGGCACCATACAGTCCTTCTCCTGTGAGTCAAAAATTTCGAATCCGACACAAAACTGATAGTTAATTGTAACGTTCAGAACCTCCTAATGACGATGGAACTCTCAAATTGCGTCGCGATTCTATACATCGTCCTCCAGCCGACTTGTCTCCAAGGGTAAATTGCTGCCTTGGGCACCTAATGGTCTTGCTCCTGTGAGACTAGATTTTCAAATCCGACGCAAAACTGATATTTAATTATAACGTTAAGAGCCTCCTAATGACGATGGAACACTCAAATTGCGTCGAGATTCAATACATCGTCCTTCAGCCGACTAGTCTCCAAGGGGTTATTGCCGCCTCGTGCACCTTATGGTCCGCCTCCTGTGAGTCTACATTTTCGAATCCGACGCGAAACTGATAGTGTATTGTAACGTTCAGGGCCTCCTAATGACGAAGTAACACTGAAATAGCGTCGAGATTCAATACATCGTCCTCCAGCCGACTTGTCTCCATAGGTCTACTGCTACCTCGGTCACCTTATCTTCGTTCTCATGTGAGTCCATATATTCGAATCCGACGCAAAACGGACTGCTAATTGTAACGTTCAGAGCCTCCTAATGACGATGGAACACTCAAATTGCGTCTAGATTCAATACATCGTCCTCCAGCCGAGTTGTCTGCAAGGGGATATTGGTGCCTCGGGCACCTCATCGTCGTTCCTCTGTGAGTCTAGATTTTCGAATCCGCGCTAAACTAATAGTTACTTGTAACGTTCAGGGCCTCCTAATGACGGTAGTACACTCAAATTGCGTCGAGATTCAATACATCGTCCTCCAGCCGACTTGTCTCCAAGGGAATTTTGCTGCCTCGGACTCCTGTGAGTCTAAATTTTCGGATCCGACTCATAACTGATAGTTAATTGTAACGTTCAGCGCCTCCAAATGACGATAGAACACTCAAATTGCGTCGAGATTCAATACATCGTCCTCCAGCCTACTTGTGTGCTATGGGATATTGCTGCCTCGGGCAGCATATGGTCCGTCTCCTGTGAGTGCAGATTATCGAATCCGATGCAAAAAAGATAGTTAATAGTAACGTTCAGGGCCTCCTAATGACGAAGGAACACTCAAATTGCGTCGAGATTCAATACATCGTCCTCCAGTCGACATGTCTCCAACGGTCAATTGCTGCCTTTGGCACCTAATGGTCTTGCTCCCGCGAGTCTAGAGTTTCGAATCCGACGCGAAACTGATAGTTAATTGTAACGTTCAGGGCCTCCTAATGACGATGGAACAGTCAAATTGCGTCGAGATTCAATACATCGTCCTCCAGCCGACTTGTCTCCAAGGGGATATTGCTGCCTCGTACACCTTATGTTCGTTCTCCTGTGAGTCTAGATTTTCGAATCCGACGCAAAACTCATGGTTATTTGTAACGTTCATGGCCTCCTAATGACGATGGAACACTCAAATTGCGTCGAGATTCAATACATCGTCCACCCGCCGACTTGTCTCCAACGGGATAATGCAGCCTCGGGCACCATGTGGTCCGTCCCATGTGAGTGCAGATTACCGAATCCGACGCGAAAAAGATAGTTAATTGTAACGTTGAGGGCCCCCTAATGACGAAGGAACACTCAAATTGCGTCGAGGTTCAATACATCGACCTCCAGCCGACTTGTCTCCAAGCGTCCATTGCTGTCTCGGGCACCTTATGGTCGTTCTCCTGTGAGGCTAGATTTTCGAATTCGACGCAAAACTGATGGTTAATTGTAAAGTTCATGGCCTCCTAATGACGATGGAACATTCAAATTGCGTCGAGATTCAATACATCGTCCTCCAGCCGACTTGTGTGCTAGGGGATATTGCTGCTTCGGGCACCTTATCGTAATTCTCTGTGAGTCTACATTTTCGAATCCGACGCAAAACTAATAGTTAATTGTAACGTTCAAAGCCTCCTAATGACGATAGAATACTCAAATTGCGTCGAGATTCAATACGTCGTAATCCAGCCGACTTCTCTCCAAGGGTCTATTGCTGCCTCGGGCACATATTGTCGTTCTTCTGTGAGTCTAGATTTTCGAATCAAACGCGAAACTGATAGTTAAGTGTAACGTTCAGGGCCTCCTAATGACGAAGGAATCCTCAATTTGCGTTGAAATTCAGTACATCGTCCTCCAGCCGCCTTGTCTCCATGGGTCTATTGCTACCTCGCTCACCTTATGGTCGTTCTCCTGTGAGTCTAGATTTTCGATTCCGACACATAACTGATAGTTAATTGTAACGTTCAGGGCCTCCTAATGACGATGAAACACTCAAATTGCGTCGAGATTCAATACATCGTCCTCCAGCCGACTTGTCTCCATGGGTCTACTGCTACCTCGGTCACCTTATCTTCGTTCTCCTGTGAGTCCAGATATTCGAATCCGACGCAAAACGGACTGCCAATTTTAACGTTCAGAGCCCCCTACTGATGACGGAACACTCAAATTGCGTCGAGATTCAATACATCGTCCTCCAGCCGACTTGTCTCCAAGGGGATAATGCTGCCTTGGGCACCATATAGTCCTTCTCCTGTGAACCTAGAATTTCGAATCCGACGCAAAACTGATAGTTAATAGTAACGTACAGGACCTCCTAATGACGATGGAACACTCAAAATGCGTCGAGATTCAATACATCGTCCTCCAGCCGCTTTGTCTCCAAAGGGATATTGCTGTCTCGGACACCTTATGCTCCGTCTCCTGTGAGTCTAGATTTTCGAATCCGACGCAAAACTGATTTTTAATTGTAACGTTCAGGGCCTCCTAATGACGATGGAACACTCAAATTGCGTCGCGATTCAATACATCGTCCTCCAGCCGACTTCTCTCCAAGGCTCAATTGCTGCCTTTGGCACCTAATGGTCTTGCTCCTGTGAGTCTCGATTTTCGAATCCGACGCAATGCTGATGGTTAATTGTAACGTTCAGGGCCTCCGAATGACGATGGAACACTCAAATTGCGTCGCGATTCAATACATCGTCCTCCAGTCGACATGTCTCCAACGGTCAATTGCTGCCTTTGGCTCCTAATGGTCTTGCTCCCGTGAGTCTAGAGTTTCGAATCCGACGCGAAACTGATAGTTAATTGTAACGTTCAGGGCCTCCTAATGACGATGGAACACTCAAATTGCGTCGAGATTCAATACATCGTCCTCCAGCCGACATGGCTCCAAGGGGATATTGCTGCCTCGTACACCTTATGCTCGTTCTCCTGTGAGTCTAGATTTTCGAATCCGACGCAAAACTGTTGGTTATTTGTAACGTTCATGGCCTCCTAATGACGATGGAACACTCAAATTGCGTCGAGATTCAATACATCGTCCTCCAGCCGACTTGTCTCCAAGTGTCTATTGCTGCCTCGGGCACCTTATGGTCGTTCTCCTGTGAGTCTAGATTTTCGGATCCGACGCATAACTGATAGTTTATTGTAACGTTCATGGCCTCCTAATGACGATGGAACACTCAAATTGCGTCGAGATTCAATACATCGTCCTCCAGCCGACTTCTCTCCAAGGCTCAATTGCTGCCTTTGGCACCTAATGGTCTAGCTCCTGTGAGTCTAGATTTTCGGATCCGACGCAAAACTGATGGATAATTGTAACGTTCAGGGCCTCCGAATGACGATGGAACACTCAAATTGCGTCGCGATTCAATACTTCGTCCTCCAGTCGACTTGTCTCCGAGGGTCAATTGCTGCCTTTGGCACCTAATGGTCTTGTTCCCGTGAGTCTAGATTTTCGAATTCGACGCATAACTGATAGTTAATTGTAACGTTCAGCGCCTCCTTATGACGATAGAACACTCAAATTGCGTCGAGATTCAATACATCGTCCTCCAGCCGACTTGTCTACAAGGGTCTACTGCTGCCTCGGGCACATATCGTCGTTCTCCTGTGAGTCTAGATTTGCGAATCCGACGCGAAACTGATAGGCAATTGTAACGTTCAGGGCCTCCTAATGACGATGGAACACTCAAATTGCGTCGAAATTCATTACATCGTCCTCCAGCCGACTTGTGTGCTAGGGGATATTGCTGCCTCGGGCACCTTATTGTCGTTCCTCTGTGAGTATAGATTTTCGAATCCGACGCAAAACTAATAGCTAATTGTAACCTTCAGGGCCTCCTAACGACGATAGAACACTTAAATTGCGTCGAGATTCAATACTTCGTCCTCCAGCCGACTTGTCTCCAAAGGGATATTGCTGCCTCGGGCACCATATGGTCCGTCTTCTGTGAGTCTAGATTTTCGAATCCGACGCAAGACTTGTAGTTACTTGTAACGTTCAGGGCCTCCTAATGACGATGTAACACTCAAATTACGTCGAGATTCGATACATCGTCCACCCGCCGACTTGTCTCGAACGGGATATTGCTGCCTCGGGCACCATGTGGTCCGTCTCCTGTGAGTGCAGATTATCGAATCCGACGCAAAAAATATAGTTAATAGTAACGCTCAGGGCCTCCTAATGACGAAGGAACACGCAAATTGCGTCGAAATTCAATACATCATCCTCCAGCCGACTTGTGTGCTAGGGGATATTGCTGCCTCGGGCACCCTATCGTCGTTCCTCTGCGAGTCTAGATTTTCGAGTCCGACGCAAAACTAATAGTTAATTATAACGTTCAGGGCCTCCTAATGACGATAGAGTCCTAAAATCGCGTCGAGAGTCAATACGTCGTCCTCCAGCCGCCTTGTCTCCAAGGGGATATTGCTGCCTCGGGCACCGTATGGTCCATCTCCTGTGAGTCTAGATTTTCGAATCCGACTCAAAACTTGTAGTTACTTGTAACGTTCAGGGCCTCCTAATGACGATGTAACACTCAAATTACGTCGAGATTCAATACATCGTCCACCCGCCGACTTGTCTCAAACGGGATATTGCTGCCTCGGGCACCATGTGGTCCGTATCCTGTGAGTGCAGAATATCGAATCCGACAAAAAAAAGATACTTAATTGTAACGTTTAGGGCCTCTTAATGACGAAGAAACACTCAAATTGCGTCAAAATTCAATACATCGTCCTCCAGCCGACTTGTCTCCATGGGTCTATTGCTACCTCGCTCACTATATGGTCGTTCTCTTGTGAATCTAGATTTTCGAATCCGACGCAAAACTGATGGTTAATTGTAACGTTCATGGCCTCCTAATGACGATGGAACACTCAAATTGCGTCGAGATTCAATACATCGTCCTCCAGCCGACTTGACCACAAGGGGATATTGCTGCCTCGGGGCACCTTATGGTCTGCCTAATGTGAGTCTAGATTTTCGAATCCGACGCAGAACTGATGGTTAATTGTAACGTTCATGGCCTCCTAATGACGACGGAACACTCAAATTGCGTCGAGATTCACTACATCGTCCTCCAGCCGACTTGTGTGCTAGGGGATATTGCTGCCTTGGGCACCTTATCGTCGTTCCTCTGTGAGTCTAGATTTTCGAATCCGACGCAAAACTAATAGTTAATTGTAACGTTCAAAGGTTCCTAATGACGATAGAATACTGAAATTGCGTCTAGATTCAATACGTCGTAGTCCAGCCGACTTGTCTCCAAGGGGATATTGCTGCCTCGGGCACCATATGGTCCGTCTCCTGTGAGTCTAGATTTTCGAATCCGACTCAAAACTTGTAGTTACTTGTAACGTTCAGGGACTCCTAATGACGATGCAACACACAAATTACGTCGAGATTCAAAACATCATCCACCCGCCGACTTGTCTCCAACGGGATATTGCTGCCTCGGGCACCATGTGGTCCGTCCAATGTGAGAGCAGATTATCGAATCCGACGCAAAAAAGATAGTTCATTGTAACGTTCAGTGCCTCCTACTGACGAAGGAACACTCTAATTGCGTCGAAATTCAATACATCGTCCTCCAGCCGACTTGTCTCCATGGGTCTATTGCTACCTCGCTCACCTTATGGTCGTTCTCCTGTGATTCCAGATTTTCGAATCCGACGCAAAACTGATGGTTAATTGTAACGTTCATGGCCTCCTAATGACGATGGAACACTCAAATTGCGTCGAGTTTCAATACATTGTCCTCCAGCCGACTTGTCTCCAAGGGTCTATTGCTGCCTCGGGCACCTTATGGTCGTTCTCCTGTGAGTCTAGATTTTCTGATCCGACGCATAACTGATAGTTTATTGTAACGTTCTGCGCCTCCTAATGACGTTAGAACACTCAAATTTCGTCGAAATTTAATACATCGTCCTCCAGCCGACTTGTCTACAAGGGGATATTGCTTCCTCGGGCACCTTATTGTCCGCCTCCTGTTAGTCTAGATTTTCGAATCCGACGCAAAACTGATAGTTAATTGTAACGTTCATGGCCTCCTAATGACGATGGAACACTCAAATTGCGTCGAGATTCAATACATCGTCCTCCAGCCGACTTGTCTACAAGATGATATTGCTGCCTCGGGCACCTAATGGTCCGCCTCCTGTTGGTCTAGATTTTCGAATCCGACGCAAAACTGATAGTTAATTGTAACGTTCATGGCCTCCTAATGACGATGCAACACTCAAATTGCGTCCAGATTCAATACATCGTCCTCCAGCCGACTTCTCTCCAAGGCTCAATTGCTGCCTTTGGCACCTAATGGTCTAGCTCCTGTGAGTCTAGATTTTCGAATCCGACGCAAAACTGATGGTTAATTGTAACGTTCAGGGCCTCCGAATGACGATGGAACACTCAAATTGTGTCGCGATTCAATACTTCGTCCTCCAGTCGACTTGTCTCCAAGGGTCAATTGCTGCCTTTGGCACCTAATGGTCTTGTTCCCGTGAGTCTAGATTTTCGAATTCGACGCATAACTGATAGTTAATTGTAACGTTCAGCGCCTCCTTATGACGAGAGAACACTCAAATTGCGTCGAGATTCAATACATCGTCCTCCAGCCGACTTGTCTACAAGGGTCTACTGCTGCCTCGGGCACATATCGTCGTTCTCCTGTGACTCTAGATTTTCGAATCCGACGCGAAACTGATAGGGAATTGTAACGTTCAGGGCCTCCTAATGACGATGGAACACTCAAATTGCGTCGAAATTCATTACATCGTCCTCCAGCCGACTTGTGTGCTAGGGGATATTGCTGCCTCGGGCACCTTATTGTCGTTCCTCTGTGAGTATAGATTTTCGAATCCGACGCAAAACTAATAGTTAATTGTAACGTTCAGGGCCTCCTAACGACGATAGAACACTTAAATTGCGTCGAGATTCAATACTTCGTCCTCCAGCCGACTTGTCTCCATGGGGATATTGCTGCCTCGGGCACCATATGGTCCGTCTTCTGTGAGTCTAGATTTTCGAATCCGACGCAAGACTTGTAGTTACTTGTAACGTTCAGGGCCTCCTAATGAAGATGTAACACTCAAATTACGTCGAGATTCAATACATCGTCCACCCGCCGACTTGTCTCGAACGGGATATTGCTGCCTCGGGCACCATGTGGTCCGTCTCCTGTGAGTGCAGATTATCGAATCCGACGCAAACAATATAGTTAATAGTAACGCTCAGAGCCTCCTAATGACGAAGGAACACGCAAATTGCGTCGAAATTCAATACATCATCCTCTAGCCGACTTGTGTGCTAGGGGATATTGCTGCCTCGGGCACCTTATCGTCGTTCCTCTGTGTGTCTAGATTTTCGAGTCCGACGCAAAACTAATAGTTAATTGTAACGTTCAGGGCCTCCTAATGACGATAGAGTACTCAAATCGCGTCGAGATTCAATACGTCGTCCTCCAGCCGACTTGTCTCCAAGGGGATATTGCTGCCTCGGGCACCGTATGGTCCATCTCCTGTGAGTCTAGATTTTCGAATCCGACTCAAAACTTGTAGTTACTTGTAACGTTCAGGGCCTACTAATGACGATGTAACACTAAAATTACGTCGAGATTCAATACATCGTCCACCCGCCGACTTGTCTCAAACGGGATATTGCTGCCTCGGGCACCATGTGGTCCGTATCCTGTGAGTGCAGAATATCGAATCCGACAAAAAAAAGATACTTAATTGTAACGTTCAGGGCCTCTTAATGACGAAGAAACACTCAAATTGCGTCAAAATTCAATACATCGTCCTCCAGCCGACTTGTCTCCATGGGTCTATTGCTGCCTCGGGCACCTTATTGTCCGCCTCCTGTTAGTCTAGATTTTCGAATCCGACGCAAAACTGATAGTTAATTGTAACGTTCATGGCCTCCTAATGACGATGGAACACTCAAATTGCGTCGAGATTCAATACGTCGTCCTCCAGCAGACTTGTCTACAAGGGTCTACTGCTGCCTCGGGCACATATCGTCGTTCTCCTGTGAGTCTAGATTTTCGAATCCGACGCGAAACTGATAGGCAATTGTAACGTTCAGGGCCTCCTAATGACGATGGAACACTCAAATTGCGTCGAAATTCATTACATCGTCCTCCAGCCGACTTGTGTGCTAGGGGATATTGCTGCCTCGGGCACCTTATTGTCGTTCCTCTGTGAGTATAGATTTTCGAATCCGACGCAAAACTAATAGTTAATTGTAACGTTCAGGGCCTCCTAACGACGATAGAACACTTAAATTGCGTCGAGATTCAATACTTCGTCCTCCAGCCGACTTGTCTCCATGGGGATATTGCTGCCTCGGGCACCATATGGTCCGTCTTCTGTGAGTCTAGATTTTCGAATCCGACGCAAGACTTGTAGTTACTTGTAACGTTCAGGGCCTCCTAATGAAGATGTAACACTCAAATTACGTCGAGATTCAATACATCGTCCACCCGCCGACTTGTCTCGAACGGGATATTGCTGCCTCGGGCACCATGTGGTCCGTCTCCTGTGAGTGCAGATTATCGAATCCGACGCAAACAATATAGTTAATAGTAACGCTCAGAGCCTCTTAATGACGAAGGAACACGCAAATTGCGTCGAAATTCAATACATCATCCTCCAGCCGACTTGTGTGCTAGGGGATATTGCTGCCTCGGGCACCCTATCGTCGTTCCTCTGTGTGTCTAGATTTTCGAGTCCGACGCAAAACTAATAGTTAATTGTAATGTTCAGGGCCTCCTAATGACGATAGAGTACTCAAATCGCGTCGAGATTCAATTCGTCGTCCTCCAGCCGACTTGTCTCCAAGGGGATATTGCTGCCTCGGGCACCGTATGGTCCATCTCCTGTGAGTCTAGATTTTCGAATCCGACTCAAAACTTGTAGTTACTTGTAACGTTCAGGGCCTACTAATGACGATGTAACACTAAAATTACGTCGAGATTCAATACATCGTCCACCCGCCGACTTGTCTCAAACGGGATATTGCTGCCTCGGGCACCATGTGGTCCGTATCCTGTGAGTGCAGAATATCGAATCCGACAAAAAAAAGATACTTAATTGTAACGTTCAGGGCCTCTTAATGACGAAGAAACACTCAAATTGCGTCAAAATTCAATACATCGTCCTCCAGCCGACTTGTCTCCATGGGTCTATTGCTGCCTCGGGCACCTTATTGTCCGCCTCCTGTTAGTCTAGATTTTCGAATCCGACGCAAAACTGATAGTTAATTGTAACGTTCATGGCCTCCTAATGACGATGCAACACTCAAATTGCGTCGAGATTCAATACATCGTCGTCCAGCCGACTTCTCTCCAAGGCTCAATTGCTGCCTTTGGCACCTAATGGTCTAGCTCCTGTGAGTCTAGATTTTCGAATCCGACGCAAAACTGATGGTTAATTGTAACGTTCAGGGCCTCCGAATGACGATGGAACACTCAAATTGCGTCGCGATTCAATACTTCGGCCTCCAGTCGACTTGTCTCCAAGGGTCAATTGCTGCCTTTGGCACCTAATGGTCTTGTTCCCGTGAGTGTAGATTTTCGAATTCGACGCATAACTGATAGTTAATTGTAACGTTCAGCGCCTCCTTATGACGATAGAACACTCAAATTGCGTCGAGATTCAATACATCGTCCTCCAGCGGACTTGTCTACAAGGGTCTACTGCTGCCTCGGGCACATATCGTCGTTCTCCTGTGAGTCTAGATTTTCGAATCCGACGCGAAACTGATAGGCAATTGTAACGTTCAGGGCCTCCTAATGACGATGGAACACTCAAATTGCGTCGAAATTCATTACATCGTCCTCCAGCCGACTTGTGTGCTAGGGGATATTGCTGCCTCGGGCACCTTATTGTCGTTCCTCTGTGAGTATAGATTTTCGAATCCGACGCAAAACTAATAGTTAATTGTAACGTTCAGGGCCTGATAACGACGATAGAACACTTAAATTGCGTCGAGATTCAATACTTCGTCCTCCAGCCGACTTGTCTCCAAGGGGATATTGCTGCCTCGGGCACCATATGGTCCGTCTTCTGTGAGTCTAGATTTTCGAATCCGACGCAAGACTTGTAGTTAAGTATAACGTTCAGGGCCTCTTAATGAAGATGTAACACTCAAATTACGTCGAGATTCAATACATCTTCCACCCGCCGACTTGTCTCGAACGGGATATTGCTGCCTCGGGCACCATGTGGTCCGTCTCCTGTGAGTGCAGATTATCGAATCCGACGCACAAAAGATAGTTAATAGTAACGCTCAGGGCCTCCTAATGACGAAGGAACACGCAAATTGCGTCGAAATTCAATACATCATCCTCCAGCCGACTTGTGTGCTAGGGGATATTGCTGCCTCGGGCACCCTATCGTCGTTCCTCTGTGAGTCTAGATTGTCGAGTCCGACGCAAAACTAATAGTTAATTGTAACGTTCAGGGCCTCCTAATGACGATAGAGTACTCAAATCGCGTCGAGATTCAATACGTCGTCCTCCAGCCGACTTGTCTCCAAAGGGATATTGCTGCCTCGGGCACCGTATGGTCCATCTCCTGTGAGTCTAGATTTTCGAATCCGACTCAAAACTTGTAGTTACTTGTAACGTTCAGGGCCTCCTAATGACGATGTAACACTCAAATTACGTCGAGATTCAATACATCGTCCACCCGCCGACTTGTCTCAAACGGGATATTGCTGCCTCGGGCACCATGTGTTCCGTATCCTGTGAGTGCAGAATATCGAATCCGACAAAAAAAAGATACTTAATTGTAACGTTTAGGGCCTCTTAATGACGAAGAAACACTCAAATTGCGTCAAAATTCAATACATCGTCCTCCAGCCGACTTGTCTCCATGGGTCTATTGCTGCCTCGGGCACCTTATTGTCCGCCTCCTGTTAGTCTAGATTTTCGAATCCGACGCAAAACTGATAGTTAATTGTAACGTTCATGGCCTCCTAATGACGATGGAACACTCAAATTGCGTCGAGATTCAATACGTCGTCCTCCAGCCGACTTGTCTACAAGGGACTACTGCTGCCTCGGGCACATATCGTCGTTCTCCTGTGAGTCTAGATTTTCGAATCCGACGCGAAACTGATAGGCAATTGTAACGTTCAGGGCCTCCTAATGACGATGGAACACTCAAACTGCGTCGAAATTGATTACACTTTCCTCCAGCCGACTTGTGTGCTAGGGGATATTGCTGCCTCAGGCACCTTATTGTCGTTCCTCTGTGAGTATAGATTTTCGAATCCGACGCAAAACTAATAGTTAATTGTAACGTTCGGGGCCTCCTAATGACGATGGAACACTCAAATTGCGTCGAAATTCATTACATCGTCCTCCAGCCGACTTGTGTGCTAGGGGATATTGCTGCCTCGGGCACCTTATTGTCGTTCCTCTGTGAGTATAGATTTTCGAATCCGACGCAAAACTAACAGTTAATTGTAACGTTCAGGGCCTCCTAACGACGATAGAACACTTAAATTGCGTCGAGATTCAATACTTCGTCCTCCAGCCGACTTGTCTCCAAGGGGATATTGCTGCCTCGGGCACCATATGGTCCGTCTTCTGTGAGTCTAGATTTTCGAATCCGACGCAAGACTTGTAGTTACTTGTAACGTTCAGGGCCTCCTAATGACGATGTAACACTCAAATTACGTCGAGATTCAATACATCGTCCACCCGCCGACTTGTCTCGAACGGGATATTGCTGCCTCGGGCACCATGTGGTCCGTCTCCTGTGAGTGCAGATTATCGAATCCGACGCAAAAAAGATAGTTAATAGTAACGCTCAGGGCCTCCTAATGACGAAGGAACACGCAAATTGCGTCGAAATTCAATACATCATCCTCCAGCCGACTTGTGTGCTAGGGGATATTGCTGCCTCGGGCACCCTATCGTCGTTCCTCTGTGAGTCTAGATTTTCGAGTCCGACGCAAAACTGATAGTTAACTGTAACGTTCAGGGCCTCCTAATGACGATAGAGTACTCAAATCGCGTCGAGATTCAATACGTCGTAGTCCAGCCGACTTGTCTCCAAGGGGATATTGCTGCCTCGGGCACCATTTGGTCCGTCTCCTGTGAGTCTAGATTTTCGAATCCGACTCAAAACTTGTAGTTACTTGTAACGTTCAGGGCCTCCTAATGACGATGTAACACTCAAATTACGTCGAGATTCAATACATTTCTCCACCGGCCGACTTGTCTCAAACGGGATATTGCTGCCTCGGGCTCCATGTGGTCCGTATCCTTTGAGTGCAGAATATCGAATCCGACAAAAAAAAGATACTTAATTGTAACGTTCAGGGCCTCTTAATGACGAAGAAACACTCAAATTGCGTCAAAATTCAATACATCGTCCTCCAGCCGACTTGTCTCCATGGGTCTATTTCTGCCTCGGGCACCTTATTGTCCGCCTCCTGTTAGTCTAGATTTTCGAATCCGACGCAAAACTGATGGTTAATTGTAACGTTCATGGCCTCCTAATGACGACGGAACACTCAAATTGCGTCGAGATTCACTACATCGTCCCCTAGCCGACTTGTGTGCTAGGGGATATTGCTGCCTTGGGCACCTTACCGTCGTTCCTCTGTGAGTCTAGATTTTCGAATCCGACGCAAAACTAATAGTTAATTGTAACGTTCAAATGTTCCTAATGACGATAGAATACTCAAATTGCGTCGAGATTCAATACGTCGTAGTCCAGCCGACTTGTCTCCAAGGGGATACTGCTGCCTCGGGCACCATATGGTCCGTCTCCTGTGAGTCTAGATTTTCGAATCCGACTCAAAACTTGTAGTTACTTGTAACGTTCAGGGACTCCTAATGACGATGTAACACTCAAATTACGTCGAGATTCAAAACATCGTCAACCCGCCGACTTGTCTCCAACGGGATATTGCTGCCTCGGGCACCATGTGGTCCGTCCAATGTGAGAGCAGATTATCGAATCCGACGCAAGAAAGATAGTTCATTGTAACGTTCAGTGCCTCCTACTGACGAAGGAACACTCTAATTGCGTCGAAATTCAATACATCGTCCTCCAGCCGACTTGTCTCCAAGGGCATATAGCTGCCTCATGCACCATATTGGTCCGTCTCCTGTGAGTAGATCCTCGAATGCGACGCAAAACTTGTGGTTAATTGTAACGTTCAGGGCCTCCTAATGACGATAGAGTACTCAAATTGCGTCGAGATTCAATACATCGTCCTCCCGCCGACTTGTCTCCAACGGGAAATTGCTCCCTCGGGCACCATGTGGTCCGTCTCCTGTGAGTCTAGATTTTCGAATCCGACGCAAAAATGATAGTTAATTGTAACGTTCAGGGCCTCCTACTGACGATGGAACACTCAAATTGCGTCGAGATTCAATACATCGTCCTCCAGCCGACTTCTGTGCAAGTGGATATTGCTGCCTCGGGCACCTTATTGTCGTTTCTCTGTGAGTCTAGATTTTCAATTTCGACGCAAAACTAATAGTTAATTGTAAAGTTCAGCGCCTCCTAATGACCAAGGAACACTCTAACTGCGTCGAAATTCAATACATCGTCCTCCAGCCGACTTGTCTCCATGGGTCTATTGCTACCTCGCTCACCTTATGGTCGTTCTCCTGTGAGTCTAGAATTTCGAATCCGACGCAAAACTGATGGTTAATTGTAACGTTCAGGGCCTCCTAATGACGATAGAGTACTCAAATTGCGTCGAGATTCAAAACATCGTCCTCCCGCCAACTTGTCTCCAACGGGATAATGCTCCCTCGGGCACCATGTGGTCCGTCTCCTGTGAGTCTAGATTTTCGAATCCGACTCAAAACTTGTAGATACTTGTAACGTTCAGGGCCTTCTAATGACGATGTAACACTCAAATTATGTCGAGATTCAAAACATCGTCCACCCGCCGACTTGTCTCCAACGGGATATTGCTGCCTCGGGCACCATGTGGTACGTCTCCTGTGAGTGCAGATTATCGAATCCGACGCAAAAAAGATAGTTAATTGTAACGTTCAGGGCTTCCTATTGACGAAGGAACACTCAAATTTCGTCGAAATGCAATACATCATCCTCCAACCGACTTGTGTGCTAGGGGATATTGCTGCCTCGGGCACCTTATCGTCGTTCCTCTGTGAGTCTGGGTTTTTTTGAATCCGACGCAAAACTAATAGTTAATTGTAACGTTCAGGGCCTCCTAATGACGATAGAGTACTCAAATTGCGTCGAGATTCAATACGTCGTCCTCCAGCCGACTTGTCTCCAAGGGGATATTGCTGCCTCGGGCACCATATGGTCCATCTCCTGTGAGTCTAGATTTTCGAATCCGACTCAAAACTTGTAGTTACTTGAAACGTTCAGGGCCTCCTAATGACGATGTAACAATCAAATTACGTCGAGATCCAGTACATCGTCCACCCGCCGACTTGTCTCCAACGGGATACTGCTGCCTCGGGCACCATGTGGTCCGTATCCTGTGAGTGCAGATTATCGAATCCGACGCAAAAAAGATAGTTAATTGTAACGTTCAGGGCCTCTTAATGACGAAGAAACACTCAAATTGCGTCGGAATTCAATACATCATCATCCAGCCGACTTGTCTCCATGGGTCTATTGCTACCTCGCTCACCTTATGATCGTTCTCCTGTGAGTCTGGATTTTCGAATCCGATCCAAAACTGATGGTTAATTGTAACGTTCATGGCCTCTTAATGACGATGGAACACTCAAATTGCGTCGAGATTCAATACATCGTCCTCCAGCCGATTTGTCTCCAAGGGTCTATTGCTGCCTCGGGCACCTTATGGTTGTTCCCCTGTGAGTCAAGATTTTCGGATCCGACGCATAACTGATAGTTAATTCTAACGTTCAGCGCCTCCTAATGACGATAGAACAGTCAAATTGCGTCGAGATTCAATTCATCGTCCTCCAGCCGACTTGTCTACTAGGGTCTATTGCTGCCTCTGGCACATATCGTCGTTCTCCTGTGAGTCTAGATTTTCGAATCCGACGCGAAACTGATAGTTAATTGTAACGTTCAGGGCCTCCTAATGACGATGGAACACTCAAATTGCGTCGAGATTCAATACATCGTCCTCCAGCCGACTTGGCTCCAAGGGGATATTGCCTCCTCATGCACCATATTGGTCCGTCTCCTGTGAGTCTAGATTTTCGAATTCGACGCAAAAATGATAGTTAATTGTAACGTTCAAGGCCTCCTAATGTCGAAGGAACACTCAAATTGCGTCGAGATTCAATACATCGTCCTCCAGCCGACTTGTCTCCAAGGGTCTATTGCTGCCTCGGGCACCTTATAGTCGTTCTCCTTTGAGTCTAGATTTTCGGATGCGACGCATAACTGATAGTTAATTGTAACGTTCAGCAACTCCTAATGACGATAGAACACTCAAATTGCGTCGAGATTAAATACATCGTCCTCCAGCCGACTTGTCTACAAGGGGATATTGCTGCCTCGGCACCTTATGGTCCGCCTCCTGTTAGTCTAGATTTTCGAATCCGTTGCAAAACTGATAGTTAATTGTAACGTTCATGGCCTCCTAATGAAGATGGAACACTCAAATTGCACGAGATTCAATACATCGTCCTCCAGCCGACTTGTGTGCAAGGGGTTATTGCTGCCTCGGGCACCTTATTGTCGTTCCTCTGTGAGTCTAGATTTTCAAATTCGACGCAAAACAAATAGTTAATTGTAACGTTCAGGGACTCCTAATGACGAAGGAACACTCAAATTGCGTCGAAATTCAATACATCGTCCTCCAGGCGACTTGTCTCCAAGGGTCTATTGCTACCTCGCTCACCTTATGGTCGCTCTCCTGTGAATCTAGATTTTCGAATCCGACGCAAAACTGATGGTTAAATATAACATTCATGGCCTTCTAATGACGATGGAACACTCAAATTGCGTCGAGAGTCAATACATCGTCCTCCAGTCGAATGGTCTCCAAGGGGATATTGCTGCCTCGGGCACGTATCGTCGTTCTCCTGTGAGTCTAGATTTTCGAATCCGACGCGGATTTGGTAGTTAATTGTAACGTTCAGCGCCTCCTAATGACGATAGAACACTCAAATTTTGTCGAGATTCAATACATCGTCCTCCAGCCGACTTGTCTCCAAGCGTGCATTGCTGCCTCGAGCACCTTATGGTCGTTCTCCTGTGAGTCTATATTTTCGATTCCGACACATAACTGATAGTTAATTGTAAAGATCAGGGCCTCCTAATGACGATGGAACACTCAAATTGCGTCGCGATTCAATACATCGTCCTCCAGCCGACTTCTCTCCAAGGCTCAATTGCTGCCCTTGGCACCTAATGGTCTTGCTCCTGTGAGTCCAGTTTTTCGAATCCGACGCAAAACTGATTTTTAATTGTAACGTTCAGGGCCTCCGAATGACGATGGAACACTCAAATTGCGTCGAGATTCAATACATCGTCCTCCAGCCGACTTGTCTCCAAGCGTGCATTGCTGCCTCGAGCACCTTATGGTCGTTCTCCTGTGAGTCTATATTTTCGATTCCGACACATAACTGATAGTTAATTGTAAAGATCAGGGCCTCCTAATGACGATGGAACACTCAAATTGCATCGCGATTCAATACATCGTCCTCCAGCCGACTTGTCTCCAAGGGTCAATTGCTGCCTTTGGCACCTAATGGTCTTGCTCAAGTGGGTCTAGATTTTCGAATCCGACGCGAAACTGATAGTTAATTGTATCGTTCAGGGCCTCCTAATGTCGAAGGAACACTCAAATTGCGTCGAAATTCAATACATCGTCCTCCAGCCGACTTGTGTGCTAGGGGATATTGCTGCCTCTGGCACCTTATCGTCGTTCCTCTATGAGTTTAGATTTTCGAATACGACGCAAAACTAATAGTTAATTGTAACGTTCAGGGCCTCCTAATGACGATAGAGTACTCAAATTGCGTCGAGATTCAATACATCGTCCTCCAGCCGACTTGTGTGCAAGGGGATATTGCTGCCTCGATCACCTTATCGTCGTTACTCTGTGAGTCTAGATTTTCGAATCCGACGCAAAACTAATAGTTAATTGTAACGTTCATGGCCTCCTAATGACGATAGATCACTCAAATTGCGTCGAGATTCGATACGTCGTCCTTCAGCCGACTTGTCTCCAAGGGGATATTGCTGCCTCGGGCACCATATGGTCCGTCTCCTGTGAGTCTAGATTTTAGAATCCGACTGAAAACTTGTAGTTACTTGTAACGTTCAGGGTCTCCTAATGACGATGTAACACTCAAATTACGTCGAGATTCAATTCATCGTCCACCCGCCGACTTGTCTCCAACGGGTTATTGCTGACTCGGGCACCATGTGGTCCGTCTCCTGTGAGTGCAGAATATCGAATCCGCCGCAAAAAAGATACCTAATTGTAACGTTCAGGGCCTCCTAATGACGAAGGAACACTCAAATTGCGTCGAAATTCAATACATCGTCCTCCAGCCGACTTGTGTGCTAGGGGATATTGCTGCCTCGGGCACCTTATCGTCGTTCCTCTGTGAATTTAGATTTTGGAATCCGGCGCATAACTAATAGTTAATTGTAACGTTCAGGGCCTCCTAATGACGATAGAGTACTCAAATTGCGTTGAGATTCAATACGTCGTCCTCCAGCCGAATTCTCTCCAAAGGGATATTGCTGCCTCGGGCACCATATGGTCAATCTCCTGTGAGTCTAGATTTTCGAATCCGACTCAAAACTTGTAGTTACTTGTAACGTTCAGGGCCTCCTAATGACAATGTAACACTCAAATTACGTCGAGATTCAATACATCGTCCACCCGCCGACTTGTCTCCAACGGGATATTGCTGCCTCGGGCACCATGCGGTCCGTATCCTGTGAGTGCAGATTATCGAATACGACGCAAAAATGATAGTTAATTGTAACGTTCAGGGCCTCCTAATGACGAAGGAACACTCAAATTGCGTCGAAATTCAATACATCGTCCTCCAGCCGACTTGGCTCCATGGGTCTATTGCTACCTCGCTCACCTTATGGTTGTTCTCCTGTGAGTCTAGAATTTCGAATGAGACGCAAAACTGATGGTTAATTGTAACGTTCATGGCCTCCAAATGACGATGGAACACTCAAATTGCGTCGAGATTCGATACATCGTCCTCCAGCCAACTTGTCCACAAGGTTGCTGCCTCGGGCACCTTATGGTCCGCCTCCTGTGAGTCTAGATTTTCGAATCCGACGCAAAACTAATAGTTAATTGTAACGTTCATGGCCTCCTAATGACGATGGAACACTCAAATTGCGTCGAGATTCAATACATCATCCTCCAGCCGACTTGTCTCCAAGGGGATATTGCTGCCTCGGGCACCTTATCGTCGCTCCTCTGTGAGTCTAGATTTTCGAATCCGACTCAAAACTTGTAGTTACTTGTAACGTTCACGGTCTTCTAATGACGATGTAACACTCAAATTACGTCGAAATTCAATTCATCGTCCACCCGCCGACTTTTCTCCAACGGGTTATTGATGCCTCGGGCACCATGTGGTCCGTCTCCTATGAGTGCAGATTATCGAATCCGACGCAAAAAAAGATAGTTAATTGTAACGTTCAAGGCCTCCTAATGACGAAGGAACACTCAAATTGCGTCGAAATTCTATACGTCGTCCTCCAGCCGACTTGTGTGCTAGTGGATATTGCTGCCTCGGGCACCTTATCGTCGTTCCTCTGTGAGTTTAGATTTTCGAATACGACGCAAAACTAATAGTTAATTGTAACGTACAGGGCCTCCTAATAACGATAGAGTACTCAAATTGCGTCGAGATTCAATACGTCGTCCTCCAGCCGACTTGTCTCCAAGGGGATATTGCTGCCTCGGGCACTTATGGTCCATCTCCTGTGAGTCTAGATTTTCGAATCCGACTCTACACTTGTAGTTACTTGTAACGTTCAGGGCCTCCTAATGACAATGTAACACTCAAATTACGTCGAAATTCAATTCATCGTCCACCCGCCGACTTTTCTCCAACGGGTTATTGATGCCTCGGGCACCATGTGGTCCGAATCCTGTGAGTGCAGATTATCGAATACGACGCAAAAAAGATAGTTAATTGTAACGTTCAGGGCCTCCTAATGACGAAGGAACACTCAAATTGCGTCGAAATTCAATATATCGTCCTCCAGCCGACTTGGCTCCATGGGTCTATTGCTACCTCGCTCACCTTATGGTCGTTCTCCTGTGAGTCTAGATTTTCGAATCCGATGCAAAACTGATAGTCAATTGTAACGTTCATGGCCTCCTAATGACGATGGAACACTCAAATTTCGTCGAGATTCAATACATCGTACTCCAGCCGACTTGTCTCCAAGGGGATATTGCTGCCTCGGGCACCTTATGGTCGTTCTCCTGTGAGTCTAGATTTTCGAATCCGACGCAAAACTGATGGTCAATTGTAACGTTCATGGCCTCTTAATGACGATGGAACACACAAATTGCGTCGAGATTCAATACATCGTCCTCCAGCCGACTTGTCTCCAAGGGTCTATTGCTGCCTCGGACACCTTATGGTGATTCTCCTGTGAGTCTAGATTTTCGGATCCGACGCATAACTGATAGTTAATTGAAACGTTCAGCGCCTCCTAATGACGATAGAACACTCAAATTGCGTCGAGATTCAATACATCGTCCTCCAGCCGACTTGTCTCCAAGGGTCAATTGCTGCCTTTGGCACCTAATGGTCTTGCTCCCGTGAGTCTAGATTTTCGAATCCGACGCGAAACCGATAGTTAATTGTAACGTTCAGGGCCTCCTAATGTCGAAGGAACACTCAAATTGCGTCGAAATTCAATACATCGTCCTCCAGCCGACTTGTGTGCTAGGGGATATTGCTGCCTCTGGCACCTTATCGTCGTTCCTCTATGAGTTTAGATTTTCGACTACGACGCAAAACTAATAGTTAATTGTAACGTTCAGGGCCTCCTAATGACGATAGAGTACTCAAATTGCGTCGAGATTCAATACATCGTCCTCCAGCCGACTTGTGTGCAAGGGGATATTGCTGCCTCGATCACCTTATCGTCGTTCCTCTGTGAGTCTAGATTTTCGAATCCGACGCAAAACTAATAGTTAATTGTAACGTTCATGGCCTCCTAATGACGATAGATCACTCAAATTGCGTCGAGATTCGATACGTCGTCCTTCAGCCGACTTGTCTCCAAGGGGATATTGCTGCCCCGGGCACCATATGGTCCGTCTCCTGTGAGTCTAGATTTTAGAATCCGACTGAAAACTTGTAGTTACTTGTAACGTTCAGGGTCTCCTAATGACGATGTAACACTCAAATTACGTCGAGATTCAATTCATCGTCCACCCGCCGACTTGTCTCCAACGGGTTATTGCTGACTCGGGCACCATGTGGTCCGTCTCCTGTGAGTGCAGAATATCGAATCCGCCGCAAAAAAGATACCTAATTGTAACGTTCAGGGCCTCCTAATGACGAAGGAACACTCAAATTGCGTCGAAATTCAATACATCGTCCTCCAGCCGACTTGTGTGCTAGGGGATATTGCTGCCTCGGGCACCTTATCGTCGTTCCTCTGTGAGTTTAGATTTTGGAATCCGGCGCATAACTAATAGTTAATTGTAACGTTCAGGGCCTCCTAATGACGATAGAGTACTCAAATTGCGTTGAGATTCAATACGTCGTCCTCCAGCCGAATTCTCTCCAAAGGGATATTGCTGCCTCGGGCACCATATGGTCAATCTCCTGTGAGTCTAGATTTTCGAATCCGACTCAAAACTTGTAGTTACTTGTAACGTTCAGGGCCTCCTAATGACAATGTAACACTCAAATTACGTCGAGATTCAATACATCGTCCATCCGCCGACTTGTCTCCAACGGGATATTGCTGCCTCGGGCACCATGCGGTCCGTATCCTGTGAGTGCAGATTATCGAATACGACGCAAAAATGATAGTTAATTGTAACGTTCAGGGCCTCCTAATGACGAAGGAACACTCAAATTGCGTCGAAATTCAATACATCGTCCTCCAGCCGACTTGGCTCCATGGGTCTATTGCTACCTCGCTCACCTTATGGTCGTTCTCCTGTGAGTCTAGATTTTCGAATGCGACGCAAAACTGATGGTTAATTGTAACGTTCATGGCCTCCAAATGACGATGGAACACTCAAATTGCGTCGAGATTCGATACATCGTCCTCCAGCCAACTTGTACACAAGGTTGCTGCCTCGGGCACCTTATGGTCCGCCTCCTGTGAGTCTAGATTTTCGAATCCGACTCTACACTTGTAGTTACTTGTAACGTTCAGGGCCTCCTAATGACAATGTAACACTCAAATTACGTCGAGATTCAATACATCGTCCACCCGCCGACTTGTCTCCAATGGGATATTGCTGCCTCGGGCACCATGTGGTCCGAATCCTGTGAGTGCAGATTATCGAATACGACGCAAAAAAGATAGTTAATTGTAACGTTCAGGGCCTCCTAATGACGAAGGAACACTCAAATTGCGTCGAAATTCAATATATCGTCCTCCAGCCGACTTGGCTCCATGGGTCTATGGCTACCTCGCTCACCTTATGGTCGTTCTCCTGTGAGTCTAGATTTTCGAATCCGATGCAAAACTGATAGTTAATTGTAACGTTCATGGCCTCCTAATGACGATGGAACACTCAAATTTCGTCGAGATTCAATACATCGTACTCCAGCCGACTTGTCTCCAAGGGGATATTGCTGCCTCGGGCACCTTATGGTCGTTCTCCTGTGAGTCTAGATTTTCGAATCCGACGCAAAACTGATGGTCAATTGTAACGTTCATGGCCTCTTAATGACGATGGAACACACAAATTGCGTCGAGATTCAATACATCGTCCACCTGCCGACTTGTCTCCAAGGGTCTATTGCTGCCTCGGACACCTTATGGTGATTCTCCTGTGAGTCTAGATTTTCGGATCCGACGCATAACTGATAGTTAATTGAAACGTTCAGCGCCTCCTAATGACGATAGAACACTCAAATTGCGTCGAGATTCAATACATCGTCCTCCAGCCGACTTGTCTACAAGGGTCTATTGCTGCCTCGGGCACATAACGTCGTTCTCCTGTGAGTCTAGATTTTCGAATCCGACGCGAAACTGATAGTTAATTGAGACGTTCAAGGCCTCCTAATGACGATGGAACACTCAAATTGCGTCGAGATTCAATACATCGTCCTCCAGCCGACTTGTGTGCTAGGGGATATTGCTGCGTCGATCACCATATCGTCGTTCCTCTGTGAGTCCAGATTTGCGAATCCGACGCAAAACTAATAGTTAATTGTAACGTTCATGGCCTCCTAATGACGATAGATCACTCAAATTGCGTCGAGATTCGATACGTCGTCCTTCAGCCGACTTGTCTCCAAGGGGATATTGCTGCCTCGGGCACCATATGGTCCGTCTCCTGTGAGTCTAGATTTTAGAATCCGACTCAAAACTTGTAGTTACTTGTAACGTTCAGGGTCTCCTAATGACGATGTAACACTCAAATTACGTCGAGATTCAATTCATCGTCCACCCGCCGACTTGTCTCCAACGGGTTATTGCTGACTCGGGCACCATGTGGTCCGTCTCCTGTGAGTGCAGAATATTGAATCCGCCGCAAAAAAGATACCTAATTGTAATGTTCAGGGCCTCCTAATGACGAAGGAACACTCAAATTGCGTCGAAATTCAATACATCGTCCTCCAGCCGACTTGTGTGGTAGGGGATATTGTTGCCTCGGGTACCTTATCGTCGTTCCTCTGTGAGTTTAGATTTTGGAATCCGGCGCATAACTAATAGTTAATTGTAACGTTCAGGGCCTCCTAATGACGATAGAGTACTCAAATTGCGTCGAGATTCAATACGTCATCCTCCAGCCGACGTGTCTCCAAAGGGATATTGCTGCCTCGGGCACCATATGGTCCATCTCCTGTGAGTCTAGATTTTCGAATCCGACTCAAAACTTGTAGTTACTTGTAACGTTCAGGGTCTCCTAATGACAATGTAACACTCAAATTACGTCGAGATTCAATACATCGTCCACCCGCCGACTTGTCTCCAACGGGATATTGCTGAATCGGGCACCATGCGGTCCGTATCCTGTGAGTGCAGATTATCGAATGCGACGCAAAAATGATAGTTAATTGTAACGTTCAGGGCCTCCTAATGACGAAGGAACACTCAAATTGCGTCGAAATTCAATACATCGTCCTCCAGCCGACTTGGCTCCATGGGTCTAATGCTACCTCGCTCACCATATGGTCGTTCTCCTGTGAGTCTAGATTTTCGAATCCGACGCAAAACTGATGGTTAATTGTAACGTTCATGGCCTCCTAATGACGATGGAGCACTCAAATTGCGTCGAGATTCAATACATCATCCTCCAGCCGACTTGTCTCCAATGGGATATTGCTGCTTTGGGCACCTTATGTTCGTTCTCCTGTGAGTCTAGATTTTCGAATCCGACGCAAAACTGATGGTTAATTGTAACGTTCAGGGCCTCCTAATGATGATGGAACACTCAAATTGCGTCGAGATTAAATACATAGTCCTCCAACCGACTTGTCCCCATGGTTCTATTGCTACTTTGCTCACCTTATGGTCGTTCTCCTGTGAGTCTAGGTTTTCGAATCCGACGCAAAACTGATGGTTAAATGTAACATTCATGACCTCCTAATGACGATGGAACACTCAAATTGCGTCGCGATTCAGTACATCGTCCTCCAGCCGACTTCTCTCCAAGGCTCAATTCCTGCCTTTGGCGCCTAATTGTCTTGCTCCTGTGAGACTAGTTTTTCGAATTCGACGCAAAATTGATGGTTAATTGTAACGTTCAGGGCCTCCTAATGATGATGGAACACTCAAATTGCGTCGCGATTCAATACATCATCCTCCAGCCGACTTGTCTCCAAGGGGATATTGCTGCCTCGGGCACCTTATGGTCGTTCTCCAATGAGTCTAGATTTTCGAATCCGACGCAAAACTGATGGTCAATTGTAACGTTCATGGCCTCTTAATGACGATGGAACAATCAAATTGCGTCGAGATTCAATACATCCTCCTCCAGACGACTTGTCTCCAAGGGTCTATTGCTGCCTCGGGCACCTTATGGTTGTTCTCCTGTGAGTCTAGATTTTCGGATCCGACGCATAACTCATAGTTAATTGTAACGGTCAGCGCCTCCTAATGACGATAGAACACTCAAATTGCGTCGAGATTCAATACATCGTATTCCAGCTGACTTGTCTACAGGGGTCTATTGCTGCCTCGGGCACATATCGTCGTTCTCCTATGAGTCTAGATTTTCGTATCCGACGCGAAACTGATAGTTAATTGTAACGTTCAGGGCCTCCTAATGACGATGGAACACTCAAATTGCGTCGAGATTCAATATATCGTCCTCCAGCCGATTTGTGTGCTAGGGGATATTGCTGCCTCGGGCACCTTATCGTCGTTCCTCTGTGAGTCTAGATTTTCGAATCCGACGCAGAACTAATAGTTAATTGTAACGTTCAGGGCCTCCTAATGACGATAGATCACTCAAAATGCGTCGAGATTCAATACGTCGTTCTCCAGCCGACTTGTCTCCAAGGGGATATTGCTGCCTCGGGCACCATATGGGTCGACTCAAACCTTGTAGTTACTTGTAACGTTCAGGGTCTCCTAATGGCGATGTAACACTCAAATTACGTCGAGACTCAATTCATCGTCCACCCGCCGTCATGTCTCGAACGGGTTATTGCTGCCTCGGGCACAATGTGGTCCGTCTCCTATGAGTGCAGATTATCGAATCCGACGCAAAAATGATAGTTAATTGTAACGTTCAGGGCCTCCTAATGACGAAGGAACACTCAAATTGCGTCGAAATTCAATACATCGTCCTCCAGCCGACTTGTGTGCTAGGGGATATAGCTGCCTCGGGCACCTTATCGTCGTTCCTCCGTGAGTTTAGATTTTCGAATCCAACGCAAAACTAATAGTTAATTGTAACCTTCAGGGCCTCCTAATGACGATAGGGTACTCAAATAGCGTCGAGATTCAATACGTCGTCCTCCAGCCGACTTGTCCCCAAGGGGATATTGCTGCCTCGGGCACCATATGGTCCATCTCCTGTGAGTCTAGATTTTCGAATCCGACTCAAAGCTTGTAGTTATTTGTAACGTTCAGGGCCTCCTAATGACGATGTAACACTCAAATTACGTCGAGATTCAATACATCGTCCACCCGCCAACTTGTCTCCAACAGGATATTGCTGCCTCGGGCACCATGTGGTCCGTATCCTGTGAGTGCAGATTATCGAATCCGACGCAAAAAAGATAGTTAATTGTAACGTTCAGGGCCTCCGAATGACGATGGAACACTCAAATTGGGTCGCGATTCAATACATCGTCCTCCAGCCGACTTGTCTCCAAGGGTCAATTGCTGCCTTTGGCACCTAATGGTCTTACTCCCGTGAGTCTAGATTGTCGAATCCGACGCGAAACTGATATTAATTGTAACGTTCAGGGCCTCCTAATGACGATGGAACACTCAAATTGCGTCGAGATTCAATACATCGTCCTCCAGCCGACTTGTGTGCTAGGGGATAATGCTGCCTCGGGCACCTTATCGTCGTTCCTCTGTGAGTCTAGATTTTCCAATCCGACGCAAAACTAATAGTTAATTGTAACGTTCAGGGCCTCCTAATGACGATGGAACACTCAAATTGCGTCGAGATTCAATACATCGTCCTCCAGCCGACTTGTGTGCTAGGGGATATTGCTGCCTCGGGCACCTTATTGTCGGTCCTCTGTGAGTCTAGATTTTCGAATCCGACGCAATACTAATAGTTAATTGTAACGGTCAGGGCCTCCTAATGACGATAGAACACTCAAATTGCGTCGAGATTCAATACGTCGTCCTGCAGCCGACTTGTCTCCAAGGGGATATTGCTGCCTTGGGCACCATATGGTCCGTCTCCTGTGAGTGTAGATTTTCGAAACCGACTCAAAACTTGTAGTTACTTGTAACGTTCAGGGTCTCCTAATGACAATGTAACACTCAAATTACGTCGAGATTCAATTCATCGTCCACCCGCCGACTTTTCTCCAACGGGTTATTGCTGCCCCGGGCACCGTGTGGTCCGTCTCCTATGAGTGCAAATTATCGAATCCGACGCAAAAAAGATAGTTAATTGTAACGTTCAGGGGCTCCTAATGTCGAAGGAACACTCAAATTGCGTCGAAATTCAATACATCGTCCTCCAGCCGACTTGTGTGCTAGGGGATATTGCTGCCTCGGGCACCTTATCGTCGTTCCTCTATGAGTTTAGATTTTCGAATACGACGCAAAACTAATAGTTAATTGTAACGTTCAGGGCCTCCTAATGACGATAGAGTACTCAAATTGCGTCGAGATTCAATACATCGTCCTCCAGCCGACTTGTGTGCTAGGGGATATTGCTGCCTCGATCACCTTATCGTCGTTCCTCTGTGAGTCTAGATTTTCGAATCCGACGCAAAACTAATAGTTAATTTTAACGTTCAGGGCCTCCTAATGACGATAGATCACTCAAATTGCGTCGAGATTCGATACGTCGTCCTTCAGCCGACTTGTCTCCAAGGGGATATTGCTGCCTCGGGCACCATATGGTCCGTCTCCTGTGAGTCTAGATTTTAGAATCCGACTGAAAACTTGTAGTTACTTGTAACGTTCAGGGTCTCCTAATGACGATGTAACACTCAAATTACGTCGAGATTCAATTCATCGTCCTCCCGCCGTCTTGTCTCCAACGGGTTATTGCTAACTCGGGCGCCATGTGGTCCGTCTCCTGTGAGTGCAGAATATCGAATCCACCGCAAAAAAGATACCTAATTGTAACGTTCAGGGCCTCCTAATGACGAAGGAACACTCAAATTGCGTCGAAATTCAATACATCGTCCTCCAGCCGACTTGTGTGCTAGGGGATATTGCTGCCTCGGGCACCTTATCGTCGTTCCTCTGTGAGTTTAGATTTTGGAATCCGGCGCATAACTAATAGTTAATTGTAACGTTCAGGGCCTCCTAATGACGATAGAGTACTCAAATTGCGTCGAGATTCAATACGTCGTCCTCCAGCCGCCTTCTCTCCAAAGGGATATTGCTGCCTCGGGCACCATATGGTCCATCTCCTGTGAGTCTAGATTTTCGAATCCGACTCTACACTTGTAGTTACTTGTAACGTTCAGGGCCTCCTAATGACAATGTAACACTCAAATTACGTCGAGATTCAATACATCGTCCACCCGCTGACTTGTCTCCAACGGGATATTGCTGCCTCGGGCACCATGTGGTCCGAATCCTGTGAGTGCAGATTATCGAATACGACGCAAAAAAGATAGTTAATTGTAACGTTCAGGGCCTCCTAATGACGAAGGAACACTCAAATTGCGTCGAAATTCAATATATCGTCCTCCAGCCGACTTGGCTCCATGGGTCTATTGCTACCTCGCTCACCTTATGGTCGTTCTCCTGTGAGTCTAGATTTTCGAATCCGACGCAAAACTGATAGTTAATTGTAACGTTCATGGCCTCCTAATGACGATGGAACACTCAAATTGCGTTGAGATTCAATACATCGTCGTCCAGCCGACTTGCCTCCAAGGGGATATTGCTGCCTCGGGCACCTTATGGTCGGTCTCCTGTGAGTCGAGATTTTCGAATCCGACGCAAAACTGATGGTCAATTGTAACGTTCATGGCCTCTTAATGACGATGGAACACCCAAATTGCGTCGAGATTCAATACATCGTCCTCCAGCCGACTTGTCTCCAAGGGTCTATTGCTGCCTCGGACACCTTATGGTTATTCTCCTGTGAGTCTAGATTTTCGGATCCGACGGATAACTGATAGTTAATTGTAACGTTCAGCGCCTCCTAATGACGATAGAACACTCAAATTGCGTCGAGATTCAATACATCGTCCTCCAGCCGACTTGTCTACAAGGGTCTATTGCTGCCTCGGGCACATATCGTCGTTCTCCTGTGAGTCTAGATTTTCGAATCTGACGCGAAACTGATAGTTAATTGAGCCGTTCAGGGCCTCCTAATGACGATGGAACACTCAAATTGCGTCGAGATTCAATACATCGTCCTCCAGCCGACTTGTGTGCTAGGGGATATTGCTGCCTCGATCACCTTATCGTCGTTCCTCTGTGAGTCTAGATTTTTGAATCCGACGCAAAACTAATAGTTAATTGTAACGTTCATGGCCTCCTAATGACGATAGATCACTCTAATTGCGTCGAGATTCAATACGTCGTTCTCCAGCCGACTTGTCTCCAAGGGGATATTGCTGCCTCGGGCACCATATGGTTCGACTCAAAACTTGTAGTTACTTGTATTGTCCAGGGTCTCCTAATGACGATGTAACACTCAAATTACGTCGAGATTCAATTCATCGTCCACCCGCCGTCTTGTCTCCAACGGGTTATTGCTGCCTCGGGCACCATGTGGTCCGTCTCCTATGAGTGCAGATTATCGAATCCGACGCAAAAATGATAGTTAATTGTAACGTTCAGGGCCTCCTAATGACGAAGGAACACTCAAATTGCGTCGAAATTCAATACATCGTCCTCCAGCCGACTTGTGTGCTAGGGGATAATGCTGCCTCGGGCACCTTATCGTCGTTCCTCTGTGAGTCTAGATTTTCCAATCCGACGCAAAACTAATAGTTAATTGTAACGTTCAGGGCCTACTAATGACGATAATACACACAAATTGCGTCGAGATTCAATACGTCGTCCTCCAGCCGACCTGTCTACAAGGGGATATTGCTGCCTCGGGCACCATATGGTCCGTCTCCTGTGAGTCTAGATTTTCGAATCCGACTCAAAACTTGTAGTTACTTGTAACGTTCAGGGTCTCCTAATGACGATGTAACACTCAAATTACGTCGAGATTCAATCCATCGTCCACCCGCCGACTTGTCTCCAACGGGTTATTGCTGCGTCGGGCACCATGTGGTCCGTCTCCTATGAGTGCAGATTATCGAATCCGACGCAAAAAAGTTAGTTAATTGTAACGTTCAAGGCCTCCTAATGACGAAGGAACACTCAAATTTCGTCGAAATTCAATACATCGTCCTCCAGCCGACTTGTGTGCTAGGGGATATTGCTGCCTCGGGCACCTTATCGTCGTTCCTCTGTGAGTTTAGATTCTCGAATCCGACGCAAAACTAATAGTTAATTGTAACGTTCAGGGCCTCCTAATGACGATAGAGTATTAAAACTGCGTCGAAATTCAATACGTTGTCCTCCAGCCGACTTGTCTCCAAGGGGTATTGCTGCCTCGGGCACCATATGGTCCATCTCCTATGAGTCTAGATTTTCGAATCTGACTCAAAACTTGTAGTTACTTGTAACGTTCAGGACCTCCTAATGACGATGAAACACTCAAATTACGTCGAGATTCAATACATCGTCCACCCGCCCACTTGTCTCCAACGGGATATTGCTGCCTCGGGCACCATGTGGTCCGTATCCTGTGAGTGCAGATTATCGAATCCGACGCAAAAAAGATAGTTAATTGTAACGTACAGGGCCTCCTAATGACGCAGGGACACTCAAATTGCGTCGAGATTCAATACATCGTCCTCCAGCCGACTTGTCTACAAGGGGATATTGCTGCTTCGGGCACCTTATGGTCCGGCTCCTGTTAGTCTAGATTTCGGATCCGAAGCGAAACTGATAGTTAATTGTAACGTTCAGGGCCTCCTAATGACGATGGAACACTCAAATTGCGTCGAGATTCAATACATCGTCCTCCAGCCGACGTGTCTACAAGGGGATATTGCTGCCTCGGGCACCTTATGGTCGTTCTCCTGCGGGTCTACATTTTCGGATCCGACGCATAACTGATAGTTAATTGTAACGCTCAGCGTCTCCTAATGACGATAGAACACTCAAATTGCGTCGAGATTCAATAGATCGTCTTCCAGCCGACTTGTCTACAAGGGGATATTGCTGCCTCGGGCACCTTATGGTCCGGCTCCTGTTAGTCTAGATTTTCGAATCCGACGCGAAACTCATAGTTAATTGTAACGTTCAGGGCCTCCTAATGACGATGGAACACTCAAATTGCGTCGAGATTCAATACATCATCCTCCAGCCGACTTGTGTGCTAGGGGATATTGCTGCCTCGGGCACCTTATCGTCGTTCCTCTGTGAGTTTAGATTTTGGAATCCGGCGCATAACTAATAGTTAATTGTAACGTTCAGGGCCTCCTAATGACGATAGAGTACTCAAATTGCGTCGAGATTCAATACGTCGTCCTCCAGCCGACTTCTCTCCAAAGGGATATTGCTGCCTCGGGCACCATATGGTCCATCTCCTGTGAGTCTAGATTTTCGAATCCGACTCTACACTTGCAGTTACTTGTAACGTTCAGGGCCTCCTAATGACAATGTAACACTCAAATTACGTCGAGATTCAATACATCGTCCACCCGCCGACTTGTCTCCAACGGGATATTGCTGCCTCGGGCACCATGTGGTCCGAATCCTGTGAGTGCAGATTATCGAATACGAGGCAAAAAAGATAGTTAATTGTAACGTTCAGGGCCTCCTAATGACGAAGGAACACTCAAATTGCGTCGAAATTAAATATATAGTCCTCCAGCCGACTTGGCTCCATGGGTCTATTGCTACCTCGCTCACCTTATGGTCGTTCTCCTGTGAGTCTAGATTTTCGAATCCGACGCAAAACTGATAGTTAATTGTAACGTTCATGGCCTCCTAATGACGATGGAACACTCAAATTGCGTCGAGATTCAATACATCGACCTCCAGCCGACTTGCCTCCAAGGGGATATTGCTGCCTCGGGCACCTTATGGTCGTTCTCCTGTGAGTCGAGATTTTCGAATCCGACGCAAAACTGATGGTCAATTGTAACGTTCATATCCTCTTAATGACGATGGAACACCCAAATTGCGTCGAGATTCAATACATCGTCCTCCAGCCGACTTGTCTCCAAGGGTCTATTGCTGCCTCGGACACCTTATGGTTATTCTCCTGTGAGTCTAGATTTTCGGATCCGACGCATAACTGATAGTTAATTGTAACGTTCAGCGCCTCCTAATGACGATAGAACACTCAAATTGCGTCGAGATTCAATACATCGTCCACCAGCCGACTTGTCTACAAGGGTCTATTGCTGCCTCGGGCACATATCGTCGTTCTCCTGTGAGTCTAGATTTTCGAATCTGACGCGAAACTGATAGTTAATTGAGACGTTCAGGGCCTCCTAATGACGATGGAACACTCAAATTGCGTCGAGATTCAATACATCGTCCTCCAGCCGACTTGTGTGCTAGGGGATATTGCTGCCTCGATCACCTTATCGTCGTTCCTCTGTGAGTCTAGATTTTTGAATCCGATGCAAAACTAATAGTTAATTGTAACGTTCATGGCCTCCTAATGACGATAGATCACTCTAAATGCGTCGAGATTCAATACGTCGTTCTCCAGCCGACTTGTCTCCAAGGGATATTGCTGCCTCGGGCACCATATGGTTCGACTCAAAACTTGTAGTTACTTGTATTGTTCAGGGTCTCCTAATGACGATGTAACACTCAAATTACGTCGAGATTCAATTCATCGTCCACCCGCCGTCTTGTCTCCAATGGGTTATTGCTGCCTCGGGCACCATGTGGTCCGTCTCCTATGAGTGCAGATTATCGAATCCGACGCAAAAATGATAGTTAATTGTAACGTTCAGGGCCTCCTAATGACGAAGGAACACTCAAATTGCATCGAAATTCAATACATCGTCCTCCAGCCGACTTGTGTGCTAGGGGATAATGCTGCCTCGGGCACCTTATCGGCGTTCCTCTGTGATTCTAGATTTTCCAATCCGACGCAAAACTAATAGTTAATTGTAACGTTCAGGACCTCCTAATGACGATAGTACACACAAATTGCGTCGAGATTCAATACGTCGTCCTCCAGCCGACCTGTCTACAAGGGGTTATTGCTGCGTCGGGCACCATGTGGTCCGTCTCCTATGAGTGCAGATTATCGAATCCGACGCAAAAAAGTTAGTTAATTGTAACGTTCAAGGCCTCCTAATGACGAAGGAACACTCAACTTTCGTCGAAATACAATACATCGTCCTCCAGCCGACTTGTGTGCTAGGGGATATAGCTGCCTCGGGCACCTTATCGTCGTTCCTCTGTGAGTTTAGATTCTCGAATCCGACGCAAAACTAATAGTTAATTGTAACGTTCAGGGCCTCCTAATGACGATAGAGTATTAAAACTGCGTCGAAATTCAATACGTTGTCCACCAGCCGACTTGTCTCCAAGGGGTATTGCTGCCTCGGGCACCATATGGTCCATCTCCTATGAGTCTAGATTTTCGAATCTGACTCAAAACTTGTAGTTACTTGTAACGTTCAGGACCTCCTAATGACGATGAAACACTCATATTACGTCGAGATTCAATACATCGTCCACCCGCCCACTTGTCTCCAACGGGATATTGCTGCCTCGGGCACCATGTGGTCCGTATCCTGTGAGTGCAGATTATCGAATCCGACGCAAAAAAGATAGTTAATTGTAACGTACAGGGCCTCCTAATGACGAAGGGACACTCAAATTGCGTCGAGATTCAATACATCGTCCTCCAGCCGACTTGTCTACAAGGGGATATTGCTGCTTCGGGCACCTTATGGTCCGGCTCCTGTTAGTCTAGATTTCGGATCCGAAGCGAAACTGATAGTTAATTGTAACGTTCAGGGCCTCCTAATGACGATGGAACACTCAAATTGCGTCGAGATTCAATACATCGTCCTCCAGCCGACGTGTCTACAAGGGGATATTGCTGCCTCGGGCACCTTATGGTCGTTCTCCTGTGGGTCTAGATTTTCGGATCCGACGCATAACTGATAGTTAATTATAACGTTCAGCTCTCCTAATGACGATAGAACACTCAAATTGCGTCGAGATTCAATACATCGTCTTCCAGCCGACTTGTCTACAAGGGTCTATTGCTGCCTCGGACACATATCGTCGTTCTCCTGTGAGTCTAGATTTTCGAATCCGATGCGAAAGTGATAGTTAATTGTAACGTTCATGGCCTCCTAATGACGATGGAACACTCAAATTGCGTCGAGAATCAATACATCATCATCCCGCCGACTTGTCTCCAAGGGGATATTGCTGCCTCGGGCACCTTATGGTCGTTCTCCTGTGAGTCTAGATTTTCGAATCCGACGCAAAACTAATAGTTAATTGTAACGTTCATGGCCTCCTAATGTTGATGGAACACTCAAATTGCGTCGAGATAGAATACATAGTCCTCCAGCCGACTTGCCTCCATGGGTCAATTGCTACCTCGCTTACCTTATGGTCGTTCTCCTGCTAGTCTAGATTTTCAAATCCGACGCAAAACTGATGGTTAAATGTAACATTCATGACTTCCTAATTACGATGGAACACTCAAATTGCGTCGAGATTCAATACGTCGTCCTCCAGCCGACTTGTCTCCAAGGGGATATTGCTGCCTCGGGCACCTTGTGGTCCGGCTCCTGTTAGTCTAGATTTCGGATCCGAAGCGAAACTGATAGTTAATTGTAACGTTCAGGGCCTCCTAATGACGATGGAACACTCAAATTGCGTCGAGATTCAATACATCGTCCTCCAGCCGACGTGTCTACAAGGGGATATTGCTGCCTCGGGCACCTTATGGTCGTTCTCCTGCGGGTCTACATTTTCGGATCCGACGCATAACTGATAGTTAATTGTAACGCTCAGCGTCTCCTAATGACGATAGAACACTCAAATTGCGTCGAGATTCAATACATCGTCTTCCAGCCGACTTGTCTACAAGGGGATATTGCTGCCTCGGGCACCTTATGGTCCGGCTCCTGTTAGTCTAGATTTTCGAATCCGACGCGAAACTCATAGTTAATTGTAACGTTCAGGGCCTCCTAATGACGATGGAACACTCAAATTGCGTCGAGATTCAATACATCATCCTCCAGCCGACTTGTCTCCAAGGGGATATTGCTGCCTCAGGCACCTTATGGTCGTTCTCCTGTGAGTCTAGATTTTCGAATCCGACGCAAAACTGATGGTTAAATGTAACATTCATGACTTCCTAATTACGATGGAACACTCAAATTGCGTCGAGATTCAATACGTCGTCCTCCAGCCGACTTGTCTCCAAGGGGATATTGCTGCCTAGGACACATATCGTCGTTCTCCTGTGAGTCTAGATTTTCGAATCCGATGCGATACTGATAGTTAATTGTAACGTTCAGCGCCACCTAATGACGATAGAACACCCAAATTGCGTCGAGATTCAATACGTCGTCCTCCAGCCGACTTGTCTCCAAGCGTCCATTCCTGCCTCGGGCACCTTATGGTCGTTCTCCTGTGAGTCTATATTTTCGATTCCGACACATAACTGATAGTTAATTGTAACGTTCAGGGCCTCCTAATGACGATGGATCACTCAAATTGCGTCGCGATTCAATACATCGTCCTCCAGCCGACTTCTCTCCAAGGCTCAATTGCTGCCTTTGGCACCTAATGGTCTTGCTCCTGTGAGTCAAGTTTTTCGAATCCGAAGCGAAACTGATAGTTAATTGTAACGTTCAGGGTCTCCTAATGACGATGGAACACACAAATTGCGTCGATATTCAATACATCGTCCTCCAGCCGACTTGTCTCAAAGGGGATATTGCTGCCTCGGGCACCTTATGGTCGTTCTCCTGTGAGTCTAGATTTTCGAATCCGACGCAAAACTGATTCACAATTGTAACGCTCATGGCCTCTTAATGACGAAGGAACACTCAAATTGCGTCGAAATTCAATACATCGTCCTCCAGCCGACTTGTCCCCATGGGTCTATTGCTACCTCGCTCACCTTATGGTCGTCCTCCTGTGAGTCTAGATTTTCGAATCCGACGCAAAACTGATGGTTAATTGTAACGTTCATGGCCTCCTAATGACGTTGGAACACTCAAATTGCGTCGAGATTCAATACATCGTCCTCCAGCAGACTTGTCTCCAACGGGATATTGCTGCCTCGGGCACCATGTGGTCCGTCTCCTGTGAGTCTAGATTTTCGAATCCGACGCAAAACGGACTGCTAATTGTAACGTTCAGAGCCTCCTAATGACGATGGAACACTGAAATTGCATCAAGATTCAATACATCGTCATTCAGAGGACTTGTCTCCTACAGTCAATTGCGCCTCGGGCAACTAATTGTCGTTTTCCTCTGAGTCTAAACTTTCGAATCCGACGCAAAACTGATAGTTAATTGTAACGTTCAGGGCCTCCTAATGACGATGGAACACTCAAATTGCGTCGAGATTCAATACATCGTCCTCCAGCCGACGTGTCTCCAAGGGGATATTGCTGCCTCGGGCACCACATGCTAAGTCTCCTTTGAGTCTAGATTTTCGAATCCGACGCAAAACTTGTGGTTAATTGTAACGTTCAGGGCCTCCTAATGACGATGGAACACTCAAATTGCGTCGAGATCCAATACATCGACCTCTTGCCGACTTGTCTCCAACGGGATATTACTGCCTCGGGCACCATGTGGTCCGTCTCCTGTTAGTCTAGATTTTCGAATCCGACGCGAAACTGATAGTTAATTGTAACGTTCAGGGCCTCCTAATGACGATGGAACACTCAAATTGCGTCGAGATTCAATACATCGTCCTCCATCCGACTTGTCTCCAAGGGGACATTGCTGCCTCGGGCACCATATGGTCCGTCTCCTGTAGGTCTAGATATTCGAATCCGACGCAAAACGGACTGCTAATTGTAACGTTCAGAGCCTCCTAATGACGATGGAACACTGAAATTGCATCAAGATTCAATACATCGTCATTCAGAAGACTTGTCTCCTACAGTCTATTGCGCCTCGGGCACCTTATTGTCGTTTTCCTCTGAGTCTAAACTTTCGAATCCGACGCAAAACTGATAGTTAATTGTAACGTTCAGGGCCTCCTAATGACGATGGAACACTCAAATTGCGTCGAGATTTAATACATCGTCCTCCAGCCGACGTGTCTCCAAGGGGATATTGCTGCCTCGGGCACCATATGGTAAGTCTCCTTTGAGTCTAGATTTTCAAATCCGACGCAAAACTTGTGGTTAATTGTAACGTTCAGGGCCTCCTAATGACGATGGAACACTCAAATTGCGTCGAGATCCAATACATCGACCTCTTGCCTACTTGTCTCCAACGGGATATTACTGCCTCGGGCACCATGTGGTCCGTCTCCTGTGAGTCTAGATTTTCGAATCCGACGCAAAAGTGATAGTTAATTGAAACGTTCAGGGCCTCCTAATGACGGATGAGCACTCAAATTGCGTCGAGATTCTATACGTCGTCCTCCAGACGACTTGTCTACAAGGGGATCTTGCTGCCTCGGGCAGCTCACGGTCCGCCTCCTGTGAGTCTAGATTTTCGAATCCGACGCAAAACTGATAGTTAATTGTAACGTTGAGGGCCTCCTAATGTCGATGGAACACTCAAATTGCGTCGAGATTCATTACAACGTCCTATAGCCGACTTCTCTCCAAGGGGATATTGCTGCCTCGGGCAGATATTCGAATGCGACGCAAAACGGACTGCTAATTTTAACGTTCAGAGCCTCCTAATGACGATGGAACACTCATTTTGAATCAAGATTCAATACATCGTCATTCAGCCGACTTGACTCCAACGGTCTATTGCTGCCTCGGGCACCTTATGGTCGTTCTCCTCCGAGTCTACATTTTCGAATCCGATGCAAAACTGATAGTTAATTGTAACGTTCAGGGCCTCCTAATGACGATGGAACACTGAAATAGCGTCGAGATTCAATACATCGTCCATCAGTCGTCTTGTCTCCAAGCCTCCATTGCTGCCTCGGGCACCATATTGTCCGACTCCTGTGAGTCTAGATTTTCGAATCCGACACAAAACTTGTAGTTACTTGTAACGTTCATGGACTCCTAATGACGATGGAACACTCAAATTACGTCGAGATTCAATACATCGTCTACCCGCCGACTTGTCTCCAACGGGATATTGCTGCCTCGTCCACCATGTGGTCCGTCTCCTGTGAGTCTAGATTTTCGAATCCGACGCACAAATGATAGTTAATTGTAACGTTCAGGGCCCAGTAATGACGATGGAACACTCAAATTCCGTCGAGAATCAATACATCGTCCTCCAGCCGACTTGACTCCGAGGGTCTATTGCTGCCTCGGTCACCATATGGTCCGACTCCTGTGAGTCTAGAATTTCGAATCCGACGCATAACTGATAGTTAATTGTAACGTTCAGCATCTCCTAATGACGATAGAACACTCAAATTGCGTCGAGATTCAATACATCGTCTTCCAGCCGACTTGTCTACAAGGGTCTATTGCTGCCTCGGACACATATCGTCGTTCTCCTGTGAGTTTAGATTTTCGAATCCGATGCGAAAGTGATAGTTAATTGTAACGTTCATGGCCTCCTAATGACGCTGGAACACTCAAATTGCGTCGAGATTCAATACATCATCCTCCAGCCGACTTGTCTCCAAGGGGATATTGCTGCCTCGGGCACCTTATGGTCGTTCTCCTGTGAGTCTAGATTTTCGAATCCGACGCAAAACTGATGGTCAATTGTAACGCTCATGGCCTCTTAATGACGAAGGAACACTCAAATTGCGTCGAAATTCAATACATCGTCCTCCAGCCGACTTGTCTCCATGGGTCTATTGCTACCTCGCTCACCTTATGGTCGTTCTCCTGTGAGTCTAGATTTTCGAATCCGACGCAAAACTGATGGTTGAATGTAACGTTCATGGCCTCCTAATGACGAATGAACACTCAAATTGCGTCGAGATTCTATACGTCGTCCTCCAGACGACTTGTCTGCATCTGGATATTGCTGCCTCGGGTACCATGTGGTCCGTCTCCTGTGAGTCTAGATTTTCGAATCCGTCGTAAAAATGTAAGTTAATTGTAACGTTCAGGGCCTCCTAATGACGAAGGAACACTAAAATTGCGTCGAGATTCAATACATCGTCCTTCAGCCGACTTGTCTACAGGGGGATATTGCTGCCTCGGGCACCTTATGGTCCGGCTCCTGTTAGTCTAGATTTTCGAATCCGACGCGAAACTGATAGTTAATTGTAACGTTCAGGGCCTCCTAATGACGATGGAACACTCAAATTGCGTCGAGATTCAATACATCGTCCTGCATCCGACTTGTCTCCAAGGGGACATTGCTGCCTCGGGCACCATATGGTCCGTCTCCTGTAGGTCTAGATATTCGAATCCGACGCAAAACGGACTGCTAATTGTAACGTTCAGAGCCTCCTAATGACGATGGAACACTGAAATTGCATCAAGATTCAATACATCGTCATTCAGAAGACTTGTCTCCTACAGTCTATTGCGCCTCGGGCACCTTATTGTCGTTTTCCTCTGAGTCTAAACTTTCGAATCCGACGCAAAACTGATAGTTAATTGTAACGTGCAGGGCCTCCTAATGACGATGGAACACTCAAATTGCGTCGATATTCAATACATCGTCCTCCTGCCGACGTGTCTCCAAGGGGATATTGCTGCCTCGGGCACCATATGGTAAGTCTCCTTTGAGTCTAGATTTTCGAAACCGACGCAAAACTTGTAGTTAATTGTAACGTTCAGGGCCTCCTAATGACGGTGGAACACTCAAATTGCGTCGAGATCCAATACATCGACCTCTTGCCGACTTGTCTCCAACGGGATATTACTGCCTCGGGCACCATGTGGTCCGTCTCCTGTGAGTCTAGATTTTCGAATCCGACGCAAAAGTGATAGTTAATTGAAACGTTCAGGGCCTCCTAATGACGGATGAGCACTCAAATTGCGTCGAGATTCTATACGTCGTCCTCCAGACGACTTGTCTACAAGGGGATCTTGCTGCCTCGGGCAGCTTACGGTCCGCCTCCTGTGAGTCTAGATTTTCGAATCCGACGCAAAACTGATAGTTAATTGTAACGTTGAGGGCCTCCTAATGTCGATGGAACACTCAAATTGCGTCGAGATTCATTACAACGTCCTATAGCCGACTTCTCTCCAAGGGGATATTGCTGCCTCGGGCACCACATGGTCCGTCTCTTGTAGGTCCAGATATTCGAATGCGACGCAAAACGGACTGCTAATTGTAACGTTCAGAGCCTCCTAATGACGATGGAACACTCATTTTGAATCAAGATTCAATACATCGTCATTCAGCCGACTTGACTCCAACGGTCTATTGCTGCCTCGGGCACCTTATGGTCGTTCTCCTCCGAGTCTACATTTTCGAATCCGACGCAAAACTGATAGTTAATTGTAACGTTCAGGGACTCCTAATGACGATGGAACACTGAAATAGCGTCGAGATTCAATACATCGTCCATCAGTCGTCTTGTCTCCAAGCCTCCATTGCTGCCTCGGGCACCATATTGTCCGACTCCTGTGAGTCTAGATTTTCGAATCCGACACAAAACTTGTAGTTACTTGTAACGTTCAGGGCCTCCTAATGACGATGGAACACTCAAATTACGTCGAGATTCAATACATCGTCTACCCGCCGACTTGTCTCCAACGGGATATTGCTGCCTCGTCCACCATGTGGTCCGTCTCCTGTGAGTCTAGATTTTCGAATCCGACGCACAAATGATAGTTAATTGTAACGTTCAGGGCCCAGTAATGACGATGGAACACTCAAATTCCGTCGAGAATCAATACATCGTCCTCCAGCCGACTTGACTCCAAGGGTCTATTGCTGCCTCGGTCACCATATGGTCCGACTCCTGTGAGTCTAGAATTTCGAATCCGACGCAAAACTGATAGTTAATTGTAACGTTCAGGGCCTAGTAATGACGATGGAACACTCAAATTGCGTCGAGATTCAATACATCGTCCACCATGCGACTTGTCTCCAGATGTCTAATGTCCACTCGGGCACCTTATGGTCGTTCTCCCGTGAGTCTAGATTTTCGGATCCGACGCATAAGTGATAGTTAATTGAAACGTTCAGCGCCTCCTAATGACGATAGAACACTCAAATTGCGACGAGATTCAATACATCGTCCTCCAGCCGACTTGTCTACAAGGGTCTATTGCTCCCTCGGGCACATATCGTCGTTCGCCTGTGAGTCTAGATTTTCGAATCCGACGCAAAACTGATAGTTAATTGTAACGTTCAGGGCCTCCTAATGTCGATGGAACACTCAAATTGCGTCGAGATTCATTACAACGTCCTATAGCCGACTTCTCTCCAAGGGTCTATTGCTGCCTCGGTCACCTCACAGTTGTTCTCCTGTGAGTCTAGATTTTCGGATCCGACGCATAACTGATAGTTAATTGTAACGTTCAGCGCCTCCTAATGACGATAGAAGACTCAAATTGCGGCGAGATTCAATACATCGTCCTCCAGCCGACTTGTCTCCAAGGGTCTATTGCTGCCTCGGGCACCTTATGGTCGTTCTCCTGTGGGTCTAGATTTTCGGATGCGGCGCATAACTGATAGTTAAATGTAACGTTCAGCAACTCCTAATGATGATAGAACACTCAAATTGCGTCGAGATTAAATACATCGTCCTCCAGCCGACTTGTCTACAAGGGAATATTGCTGCCTCGGGCACCTTATGGTCCGCCTCCTGTTAGTCTAGATTTTCGAATCCGACGCAAAACTGATAGTTAATTGTAACGTTCAGCGCCTCCTAATGACGATCGAACACTCAAATTGCGTCGAGATTCAATACATCGTCCTCCAGCCGACTTGTCTCCAAGGGGATATTGCTGCCTCGGGCACATATCGTCGTTCTCCTGTGAGTCTAGATTTTCGAATCCGTCGCGAAACTGATAGTTAATTGTAACGTTCAGCGCCTCCTAATGACGATAGAACACTCAAATTGCGTCGAGATTCAGTACATCATCCTCCAGCCGACTTGTCTCCAAGCGTCCATTGCTGCCTCGGACACCTTATGGTCGTTCTCCTGTCAGTCTATATTTTCGATTCCGACACATAACTGATAGTTAATTGTAACGTTCAGGGCCTGCTAATGACGATGGAACACTCAAATTGCGTCGCGATTCAATACATCGACCTCCAGCCGACTTCTCTCCAAGGCTCAATTGCTGCGTTTGGCACCTAATGGTCTTGCTCCTGTGAGTCTGCATTATCGAATCAGACGCAAAACTGATGGTTAATTGTAACGTTCAGGGCCTCCGATTGACGATGGAACACTCAAATTGCGTCGCGATTCAATGCATCGACCACCAGCCGACTTGTCTCCAAGGGTCAATTGATGCCTTTGGCACCTAAAGGTCTTGCTCCCGTGAGTCTATATTTTCGAATCCGACGCGAAACTGATAGTTAATTGTAACGTTCAGGGCCTCCTACTGACGATGGAACACTCAAATTGCGTCGAGATTCAATACATCGTCCTCCAGCCGACTTGTCTCCAATGGGATATTGCTGCCTCATGCACCATATTGGTCCGTCTCCTGTGAGTAGATTTTCGAATGCGACGCAAAACTTGTAGTTAATTGTAACGTTCAGGGCCTCCTAATGACGATGGAACACTCAAATTGCGTCGAGATCCAATACTTCGTCCTCCCGCCGACTTGTCTCCAACGGGATATTGCTCCCTCGGGCACCATGTAGTCCGTCTCCTGTGAGTCTAGATTTTCGAATCCGACGCAAAAATGATAGTTAATTGTAACGTCCAGGGCTTCCTAATGTCGAAGGAACACTCAAATTGCGTCGAGATTCAATACATCGTCCTCCAGCCGACTTGTCTCCAAGGGTCTATTGCTGCTTCGGGCACCTTATGGTCGTACTCCAGTGAGTCTAGGTTTTCGAATCCGACGCAAAACTGATGGTTAATTGTAACGTTCATGGCCTCTTAATGACGATGGAACACAAAAATTGCGTCGAGATTCAATACATCGTCCTCCAGCCGACTTGTCTCCAATGGGATATTGCTGCCTCACGCACCATATTGGTCCGTCTCCTGTGAGTAGATTTTCGAATGCGACGCAAAACTTGTAGTTAATTGTAACGTTCAGGGCCTCCTAATGACGATGGAACACTCAAATTGCGTCGAGATCCAATACATCGTCCTCCCGCCGACTTGTCTCCAACGGGATATTGCTCCCTCGGGCACCATGTAGTCCGTCTCCTGTGAGTCTAGATTTTCGAATCCGACGCAAAAATGATAGTTAATTGTAACGTTCAGGGCTTCCTAATGTCGAAGGAACACTCAAATTGCGTCGAGATTCAATACATCGTCCTCCAGCCGACTTGTCTCCAAGGATCTATTGCTGCCTCGGGCACCTAATGGTCGTTCTCCTGTGACTCTAGATCTTCGGATGCGACGCATAACTGATAGTTAATTGTAACGTTCATGGCCTCCTAAAGACTATGGAACACTCAAATTGCGTCGAGATTCAATACGACGTCCTCCAGCCGACTTGAGTGCAAGGGGATATTGCTGCCTCGGGCACCTTATTGTCGTTCCTCTGTGAGTCTAGATTTTCAAATTCGACGCAAAACTAATAGTTAATTGTAACATTCAGGGCCTCCTAATGACGAAGGAACACTCACATTGCGTCGAAATGCAATACATCGTCCTACAGGCGACTTGTCTCCATGGGTCTATTGCTACCTCGCTCACCTTATGGTCGTTCTCCTGTGAGTCTAGATTCTCGAATCCGACGCAAAAGTGATGGTTAATTGTGACATTCATGGCCTCCTAATGACGATGGAACAGTCAAATTGCGTCGAGATTCAATACATCGTTCTCCAGCTGACTTGTCTCCAAGGGGATATTGCTGCCTCGGGCACATATCGTCGTTCTCCTGTGAGTCTAGATTTCCGAATCCGTCGCGAAACAGATAGTTAATTGTAACGTTCAGCGCCTCCTAATGACGATGGAACACTCAAATTGCGTCGAGATTCAATACATCGTCCTCCAGCCGACTTGTCTCCAAGGGGATATTGCTGCCTCGGGCACATATCGTCGTTCTCCTGTGAGTCTAGATTTTCGAATCCGTCGCGAAACTGATAGTTAATTGTAACGTTCAGGGCCTCCGATTGACGATAGAACACTCAAAATGCGTCGAGATTCAATACATCGTCCTCCAGCCGACTTGTCTCCAAGCGTCCATTGCTGCCTCGGGCACCTTATGGTCGTTCTCCTGTCAGTCTATATTTTCGATTCCGACACATAACTGATAGTTAATTGTAACGTTCGGGGCCTCCTAATGACGATGGAACACTCAAATTGCGTCGCGATTCAATACATCGACCTCCAGCCGACTTCTCTCCAAGGCTCAATTGCTGCGTTTGGCACCTAATGGTCTTGCTCCTGTGAGTCTACATTTTCGAATCCGACGCAAAACTGATGGTTAATTGTAACGTTCAGGGCCTCCGATTGACGATGGAACACTTAAATTGCGTCGCGATTCAATGCATCGACCTCAAGCCGACTTGTCTCCAAGGGTCAATTGCTGCCTTTGGCACCTAAAGGTCTTGCTCCCGTGAGTCTATATTTTCGAATCCGACGCGAAACTGATAGTTAATAGTAACGTTCAGGGCCTCCTAATGACGATGGAACACTCAAAGTGCGTCGAGATTCAATACATCGTCCTCCAGCTGACTTGTCTCCAAGGTGACATTGCTGCTTCGGGCACCTTATGGTCGTTCTCCAGTGAGTCTAGATTTTCGAATCCAACACAAAACCGATGGTTAATTGTAACGTTCATGGCCTCTTAATGACGATGGTACACTCAAATTGCATCGAGATTCAATACATCGTCCTCCAGCCGACTTGTATGCTAGGGGATATTGCTGCCTCGGGCACCTTATCGTCGTTCCTCTGTGAGTCTAGATTTTCGAATCCGACTCAAAACTAATAGTTAATTGTAACGTTCAGGGCCCACCAAATGACGATAGAACACTCAAATTGCGTCGAGATTCAATACGTCGTCCTCCAGCCGGGTTGTCTCCAAGGGGATATAGCTGCCTCGGGCACCATTAGGTCCGTCTCCTGTGACTCTAGATTTTCGAATCCGACTCAAAACTTGTAGTTACTTGTAATGTTCAGGGCCTCCTAATGACGTTGTAACACTCAAATTACGTCGAGATTCAATACATCGTCCACCCGCCGACTTGTCTCCAACGGGATATTGCTGCCTCGGGCACCATGTGGTCCGTCTCCTGTGAGTGCAGATTATCGAATCAGACGCAAACAATATAGTTATTTGTAACGCTTAGGCCTCCTAATGACGAAGGAACACTCAAATTGCGTCGAAATTCAATACATCATCCTCCAGCCGACTTGTCTCCATTGGTCTATTGCTACCTCGAGCACATATCGTCGTTCTCCTGTGTGTCTAGATTTTCGAATCCGACGCGAAACTGATAGTTAATTGTAACGTTTAGGTCCTCCTAATGACGATGGAACACTCAAATTGCGTCGAGATTCAATACATCGTCCTCGAGCCGACTTGTGTGCTAGGGGATATTGCTGCCTCGGGCACCTTAACGTCGTTCTCCTGTGAGTCTAGATTTTCGGATCCGACGCATAACTGATAGTTAATTGTAACGTTCAGGGCCTCCTAATGACGATGGAACACTCAAATTGCGTCGAGATTCAATACATCGCCCTCCATCCGACTTGTCTCCAAGGGGATATTGCTGCCTCGGCCACCATATGGTCCGTCTCCTGTAGGTCCAGAAATTCGAATCCGACGCAAAACGGACTGCTAATTGTAACGTTCAGAGCCTCCTAATGACGATGGTACGCTCAAATTGCATCAAGATTTAATACATCGTCATTCAGATGACTTGTCTCCAACAGTCTATTGCTGCCTCGGGCACCTTATTGTCGTTTTCCTCTCAGTCTAAACTTTCGAATACGACGCAAAACTGATAGTTAATTGTAACGTTCAGGGCCTGCTAATGGCGATGGAACACTCAAATTGCGTCTCGATTAAATACATCGTCCTCCAGCCGACTTGTCTCCAAGGGTCGATTGCTGCCTTTGGCACCTAATGGTGTTGCTCCTGTGTGTCTAGATTTTCGAAGCGGACGCCAAACTGATATTTAATTGTAAAGTTAAGGGCCTCCTAATGACGCTGGAACACTCAAATTGCGTCGAGATGCGACACATCGTCCTCCAGCCGACTTGTCTCCAAGGGGATATTGCTGCCCCGGACACCATATGGTCCGTCTCCTGTGAGTCTAGATATTCAAATCCGACGCAAAAGTGATAGCTAATTGAAACGTTAGGGCCTCCTAATGACAAATGAACACTCAAATTGCGTCGAGATTCTGTACGTTGTCCTCCAGACGACTTGTCTACAAGGGGATCTTGCTGCCTCGGGCAGCTTACGGTCCGCCTCCTGTGAGTCTAGATTTTCGAATCCGACGCAAAACGGATAGTTAATTGTAACGTTCAGGGCCTCCTAATGACGATGGAACACTGAAATTGCGTCGGGATTCAATACGTCGTCCTCCAGCCGACTTGTCTCCAAGGGGATATTGCTGCCTCGGGCACCATATGGTCCGTCTACTGTGAGTCTAGATTTTCGTATCCGACGCAAAACTTGTAGTTAATTGTAACGTTCAGGGCCTCCTAATGACGATGGAACACTGAAATTGCGTCGGGATTCAATACGTCGTCCTCCAGCCGACTTGTCTCCAAGGGGATATTGCTGCCTCGGGCACCATATGGTCCGTCTACTGTGAGTCTAGATTTTCGTATCCGACGCAAAACTTGTAGTTAATTGTAACGTCAGGGCCTCCTAATGACAAATGAACACTCAAATTGCGTCGAGATTCTGTACGTTGTCCTCCAGACGACTTGTCTACAAGGGGATCTTGCTGCCTCGGGCAGCTTACGGTCCGCCTCCTGTGAGTCTAGATTTTCGAATCCGACGCAAAACGGATAGTTAATTGTAACGTTCAGGGCCTCCTAATGTCGATGGAACACTCAAATTGCGTCAAGATTCAATACATCGTCCTCCAGCAGACTTGTCTCCTTGGGTCTACTGCTATCTCGGTCACCTTATAGTCGTTCTCCTGTGAGTCTAGATTTTCGAATACGACGCAAAACGGACTGCTAATTGTAACGTTCATGGCCTCCTATTGACGATGGAACACTCAAATTGCGTCGAGATTCTGTACGCCGTCCTCCAGACGACTTGTCTACAAGGGGATCTTGCTGCCTCGGGCAGCTTACGGTCCGCCTCCTGTGAGTCTAGATTTTCGAATCCGACGCAAAAAAGATAGTTAATAGTAACGCTCAGGGCCTCCTAATGACGAAGGAACACGCAAATTACGTCGAAATTCAATACATCATCCTCCAGGCGACTTGTGTGCTAGGGGATATTGCTGCCTCGGGCACCCTATCGTCGCTCCTCTGTGAGTCTAGATTTTCGAGTCCGACCCAAAACTAATAGTTAATTGTAACGTTCAGGGCCTCTTAATGACGAAGAAACACTCAAATTGCGTCAAAATTCAATACATCGTCCTCCAGCCGACTTGTCTCCATGGGTCTATTGCTACCTCGCTCACTATACGGTCGTTCTCCTGTGAATCTAGATTTTCGAATCCGACGCAAAACTGATGGTTAATTGTAACGTTCATGGCCTCCTAATGACGATGGAACACTCAAATTGCGTCGAGATTCAATACATCGTCCTCCAGCCGACTTGACCACAAGGGGATATTGCTGCCTCGGGGCACCTTATGGTCTGCCTAATGTGAGTCTAGATTTTCGAATCCGACGCAAAACTGATAGTTAATTGTAACGTTCATGGCCTCCTAATGACGATGGAACACTCAAATTCCGTCGTGATTCAATACATCGTCCACCCGCCGACTTGTCTCCAACGGGATATTGCTGCCTCGGGCACCATGTGGTCCGTCGTATGTGAGTACAGATTATCGAATCCGACGCGAAAAAGATAGTTAATTGTAACGTTCAGGGCTTCCTAATGACGAAGGAACACTCAAATTGCGTCGAGATTCAATACATCGTCCTCCAGCCGACTTGTCTCCATGGGTCTATTGCTACCTCGCTCACCTTATGGTCGTTCTCCTGTGATTCTAGATTTTCAAATCCGACGCAAAACTGATTGTTAATTGTAACGTTTATGGCCTCCTAATGACGATGGAACACTCAAATTGCGTCGAGATTCAATACATCGTCCTCCAGCTGACTTGTCTCCAAGTGTCTATTGCTGCCTCGGGCACCTTATGATCGTTCTCCTGTGAGTCTAGATTTTCGGATCCGACGCATAACTGATAGTTTATTGTAACGTTCATGGCCTCCTAACGACGATGGAACACTCAAATTGCGTCGAGATTCAATACATCGTCCTCCAGCCGACTTGTCTACAAGATGATATTGCTGCCTCGGGCACCTTATGGTCCGCCTCCTGTTAGTCTAGATTTTCGAATCCGACGCAAAACTGATAGTTAATTGTAACGTTCATGGCCTCCTAATGTCGATGGAACACTCAAATTGCGTCGAGATTCAATACTTCGTCCTCCAGTCGACTTGTCTCCAAAGGTCAATTGCTGCCTTTGGCACCTAATGGTCTTGCTCCCGTGAGTCTAGATATTCGTATTCGACACACAACTGATAGTTAATTGTAACGTTCAGCGCCTCCTTATGACGATAGAACACTCAAATTGCGTCGAGATTCAATACATCGTCCTCCAGCCGACTTGTCTACAAGGGTCTATTGCTGCCTCGGGCACATATCGTCGTTCTCCTGTGAGTCTTGATTTTCGAATCCGACGCGGAACTGATAGGCAATTGTAACGTTCAGGGCCTCCTAATGACGATGGAACACTCAAATTGCGTCGATATTCAATACATCGTCCTCCAGCCGACTTGTGTGCTAGGGGATATTGCTGCCTCGGGCACCTTATTGTCGTTCCTCTGTGAGTATAGATTTTCGAATCCGACGCAAAACTAATAGTTAATTGAAACGTTCAGGGCCTCCTAACGACGATAGAACACACAAATTGCGTCGAGATTCAATACGTCGTCCTCCAGCCGACTTGTCTCCAAGAGGATATTGCTGCCTCGGGCACCATATAGTCTGTCTTCTGTGAGTCTAGATTTTCGAATCCGACGCAAGATCTGTAGTTACTTGTAACGTTCAGGGCCTCCTAATGACGATGTAACACTCAAATTACGTCGAGATTCAATACATCGTCCACCCGCCGACTTGTCTCGAACGGGATACTGCTGCCTCGGGCACCATGTGGTCCGTCTCCTGTGAGTGCAGATTATCGAATCCGACGCAAAAAAGATAGTTAATAGTAACGCTCAGGGCCTCCTAATGACGAAGGAACACGCAAATTACGTCGAAATTCAATACATCATCCTCCAGGCGACTTGTGTGCTAGGGGATATTGCTGCCTCGGGCACCCTATCGTCGCTCCTCTGTGAGTCTAGATTTTCGAGTCCGACGCAAAACTAATAGTTAATTGTAACGTTCAGGGCCTCTTAATGACGAAGAATCACTCAAATTGCGTCGAAATTCAATACATCGTCCTCCAGCCGACTTGTCTCCATGGGTCAATTGCTACTTCGCTCACTATATGGTCGTTCTCCTGTTAATCTAGATTTTCGAATCCGACACAAAACTGATGGTTAATTGTAACGTTCATGGCCTCCTAATGACGATGGAACACTCAAATTGCGTCGAGATTCAATACATCGTCCTCCAGCCGACTTGACCACAAGGGGATATTGCTGCCTCGGGGCACCTTATGGTCCGCCTAATGTAAGTCTAGATTTTTGAATCCGACGCAAAACCGATAGTTAATTGTAACGTTCATGGCCTCCTAATGACGATGGAACACTCAAATTGCGTCGAGATTCAATACATCGTCCTCCAGCCGACTTGTGTGCTAGGGGATATTGCTGCCTTGGGCACCTTATCGTCGTTCCTCTGCGAGTCTAGATTTTCGAATCCGACGCAAAACTAATAGTTAATTGTAACGTTCAAAGGTTTCTACTGACGATAGAATACTCAAATTGCGTCGAGATTCAATACGTCGTCCTCCAGCCGACTTGTCTCCAAAGGGATATTGCTGCCTCGGGCACCATATGGTCCGTCTCCTGTGAGTCTAGATTTTCGAATCCGACTCAAAACTTGTAGTTACTTGTAACGTTCAGGGCCTTCTAATGACGATGTAACACTCAAATTACGTCGAGATTCAAAACATCGTCCACCCGCCGACTTGTCTCCAACAGGATATTGCTGCCCCGGGCACCATGTGGTACGTCTCCTGTGAGTGCAGATTATCGAATCCGACGCAAAAACGATAGTTAATTGTAGCGTTCAGGGCCTCCTATTGACGAAGGAACACTCAAATTTCGTCGAAATTCAATACATCATCCTCCAACCGACTTGTGTGCTAGGGGATATTGCTGCCTCGGGCACCTTATCGTCGTTCCTCTGTGAGTCTAGGTTTTTTTGAATCCGACGCAAAACTAATAGTTAATTGTAACGTTCAGTGCCTCCTAATGACGATAGAGTACTCAAATTACGTCGAGATTCAATACGTCGTCCTCCAGCCGACTTGTCTCCAAGGGGATATTGCTGCCTCGGGCACCCTATGGTCCATCTCCTGTGAGTCTAGATTTTCGAATCCGACTCAAAACTTAAAGTTACTTGAAACATTCAGGGCCTCCTAATGACGATGTAACAATCAAATTACGTCGAGATTCAGTACATCGTCCACCCGCCGACTTGTCTCCAACGGGATACTGCTGCCTCGGGCACCATGTGGTCCGTATCCTGCGAGTGCAGATTATCGAATCCGACGCAAAAAAGATAGTTAATTGTAACGTTCAGGGCCTCTTAATGACGAAGAAACACTCAAATTGCGTCGGAATTCAATACATCGTCCTCCAGCCGACTTGTCTCCATGGGTCTATTGCTACCTCGCTCTCCTTATGGTCGTTCTCCCGTGAGTCTAGATTTTCGAATCCGACGCAAAACTGATGGTTAATTGAAACGTTCATGGCCTCCTAATGACGATGGAACACTCAAATTGCGTCGAGATTAAATACATCGTCCTCCAGCCGACTTGTCTCCAAAGTGATATTGCTGCCTCATGCACCATATTGGTCCGTCTCCTGTGAGTAGATTGTCGAATGCGACGCAAAACTAATAGTTAATTGTAACGTTCAGTGCCTCCTAATGACGATAGAACACTCAAATTGCGTCGAGATTCAATACATCGTCCTCCAGCCGACTTGTCTCCAAGCGTGCATTGCTGCCTCGGGCACCTTATGGTCGTTCTCCTGTGAGTCTATATTTTCGATTCCGACACATAACTGATAGTTAATTGTAACGATCAGGGCCTCCTAATGACGATGGAACACTCAAATTGCGTCGCGATTCAATACATCGTCCTCCAGCCGACTTCTCTCCGAGGCTCAATTGCTTCCCTTGGCACCTAATGGTCTTGCTCCTGTGAGTCTAGTTTTTCGAATCCGACGCAAAACTGATTTTTAATTGTAACGTTCAGGGCCTCCGAATGACGATGGAACACTCAAATTGCCTCGCGATTCAATACATCGTCCTCCAGCCGACTTGTCTCCAAGGGTCAATTGCTGCCTTTGGCACCTAATGGTCTTGCTCCCGTGAGTCTAGATTTTCGAATCCAACGCGAAAATGATAGTTAATTGTAACGTTCAGGGCCTCTTAATGACGATGGAACACTCAAATTGCGTCGAGATTCAATACATCGTCCTCCAGCCGACTTGTCTCCAAGGGGATATTGCTGCCTCGGGCACCTTATGGTCGCTCTCCTGTGAGTCTAGATTTTCGAATCCGACGCAAAACTGATGGTCAATTGTAACGTTCATGGCCTCTTAATGACGATGGAACACTCAAATTGCGTCGAGATTCAATACATCGTCCTCCAGCCGACTTGTCACCAAGAGTCTATTGCTGCCTCGGGCACCTTAAGGTTATGAGTGAGTCTAGATTTTCGGATCCGACGCATAACTGATAGTTAATTGTAACGTTCGGCGCCTCCTAACGACGATAGAACACTCAAATTGCGTCGAGATTCAATACATCGTCCTCCAGCCGACTTGTCTACAAGGGTCTATTGCTGCCTCGGGCACATATCGTCGTTCTCCTGTGAGTCTACATTTTCGAATCCGACGCGAAACTGATAGTTAATTGAGACGTTCAGGGCCTCCTAATGACGATGGAACACTCAAATTGCGTCGAGATTCAATACATCGTCCTCCAGCCGACTTGTGTGCTAGGGGATATTGCTGCCTCGGGCACCTCATCGTCGTTCCTCTGTGAGTCTAGATTTTCGAATCTGACGCGTAACTAATAGTTAATTGTAACGTTCAGGGCCCTCTAATGACGATAGAACACTCAAATTGCGTCGAGATTCGATACGTCGTCCTCCAGCCGACTTGTCTCCAAGGGGATATTGCTGCCTCGGGCACCATATGATCCGTCTCCTGTGAGTCTAGATTTTCGAATCCGACTCAAAACTTGTAGTTACTTGTAACGTTCAGGGTCTCCTAATGACGATGTAACACTCAAATTACGTCGAGATTCAATTCATCGTCCACCCGCCGACTTGTCTCCAACGGGTTATTGCTGACTCGGGCACCATGTGGTCCGTCTCCTGTGAGTGCAGAATATCGAATCCGACGCAAAAAAGATACCTAATTGTAACGTTCAGGGCCTCCTAATGACGAAGGAACACTCAAATTGCGTCGAAATTCAATACATCGTCCTCCAGCCGACTTGTGTGCTAGAGGATATTGCTGCCTCGGGCACCTTATCGTCGTTCCTCTGTGAGTTTAGATTTTCGAATCCGGCGCATAACTAATAGTTAATTGTAACGTTCAGGGCCTCCTAATGACGATAGAGTACTCAAATTGCGTCGAGATTCAATACGTCGTCCTCCAGCCGACATGTCTCCAAGGGAATATTGCTGCCTCGGGCACCATATGGTCCATCTCCTATGAGTCTAGATTTTCGAATCCGACTCAAACCTTGTAGTTACTTGTAACGTTCAGGGCCTCCTAATGACAATGTAACACTCAAATTACGTCGAGATTCAACACATCGTCCACCCGCCGACTTGTCTCCAACGGGATATTGCTGCCTCGGGCACCATGTGGTCCGAATCCTGTGAGTGCAGATTATCGAATACGACGCAAAAAAGATAGTTAATTGTAACGTTCAGGGTCTCCTAATGACGAAGAAACACTCAAATTGCGTCGAAATTCAGTACATCGTCCTCCAGCCGACTTGGCTAAATGGGTCTATTGCTACCTCGCTCACCTTATGGTCGTACTCCTGTGAGTCTAGATTTTTGAATTCGACGCAAAACTGATGGTTAATTGTAACGTTCATTTCCTCCAAATGACGATGGAACACTCAAATTGCGTCGAGATTCGATACATCGTATTCCAGCCGACTTGTCTCCAAGGGGATATTGCTGCCTCGGGCACCTTATGGTCGTTCTCCTGTGAGTCTAGATTTTCGAATCCGACGCAAAACTGATGGGCAATTGTAACGTTCATGGCCTCTTAATGACAATGGAACACTCAAATTGCATCGAGATTCAATACATCGTCCTCCAGCCGACTTGTCTCCAAGGGTCTATTGCTGCCTCGGGCACCTTATGGTTATGAGTGAGTCTAGATTTTCGGATTCGACGCATAACTGATAGTTAATTGTAACGTTCAGCGCCTCCTAACGACGATAGAACACTCAAATGGCGTCGAGATTCAATACATCGTCCTCCAGCCGACTTGTCTACAAGGGTCTATTGCTGCCTCGGGCACATATCGTCGTTCTCCTGTGAGTCTAGATTTTCGAATCCGACGCGAAACTGATAGGTAATTGAGACGTTCAGGGCCTCCTAATGACGATGGAACACTCTAATTGCGTCGAGATTCAATACATCGTCCTCCAGCCGACTTGTGTGCTAGGGGATATTGCTGCCTCTTGCACCTCATCGTCGTTCCTCTGTGAGTCTAGATTTTCGAATCCGACGCATAACTAATAGTTAATTGTAACGTTCAGGGCCTCCTAATGACGAAAGAACACTCAAATTGCGTCGAGATTCGATACGTCGTCCTCCAGCCGACTTGTCTCCAAGGGGATATTGCTGCCTCGGGCAGCATATGGTCCGTCTCCTGTGAGTCTAGATTTTGGAATCCGACTCAAAACTTGTAGTTACTTGTAACGTTCAGGGTCTCCTAATGACGATGTAACACTCAAATTACGGCGAGATTCAATTCATCGTCCACCCGCCGACTTGTCACCAACGGGTTATTGCTGACTCGGGCACCATGTGGTCCGTCTCCTGTGAGTGCAGAATATCGAATCTGACGCAAAAAAGATACCTAATTGTAACGTTCAGGGCCTCCTAATGACGAACGAACACTCAAATTGCGTCGAAATTCAATACATCGTCCTCCAGCCGACTTGTGTGCTAGGGGATATTGGTGCCTCGGGCACCTTATCGTCGTTCCTCTGTGAGTTTAGATTTTCGAATCCGGCGCATAACTAATAGTTAATTGTAACGTTCAGGGCCTACTAATGACGATAGAGTACTCAAATTGCGTCGAGATTCAATACGTCGTCCTCCAGCCGACTTGTCTCCAAGGGGATATTGCTGCCTCGGGCACCATATGGTCCATCTCCTGTGAGTCTAGATTTTCGAATCCGACTCAAAACTTGTAGTTACTTGTAACGTTCAGGGCCTCCTAATGACAATGTAACACTCAAATTACGTCGAGATTCAACACATCGTCCACCCGCCGACTTGTCTCCAACGGGATATTGCTGCCTCGGGCACCATGTGATCCGAATCCTGTGAGTGCAGATTATCGAATACGACGCAAAAAAGATAGTTAATTGCAACGTTCAGGGCCTCCTAATGACGAAGGAACACTCAAATTGCGTCGAGATTCGATACATCGTCCTCCAGCCGACTTGTCCACAAGGGGATATTGCTGCCTCGGGCACCTCATGGTCCGCCTCCTGTGAGTCTAGATTTTCGAATCCGACGCAAAACTGATAGTTAATTGTAACGTTCATAGCCTCCTAATGACGATGGAACACTCAAATTGCGTCGAGATTCAATACATCGTCCTCCAGCCGACTTGTCTCCAAGGGAATATTGCTGCCTCGGGGACCTTATGGTCGTTCTCCTGTGAGTCTAGATTTTCGAACCCGACGCAAAACTGATGGTCAATTGTAACGTTCATGGCCTCTTAATGACGATGGAACACTCAAATTGCGTCGAGATTGAATACATCCTCCTCCAGCCCACTTCTCTCCAAGGGTCTATTGCTGCCTCGGGCACCTTATGGTCATTCTCCTGTGAGTTTAGATTTTCCGATCCGACGCATAACTGATAGTTAATTGTAACGTTCAGCGCCTCCTAATGACGATAGAACACTCAAATTGCGACGAGATTCAATACATCGTCCTCCAGCCGATTTGTCTACAAGGGTCTATTGCTGCCTCGGGCACATTTCGTCGTTCTCCTGTGAGTCTAGATTTTCGAATCCGGCGCGAAACTGATAGTTAATTGAGACGTTCAGGGCCTCCTAATGACGATGGAACACTCAAATTGCGTCGAGATTCAATACATCGTCCTCCAGCCGTATTGTGTGCTAGGGGATATTGCTGCCTCGGGCACCTTATCGTCGTTCCTCTGTGAGTCAAGATTTTCGAATCCGACGCAAAACTAATAGTTAATTGTAACTTTCAGGGCCTCCTAATGACGATAGAACACTGAAATTGCGTCGAGATTCGATACGTCGTCCTCCAGCCGACTTGTCTCCAAGGGGATATTGCTGCCTCGGGCAACTAATGGTCGTTCTCCTGTGAGTCTATATTTTCGATTCCGACACATAACTGATAGTTAATTGTAACGTTCAGGGCCTCCTTATGACGATGGAACACTCAAATTGCGTTGCGATTCAGTACATCTCCCTTTAGCCGACTTGTCTCCAAGCGTCCATTGCTGCCTTGGGCACCTAATGGTCGTTCTCCTGTGAGTCTATATTTTCGATTCCGACACATAACTGACAGTTAATTGTAACGTTCAGGGCCTCCTAATGACGATGGAACACTCAAATTGCGTCGCGATTGAATACATCGTCCTCCAGCCGAATTCTCTCCAAGGCCAATTGCTGCCTTTGGCACCTAATGGTCTTGCTCCTGTGAGTCTAGTTTTTCGAATCCGATGCAAAACTGGTGGTTAATTGTAACGTTCAGGGCCTCCGAATGACGATGGAACACTCAAATTGCGTCGCGATTCAATACATCGTCCTCCAGCCGACTTGTCTCCAAGGGTCAATTGCTGCCTTTGGCACCTAATGGTCTTGCTCCCGTGAGTCTAGATTTTCGAATCCGACGCGAAACTGATAGTTAATTGTAACGTTCAGGGCCTCCTAATGACGATGGAACACTCAAATTGCTTCGAGATTCAATACATCGTCCTCCAGCCGACTTGTCTCCAAGGGGATATTGCTGCCTCGCTCTCCTTATGGTCGTTCTCCCGTGAGTCTAGATTTTCGAATCCGACGCAAAACTGATGGTTAATTGAAACGTTCATGGCCTCCTAATGTCGATGGAACACTCAAATTGCGTCGAGATTAAATACATCGTCCTCCAGCCGACTTGTCTCCAAGGGGATATTGCTGCCTCATGCACCATATTGGTCCGTCTGCTGTGAGTAGATTGTCGAATGCGACGCAAAACTTGTAGTTAATTGTAACGTTCACGGCCTCCTAATGACGATGGAACACTCAAATTGCGTCGAGATCCAATACATCGTCCTCCCGCCGACTTGTCTCCAACGGGATATTGCTCCCTCGGGCACCATATGGTCCGACTCCTGTGAGTCTAGATTTTCGAATCCGGCGCAAAAATGATAGTTAATTGTAACGTTCTAGGCCTCCTAATGTCGAAGGAACACTCAAATTGCGTCGAGATTCAATACATCGTCCTCCAGCCGACTTGTCTCCAAGGGTCTATTGCTGCCTCGGGCACCTTATGGTCGTTCTCCTGTGAGTCTAGATTTTCGGATGCGACGCATAACTGATAGTTAATTGTAACGTACAGCGACTCCTAATGACGATAGAACACACAAATTGCGTCGAGATTAAATACATCGTCCTCCAGCAGACTTGTCTGCAAGGGGATATTGCTGCCTCGGGCACCTTATTGTCCGCCTCCTGTTAGTCTAGATTTTCGAATCCGTTGCAAAACTGATAGTTAATTGTAACGTTCATGGCCTTCTAATAAAGATGGAACACTCAAATTGTACGAGATTCAATACATCGTCCTCCAGCTGACTTGTGTGCAAGGGGATATTGCTGCCTCGGGCACCTTATTGTCGTTCCTCTGTGAGTCTAGATTTTCAAATTCGACGCGAAACTAATAGTTAATTGTGACGTTCAGGGACTCCTAATGACGAAGGAACACTCAAATTGCGTCGAAATTCAATACATCCTGCTCCAGGCGACTTGTCTCCAAGGGTCTATTGCTACCTCGCTCACCTTATGGTCGTTCTCCTGTGAATCTAGATTTTCCAATCCGACGCTAAACTGATGGTTAAATGTAACATTCATGGCTTTCTAATGACGATGGAACACTCAAATTGCGTCGAGATTCAATACATCGTCCTAGAGCCGACTTGTCTCCAAGTTGATATTGCTGCCTCGGGCACATATCGTCGTTCTCCTGTGAGTCTAGATTTTCGAATCCGACGCGAAAGTGGTAGTTAATTGCAACGTTCAGCGCCTCCTAATGACGATAGAACACTCAAATTGCGTCGAGATTCAATACATCGTCCTCCAGCCGACTTCTCTCCAAGGCTCAATTGCTTCCCTTGGCACCTAATGGTCTTGCTCCTGTGAGTCTAGTTTTTCGAATCCGACGCAAAACTGATTTTTAATTGTAACGTTCAGGGCCTCCTAATGACGATGGAACACTCAAATTGCCTCGCGATTCAATACATCGTCCTCCAGCCGACTTGTCTCCAAGGGTCAATTGTTGCCTTTGGCACCTAATGATCTTGCTCCCGTGAGTCTAGATTTTCGAATCCGACGCGAAAATGATAGTTAATTGTAACGTTCAGGGCCTCTTAATGACAATGGAACACTCAAATTGCGTCGAGATTCAATACATCGTCCTCCAGCCGACTTGTCTCCAAGGGGATATTGCTGCCTCGGGCACCTTATGGTCGTTCTCCTGTGAGTCTAGATTTTCGAATCCGACGCAAAACTGATGGTCAATTGTAACGTTCATGGCCTCTTAATGACGATGGAACACTCAAATTGCGTCGAGATTCAATACATCGTCCTCCAGCCGACTTGTCTCCAAGGATCTATTGCTGCCTCGGGCACCTTATGGTTATGAGTGAGTCTAGATTTTCGGATCCGACGCATAACTGATAGTTAATTGTAACGTTCTGCGCCTCCTAACGACGATAGAACACTCAAATTGCGTCGAGATTCAATACATCGTCCTCCAGCCGACTTGTCTACAAGGGTCTATTGCTGCCTCGGGCACATATCGTCGTTCTCCTGTGAGTCTACATTTTCGAATCCGACGCGAAACTGATAGTTAATTGAGACGTTCAGGGCCTCCTAATGACGATGGAACACTCAAATTGCGTCGAGATTCAATACATCGTCCTCCAGCCGACTTGTGTGCTAGGGGATATTGCTGCCTCGGGCACCTCATCGTCGTTCCTCTGTGAGTCTAGATTTTCGAATCCGACGCGTAACTAATAGTTAATTGTAACGTTCAGGGCCCTCTAATGACGATAGAACACTCAAATTGCGTCGAGATTCGATACGTCGTCCTCCAGCCGACTTGTCTCCAAGGGGATATTGCTGCCTCGGGCACCATATGGTCCGTCTCCTGTGAGTCTAGATTTTCGAATCCGACTCAAAACTTGTAGTTACTTGTAACGTTCAGGGCATCCTAATGACGATGTAACACTCAAATTACGTCGAGATTCAATTCATCGTCCACCCGCCGACTTGTCTCCAACGGGTTATTGCTGACTCGGGCACCATGTGGTCCGTCTCCTGTGAGTGCAGAATATCGAATCCGACGCAAAAAAGATACCTAATTGTAACGTTCAGGGCCTCCTAATGACGAAGGAACACTCAAATTGCGTCGAAATTCAATACATCGTCCTCCAGCCGACTTGTGTGCTAGGGGATATCGCTGCCTCGGGCACCTTATCGTCGTTCCTCTGTGAGTTTAGATTTTCGAATCCGGCGCATAACTAATAGTTAATTGTAACGTTCAGGGCCTCCTAATGACGATAGAGTACTCAAATTGCGTCGAGATTCAATACGTCGTCCTCCAGCCGACATGTCTCCAAGGGAATATTGCTGCCTCGGGCACCATATGGTCCATCTCCTATGAGTCTAGATTTTCGAATCCGACTCAAACCTTGTAGTTACTTGTAACGTTCAGGGCCTCCTAATGACAATGTAACACTCAAATTACGTCGAGATTCAACACATCGTCCACCCGCCGACTTGTCTCCAAGGGGATATTGCTGCCTCGGGCACCTTATGGTCGTTCTCCTGTGAGTCTAGATTTTCGAATCCGACGCAAAACTGATGGTCAATTGTAGCGTTCATGGCCTCTTAATGACGATGGAACACTCAAATTGCATCGAGATTCAATACATCGTCCTCCAGCCGACTTGTCTCCAAGGGTCTATTGCTGCCTCGGGCAACTTATGGTTATGAGTGAGTCTAGATTTTCGGATTCGACGCATAACTGATAGTTAATTGTAACGTTCAGCGCCTCCTAACGACGATAGAACACTCAAATTGCGTCGAGATTCAACACATCGTCCTCCAGCCGACTTGTCTACAAGGGTCTATTGCTGCCTCGGGCACATATCGTCGTTCTCCTGTGAGTCTAGATTTTCGAATCCGACGCGAAACTGATAGGTAATTGAGACGTTCAGGGCCTCCTAATGACGATGGAACACTCTAATTGCGTCGAGATTCAATACATCGTCCTCCAGCCGACTTGTGTGCTAGGGGATATTGCTGCCTCGTGCACCTCATCGTCGTTCCTCTGTGAGTCTAGATTTTCGAATCCGACGCATAACTAATAGTTAATTGTAACGTTCAGGGTCTCCTAATGACGATAGAACACTCAAATTGCGTCGAGATTCGATACGTCGTCCTCCAGCCGACTTGTCTCCAAGGGGATATTGCTGCCTCGGGCACCTCATGTTCCGCCTCCTGTGAGTCTAGATTTTCGAATCCGACGCAAAACTGATAGTTAATTGTAACGTTCATAGCCTCCTAATGACGATGCAACACTCAAATTGCGTCGAGATTCAATACATCGTCCTCCAGCCGACTTGTCTCCAAGGGGATATTGTTGCCTCGGGGACCTTATGGTCGTTCTCCTGTGAGTCTATATTTTCGATTCCGACACATAACTGACAGTTAATTGTAACGTTCAGGGCCTCCTAATGACGATGGAACACTCAAATTGCGTCGCGATTGAATACATCGTCCTCCAGCCGACTTCTCTCCAAGGCCAATTGCTGCCTTTGGCACCTAATGGTCTTGCTCCTGTGAGTCTAGTTTTTCGAATCCGATGCAAAACTGATGGTTAATTGTAACGTTCAGGGCCTCCGAATGACGATGGAACACTCAAATTGCGTCGCGATTCAATACATCGTCCTCCAGCCGACTTGTCTCCAAGGGTCAATTGCTGCCTTTGGCACCTAATGGTCTTGCTCCCGTGAGTCTAGATTTTCGAATCCGACGCGAAACTGATAGTTAATTGTAACGTTCAGGGCCTCCTAATGACGATGGAACACTCAAATTGCGTCGCGATTCAGTACATCTCCCTTTAGCCGACTTGTCTCCAAGCGTCCATTGCTGCCTTGGGCACCTAATGGTCTTGCTCCCGTGAGTCTAGATTTTCGAATCCGACGCGAAACTGATAGTTAATTGTAACGTTCAGGGCCTCCTAATGACGATGGAACACTCAAATTGCGTCGAGATTCGATACATCGTCCTCCAGCCGACTTGTCTACAAGGGTCTATTGCTGCCACGGGCACATATCGTCGTTCTATTGTGAGTCTAGATTTTCGAATCCGACGCGAAACTGATAGTTAATTGAGACGCTCAGGGACTCCTAATGACGATGGAACACTTAAATTGCGTCGAGATTCAATACATCGTCCTCCAGCGACTTGTGTGCTAGGGGATAATGCTGCCTCGGGCACCTTATCGTCGTTCCTCTGTGAGTCTAGATTTTTGAATCCGACGCAAAACTAATAGTTAATTGTAACTTTCAGGGCCTCCTAATGACGATAGAACACTCAAATTGCGTCGAGATTCGATACGTCGTCCTCCAGCCGACTTGTCTCCAAGGGGATATTGCTGCCTCGGGCACCATATGGTCCGTCTCCTGTGAGTCTAGATTTTCGAATCCGACTCAAAACTTGTAGTTACTTGTAACGTTCAGGATCTCCAAATGGCGATGTAACACTCAAATTACGTCGAGATTCAATTCATCGTCCACCCGCCGACTTTTCTCCAACGGGTTATTGCTGACTCGGGAACCATGTGGTCCGTCTCCTGTCAGTGCAGAATATCGAATCCGACGCAAAAAAGATACATAATTGTAACGTTCAGGGCCTCCTAATGACGAAGGAACACTCAAATTGCGTCGGAATTCAATACATCGTCCTCCAGCCGACTTGTGTGCTAGGGGATAATGCTGCCTCGGGCACCTTATCGTCGTTCCTCTGTGAGTCTAGATTTTCGAATCCGACGCAAAACTAATAGTTAATTGTAACTTTCAGGGCCTCCTAATGACGATAGAACACTCAAATTGCGTCGAGATTCGATACGTCGTCCTCCAGCCGACTTGTCTCCAAGGGGATATTGCTGCCTCGGGCACCATATGGGCCGTCTCCTGTGAGTCTAGATTTTCGAATCCGACTCAAATCTTGTAGTTATTTGTAACGTTCAGGGCCTCCTAATGACAATGTAACACTCAATTTTCGTCGAGATTCAATACATCGTGCACCCGCCGACTTGTCTCCAACGGGATATTGCTGCCTCGGGCACCATGTGGTCCGTGTCCTGTGAGTGCAGATTATCGAATACGACGCAAAAAAGATAGTTAATGTAACGTTCAGGGGCTCCTAATGACGAAGGAACACTCAAATTGCGTCGAAATTCAATACATCGTCCTCCAGCCGACTTGGCTCCATGGGTCTATTGCTACCTCGCTCACCTTATGGTCGTTCTCCTGTGAGTCCAGATTTTCGAATCCGAAGCAAAACTGATGGTTAATTGTAACGTTCATGGCCTCCAAATGACGATTGGCACTCAAATTGCGTCGAGATTCGATACATCGTCCTGTAGCCGACTTGTCCACAAGGGCATATTGCTGCCTCGGGCACCTTATGGTCCGCCTCCAGTGAGTCTAGATTTTCGAATCCGACGCAAAACTGATAGTTAATTGTAACGTTCATGGCCTCCTAATGACGATGGAACACTCAAATTGCGTCGAGATTCAATACATCGTCCTCCAGCCGACTTGTCTCCAAGGGTCTATTGCTGCCTCGGGCACCTTATGGTCGTTCTCCTGTGAGTCTAGATTTTCGAATCCGACGCAAAACTGATGGTCAATTGTAACGTTCATGGCCCCTTAATGACGATGGAACACTCTAATTGCGTCGAGATTCGATACATCGTCCTCCAGCCGACTTGTCTACAAGGGTCTATTGCTGCCTCGGGCACATATCGTCGTTCTATTGTGAGTATAGATTTTCGAATCCGACGCGAAACTGATAGTTAATTGAGACGCTCAGGGACTCCTAATGACGATGGAACACTTAAATTGCGTCGAGATTCAATACATCGTCCTCCAGCGACTTGTGTGCTAGGGGATAATGCTGCCTCGGGCACCTTATCGTCGTTCCTCTGTGAGTCTAGATTTTCGAATCCGACGCAAAACTAATAGTTCATTGTAACTTTCAGGGCCTCCTAATGACGATAGAACACTCAAATTGCGTCGAGATTCGATACGTCGTCCTCCAGCCGACTTGTCTCCAAGGGGATATTGCTGCCTCGGGCACCATATGGTCCGTCTCCTGTGAGTCTAGATTTTCGAATCCGACTCAAAACTTGTAGTTACTTGTAACGTTCAGGATCTCCAAATGACGATGTAACACTCAAATTACGTCGAGATTCAATTCATCGTCCACCCGCCGACTTTTCTCCAACGGGTTATTGCTGACTCGGGAACCATGTGGTCCGTCTCCTGTCAGTGCAGAATATCGAATCCGACGCAAAAAAGATACATAATTGTAACGTTCAGGGCCTCCTAATGACGAAGGAACACTCAAATTGCGTCGGAATTCAATACATCGTCCTCCAGCCGACTTGTGTGCTAGGGGATAATGCTGCCTCGGGCACCTTATCGTCGTTCCTCTGTGAGTCTAGATTTTCGAATCCGACGCAAAACTAATAGTTAATTGTAACTTTCAGTGCCTCCTAATGACGATAGAACAGTCAAATTGCGTCGAGATTCGATACGTCGTCCTCCAGCCGACTTGTCTCCAAGGGGATATTGCTGCCTCGGGCACCATATGGGCCGTCTCCTGTGAGTCTAGATTTTCGAATCCGACTCAAATCTTGTAGTTACTTGTAACGTTCAGGGCCTCCTAATGACAATGTAACACTCAAATTTTGTCGAGATTCGATACATCGTGCACCCGCCGACTTGTCTCCAACGGGATATTGCTGCCTCGGGCACCATGTGGTCCGTATCCTGTGAGTGCAGATTATCGAATACGACGCAAAAAAGATAGTTAATGTAACTTTCAGGGGCTCCTACTGACGAAGGAACACTCAAATTGCGTCGAAATTCAATACATCGTCCTCCAGCCGACTTGGCTCCATGGGTCTATTGCTACCTCGCTCACCTTATGGTCGTTCTCCTGTGAGTCCAGATTTTCGAATCCGAAGCAAAACTGATGGTTAATTGTAACGTTCATGGCCTCCAAATGACGATTGACACTCAAATTGCGTCGAGATTCGATACATCGTCCTGCAGCCGACTTGTCCACAAGGGCATATTGCTGCCTCGGGCACCTTATGGTCCGCCTCCAGTGAGTCTAGATTTTCGAATCCGACGCAAAACTGATAGTTAATTGTAACGTTCATGGCCTCCTAATGACGATGGAACACTCAAATTGCGTCGAGATTCAATACATCGTCCTTCAGCCGACTTGTCTCCAAGGGTCTATTGCTGCCTCGGGCACCATATGGTCGTTCTCCTGTGGGTCTAGATTTTCGGATCCGACGCATAGCTGATAGTTAATTGTAACGTTCAGCGTCTCCTAATGACGATAGAACACTCAAATTGCGTCGAGATTCAATACATCGTCTTCCAGTCGACTTGTCTATAAGGGTCTATTGCTGCCTCGGGCACCTTATGGCCGTTCTCCTGTGAGTCTAGATTTTCGAATCCGACGCAAAACTGATGGTTAATTGTAACGTTCAGGGTCTCCTAATGTTGATGGAACACTCAAATTGCGTCGAGAATAAATACATAATCCTCCAGCCGACTTGTCTCCATGGGTCTATTGCTACCTGGCTCACCTTATGGTCGTTCTCCTGTGAGTCTAGATTTTCGAATCCGACGCAAAACTGATGGTTATATGTAACATTCATGACCTCCTAATGACGATGGAACACTCAAATTGCGTCGAGATTCGATACATCGTCCTCCAGCCGACTTGTCTCCAAGGCCCAATTGCTGCCTTTGGCACCTAATGGTCTTGCTCCTGTGAGTATAGTTTTTCGAATACGACGCAAAACTGATGGTTAATTGTAACGTTCAGGGCCTCCGAATGACGATGGAACACTCAAATTGCGTCGCGATCCAATACATCGCCCTCCAGCCGACTTGTTTCCAAGGGTCAATTGCTGCCTTTGGCACCTAATCGTCTTGCTCCCGTAAGTCTAGATTTTCGAATCCGACGCGAAACTGATAGTTAATTGTATCGTTCAGGGCCTCCTAATGACGATGGAACACTCAAATTGCGTCGAGATTCTATACATCGTCCTCCAGCCGACCTGTCTCCAAGGGGATATTGCTGCCTCGGGCACCATATGGTCCGTCTCCTGTGAGTCTAGATTTTCGAATCCGACTCAAAACTTGTAGTTACTTGTAACGTTCAGGGTCTCCTAATGACGATGTAACACTCAAATTACGTCGAAATTCAATTCATCGTCCACCCGCCGACTTTTCTCCAACGGGTTATTGCTGCCTCGCGCACCATGTGGTCCGTCTCCTATGAGTGCAGATTGTCGAATCCGACGCAAAAAAGATAGTTAATTGTAACGTTCAGGGCCACCTAATGACGAAGGAACACTCAAATTGCGTCGAAATTCAATACATCGTCCTCCAGCCGACTTGTGTGCTAGGGGATGTTGCTGCCTCGGGCACCTTATCGTCGTTCCTCTGTGAGTTTAAATTTTCGAATACGACGCAAAACTAATAGTTAATTGTAACGTTCAGGGCCTCCTAATGACGATAGAGTACTCAAATTGCGTCGAGATACAATACGTCGTCCTCTAGCCGACTTGTCTCCAAGGGGATATTGCTGCCTCGGGCACCATATGGTCCATCTCCTGTGAGTCTAGATTTTCGAATCCGACTCTAAACTTGTAGTTACTTGTAACGTTCAGGGCCTCCTAATTACAATGTAACACTCAAATTACGTCGAGATTCAATACATCGTCCACCCGCCGACTTGTCTCCAACGGCATATTGCTGCCTCGGGCACCATGTGGTCCGAATCCTGTGAGTGCAGATTATCGAATACGACGCAAAAGAGATAGTTAATTGTAACGTTCAGGGCCTCCTAATGACGAAGGAACACTCAAATTGCGTCGAAATTTAAAATATCGTCCTCCAGCCGACTTGCCTCCAAGGGGATATTGCTGCCTTGGGCACCTAATGGTCGTTCTGCTGTGAGTCTATATTTTCGATTCCGACACATAACTGATAGTTAATTGTAACGTTCAGGGCCTCCTAATGACGATGGAACACTCAAATTGCGTCGCGATTCAGTACATCGTCCTCCAGCCGACTTGTCTACAAGGGTCTATTGCTGCCTCGGGCACATATCGTAGTTCTCCTGTGAGTCTAGATTTTCGAATCCGACGAGAGACTGATAGTTAATTGAGACGGTCAGGGCCTCCAAATGACGATGGAACACTCAAATTGCGTCGAGATTCAATACATCGTCCTCCAGCCGACTTGTCTCCAAGGGGATATTGCTGCCTCGGGCACCTTATGGTAGTTCTCCTGTGAGTCTAGATTTTCGAATCCGACGCAAAACTGATGGTCAATTGTAACGTTCATGGCCTCTTAATGACGATGGAACACTCAAATTGCATCGAGAGTCAATACATCGTCCTCCAGCCGACTTGTCTCCAAGGGTCTATTGCTGCTTCGGGCACCTTATGGTTATTCTCCTGTGAGTCTAGATTTTCGGATCCGACGCATAACTGATAGTTAATTGTAACGTTCAGCGCCTCTTAATGACGATAGAACACTCAAATTGCGTCGAGATTCAATACATCGTCCTCCAGCCGATTTGCCTCCGAGGGGATATTGCTGCCTTGGGCACCTAATGGTCGTTCTGCTGTGAGTCAATATTTTCGATTCCGACACATAACTGATACTTAATTGTAACGTTCAGGGCCTCCTAATGACGATGGAACACTCAAATTGCGTCGCGATTCAGTACATCGTCCTCCAGCCGACTTGTCTACAAGGGTCTATTGCTGCCTCGGGCACATATCGTAGTTCTCCTGTGAGTCTAGATTTTCGAATCCGACGAGAAACTGATAGTTAATTGAGACGGTCAGGGCCTCCTAATGACGATGGAACACTCAAATTGCGTCGAGATTCAATACATCGTCCTCCAGACGACTTGTGTGCTAGGGGATATTGCTGCCTCGAACACCTTATCGTCGTTCCTCTGTGAGTCTAGATTTTCGAATCCGACGCAAAAGTAATAGTTAATTGTAACGTTCAGGGCCTCCTAATGACGATAGATCACTCAAATTGCGTCGAGATTCGATACGTCGTCTTTCATCCGACTTGTCTCCAAGGGGATATTGCTGCCTCGGGCACCATATGGTCCGTCTCCTGTGAGTCTAGATTTTCGAATCCGACTCAAAACTTGTAGTTACTTGTAACGTTCAGGGTCTCCTAATGACGATGTAACACTCAAATTACGTCGAGATTCAATTCATCGTCCACCCGCCGACTTGTCTCCAACGGGTTATTGCTGACTCGGGCACCATGTGGTCCGTCTCCTGTGAGTGCTGAATATCGAATCCGCCGCAAAAAAGATACCTAATTGTAACGTTCAGGGCCTCCTAATGACGAAGGAACAATCAAATTGCGTCGAAATTCAATACATCGTCCTCCAGCCGACTTATGTGCTAGGGGATATAGCTGCCTCGGGCACCTTATCGTCATACCTCTGTGGGTGTAGATTTTGGAATCCGGCGCATAACTAATAGTTAATTGTAACGTTCAGGGCCTCCTAATGATGATAGAGTACTCAAATTGCGTCGAGATTAAATACATCATCCTTCAGCCGACTTGACTCCAAGGGGATATTGCTGCCTCGGGCACCTTATGGTCGTTCTCCTGTGAGTCTAGATTTTCGAATCCGACGCAAAACTGAAGGTTAATTGTAACGTTCAGGGCCTCCTAATGATGATGGAACACTCAAATTGCGTCGAGATCAAATACATAGTCCTCCAACCGACTTGTCTCCATGGGTCTATTGCTACTTTGCTCACCTTATGGTCGTTTTCCTGTGAGTCTAGATTTTCGAATCCGACGCAATACTGATGGTTAAATGTAACATTCATGACCTCCTAATGACGATGGAACACTCAAATTGCGTCGAGATTCAATACATCGTCCTCCAGCCGACTTGCCTCCAAGGGGATATTGCTGCCTCGGGCACCTAATGGTCGTTCTGCTGTGAGTCTATATTTTCGATTCCGAGACATAACTGATAGTTAATTGTAACGTTCAGGGCCTCCTAATGACGATGGAACACTCAAATTGCGTCGCGATTCAGTACATCGTCCTCCAGCCGACTTGTCTCCAAGCGTCCATTGCTGCCTCGAGCACCTAATGGTCGTTCTCCTGTGAGTCTATATTTTCGATTCCGACACATAACTGACAGCTAATTGTAACGTTCAGGGCCTCCTAATGACGATGGAACACTCAAATTGCGTCGCGATTCAATACATCGTCCTCCAGCCGACTTCTCTGCAAGGCTAAATTGCTGCCTTTGGCACCTAATGGTCTTGCTCCTGTGAGTCTAGTTTTTCTAATCCGACGCAAAACTGATGGTTAATTGTAACGTTCAGGGCCTCCGAATGACGATGGAACACTCAAATTGCGTCGCGATTCAATACATCGTCCTCCAGCCGACTTGTCTCCAAGGGGATGTTGCTGCCTCGGGCACCTTATGGTCGTTCTCCTGTGAGTCTAGATTTTCGAATCCGACGCAAAACTGATGGTCAATTGTAACGTTCATGGCCTCTTAATGACGATGGAACACTCAAATTGCGTCGAGATTCAATACATCGTCCTCCAGCCGACTTGTCTCCAAGGGTCAATTGCTGAATCGGGCACCTTATGGTTGTTCTCTTGTGAGTCTAGATTTTCGGATCCGACGCATAACTGATAGTTAATTGTAACGTTCAGCGCCTCCTAATGACTATAGAACACTCAAATTGCGTCGAGATTGAATACATCGTCTTCCAGCCGACTTGTCTAAAAGGGTCTATTGCTGCCTCGGGCACATATCTTCGTTCTCCTGAGAGTCTAGATTTTCGTATCCGACGCGAAACTGATAGTTAAATGTAACGTTCAGGGCCTCCTAATGACGATGGAACACTCAAATTGCGTCGAGATTCAATACATCGTCCTCCAGCCGACTTGTGTGCTAGGGGATATTGCTGCCTCGGGCACCTTATCGTCGTTCCTCTGTGAGTCCTGATTTTCGAATCCGACGCAATACTAATAGTTAATAGTAACGTTCAGGGCCTCCTAATGACGAAGGACCACTCAAATTGCGTCGAAATTCAATACATCGTCCTCCAGCCGACTTGTGTGCTAGGGGATATTGCTGCCTCGGGCACCTTATCGTCGTTCCTCTGTGAGTTTAGATTTTCGAATACGACGCAAAACTAATAGTTAATTGTAACGTTCAGGGCCTCCTAATGACGATAGAGTACTCAAATTGCGTCGAGATTCAATACGTCGTCCTCCAGCCGACTTGTCTCCAAGGGGATATTGCTGCCTCGGGCACCATATGGTCCATCTCCTGTGAGTCTAGATTTTCGAATCCGACACTAAACTTGTAGTTACTTATAACGTTCAGGGCCTCCTAATGACGATGTAACACTCAAATTACGTCGAGATTGAATTCATAGTCCACCCGCCCACTTGTCTCCAACAGGATATTGCTGCCTCGGGCACCATGTGGTCCGTATCCAGTGAGTGCAGATTATCGAATCCGACGCAAGAAAGATAATTAATTGTAACGTTCAGGGCCTCCTAATGACGAAGGAACACTCAAATTGCGTCGAGATTCAATACATCGTCCTCCAGTCGGCTTCTCTCCAAGGCTCATTTCCTGCCTTTGGCACGTAATGGTCTTGCTCCCATGAGTCTAGATTTTCGAATCCGTCGCGAAACTGATAGTTAATTGTAACGTTCAGGGCCTCCTAATGACGATAGAGTACTCTAATTGCGTCGAGATCCAATACGTCGTCCTCCAGGCGACTTGTCTCCAAGGGGATATTGCTGCCTCGGGCACCATATGGTCCATCTCCTGTGAGTCTAGATTTTCGAATCCGACTCTAAACTTGTAGTTACTTGTAACGTTCAGGGCCTCCTAATGACGATGTAACACTCAAATTACGTCGCGATTCAATACATCGTCCACCCGCCCACTTGTCTCCAACGGGATATTGCTGCCTCGGGCACCATGTGGTCCGTATCCTGTGAGTGCAGATTATCGAATCCGACGCAAAAAAGATAGTTAATTGTAGCGTTCAGGGCCTCCTAATGACGAAGGAACACTCAAATTGCGTCGAAATTCAATACATCGTCCTCCAGCCGACTTGTCTCCGTGGGTCTATTGCTACCTCGCCCACCTTATGGTCGTTCGCCTGTGAGTCTAGATTCACGAAACCGACGCAAAACTGATGGTTAATTGTAACGTTCAGGGCCTCCTAATGACGATGGAACACTCAAATTGCGTCGAGATTCAATACATCGGCCTCCAGCCGACTTCTCTCCAAGGGGATATTGCTGTCTCGGGCACAATATGATCCCTCTCCTGTGAGTCTAGATTTTCGAATCCGACGCAAAAATGATAGTTAATTGTAACGTTCGGGGCATTGTAATGACGATAGAACACTCAAATTGCGTCGAGATTCAATACATCGGCCTCCAGCCGACTTGTCTCCAAGGGTCTGTTGCTGCCTCGGGCACCTTATGGTCGTTCTCCTGTGAGTTTAGATTATCGAATCCGACGCAAAAATGATAGCTAATTGTAACGTTTAGGGCCTTCTTATGACGATGGAACACTCAAATTGCGTCGAGATTCAATACGTCATCCTCCAGCCGACTTGTGTGCTAGGGGATAATGCTGCCTCGGGCACCTTATCGTCGTTCCTCTGTGAGTCTCGATTTTCCAATCCGACGCAAAACTAATAGTTAATTGTAACGTTCAGGGCCTCCTAATGACGATAATACACACAAATTGCGTCGAGATTCAATACGTCGTCCTCCAGCCCACTTGTCTCCAAGGGGATATTGCTGCCTCGGGCACCATATGGTCCATCTCCTATGAGTCTAGATTTTCGAATCTGACTCAAAACTTGTAGTTACTTGTAACGTTCAGGGCCTCCTAATGACGATGTAACACTCAAATTACGTCGAGATTCAATACATCGTCCACCCGCCGACTTGTCTCCAACGGGATATTGCTGCCTCGGGCACCATGTGGTCCGTATCCTGTGAGTGCAGATTATCGAATCCGACGCAAAAAAGATAGTTAATTGTAACGTTCTGGGCCTCCTAATGTCGGAGGAACACTCAAATTGCGTCGAGATTCGATACATCGTCCTCCAGCCGACTTGTCTACAAGGGGATATTGCTGCCTCGGGCACCTTATGGTCCGGCTCCTGTTAGTCTAGATTTCGGATCCGAAGCGAAACTGATAGTTAATTGTAACGCTCAGGGCCTCCTAATGACGATGGAACACTCAAATTGCGTCGAGATTCAATACATCGTCCTCCAGCCGACGTGTCTAAGGGGATATTGCTGCCTCGGGCACCTTATGGTCGTTCTCCTGTGGGTCTAGATTTTCGGATCCGACGCATAACTGATAGTTAATTGTAACGTTCAGCATCTCCTAATGACGATAGAACACTCAAATTGCGTCGAGATTCAATACATAGTCTTCCAGCCGACTTGTCTACAAGGGTCTATTGCGGCCTCGGGCACATATCGTCGTTCTCCTGTGAGTCTAAATTTTCGAATCCGACGCGAAAGTGATAGTTAATTGTAACGTTCATGGCCTCCTAATGGCGATGGAACACTCAAATGGCGTCGAGATTCAGTACATCATCCTCCAGCCGACTTGTCTCCAAGGTGATATTGCTGCCTCGGGCACCTTATGGTCGTTCTCCTGTGAGTCTAGATTTTCGAATCCGACGCAAAACTAATAGTTAATTGTAACGTTCATGGCCTCCTAATGATGATGGCACACTCAAATTGCGTCGAGATAAAATACATAGTCCCCCAGCCGACTTGTCTCCATGGGTCTATTGCTACCTCGCTTACCTTATGGTCGTTCTCCTGCTAGTCTAGATTTTCAAATCCGACGCAAAACTGATGGTTAAATGTAACATTCATGACCTGCTAATGACGATGGAACACTCATATTGCGTCGAGATTCAATACATCGTCCTCCAGCCGACTTGTCTCCAAGGGGATATTGCTGCCTCAAGCACAATATTGGTCCGTCTCCTGTGAGTAGATTTTCGAATCCGACGCAAAACTTGTAGTTAATTGTAACGTTCAGGGCCTCCTAATGACGATGGAAAACTCAAATTGCGTCGAGATCCAATACATCGTCCTCCCGCCGACTTGTCTCCAACAGGATATTGCTGCCACGGGTACCATGTCGTCCGTCTCCTGTGAGGCTAGATTTTCGAATCCGACGCGAAACTCATAGTTAATTGTAACGTTCAAGGCCTCCTAATGACGGTGGAACACTCAAATTGCGTCGAGATTCAATACATCGTCCTCCAGCCGACTTGTCTACAAGGGGATATTGCTGCCTCGGGCACCATATGGTCCGTCTCCTGTGAGTCTAGATTTTCGAATCCGTCGCAAAAATGAAAGTTAATTGTAACGTTCGGGGCCTCCTAATGTCGAAGGAACACTCAAATTGCGTCGAGATTCAATACATCGTCCTCCAGCCGACTTGTCTACAAGGGGATATTGCTGCCTCGGGCACCTTATGGTCCGGCTCCTGTTAGTCTAGATTTCGGATCCGAAGCGAAACTGATAGTTAATTGTAACGTTCAGGGCCTCCTAATGACGATGGAACACTCAACTTGCGTCGAGATTCAATACATCGTCCTCCAGCCGACGTGCCTACAAGGGGATATTGCTGCCTCGGGCACCTTATGGTCGTTCTCCTGTGGGTCTAGATTTTCGGATCCGACGCATAACTGATAGTTAATTGTAACGTTCAGCATCTCCTAATGACGATATAACACTCAAATTGCGTCGAGATTCAATACATCGTCTTCCAGCCGACTTGTCTACAAGGGTCTATTGCGGCCACGGGCACATATCGTCGTTCTCCTGTGAGACTAAATTTTCGAATCCGACGCGGAAGTGATAGTTAATTGTAACGTTCATGGCCTCCTAATGGCGATGGAACACTCAAATTGCGTCGAGATTCAGTACATCATCCTCCAGCCGACTTGTCACCAAGGTGATATTGCTGCCTCGGGCACCTTATGGGCGTTCTCCTGTGAGTCTAGATTTTCGAATCCGACGCAAAACTAATAGTTAATTGTAACGTTCATGGCCTCCTAATGATGATGGCACACTCAAATTGCGTCGAGATAAAATACATAGTCCTCCAGCCGACTTGTCTCCATGGGTCTATTGCTACCTCGCTTACCTTATGGTCGTTCTCATGCTAGTCTAGATTTTCAAATCCGACGCAAAACTGATGGTTAAATGTAACATTCATGACCTGCTAATGACGATGGAACACTCAAATTGCGTCGAGATTCAATACATCGTCCTCCCGCCGACTTGTCTCCAACAGGATATTGCTGCCACGGGTACCATGTGGTCCGTCTCCTGTGAGGCTAGATTTTCGAATCCGACGCGAAACTGATAGTTAATTGTAACGTTCAGGGCCTCCTAATGACGGTGGAACACTCAAATTGCGTCGAGATAAAATACATCGTCCTCCAGCCGACTTGTCTCCATGGGTCTATTACTGCCTCGGGCACCTTATGGTCCTGCTCCTGTTAGTCTAGATTTTCGAATCCGACGCGAAACTCATAGTTAATTGTAACGTTCAGGGCCTCCTAATGACGGTGGAACACTCAACTTGCGTCGAGATTCAATACATCGTCTTCCAGCCGACTTGTCTCCAAGGGTCTATTGCTGCCTCGGGCACATTATGGTCGTCCTCCTGTGGGTCTAGATTTTGGGATCCGACGCATAACTGTTAGTTAATTGTAACGCTCAGCGTCTCCTAATGACGATAGAACACTCAAATTGCGTCGAGATTCAATACATTGTCTTCCAGCCGACTTGTCTACAAGGGTCTATTGCTGCCCCGGACACATATCGTCGTTCTCCGGTGACTCTACATTTTCGAATCCGACGCGAAACTGATAGATAATTGTAATGTTCATGGCCACCTAATGACGATGGAACACTCAAATTGCGTCGAGATTCAATACATCATCCTCCAGCCGACTTGTCTCCAAGGGGATATTGCTGCCTCGGGCACCTTATGGTCGTTCTCCTGTGAGTCTAGATTTTCGATTCCGACACACGACTGATAGTTAATTGTAACGTTCAGGGCCTCCTAATGACGATGGATCACTCAAATTGCGTCGCGATTCAATACATCGACCTCCAGCCGACTTCTCTCCAAGGCTCAATTGCTGCCTTTGGCACCTAATGGTCTTGCTCCTGTGAGTCTAGTTTTTCGAATCCGACGCAAAACTGATGGTTAATTGTAACGTTCAGGGCCTCCGAATGACGATGGAAATCTCAAATTGCGTCGCGATTCAATACATCGTCCTCCAGCCGACTTGTCTCCAAGGGTCATTTGCTGCCTTTGGCACCTAATGGTCTTGCTCCTGTGAGTCTAGTTTTTCGAATCCGACCCCAAACTGATGGTTAATTGTAACGTTCAGGGCCTCCGAATGACGATGGAACTCTCAAATTGCGTCGCGATTCAATACATCGTCCTCCAGCCGACTTGTCTCCAAGGGTCATTTGCTGCCTTTGGCACCTAATGGTCTTGCTCCTGTGAGTCTAGATTTGCGAATCCGACGCGAAAGTGATAGTTAATTGTAACGTTCAGGGCCTCCTCATGACGATGTAACACTCAATTTGCGTCGATATTCAATACATCGTCCTCCAGCCGACTTGTCTCCTTGGGTCTATTGCTACCTTGCTCACCTTATGGTCGTTCTCCTGTGAGTCTATATTCTCGAATCCGACGCAAAATTGATGGTTAATTGTAACGTTCAGGGCCTCCTAATGACGATGGAACACACAAATTGCGTCGCGATTCAATACATTGTCCTCCAGCCGACTTCTCTCCAAGGCTCAATTGCTGCCTTTGGCACCTAATAGTCTTGCTCCTGTGAGTCTAGTTTTTCGAATCCGACGCGAAACTGATAGTTAATTGTAACGTTCAGGGCCTCCTAATGACGATGGAACACTCAAATTGCGTCGACATTCAATACATCGTCCTCCAGCCGACTTGTTTCCAAGGGGATATTGCTGCCTCGGGCACCTTATGTTCGTTCTCCTGTGAGTCTAGATTTTCGAATCCGACGCAAAACTGATGGTCAATTGTAACGCTCATGGCCTCTTAATGACGAAGGAACACTCAAATTGCGTCGAAATTCAATACATCGTCCTCCAGCCGACTTGTCTCCATGGGTCTATTGCTACCTCGCTCACCTTATGGTCGTTCTCCTGTGAGTCTAGATTTTCGAATCCGACGCAAAACTGATGGTAAATTGTAACGTTCATGGCCTCCTAATGACGATGGAACACTCAAATTGCGTCGAGATTCAATACATCGTCCTCCAGCCGACTTGTCTCCAAGGGGATATTGCTGCCTCGCGCACCATGTGGTCCGTCTCCTGTGAGTCTAGATTTTCGAATCCGACGCAAAAGTGATAGTTAATTGAAACGTTCAGGGCCTCCTAATGACGAATGAACACTCAAATTGCGTCGAGATTCTATACGTCGTCCTCCAGACGACTTGTCTGCATCTGGATATTGCTGCCTCGGGTACCATGTGGTCCGTCTCCTGCGAGTCTAGATTTTCGAATCCGTCGCAAAAATGTAAGTTAATTGTAACGTTCAGGGCCTCCTAATGTCGAAGGAACACTAAAATTGCGTCGAGATTCAATACATCGTCCTCCAGCCGACTTGTGTACAAGGGGATATTGCTGCCTCGGGCACCATATGGTCCGCCTCCTATTAGTCTAGATTTTCGAATCCGACGCGAAACTGATAGTTAATTGTAACGTTCGGGGCCTCCTAATGACGATGGAACACTCAAATTGCGTCGAGATTCAATACATCGTCCTCCAGCCGACTTGTCTCCAAGGGTCTATTGCTGCCTCGGGCACATTATGGTCGTCCTCCTGTGGGTCTAGATTTTGGGATACGACGCATAACTGTTAGTTAATTGTAACGCTCAGCGTCTCCTAATGACGATAGAACACTCAAATTGCGTCGAGATTCAATACATTGTCTTCCAGCCGACTTGTCTACAAGGGTCTATTGCTGCCTCGGACACATATCGTCGTTCTCCGGTGAGTCTACATTTTCGAATCCGACGCGAAACTGATAGATAATTGTAACGTTCATGGCCACCTAATGACGATGGAACACTCAAATTGCGTCGAGATTCAATACAACATCCTCCAGCCGACTTGTCTCCAAGGGGATATTGCTGCCTCGGGCACCTTATGGTCGTTCTCCTGTGAGTCTAGATTTTCGATTCCGACACACAACTGATAGTTAATTGTAACGTTCAGGGCCTCCTAATGACGATGGATCACTCAAATTGCGTCGCGATTCAATACATCGTCCTCCAGCCGACTTCTCTCGAAGGCTCAATTGCTGTCTTTGGCACCTAATGGTCTTGCTCCTGTGAGTCTAGTTTTTCGAATCCGACGCAAAACTGATGGTTAATTGTAACGTTCAGGGCCTCCGAATGACGATGGAACTCTCAAATTGCGTCGCGATTCAATACATCATCCTCCAGCCGACTTGTCTCCAAGGGTCATTTGCTGCCTTTGGCACCTAATGGTCTCGCTCCTGTGAGTCTAGATTTGCGAATCCGACGCGAAAGTGATAGTTAATTGTAACGTTCAGGGCCTCCTCATGACGATGTAACACTCAATTTGCGTCGATATTCAATACATCGTCCTCTAGCCGACTTGTCTCCTTGGGTCTATTGCTACCTTGCTCACCTTATGGTCGTTCTCCTGTGAGGCTATATTCCCGAATCCGACGCAAAATTGATGGTTAATTGTGACGTTCAGGGCCTCCTAATGACGATGGAACACACAAATTGCGTCGCGATTCAATACATTGTCCTCCAGCCGACTTCTCTCCAAGGCTCAATTGCTGCCTTTGGCACCTAATAGTCTTGCTCCTGTGAGTCTAGTTTTTCGAATCCGACGCGGAACTGATGGTTAATTGTAACGTTCATGGCCTCCTAATGACGATGGAACACTCAAATTGCGTCGAGATTCAATACATCGTCCTCCAGCCGACTTGTCTCCAAGGGGATATTGCTGCCTCGCGCTCCATGTGTTCCGTCTCCTGTGAGTCTAGATTTTCGAATCCGACGCAAAAGTGATAGTTAATTGAAACGATCAGGGCCTCCTAATGACGAATGAACACTCAAATTGCGTCGAGATTCTATACGTCGTCCTCCAGACGACTTGTCTGCATCTGGATATTGCTGCCTCAGGTACCATGTGGTCCGTCTCCTGTGAGTCTAGATTTTCGAATCCGTCGCAAAAATGTAAGTTAATTGTAACGTTCAGGGCCTCCTAATGTCGAAGGAACACTAAAATTGCGTCGAGATTCAATACATCGTCCTCCAGCCGACTTGTCTACAAGAGGATATTGCTGCCTCGGGCACCATATGGTCCGCCTCCTATTAGTCTAGATTTTCGAATCCGACGCGAAACTGATAGTTAATTGTAACGTTCAGGGCCTCCTAATGACGATGGAACACTCAAATTGCGTCGACATTCAATACATCGTCCTCCAGCCGACTTGTTTCCAAGGGGATATTGCTGCCTCGGGCACCTTATGTTCGTTCTCCTGTGAGTCTAGATTTTCGAATCCGACGCAAAACTGATGGTCAATTGTAACGCTCATGGCCTCTTAATGACGAAGGAACACTCAAACTGCGTCGAAATTCAATACTTCGTCCTTAAGTCGACTTGTCTCCATGGGTCTATTGCTACCTCGCTCACCTTATGGTCGTTCTCCTGTGAGTCTAGATTTTCGAATCCGACGCAAAACTGATGGTTAATTGTAACGTTCATGGCCTCCTAATGACGATGGAACACTCAAATTGCGTCGAGATTCAATACATCGTCCTCCAGCCGACTTGTCTCCAAGGGGATATTGCTGCCTCGCGCACCATGTGGTCCGTCTCCTGTGAGTCTAGATTTTCGAATACGACGCAAAAGTGATAGTTAATTGAAACGTTCAGGGCCTCCTAATGACGATGGATCACTCAAATTGCGTCGCGATTCAATACATCGTCCTCCAGCCGACTTCTCTCCAAGGCTCAATTGCTGCCTTTGGCACCTAATGGTCTTGCTCCTGTGAGTCTAGTTTTTCGAATCTGACGCAAAACTGATGCTTAATTGTAACGTTCAGGGCCTCCGAATGACGATGGATTTCTCAAATTGCGTCGCGATTCAACACATCGTCCTCCAGCCGACTTGTCTCCAAGGGTCATTTGCTGCCTTTGGCACCTAATGGTCTTGCTCCTGTGAGTCTAGTTTTTCGAATCCGACGCAAAACTGATGGTTAATTGTAGCGTTCAGGGCCTCCGAATGACGATGGAACTCTCAAATTGCGTCGCGATTCAATACATCATCCTCCAGCCGACTTGTCTCCAAGGGTCATTTGCTGCCTTTGGCACCTAATGGTCTTGCTCCTGTGAGTCTAGATTTGCGAATCCGACGCGAAAGTGATAGTTAATTGTAACGTTCAGGGCCTCCTCATGACGATGTAACACTCAATTTGCGTCGATATTCAATACATCGTCCTCCAGCCGACTTGTCTCCTTGGGTCTATTGCTACCTTGCTCACCTTATGGTCGTTCTCCTGTGAGGCTATATTCTCGAATCCGACGCAAAATTGATGGTTAATTGTAACGTTCAGGGCCTCCTAATGACGATGGAACACACAAATTGCGTCGCGATTCGATACATTGTCCTCCAGCCGACTTCTCTCCAAGGCTCAATTGCTGCCTGTGGCACCTAATAGTCTTGCTCCTGTGAGTCTAGTTTTTCGAATCCGACGCAAAACTGATAGTTAATTGTAACGTTCAACGCCTCCTAATGACGATGGAACACTCAAATTGCGTCGACATTCAATACATCGTCCTCCAGCCGACTTGTTTCCAAGGGGATATTGCTGCCTCGGACACCTTATGTTCGTTCTCCAGTGAGTCTAGATTTTCGAATCCGACGCAAAACTGATGGTCAATTGTAACGCTCATGGCCTCTTAATGACGAAGGAACACTCAAATTGCGTCGAAATTCAATACATCGTCCTCCAGCCGACTTGTCTCCATGGGTCTATTGCTACCTCGCTCACCTTATGGTCGTTCTCCTGTGAGTCTAGATTTTCGAATCCGACGCAAAACTGATGGTTAATTGTAACGTTCATGGCCTCCTAATGACGATGGAACACTCAAATTGCGTCGAGATTCAATACATCGTCCTCCAGCCGACTTGTCTCCAAGGGGATATTGCTGCCTCGCGCACCATGTGGTCCGTCTCCTGTGAGTCTAGATTTTCGAATCCGACGCAAAAGTGATAGTTAATTGAAACGATCAGGGCCTCCTAATGACGAATGAACACTCAAATTGCGTCGAGATTCTATACGTCGTCCTCCAGACGACTTGTCTGCACCTGGATATTGCTGCCTCGGGTACCATGTGGTCCGTCTCCTGTGAGTCTAGATTTTCGAATCCGTCGCAAAAATGTAAGTTAATTGTAACGTTCAGGGCCTCCTAAGGTCGAAGGAACACTAAAATTGCGTCGAGATTCAATACATCGTCCTCCAGCCGACTTGTCTACAAGAGGATATTGCTGCCTCGGGCACCATATGGTCCGCCTCCTATTAGTCTAGATTTTCGAATCCGACGCGAAACTGATAGTTAATTGTAACGTTCAGGGCCTCCTAATGACGATGGAACACTCAAATTGCGTCGAGATTCAATACATCGTCCTCCAGCCGACTTGTCTCCAAGGGTCTATTGCTGCCTCGGGCACATTATGGTCGTCCTCCTGTGGGTCTAGATTTTCGGATCCGACGCATAACTGTTAGTTAATTGTAACGCTCAGCGTCTCCTAATGACGATAGAACACTCAAATTGCGTCGAGATTCGATACATTGTCTTCCAGCCGACTTGTCTACAAGGGTCTATTGCTGCCCCGGACACATATCGTCGTTCTCCGGTGAGTCTACATTTTCGAATCCGACGCGAAACTGATAGATAATGACGATGGAACACTCAAATTGCGTCGAGATTCAATACATCGTCCTCCAGCCGACTTGTCTCCAAGGGTCTATTGCTGCCTCGGGCACATTATGGTCGTCCTCCTGTGGGTCTAGATTTTCGGATCCGACGCATAACTGTTAGTTAATTGTAACGCTCAGCGTCTCCTAATGACGATAGAACACTCAAATTGCGTCGAGATTCAATACATTGTCTTCCAGCCGACTTGTCTACAAGGGTCTATTGCCACCTAATGACGATGGAACACTCAAATCGCGTCGAGATTCAATACATCATCCTCTAGCCGACTTGTCTCCAAGGGGATATTGCTGCATCGGGCACCTTATGGTCGTTCTCCTGTGAGTCTAGATTTTCGATTCCGACACACAACTGATAGTTAATTGTAACGTTCAGGGCCTCCTAATGACGATGGATCACTCAAATTGCGTCGCGATTCAATACATCGCCCTCCAGCCGACTTCTCTCCAAGGCTCAATTGCTGCCTTTGGTACCTAATGGTCTTGCACCTGTGAGTCTAGTTTTTCGAATCCGACGCAAAACTGATGGTTAATTGTAACGTTCAGGGCCTCCGAATGACGATGGAACTCTCAAATTGCGTCGCGATTCAATACATCGTCATCCAGCCGACTTGTTTCCAAGGGTCATTTGCTGCCTTTGGCACCTAATGGTCTTGCTCCTGTGAGTCTCAATTTGCGAATCCGACGCGAAAGTGATAGTTAATTGTAACGTTCAGGGACTCCTCATGACGATGTAACACTCAATTTGCGTCGATATTCAATACATCGTCCTCCAGCCGACTTGTCTCCTTGGGTCTATTGCTACCTTGCTCACCTTATGGTCGTTCTCCTGTGAGTCTATATTCTCGAATCCGACGCAAAAGTGATGGTTAATTGTAACGTTCAGGGCCTCCTAATGACGATGGAACACACAAATTGCGTCACGATTCAATACATTGTCCTCCAGCCGACTTCTCTCCAAGGCTCAATTGCTGCCTTCGGCACCTAATAGTCTGTCTCCTGTGAGTCTAGTTTTTCGAATCCGACGCGAAACTGATAGTTAATTGTAACGTTCAGGGCCTCCTAATGACGATGGAACACTCAAATTGCGCCGACATTCAATACATCGTCCTCCAGCCGACTTGTCTCCAAGGGGATATTGCTGCCTCGGGCACCTTATGGTCGTTTTCCTGTGAGTCTAGATTTTCGAATCCGACGCGAAACTGATGGTCAATTGTAACGCTCATGGCCTCTTAATGACGAAGGAACACTCAAATAGCGTCGAAATTCGATACATCGTCCTCCAGCCGACTTGTCTCCATGCGTCTATTGCTACCTCGCTCACCTTATGGTCGATCTCCTGTGAGTCTAGATTTTCGAATCCGACGCAAAACTGATGGTTAATTGTAACGTTCATGGCCTCCTAATGACGATGGAACAGCCAAATTGCGTCGAGATTCAATACATCGTCCTCCAGCCGACTTGTCTCCAAGGGGATATTGCTGCCTCACGCACCATGTGGTCCGTCTCCTGTGAGTCTAGATTTTCGAATCCGACTAAAAAGTGATAGTTAATTCAAACGTTCAGGGCCTCCTAATGACGAATGAACACGCAAATTGCGTCGAGATTCTATACGTCGTCCTCCAGACGACTTGTCTGCATCTGGATATTGCTGCCTCGGGTACCATGTGGTCCGTCTCCTGTGAGTCTAGATTTTCGAATCCGTCGCAAAAATGTAAGTTAATTGTAACGTTCAGGGCCTCCTAATGTCGAAGGAACACTAAAATTGCGTCGAGATTCAATACATCGTCCTCCAGCCGACTTGTCTACAGGGGGATATTGCTGCCTCGGGCACCTTATGGTCCGGCTCCTGTTAGTCTAGATTTTCGAATCCGACGCGAAACTGATAGTTATTTGTAACGTTCAGGGCCTCCTAATGACGATGGAACACTCAAATTGCGTCGAGATTCAATCCATCGTCCTCCAGCCGACGTGTCTCCAAGGGGATATTGCTTCCTCGGGCACCATATGGTAAGTCTCCTTTGAGTCTAGATTTTCGAATCCGACGCAAAACTTGTAGTTAATTGTAACGTTCAGGGCCTCCTAATGACGATGGAACACTCAAATTGCGTCGAGATCCAATACATCGACCTCTTGCCGACTTGCCTCCAACGGGACATTGCTGCCTCGGGCACCATGTGGTCCGTCTCCTGTGAGTCTAGATTTTCGAATCCGACGAAAAAGTGATAGTTAATTGAAACGTTCAGGGCCTCCTAATGACGGATGAGCACTCAAATTGCGTCGATATTCTATACGTCGTCCTCCAGACGACTTGTCTACAAGGGGATCTTGCTGCCTCGGGCAGCTTACGTTCCGCCTCCTATGAGTCTACATTTTCGAATCCGACGCAAAACTGATAGTTAATTGTAACGTTCATGGCCTGCTAATGACGATGGAACACTCAAATTGCGTCGGGATTCAATACGTCGTCCTCCAGCCGACCTGTCTCCAAGGGGATATTGCTGCCTCGGGCACCAAATGGTCCGTCTACTGTGGGTCTAGATTTTCGAATCCACGCAAAACCTGTAGTTAATTGTAACGTTCAGAGCCTCCTAATGACGATGGAACACTCATTTTGAATCAAGATTCAATACATCGTCATTCAGCCGACTTGTCTCCAACGGTCTATTGCTGCCTCGGGCACCTTATGGTCGTTCTCCTCTGAGTCTACATTTTCGAATCCGACGCAAAACTGATAGTTAATTGTAACGTTCAGGGCCTCCTAATAACGATGAAACACTGAAATAGCGTCGAGATTCAATACATCGTCCTTCAGTCGACTTGTCTCCAAGCCTCCATTGCTGCCTCGGGCACCATATTGTCCGTCTCCTGTGAGTCTAGATTTTCGAATCCGACACAAAACTTGTAGTTACTTGTAACGTTCAGGGCCTCCTAATGACGATGGAACACTCAAATTACGTCGAGATTCAATACATCGTCTACCCGCCGACTTGTCTCCAACGGGATATTGCTGCCTCGTTCACCATGTGGTCCGTCTCCTGTAAGTCTAGATTTTCGAATCCGACGCACAAATGATAGTTAATTGTAACGTTCAGGGCCCAGTATTGACGATGGAACACTCAAATTCCGTCGAGAATCAATACATCGTCCTCCAGCCGACTTGACTCCAAGGGTCTATTGCTGCCTCGGTCACCATATGGTCCAACTCCTGTGAGTCTAGAATTTCGAATCCGACGCAAAACTGATAGTTAATTGTAACGTTCAGGGCCTAGTAATGACGATGGAACACTCAAATTGCCTCGAGAGTCAATACATCGTCCACCATGCGACTTGTCTCCAGATGTCTATTGTACACTCGGGCACCTTATGGTCGTTCTCCTGTGAGTCTAGATTTTCGGATCCGACGCATAAGTGATAGTTAATTGTAACGTTCAGCGCCTCTTAATGACGATAGAACACTCAAATTGCGTCGAAATTCAATACATTGTCTTCCAGCCGACTTCTCTACAAGGGTCCTTTGCTGCCTCGGGCACATGTCGTCGTTCTCCTGGGAGTCTAGATTTTCGAATCCGACGCAAAACTAATGGTTAATTGTAACGTTCATGGCCTCCTAATGACGATGGAACACTCAAATTGCGTCGAGATTAAATACATAGTCCTTCAGCCGACTTGTCTGCATGGGTCTATTGCTACCTCGCTCACCTTATGGTCGTTCTCCTTTGAGTCTAGATTTTCGAATCCGACGCAACACTGATGGTTAATTGTAACGTTCATGGCCTCTTAATGACGATGGAACACTCAAATTGCGTCGAGATTCAATACATCGTCCTCCAGCCAACTTGTCTGCAAGGGAATATTGCTGCCTCGGGCACCTTATGGTCCGCCTCCTGTTAGTCTAGATTTTCGAATCCGACGCAATACTGATAGTTAATTGTAACGTTCATGGCCTCCTAATGACGATGGAACACTCAAATTGCGTCGAGATTCAATACATCGTCCTCCAGCCGATTTGTGTGCAAGGCGATATTGCTGCCTCGGGCATCTTATTGTCGTTCCTCTGTGAGTCTAGATTTTCAAATTCGACGCAAAACTAATAGTTAATTGTAACGTTCAGGGCCTCCTAATGACGAAGGAACACTCAAATTGCGTCGAAATTCAATACATCGTCCTCCAGGCGACTTGTCTCCATGGGTCTATTGCTACCTCGCTCACCTTATGGTCGTTCTCCTGTGAGTCTAGATTCTCGAATCCGACGCAAAACTAATGGTTAATTGTAACATTCATGGCCTCCTAATGACGATGGAACAGTCAAATTGCGTCGAGATTCAATACATCGTTCTCCTGCTGACTTGTCTCCAAGGGGATATAGCTGCCTCGGGCACATATCGTCGTTCTCCTGTGAGTCTAGATTTTCGAATCCGTCGCGAAACTGATAGTTAATTGTAACGTTCAGCGCCTCCTAATGACGATAGAACACTCAAATTGCGTCGAGATTCAATACATCGTCCTCCAGCCGACTTGTCTTCAAGGGGATATTGCTGCCTCGGGCACATATCGTCGTTCTCCTGTGAGTCTAGATTTTCGAATCCGTCGCGAAACTGATAGTTAATTGTAACGTTCAGCGCCTCCTAATGACGATAGAACACTGAAATTGCGTCGAGATTCAATACATCGTCCTCCAGCCGATTTGTCTCCAAGCGTCCATTGCTGCCTCGGGCACCTTATGTTCGTTCTCCTGTGAGTCTAGATTTTCGGATCCGACGCATAACTGATAGTTAATTGTAACGTTCAGCGCCTCCTAATGACGATAGAACACTCAAATTGCGTCGAGATTCAATACATCGTCCTCCAGCCGACTTGTCTACAAGGGCCTTTTGCTGCCTCGAGCACATATCGTCGTTCTCCTGTGAGTCTATATTTTCGAATCCGACGCGAAACTGATAATTAATTGTAACGTTCAGGGCCTCCTAATGACGATGGAACACTCAAATTGCGTCGAGATTCAATACATCGTCCTCCAGCCGTCTTGTGTGCTAGGGGATATTGCTGCCTCGGGCACTTTATGGTCGTCCCTCTGTGAGTCTAGATTTTCGAATCCGACTCAAAACTAATAGTTAATTGTAACGTTTAGGGCCCACCTAATGACGATAGAACACTCAAATTGCGTCGAGATTCAATACATCGTCCTCAAGCCGACTTGTCTACAAGGGGATATTGCTGCCTCGGGCACCTTATGGTCCGCCTCTTGTTAGTCTAGATTTTCGAATCCGACGCGAAACTGAAAGTTAATTGTAACGTTCAGGGCCTCCTAATGACGATGGAACACTCAAATTGCGTCGAGATTCAATACATCGTCCTCCATCCGACTTGTCTCCAAGGGGATATTGCTGCCTCGGGCACCATATGGTCCGTCTCCTGTAGGTCTAGAAATTCCAATCCGACGCAAAAAGGACTGCTAATTGTAACGTTCTGAGCCTCCTAATGACGATGGTACACTCAAATTGCATCAAGATTTAATACATCGTCATTCAGAAGACTTGTCTCCAACAGTATATTGCTGCCTCGGTCACCTTATTGTCGTTTTCCTCTGAGTCTAAACTTTCGAATCCGACGCAAAACTGATAGTTAATTGTAACGTTCAGGGCCTGCTAATGACGATGGAACATTCAAATTGCGTCGCGATTAAATACATCGTCCTCCAGCCGACTTCTCTCCAAGGGTCAATTGCTGCCTTTGGCACCTAATGGTCTTGCTCCTGTGAGTCTAGATTTTCGAAGCGGACGCCAAACTGATATTTAAATGTAAACTTAAGGGCCTCCTAATGACGCTGGAAAACTCAAATTGCGTCGAGATTCAATACATCGTCCTCCAGTCGACTTGTCTCCAAGGGGATATTGCTGCCTCGGGCACCACATGGTCCGTCTCCTGTGAGTCTAGATTTTCGAATCCGACGCAAAACTTGTAGTTAATTGTAAGGATCAGAGCCTCCTAATGACGATGGAGCACTCAAATTGCTTCGAGATCCAATACATCGACTTCTCGCCGACTTGTCTCCAACGGGATATTGCTGCCTCGGGCACCATGTGGTCCGTCTCCTGTGAGTCTAGATTTTCGAATCCGACGCAAACTGATAGTTTTTGTAACGTTGGGGGCCTCCTAATGTCGATGGAACACTCAAATTGCGTCAAGATTCAATACATCGTCCTCCAGCAGACTTGTCTCCATGGGTCTACTGCTATCTCGGTCACCTTATAGTCGTTCTCCTGTGAGTCTAGATTCTCGAATCCGACGCAAAACGGACTGCTAATTGAAACGTGCATGGCCTCCTATTGACGATGGAACACTCAAATTGGGTCGAGATTCAATACATCGTCCTCCAGCCGACTTGTCTCCAACGGGATATTGCTGCCTCGGGCACATATCGTCGTTCTCCTGTGAATCTACATATTCGAATCCGACGCGAAACTGATAGTTAATTGTAACGTTCAGAACCTCCTAATGACGATGGAACACTCAAATTGCGTCGAGATTCAATACAACGTCCTCCAGCCGACATCTCTCGAAGGGGATATTGCTGCCTCGGGCACCATATGGTCCGTGTCCTGTGAGTATAGAATTTCAAATCCGACACAAAACTTGTAGTTACTTGTAACGTTCATGGCCTCCTAATGACGATTGAACACTCAAATTACGTCGAGATTCAATACATCGTCTACCCGCCGACTTGTCTCCAACGGGATATTGCTGCCTCGGGCACCATATGGTCCATCTCCTGTGAGTCTAGATTTTCGAATCAGACGCAAAACTTGTAGTTTATTGTAACGATCAGGGCCTCCTAAAGACAATGGAACACTCGAATTGCGTCGAGATCCAATACATCGACTTCCCGCCGAATTGTCTCCTACGGGATATTGCTGCCTCGGGCACCATGTGGTCCGTCTCCTGTGAGTCTAGATTTTCGAATCCGAAGCAAAAGTGATAGTTAATTGAAACGTCAGGGCCTCCTAATGACAAATGAACACTCAAATTGCGTCGAGATTCTATACGTCGTCCTCCAGACGACTTGTCTACAATGGGATCTTGCTGCCTCGGGCAGCTTACGGTCCGCCTCCTGTGAGTCTAGATTTTCGAATCCGACGCAAAACGGATAGTTAATTGTAACGTTCAGGGCCTCCTAATGACGATGGAACACTCAAATTGCGTCGGGATTCAATACGTCGTCCTCCAGCCGACATGTCTCCAAGGGGATATTGCTGCCTCGGGCACCATATGGTCCGTCTACTGTGAGTCTAGATTTTCGAATCCGACGCAAAACATGTAGCTAATTGTAACGTTCAGGGCCTCCTAATGACGATGGAACACTCAAATTACGTCGAGATTCAATACATCGTTGGTCCGCCGACTTGTCTCCAACGGGATATTGCCGCCTCGGGCACCATGTGGTCCGTGTCCTGTGAGTCTACATTTTCGAATCCGACGCGAAACTGATAGTTTTTGTAACGTTGAGGGCCTCCTAATGTCGATGGAACACTCAAATTTCGTCGAGATTGAATACATCGTCCTTCAGTCGACTTGTCTCCAAGTGTCCATTGCTGCCTCGGACACCATATGGTCCGTCTCCTGTGAGTCTAGAATTTCGAATCCGACTCAAAACTTGTAGTTACTTGTAACGTTTAAGGCCTCCTAATGACGATGGAACACTCAAATTACGTCGAGATTCAATACATCGTCCTCCAGCCGACTTGTCTCCAAGGGGATATTGCTGCCTCCGGCACCTTATGGTCCGCCTCCTGTTAGTTTAGATTTACGAATCCGACGCAAAACTGATAGTTAACTGTAACGATGAAACACTCAAATTGCGTCGAGATACAATACATCGTCCTCCAGCCGACTTGTGTGCAAGGGGATATTGCTGCCTCGGGCACCTTATTGTCGTTCCTCTGTGAGTCTAGATTTTCAAAACTGACGCAAAACTATTAGTTAATTGTAACGTTCAGGGCCTCTTAATGACGAAGGAACACTCAAATTGCGTCGAAATTCATTACATCGTCCTCCAGCCGACTTGTCTCCATGGGTCTACTGCTACCTCGGTCACCTTATCTTCGATCTCCTGTGAGTCCAAATATTCCAATCCGACGCAAAACGGACTGCTAATTGTAACGTTCAGAGCCTCCTACTGATGACGGAAGACTCAAATTGCGTCGAGATTCAATACATCGTCCTCCAGCCGCTTTGTCTCCAAAGGGATATTGCTGTCTCAGGCGCCTTATGCTCCGTCTCCTGTGTGTCTAGATTTTCGAATCCGACGCAAAACTGATGGTTAATTGTAACGTTCAGGGCCACCTAATGACGATGGAACACTGAAATTGCGTCGCGATTCAATACATCGTCCTCCAGCCGACTTCACTCCAAGGCTCAATTGCTGCCTTGGGCTCCTAATGGTGTTGCTCCTGTGAGTCTAGATTTTCGAATCCGACGCAAAACTAATGGTTAATTGTAACGTTCAGGGCCTCCGAATGACGATTGAACACTCCAAATGCGTCGCGATTCAATACATCGTCCTCCAGTCGACTTGTCTCCAAGGGTCAATTGCTGCCTTTGGCACCTAATGGTCTTGCTCCCGTGAGTCTAGATTTTCGAATCCGACGCGAAACTGATAGTTAATTGTAACGATCAGGGCCTCCTAATGACGATGGAACACTCAAATTTCGTCGAGATTCAATACTTCGTCCTCCAGCCGACTTGTCTCCAAGGGGATATTGCTGCCTCGTACACCTTATGGTCGTTCTCCTTTGAGTCTAGATTTTCGAATCCGACGCAAAACTGATGGTTAATTGTAACGTTCATGGCCTCTTAATGACGATAGAACACTCAAATTGCGTCGAAATTCAATACGTCGTCCTCCAGCCGACTTGTCTCCAAGGGGATATTGCTGCCTCGGGCACCATATGGTACGTCTCCTGTAAGTCTAGATTTTCGAATCCGACTCCAAACTTGTAGTTACTTGTAACGTTCAGGGCCTCCTAATGACGATGTAACACTCAAATTACGTCGAGATTCAGAACATCGTCCACCCGCCGACTTGTCTCCAACGGGATATTGCTGCCTCGGGCACCATGTGGTCCGACTCCTGTGAGTGCAGATTATCGAATCCGACGCTAAACTGATAGTTAATTGTAACGACTCAAATTGCGTCGAGATTCAATACATCGTCCTCCATCCGACTTGTGTGCAAGGCGATATTGCTGCCTCGGGCACCTTATTGTCGTTACTCTGTGAGTCTAGATTTTCAAATCTGACGCAAAACTAATAGTTAATTGTAACGTTCAGGGCCTCCTAATGACGAAAGAACACTCAAATTGCGTAGAAATTCAATACATCGTCCTCCAGCCGACTTGTCTCCATGGGTCTATTGCTACCTCGCTCACCTTATGGTCGTTCTCCTGTGAGTCTAGATTTTCGAATCCGACGCAAAACTGATGGTTAATTGTAACATTCATGGCCTCGTAATGACGATGGAACACTCAAATTGCGTCGAGATTCAATATATCGTCCTCCAGCCGACTTGTCTCCAAGGAGATATTGCTGTCTCGGGCACATATCGTCGTTCTCCTGTGAGTCTAGATTTTCGAATCCGACGCTAAACTGATGGTGAATTGTAACGTTCATGGTCTCTTAATGACGATGGAACACTCAAATTGCGTCGAGATTCAATACATCGTCCTCCAGGCGACTTGTCTACAAGGGTCTATTGCTGCCTCGGGCACATATCGTCGTTCTCCTGTGAGTCTAGATTTTCGAATCCGACGCGAAACTGATAGTTAATTGTAACGTTCAGGGTCTCCTAATGTCGAAGGAACACTCAAATTGCGTCGAGATTCAATACATCGTCCTCCAGCCGACTTGTCTCCAAGGGGATATTGCTGCCTCGGGCACCATATGGTCTGTCTCCTGTGAGTCTAGAGTTTCGAATCCGACTCAAAACTTGTAGTTACTTGTAACGTTCAGGGCCTCCTAATGAAGATGTAACACTCAAATTACGTCGAGATTCAATACATCGTCCACCCGCCGACTTGTCTTCAACAGGATATTGCTGCCTCCGGCACCATGTGGTCCGTCTCCTGTGAGTGCAGATTATCGAATACGACGCAATAAAGATAGTTAATTGTAACTTTCAAGGCCTCCTAATGACGAAGGAACAGTCAAATTGCGTCGAAATTCAATACATCGTCCTCCAGCTGTCTTGTGCGCTAGGGGATATTGCTGCCTCGGGCACCTTATCGTCGTTCCTCTTTGAGTCTAGATTTTCGAATCCGACGCAAAACTAATAGTTAATTGTAACGCTCAGGGCCTCCAAATGACGATAGAGTACTCAAATTGCGTCGAGATTCAATACGTCGACCTCCAGCCGACTTGTCTCCAAGGGGATATTGCTGCCTCGGGCACCATATGGTCCATCTCCTGTGAGTCTAGTTTTTCGAATCCGACTCAAAACTTGTAGTTACTTGTACCGTTCAGGGCCTCCTAATGACGATGGAACACTCAAATTGCGTCGAGATTCAATACATCGTCCTCCATCCGACTTGTCTCCAAGGGGATATTGCTGCCTCGGGCACCATATGGTCCGTCTCCTGTAGGTCTAGAAATTCCAATCCGACGCAAAAAGGACTGCTAATTGTAACGTTCTGAGCCTCCTAATGACGATGGTACACTCAAATTGCATCAAGATTTAATACATCGTCATTCAGAAGACTTGTCTCCAACAGTATATTGCTGCCTCGGTCACCTTATTGTCGTTTTCCTCTGAGTCTAAATTTTCGAATCCGACGCAAAACTGATAGTTAATTGTAACGTTCAGGGCCTGCTAATGACGATGGAACATTCAAATTGCGTCGCGATTAAATACATCGTCCTCCAGCCGACTTCTCTCCATGGGTCAATTGCTGCCTTTGGCACCTAATGGTCTTGCTCCTGTGAGTCTAGATTTTCGAAGCGGACGCCAAACTGATATTTAATTGTAAACTTAAGGGCCTCCTAATGACGCTGGAAAACTCAAATTGCGTCGAGATTCAATACGTCGTCCTCCAGACGACTTGTCTCCAAGGGGATATTGCTGCCTCGGGCACCATATGGTCCGTCTCCTGTGAGTCTAGATTTTCGAATCCGACGCAAAACTTGTAGTTAATTGTAAGGATCAGAGCCTCCTAATGACGATGGAACACTCAAATTGCGTCGAGATCCAATACATCGACTTCTCGCCGACTTGTCTCCAACGGGATATTGCTGCCTCGGGCACCATGTGGTCCGTCTCCTGTGAGTCTAGATTTTCGAATCCGACGCAAACTGATAGTTTTTGTAACGTTGGGGGCCTCCTAATGTCGATGGAACACTCAAATTGCGTCAAGATTCAATACATCGTCCTCCAGCAGACTTGTCTCCATGGGTCTACTGCTATCTCGGTCACCTTATTGTCGTTCTCCTGTGAGTCTAGATTCTCGAATCCGACGCAAAACGGACTGCTAATTGAAACGTGCATGGCCTCCTATTGACGATGGAACACTCAAATTGGGTCGAGATTCAATACATCGTCCTCCAGCCGACTTGTCTCCAACGGGATATTGCTGCCTCGGGCACATATCGTCGTTCTCCTGTGAGTCTACATATTCGAATCCGACGCGAAACTGATAGTTAATTGTAACGTTCAGAACCTCCTAATGACGATGGAACACTCAAATTGCGTCGAAATTCAATACAACGTCCTCCAGCCGACATCTCTCGAAGGGGATATTGCTGCCTCGGGCACCACATGGTCCGTCTCCTGTAGGCCCAGATATTCGAATGCGACGCAAAACGGACTGCTAATTGTAACGTTCAGAGCCTCCTAATGACGATGGAACACTCATATAGAATCAAGATTCAATACATCGTCATTCAGCCGACTTGTCTCCAACGGTCTATTGCTGAGTCTACATTTTCGAATCCGACGCAAAACTGATAGTTATTGTAACGTTCAGGGCCTCCTAATGACGATGGAACACTGAAACAGCGTCGAGATTCAATACATCGTCCTTCAGTCGACTTGTCTCCAAGTGTCCATTGCTGCCTCGGGCACCATATGGTCCGTGTCCTGTGAGTATAGAATTTCAAATCCGACACAAAACTTGTAGTTACTTGTAACGTTCAGGGCCTCCTAATGACGATTGAACACTCAAATTACGTCGAGATTCAATACATCGTCTACCCGCCGACTTGTCTCCAACGGGATATTGCTGCCTCGGGCACCATATGGTCCATCTCCTGTGAGTCTAGATTTTCGAATCAGACGCAAAACTTGTAGTTTATTGTAACGATCAGGGCCTCCTAAAGACAATGGAACACTCGAATTGCGTCGAGATCGAATACATCGACTTCCCGCCGAATTGTCTCCTACGGGATATTGCTGCCTCGGGCACCATGTGGTCCGTCTCCTGTGAGTCTAGATTTTCGAATCCGAAGCAAAAGTGATAGTTAATTGAAACGTCAGGGCCTCCTAATGACAAATGAACACTCAAATTGCGTCGAGATTCTATACGTCGTCCTCCAGACGACTTGTCTACAATGGGATCTTGCTGCCTCGGGCAGCTTACGGCCCGCCTCCTGTGAGTCTAGATTTTCGAATCCGACGCAAAACGGATAGTTAATTGTAACGTTCAGGGCCTCCTAATGACGATGGAACACTCAAATTGCGTCGGGATTCAATACGTCGTCCTCCAGCCGACATGTCTCCAAGGGGATATTGCTGCCTCGGGCACCATATGGTCCGTCTACTGTGAGTCTAGATTTTCGAATCCGACGCAAAACATGTAGTTAATTGTAACGTTCAGGGCCTCCTAATGACGATGGAACACTCAAATTACGTCGAGATTCAATACATCGTTGGTCCGCCGACTTGTCTCCAACGGGATATGGCTGCCTCGGGCACCATGTGGTCCGTGTCCTGTGAGTCTACATTTTCGAATCCGACGCGAAACTGATAGTTTTTGTAACGTTGAGGGCCTCCTAATGTCGATGGAACACTCAAATTTCGTCGAGATTGAATACATCGTCCTTCAGTCGACTTGTCTCCAAGTGTCCATTGCTGCCTCGGACACCATATGGTCCGTCTCCTGTGAGTCTAGAATTTCGAATCCGACTCAAAACTTGTAGTTACTTGTAACGTTTAAGGCCTCCTAATGACGATGGAACACTCAAATTACGTCGAGATTCAATACATCGTCCTCCAACCGACTTGTCTCCAAGGGGATATTGCTGCCTCCGGCACCTTATGGTCCGCTCCTGTTAGTTTAGATTTACGAATCCGACGCAAAACTGATAGTTAATTGTAACGATGAAACACTCAAATTGCGTCGAGATACAATACATCGTCCTCCAGCCGACTTGTGTGCAAGGGGATATTGCTGCCTCGGGCACCTTATTGTCGTTCCTCTGTGAGTCTAGATTTTCAAATCTGACGCAAAACTAATAGTTAATTGTAACGTTCAGGGCCTCCTAATGACGAAGGAACACTCAAATTGCGTCGAAATTCAATACATCGTCCTCCAGCCGACTTGTCTCCATGGGTCTACTGCTACCTCGGTCACCTTACCTTCGATCTCCTGTGAGTCCAAATATTCCAATCCGACGCAAAACGGACTGCTAATTGTAACGTTCAGAGCCTCCTACTGATGACGGAAGACTCAAATTGCGTCGAGATTCAATACATCGTCCTCCAGCCGCTTTGTCTCCAAAGGGATATTGCTGTCTCAGGCGCCTTATGCTCCGTCTCCTGTGAGTCTAGATTTTCGAATCCGACGCAAAACTGATGGTTAATTGTAACGTTCAGGGCCTCCTAATGACGATGGAACACTGAAATTGCGTCGCGATTCAATACATCGTCCTCCAGCCGACTTCACTCCAAGGCTCAATTGCTGCCTTTGGCACCTAATGGTCTTGCTCCCGTGAGTCTAGATTTTCGAATCCGACGCAAAAATGATAGTTAATTGTAACGATCAGGGCCTCCTAATGACGATGGAACACTCAAATTTCGTCGAGATTCAATACTTCGTCCTCCAGCCGACTTGTCTCCAAAGGGATATTGCTGCCTCGTACACCTTATGGTCGTTCTCCTTTGAGTCTAGATTTTCGAATCCGACGCAAAACTGATGGTTAATTGTAACGTTCATGGCCTCTTAATGACGATAGAACACTCAAATTGCGTCGAAATTCAAAACGTCGTCCTCCAGCCGACTTGTCTCCAAGGGGATATTGCTGCCTCGGGCACCATATGGTACGTCTCCTGTAAGTCTAGATATTCGAATCCGACTCCAAACTTGTAGTTACTTGTAACGTTCAGGGCCTCCTAATGACGATGTAACACTCAAATTACGTCGAGATTCAGAACATCGTCCACCCGCCGACTTGTCTCCAACGGGATATTGCTGCCTCGGGCACCATGTGGTCCGACTCCTGTGAGTGCAGATTATCGAATCCGACGCTAAACTGATAGTTAATTGTAACGACTCAAATTGCGTCGAGATTCAATACATCGTCCTCCATCCGACTTGTGTGCAAGGCGATATTGCTGCCTCGGGCACCTTATTGTCGTTACTCTGTGAGTCTAGATTTTCAAATCTGACGCAAAACTAATAGTTAATTGTAACGTTCAGGGCCTCCTAATGACGAAAGAACACTCAAATTGCGTAGAAATTCAATACATCGTCCTCCAGCCGACTTGTCTCCATGGGTCTATTGCTACCTCGCTCACCTTATGGTCGTTCTCCTGTGAGTCTAGATTTTCGAATCCGACGCAAAACTGATGGTTGATTGTAACATTCATGGCCTCGTAATGACGATGGAACACTCAAATTGCGTCGAGATTCAATATATCGTCCTCCAGCCGACTTGTCTCCAAGGAGATATTGCTGTCTCGGGCACATATCGTCGTTCTCCTGTGAGTCTAGATTTTCGAATCCGACGCAAAACTGATGGTGAATTGTAACGTTCATGGTCTCTTAATGACGATGGAACACTCAAATTGCGTCGAGATTCAATACATCGTCCTCCAGGCGACTTGTCTACAAGGGTCTATTGCTGCCTCTGGCACATATCGTCGTTCTCCTGTGAGTCTAGATTTTCGAATCCGACGCGAAACTGATAGTTAATTGTAACGTTCAGGGTCTCCTAATGTCGAAGGAACACTCAAATTGCGTCGAGATTCAATACATCGTCCTCCAGCCGACTTGTCTCCAAGGGGATATTGCTGCCTCGGGCACCATATGGTCTGTCTCCTGTGAGTCTAGAGTTTCGAATCCGACTCAAAACTTGTAGTTACTTGTAACGTTCAGGGCCTCCTAATGACGATGTAACACTCAAATTACGTCGAGATTCAATACATCGTCCACCCGCCGACTTGTCTCCAACAGGATATTGCTGCCTCCGGCACCATGTGGTCCGTCTCCTGTGAGTGCAGATTATCGAATACGACGCAATAAAGATAGTTAATTGTAACTTTCAAGGCCTCCTAATGACGAAGGAACAGTCAAATTGCGTCGAAATTCAATACATCGTCCTCCAGCTGTCTTGTGTGCTGGGGGATATTGCTGCCTCGGGCACCTTATCGTCGTTCCTCTTTGAGTCTAGATTTTCGAATCCGTCGCAAAACTAATAGTTAATTGTAACGCTCAGGGCCTCCAAATGACGATAGAGTACTCAAATTGCGTCGAGATTCAATACGTCGACCTCCAGCCGACTTGTCTCCAAGGGGATATTGCTGCCTCGGGCACCATATGGTCCATCTCCTGTGAGTCTAGTTTTTCGAATCCGACTCAAAACTTGTAGTTACTTGTAACGTTCAGGGCCTCCTAATGACGATGTAATACTCAAATTACGTCGAGATTCAATACATCGTCCACCCGCCGACTTGTCTCCAACGGGATATTGCTGCCTCGGGCACCATGTGGTCCGTATCCTGTGAGTGCAGATTATCGAATCCGACGCAAAAAAGATAGTTAATTGTAACGTTCAGGGCCTCTTAATGACGTAGTTACACTGAAATTGCGTCGAAATTCAATACATCGTCCTCCAGTCGACTTGTCTCCATGGGTCTATTGCTACCTCGCTCACCTTATGGTCGTTCTCCTGTGAGTATAGATTTTCGAATCCGACGCAAAACTGATGATTAATTGTAACGTTCATGGCCTCCTAATGGCGATGGAACACTCGAATTGCGTCGAGATTCAATACATCGTCCTCCAGCTGACTTGTGTGCTAGGTGATATTGTTGCCTCGGGCACCTTATCGTCGTTCCTCTGTGAGTCTAGATTTTCGAATCCGACGCAAAACTAATAGTTAATTGTAACGTTCAAAGCCTCCTAATGACGATAGAATAATCAAATTGCGTCGAGATTCAATACGTCGTCCTCCATCCGACTTGTCTCCAAGGGGATATTGCTGCCTCGGGCAAGATATGGTCCGTCTCCTGTGAGTCTAGATTTTCGAATCCGACTCAAAACTGATGGTTAATTGTAACGTTCATGGCCTCCTAATGACGATGGAACACTCAAATTGCGTCGAGATTCAACACATCGTCCTCCAGCCGACTTGTCTAGAGGGGTCTATTGCTGCCTCGGGCACCTAATGTTCGTTCTCCTGTGAGTCTAGATTTTCGGATCCGACGCATAACTGATAGTTTATTGTAACGCTCTGCGCCTCCTAATGACGATAGAACACTCAAATTGCGTTGAGATTCAATACATCGTCCTCCAGCCGACTTGTCTCCAAGGGGATATTGCTGCTACGGGCACCATATGGTCCGTCTCCTGTGAGTCTAGAGTTTCGAATCCGACTAAAAACTTGTAGTTACTTGTAACGTTCAGGGCCTCCTAATGTCGATGTAACACTCAAATTACGTCGAGATTCAATACATCGTCCACCCGCCGACTTGTCTCCAACGTGATATTGCTGCCTCGAGCACCATGTGGTCCGCCTGCTGTGAGTGCAGATTATCGAATCCGACGCAAAAAAGATAGTTAATTGGAACGTTCAGCGCCTCCTAATGACGAAGGAACACTCAAATTGCGTCGAAATTCAATACATCGTCCTCCAGCCGACTTGTGTGCTAGGGGACATTGCTGCCTCGGCCACGTTATCGTCGTTCCTCTGTGAGTCTAGATTTTCGAATCCGACGCAAAACTAATAGTTAATTGTAACGTTCAGGGCCTCCTAATGACGATAGAGTACTGAAATTGCGTCGAGATTCAATACGTCGTCCTCCAGCCGACTTGTCCACAATGGGATATTGCTGCCTCGGGCACCTTATGGTCCGCCTCCTGTGAGTCTAGATTTTCGAATCCGACGCAAAACTGATAGTTAATTGTAACGTTCATGGCCTCCTAATGACGATGGAACACTCAAATTGCGTCGAGATTCAATACATCGTCCTCCAGCTGACTTGTATGCTAGGGGATATTGTTGCCTCGGGCACCTTATCGTCGTTCCTCTGTGAGTCTAGATTCTCGAATCCGACGCAAAACTAATAGTTAATTGTAACGCTCAAAGCCTCCTAATGATGATAGAATACTCAAATTGCTTCGAGATTTAATACGTCGTCCTCCAGCCGACTTGTCTCCAAGGGGATATTGCTGCCTCGGGCACCATATGGCCCGTCTCCTGTGAGTCTAGATTTTCGAATCCGACTCAAAACTTGTAGTTACTTGTAACGTTCAGGGCCTCCTAATGACGATGTAACACACTAATTACGTCGAGATTCAAAACATCGTCCACCCACCGACTTGTCTCCAACGGGATACTGCCCCCTCGGGCTCCATGTGGTCAGTCTCCTGTGAGTCTAGATTTTCGAATCCGACGCAAAAATGATAGTTACTTCTAACGTTCAGGGCCTCCTAATGTCGAAGGAACACCCAAATTGCGTCGAGATTCAATACATCATCCTCCAGCCGACTTGTCTCCAAGGATCTATTGCTGCCTCGGGCACCTTATGGTCGTTCTCCTGTGAGTCTAGATTTGCGGATACGACGCATAACTGATAGTTAATTGTAACGTTCAGCGACTCCTAATGACGATAGAACACTCAAATTGCGTCGAGATTAAATACATCGTCCTCCAGTCGACTTGTCTACAAGGGGATAATGCTGCCTTGGGCACATTATGGTCCGCCTCCTGTTAGTCTAGATTTTCGAATCCGACGCAAAACTGATAGTTAATTGTAACGTTCATGGCCTCCTAATGACGATGGAACACTCAAATTGCGTCGAGATTCACTACATCGTCCTCCAGCCGACTTCTCTCCAAGCGTCCATTGCTGCCACGGGCACCTTATGGTCGTTCTCCTGTGAGTCTATATTCTCGATTCCGACACATAACTGATACTTATATGTAACGATCAGGGCCTCCTAATGACGATGGAACACTCAAATTGCGTCGAGATTCAATACATCGTCCTCCAGCCGACTTGTCTCCAAGGGGAAATGGTCCGTCTCCTGTGAGTCTAGATTTTCGAATCCGACTCAAAACTGATGGTTAATTGTTACGTTCATGGCCTCCTAATGACGATGGAACACTCAAATTGCGTCGAGATTCAATACATCGTCCTCCATCCGACTTGTCTCCAAGGGGATATTGCTGCCTCGGGCACCATATGGTCCGTCTCCTGTAGGTCTAGAAATTCCAATCCGACGCAAAAAGGACTGCTAATTGTAACGTTCTGAGCCTCCTAATGACGATGGTACACTCAAATTGCATCAAGATTTAATACATCGTCATTCAGAAGACTTGTCTCCAACAGTATATTGCTGCCTCGGTCACCTTATTGTCGTTTTCCTCTGAGTCTAAACTTTCGAATCCGACGCAAAACTGATAGTTAATTGTAACGTTCAGGGCCTGCTAATGACGATGGAACATTCAAATTGCGTCGCGATTAAATACATCGTCCTCCAGCCGACTTCTCTCCATGGGTCAATTGCTGCCTTTGGCACCTAATGGTCTTGCTCCTGTGAGTCTAGATTTTCGAAGCGGACGCCAAACTGATATTTAATTGTAAACTTAAGGGCCTCCTAATGACGCTGGAAAACTCAAATTGCGTCGAGATTCAATACATCGTCCTCCAGACGACTTGTCTCCAAGGGGATATTGCTGCCTCGGGCACCATATGGTCCGTCTCCTGTGAGTCTAGATTTTCGAATCCGACGCAAAACTTGTAGTTAATTGTAAGGATCAGAGCCTCCTAATGACGATGGAACACTCAAATTGCGTCGAGATCCAATACATCGACTTCTCGCCGACTTGTCTCCAACGGGATATTGCTGCCTCGGGCACCATGTGGTCCGTCTCCTGTGAGTCTAGATTTTCGAATCCGACGCAAACTGATAGTTTTTGTAACGTTGGGGGCCTCCTAATGTCGATGGAACACTCAAATTGCGTCAAGATTCAATACATCGTCCTCCAGCAGACTTGTCTCCATGGGTCTACTGCTATCTCGGTCACCTTATTGTCGTTCTCCTGTGAGTCTAGATTCTCGAATCCGACGCAAAACGGACTGCTAATTGAAACGTGCATGGCCTCCTATTGACGATGGAACACTCAAATTGGGTCGAGATTCAATACATCGTCCTCCAGCCGACTTGTCTCCAACGGGATATTGCTGCCTCGGGCACATATCGTCGTTCTCCTGTGAGTCTACATATTCGAATCCGACGCGAAACTGATAGTTAATTGTAACGTTCAGAACCTCCTAATGACGATGGAACACTCAAATTGCGTCGAAATTCAATACAACGTCCTCCAGCCGACATCTCTCGAAGGGGATATTGCTGCCTCGGGCACCACATGGTCCGTCTCCTGTAGGCCCAGATATTCGAATGCGACGCAAAACGGACTGCTAATTGTAACGTTCAGAGCCTCCTAATGACGATGGAACACTCATATAGAATCAAGATTCAATACATCGTCATTCAGCCGACTTGTCTCCAACGGTCTATTGCTGAGTCTACATTTTCGAATCCGACGCAAAACTGATAGTTATTGTAACGTTCAGGGCCTCCTAATGACGATGGAACACTGAAACAGCGTCGAGATTCAATACATCGTCCTTCAGTCGACTTGTCTCCAAGTGTCCATTGCTGCCTCGGGCACCATATGGTCCGTGTCCTGTGAGTATAGAATTTCAAATCCGACACAAAACTTGTAGTTACTTGTAACGTTCAGGGCCTCCTAATGACGATTGAACACTCAAATTACGTCGAGATTCAATACATCGTCTACCCGCCGACTTGTCTCCAACGGGATATTGCTGCCTCGGGCACCATATGGTCCATCTCCTGTGAGTCTAGATTTTCGAATCAGACGCAAAACTTGTAGTTTATTGTAACGATCAGGGCCTCCTAAAGACAATGGAACACTCGAATTGCGTCGAGATCGAATACATCGACTTCCCGCCGAATTGTCTCCTACGGGATATTGCTGCCTCGGGCACCATGTGGTCCGTCTCCTGTGAGTCTAGATTTTCGAATCCGAAGCAAAAGTGATAGTTAATTGAAACGTCAGGGCCTCCTAATGACAAATGAACACTCAAATTGCGTCGAGATTCTATACGTCGTCCTCCAGACGACTTGTCTACAATGGGATCTTGCTGCCTCGGGCAGCTTACGGTCCGCCTCCTGTGAGTCTAGATTTTCGAATCCGACGCAAAACGGATAGTTAATTGTAACGTTCAGGGCCTCCTAATGACGATGGAACACTCAAATTGCGTCGGGATTCAATACGTCGTCCTCCAGCCGACATGTCTCCAAGGGGATATTGCTGCCTCGGGCACCATATGGTCCGTCTACTGTGAGTCTAGATTTTCGAATCCGACGCAAAACATGTAGTTAATTGTAACGTTCAGGGCCTCCTAATGACGATGGAACACTCAAATTACGTCGAGATTCAATACATCGTTGGTCCGCCGACTTGTCTCCAACGGGATATGGCTGCCTCGGGCACCATGTGGTCCGTGTCCTGTGAGTCTACATTTTCGAATCCGACGCGAAACTGATAGTTTTTGTAACGTTGAGGGCCTCCTAATGTCGATGGAACACTCAAATTTCGTCGAGATTGAATACATCGTCCTTCAGTCGACTTGTCTCCAAGTGTCCATTGCTGCCTCGGACACCATATGGTCCGTCTCCTGTGAGTCTAGAATTTCGAATCCGACTCAAAACTTGTAGTTACTTGTAACGTTTAAGGCCTCCTAATGACGATGGAACACTCAAATTACGTCGAGATTCAATACATCGTCCTCCAACCGACTTGTCTCCAAGGGGATATTGCTGCCTCCGGCACCTTATGGTCCGCTCCTGTTAGTTTAGATTTACGAATCCGACGCAAAACTGATAGTTAATTGTAACGATGAAACACTCAAATTGCGTCGAGATACAATACATCGTCCTCCAGCCGACTTGTGTGCAAGGGGATATTGCTGCCTCGGGCACCTTATTGTCGTTCCTCTGTGAGTCTAGATTTTCAAATCTGACGCAAAACTAATAGTTAATTGTAACGTTCAGGGCCTCCTAATGACGAAGGAACACTCAAATTGCGTCGAAATTCAATACATCGTCCTCCAGCCGACTTGTCTCCATGGGTCTACTGCTACCTCGGTCACCTTATCTTCGATCTCCTGTGAGTCCAAATATTCCAATCCGACGCAAAACGGACTGCTAATTGTAACGTTCAGAGCCTCCTACTGATGACGGAAGACTCAAATTGCGTCGAGATTCAATACATCGTCCTCCAGCCGCTTTGTCTCCAAAGGGATATTGCTGTCTCAGGCGCCTTATGCTCCGTCTCCTGTGAGTCTAGATTTTCGAATCCGACGCAAAACTGATGGTTAATTGTAACGTTCAGGGCCTCCTAATGACGATGGAACACTGAAATTGCGTCGCGATTCAATACATCGTCCTCCAGCCGACTTCACTCCAAGGCTCAATTGCTGCCTTTGGCACCTAATGGTCTTGCTCCCGTGAGTCTAGATTTTCGAATCCGACGCGAAACTGATAGTTAATTGTAACGATCAGGGCCTCCTAATGACGATGGAACACTCAAATTTCGTCGAGATTCAATACTTCGTCCTCCAGCCGACTTGTCTCCAAGGGGATATTGCTGCCTCGTACACCTTATGGTCGTTCTCCTTTGAGTCTAGATTTTCGAATCCGACGCAAAACTGATGGTTAATTGTAACGTTCATGGCCTCTTAATGACGATAGAACACTCAAATTGCGTCGAAATTCAATACGTCGTCCTCCAGCCGACTTGTCTCCAAGGGGATATTGCTGCCTCGGGCACCATATGGTACGTCTCCTGTAAGTCTAGATATTCGAATCCGACTCCAAACTTGTAGTTACTTGTAACGTTCAGGGCCTCCTAATGACGATGTAACACTCAAATTACGTCGAGATTCAGAACATCGTCCACCCGCCGACTTGTCTCCAACGGGATATTGCTGCCTCGGGCACCATGTGGTCCGACTCCTGTGAGTGCAGATTATCGAATCCGACGCTAAACTGATAGTTAATTGTAACGACTCAAATTGCGTCGAGATTCAATACATCGTCCTCCATCCGACTTGTGTGCAAGGCGATATTGCTGCCTCGGGCACCTTATTGTCGTTACTCTGTGAGTCTAGATTTTCAAATCTGACGCAAAACTAATAGTTAATTGTAACGTTCAGGGCCTCCTAATGACGAAAGAACACTCAAATTGCGTAGAAATTCAATACATCGTCCTCCAGCCGACTTGTCTCCATGGGTCTATTGCTACCTCGCTCACCTTATGGTCGTTCTCCTGTGAGTCTAGATTTTCGAATCCGACGCAAAACTGATGGTTGATTGTAACATTCATGGCCTCGTAATGACGGTGGAACACTCAAATTGCGTCGAGATTCAATATATCGTCCTCCAGCCGACTTGTCTCCAAGGAGATATTGCTGTCTCGGGCACATATCGTCGTTCCCCTGTGAGTCTAGATTTTCGAATCCGACGCAAAACTGATGGTGAATTGTAACGTTCATGGTCTCTTAATGACGATGGAACACTCAAATTGCGTCGAGATTCAATACATCGTCCTCCAGGCGACTTGTCTACAAGGGTCTATTGCTGCCTCGGGCACATATCGTCGTTCTCCTGTGAGTCTAGATTTTCGAATCCGACGCGAAACTGATAGTTAATTGTAACGTTCAGGGTCTCCTAATGTCGAAGGAACACTCAAATTGCGTCGAGATTCAATACATCGTCCTCCAGCCGACTTGTCTCCAAGGGGATATTGCTGCCTCGGGCACCATATGGTCTGTCTCCTGTGAGTCTAGAGTTTCGAATCCGACTCAAAACTTGTAGTTACTTGTAACGTTCAGGGCCTCCTAATGACGATGGAACACTCAAATTACGTCGAGATTCAATACATCGTCCACCCGCCGACTTGTCTCCAACAGGATATTGCTGCCTCCGGCACCATGTGGTCCGTCTCCTGTGAGTGCAGATTATCGAATACGACGCAATAAAGATAGTTAATTGTAACTTTCAAGGCCTCCTAATGACGAAGGAACAGTCAAATTGCGTCGAAATTCAATACATCGTCCTCCAGCTGTCTTGTGTGCTGGGGGATATTGCTGCCTCGGGCACCTTATCGTCGTTCCTCTTTGAGTCTAGATTTTCGAATCCGTCGCAAAACTAATAGTTAATTGTAACGCTCAGGGCCTCCAAATGACGATAGAGTACTCAAATTGCGTCGAGATTCAATACGTCGACCTCCAGCCGACTTGTCTCCAAGGGGATATTGCTGCCTCGGGCACCATATGGTCCATCTCCTGTGAGTCTAGTTTTTCGAATCCGACTCAAAACTTGTAGTTACTTGTAACGTTCAGGGCCTCCTAATGACGATGTAATACTCAAATTACGTCGAGATTCAATACATCGTCCACCCGCCGACTTGTCTCCAACGGGATATTGCTGCCTCGGGCACCATGTGGTCCGTATCCTGTGAGTGCAGATTATCGAATCCGACGCAAAAAAGATAGTTAATTGTAACGTTCAGGGCCTCTTAATGACGTAGTTACACTGAAATTGCGTCGAAATTCAATACATCGTCCTCCAGTCGACTTGTCTCCATGGGTCTATTGCTACCTCGCTCACCTTATGGTCGTTCTCCTGTGAGTATAGATTTTCGAATCCGACGCAAAACTGATGATTAATTGTAACGTTCATGGCCTCCTAATGGCGATGGAACACTCGAATTGCGTCGAGATTCAATACATCGTCCTCCAGCTGACTTGTGTGCTAGGTGATATTGTTGCCTCGGGCACCTTATCGTCGTTCCTCTGTGAGTCTAGATTTTCGAATCCGACGCAAAACTAATAGTTAATTGTAACGTTCAAAGCCTCCTAATGACGATAGAATAATCAAATTGCGTCGAGATTCAATACGTCGTCCTCCATCCGACTTGTCTCCAAGGGGATATTGCTGCCTCGGGCAAGATATGGTCCGTCTCCTGTGAGTCTAGATTTTCGAATCCGACTCAAAACTGATGGTTAATTGTAACGTTCATGGCCTCCTAATGACGATGGAACACTCAAATTGCGTCGAGATTCAACACATCGTCCTCCAGCCGACTTGTCTAGAGGGGTCTATTGCTGCCTCGGGCACCTAATGTTCGTTCTCCTGTGAGTCTAGATTTTCGGATCCGACGCATAACTGATAGTTAATTGTAACGCTCTGCGCCTCCTAATGACGATAGAACACTCAAATTGCGTTGAGATTCAATACATCGTCCTCCAGCCGACTTGTCTCCAAGGGGATATTGCTGCTTCGGGCACCATATGGTCCGTCTCCTGTGAGTCTAGAGTTTCGAATCCGACTAAAAACTTGTAGTTACTTGTAACGTTCAGGGCCTCCTAATGTCGATGTAACACTCAAATTACGTCGAGATTCAATACATCGTCCACCCGCCGACTTGTCTCCAACGTGATATTGCTGCCTCGAGCACCATGTGGTCCGCCTGCTGTGAGTGCAGATTATCGAATCCGACGCAAAAAAGATAGTTAATTGGAACGTTCAGCGCCTCCTAATGACGAAGGAACACTCAAATTGCGTCGAAATTCAATACATCGTCCTCCAGCCGACTTGTGTGCTAGGGGATATTGCTGCCTCGGCCACGTTATCGTCGTTCCTCTGTGAGTCTAGATTTTCGAATCCGACGCAAAACTAATAGTTAATTGTAACGTTCAGGGCCTCCTAATGACGATAGAGTACTGAAATTGCGTCGAGATTCAATACGTCGTCCTCCAGCCGACTTGTCCACAATGGGATATTGCTGCCTCGGGCACCTTATGGTCCGCCTCCTGTGAGTCTAGATTTTCGAATCCGACGCAAAACTGATAGTTAATTGTAACGTTCATGGCCTCCTAATGACGATGGAACACTCAAATTGCGTCGAGATTCAATACATCGTCCTCCAGCTGACTTGTATGCTAGGGGATATTGTTGCCTCGGGCACCTTATCGTCGTTCCTCTGTGAGTCTAGATTCTCGAATCCGACGCAAAACTAATAGTTAATTGTAACGCTCAAAGCCTCCTAATGATGATAGAATACTCAAATTGCTTCGAGATTTAATACGTCGTCCTCCAGCCGACTTGTCTCCAAGGGGATATTGCTGCCTCGGGCACCATATGGCCCGTCTCCTGTGAGTCTAGATTTTCGAATCCGACTCAAAACTTGTAGTTACTTGTAACGTTCAGGGCCTCCTAATGACGATGTAACACACTAATTACGTCGAGATTCAAAACATCGTCCACCCACCGACTTGTCTCCAACGGGATACTGCCCCCTCGGGCTCCATGTGGTCAGTCTCCTGTGAGTCTAGATTTTCGAATCCGACGCAAAAATGATAGTTACTTCTAACGTTCAGGGCCTCCTAATGTCGAAGGAACACCCAAATTGCGTCGAGATTCAATACATCATCCTCCAGCCGACTTGTCTCCAAGGATCTATTGCTGCCTCGGGCACCTTATGGTCGTTCTCCTGTGAGTCTAGATTTGCGGATACGACGCATAACTGATAGTTAATTGTAACGTTCAGCGACTCCTAATGACGATAGAACACTCAAATTGCGTCGAGATTAAATACATCGTCCTCCAGTCGACTTGTCTACAAGGGGATAATGCTGCCTCGGGCACATTATGGTCCGCCTCCTGTTAGTCTAGATTTTCGAATCCGACGCAAAACTGATAGTTAATTGTAACGTTCATGGCCTCCTAATGACGATGGAACACTCAAATTGCGTCGAGATTCACTACATCGTCCTCCAGCCGACTTCTCTCCAAGCGTCCATTGCTGCCACGGGCACCTTATGGTCGTTCTCCTGTGAGTCTATATTCTCGATTCCGACACATAACTGATACTTATATGTAACGATCAGGGCCTCCTAATGACGATGGAACACTCAAATTGCGTCGAGATTCAATACATCGTCCTCCAGCCGACTTGTCTCCAAGGGGAAATGGTCATTCTCCTGTGAGTCTAGATTTTCGAATCTGACTCAAAACTTGTAGTTACTTGTAACGTTCAGGGCCTCCTAATGACGATGTAACACTCAAATTACGTCGAGATTCAATACATCGTCCACCCGCCGACATGTCTCCAACGTGATATTGCTGCCTCGGCACCATGTGGTCCGTATCCTGTGAGTGCAGATTATCGAATCCGACGCAAAGAAGATAGGTAATTGTAACGTTCAGGGCGTCCTAATGACGAAGGAACACTCAAATTGCGTCGAAATACAATACATCGTCCTCCAGCTGACTTGTCTAAATGGGTATATTGCTACCTCGCTTGCCATATGGTCGTTCTCCTGTGAGTCTAGATTTTCGAATCCGACGCAAAACTGATGGTTAATTGTAACGTTCATGGCCTCCTAATGACGATGGAACACTCAAACTGCGTCGAGATTTACTACATCGTCCTCCAGCCGACTTGTCTACAAGGTGATATTGCTGCCTCGGGCACCTTATGGTCCGCCTCCTGTTAGTCTAGATTTTCGAATCCGACGCGAAACTGATAGTTAATTCTAACGCTCAGGGCCTCCTAATGTCGACGGAACACTCAAATTGCGTCGAGATTCACTACATCGTCCTCCAACCGACTTGTCTCCAAGGGGATATTGTTGCCTCGGGCACCATGTGGTCCGACTCCTGTAGGTCTAGATTTTCGAATCCGACGCAAAACGGACTGCTAATTGTAACGTTCAGCGCCTCCTAATGACGATGGAACACTGAAATTGCATCAAGATTCAATACATCGTCATTCAGAGGACCTGTCTCCAACAGTCTATTGCTGTCTCGGACCCCTTATTGTCGTTTTCCTCTGAGTCTAAACTTTCGAATCCGACGCAAAACTGAAAGTTAATTGTAACGTTCAGGGCCACCTAATGACGATGGAACACTCAAATTGCGTCGCGATTCAATACATCGTCCTGCAGCCGACATCTCTCCATGGGTCAATTGCTGCCTTTGGCACCTAATGGTCTTGCTCCCGTGAGTCTAAATTTTCGAATCCGACGCAAAACTGATGGTTAACTGTAACGTTCAGGGCCTCCGAATGACGATGGAACACACAAATTGCGTCGCAATTCAATACATCGTCCTCCAGCCGACTTGTCTCCAAGGGTCAATTGATGCCTTATGGCACCTAATGGTCTTGCTCCTGTGAGTCTAGATTTTCGAAACCGACTCCAAACTGATATTTAATTGTAACGTTAAGGGCCTCCTAATGACGATGGAACACTCAAATTTCGTCGACATTCAATACATCGTCCTCCATCCGACTTGTCTCCAAGGGGATATTGCTGCCTAGGGCACCATATGGTCCGTCTCCTGTGAGTCTAGATTTTCGAATCCGACGCAAAACTCATAGGTAATTGTAACGTTCAGGGCCTCCAAATGACGATGGAATACTCAAATTGCGTCGAGATCCAATACATCGACCTCCCGCCGACTTGTCTCCAACGGGATATTGCTGCCTCGGGCACCATGTGGTCCGTCTCCTGTTAGTCTTGATTTTCGAATCCGACGCAAAAGTGATAGTTAATTGGAACGTTCAGGGCCTCCTAAAGACGATAGAACACTCAAATTGCGTCGAGATTCTATACGTCGTCCTCCAGACGACTTGTCTACCAGGGGATCTTGCTGCCTCGGACAGCTTACGGCCCGCCTCCTGTGAGTCTAGATTTTCGAATCCGACGCAAAACTGATAGTTAATTGTAACGTTCATGGCCTCCTAATGACGATGGAACACTCAAATTGCGTCGGGATTCAATACGTCGTCCTCCAGCCGACTATTCTCAAAGGGGATATTGCTGCCTCGGGCACCATATGGTCCGTCAACTGTGAGTCTAGGTTTTCTAATCCGACGCAAAACCTGTAGTTAATTGTAACGTTCAGGGCCTGCTAATGACGATGGAACACTCAAATTACGTCGAGATTCAATACATCGTCGACCCGCCGACTTGTCTCCAACGGGATATTGCTGCCTCGGGCACCATGTGGTCCGTCTCCTGTGAGTCTAGATTTTCGAATCCGACGCGAAACTGATAGTTAATTGTAACGTTGAGGGCCTCCTAATGTCGATGGAACACTCAAATTGCGTCGAGATTCAATACATCGTCCTCCAGCCGACTTGTCTCCATGTGTCTACTGCTACCTCGGTCACCTTATAGTCGTTGTCCTGTGAGTCTAGATTTTCGAATCCGACGCAAAACGGACATCTAATTGTAACGTTCATGGCATCCTGATGACGATGAAACGCTCAAATTGCGTCGAGATTCAATACATCGTCCTCCAGCCGACTTGTCTCCAAGGGGATATTGCTGCCTCGGGCACCTTATGGTCGTTCTCCTATGAGTTTACATTTTCGAATCCGACGCGAAACTGATAGTTAATTGTAACGTTCAGAACCTCCTAATGACGATGGAACACTCTAATTGCGTCGAGATTCAATACATCGTCCACCAGGCGACTTGTCTCCAGATGTCTATTGTTCCCTCGGGCACCTTATGGTCGTCCTCCTGTGAGTGTAGATTTTCGAATTCGACGCGAAACTGATAGTTAATTGTAACGTTCAGGGCCTCCTAATGACGATGGAACACTGAAATTGCGTCGAGATTCAATACATCCTCCTCCAGCCTACTTGTCTGCAAGGGGATATTGCTGCCTCGGGCACCTTACCGTCGTTCCTCTGCGAGTCTAGATTTTCGAATCCGACGCAAAACTGATAGTTAATTGTAATGTTTAGGGCCTCCTAATGACGATGGAACACTGAAATAGCGTCGAGATTCAATACATCGTCCTTCAGCCGTCTTGTCTGCAAGCGTCCATTGCTGCCTCGTGCACCTTGTGGTCGTTCTCCTGTGAGACTACATTTTCGATTCCGACACATAACTGATGGTTAATTATAACGTTCAGGGCCTCCGAATGACGATGGAACACTTAAATTCCGTCGAGATTCAATACATCGTCCTCCAGCCGACTTGTCTCCATGGGTCTACTGCTACCTCGGTCACCTTATCTTCGTTCTCCTGTGAGTCGAGATATTCGAACCCGACGCAAAACGGACTGCTAATAGTAACGTTCTGAGCCCCCTAATGATGATGGAACACTCAAATTGCGTCGAGATTCAATTCATCGTCCCCCAGCCAACTTGTCCCCAAGGGGATATTGCTGCCTTGGGCACCATATAGTACTCCTGTGAGTCTATAATTTCGAATCCGACTCAAAACTGATGGCTAATTGTAACGTCCATGGCCTCCTATTGACGATGGAACAACCAAATTGGGTCGAAATTCAATACATCGTCCTCCAGCCGACTTGTCTCCAAGGGGATATTGCTGCCTCAGGCACAATGTGGTCCGTCTCCTGTGAGTCTAGGTTTTCGATTCCGACACAAAACGATTGTTAATTGTAACGTTCAGGGCCTCCTAATGACGAAAGAACACTCAAATTCCGTCGAGATTCAATACATCGTCCTCCAGCCGACTTGTCTCCAAGGGTCTATTGCTGCCTCGTGCACCTTATGGTCGTTCTCCTGTGAGTCTAGATTTTCGGATCCGACGCATAACTGATAGTTAATTGTAACGTTCATGGCCTCCTAATGATGATGGAACACTCAAATTGCGTCGAGATCCAATACATCGTCCACCCGCCGACTTGTCTCCAACGGGATATTGCTGCCTCGGGCACCATGTGGTCCGTTTCCTGTGAGTCTAGATTTTCGAATCCGACGCGAAACTGATAGTTAATTGTAACTTTCAGGGCCTCCTAATGACGATGAAACACTCAAATTGCGTCTAGATTCAATACACCGCCCTCCAGCCGACTTGTCTCCATGGGTCTACTCCTACCTCGGTCACGTTATGGTCTTTCTCCTGTGAGTCCAGATATTCGAATCCGACGCAAAACGGACTGCTAATTGTAACGTTCGGAGCCTCCTAATGATGATGGAACACTCTAATTGCGTCGAGTTTCAACACATCGTCCTCCAGCCGACTTGTCTCGAAGGGGATATTGCTGCCTCGGGCACCATATAGCTCTTCTCCTGTGAGTCAAGAATTTCGAATCCGACGCAAAACTGATATTTAATTGTAACGTTAAGGGCCCCCTATTGACGATGGAACCCTCAAATTGCGTAGTTCAGGGCCTCCTAATGACGATGGAACACTCAAATTGCGTCGAGATACAATACATCGTCCTCCCGCCGACTTGTCTCCAAACGTCTATTGCTGCCTCGGGCACCTAATGGTCGTTCTTATGTGAGTCTAGATTTTCGGACCCGACGCGAAACTGATAGCTAATTGTAACGTTCAGGTACTCCTAATGACGATGGTACACTCAAATTGCGTCGAGATTCAATACTTCGTCCTCCAGCCGACTTGTCTCCAAGGGCATATTGCTGCCTCGGGCACATATCGCCGTTCTCCTGTGAGTCTAGATTTTCGAATCCGACGCGAAACTGATAGTTAATTGTAACGTTCAGGTACTCCTAATGACGATGGTACACTCAAATTGCGTCGAGATTCAATACATCGTCCTCCAGCCGACTTGTCTCCAAGGGGATATTGCTGCCTCAAGCACCATATTGGTCCGTCTCCTGTGAGTAGATTATCGATTCCGACGCAAAACTTGTAGTTAATTGTAACGTCCAGGGCCTCCTAATGACGATGGAACACTCAAATTGTGTCGAGATCCAATACATCGTCCTCCCGCCGACTTGTCTCTAACGGGATATTGCTGCCTCGGGCGCCATGTGTTCCGTCTCCTGTGAGTCTAGATTTTCGAATCCGTCGCAAAAATGATAGTTAGTTGTAACGTTCAGGGCCTCCTAATGTGGTCCGTCTCCCGTGAGTCTAGATTTTTGAATCCGACGCGAAACTGATAGTTAATTGTAACGTTCAGGGCCTCCTAATGACGATGGAACACTAAAGTAGCGTCGAGATTCAATACATCGTATTTCAGCCGACTTGTCTCCAAGGGTCTTTTGCTGCCTCGGTCACCTTTCGGTCGTTCTCCTGTGAGTCTAGATTATCGAATATGATCCTTCTCCTTTGAGTCTACATTTTCGAATCCGTCGCAAAAATGATAGTGAAATGTAACGTTGAGCGCCTCCTAATGGCGATAGAACACTCAAATTGCGTCGAGATTCAATCCATCGGCCTCCAGCCGACTTGTCTACAAGGGGATATTGATGCCTCGGGCTCCATGTGGTCCGTCTCCTGTGAGTCTATATTTTCGAATCCGACGCGAAACTAATAGTTAATTGTTACGTTCAGGGCCTCCTAATGACGAAGGAACACTCAAATTGCGTCGAGAGTCAATACATCGACATCCAGCCGACTTGTCTACAAGGGGATATTGCTGCCTCGGGCACCTTTTGGTCGTTCTCCTGTGAGTCTAGTATTCCGAATCGGCCGCAAAACAGATAGTTAATTGTAACGTTCACGGCCTCCTAATGACGAAGGAGCACTCAAATTGCGTCGAGATTCAATACATCGTCCATCAGCCGACTTGTACCATGAGTCCATTGCTGCCTCGGGCACCTTATGGTCGTTCTTGTGTTAGTCTAGATTTTCGAATTCGACGAAAAATTGATAGTTAATTGTAACATTCAGTGCCTCCTAATGACGATGGAACACTCAAATTGCGTCGCGATCCAATACATCGTCCTCCTGCCGACTTGTCTCCAGGGGTCTATTGCTGAAACGGGCACCTTAAGATCGTTCTCCTGTGAGTCGAGATTTTCTAACCCGACGCAAAACTGATAGTTAATTGTAACGTTCAGGGCCTCTTAATGACGATGGAACACTCAAATTGCATCGAGATTCAACATACCGGCCTCCAGCCGACTTGTCTCCATGGGGATATTGCTGCCTCGGGCTCCTTATGGTCGCTGTCCTGTGAAGCTACATTTTCGAAACCGACACGAAACTGATTGTTAATTGTAACGTTCAGGGCTTCCTAATGACGATGGAACACTCAAATTGCACGAGATTCAATATATCGGCATTCAGCCGATTTGTCTCCAACGGTCTATTGCTGCCTCGGGCACCTTATGGTCGTTCCAATGTGAGTCTAGATTTTAGAATCCGACGCAAAACTGATAGTTAATTGTATTGTTCAGGGCCTCCTAATGACGATGGAGCACTCAAATTGCGTCGGGATTCATTATATCGGTATTCAGCCGACTTGTCTCCAAGGGTCTATTGCTGCTTCAGGCACCTTATGGTCGTTCCCCTGTGAGTCTAGATTTTAGAACCAGACGCAAAACTGATAGTTAATTGTAATGTTCAGGGCCTCCTAATGACGATGGAGCACTCAAGTTGCGTCGCGATTCAATACATCGTCCTCCAGCGGACTGGTCTCCAAGGGGATATAGCCTCGGGCACCTTATGGTCCGTCTCCAGTGAGTCTAGATTTTCGAATCCGACGAAAAACTGATAGTAAATTGTAACGTCCAGGGCTTCCTAATGACGATGGAACACTCAAATTGCATCGAGATTCAACATACCGGCCTCCAGCCGACTTGTCTTCATGGGGATATTGCTGCCTCGGACTCCTTATGGTCGCTGTCCTGTGAAGCTAGATTTTCGAAACCGACACGAAACTGATTGTTAATTGTAACGTTCAGGGCTTCCTAATGACGATGGAACACGCAAATTGCGCGAGATTCAATATATCGGCATTCAGCCGATTTGTCACCAAAGGTCTATTGCTGCCTCGGGCACCTTATGGTCGTTCCCCTGTGAGTCTAGATTTTAGAATCCGACGCAAAACTGATAGTTAATTGTAATGTTCAGGGCCTCCTAATGACGATGGAACACTCAAATTGCGTCGGGATTCATTATATCGGTATTCAGCCGATTTGTCTCCAAGGGTCTATTGCTGCCTCGGGCACCTTATGGTCGTTCCCCTGTTAGTCTAGATTTTAGATTCCGACGCAAAACTGATAGTTAATTGTAATGTTCAGGGCCTCCTAATGACGATGGAACACTCAAATTGCGTCGCGATCCAATACATCGTCCTCCAGCCGACTTGTCTCCAAGGGTCTATTGCTGCCTCGGGCACCTTATGATGTTCTCCTGTGAGTCTAGATTTTCTAACGCGACGCAAAACTGATAGTTAATTGTAACGCTCAGGGCCACCTAATGACGATGGAACACTCAAATTGCGTCGAGATTCAATACATCGTCCATCCGCCGACTGCCTCGGGCACCAAATGGTCCGTATCCCGTGAGTCTAGATTTTTGAATCCGACGCGAAACTGATAGTTAATTGTGACGTTCAGCGCCTCCTAATGACGATGGAACACTCAAATTGCGTAGAGAGTCAATACATCGTCCTCCAGCTGACATGTCTCGTACAGTCCATTGCTGCCCCGTGGACCTTGTGGTCGTTCTCCTGTGAGTCTAGATTTTCGAATCCGACGCAAAAATGATAGTTAATTGCAACGTTCAGCGCCTCCTAATAACGATGGAACACTCCAATTGCGTCGAGGGTCAATACATCGACCTCCAGCCGACTTGTCTCCAAGGGGATATTACTGTCTCGGGCACCATATGATCCTTCTCCTTTGAGTCTACATTTTCGAATCTGTCGAAAAAATGATAGTGAATTGTAACGTTCAGCGCCTCGTAATGGCGATAGAACACTCAAATTGCGTCAAGAATCAATCCATCGGCCTCCAGCCGACTTGTCTACAAGGGGATATTGATGCCTCGGGCTCCGTGAGGTCCGTCTCCTGTGAGTCTATAGTTTCGAATCCGACGCGAATCTAATAGTTAATTGTTACGTTCAGGGCCTCCTAATGACGATGGAACACTCAAATTGCGTCGAGAGTCAATACATCGACATCCAGCCGACTTGTCTACACGGGGATATTGCTGCCTCGGGCTCCATGTGGTCCGTCTCCTGTGAGTGTACATTTTCGAATCGGCCCCAAAACACATAGTTAATTGTAACGTTCACGGCCTCCTAATGACGAACGAACACTCAAATTGCGTCGAGATTCACCCCACCGTCCTCCAGCCGACTTGTCTCCATGGGGATATCGCTGCCTTGGGCACATCATGGTCCGTCTCCGGTGATTCTACGTTTTCGAATCCAACGCAAAACTGATAGTATTTGTAACGTTCAGGGCCTCCTAATGACGATGGAACACTCAAATTGCGTCGAGATTCAATACATCGTCCTTCCACCGACTTGTACCAAGAGTCCAATGCTGCCTCGGGCACCTTATGGTCGTTCTCCTGTTAGTCGAGATTTTCGAATCCGACGAAACACTGATAGTTAAATGTAACATTCATGGCCTCCTAATGACGTTGGAGCACTCAAATTGCGTCGCGATCCAATACATCGTCCTCCAGCCGACTTGTCTCCAAGGGTCTATTGCTGCCACGGGCACCTTAAGATCGTTTTCCAGTGAGTCGAGATTCTCGAACCCGCCGCAAAACTGATAGTTAATTGTAACGTTCAGGGCCACCTAATGACGATGGAACACTCAAATTGCGTCGAGATTCAATACATCGTCCTCCAGCCGTCTTGTCTCCAAGGGTCTACTGCTGCTTCGGGCACCTTATGGTCCTTCTCCGGTGAGTCTAGATTATCGAATACGACGAGAAACTAATAGTTAATTGTAACATTCAGGGCCTCCTAGTTACGATGGAACACTCAAATTGCGTCGCGATCCAATACATCGTCCTCCAGCCGAATTGTGTCCAAGGGTCTATTGCTGCCTCGGGCACCTTACGATCATTCTCTTGTGAGTCTAGATTTTCGAACGCGACGCAAAACTGATAGTTAATTGTGACGTTCAGCGCCTCCTAATGACGATGAAACACTCAAATTGCATCGAGGTTCAACATACCGGCCTCCAGCCGACTTGTCTCCATGGGGATATTGCTGCCTCGGGCTCCTTATGGTCGATGTCCTGTGTAGCTAGATTTTCGAAACCGACGCGAAACTGATTGTTAATTATAACGTTCAGGGCTTCCTAATGACGGTGGAACACTCAAATTGCGCGAGATTCAACATATTGGCATTCAGCCGATTTGTCTCCAACGGTCTATTGCTGCCTCGGGCACCTTATGGTCGTTCCCCTGTGAGTCTAGTTTTTAGAATCCGACGCAAAACTGATAGTTAATTGTAATGTTCAGGGCCTCCTAATGACGATGGAGCACTCAAGTTGCGTCGCGATTCAATACATCGTCCTCCAGCGGACTGGTCACCAAGGGGATATAGCCACGGGCACCTTCTGGTCCGTCTCCAGTGAGTCTAGATTTTCGAATCCGACCAAAAACTGATAGTTAATTGTAACATTCAGGGCCTCCTAATGACGATGGAACACTCAAATTGCGTCGCGATCCAATACATCATCCTCCAGCCGACTTGTGTCCAAGGGTCTATTGCTGCCTCGAGCACCTTACGATCGTTCTCCTGTGAGTCTAGATTTTCGAACGCGACGCAAAACTGATAGTTAATTGTGACGTTCAGCGCCTCCTAATGACGATGAAACACTCAAATTGCGTAGAGAGTCAATACATCGACCTCCAGCCGAGTTGTCTCGTACAGTCCATTGCTGCCTCGGGGACCTTATGGTCGTTGTCCTGTGAGTCTAGATTTTCGAATCCGACGCAAAATTGATAGTTATTTGTAACGTTCAGCGCCTCCTAATATCGATGGAACACTCAAATTGCGTCGAGGGTCAACACATCGACCTCCAGCCGACTTGTCTCCAAGGGGATATTGCTGTCTCGGGCCTATACGATCCTTCTCCTTTGAGTCTACATTTTCGAATCCGTCGCAAAAATGATAGTGAATTGTAACGTTCAGCGCCTCCTAATGGCGATAGAACACTCAAATTGCGTCGAGATTCAATCCATCGGCCTCCAGCCGACTTGTCTACAAGGGGATAATGATGCCTCGGGCTCCATGTGGTCCGTCTCCTGTGAGTCTATAGTTTCGAATCCGACGCGAAACTGATAGTTAATTGTTACGTTCAGGGTCTCCTAATGACGATGGAACACTCAAATTGCGTCGAGAGTCAATACATCGACATCCAGCCGACCTGTCTACAAGGGGATATTGCTGCCTCGGGCTCCATGTGGTCCGTCTCCGGTGATTCTACGTTTTCGAATCCTACGCAAAACTGATAGTTATTTGTAACGTTCAGGGCCTCCTAATGACGATGGAACACTCAAATTGCGTCGAGATTCAATACACCGTCCTTCAGCCGACTTGTACCAAGAGTCCGCTGCTGCCTCGGGCACCTAATGGTCGTTCTCCTGTTAGTCTAGATTTTCGAATCCGACGAAAAACTGATAGTTAATTGTAACATTCAGGGCCTCCTAATGACGATGGATCACTCAAATTGCGTCGCGATCCAATACATCGTCCTCCAGCTGACTTGTCTCCAAGGGTCTATTGCTGCTACGGGCACCTTATGATCGTTCTCCTGTGAGTCGAGATTTTCGAACCCGACGCAAAACTGATAGTTAATTGTAACGTTCAGGGCCACCTAATGACGATGGAACACTCAAATTGCGTCTAGATTCAGTACATCGTCCTCCAGATGACTTGCCTCCAAGGGTCTATTGCTGCTTCGGGCACCTTATGGTCCTTCTCCGGTGAGTCTAGATTATCGAATACGACGAGAAACTAATAGTTAATTGTAACATTCAGGGCCTCCTAGTTACGATGGAACACTCAAATTGCGTCGCGATCCAATACATCGTCCTCCAGCTGAATTGTATCCAAGGGTCTATTGCTGCCTGTGGCTCCTTATGATCGTTCTCCTGTGAGTCTAGATTTTCGAATCCGACGCAAAACTGATAGTTAATTGTAACTTTCGGGGCCTCCTAATGAAGATGAAACACTCAAATTGCATCGAGATTCAACATACCGGCGTCCAGCCGACTTGTCTCCATGGGGATATTGCTGCCTCGGGTACTATATGATCCTTTTCCTGTGAGTAGATTTTCGAATCCGACGCTTAAACGATAGTTAATTGTAACGTTCAGCGCCTCCTAATGACGATGGAACACTCAAATTGCGCGAGATTCTATGTATCGGCATTCAGCCGATTTCTCTCCAACGGTCTATTGCTGCCTCGGGCACCTTATGGTCGTTCCCCTGTGAGTCGAGATTTTTGAATCCGACGCAAAACTGATAGTTAATTGTAATGTTCAGTTCCTCCTAATGACGATGGAACACTGAAATTGCGTCGAGATTCTATATATCGGTATTCAGCCGATTTGTCTCCAAGGGTCTATTGGTGCCTCGGTCACCTTATGGTCGTTCTCATGTGAGTCTAGATTTTCTAATCCGACGCAAAACTGGTTGATAATTGTAACGATCAGAGCCTCCTAATGACGATTGAACACTCAAAATGCGTCGAGATTGAATACATCGTCCTCCAGCCGACTTGTATCCAAGGGGATATTGCTGTCTCGGGCACCATATGATCCTTTTCCTGTGAGTAGATTTTCGAATCCGACGCTTAAATGATAGTTAATTGTAACGTTCAGCGCCTCCTAATGACGATGGAACACTCAAATTGCGTCGAGAGTCAATATATCGTCCTCCAGCCGACTTGTCTCCAACGGTCTATTGCTGCTTCGGGCACCTTATGGTCGTTCTCCTGTGAGTCTAGATTTTCGAGTCCGACGCAAAAATTACAGTTAATTGTAACGTTCAGGGCCTCCTAATGACGATGGAACACTCAAATTTCGTCGAGATTCAATACATCGGCCTCCAGCCGACTTATCTCCAAGGGGATATTGCTGTCTCGGGCACCATATGATCCTTCTCCTGTGAGTCTACATTTTCGAATCCGACGCAAAAATGATAGTGAATTGTAAAGTTCAGCGACTCCTAATGACGATAGTACACTCAAATTGCGTCGAGAGTCAATACATCGTCCTCCAGCCGACTTGTCTCCAAGGGTCTATTGCTGCTTCGGGCACCTTATGGTCCGTCAACGGTGAGTCTAGATTATCGAATCCGACGATAAACTGATAGTTAATTGTAACATTCAGGGCCTCCTAGCTACGATGGAACACTCAAATTGCGTCGCGATCCAATACATCGCCCTCCAGCCGACTTGTCTCCACGGGTCTATTGCTGCCTGTGCCTCCTTATGATCGTTCTCCTGTGAGTCTAGATTTTCGAATCCGACGCAAAACTGATAGTTAATTGTAACTTTCAGGGCCTCCTAATGATGATGGAACACTCAAATTGCATCGAGATTCAACATACCAGCCTCCAGCCGACTTGTCTCCATGGGGGTATATCTGCCTCGGACTCCTTATGTTCGCTGTCCTCTGAGGCTAGATTTTCGAAACCGACGCGAAACTGATTGTTAATTGTAACGTTCATGGCTTCCTAATGACGATGGAACACTCAAATTGCGCGAGATTCAGTATATCGGCATTCAGCCGATTTGTCTATAACGGTCTATTGCTGCCGCGGGCACCTTATGGTCGATCATCTGTGAGTCTAGATTTTAGAATCCGACGCAAAACTGATAGTTAATTGTAATGTTCAGGGCCTCCTAATGACGATGGAACACTCAAATTGCGTCGAGATACAATATATCGGTATTCGGCCGATTTGTCTCCAAGGGTCTATTGCTGCCTCGGGCACCTTATGGTCGTTCCCCTGTGAGTCTAGATTTTTGAATCCGACGCAAAACTGATAGTTAATTGTAATGTACAGGGCCTCCTAATGACGACGGAGCACTCAAGTTGCGGCGCGATTCAATACATCGTCCTCCAGCGGACTGGTCTCCAAGGGGATATAGCCTCGGGCACCTAATGGTCCGTCTCCAGTGAGTCTAGATTTTCGAATCCGACGAAGAACTGATAGTTAATTGTAACATTCAGGGCCTCTTAATGACGATGAAACACTCAAATTGCGTCGCGATCCAATACATCGTAATCCAGCCGAGTTGTCTCCAAGGGTCTATTGCTGCCTCGGGCACCTTATGGTCGTTCTCCTGTGAGTCGAGATTTTCGAACGCGACGCAAAACTGATAGTTAATTGTAACGCTCAGGGCCACCCAATGACGATGGAACACTCAAATTGCGTCGAGATTCAATACATTGTCCATCAGCCGACTGCCTCGGGCACCAAATGTTCTGTCTCCCGTGAGTCTAGATTTTTGAATCCGACGCGAAACTGATAGTTAATTGTAACGTTCAGGGCCTCCTAATGACGATGGAACACTAAAATAGCGTCGAGATTCAATACATCGTCCTTCAGCCGTCTTGTCTCCAAGGGTCTATTGCTGCCTGTGGCACCTTATGATCGTCTCCTGTGAGTCTAGATTTTCGAATCCGACGCAAAACTGATAGGTAATTGTAACGTTCAGGGCCTCCTAATGACGATGGAACACTCAAATTGCATCGAGATTCAATGTACCGGCCTCCAGCCGACACTGTCTCCATGGGGATATTGCTGCCTCGGGCTCCTTATGGTCGCTGTACTGTGAAGCTAGATTTTCGAAACCGACGCGAAACTGATTGTTAATTGTAACGTTCAGGGCTTCTTAATGACGATGGAACACTCAAATTGCGCGAGATTCAATCTATCGGCATTCAGCCGATTTGTCTCCAACGGTCTATTGCTGCCTCGGGCAGCTTATGGTCGTTCCCCTGGGAGTCTAGATTTTAGAATCCGACGCAAAAATGATAGTTAATTGTAACGTTCAGGGCCTCCTAATAACGATGGAACACTCAAGTTGCGTCGGGATTCATTATATCGGTATTCAGCCGATTTGTCTCCAAGGGTCTATTTCTGCCTCGGGCACCTTATAGTCGTTCCCCTGTGAGTCTAAATTTTTAAATCCGACGCAAAACTGATAGTTAATTGTAGGGTTCAGGGCCTCCTAATGACGATGGAGCACTAAAGTTGCGTCGCGATTCAATACATCGTCCTCCAGCGGACTGGTCTCCAAGGGGATATAGCCTCGGGCACCTTATGGTCCGTCTCCAGTGAGTCTAGATTTTCGAATCCGACGAAAAACTGGTAGTTAATTGTAACGTTCAGGGCTCCTAATGACGATGGAACACTAAAATAGCGTCGAGATTCAATACATCGTCCTTCAGCCGACTTGTCTCCAAGGGTCTATTGCTGCCTCGGTCACCTTATGGTCGTTCTCCTGTGAGTCTAGATTTTCGAAACCGACGCAAAAACGATAGTTAATTGTGACGTTCAGCGCCTCCTAATGACGATGGAACACTCAAATTGCGTAGAGAGTCAATACATCGACCTCCAGCCGACTTGTCTCGTACAGTCCATTGCTCCCTCGGGGAACTTATGGTCGTTCTCCTGTGAGTCTAGATTTTCGAATCCGTCGCAAAAATGATAGTTAAATGTAACGTTCAGTGCCTCCTAATAACGATGGAACACTCAAAGTGGGTCGAGGGTCAATACATCGACCTCCAGCCGACTTGTCTCCAAGGGGATATTGCTGTCTCGGGCACCATATGATCCTTCTCCTTTGAGTCTACATTTTCGAATCCGTCGCAAAAATGATGGTGAATTGTAACGTTCAGCGCCTCCTAATGGCGATAGAACACTCAAATTGCGTCGAGATTCAATCCATCGGCCTCCAGCCGACTTGTCTACAAGGGGATATTGATGCCTCGGGCTCGATGTGGTCCGTGTACTGTGGGTCTAGATTTTCGAATCCGACGCGAAACTGATAGTTAATTCTAACGTTCAGGGCCTCCTAATGATGTTGGAACACTCAAATTGCGTCGAGATGCAATACATCGGCCTCGAGCCGACTTGTCTCCAAGGGTCTATTACTGCCTCGGGCACCTTATGGTCGTTCTCCTGTGAATCTAGTTTTTCGAATCGGCCGCAAAACAGATAGTTAATTGTAACGTTCATGGCCGCCTAATGACGAAGGAACACTCAAATTGCGTCGAGATTCACTACACCGTCCTCCAGCCGACTTGTCTGCATGGGGATATCGCTGCCTCGGGCACCTCATGGTCCGTCTCCGGTGATTCTACGTTTTCGAATCCGACGCAATACTGATAGTTACTTGTAACGTTCAGGGATTCCTAATGAAGATGGAACACTCAAATTGCATCGAGATTCAACATAACGGCCTACAGCCGACTAGTCTCCATGGGGATATTGCTGCCTCGGGCTCCTTATGGTCGCTGACCTGTGAGGCTAGATTTTCGAAACCGACGGGAAACTGATTGTTAATTGTAGCGTTCAGGGTTTCCTAATGACGATGGAAGACTCAAATTGCGCGAGATTCTATATATCGGCATTCAGCCGATTTGTCTCCAACGGTCTATTGCTGCCTCGGGCACCTTATGGTCGCTCCCCTGTGAGTCTAGATTTTTGAATCCAACGCAAAACTGATAGTTAATTGTAATGTTCAGGGCCTCCTAATGACGATGGAACACTCAAATTGTGTCGAGATTCAATATATCGGTATTCAGCCGATTTGTCTCCAAGGGTCTATTGCTGCCTCGGGCACCTTATGGTCGTTCTCATGTGAGTCTAGATTTTCTAATCCGACGCAAAACTGGTTGTTAATTGTAACGATCAGGGCCTCCTAATGACGATTGAACACTCACATTGCGTCGAGATTGAATACATCCTCCTCCAGCCGACTTGTATCCAAGGGGATATTGCTGTCTCGAGCACCATATGATCCTTTTCCTGTGAGTAGATTTTCGAATCCGACGCTAAAATGATAGTTAATTGTAACGTTCAGCGCCTCCTAATGACGATGGAACACTCAAATTGCGTCGAGAGTCAATATATCGTCCTCCAGCCGAATTGTCTCCAACGGTCTATTGCTGCCTCGGGCACCTTATGGTCGTTCTCCTGTGAGTCTAGATTTTCGAGTCCGACGCAAAAATTATAGTTAATTGTAACGTTCACGGCCTCCTAATGACGATGGAACACTCAAATTGCGTCGAGATTCAATAGATCGGCCTCCAGCCGACTTATCTCCAAGGGGATATTGCTGTCTCGGGCACCATATGATCCTTCTCCTGTCAGTCTAGATTTTCGAATCCGACGCAAAAATGATAATGAATTTTAAAGTTCAGCGCCTCCTAATGACGATAGAACACTCAGATTGCGTCGAGAGTCAATACATCGTCCTCCAGCCGACTTGTCTCCAACGGTCTATTGCTGCTTCGGGCACCTTATGGCCCGTCACCGGTGAGTCTAGATTATCGAATCCGACGATAAGCTGATAGTTAATTGTAACATTCAGGGCCTCCTAGTTACGATGGAACACTCAAATTGCGTCGCGATCCAATACATCGTCCTCCAGCCGACTTGTCTCCAAAGGTCTATTGCTGCCTGTGGCTCCTTATGATCGTTCTCCTGTGCGTCTAGATTTTCGAATCCGACGCAAAACTGATAGTTAATTGTAACGTTCAGGGCCTCCTAATGAAGATGGAACACTCAAATTGCATCGAGATTCAACATACCGGCCTCCAGCCGACTTGTCTCCATGGGGATATTGCTGCCTCGGGCTCCTTATGTTCGCTCACCTGTGAGGCTAGAATTTCGAAACCGACGCGAAACTGATTGTTAATTGTAACGTTCAGGGCTTCCTAATGACGATGGATCACTCAAATTGCGCGAGATTCAATATATCGGCATTCAGCCGATTTGTCGCCAACGGTCTATTGCTGCCGCGGGCACCTTATGGTCGTTCCCCTGTAAGTCTAGACTTTCGAATCCGACGAAAAACTGATAGTTAATTGTAACATTCAGGGCCTCCTAATGACGATGGAACACTCAAATAGCGTCGCGATCCAATACATTGTCCTCCAGCCGACTTGTCTCCAAGGGTCTATTGCTGCCTCGGGCACCTTATGATCGTTCTCCTGTGAGTCTAGATTTTCGAACGCGACGCAAACTTGATAGTTAATTGTAACGCTCAGGGCCACCTAATGACGATGGAACACTCAAATTGCGTCGAGATTCAATACATTGTCCATCAGCCGACTGCCTCGGGCACCAAATGGTCCGGCTACCGTGAGTCTACATTTTTGACTCCGACGCGAAAGTGATAGTTAATTGTAACGTTCAGGGCCTCCTAATGACGATGGAACACTAAAATAGCGTCGAGATTCAATACATCGTCCTTCAGCCGACTTGTCTCCAAGGGTCTATTGCTGCCGCGGTCACCTTATGGTCGTTCTCCTGTGAGTCTAGATTTACGAATCCCAAGCAAAAATGATTGTTAATTGTGACTTTCAGCGCCTCCTAATGACGATGGAACACTCAAATTGCATAGAGAGTCAATACATCGACCTCCAGCCGACTTGTCTCACAGAGTCCATTGCTGCCTCGGGCACCTAATGGTCGTTCTCCTGTGAGTATAGATTTACGAATCCGACGCAAAAATGATAGTTAATAGTAACGTACAGCGCCCACTAATGACGATGGAACACTCAAATTGCGTCGAGGGTCAATACATCGACCTCCAGCCGACTTGTCTCCAAGGGGATGTTGCTGTCTCGGGCACCATATGATCCCTCTCCTTTGAGGCTACATTTTCGAATCCGACGCAAAAATGATAGCGAATTGTAACGTTCAGTGCCTCCTAATGGCGATAGAACACTCAAATTGCGTCGTGATTCAATCCATCGGCCTCCAGCCGACTTGCCTTCAAGGGGATATTGCTGCCTCGGGCTCCATGTAATCCGTCCCCTGTGAGTCTATATTTTCGAATCCGACGCGAAACTAATAGTTAATTGTTACGTTCAGGGCCTCCTAATGACGATGGAACACTCAAATTGCGTCGAGATTCAATACATCGGCCTCGAGCCGGCTTGTCTCCAAGGGTCTATTGCTGCCTCGGGCACCTTATGGTGATTCTTCTGTTTGTCTAGATTTTCGAAGCCGGCGCAAAACAGATAGTTAATTGTTACGTTCAGGGCCTCCTAATGACGAAGGAACACTCAAATTGCGTCTAGATTCACTACACCGTCCTCCAGCCGACTTGTCTCCATAAGGATATCGCTGCCTCGGGCACCTTATGATCGTTCTCCTGTGAGTCTAGATTTTCGAATCCGACGCAAAACTGATAGTGATTTGTAACGTTCAGGGCCTCCTAATGACGATGGAACACAAAAATTGCGTCGAGATTCAATACATCGTCCTTCAGCCGACTTGTACCAAGAGTCCATTGCTGCCTCGGGCACCTTATCGTCGTTCTCCTGTTAGTCTAGATTTTCGAATCCCACGAAAAACTGATAGTTAATTGTAACATTCAGGGCCTCCTAATGACGATGGAACACTCAAATTGCGTCGCGATCCAAGACATCGTCCTCCAGCCGACTTGTCTCCAAGGGGCTATTGCTGCCACGGGCACCTTATGGTCGTTCTCACGTGAGTCTAGATTTTCTAATCCGACGCAAAACTGATTATTAATTGTAACGATCAGGGCCTTCTAATGACGATTGAACACTCAAATTGCGTCGAGATTCAATACATCGTCCTTCAGCCGACTTGTCACCATGGGTCTATTGCTGCCTCTGGCACCTTATAGTCGTTCTCCTGTGAGTCTAGATTTTCGAATCCGACGCAAAACTGATAGTTAATTGCAACGTTCAGGGCCTCCTAATGACGATGGAACATTCAAATTGCGCCGAGATTCAATACATCGTCCTTCAGCCGACTTGTCTCCAAGGGTCTATTGCTGCCTCGTTCACCTTATGGTCGTTCTCATGTGAGTCTAGATTTTCTAATCCGACGTAGAACTGATTATTAATTGTAACGATCAGGGCCTCCTAATGACGATTGAACACTCAAATTGCGTCGAGAGTCAATACATCGACATCCAGCCGACTTGTCTACAAGGGGATATTGCTGCCTCGGGCTCCATGTGGTCCGTCTCCTGTGAGTCTACATTTTCGAATCCGACGCGAAACTGATAGTTAATTGTAACGTTCAGGGCCTCCTAATGACGATGGAACACTCAAATTGCGCGAGATTCAATATATCGGCATTCAGCCGATTTGTCTCCAACGGTCTATTGCTGCCTCGGGCACCTTATGGTCGTTCCCCTGTGAGTCTAGATTTTAGAATCCGACGCAAAACTGATAGTTACTTGTAATGTTCAGGGCCTCCTAATGACGATGGAACACTCAAATTGCGTCGAGGTTCAATACATCGGTATTCAGCCGATTTGTCTCCAAGGGTCTATTGCTGCCTCGGGCACCTTATGGTCGTTCCCCTGTGAGTCTAGGTTTTAGAATCCGACGCAAAACTGATAGTTAATTGTAATGTTCAGGGCCTCATAATGACGATGGAGCACTCAAGTTGCGTCGCGATTCAATACATCGTCCTCCAGCGGGCTGGTCTCCAAGGGGATATAGCCTCGGGCACCTTGTGGTCCGTCTCCAGTGAGTCTAGATTTTCGAATCCGACGAAAAACTGATAGTTAATTGTAACATTCAGGGCCTCCTATTGACGATGGAACACTCAAATTGCGTCGCGATCCAAAATTACATCGTCCTCCAGCCAACTTGTCTCCAAGGGTGTATTGCTGCCTCGGGCACCGTATGATCGTTCTCCTGTGAGTCTAGAGTTTCGAACGCGACGCAAATCTAACAGTTAATTGTAACGCTCAGGGCCACCTAATGACGATGGAACACTCAAATTGCGTCGAGATTCAATACATCGTCCATCAGCCGACTGCCTTGGGCACCAAATGGTACGGCTCCCGTGAGTCTAGATTTTTGAATCCGACGCGAAACTGATAGTAAATTGTAACGTTCAGGGCCTCCTAATGACGATGGAACACTAAAATAGCGTCGAGATTCAATACATCTTCCTTCTGCCGACTTGTCTCCAATGGTCAATTGCTGCCTCGGTCACCTTATGGTCGTTCTCCTGCGAGTCTAGATTTTCGAATCCGACGCAAAAATGATAGTTAATTGTAACGTTCAGCGCCTCCTAATGACGATGGAACACTCAAATTGCGTCGAGGGTCAATACATCGACCTCCAGCCGACTTGTCTCCAAGGGGATATTGCTGTCTCGGGCACCATATGATCCTTCTCCTTTGAGTCTACATTTTCGAATCCGACGCAAAAATGATAGCGAATTGTAACGTTCTGCGCCTCCTAATGGCGATAGAACACTCAAATTGCGTCGAGATTCAATCCATCGGCCTCCAGCCGACTTGTCTACAAGGGGATGTTGCTGCCTCGGGCTCCATGTGGTCCGTCTCCTGTGAGCCTATATTTTCTAATCTGACGTGAAACTAATAGTTAATTGTTACGTTCAGGGCCTCCTAATGACGATGGAACACTCAAATTGCGTCGAGAGTCAATACATCGACATCCAGCCGACTTGTCTACTAGGGGATATTGCTGCCTCGGGCTCCATGTGGTCCGTTTCCTGTGAGTCCAGATTTTCCAATCCGACGCGAAACTGATAGTCAATTGTAACGTTCAGAGCCTCCTAATGACGATGGAACACTCAAATTGCGTCGAGATTCAATACATCATCCTCGAGCCGACTTGTCTCCAAGGGTCTATTGCTGCCTCGGGCACCTTATGGTCGTTCTCCTGTGAGTCTAGATTTTCGAATCGGCCGCAAAACAGATAGTTAATTGTAACGTTCACGGCCTCCTAAAGACGAAGCAACACTCAAATTGCGTCGAGATTCACTACACCGTCCTCCTGCCGACTTGTCTCCATGGGGACATCGCTGCCTCGGGCACCACATGGTCCGTCTCCGGTGATTCTACGTTTTCGAATCCGACGCTAAACTGATAGTTATTTGTAACGTTCAGGGCCTCCTAATGACGATGGAACACTCAAATTGCGTCGAGATTCAATACATCGTCCTCGAGCCGACTTGTCTCTAAGGGTCTAATGCTGCATCGGGCACCTTATGGTCGTGCTCCTGTGAGTCTAGGTTTTCGAATCGGCCGCAAAACAGATAGTTAATTGCAACGTTCAGGGCCTCCTAATGACGATGGAACACTCAAATTGCGCCGAGATTCAATATATCGTTCTTCAGCCGACTTGTCTCCACGGGTCTATTGCTGCCTCGGGCACCTTATGGTCGTTCTCATGTGAGTCTAGATTTTCTAATCCGACGGAAAACTGATTGTTAATTGTAAAGATCAGGGCCTCCTAATGACGATTGAACACTCAAATTGCGTCGAGATTGAATACATCGTCCTGCAGCCGACTTGTCTCCAAGGGTCTATTGCTGCCTCGGGCACCTTATGATCGTTCTCCTGTGAGTCTAGATTTTCGAACCCGACGCAAAACTGATAGTTAATTGCAACGTTCAGGGCCTCCTAATGACGATGGAACACTCAAATTGCGTCGAGATTCAATACATCGGCCTCCAGCCGACTTATCTCCAAGGGTCTTATGCTGCCTCGGGCACCATATGATCCTTCCCATGTGAGTCTAGATTTTCGAATCCGACGCAAAAATGATAGTGAATTGTAACGTTCAGCGCATCCTAACGACGACAGAACACTCAATTTGCGTCGAGATTCACTACAACGTCCTTCAGCCGACTTGTCTAGAAGGGAATATTGCTGTCTCGGGCACATATGATCCTTCTCCTGTGAGTCTAGATTTTCGAATCCGACGCATAACTGATAGTTAATTGTAACGTTCAGCGCCTCCTAATGACGATTGAACACTCAAATTGCGTCGAGATTCAATAAATCGTCCTCCAGCCGACTTGTCTCCAAGGGTCTATTGCTGCTTCGGGCACCTTATGGTCCGTCTCCGGTGAGTCTAGATTGTCGAATCCGACGAAAAACTGATAGTTTATTGTAACATTCAGGGGCTCATAGTTACGATGGAACACTCAAATTTCGTCGCGATCCAATACATCGTCCTCCAGCCGAATTGTCTCCAAGGGTCTATTGCTGCCTGTGGCTCCTTATGATCTTTCTCCTGTGAGTCTAGATTTTCGAATCCGACGCAAAACTGATAGTTAATTGTAACGTTCAGGGCCTCCTAATGACGATGGAACACTCAAATTGCCTCGAGATTCAACATACCGGCCTCCAGCCGACTTGTCTTCATGGGGATATTGCTGCCTCGGGCTCCTTACGGTCGCTGTCCTGTGAGTCTAGATTTTCGAAACCGACGCGAAACTGATTGTTAATTGTAACGTTCAGGGCTTCCTAATGACGATGGAACACTCAAATTGCGCGAGATTCAATATATCGGCATTCAGCCGATTTGTCTCCAACGCTCTATTGCTGCCTCGGGCACCTTATGGTCGTTCCCCTGTGGGTCTAGATTTTAGAATCCGACGCATTACTGATAGTTAATTGTAACGTTCAGGTCCTCCTAATGACGATGGAACACTCAAATTGCATCGAGATTCAACATACCGGCCTCCAGCCGACTTGTCACCATGGGGATATTGCTGCCTCGGGCTCCTTATGTTCGCTGTCCTGTGAGGCTACATTTTCGAAACCGACGGGAAACAGATTGTTAATTGTAACGTTCAGGGCTTCCTAATGACGATGGAACACTCATATTGCGCGAAATTCAATATATCGGCATTCAGCCGATTTGTCTCCAACTGTCTATTGCTGCCTCGGGCACCTTATGGTCGTTCCCCTGTGAGTCTAGATTTTATAATCCGACGCAAAACTGATAGTTAATTGTAATGTTCAGGGCCTCCTAATGACGATGGAACACTCAAATTGCGTCGAGATTCAATATATCGGTATTCAGCCGATTTGTCTCTAAGGGTCTATTGCTGCCTCGGGCACCTTATGGTCGTTCCCCTGTGAGTCTAGATTTCAGAATCCGACGCAAACTGATAGTTAATTGTAATGTTCAGGGCCTCTTAATGACGATGGAGCACTCAAGTTGCGTCGCGATTCAATACATCGTCCTCCAGCGGACTGGTCTCCAAGGGGATATAGCTTCGGGCACCTTATGGTCGTTCTCCTGTGAGTCTAGATGTTCGAATCGGCCGCTAAACAGATAGTTAATTGCAACGTTCACGGCCTCCTAATGACGTAGGAACACTCAAATTGCGTCGAAATTCACTACACCGTCCTCCAGCCGACTTGTCTCCATGGGGATATCGCTGCCTCAGTCACCTTATGGTCGTTCTCCTGTGAGTCTAGATTTTCGAATCCGACGCAAAAATGATATTTAATTGTGACGTTAAACGCCTCCTAATGACGATGGAACACTCAAATTGCGTAGAGAGTCAATACATCGACCTCCAGCCGACTTGTCTCATAGAGTCCATTGTTGCCTCGGGCACCTTATTGTCGTTCTCCTGTGAGTCTAGATTTTCGAATCCGTCGCAAAACTGATAGTTAATTGTAACGTTCAGCGCCTCCTAATGGCGATAGAACACTCAAATTGCGTCGAGATTCAATCCATCGGCTTCCAGCCGACTTGTCTACAAGGGGATATTGCTGCCTCGGTCTCCATCTGGTCCGTCTCCTGTGAGTCTACATTTTCGAATCCGACGCGAAACAGATAGTTAATTGTAACGTTCAAGGCCTCCTAATGACGATGGAATACTCAAATTGCGTCGAGATTCAATACATCTTCCTTCACCCGACTTGACTCCAAGGGTCTATTGCTGCCTCGGTCACCTTATGGTCGTTCTCCTGTGAGTCTAGATGTTCGAATCGGCCGCAAAACACATAGTTAATTGCAACGTTCACGGCCTCCTAATGACGAAGGAACACTCAAATTGCGTCGAGATTCACTACACCGTCCTCCAGCCGACTTGTCTCCATGGGGATATCGCTGCCTCGGGCACCACATGGTCCGTCTCCGGTGATTCTACGTTTTCGAATCCGACGCAAAACTGATAGTTATTTGCAACGTTCAGGGCCTCCTAATGACGATGGAACACTCAAATTGCGTCAAGATTCAATACATCGTCCATCAGCCGACTTGTACCAAGAGTCCATTGCTGCCTCGGGCACCTTACGGTCGTTCTCCTGTTAGCCTAGATTTTCGAATCCGACGAAAAACTGATAGTTAATTCTAACATTCAGGGCCTCCTAATGACGATGGAACACTCAAATTGCGTCGCGATCCAATACATCGTCCTCCAGCCGACTTGACTCCAAGGGTCTATTGATGCCTCGGGCACCTTATGATCGTTCTCCTGTGAGTCTAGATTTTCGAACCCGCTGCAAAACTGATAGTTAATTGTAACGTTCAGGGCCTCCTAATGACGATGGAACACTCAAATTGCATCGAGATTCAACATACCGGCCTCCAGCCGACTTGTCACCATTGGGATATTGCTGCCTCGGGCTTGTTATGTTCGCTGTCCTGTGAGGCTAGAATTTCGAAACCGACGGGAAACTGATTGTTAATTGTAACGTTCAGGGTTTCCTAATGACGATGGAACACTCATATTGCGCGAAATTCAATATATCGGCATTCAGCCGATTTGTCTCCAACTGTCTATTGCTGCCTCGGGCACCTTATGGTCGTTCCCCTGTGAGTCTAGATTTTAGAATCCGACGCAAATCTGATAGTTAATTGTGATGTTCAGGGCCTCCTAATGACGATGGAGCACTCAAGTTTCGTCGCGATTCAATACATCGTCCTCCAGCGGACTGGTCTCCAAGGGGATATAGCCTCGGGCACCTCATGGTCCGTCTCCAGTGAGTCTAGATTTTCGAATCCGACGCAAAACTGATAGTTAATTGTAACGTTCAGGGCCTCCTAATGACGATGGAACACTCAAATTGCATCGAGATTCAACATACCGGCCTCCAGCCGACTTGTCACCATGGGGATATTGCTGCCTCGGGCTCCTTATGTTCGCTGTCCTGTGAGGCTAGATTTTCGAAACCGACGGGAAACAGATTGTTAATTGTAACGTTCAGGGCTTCCTAATGACGATGGAACACTCATATTGCGCGAAATTCAATATATCGGCATTCAGCCGATTTGTCACCAACTGTCTATTGCTGCCTCGGGCACCTTATGGTCGTTCCCCTGTGAGTCTAGATTTTGAATCCGACGCAAATCTGATAGTTAATTGTGACGTTCAGCGCCTCCTAATGACGATGGAACACTCAAATTGCATAGAGAGTCAATACATCGACCTCCAGCCGACTTGTCTACAAGGGGATGTTGCTGCCTCGGCCTCCATGTGGTCCGTCTCCTGTGAGTCTATATTTTCGAATCCGACGCGAAACTAATAGTTAATTGTTACGTTCAGGGCCTCCTAATGACGATGGAACACTCAAATTGCGTCGAGAGTCAATACATCGACATCCAGCCCACTTGTCTACAAGGGGATATTGCTGCCTCGGGCTCCATGTGGTCCGTCTCCTGTGAGTCTAGATTTTCGAATCCGACGCGAAACTGATAGTTAATTGTAACGTTCAGGGCCTCCTAATGACGATGGAACACTCAAATTGCGTCGAGATTCAATACATCGTCCTTCAGCCGACTTGTCTCCAAGAGTCCATTGCTGCCTCGGGCACCTTATGGTCGTTCTTCTGTTAGTTTAGATTTTCGAATCCGACGCAAAACAGATAGTTAATTGTAACGCTCAGGGCCTCCTAATGACGATGGAACACTCAAATTGCGTCGAGATTAAATACATCGTCCTCGAGCCGACTTGTCTCAAAGGGTCTATTGCTGCCTCGGGCACCTTATGGTCGTTCTCCTGTGAGTCTAGATTTTCGAATCGGCCGCAAAGCAGATAGTTAATTGTAACGTTCACGGCCTCCTAATGACGAAAGAACACTCAAATTGCGTCGAGATTCACTACACCGTCCTCCTGCCGACTTGTCTCCATGGGGATATCGCTGCCTCGATCGCACATGGTCCGTCTCCGGTAATTCTACGTTTTCGAATCCGACGCAAAACTGATAGTTATTTGTAACGTTCAGGGCCTCCTAATAACGATGGAACACTCAAATTGCGTCGAGATTCAGTACATCGTCCTTCACCCGACTTGTACCAACAGTCCATTGCTGCCTCGGGCACCTTATGGTCGCTCTCCTGTTAGTCTAGATTTTCGAATCCCACGAAAAACTGATAGTTAATTGTAACATTCAGGGCCTCCTAATGACGATGGAACACTCAAATTGGGTCGCGATGCAATACATCGTCCTCCAGCCGACTTGTTTCCGAGGGGGCATTGCTTCTTCGGGCACCTTATGGTCCGTCTCCGGTGAGTCTAGATTATCGAATCCGACGAAAAACTGATAGTTAATTGTAACATTCAGGGCCTCATAGTTACGATGGAACACTCAAATTGCGTCGCGATCCAATACATCGTCCTCCAGCCGATTTGTCTCCAAGGGTCTATTGCTGCCTGTGGCTCCTTATGATCTTTCTCCTGTGAGTCTAGATTTTCGAATCCGACGCAAAACTGATAGTTAATTGTAGCGTTCAGGGCCTCCTAATGACGATGGAACACTCAAATTGCCTCGAGATTCAACATACCGGCCTCCAGCCGACTTGTCTCCATGGGGATATTGCTGCCTCGGGCTCCTTACGGTCGCTGTCCTGTGAGTCTAGATTTTCGAAACCGACGCGAAACTGATTGTTAATTGTAACGTTCAGGGCTTCCTAATGACGATGGAACACTCAAATTGCACGAGATTCAATATATCGGCATTCAGCCGATTTGTCTCCAACGGTCTATTGCTGCCTCGGGCACCTTATGGTCGTTCCCCTGTGAGTCTCGAATTTAGAATCCGACGCAAAACTGATAGTTAATTGTAATGTTCAGGGCCTCCCAATGACGATGGGAAACTCAAATTGCGTCGAGATTCAATACATCGGCCTCCAGCGGACTGGTCTCCAAGGGGATATAGCACCGGGCACCTTATGGTCCGTCTCCAGTGAGTCTAGATATTCAAATCCGACGAAAAACTGATAGTTAATTGTAACATTCAGGGCCTTCTAATGACGATGGAACACTGAAATTGCGTCGAAATCCAATACATCGTCCTCCAGCCGACTTGTCTCCAAGGGTCTATTGCTGCCTCGGGCACCTCATGATCGTTCTCCTGTGAATCTAGATTTTAGAACGCGACGCAAAACTGATAGTTAATTGTACCGCTCAGGGCCACCTAATGACGATGGAATACTCAAATTGCGTCGAGATTCAATACATCGTCCATCAGCCGACTGCATCGGGCACCAAATGGTCCATCTCCCGTGAGTCCAGATTTTTGAATCCGACGCGAAACTGATAATTAATTGTAACGTTCAGGGCCTCCTAATGACGATGGAACACTAAAATAGCGTTGAGATTCAATACATCGTCCTTCAGCCGACTTGTATCCAAGGGGATATTGCTGCCTCGGTCACCTTATGGTCGTTCTCCTGTGAGTCTATATTTTCGAATCCGACGCAAACATGATATTTAATTGTGACGTTAAACGCCTCCTAATGACGATGGAACACTCAAATTGCGTAAAGAGGCAATACATCGACCTCCAGCCGACTTGTCTCATAGAGTCCATTGTTGCCTCGGGCACCTTATGGTCGTTCTCCTGTGAGTCTAGATTTTCGAATCCGACCCAAAACTGATAGTTAATTGTAACGTTCAGCGCCTCCTATTGCCGATAGAACACTCAAATTGCGTCGAGATTCAATCCATCGGCTTCCAGCCGACTTGTCTACAAGGGGATATTGCTGCCTCGGGCTCCATTTGGTCCGTCTCCTGTGAGTCTAGATTTTTGAATCCGACGCGAAACTGATAGTTTATTGTAACGTTCAGGGCCTCCTAATGACGATGGAACACTAAAATAGCGTTGAGATTCAATACATCGTCCTTCAGCCGACTTGTATAAAGGGGATATTGCTGCCACGGTCACCTTATGGTCGTTCTCCTGTGAGTCTGGATTTTCGAATCCGACGCAAAAATGATATTTAATTGTGACGTTAAACGCCTCCTAATGACGATGGAACACTCAAATTGCGTAAAGAGTCAATACATCGACCTCCAGCCGACTTGTCTCATAGAGTCCATTGTTGCCTCGGGCACCTTATGGTCGTTCTCCTGTGAGTCTAGATTTTCGAATCCGACGCAAAACTGATAGTTAATTGTAACGTTCAGCGCCTCCTAATGGCGATAGAACACTCAAATTGCGTCGAGATTCAATCCATCGGCTTCCAGCCGACTTGTCTACAAGGGGATATTGCTGCCTCGGGCTCAATGTGGTCCGTCTCCTGTGAGTCTAGATTTTCGAATCCGACGCGAAACTGATTGTTAATTGTAACGTTCAGGGCCTCCTAATGACAATGGGACACTCAAATTGCGTCGAGATTCAATACATCGTCCTTCAGCCGACTTGTCTCCAAGAGTCCATTGCAGCCTCGGGCACCTTATGGTCGTTCTTCTGTTAGTCTAGATTTTCGAATCCGACGTAAAACAGATAGTTAATTGTAACGTTCAGGGCCTCCTAATGACGATGGAACACTCAAATTGCGTCGAGATTAAATGCATCGTCCTCGAGCCGACTTGTCTCCAAGGGTCTATTGCTGCCTCGGGCACCTTGTGGTCGTTCTCCTGTGAGTCTAGATTTTCGAATCGGCCGCAAAGCAGATAGTTAATTGTAACGTTCGGGGCCTCCTAATGACGATGGAACACTCAAATTACGCCGAGATTCAATGCATCGTCCTTCAGCCGACTTGTCTCCAAGGGTCTATTGCTGCCTCGGGCACCTTATGGTCGTTCTCATGTGAGTCTAGATTTTCGAATCCGACGCAAAACTGATTGTTAATTGTAACGTTCAGGGCCTCCTAATGACGATTGATCACTCAAATTGCGTCGAGATTGAATACATCGTCTTCCAGCCGACTTGTATCCAAGGGGATATTGCTGTCTCGGGCACCATATGATCCTTTTCCTGTGAGTAGATTTTCGAATCCGACGCATAACTGATAGTTAATTGTAACGTTCAGCGCCTCTTAATGATGACTGAACACTCAAATTGCGTCGAGATTCAATACATCGTCCTCCATCCGAGTTGTCTCCAAGGGCCTTTTGCTCCTTCGGGCACCTTATGTCCGTCTCCGGTGAGTCTCGATTATCGAATCCGACGAAAAACTATAGGTTAATTGTAACATTCAGGGCCTCCTAATGACGATGGAACACTCAAACTGCGTCGAGATTCAATACATCGTCCTTCAGCCGACTTGTCTCCAAGGGTCTTTTGCTGCCTCGGGCACCACATGGTCGTTCTCCTGTGAGTCTAGATTTTCGAATCCGACGCAAAACTGATAGTTAATTGTAACGTTCAGGGCCTCCTAATGACGATGGAATACTCAAATTGCATCGAGATTCAACATACCGGCCTCCAGCCGACTTGTCTCTATGGGGATATTGCTGCCTCGGGCTCCTTATGGTCGCTGTCCTGTAAGTCTAGATTTTCGAAACCGACGCGAAACTGATTGTTAATTGTAATGTTCAGGCCCTCATAATGACGATGGAACACTCAAATTTCGTCGAGATTCAATATGTCGGTATTCAGCCGATTTGTCTCCAAGGGTCTATTGCTGCCAAGGGCACCTTATGGTCGTTCCCCTGTGAGTCTAGATTTCAGAATCCGACGCAAAACTGATAGTTAATTGTAATGTTCAGGGCCTCCTAATGACGATGGAGCACTCAAGTTGCGTCGCGATTCAATACTTCGTCCTCCAGCGGACTGGTCTCCAAGGCGATATAGCCTAGGGGAACCTTATGGTCCGTCTCCAGTGAGTCTAGATTTTCGAATCCGACGAAAAACTGATAGTTAATTATAACATTCAGGGCCTCCTAATGACGATGGAACACTCAATTTGCGTCGCGATCCAATACATCGTCCTCCAGCCGACTTGTCTCCAAGGGTCTATTGCTGCCTCGGGCACCTTATGATCGTTCTCCTGTGAGTTTAGAATTTCGAACGCGACGCAAAACTGATAGTTAATTGTAACGCTCAGGGCCACCCAATGACGATGGAACACTCAAATTGCGTCAAGATTCAATACATCGTCCATCAGCCGACTGCCTCGGGCACCAAATGGTCCGTATCCCGTGAGTCTAGATTTTTGAATACGACGCGAAACTGATAGTTAATTGTAACGTTCAGGGCCTCATAATGACGATGGAACACTAAAATAGCGTCGAGCTTCAATACATCGTCCTTCACCCGACTTGTCTCCAAGGGTCCATTGCTGCCTCGGTCGCCTTATGGTCGTTCTCCTGTGAGTCTAGATTTTCGAATCCGACGCAAAAATGATAGTTAATAGTGACGTTCAGCGCCTCCTAATGACGATGGAACACTCAAATAGCGTAGAGAGTCAATACATAGACCTCCAGCCGACTTGTCTCTTAGAGTCCATTGTTACCTCGGGCACCATATGGTCGTTCTCCTGTGAGTCTAGATTTTCGAGTCCGACGCAAAACTGATGGTTAAATGTAACGTTCAGCGCCTCCTAATGGCGATAGAACACTCAAATTGCGTCGAGATTCAATCCATCGCCTTCCAGCCGACTTGTCTACAAGGGGATATTGCTGCCTCGGGCACCATCTGGTCCGTCTCCTGTGAGTCTAGATTTTCGAATCCGACGCAAAACAGATAGTTAATTGTAACGTTCAGGGCCTCCTAATGACGATGGAATACTCAAATTGCGTCGAGATTCAATACATCTTCCTTCAGCCGACTTGTCTCCAAGGGTCTATTGCTGCCTCGGGCACCTTATGGTCGTTCTCCTGTGAGTCTAGATGTTCGAATCGGCCGCTAAACAGATAGTTAATTGAAACGTTCACGTCCTCCTAATGACGAAGGAACACTCAAATTGCGTCGAGATTCACTACACCGTCCTCCAGCCGACTTGACTCCAAGGGTCTATTGCTGCCTCGGGCACCTTATGATCGTTCTCCTGTGAGTCTAGATTTTCGAACCCGACGCAAAACTGATAGTTTATTGCAACGATCAGATCCTCCTAATGACGATGGAACACTCAAATTGCGTCGAGATTCAATACATCGTCCTTCAGCCGACTTGCCTCCAAGGGTCTATTGCTGCCTCTGGCACCTTATTGTCGTTCTCCTGTGAGTCTATATTTTCGAATCCGACGCAAAACTGATAGTTAATTGTAACGCTCAGGGCCTCCTAATGACGATGGAACACTCAAATTACGCCGAGATTCAATGCATCGTCCTTCAGCCGACTTGTCTCCAAGGGTCTATTGCTGCCTCGGGCACTTTATGGTCGTTCTCATGTGAGTCTAGATTTTCGAATCCGACGCAAAACTGATTGTTAATTGTAACGTTCAGGGCCTCCTAATGACGATTGAACACTCAAATTGCGTCGAGACTGAATACATCGTCTTCCAGCCGATTTGTATCCAAGGGGATATTGCTGTTTCGGGCACCATATGATCTTTTTCCTGTGTGTAGATTTTCGAATCCGACGCTAAAATGATAGTTAATTGTAACATTCAGCGCCTCCTAATGACGATGGAACATTCAAACTGCGTCGAGATTCAATACATCGTCCTTCAGCTGACTTGTCTCCAAGGGTCTATTGCTGCCTCGGGCACCTCATCGTCGTTCTCCTGTGAGTCCAGATTTTCGAATCCGACGCAAAACTGTTAGTTAATTGTAACGTTCAGGGCCTCCTAATGACGATGGAATACTCAAATTGCATCGAGATTCAACATACCGGCCTCCAGCCGAATTGTCTCCATGGGGTATTGCTGCCTCGGGCTCCTTATGGTCGCTGTCCTGTGAGTCTAGATTTTCGAAACCGACGCGAAACTGATTGTTAATTGTAATGTTCAGGGCCTCATAATGACGATGGAACACTCAAATTTCATCAAGATTCAATATGTCGGTATTCAGCCGATTTGTCTCCAAGGGTCTATTGCTGCCTCGGGCACCTTATGGTCGTTCCCCTGTGAGTCTAGATTTCAGAATCCGACGCAAAACTGATAGTTAATTGTAATGTTCAGCGCTTCCTAATGACGATGGAGCACTCAAGTTGCGTCGCGATTCAATACTTCGTCCTCCAGCGGACTGGTCTCCAAGGGGATATAGCCTAGGGGAACCTTATGGTCCGTCTCCAGTGAGTCTAGATTTTCGAATCCGACGAAAAACTGATAGTTAATTATAACATTCAGGGCCTCCTAATGACGATGGAACACTCAATTTGCGTCGCGATCCAATACATCGTCCTCCAGCCGACTTGTGTCCAAGGGTCTATTGCTGCCTCGGGCACCTTATGATCGTTCTCCTGTGAGTTTAGAATTTCGAACGCGACGCAAAACTGATAGTTAATTGTAACGCTCAGGGCCACCCAATGACGATGGAACACTCAAATTGCGTCAAGATTCAATACATCGTCCATCAGCCGACTGCCTCGGGCACCAAATGGTCCGTATCCCGTGAGTCTAGATTTTTGAATACGACGCGAAACTGATAGTTAATTGTAACGTTCAGGGCCTCATAATGACGATGGAACACTAAAATAGCGTCGAGCTTCAATACATCGTCCTTCACCCGACTTGTCTCCAAGGGTCCATTGCTGCCTCGGTCACCTTATGGTCGTTCTCCTGTGAGTCTAGATTTTCGAATCCGACGCAAAAATGATAGTTAATAGTGACGTTCAGCGCCTCCTAATGACGATGGAACACTCAAATAGCGTAGAGAGTCAATACATCGACCTCCAGCCGACTTGTCTCATAGAGTCCATTGTTACCTCGGGCACCATATGGTCTTTCTCCTGTGAGTCTACATTTTCGAGTCCGACGCAAAACTGATAGTTAATTGTAACGTTCAGCGCCTCCTAATGGCGATAGAACACTCAAATTGCGTCGAGATTCAATCCATCGCCTTCCAGCCGACTTGTCTACAAGGGGATATTGCTGCCTAGGGCTCCATCTGGTCCGTCTCCTGTGAGTCTAGATTTTCGAATCCGACGCAAAACAGATAGTTAATTGTAACGTTCAGGGCCTCCTAATGACGATGGAATACTCAAATTGCGTCGAGATTCAATACATCTTCCTTCAGCCGACTTGCCTCCAAGGGTCTATTGCTGCCTCTGGCACCTTATTGTCGTTCTCCTGTGAGTCTATATTTTCGAATCCGACGCAAAACTGATAGTTAATTGTAACGTTCAGGGCCGCCTAATGACGATGGAACACTCAAATTACGCCGAGATTCAATGCATCGTCCTTCAGCCGACTTGTCTCCAAGGGTCTATTGCTGCCTCGGGCACCTTATGGTCGTTCTCATGTGAGTCTAGATTTTCGAATCCGACGCAAAACTGATTGTTAATTGTAACGTTCAGGGCCTCCTAATGACGATTGAACACTCAAATTGCGTCGAGATTGAATATATCGTCTTCCAGCCGACTTGTATCCAAGGGGATATTGCTGTTTCGGGCACCATATGATCCTTTTCCTGTGTGTAGATTTTCGAATCCGACGCTAAAATGATAGTTAATTGTAACATTCAGCGCCTCCTAATGACGATGGAACACTTAAATTGCATCGAGATTCAACATACCGGCCTCCAGCCGACTTGTCTCCATGGGGTATTGCTGCCTCGGGCTCCTTATGGTCGCTGTCCTGTGAGTCTAGATTTTCGAAACCGACGCGAAACTGATTGTTAATTGTAATGTTCAGGGCCTCATTATGACGATGGAACACTCAAGTTGCGTCGCGATTCAATACTTCGTCCTCCAGCGGACTGGTCTCCAAGGGGATATAGCCTAGGGGAACCTTATGGTCCGTCTCCAGTGAGTCTAGATTATCGAATCCGACGAAAAACTGATAGTTAATTATAACATTCAGGGCCTCCTAATGACGATGGAACACTCAATTCGCGTCGAGATCCAATACATCGTCCTCCAGCCGACTTGTCTCCAAGGGTCTATTGCTACCTCGGTCACCTTATGGTCGTTCTCCTGTGAGTCTAGATTTTAGAATCCGACGAAAAAATGATAGTTAATTGTGACGTTCAGCGCCTCCTAATGACGATGGAACACTCAAATATCGTAGAGAGTCAATACATCGACCTGCAGCCGACTTGTCTCATAGAGTCCATTTGCTGCCTCGGGCACCTTATGGTCGTTCTTCTGTGAGTCTAGATTATCGAGTCCGACGCAAAAATGATAGTTAATTGTTACGTTCAGAGCCTCCTAATAACGATGGAACACCCAAATTGCGTTGAGGGGCAAAACATCGACCTCCAGCCGACTTGTCTCCAAGGAGATATTGCTGTCTCGGGCACCATATGATCCTTCTCCTTTGAGTCTACATTTTCGAATCCGACGCAAACATGATAGTGAACTGTAACGTTCAGCGCCTCCTAATATCGATAGAACACTCAAATTGCGTCGAGATTCAATCCATCGGCCGCCAGTCGTCTTGTCTACAAGGGGATATTGCTCCACGGGCTCCATGTGGTCCGTCTCCTGTGAGTCTATATTTCCGAATCCGACGCGAAACTAGTGGTTAATTGTTTCGTTCAGGCCCTCCAAATGACGATGGAACACTCAAATAGCGTCGAGATTCAATACATCGTCCTCCAGCTGACATGTCTCCAAGGGTCTATTGCTGCCTCGGGCACCTTATGGTCGTTCCCCTGTGAGTCTTGAATTTAGAATCCGACGCAAAACTGATTTTTAATTGTAATGTTCAGGGCCTCCTAATGTCGATGGAACACTCAAATTGCGTCGAGATTCAATACATTGGCCTCCAGCCGACTTTTCTCCAAGGGGATATTGTTGCCTCGGTCACCATATGGTCCTTCTCCTGTGAGTCTAGATTTTCGAATACGACGCAAAAATGATAGTTAATTGTAACGTTCAGCGCCTCCTAATGACGATGGAACGCTCAAATAGCGTCGCGATTCAATACATCGTCCTCCAGCGGACTGGTCTCCAAGGGGATATAGCTTCGGGCACCTTATGGTCCGTCTCCAGTGATTCTAGATTTTCAATTGCGACGAAAAACTGATGGTTAATTGTATCATTCAGGGCCACCTAATGACGATGGAACACTCAAATTGCGTCGAGATTCTATACATCGGCCTCCATCCGACTTGTCTCCAAGGGGATATTGCTGTCTCGGGCACAAATTGATCCTTCTGCTGTGAGTCTAGATTTTCGAATCCGACGCAAAACTGATAGTTAAGTTCAGGGCCTCCTAATGACGATGCAACTCTCAAATTGCGTCAAGATTCTATACATCGTCCTTCAGCCGACTTGTCTCCAAGGGTCTATTGCTGCCTCGGGCACCTTATGGTCGTTCTCCTGTGAGCCTAGATTTTCTAATCCGACGCAAAACTGATTGTTAATTGTAACGTTCAGGACCTCCTAATGACGATGGGCACTCAAATTGCGTCGAGATTCAATACATCGTCCTTCAGCCGACTTGTCTCCAAGGGTCTATTGCTGCCTCGGGCACCTCACGGTCGTTCTCCTGTGAGTCTAGATTTTCTAATCCGACGCAAAACTGATAGTTCATTGTAACGTTCAGGACCTCCTATTGACGATGGAACACTCAAATTGCGTCTGAAGTCAAGACATCATCCTCCAGCCGACTTGTCTCCAAGGGGATATTGCTGTCTCGGGCTTCATATGATCCTTCTCCTATGAGTAGATTTTCGAATCCGACGCTAAAATGATAGTTAATTGTAAAAATCAGGGCCTCCTATTGTCGATGGAACACTCAAATTGCGTCGAGATTCAATACATCGTCCTCCAGCCGACTGTGCTCCATTGGGATATTGCTGCCTCGGGCAACTTAAGGTCGCTCTCCTGTGAGTTTAGATTTTCGAATCCGACGCAAAAATGATAGTTCATTGTAACGTTTAGGGCCACCTAATGACGATGGAACACTCAAATTGTGTCGAGAATCAATACATCGGCCTCCAGCCGACTTGTCTCCAAGGGTCTATTGCTGCCTCGGGCACCAAATGGTCCGTCTCCTGTGAGTCCAGATTTTTGTATCCGACGCGAAACTGATAGTTTATTGTAACGTTCAGGGGCTCCTAATGACGATGGAACACTCAAATTGCGTCGAGATTCAATACATCGTCCTTCAGCCGTTTTGTCTCCAAGGGTCTATTGCTGCCTCTGGCACCTTATAGTCGTTCTCCTGTGAGTCTAGATTTTCGAATCCGACGCAAAACTGATAGTTAATTGTAAGATTCAGGGCCTCCTAATGACGATGGAACACTCAAATTGCGTAGCGATTCTATACATCGTCCTCCAGCCGACTTGTCTCCAAGGGTCTATTGCTGCCTCGGGCACCTTATGGTCGTTCCCCTGTGAGTCTAGATTTTAGAATCCGACGCAAAACTGATAGTTAATTGTAATGTTCAGGGCCTCCTAATGACGATGGAGCACTCAAGTTGCGTCGTGATTCAATACTTCGTCCTCCAGTGGACTGGTCTCCAAGGGGATATAGCTTCGGGCACCTTATGGTCCGTCTCCAGTGAGTCTAGATTTTCAATTCCGACGAAAAACTTATGGTTAATTGTATCATTCAGGGCCACCTAATGACGATGGAACACTCAAATTGCGTCGAGATTCTATACATCGGCCTCCAGCCGACTTGTCTGCAAGGGTCTATTGCTGCCTCGGGCACCTTATGATCGTTCTCCTGTGAGTCTAGGTTTTCGAACGCGACGCAAAACTGATAGTTAATTGTAACTCTCAGGGCCACCTAATGACGATGGAACACTCAAATTACGTCGAGATTCAATACATCGTCCATCAGCCGACTGCCTCGGGCACCAAATGGTCCGTCTCCCGTGAGTATAGATTTTTGAATCCGACGCGAAACTGATAGTTAATTGTAACGTTCAGGGCCTCCTAATGACGATGGAACACTAAAATAGCGTCGAGATTCAATACATCGTCCTTCAGCCGACTTGTCTCCAAGGGTCTATTGCTGCCTCGGTCACCTTATGGTCGTTCTCCTGTGAGTCTAGATTTTCGAATCCGACGCAAAAATGATAGTTAATTGTGACGTTCAGCGCCTCCTAATGACGATGGAACACTCAAATTGCGTAGAGAGTCAATACATCGACCTCCAGCCGACTTGTCTCATAGAGTCCATAGCTGCCTCGGGCACATTATGGTCGTTCTCCTGTGAGTCTAGATTATCGAATCCGACGCAAAAATGATAGTTAATTGTAACGTTCAGTGCCTCCTAATAACGATGGAACACTCAAATGGCGTCGAGGGTCAATACATCGACCTCCAGCCGACTTGTCTCCAAGGGGATATTGCTGTCTCGGGCACCATTTGATCCTTCTCCTTTGAGTCTACATTTTCGAATCCGACGCAAAAATGATAGTGAATTGTAACGTTCAGCGCCTCCTAATGGCGATAGAACACTCAAATTGCGTCGAGATTCAATCCATCGGCCGCCAGCCGACTTGTCTACAAGGGGATATTGCTGCCACGGGCTCCATGTGGTCCGTCTCCTGTGAGTCTATATTTTCGAATCCGACGCGAAACTATAAGTTAATTGTTACGTTCAGGGCCTCCTAATGACGATGGAACACTCAAATTGCGTCGAGAGTCAATACATCGACTTCCAGCCGACTTGCCTACAAGGGGATATTGCTGCCTCGGGCACCATGTTATCCGTCTCGTGTGAGTCTACATTTTCGAATCCGACGCGAAACTGATAGTTAATTGTAACGTTCAGGGCCTCCTAATGACGATGGAACACTCAAATTGCGTCGACATTCAATACATCGTCCTCCAGCCGACTTGTTTCCAAGGGGATATTGCTGCCTCGGACACCTTATGATCGTTCTCCTGTGAGTCTAGATTTTCGAACCCGGCGCAAAACTGAGAGTTTATTGCAACGATCAGATCCTCCTAATGACGATGGAACACTCAAATTGCGCCGAGATTCAATGCATCGTCCTTCAGCCGACTTGTCTCCAAGGGTCTATTGCTGCCTCGGGCACCTTATGGTCGTTCTCATGTGAGTCTAGATTTTCGAATCCGACGCAAAACTGTTAGTTAATTGTAACGTTCAGGGCCTAATAATGACGATGGAATACTCAAATTGCGTCGAGATTCAATACATCGTTCTTCAGTCGACTTGTATCCAAGGGGATATTGCTGTCTCGGGCTTCAAATGATCCTTCCCCTGTGAGTAGATTTTCGAATCCGACGCTAAAATGATAGTTAATTGTAACGTTCAGCGCCTCCTAATGACGATGTAACACTCAAATTGCGTCGAGACTCAATACATCGGCCTCCAGCCGACTTGTCTCCAAGGGTCTATTGCTGCCTCGGGCACCTTATGGTCGTTCCCCTGTGAGTCTAGAATTTAGATTCCGACGCAAAACTGTTTTTTAATTGTAATGTTCAGGGCATCCTAATGACGATGGAACACTCAAATTGCGTCGAGATTCAATACATCGGCCTCTAGCCGACTTGTCTCCAAGGGGATATTGCTCCCTCGGGCACCATATGGTCCTTCTCCCATGAGTCTAGATTTTCGAATCCGACGAAAGAATGATAGTTAATTGTAACGTTCAGCGCCTCCTAATGATGATGGAACACTCAAATTGCGTCGCGATTCAGAACATCGTCCTCCAGCGGACTGGTCTCCAAGGGGATATAGCTTCGGGCACCTTATGGTCCGTCTCCAGTGTGTCTAGATTTTCAATTCCGACGAAAAACTGATGGTTAATTGTAACGTTCAGGACCTCCTAATGACGATGGAACACTCAAATTGCGTCGAGATTCAATACATCGGCCTCCAGCCGACTTGTCTCCAAGGGGATATTGCTGCCTCGGACACCATATGATCGTTTTCCTGTGAATTTAGATTTTCGAATCCGACGAAAAACTGATAGTTCATTGAAACATTCATGGCATCCTAATGACGATGGAACACTGAAATTGCGTCTAGATTCAATACATCGTCCTCCAGCCGACTTGTCTTCATTGGGATATTGCTGCCTCGGGCACCTTATGGTCATTCTCCTGTGAGTCTAGATTTTCTAACCCGACGCAAAACTGATTGTTAATTGTAACGTTCAGGACCTCCTAATGACGATGGAACACTCAAATTGCGTCGAGATTCAATACATCGGCCTCCAGCCGACTTGTCTCCAAGGGGATATTGCTGCCTCGGACACCATATGTTCCGTCTCCTGTGAGTCTAGATTATCGAATCCGACGCAAAAATGATAGTTAATTGTAACGATCAGCGCCTCCTAATGACGATGGAACACTCACATTGCGTCGAGAGTCAATACATCGAACTCCAGCCGACTTGTTTACAAGGGGAAATTGCTGCCTCGGGCTCTATGTGGTCCGTCTCCTGTGAGTCTAGATTTTCGAATCCGACGCGAAACTGATAGTTAATTCTAACGTTCAGGGCCACCTAATGACGTTGGAACACTCAAATTTCGTCGAGATTCAATACTTCGTCAACCAGCCGACTCTTCTCCTATGGTCTATTGCTGCCTCGGGCTTCATATGATCCTTCTCCTGTGAGTAGATTTACGAATCCGGCACTAAAATGAAAGTTAATTGTAACGTTCAGCGCCTCCTAATGACGATGGAACACTCTAATTGCGTCGAGACTCAATACATCGTCCTTCAGCCGACTTGTCTCCAAGGGGATATTGCTGTCTCGGGCACAATACGATCCTTCTCCTGTGAGTCTAGATTTTCGAATTCGACGCAAAACTGATGGTTAAGTTCAGGGCATCCTAATGACGATGGAACACTCAAATTGCGTCGAGATTCAATACATCGTCCTTCAGCCGACTTGTCTCCAAGGGTCTATTGCTGCCTCGGGCACCTTATGGTCGTTCTCCTGTGAGTCTAGATTTTCAAATCCGAGGACAAACTGATAGTTAATTGTAAAGTTCAGGGCCTCCTAATGACGATGGAACACTCAAATTGCGTCGAGATTCAATACATCGGCCTCCAGCCGACTCTTCTCAAAGGGGATATTTCTGTCTCGGGCACCATATGGTCCTTCTCCTGTGAGTCGAGATTTTCGAATCCGACGAAAAAATGATAGTTAATTGTAACGTTCAGCGCCTCCTAATTACGATGGAACACTCAAATAGTGTCGCGATTCAATACATCGTCCTCCAGCGAACTGGTCTTCAAGGGGATATAGCTTCGGGCACCTTGTGGTCCGTGTCCAGTGTGTCTAGATTTTCAATTCCGACGAAAAACTGATGGTTAATTGTATCATTCAAGGCCACCTAATGACGATGGAACACTCAAACTGCGTCGAGATTCTATACATCGGGTTCCAGCCGACTAGTCTCCAAGAGGATATTGCTGTCTCGGGCACAATATGATCCTCCTCTTGTGATTCTAGATTTTCGAATCCGACGCAAAACTGATAGTTAAGTTCAGGGCCTCCTAATGACGATGGAACGCTCAAATTGCGTCGAGATTCAATACATCGTCCTTCAGCCGACTTGTCTCCAAGGGTCTATTGCTGCTTCGGGTACCTCTTGGTCGTTCTCCTGTGAGTCTAGATTTTCTAATCCGACGCAAAACTGATTGTTAATTGTAACGTTCAGGACCTCCTAATGACGATGGAACACTCAAATTGCGTCTGGATTCAATACATCGTCCTCCAGCCGACTTGTCTCCAAGGGGATATTGCTGCCTCGGGCTCTATGTGGTCCGTCTCCTGTGAGTCTAGATTATCGAATCCGACGCGAAACTGATAGTTAATTGTAACGTTCAGGGCCTCCTAATGACGATGGAACACTCAAATTGCTTCGAGATTCAATACTTCGGCCTCGAGCTGACTTGTCTCCATGGGTCTATTGCTGCCTAGGGCACCTTATGATCGTTTTCCTGTGAATTTAGATTTTCGAATCCGACGAAAAACTGATAGTTAATTGTAACGTTCATGGCCTCCTAATGACGATGGAACACTTAAATTGCGTCGAGATTTAATACATCGTCCTCCAGCCGACTTGTCTTCATTGGGATATTGCTGCCTCGGGCACCTTATGGTCGTTCTCCTGTGGGTCTAGATTTTCTAATCAGACGCGACACTGATAGTTAATTGTAACGTTCAGGGCCTCCTAATGACGATGGAACACTCAAATTGCTTCGAGATTCAATACATCGGCCTCGAGCTGACTTGTCTCCAAGGGTCTGTTGCTGTCTCGGGCACCTTATGGTCGTTCTCCTGTGAGTTTAGATTATCGAATCCGACGCAAAAATGATAGTAAATTGTAACGATCAGCGCCTCCTAATGACGATAGAACACTGACATTGCGTCGAGAGTCAATACATCGAACTCCAGCCGACTTGTTTACAAGGGGATATTGCTGCCTCGGGCTCTATGTGGTCCGTCTCCTGTGAGTCTAGATTTTCGAATCCGACGCGAAACTGATATTTAATTCTAACGTTCAGGGCCACCTAATGACGTTGGAACACTCAAATTTCGCCGAGATTCAATACATCGTCAACCAGCCGACTCTTCTCCTATGGTCTATTGCTGCCTCGGGCTTCATATGATCCTTCTCCTGTGAGTAGATTTTCGAATCCGACACTAAAATGAAAGTTAATTGTAACGTTCAGCGCCTCCTAATGACGATGGAACACTCAAATTGCGTCGGGACTCAATAAATCGTCCTCCAGCCGACTTGTCTCCAAGCGTCTATTGCTGCCTCGGGCACCATATGTTCCTCCTCCTGTGAGTCTAGATTTTCGAATCCGACGCAAAAATGATAGTAAATTGTAACGTTCAGCGCCTCCTAATGACGATGGAACACTCAAATTGCGTCGCGATTCAATACATCGTCCTCCAGCGGACTGGTCTCCAAGGGGATATAGCTTCGGGCACCTTATGGTCCGTCTCCAGTGAGTCTAGATTTTCGATTCCGACGAAAAACTGATGGTTAGTTGTATCATTCAAGACCACCTAATGACAATGGAACACTCAAATTGCGTCGAGATTCTATACATCGGCTTCCAGCCAACTTGTCTCCAAGGGGATATTGCTGTCTCGGGCACAATATGATCCTTCTCCTGTGAGTCTAGATTTTCGAATCCGACGCAAAACTGATGGTTAAGTTCAGGGCATCCTAATGACGATGGAACCCTCAAATTGCGTCGAGATTCAATACATCGTCCTTCAGCCGACTTGTCTCCAAGGGTCTATTGCTGCCTCAGGCTCCTTATGGTCTTTCTCCTGTGAGTCTAGATTTTCAAATCCGACGCAAAACTGATAGTTAATTGTTAAGTTCAGGGCCACCTAATGACGATGGAACACTCAAATTGCGTCGAGATTCAATACATCGGCATTCAGCCGATTTGTCTCCAAGGGTCTATTGCTGCCTCGGGCACCATATGGTCGTTCCCCTGTGAGTCTAGATTTTAGAATCCGACGCAAAACTGATTTTTAATGGTAATGTTCAGGGCCTCCTAATGACGATGGAACACACATTTTGCGTAGAGATTCAATACATCGGCCTCCAGCGGACTGGTCTCCAAGGGGATATAGCTTCGGGCACCTTATGGTCCGTCTCCAGTGAGTCTAGATTTTCGATTCCGACGAAAAACTGATGGTCAATTGTATCATTCAGTGCCACCTAATGACGATGGAACACTCAAATTGCGTCGAGATTCTATACATCGGCCTCCAGCCGACTTGTCTCCAAAGGGATATTGCTGTCTCGGGCACAATATGATCCTTCTCCTGTGAGTCTAGATTTTCGAATCCGACGCAAAACTGATAGTTAAGTTCAGGGCCTCCTAATGACGATGGAACACTCAAATTGCGTCGAGATTCAATACATCGTCCTTCAGCCGACTTGTCTCCAAGGGTCTATTGCTGCCTCGGGCACCTTATGGTCGTTCTCCTGTGAGTCTAGATTTTCTAATCCGACGCAAAACAGATTGTTAATTGTAACGTTCAGGACCTCCTAATGACGATGGAACACTCAAATTGCGTCGCGATTTAATACATCGTCCGCCAGCCGACTTGTCTCCAAGGGGATATTGCTGCCTCAGCTCTATGTGTTCCGTCTCCTGTGAGTCTAGATTATCGAATCCGACGCGAAACTGATAGTTAATTGTAACGTTCAGGGCCTCCTAATGACGATGGAACACTCAAATTGCGTCACGATTCAATACATCGTCCTCCAAGCGACTTGTATCCAAGGGGATATTGCTGTCTCGGGCTTCATTTGATCCTTCTCCTGTGAGTAGATTTTCGAATCCGACGCTAAAATGATAGTTAATTGTAACGTTCAGCGTCTTCTAATGACGATGGAACACTCAAATTGCGTCTAAACTCAATACATCGACATCCAGCCGACTTGTCTCCAACAGTCTATTGCTGCCTCGGGCACCTTATGGTCGTTCTCCTGTGAGTCTAGATTTTCTAATCCGACGCGAAGCTGATAGTTAATTCTAACGTTCAGGGCCTCCTAATGACGATGGAACACTCAAATTGCGTCGCGATTCAATACTTCGTCCTCCAGCGGACTGGCCTCCAAGGGGATATAGCTTCGGGCACCTTATGGTCCGTCTCCAGTGAGTCTAGATTTTGGATTCCGACGAAAAACTGATGGTTAATTGTATCATTCATGGCCACCTAATGACGATGGAACACTCAAATTGCTTCGAGAAGCTATACATCGGCCTCCAGCCGACTTGTCTCCAATGGTCTATTGCTGCCTCGGGCACCTTGTGGTCTATCTCCTGTAAGTCTAGATTTTCGAATCCGACGCAAAACTGATAGTTAAGTTCAGGGCCTCCTAAAGACGATGGAACACCCAAATTGCGTCGAGATTCAATACATCGTCCTTCAGCCGACTTGTCTCCAAGGGTCTATTGCAGTCTCGGGCATCTTATGGTCGTTCTCATGTGAGTCTAGATTTTCTAATCCGACGCAAAACTGATTGTTAATTGGAACGTTCAGAACCTCCTAATGACGATGGAACACTCAAATTGCGTCGGGATTCAATACATCGTCGTCCAGCCGACTTGCATCCAAGGGGATATTGCTGTCTCGGGCTTCATATGATCCTTCTCCTGTGAGTATATTTTCGAATCCGACGCAAAACTGATAGTTAATTGTAACGTTCAGCGCCTCCTAATGACGATGCAACACTCAGATTGCGTCGAGAGTCAATGCATCGAACTCCAGCCGACTTGTCTACATGGGGATATTGCTGCCTCGGGCTCTATGTGGCCCGTCTCCTGTGAGTCTAGATTTTTGAATCCGACGCGAAACTGATAGTTAATTCTAACGTTCAGGGCCTCCTAATGACGATGGAACACTCAAATTGCGTCGAGAGTCAATACATCGAACTCCAGCCGACTTGTCTGCATGGGGATATTGCTGCCTCGGGCTCTATGTGGTCCGTCTCCTGTGAGTCTAGATTTTCGAATCCGACGCGAAACTGATAGTTAATTCTAACGTTCAGGGCCTCCTAATGACGATGGAGCACTCAAATTGCGTCGCGATTCAATACATCGTCCTCCAGCGGACTGGTCTCCAAGGGGATATTGCTGCTTCGGGTACCTTATGGTCCATCTCCAGTGAGGCTAGATTTTCGATTCCGACGAAAAACTGATGGTCAATTGTATCATTCAGGGCCACCTAATGACGATGGAACACTCAAATTGCGTCGAGATTCTATACATCGTCCTTCAGCCGACTTGTCTCCAAGGGTCTATTGCTGCCTCGGGCACCTTATGGTCGTTCTCCTGTGAGTCTAAATTTTCTAATCCCACGCAAAACTGATAGTTAATTGTAACGTTCAGCGCCTTCTAATGACGATGGAACACTCAAATTGCGTCGATATTCAATACATTGGCCTCCAGCCGACTTGTCTCCAAGGGGATATTGCTGCCTCGGGCACCATATGGTCCGTCTCCTGAGAGTCTAGATTTTCGAATCCGACGCAAAAATGATAGTTAATTGTAACGATCAGCGCCTCCTATTGACGATGGAACACTCAAATTTTTCCGCGATTCAATACATCGTCCTCCAGCGGACTGGTCTCCAAGGGGATATAGCTTTGGGCACCTTATGGTCCGTCTCCAGTGAGTCTAGATTTTCGATTCCGACGAAAAACTGATGGTTAATTGTATCAGTCAGGACCACCTAATGACAATGGAACACTCAAATTGCGTCGAGATTCTATACATCGGCTTCCAGCCAACTTGTCTCCAAGGGGATATTGCTGTCTCGGGCACAATATGATCCTTCTCCTGTGAGTCTAGATTTTCGAATCCGACGCAAAACTGATGGTTAAGTTCAGGGCATCCTAATGACGATGGAACACTCAAATTGCGTCGAGATTCAATACATCGTCCTTCAGCCGACTTGTCTCCAAGGGTCTATTGCTGCCTCGGGCACCTTATGGTCGTTCTCCTGTGAGTCTAGATTTTCAAATCCGACGCAAAACTGATAGTTAATTGTTAAGTTCAGGGCCTCCTAATGACGATGGAACATTCAAATTGCGTCGAGATTCAATACATCGGCATTCAGCCGATTTGTCTCCAAGGGTCTATTGCTGCCTCGGGCACCTTATGGTCGTTCCCCTGTGAGTCTAGATTTTAGAATCCGACGCAAAACTGATTTTTAATGGTAATGTTCAGGGCCTCCTAATGACGATGGAACACTCATTTTGCGTAGAGATTCAATACATCGGCCTCCAGCGGACTGGTCTCCAAGGGGATATAGCTTCGGCCACCTTATGGTCCGTCTCCAGTAGGTCTAGATCTTCGATTCCGACGAAAAACTGATGGTTAATTGTATCATTCAGGGCCACCTATTGACGATGGAACACTCAAATTGCGTCGCGATTCAATACATCGTCCGCCAGCCTTCTTGTCTCCAAGGGTCTGTTGTTGCCACGGGCACCTTACGGTCGTTCTCCTGTGAGTCTAGATTTTCGAATCCGACGCGAAACTGATAGTTAATTCTAACGTTCAGGGCCTCCTAATGACGATGGAACACTCAAATTGCGTCGAGAGTCAATACATCGAACTCCAGCCGACTGGTCTACATGGGGATATTGCTGCCTCGGGCTCTATGTGGTCCGTCTCCTGTGAGTCTAGATTTTCGAATCCGACGCGAAACTGATAGTCAATTCTAACGTTCAGGGCCTCCTAATGACTATGGAGCACTCAAATTGCGTCGCGATTCAATACATCGTCCTCCAGCGGTCTGGTCTCCAAGGGGATATTGCTGCTGCGGGTACCTTATGGTCCGTCTCCAGTGAAGCTAGTTTTTCGATTCCGACGAAAAACTGATGGTCCCACCTAATGACGATGGAACACTCAAATTGCGTCGAGATACTATACATCGTCCTTCAGCCGACTTGTCTCCAAGGGTCTATTGCTGCCTCGGGCACCTTATGGTCGTTCTCCTGTGAGTCTAGATTTTCTAATCCCACGCAAAACTGATAGTTAATTGTAACGTTCAGCGCCTTCTAATGACGATGGAACACTCAAATTGCGTCGATATTCAATACATTGGCCTCCAGCCGACTTGTCTCCAAGGGGATATTGCAGCCTCGGGCACCATATGGTCCGTCTCCTGAGAGTCTAGATTTTCGAATCCGTCGCAAAAATGATAGTTAATTGTAACGATCAGCGCCTCCTATTGACGATGGAACACTCAAATTGCGTCGCGATTCAATATATCGTCCTCCAGCGGACTGGTCTCCAAGGGGATATAGCTTCGGGCACCTTATGGTCCGTCTCCAGTGAGTCTAGATTTTCGATTCCGACGAAAAACTGATGGTTAATTGTATCAGTCAGGACCACCTAATGACAATGGAACACTCAAATTGCGTCGAGATTCTATACATCGGCTTCCAGCCAACTTGTCTCAAAGGGGATATTGCTGTCTCGGGCACAATATGATCCTTCTCCTGTGAGTCTAGATTTTCGAATCCGACGCAAAACTGATGGTTAAGTTCAGGGCATCCTAATGACGATGGAACACTCAAATTGCGTCGAGCTTCAATACATCGTCCTTCAGCCGACTTGTCTCCAAGGGTCTATTGCTGCCTCGGGCACCTTACGGTCGTTCTCCTGTGAGTCTAGATTTTCAAATCCGACGCAAAACTGATAGTTAACTGTTAAGTTCAGGGCCTCCTAATGACGATGGAACACTCAAATTGCGTCGAGATTCAATACATCGGCATTCAGCCGATTTGTCTCCAAGGGTCTATTGCTGCCTCGGGCACCTTATGGTCGTTCCCCTGTGAGTCTAGATTTTAGAATCCGACGCAAAACTGATTTTTAATGGTTATTTTCAGGGCCTCCTAATGACGATGGAACACTCATTTTGCGTAGAGATTCAATACATCGGCCTCCAGCGGACTGGTCTCCAAGGGGATATAGCTTCGGCCACCTTATGGTCCGTCTCCAGTAGGTCTAGATCTTCGATTCCGACGAAAGACTGATGGTTAATTGTATCATTCAGGGCCACCTATTGACGATGGAACACTCAAATTGCGTCGGGATTCTATTCATCGGCCTCCAGCCGACTTGTCTCCAAGGGGATATTGCTGTCTCGGGCACAATATGATCCTTCTCCTATGAGTCGAGATTTTCGAATCCGACGCAAAAATGATAGTTAATTGTAACGTTCAGCGCCTCCTAATGACGATGGATCACTCAAATTGCGTCGCGATTCAATACATCGTCCTCCAGCGGACTGGTCTCCAAGGGGATATAGCTTCGGGCACCTTATGGTCCGTCTCCAGTGAGTCTAGATTTTGGATTCCGACGAAAAACTGATGGTTAATTGTATCATTCATGGCCACCTAATGACGATGGAACACTCAAATTGCGTCGAGAATCTATACATCGGCCTCCAGCCGACTTGTCTCCAATGGTCTATTGCTGCCTCGGGCACCTTGTGGTCTATCTCCTGTAAGCCTAGATTTTCGAATCCGACGCAAAACTGATAGTTAAGTTCTGGGCCTCCTAAAGACGATGGAACACTCAAATTGCGTCGAGATTCAATACATCGTCCTTCAGCCGACTTGTCTCCAAGGGTCTATTGCTGCCTCGGGCATCTTATGGTCGTTCTCATGTGAGTCTAGATTTTCTAATCCGACGCAAAACTGATTGTTAATTGTAACGTTCAGGACCTCCTAATGACGATGGAACACTCAAATTGCGTCAGGATTCAATACATCGTCCTCCAGCCGACTTGCATCCAAGGGGATATTGCGGTCTCGGGCTTCATATGATCCTTCTCCTGTGAGTATATTTTCGAATCCGACGCAAAACTGATACTTAATTGTAACGTTCAGCGCCTCCTAATGACGATGGAACACTCAAATTGCGTCGAGATTCTATACATCGTCCTTCAGCCGACTTGTCTCCAAGGGTCTATTGCTGCCTCGGGCACCATATGATCCTTCTCCTTTGAGTCTACATTTTCGAATCCGACGCAAAAATGATAGCGAATTGTAACGTTCAGCGCCTCCTAATGGCGTTGGAACACTCAAATTGCGTCGAGAGTCAATACATCGTACCCCAGCCGACTTGTCTAAAGGGGACTATTGCTGCCTCGGGTACCTTATGGTCGTTCTCCTGTGAGTCTAGATTTTCCAATCCGGCGCAAAACTGATTTTTAATTGTAACGTTCAGCGCCTCCTAATGACGATGGAACACTCAAATTGCGTCGAGAGTCAATATATCGAACTCCAGCCGACTTGTCTAAAGGGGCTATTGCTGCCTCGGGCTCTATATGGTCCGTCTCCTGTGAGTCTAGATTTTCGAATCCGACGCGAAACTGATAGTTAATTCTAACGTTCAGGGTCTCCTAATGACGATGGAACACTCAAATTGCGTCGAGATTCAATACATCGGCATTCAGCCGATTTGTCTCCAAGGGTCTATTGCTGCCTCGGGCACCTCATGGTCGTTCTCCTGTGAGTCTGGATTTTAGAATCCGACGCAAAACTAATTTTTAATTGTAATGTTCAGGGCCTCCTAATGACGATGGAACACTCAAATTGCGTCGAGATTCAATACATCGTCCTCCAGCGGACTGGTCTCCAAGGGGCTATAGCTTCGGGCACCTCATGGTCCGTCTCCAGTGAGTCTAAATTCTCGATTCCGACGAGAAACTGATGGTTTTCTTGTATCATTCAGGGCCACCTAATGACGATGGAACACTCAAATTGCGTCGACATTCTATACATCGGCCTCCAGCCGACTTGTCTCCAAGGGGATATTGCTGACTCGGGCACCTTATGGTCGTTCCCCTGTGAGTGTAGATTTTAGAATCCGACGCAAAACTGATTTTTAATTGCAATGATCAGGGCTTCCTAATGACGATGGAACACTCAAATTGCGTCGAGATTCAATACATCGGCGTCCAGCCGACTTGTCTCCAACGGGATATTGCTGCCTCGGGCACCATATGGTCCGTCTCCTGTGAGTCTAGATTTTCGAATCCGACGCAAAATTGATAGTTAATTGTAACGTTCAGCGCCACCTAAAGACGATGGAACACACAAATTGCGTCGAGAGTGAATACATCGAACTCCAGCCGATTTGTGTAAAGGGGATATTGCTGCCTCGGGATCTATGTGGTCCGTCTCCTGTGAGTCTAGATTTTAAAATCAGACGCGAAACTGATAGATAATTCTAACGTTCAGGGCTCCCTAATGACGATGGAGCACTCAAATTGCGTCGCTATTCAATACATCGTCCTCCAGCGGACTGGTCTCCAAGGGGATATTGCTGCTTCGGGTACCTTATGGTCCGTCTCCAGTGAGTCTATATTTTCGAACCCGACGTAAAACTGATAGTTAATTGTAACATTCAGGGACTCCTAGTTACGATGGAACTCTCAAATTGCGTCGCGATCCAATACATCGTCCTACAGCCGACCTGTCTCCAAGGGTCTTTTGCTGCCTGGGGCACCTTATGGTCGTTCCCCTGTGAGTCTAGATTTTAGCATCCGACGCAAAACTGATTTTTAATTGTAATGTTCAGGGCCTCCTAATGACGATGGAACTCTCAAATTGCGTCGAGATTCTATACATCGGCATCCAGCCGACTTGTCTCCAAGGGGATATTGCTGTCTCGGGCACAATATGATCCTTCTCCTGTGAGTCTAGATTTTCGAATCCGACGCAAAACTGATAGTTAAGTTCAGGGCCTCATAATGACGATGGAACACTCAAATTGCGTCGAGATTCAATCCATCGTCCTTCAGCCGACTTGTCTCCAAGGGTCTACTGCTGCCGCGGGCACCGTATGGTCGTTCCCCTGTGAGTCTAGATTTTAGAATCCGACGCAAAACTGATTTTTAATTGCAATGATCAGGGCCTCCTAATGACGATGGAACACTCAAATTGCGTCGAGATTCAATACATCGGCCTCCAGCCGACTTGTCTCCAAGGGGATATTGCTGCCTCGGGCACCATATGGTCCGTCTCCTGTGAGCCTAGATTTTCGAATCCGACGCAAAAATGATAGTTAATTGTAACGTTCAGCGCCTCTTAATGACGATGGAACACTCAAATTGCGTCGTGAGTCAATACATCGAACTCCAGCCGACTTGTCTAAAGGGGATATTGCTGCCTCGGGCTCTATGTGGTCCGCCTCCTGTGAGTCTAGCTTTTCGTATCCGACGCGAAACTGATAGTTCATTCAAACGTTCAGGGCCTCCTAATGACGATGGAGCACTCAAATTGGGTAGTGTTCAATACATCGTCCTCCAGCGGACTGTCTCCAAGGGGATATTGCTGCTTATGGTCCGTCACCAGTGAGTCTAGATTTTCGAATCCGACGAAAAACTGATAGTTAATTGTAACATTCAGGGACTCCTAGTTACGATGGAACTCTCAAATTGCGTCGCGATCCAATACATCGTCCTCCAGCCGACCTGTCCCCAAGGGTCTATTGCTGCCGTGGGCACCTTATGGTCGTTCCCCTGTGAGTCTAGATTTTAGCATCCGACGCAAAACTGATTTTTAATTGTAATGTTCAGGGCCTCCTAATGACGATGGAACACACACATTGCGTCGAGATTCTATACATCGGCCTCCAGCCGACTTGTCTCCAAGGGGATATTGCTGTCTCGGGCACAATATGATCCTTCTCCTGTGAGTCTAGATTTTCGAATCCGACGCAAAACTGATAGTTAAGTTCAGGGCCTCATAATGACGATAGATCACTCAAATTGCGTCGAGATTCAATACATCGGCCTCCACCCGACTTGTCTCCAAGGGGACATTGCTGGCTCGGGCACCATACGTTCCGTCTCCTGTGAGTCTAGATTTTCGAATCCGACGCAAAAATGATAGTTAATTGTAACGTTCAGTGCCTCCTAATGTCGATGGAACACTAAAATTGCGTCGTGATTCAATACATCGTCCTCCAGCGGACTGGTCTCCAAGGGGATATAGCTTCGTGCACCTTATGGTCCGTCTCCAGTGAGTCTAGATTTTCGATTCCGACGAAAAACTGATGGTTAATTGTATCATTCAGGGCCACCTAATGACGATGGAACACTCAAATTGCGTCGAGATTCAATACATCGTCCTTCAGCCGACTTGTATCCACGGGGATATTGCTGTCTCGGGCTTCATATGATCCGTCTCCTGTGAGTAGATTTTCGAATCCGACGCATAATGATAGTTAATTGTAACGTCCAGCGCCTCCTAATGACGATGGAACACTCAAATTGCGTCGAGATTCAATACATTGGCCTCCAGCCGACTTGTCTCCAAGGGGATATTGCTGCCTCGGGCACCATATGGTCCGTCTCCTGTGAGTCTAGATTTTCGAATCCGACGCAAAACTGGTAGTTAATTGTAAAGTTCAGCGCCTCCTAATGACGATGGAACACTCAAATTGCGTCGAGATTCAATACATCGTCCTTCAGCCGACTTGTCTCCAAGGGTCTATAGCTGCCTCGGGCACCTTATGGTCGTTCTCCTGTGAGTCTAGGTTTTCTAATCAGACGCAAAACAGATTGTTAATTGTAACGTTCAGGACCTCCTAATGACGATGGAACACTCAAATTGCGTCGAGAGTCAATACATCGAACTCCAACCGACTTGTGTACAAGGGGATATTGCTGCCTCGGGCTCTATGTGGTCCGTCTTCTGTGAGTCTAGATTTTCGAATCCGACGCGAAACTGATAGTTAATTGTAACGTTCAGGGCCTCCTAATGACGATGGAACACTCAAATTGCGTCGAGACTTAATACATCGTCCTCCAGCCGACTTGTCTCCAAGGGTCTATTGCTGCCTCGGGCACCTTACGGTCGTTCTCCTGTGAGTCTAGATTTTCGAATCCGACGCGAAACTGATAGTTAATTCTAACGTTCAGGGCCTCCGAATGACGATGGAGCACTCAAATTGCGTCGCGATTCAATACATCGTCCTCCAGCGGACTGGTCTCAAAGGGGTATTGCTGCTTCGAGTACCTTATAGTCCGTCTCCAGTGAGTCTAGATTTTCGAATCCGACGAAAATCTGATAGTTAATTGTAACATTCTGGGACTCCTAGTTATGATGGAACTCTCAAATTGCGTCGCGATCCAATACGTCGTCCTCCATCCGACCTGTCTCCAAGGGTCTACTGCTGCCTGGGGCACCTTATGGTCGTTCCCCTGTGAGTCTAGATTTTAGAATCCGACGCAAAACTGATTTTTAATTGCAATGATCAGGGCCACCTAATGACGATGGAACACTCAAATTGCGTCGAGATTCAATACATCTGCCTCCAGCCGACTTGTCTCCAAGGGGATATTGCTGCTTCGGGTACCTTATGGTCCGTCTCCAGTGAGTCTAGATTTTTGAATCCGACGAATAACTGATAGTTAATTGTAACATTCAGGGACTCCTAGTTACGATGGAACTCTCAAATTGCGTCGCGATCCAATACATCGTTCTCCAGCCTACTTGTCTCCAAGGGTCTATTGCTGCCTCGGGCACCTTATGATCGTTCTCCTGTGAGTCTAGATTTTCGAATCCGACGCAAAAATTATAATTATTTGTAACGTTCAGGGCGTCGTAATGACGATGGAACACTCAAATTGCGTCGAGATTCAATACATCGGCCTCCAGCCGACTTGTCTCCAAGGGTCTGTTGCTGCCTCGAGCACTTTACGGTCGTTCTCCTGTGAGTCTAGATTTTCGAATCCGACGCGAAACTGATAGTTAATTCGAACGTTCAGGGCCTCCTAATGACGATGGAGCACTCAAATTGGGTAGCGATTCAATACATCGTCCTCCAGCGGACTGTCTCCAAGGGGATATTGCTGCTTATGGTCCGTCTCCAGTGAGTCTAGATTTTCGAATCCGACGAAAAACTGATAGTTAATTGTAACATTCAGGGACACCTCGTTACGATGGAACTCTCAAATTGCGTCGCGATCTAATACATCGTCCTCCAGCCGACCTGTCTCCAAGGGTCTATTGCTGCCTGGGGCACCTTATGATCGTTTTACTGTGAGTCTAGATTATCGAATCCGACGCAAAACTGATAGTTAGGTTCAGGGCCTCCTAATGACGATGGAACACTCAAATTGCGTCGAGATTCAATACATCGTCCTTCAGCCGACTTGTCTCCAAGGGTCTATTGCTGCCTCGGGCACCTTATGGTCGTTCTCCTGTGAGTCTAGACTTTCCAATCCGACGCAAAACTGATTATTAATTGTATTGTTCAGGACCTCCTAATGACGATGGAACACTCAAATTGCGTCGAGATTCAATACATCGGCCTCCTGCCGACTTGTATCCAAGGGGATATTGCCGTCTCGGGCTTTATATGATCCGTCTCCTGTGAGTAGATTTTCGAATCCGACGCATAATGATAGTTAATTGTAACGTTCAGCGCCTCCTAATGACGATGGAACACTCAAATTGCGTCGAGATTCAATACATTGGCCTCCAGCCGACTTGTCTCCAAGGCGATATTGCTGCCTCGGGCACCATATGGTCCGTCTCCTGTGAGTCTAGATTTTCGAATCCGACGCAAAAATGATAGTTAATTGTAACGTTCAACGCCTCCTAATGTCGATGGAACACTCAAATTGCGTCGCGATTCAATACATCGTGCTCCAGCGGACTGGTCTCCAAGGGGATATAGCTTCGGGCACCTTATGGTCCGTCTCCAGTGAGTCTAGAGTTTCGATTACGACGAAAAACTGATAGTTAATTGTATCATTCAGGGCAACCTAATGACGATGGAACACTCAAATTGCGTCGAGATTGTATACATTGGCCTCCAGCCGACATGTCTCCAAGGGGATATTGCTGCTTCGGGCACAATATGATTCTTCTCCTGTGAGTCTAGATTTTCGAATCCGACGCAAAACAGATAGTTAAGTTCTGGGAATCCTAATGACGATGGAACACTCCAATTGCAACGAGATTCAATACATCGTCCTTCAGCCGACTTGTCTCCAAGGGTCTATTGCTGCCTCGGGCACCTTATGGTCGTTCTCCTGTGAGTCTAGATTTTCTAATCCGACGCAAAACTGATTGTTAATTGTATTGTTCAAGACCTCCTAATGACGATGGAACACTCAAATTGCGTCGAGATTCAATACATCGGCCTCCAGCCGACTTGTATCCAAGGGGATATTGCAGTCTCGGGCTTCATATGATCCGTCTCCTGTGAGTAGAGTTTCGAATCCGACGCATCATGAGAGTTAATTGTAACGTTCAGCGCCTCCTAATGACGATGGAACACTCAAATTGCGTCGAGATTCGATACATTGGCCTCCAGCCGACTTGTCTCCAAGGTGATATCGCTGCCTCGGGCACCATATGGTCGTTCTCCTGTGATTCTAGATTTTCTAATCCGACGCAAAACTGATTGTTAATTGTAACGTTCAGGGCCTCTAAATGACGATGGAACACTCAAATTGCGTCGAGATTCAATACATCGTCCTTCAGCCGACTTGTCTCCAATGGTCTATTGCTGCCTCGGACACGTTATGGTCGTTCTCCTGTGACTCTAGATTTTCTAATCCGACGAAAAACAGATTGTTAATTGTAACGTTCAGGACCTCCTAATGACGATGGAACACTCAAATTGCGTCGAGATTCAATATATCGTCCGCCAGCCGACTTGTATCCAAGGGGATATTGCTGTCTCGGGCTTCATATGATCCTTCTCCTGTGAGTATATTTTCGAATCCTACGCTAAAATGATAGTTAATTGTAACGCTCAGCGCCTCCTAATGACGATGGAACACTCAAATTGCGTCGAGAGTCAATACATCGAACTCCAGCCGACTTGTCTACAAGGGGATATTGCTGCCTCGGGCTCTATGTGGTCCGTCTCCTGTGAATCTAGATTTTCGAATCCGACGCGAAACTGATAGTTAATTGTAACGTTCAGGGCCTCCTAATGACGTTGGAACACTCAAATTGTGTCGAGATTCAATACATCGTCCTTCAGCCGACTTGTCTCCAAGAGTCTATTGCCGCCTCGGGCACCTTATGGTCGTTCTCCTGTGAGTCTAGATTTTCGCATCCGACGAAAAACTGATAGTTCATTGTAACGTTCAGGGCCTCCTAATGACGATGGAACACTCAAATTGCGTCGCGTTTCAATACATCGTCCTCCAGCGGACTGTTCTTCAAGGGGATATAGCCTCGGGCACATTACGGTCCGTATCCAGTGAGTCTAGATTTTCGAATCCGACGCTAAATGATAGTTAATTGTAACGTTCAGCGCCTCCTAATGACGTTGGAACGCTCAAATTGTTTCGAGATTCAATACATCGTCCTTCAGCCGACTTGTCTCCAAGAGGCTATTGCTGCCTCGGGCACCTTGTGGTCGATCTCCTGTAAGTCTAGATTTTCGAATCCAACGTAAAACACATAGTTAATTGTAATGTTCAGGGCCTCCTAATGATGATGGAACACTCAAATTGCGTCGAGATTCAATACATCGGCCTCCAGCCGACTTGTCTCCAAGGGTCTGTTGCTGCCTCGGGCACCTTACGGTCGTTCTCCTGTGAGTATAGATTTTCGAATCCGACGCGAAACTGATAGTTAATTCTAAGGTTCAGGGCCTCCTAATGACGATGGAACACTCAAATTGCGTCGAGATTCAATACATCGGCCTCCAGCCGACTTGTCTCCAAGGGTCTGTCGCTGCCTCGGGCACCTTATGGTCGTTCCCCTGTGAGTCTAGATTTTAGAATCCGACGCAAAACTGATTTTTAATTGTAATGATCAGGGCCTCCTAATGACGATGGAACACTCAAATTGCGTCGAGAGTCAATACATCGAACTCCAGCCGACTTGTCTAAAGGGTATATTGCTGCCTCGGGCTCTATGTGGTCCGTCTCCTGTTAGTCTAGCTTTTGGAATCCGACGCGAAACTGATAGTTAATTGTAACGTTCAGGGCCTCCTAATGACGATGGAGCACTCAAATTGCGTCGCGATTCAATACATCGTCCTCCAGCGGACTGGTCTCCAAGGGGATATTGCTGCTTCGGGTACCTTATGGTCCGTCTCCAGTGAGTCTAGATTTTTGAATCCGACGAAAAACTGATAGTTAATTGTAAATTCAGGGACTCCTAGTTACGATGGAACTCTCAAATTGCGTCGCGGTCCAATACATCGTCCTCCCGCCTACTTGTCTCCAATGGTCTATTGCTGCCTCGGGGACCTTACGGTCGTTCTCCTGTGAGTCTAGATTTTCGGATCCGACGCAAAAATGATAGTTTTTTGTAACGTTCAGGGCCTCCTAATGACGACGGAACACTCAAATATCGTCGAGATTCAATACATCGGCCTCCAGCCGACTTGTATCCAAGGGGATATTGCTGTCTCGGGCTTCATATGATCCGTCTCCTGTGAGTAGATTTTCGAATCCGACGCAAAAATGATACTTAATTGTAACGCACAGCGCCTCCTAATGACGATGGAACATTCAAATTGCGTCGCGTTTCAATACATCGTCCTCCAGCGGACTGTTCTCCAAGGGGATATAGCCTCGGGCACCATATGATCCGTCTCCTGTGAGTCTACATTTTCGAATCCGACGCAAAAATGATACTTAATTGTAACGCACAGCGCCTCCTAATTACGTTGGGACACTCAAATTGTATCGAGATTCAATACATCGTCCTTTAGCCGACTTGTCTCCAAGAGTCTATTGCTGCCTCGGGCACCTTATGGTCGTTCCCCTGTGAGTCTAGATTTAAGAATCCGACGCAAAACTGATTTTTAATTGTAATGATCAGGGCCTCCTAATGACGATGGAACACTTAAATTGCGTCGAGAGTCAATACATCGATCTCCAGCCGACTTGTCTAAAGGGTATATTGCTGCCTCGGGCTCTATGTGGTCCGTCTCCTGTGAGTCTAGCTTTTGGAATCCGACGCGAAACTGATAGTTAATTGTAACGTTCAGGGCCTCCTAATGACGATGGAACTCTCAAATTGCGTCGCGGTCCAATACATCGTCCTCCCGCCTATTTGTCTCCAAGGGTCTATTGCTGCCTCGGGGACCTTATGGTCGTTCTCCTGTGAGTCTAGATTTTCGGATCCGACGCAAAAATGATAGTTTTTTGTAACGTTCAGGGCGTCCTAATGACTATGGAACACTCAAATTGCGTCGAGATTCAATACATCGGCCTCCAGCCGACTTGTCTCCAAGGGTCCGTTGCTGCCTCGGGCACCTTACGGTCGTTCTCCTGTGAGTCTAGATTTTGGAATCCGACGCGAAATTGATAGTTAATTCTAACGTTCACGGCCTCCTATAGACGATGGAACACTCAAATTTCGTCGAGATTAAATACATCGGCCTCCAGCCGACTTGTATCCAAGGGGATATTGCTGTCTCGGGCTTCATATGATCCGTCTCCTGTGAGTAGATTTTCGAATCCGACGCTAAATGATAGTTAATTGTAACGTCCAGCGCCTCCTAATGACGATGGAACACTCAAATTGCGTCGAGATTCAATACATTGGCCTCCAGCCGACTTGTCTCCAAGGGATATTGCTGCCTCGGGCACCATATGGTCCGTCTCCTGTGAGTCTAGATTTTCGAATCCGACGCAAAACTGGTAGTTAATTGTAAAGTTCAGCGCCTCCTAATGACGATGGAACACTCAAATTGCGTCGAGATTCAATACATCGTCCTTCAGCCGACTTGTCTCCAAGGGTCTATAGCTGCCTCGGGCACCTTATGGTCGTTCTCCTGTGAGTCTAGGTTTTCTAATCAGACGCAAAACTGATTGTTAATTGTAACGTTCAAGGCCTCCTAATGATGATGGAACACTCAAATTGCGTCGCGTATCAATACATCGTACTCCAGCGGACTGGTCTCCAAGGGGATATAGCCTCGGGCACCTTATGGTCCGTATCCTGTGAGTCTAGATTTTCGAATCCGACGAAAAACTGATAGTTAATTGTAACGTTCAGGGCCTCCTAATGACGATGGAACACTCAAATTGCGTCGAGATTCAATATATCATCCTCCAGCCGATTTGTATCCAAGGGGATATTGCTGTCTCGGGCTTCATATGATCCTTCTCCTGTGAGTTTATTTTCGAATCCGACGCTAAAATGATAGTTAATTGTAACGTTCAGCGCCTCCTAAACACGATGGAACACTCAAATTGCGTCGAGATTCAATACATCGGCCTCCAGCCGACTTGACTCCAAGGGTATATGGCTGCCTCGGGCACCATATGATCCGTCTCCTGTGAGTCTAGATTTTCGAATCCGACCCAAAAATGATACTTAATTGTAACGCACAGCGCCTCCTAATTACGTTGGAACACTCAAATTGTATCGAGATTCAATACATCGTCCTTTAGCCGACTTGTCTCCAAGAGTCTATTGCTGCCTTGGGCACCTTGTGGTCGATCTCCTGCGAGTCTAGATTTTCGAATCCGACGCAAAACAGATAGTTAATTGTAAAATTCAGGGCCTCCTAATGACGATGGAACACTCAAATTGCGTCGAGATTCAATACATCGTCCTTCAGCCGACTTGCCTCCAAGGGTCTATTGCTGCCCCGGGCACCATATGGTCGTTCTCCTGTGAGTCTAGATTATCTAATCCGACGCGAAACAGATTGTTAATTGTAACGTTCAGGACCTCCTAATGACGATGGAACACTCAAACTGCGTCGAGATTCAATACATCGTCCTCCAGCCGACTTGTATCCAAGGGGATATTGCTGTCTCGGGCTTCATATGATCCTTCTCCTGTGAGTAGATTCTCGAATCCGACGCTAAAATGGTAGTTAATTGTAACGTTCAGCGCCTCCTAATGACGATGGAACACTCAAATTTCGTCGAGACTCAATACATCGTCCTCCAGCCGACTTTTCTCCAAGGGTCTATTGCTGCCTCGGGCACCTTATGGTCGTTCTCCTGTGAGTCTAGATTTTCTAATCCGACGCAAAACAGATTGTTAATTGTAACGTTCAGGGCCTCCTAATGACGATGGAACACTCAAATTGCGTCGCGTTTCAATACCTCGTCCTCCAGCGGACTGTTCCCAAAGGGGATATAGCCTCGGGCACCTTGTGGTCCGTATCCAGTGAGTCTAGATTTTCGAATCCGACGAAAAACTGATAGTTAATTGTAACGTTCAGGGCCTCCTAATGACGATGGCACACTCAAATTGCGTCGAGATTCAATACATCGTCCTCCAGCCAACTTGTATCCAAGGGAATATTGCTGTCTCGGGCTTCATATGATCCTTCTCCTGTGAGTAGATTTTCGAATCCGACGCTAAAATGATAGTTAATTGTAACGTTCAGCGGCTCCTAATGACGATGGAACACTCAAATTGCGTCGAGACTCAATACATCGTCCTCCAGCCGACCTTTCTCCAAGAGTATATTGCTGCCTCGGGCACCTTATGGTCGTTCTCCTATGAATCTAGATTTTCGAATCCGACGCAAAAATGATAGTTAATTGTAACGTTCAGGGCTTCCCAATGACGATGAAACACTCAAATTGCGTCGAGATTCAATACATCGGCATTCAGCCGATTTGTCTCCAAGCGTCTATTGCTGCCTCGGGCACCTTATGGTCGTTCCCCTGTGAGTCTAGATTTTAGAATCCGACGCAAAACTGATTTTTAATTGTAATGTTCAGGGCCTCCTAATGACGATGGAACACTCAAATTGCGTCGAGATTCAATACATCGACCTTCAGCCGACTTGCCTCCAAGGGTCTATTGCTGCCTCGATCACCTTATGGTCGTTCTCCCGTGTGTCTAGATTTTCTAATCCGACGCAAAACTGATTGTTGATTGTAACGTTCAGCGCCTCCTAAACACGATGGAACACTCAAATAGCGTCGAGATTCAATACATCGGCCTCCAGCAGACTTGTCTCCAAGGGGATATTGCTGCCTCGGGCACTATATGATCCGTCTCCTGTGAGTCTAGATTTTCGAATCCGACTCAAAACTGATAGTTAATTGTAACGTTCAGGGCCTCCTAATGACGTTGGAACACTCAAATTGTGTTGAGATTCAATCCATCGTCCTTCAGCCAACTTGTCTCCAAGATTCTATTGCTACCACGGGCACCTTGTGGTCGATCTCCTGTGAGTCTAGATTTTCGAATACGACGCAAAACAGATAGTTAATTGTAACGTTCAGGGCCTCCTAATGACCATGAAACACTCAAATTGCTTCGAGATTCAATACATCGGCCTCGAGCCGACTTGTCTCCAAGGGTCTATTGCTGCCTCGGGCACCTTATGATCGTTCTCCTGTGAGTCTAGATTTTCGAATCCGACGAAAAACTGATAGTTAATTGTAACGTTCAGGGCCTCCTAATGACGATGGAACACTCAAATTGCGTCGAGATTCAATACATCGTCCTTTAGCCGACTTGTCTCCAAGAGTCTATTGCTGCCTCGGGCACCTTGTGGTCGATCTCCTGCGAGTCTAGATTTTCGAATCCGACGCAAAACAGATAGTTAATTGTAAAATTCAGGGCCTCCTAATGACGATGGAACACTCAAATTGCGTCGAGTTTTAATTCATCGTCCTTCAGCCGACTTGCCTCCAAGGGTCTATTGCTGCCCCGGGCACCATATGGTCGTTCTCCTGTGAGTCTAGATTATCTAATCCGACGCGAAACAGATTGTTAATTGTAACGTTCAGGACCTCCTAATGACGATGGAACACTCAAATTGCGTCGAGATTCAATACATCGTCCTCCAGCCGACTTGTATCCAAGGGGATATTGCTGTCTCGGGCTTCATATGATCCTTCTCCTGTGAGTAGATTCTCGAATCCGACGCTAAAATGGTAGTTAATTGTAACGTTCAGCGCCTCCTAATGACGATGGAACACTCAAATTTCGTCGAGACTCAATACATCGTCCTCCAGCCGACTTTTCTCCAAGGGTCTATTGCTGCCTCGGGCACCTTATGGTCGTTCTCCTGTGAGTCTACATTTTCTAATCCGACGCAAAACAGATTGTTAATTGTAACGTTCAGGGCGTCCTAATGACGATGGAACACTCAAATTGCGTCGCGTTTCAATACCTCGTCCTCCAGCGGACTGTTCCCAAAGGGGATATAGCCTCGGGCACCTTATGGTCCGTATCCAGTGAGTCTAGATTTTCGAATCCGACGAAAAACTGATAGTTAATTGTAACGTTCAGGGCCTCCAAATGACGATTGAACACTCAAATTGCGTCGCGATTCAAAACATCGTCCTTCAGCCGACTTGTCTCCAAGGGTCTATTGCTGCCTCGGGCACCTTGTGATCCTTCTCCTGTGAGTATATTTTCGAATCCGACGCTAAAATGATAGTTAATTGTAACGTTCAGCGCCTCCTAAAAACGATGGAACACTCAAATTGGGTCGGGATACAATACATCGGCGTCCAGACGACTTGTCACCAAGGGGATATGGCTGCCTCGGGCACCTTATGATCCGTCTCCTGTGAGTCTAGATTTTCGAATCCGACGAAAAAGTGATAGTTAATTGTAACGCTCAGCGCCTCCTAATGACGATGGAACACACAAATTGCGTCGAGAGTCAATACATTGAACTCCAGCCGACTTGTCTACAAGGGGATATTGCTGCCTCGGGCTCTATGTGGTCCATCTCTTGTGAGTCTAGATTTTCGAATCCGACTCGAAACTGATAGTTAATTGAAACGTTCAGGGCCTCCTAATGACGTTGGAACACTCAAATTGTGTCGAGATTCACTACATCGTCCTTCAGGCGACTTGTCTCTAAGAGTCTATTGCTGCCTCGGGCACTTTGTGGTCGATCTCCTGCGAGTCTAGATTTTCGAATCCGACGCAAAACAGATTGTTAATTGTAACGTTCAGGACCTCCTAATGACGATGGAACACTCAAAATGCGTCGAGATTCAATACATCGTCCTCCAGCCGACTTGTATCCAAGGGGATATTGCTGTCTCTTACTTCATATGATCCTTCTCCTGTGAGTATATTTTCGAATCCGACGCTAAAATGTAGTTAATTGTAACGTTCAGCGCCTCCTAAACACGATGGAACACTCAAATAGCGTCGAGATTCAATACATCGGCATTCAGCCGATTTGTCTCCAAGCGTCTATTGCTGCCTCGGGCACCTTATGGTCGTTCCCCTGTGAGTCTAGATTTTAGAATCCGACGCAAAACTGATTTTTAATTGTAATGTTCAGGGCCTCCTAATGACGATGGAACACTCAAATTGCGTCGAGATTCAACACATCGACCTTCAGCCGACTTGCCTCCAAGGGTCTATTGCTGCCTCGATCACCTTATGGTCGTTCTCCTGTGTGTCTAGATTTTCTAATCCGACGCAAAACAGATTGTTGATTGTAACGTTCAGGGCCTCCTAATGACGATGGAACACTCAAATTGCGTCGAGATTCAATACATCGTCGTCCAGCCGACTTGTCTAAAAGGGGCTACTCCTGTCTCGGGCTTCATATGATCCTTCTTCTGTGAGTATATTTTCGAATCCGACGCTAAAATGTAGTTAATTGTAACGTTCAGCGCCTCCTAAACACGATGGAACACTCAAATAGCGTCGAGATTCAATACTTCGGCCTCCAGCCGACTTGTCTCCAAGGGGATATTGCTGCCTCGGGCACTATATGATCCGTCTCCTGTGAGTCTAGATTATCGAATCCGACTCAAAACTGATAGTTAATTGTAACGTTCAGGGCCTCCTAATGACGTTGGAACACTCAAATTGTGTTGAGATTCAATCCATCGTCCTTCAGCCAACTTGTCTCCAAGATTCTATTGCGACCACGGGCACCTTGTGGTCGATCTCCTGGGAGTCTAGATTTTCGAATCCGACGAAAAACTGATAGTTAATTGTAACGTTCAGGGCCTCCTAATGACAATGGAACAGTCAAATTGCGTCGAGATTCAATACATCATCCTCCAGCCGACTTGTATCCAAGGGGATATTGCTGTCTCGGGCACCATATGATCCTTCTCCTGTGAGTAGATTTTCGAATCCTACGCTAAAATGATAATTAATTTTAACGTTCAGCGCCTCCTAATGACGATGGAACACTCAAATTGCGTCGAGATTCAATACATCGTCCTCCAGCCGACTTGTCTCGAAGGGGATATTGCTTCCTCGGGCACCTTATGGTTGTTCCCCTGTGTGTCTAAATTTTAGAATTCGACGCAAAACAGATAGTTAATTGTAACGTTCACGGCCTCCTAATGACGATGGAACACTCTAATTGCGTCGCGATTCAATACATCGTCCTCCAGTGGACTGGTCTCCAAGGGGATATAGCTCCGGGCACCTTATGGTCCGTCTACAGTGAGTCTAGATTTTCGATTCCGAAGAGAAACTGATGGTTAATTGTATCATTCAGGGCCACCTAATGACGATGGAACACTCAAATTGCGTCGAAATTCTATACATCGCCCTCCAGCCGACTTGTCTCCAAGGGGATGTTGCTGTCTCGGGCACAATATGATCCTTCTCCTGTGAGTCTAGATTTTCGAATCCGACGCAAAACCGATAGTTAATTGTAACGCTCAGGGCCACCTAATGACCATGGAACACTCAAATTGCGTCGAAATTCTATACATCGTCGTCCAGCCGACTTGTATCCAAGTGGATATTGATGTCTCGGTCACCATTAGATCCTTCTCCTGTGCGTGGATTTTCGAATCCGACGCTAAAGTGATAGTTAATTGTAACGTTCAGCGCCTCCTAATTACGATGGAACAATCAAATTGCGTCGAGATTCAATACATGGGCCTCGAGCCGACTTGTCTCCAAGGGTCTATTGCTGCCTCATTCACCTTATGGACGTTCTCCTGTGAGTCTAGATTTTCGAATCCGACGCAAAACAGATAGTTAATTGTAACGTTCAGGGCCTCCTAATGACGAAGGAACACTCAAATTTCGTCGAGATTCACTACATCGTCCTCCAGCCGACTTGTCTTCAAGGGGATATCTTTGCCTCGGGCACCACTTGGTCCGTCTCCGGTGATTCTACGTTTTCGAAACGGACGCAAAACTGATAGTTAATTGTAACGTTCAGGGCCTCCTAATGACGGTGGAGTACTCAAATTGCGTCGCGATTCAATACATCGTCCTCCAGCGGACTGGTCGCCAGGGGGATATTGCTGCCTCGGGCACCTTATGGTCCGTGTCCAGTGAGTCTAGATTTTTGAATCCGACGCAAAACTGATAGTTAATTGTAGCGTTCAGGGCTTCCTAATGACGATGGAACACTCAAATTGCGTCGAGATTCAATACATCGTCCTTCATCCGACTTGTCCCCAAGGATTTTTTGCTGCCTCGGGCACCTTATGGTCGTTCTCCTGTGTGTCTAGATTTTCTCATCCGACGCAAAACTGATCGTTAATTGTAACGTTCAGGGCCTCCTAATGACGATGGAGCACTCAAATTACGTCGTAATTCAATACATCGTCGTCCAGCCGACTTGTATCCAATGGGATATTGATGTCTTGATCACCATATGATCCTTCTCCTGTGAGTAGATTTTCGAATCCGACGCTAAACTGATTGTTAATTGTAACGTTCAGGGCTTCCTAATGACGATGGAACACTCAAATTGCGTCGAGATGGAATACATCGTCCTTCAGCCGACTTGTCTCCAAGGGTCATTTTCTGAATCGGGCACCTTATGGTCGTTCTCCTGTGAGTCTAGATTTTCTAATCCGACGCAAAACTGATTGTTAATTGTCACGTTCAGGGCCTCCTAATGACGATGGAACACTGAAATAGCGTCGAGATTCAATAGATCATCCTCCTGCCGAATTGCATCCAAGGGGATATTGCTGTCTCGGGCACCATATGATCCTACTCCTGTGAGTAGATTTTCGAATCCGTCGCTAAAATGATAATTAATGTAACTTTCACCGCCTCCTAATGACGATGGAGCATTCAACTTGCGTCGCGATTCAATACATCGTCCTCCAGCCGACTTGTCTCGAAGGGGATATTGCTGCCCCCGGCACCATATGGTCCTTCTCCTGTGAGTCTAGATTGTCGAATCCGAAGCGAAACTGATAGTTAATTGTAACGTTCAGGGCCTCCTAATGACGATGGAGCACTCAAATTGCGTCGCGATTCAATACATCGTCCTCTAGCGGACTGGTCACCAAGGGGATATTGCTGCTTCGGGCACCTTATGATTCGTTTCCAGTGAGTCTAGATTTTCGAATCCGACGAAAAACTGATCGTTAATTGTAACAATCAGGGCCTCCTAGTTAAATGGAACACTCAAATTGTGTCGCGATCCAATACATCGTCCTCCAGCCGACGTGTCTCCAAGGGTCTATTGCTGCCTCGGGCATCTTATGGTTGTACCTCTGTGAGTCTAGATTTTAGAGTCCGAGGCAAAACAGATAGTTAATTGTAACGTTCAGGGCCTGCTAATGACGATGGAACACTCAAATTGCGTCGAGATTCAATACATCGTCCTTCAGCCGACTTGCCTCCAAGGGTCTGTTGCTGCCTCGGGCACCTTATGGTCGTTCTCCTGTGAGTCTAGATTATCTAATCCGACGCAAAACTGATTGTTAATTCTAACGTTCAGCGCCTCCTAATTACGATGGAACAATCAAATTGCGTCGAGATTCAATACATGGGCCTCGAGCCGACTTGTCTCCAAGGAACTATTGCTGCCTCGGGCACCTTATGGTCGTTCTCCGGTGAGTCTAGATTTTCGAATCCGACGTAAAACAGATAGTTAATTGTTACGTTTAGGGCCTACTAATAACGAAGGAACGCTCAAATTGCGTCGAGACTCACTACATCGTCCTCCAGCCGACTTGTATCCAAGGCGATATCGTTGCCTCGGGCATCTTATGGTCGTTCTCCTGTGAGTCTAGATTTTCTAATCCGACGCAAAACTGATTGTTAATTGTAACGTTCAGGGCCTCCTAACGACGATGGAATACTCAAATTGCGTAGAGATTCAATACATCATCCTCTAGCCGACTTGTATCCAAGGGGATATTGGTGTCTCGGGCACCATATAATCCTTCTCCTGTGAGTAGATTTTCGAATCAGACGCTAAAATGATAATTAATTGTAACGTTCAGCGCGTCCTAATGACGATGGAGCACTCAAATTGCGTCGCGATTCAATACATCGTCCTCTAGCGGACTGGTCTCCAAGGGGATATTGCTGCTTCGGGCAACTTATGATTCGTCTCCAGTGAGTCTAGATTTTCGAATCCGACGAAAAACTGATCGTTAATTGTAACAATCAGAGTCTCCTAGTTACGATGGAACTCTCAAATTGTGTCGCGATCCAATACATCGTCCTCCAGCCGACTTGGCTCCAAGGGTCTATTGCTGCCACAGGCACCTTATGGTTGTTCCCCTGTGAGTCTAGATTTTAGAATCTGACGCAAAACAGATAATTAATTGTAACGTTCAGGGCCTCCTAATGACGATGGAACTCTCAAATTGCGTCGAGATTTAATACATCGGCCTCGAGCCGACTTGTCTCCAAGGGTCTATTGCTTCCTCGGGCACCTTATGGTCGTTCTCCTGTGAGTCTAGATTATCTAATCCGACGAAAAACAGATTGTTAATTGTAACGTTCATTACCTCCTAATGACGATGGAACACTCAAATTGCGTCGAGAGTCAATACATCGTCCTCCAGCCGATTTGTTTCCAAGGATCTATTACTGCCTCGGCCACCTTATGGTCGTTCTCCTGTGAGTCTAGATTTTCGAATCCGACGCAATAATCATAGTTAATTGTCACGATCAGGGGCTCCTAATGACGATGGAACACTCAAATTGCGTCGAGATTCAATACAACGGCCTCCAGCCGACTTGTCTCCAAGGGTCTGTTGCTGTCTCGGGCACCTTACGGTCGTTCTCCTGTGAGTCTAGATTTACGAATCCGACGCGAAACTGATAGTTAATTCTAACGTTCAGGGCTTCCTAATGACGATGGAGCACTCAAATGGCGTCGAGATTCAGTTCATCGTCCTCCAGCGGACTGGTCTCCAAGGGGACATTGCTGCTTCGGGTACCTTATGGTCCGCCTCCAGTGAGTCTAGATTTTCGAATCCGACGAAAAACTGATAGTTAATTGTATCATTCAGGGACTCCTAGTTACGATGGAACTCTCAAATTGCGTCGCGATCCAATCCATCGTCCTCCAGCCGACCTGTCTCCAAGGGTCTATTGCTGCCTGGGGCACCTTATGATCGTTTTCCTGTGAGTCTAGATTTTCGAATCCGACGCAAAACTGATCGTTAAGTGTGACGTTCAGGGTCACCTAATGACGATGGAACCCTAAAATTGCGTCGAGATCCAATAAATCGGCATTCAGCCGATTTGTCTCCAAGTGTCCATTGCTGCCTGGGGCACCTTATGGTCGTTCCCCTGTGAGTCTAGATTTCAGAATCCGACGCAAAACTGATTTTTAATTGTAATGTTCAGGGCCTCCTAATGACGATGGAACACTCAAATTGCGTCGAGATTCAATACATCATCGTCCAGCCGACTTGTATCCAAGGGGATATTGCTGTCTCGGGCACCATATGATCCTTCTCCTGTGAGTAGATTTTCGAATCCGACGCTAAAATGATAATTAATTGTAACGTTCAGCGCCTCCTAATGACGATGGAACACTCAAATTGCGTCGACATTCAATACATCGTCATCCAGTCGACTTGTCTCGAAGGGGATATTGCTGCCTTGGGCACCATATGGTCCTTCTCCTGTGAGTCTAGATTTTCGAATCCGTCGCGAATCTGATAGTTCATTGTAACGTTCAGGGCCTCCTAATGGCGATGGAACACTCAATTTGCGTCGAGATTCAATACATCGGCCTCGAGCCGACTTGTCTCCAAGGGTCTATTGCTGCCTCGGGCACCTTATGGTCGTTCTCCTGTGAGTCTAGATTTTCGAATCCGACGCAATAATCATAGTTAATTGTCACGTTCAGGGCCTCCTAATGACGATGGAACACTCAAATTGCGTCGAGATTCAATACAACGGCCTCCAGCCGACTTGTCTCCAAGGGTCTGTTGCTGCCTCGGGCACCTTACGGTCGTTCTCCTGTGAGTCTAGATTTACGAATCCGACGCGAAACTGATAGTTAATTCTAACGTTCAGGGCTTCCTAATGACGATGGAGCACTCAAATTGCGTCGAGATTCAATACATCGTCCTCCAGCGGCCTTGTTTCCAAGGGGATATTGCTGCCTCGGGCTCCATGTGTTCCGTCTCCTGTGAGTCTAGATTTTCGACGCAAAACTGATAGTTAAATGTAACGTTCAGGGCCTCCTAATGACGATGGAACACTCAAATTGCGTCGAGATTCAATACATCGGCATTCAGCCGATTTGTCTCCAAGGGTCTATTGCTGCCTGGGGCACCTTATGATAGTTTTCCTGTGAGTCTAGATTTTCGAATCCGACGCAAAACTGATCGTTAAGTGTTACGTTCAGGGTCTCCTAATGACGATGGAACACTCAAATTGCTTCGAGATTCAATACATCGGCATTGAGCCGATTTGTCTCCAAGTGTCTATTGCTGCCTAGGGCACCCTATGGTCGTTCCCCTTTGAGTCTAGATTTCAGAATCCAACGCAAAACTGATTTTTAATTGTAATGTTCAGGGCCTCCTAATGACGATGGAACACACAAATTGCGTCGAGATTCAATACATCGTCCTCCAGCCGACTTGTCTCCAAGGGGATATTTCTGCCTCGGGCACCAAATGGTCCGCCTCCTGTGTGTCTAGATTTTCGACGCAAAACTGATAGTTAATTGTAACGTTCAAGGCCTCCTAATGACGATGGAACACTCCAATTGCGTCGAGATTCAATACATCGACCTTCAGCCGACTTGCCTCCAAGGGTCTATTGCTGCCTCGGGCACCTCATGGTCGTTCTAATGTGAGTCTAGATTTTCGAATCCGACGCAAAACAGTTAGTTAATTGTAACGTTCAGGGCCTCCTAATGACGAAGGAACACTCAAATTGCGTCGAGATTCAATACATCGTCCTCCTGCCGACTTGTCCCCAAGGGGAAAACGCTGCCTCGGGCACCACTTGGTCCGCCACCGGTGATTCTACGTTTTCGAATCCGACGCAAAACTGATAGTTAATTGTAACGTTCAGGGCCACCTAATGACTATGGAGTACTCAAATTGCGTCGCGATTCAATACATCGTCCTCCAGCGGACTAGTCTCTAAGGGGATATTGCTGCCTCGGGCACCTTATGGTCCGTGTCCAGTGAGTCTAGATTTTTGAATCCAGCGCGAAACTGATAGTTAATTGTAGCCTTCAGGACCTCCTAATGACGATAGAACACTCAAATTGCTACGAGATTCAATTCATCGTTCTTCAGCCGACTTGTCCCCAAGGGTCTATTGCTGCCTCGGGCACCTTATGGTCGTTCTCTTGTGAGTCTAGATTTTCGAATCCGACGCGAAACTGATAGTTAATTGTAACGTTCAGGGCCTCCTAATGACGATGGAGCACTCAAATTGCGTCGCGATTCAATACATCGTCCTCTAGCGGACTGGTCTCCAAGGCGATATTGCTGCTTCGGGCACCTTATGATTCGTCTCCAGTGAGCCTAGATTTTCGAATCCGACAAAAAACTGATCGTTAATTGTAACAATCAGGGCCTCCTAGTTACGATGGAACACTCAAATTGTGTCGCGATCCAATACATCGTCCTCCAGCCGACTTGTCTCCAAGGGTCTATTGCTGCCTCGTGCACCTTATGGTTGTTCGCCTGTGAGTGTAGATTTTAGAATCCGACGCAAAACAGATAGTTAATTGTAACGTTCAGGGCCTTCTAATGACGATGGAACTCTCAAATTGCGTCGAGATTTAATACATCGGCCTCGCGCCGACTTGTCTCCAAGGGTCTATTGCTGCCCCGGGCACCTTATGGCCGTTCTCCTGTGAGTCTAGATTATCTAATCCGACGCTAAACAAATTGTTAATTGTAACGTTCAGGACCACCTAATGACGATGGAACAATCAAATTGCGTCGAGATACAATACATCGTCCTCCAGCCGACTTGTATCCAAGGTGATATTGCTGTCTCGGGCTTTATATGATCCTTCTCCTGTGATTTGAGTTTCGAATCCGACGCTAAAACGATAGTTAATTGTAGCGGTCAGCGCCTCCTAATGACGATGGAAAACTCAAATTGCGTCGATATTCAATACATAGTCCTCCAGCCGATTTGTTTCCATGGGGATATTGCGGCCTCGGGCTCCTTATGGTCGCTCTCCTGTGAGTCTAGATTTTCGAATCCGACGAGAAACGGATTGTTAATTGTAACGTTCAGGGTTTCCTAATGACGATGGAACAATCAAATTGCGTCGAGAGTCAATACATCGTCCTTCAGCCGACTTGTCCCCAAGGGTCTATTGCTGCCTCGGGCACCTTATGGTCGTTCTCCTGTGAGTCTAGATATTCGAATCCGACGCAAAACTGATAGTTAATTGTAGCGTTCAGGGTCTCCTAATGACGATGGAACACTCAAATTGCGTCGAGATTCAATACATCAACCTCCAGCCGACTTGTTGCCAAGGGGATATTGTTGTCTCGGGCACCATATGATCCTTCTCCTGTGAGTAGATTTACGAATCCGACGCTAAAATGATAATTATTTGTAACGTTCAGCGACTCCTAATGACGATGGAACACTCAAATTGCGTCGAGATTCAATACATCGTCCTCCAGCCGACTTGTCTCGATGGGGATATTGCTGCCTCGGGCTCCTAATGGTCGCTCTCCTGTGAGTCTAGATTTTCGAATCCGACGCGAAACTGATTGTTAATTGTAACGTTCAGGGTTTCCTAATGACGATGGAACAATCAAATTGCGTTGAGATTCAATACATCGTCCTTCAGCCGACTTGTCCCCAAGGGTCTATTGCTGCCTCGGGCAGCTTATGGTCGTTCTCCTGTAAGTCTAGATTTTCGAATCCGACGCAAAACTGATAGTTAATTGTAGCGTTCAGGGTCTCCTAATGACGATGGAACACTCAAATTGCGTCGAGATTCAATACATCGGCCTCCAGCCGACTTGTCTCCAAGGGTCTATTGCTGCCTCGGGCACCTTATGGTCGTTCTCCTGTGAGTCTAGATTTTCGAATCCGACGCAAAACTGATAGTTAATTGTACCGTTCAGGGCCTCCTAATGACGAAGGAACACTCAAATTGCGTGAAGATTCACTACATCGTCCTCCAGCCGACTTGTCTCCAAGGGGATATCGCTGCCTCGGGCACCACTTGGTCCGTCTCCAGTGATTCTACGTTTTCGAATCCGACGCAAAACTGATAATTAATTGTAACGTTCAGGGCCTCTTAATGACGATGGAGTACTCAAATTGCGACAAGATCCAATACATCGTTCTTCAGCCGACTTGTCCCCAAGGGTCTATTGCTGCCTCTGGCACCTTATGGTCGTTCTCCTGTGAGTCTAGATTTTCGAATCCGACGCAAAACTGATAGTTAATTGTAGCGTTCAGGGCCTCCTAATGACGATAGAACACTCAAATTGCGTCGAGATTCAATACATCGTCCTCCAGCCGACTTGTATCCAAGTTGATATTGTTGTCTCGGGCACCATATGATCCTTCTCCTGTGAATAGATTTTCGAATCCGACGCTAAAATGATAGTTAATTGTAACGTTCAGCGCCTCCTAATGACGATGGAACACTCAAATTGCGTCGAGATTCAATACATCGTCCTCCAGCCGACTTGTCTCCAAGGGGATATTGCTGCCTCGGGCTCCTTATGGTCGCTCTCCTGTGAGTCTAGATTTTCGAATCCGACGCGAAACTGATTGTTAATTGTAACGTTCAGGGCTTCCTAATGACGATGGAACACTCAAATTGCGTCGAGATACAATACATCGTCCTTCAACCGACTTGTCTCCAAGGTATTTTGCTGCCTCGGGCACCTTATAGTCGTTCTCCTGTGAGTCTAGATTTTTAATCCGACGCAAAACTGATTGTTAATTGTCACGATCAGGGCCTCCTAATGACGATGGAACACTCATATTGCGTCGAGAATCAATACATCATCCTCCAGCCGACTTGTATCCAAGGGGATATTGCTGTCTCGGGCACCAGATGATACTTCTCCTGTGGGTAGATTTTCGAATCCGACGCTAAAATGATAATTAATTGAAACGTTCAGCGCCTCCTAATGACGATGGAACACTCAAATTACGTCGAGATCCAATACATCGTCCTCCAGCCGACTTGTCTCAAAGGGTCTGTTGCTGCCTCGGGCTCCTTATGGCCGCTCTCCTGTGAGTCTGGATTTTCGAATCCGACGCGAAACTGATTGTTAATTGTAATGTTCAGGGCTTCCTAATGACGATGGGACGCTCAAATTGCGTCGAGATTCAATACATCGTCCTTCAGCCGACTTGTCCTTAAAGGTCTATTGCTGCCTCGAGCACCTTATGGTCGTTCTCGGTGAGTCTTGATTTTCTAATCCGACGCAAAACTGATCGTTAATGGTAACGTTCAGGGCCTCCTAATGACGATGGAACACTCAAATTGCGTCGAGATTCAATACATCATCCTCCAGCCGACTTGTCTCCAAGGGTCTATTGCTGCCCCGGGCACCTTATGGCCGTTCTCCTGTGAGTCTAGATTATCTAATCCGACGCTAAACAAATTGTTAATTGTAACGTTCAGGACCACCTAATGACGATGGAACAATCAAATTGCGTCGAGATACAATACATCGTCCTCCAGCCGACTTGTATCCAAGGTGATATTGCTGTCTCGGGCTTTATATGATCCTTCTCCTGTGAGTAGATTTTCGAATCCGACGCTAAAATGATAATTAATTGTAATGTTCAGCGCCTCCTAATGACGATGGAACACTCAAATTGCGTCGAGACTCAATACATCGTTCTTCAGCCGACTTGTCCCCAAGGGTCTATTGCTGCCTCGGGCACCTTTAGTCGTTCTCCTGTGAGTCTAGATTTTCGAATCCGACGCAAAACTGATAGTTAATTGTAGCGTTCAGGGCCTCCTAATGACGATGGAACACTCATATTGCGACGAGATTCAATAAATCATCATCCAGCCGACTTGTATCCAAGGGGATATTGCTGTCGCGGGCACCATATGATCTATCTCCTGTGAGTAGATTTTCGAATTCGACGCTAAAATGATAATTAATTCTAACGTTCAGCGCCTCCTAATGACGATGGAACACTCAAATTGCGTCGAGATTCAATACATCGTCCTCCAGCCGACTTGTCTCGATGGGGATATTGCTGCCTCGGGCTCCTTATGGTCGCTCTCCTGTGAGTCTAGATTTTCGAATCTGAGCAAAACAGATAGTTAATTGTAACGTTCATGGCCTCCTAATGACGAAGGAACACTCAAATTGCGTTGAGATTCACTACATCGTCCTCCAGCCGACTTGTCTCCAAGGGGATATCACTGCCTCGGGCACCGCATGGTCCGTCTCTGGTGGTTCTACGTTTTCGAATCCGACGCAAAACTGATAGTTAATTGCAACGGTCAGCGCCTCCTAAAGACTATGGAACACTGAAATTGCGTCGAGATTCAATACATAGTCATCCAGCCGATTTGTCTCCATGGGGATATTGCTGCCGCGGGCTCCTTATGGTCGCTCTCCTGTGAGTCTAGATTTTCGAATCCGACGCGAAACTGATTGTTAATTGTAATGTTCAGGGTTTCCTAATGACGATGGAAAACTCAAATTGCGTCGAGATTTAATACATCGTCCTCCAGCCGACTTGTCTCGAAGGGGATATTGCTGCCTCGGGCACCAAATGGTCCTTCTCTTGAGAGTCTAGATTTTCGAATCCGACGCGAAACTGATTGTTAATTGTAATGCTCAGGGTTTCCTAATGACGATGGAACAATCATATTGCGTCGAGATTCAATACATCGTCCTTCAGCCGACTTGTCCCCAATGGTCTATTGCTGCCTCGGGCACCTTATGGACGTTCTCCTGTGAGTCTAGATTTTCGAATCCGACGCAAAACTGATAGTTAATTGTAGCGTTCAGGGACTCCTAACGACGATGGGGCACTCAAATTGCGTCGAGATTCAATACATCGGCCTCCAGCCGACTTGACTCCAATGGTCTATCGCTGCCTCGGGCACCTTATGGTCGTTCTCCTGTGAGTCTAGATTTTCGAATCCGACGCAATACTGATAGTTAATTGTAACGTTCAGGGCTTCCTAATGACGAAGGAACACTCAAATTGCGTAAAGATTCACTACATCGTCCTCCAGCCGACTTGTCTCCAAGGGGATATAGCTGCCTCGGGCACCACTTGGTCCGTCTCCGGTGATTCTACGTTTTCGAATACGACGCAAAACTGATAGTTAATTGTAACATTCAGGGCCTCCTAATGACGATGGAACACTCAAATTGCGTCGCGATCCAATACATCGCCCTCCAGCCGATTTGTCTCCAATTTTCTATCGCTGCATCGGGCACCTTATGGTCGATCTCCTGTGAATCTAGATTTTCTAATCCGACGCAAAAATGATTGTTAATTGTAACGTTCAGGGCCTCCTAATAACGATGAAACACTCAAATTGCGTCGAGATTCAATACTTCGTCCTCCAGCCGACTTGTATCCAGGGGGATATTGATTTCTCGGACACCATATGATCCTTCTCCTGTGATTTGAGTTTCGAATCCGACGCTCAAACGATAGTTAATTGTAGCGGTCAGCGCCTCCTAATGACGATGGAAAACTCAAATTGCGTCGATATTCAATACATAGTCCTCCAGCCGATTTGTTTCCATGGGGATATTGCGGCCTCGGGCTCCTTATGGTCGCTCTCCTGTGAGTCTAGATTTTCGAATCCGACGAGAAACGGATTGTTAATTGTAACGTTCAGGGTTTCCTAATGACGATGGAACAATCAAATTGCGTCGAGAGTCAATACATCGTCCTTCAGCCGACTTGTCCCCAAGGGTCTATTGCTGCCTCGGGCACCTTATGGTCGTTCTCCTGTGAGTCTAGATATTCGAATCCGACGCAAAACTGATAGTTAATTGTAGCGTTCAGGGTCTCCTAATGACGATGGAACACTCAAATTGCGTCGAGATTCAATACATCAACCTCCAGCCGACTTGTTGCCAAGGGGATATTGTTGTCTCGGGCACCATATGATCCTTCTCCTGTGAGTAGATTTACGAATCCGACGCTAAAATGATAATTATTTGTAACGTTCAGCGACTCCTAATGACGATGGAACACTCAAATTGCGTCGAGATTCAATACATCGTCCTCCAGCCGACTTGTCTCGATGGGGATATTGCTGCCTCGGGCTCCTAATGGTCGCACTCCTGTGAGTCTAGATTTTCGAATCCGACGCGAAACTGATTGTTAATTGTAACGTTCAGGGTTTCCTAATGACGATGGATCAATCAAATTGCGTTGAGATTCAATACATCGTCCTTCAGCCGACTTGTCCCCAAGGGTCTATTGCTGCCTCGGGCAGCTTATGGTCGTTCTCCTGTAAGTCTAGATTTTCGAATCCGACGCAAAACTGATAGTTAATTGTAGCGTTCAGGGTCTCCTAATGACGATGGAACACTCAAATTGCGTCGAGATTCAATACATCGGCCTCCAGCCGACTTGTCTCCAAGGGTCTATTGCTGCCTCGGGCACCTTATGGTCGTTCTCCTGTGAGTCTAGATTTTCGAATCCGACGCAAAACTGATAGTTAATTGTACCGTTCAGGGCCTCCTAATGACGAAGGAACACTCAAATTGCGTGAAGATTCACTACATCGTCCTCCAGCCGACTTGTCTCCAAGGGGATATCGCTGCCTCGGGCACCACTTGGTCCGTCTCCAGTGATTCTACGTTTTCGAATCCGACGCAAAACTGATAATTAATTGTAACGTTCAGGGCCTCTTAATGACGATGGAGTACTCAAATTGCGACAAGATTCAATACATCGTTCTTCAGCCGACTTGTCCCCAAGGGTCTATTGCTGCCTCTGGCACCTTATGGTCGTTCTCCTGTGAGTCTAGATTTTCGAATCCGACGCAAAACTGATAGTTAATTGTAGCGTTCAGGGCCTCCTAATGACGATAGAACACTCAAATTGCGTCGAGATTCAATACATCGTCCTCCAGCCGACTTGTATCCAAGTTGATATTGTTGTCTCGGGCACCATATGATCCTTCTCCTGTGAATAGATTTTCGAATCCGACGCTAAAATGATAGTTAATTGTAACGTTCAGCGCCTCCTAATGACGATGGAACACTCAAATTGCGTCGAGATTCAATACATCGTCCTCCAGCCGACTTGTCTCCAAGGGGATATTGCTGCCTCGGGCTCCTTATGGTCGCTCTCCTGTGAGTCTAGATTTTCGAATCCGACGCGAAACTGATTGTTAATTGTAACGTTCAGGGCTTCCTAATGACGATGGAACACTCAAATTGCGTCGAGATTCAATACATCGTCCTTCAACCGACTTGTCTCCAAGGTATTTTGCTGCCTCGGGCACCTTATAGTCGTTCTCCTGTGAGTCTAGATTTTCTAATCCGACGCAAAACTGATTGTTAATTGTCACGATCAGGGCCTCCTAATGACGATGGAACACTCATATTGCGTCGAGAATCAATACATCATCCTCCAGCCGACTTGTATCCAAGGGGATATTGCTGTCTCGGGCACCAGATGATACTTCTCCTGTGGGTAGATTTTCGAATCCGACGCTAAAATGATAATTAATTGAAACGTTCAGCGCCTCCTAATGACGATGGAACACTCAAATTACGTCGAGATCCAATACATCGTCCTCCAGCCGACTTGTCTCGAAGGGGATATTGCTGCCTCGGGCACCATGTGGTCCTTCTCCTGTCAGTCTAGATTTTCGAATCCGACGCAAAACAGATAGTTAATTGTACCATTCAGGGCCTTCTAATGACGATGGTACACTCAAATTTTGTCGTAATCCAATATATCGTCCTCCAGCCGACTTGTCTCAAAGGGTCTGTTGCTGCCTCGGGCTCCTTATGGCCGCTCTCCTGTGAGTCTAGATTTTCGAATCCGACGCGAAACTGATTGTTAATTGTAATGTTCAGGGCTTCCTAATGACGATGGGACGCTCAAATTGCGTCGAGATTCAATACATCGTCCTTCAGCCGACTTGTCCTTAAAGGTCTATTGCTGCCTCGAGCACCTTATGGTCGTTCTCGGTGAGTCTTGATTTTCTAATCCGACGCAAAACTGATCGTTAATGGTAACGTTCAGGGCCTCCTAATGACGATGGAACACTCAAATTGCGTCGAGATTCAATACATCATCCTCCAGCCGACTTGTTTCCAAGGGAATATTGCTGTCACGGGCATTATTTGGTCCTTCTCCTGTGAGTCTAGATTTTCGAATCCGATGCGAAACTGATAGTTAATTGTATCGTTCAGGGCCTCCTAATGACGATGGAGCACTCAAATTGCGTCGCGATTCAATACATCGTCCTCTAGCGGACTGGTCTCCAAGGGGATATTGCTGCTTCGGGCACCTTATGATTCGTCTCCAGTGAGTGTTGATTTTCCAATCCGATGAAAAACTGATAGTTAATTGTAACAATCAGGGCCTCCTAGTTACGATGGAAAACTCAAACTGTGGCGCGATCCAATACATCGTCCTCCAGCCGACTTGTCTCCAAGGGTCTATTGCTGCCTCAGGCACCTTATGGTCCGTCTCCAGTGAGTCTAGATTTTTGAATCCAACGCGAAACGGATAGTTAGTTGTAGCGTTCAGGGCCTCCTAATGACGATGGAACACTCAAATTGCGTCGAGATTCAATACATCGGCCTCCAGCCGACTTGTCTCCAGGGGTCTATTGCTGCCTCGGGCACCTTATGGTCGTTCTCCTGTGAGTCTAGATTTCCGAATCTGACGCAAAACAGATAGTTAATTGTAACGTTCATGGCCTCCTAATGACGAAGGAACACTCAAATTGCGTTGAGATTCACTACATCGTCCTCCAGCCGACTTGTCTCCAAGGGGATATCACTGCCTCGGGCACCACATGGTCCGTCTCTGGTGATTCTACGTTTTCGAATCTGACGCAAAACTGATAGTTAATTGCAACGGTCAGCGCCTCCTAAAGACGATGGAACACTCAAATTGCGTCGAGATACAATACATAGTCATCCAGCCGATTTGTCTCCATGGGGATATTGCTGCCTCGGGCTCCTTATGGTCGCTCTCCTGTGAGTCTAGATTTTCGAATCCGACGCGAAACTGATTGTTAATTGTAACGTTCAGGGTTTCCTAATGACGATGGAAAACTCAAATTGCGTCGAGATTTAATACATCGTCCTCCACCCGACTTGTCTCGAAGGGGATATTGCTGCCTCGGGCACCAAATGGTCCTTCTCTTGTGAGTCTATATTTTCGAATCCGACGCGAATTGTAACGCTCAGGGTTTCCTAATGACGATGGAACAATCAAATTGCGTCGAGATTCAATACATCGTCCTTCAGCCGACTTGTCCCCAAGGGTCTGTTGCTGCCTCGGGCACCTTATGGACGTTCTCCTGAGAGTCTAGATTTTCGAATCCGACGCAATACTGATAGTTAATTGTAACGTTCAGGGCTTCCTAATGACGAAGGAACACTCAAATTGCGTAAAGATTCACTACATCGTCCTCCAGCCGACTTGTCTCCAAGGGGATATAGCTGCCTCGGGCACCACTTGTTCCGTCTCCGGTGATTCTACGTTTTCGATTCCGACGCAAAACAGATAGTTAATTGTACCATTCAGGGCCTTCTAATGACGATGGAACACTCAAATTTTGTCGTAATCCAATATATCGTCCTCCAGCCGACTTGTCTCAAAGGGTCTGTTGCTGCCTCGGGCTCCTTATGGCCGCTCTCCTGTGAGTCTAGATTTTCGAATCCGACGCGAAACTGATTGTTAATTGTAATGTTCAGGGCTTCCTAATGACGATGGGACGCTCAAATTGCGTCGAGATTCAATACATCGTCCTTCAGCCGACTTGTCCTTAAAGGTCTATTGCTGCCTCGAGCACCTTATGGTCGTTCTCGGTGAGTCTTGATTTTCTAATCCGACGCAAAACTGATCGTTAATGGTAACGTTCAGGGCCTCCTAATGACGATGGAACACTCAAATTGCGTCGAGATTCAATACATCATCCTCCAGCCGACTTGTTTCCAAGGGAATATTGCTGTCACGGGCATTATTTGGTCCTTCTCCTGTGAGTCTAGATTTTCGAATCCGATGCGAAACTGATAGTTAATTGTATCGTTCAGGGCCTCCTAATGACGATGGAGCACTCAAATTGCGTCGCGATTCAATACATCGTCCTCTAGCGGACTGGTCTCCAAGGGGATATTGCTGCTTCGGGCACCTTATGATTCGTCTCCAGTGAGTGTTGATTTTCCAATCCGATGAAAAACTGATAGTTATATGTAACAATCAGGGCCTCCTAGTTACGATGGAAAACTCAAACTGTGGCGCGATCCAATACATCGTCCTCCAGCCGACTTGTCTCCAAGGGTCTATTGCTGCCTCAGGCACCTTATGGTCCGTCTCCAGTGAGTCTAGATTTTTGAATCCAACGCGAAACGGATAGTTAGTTGTAGCGTTCAGGGCCTCCTAATGACGATGGAACACTCAAATTGCGTCGAGATTCAATACATCGGCCTCCAGCCGACTTGTCTCCAGGGGTCTATTGCTGCCTCGGGCACCTTATGGTCGTTCTCCTGTGAGTCTAGATTTCCGAATCTGACGCAAAACAGATAGTTAATTGTAACGTTCATGGCCTCCTAATGACGAAGGAACACTCAAATTGCGTTGAGATTCACTACATCGTCCTCCAGCCGACTTGTCTCCAAGGGGATATCACTGCCTCGGGCACCACATGGTCCGTCTCTGGTGATTCTACGTTTTCGAATCTGACGCAAAACTGATAGTTAATTGCAACGGTCAGCGCCTCCTAAAGACGATGGAACACTCAAATTGCGTCGAGATACAATACATAGTCATCCAGCCGATTTGTCTCCATGGGGATATTGCTGCCTCGGGCTCCTTATGGTCGCTCTCCTGTGAGTCTAGATTTTCGAATCCGACGCGAAACTGATTGTTAATTGTAACGTTCAGGGTTTCCTAATGACGATGGAAAACTCAAATTGCGTCGAGATTTAATACATCGTCCTCCACCCGACTTGTCTCGAAGGGGATATTGCTGCCTCGGGCACCAAATGGTCCTTCTCTTGTGAGTCTATATTTTCGAATCCGACGCGAATTGTAACGCTCAGGGTTTCCTAATGACGATGGAACAATCAAATTGCGTCGAGATTCAATACATCGTCCTTCAGCCGACTTGTCCCCAAGGGTCTGTTGCTGCCTCGGGCACCTTATGGACGTTCTCCTGAGAGTCTAGATTTTCGAATCCGACGCAATACTGATAGTTAATTGTAACGTTCAGGGCTTCCTAATGACGAAGGAACACTCAAATTGCGTAAAGATTCACTACATCGTCCTCCAGCCGTCTTGTCTCCAAGGGGATATAGCTGCCTCGGGCACCACTTGTTCCGTCTCCGGTGATTCTACGTTTTCGATTCCGACGTAAAACTGATAGTTAATTGTAACGTTCATGGCCTCCTAAAGACGATGGAACACTCAAATTGCGTCGAGATTCAATACATAGTCATCCAGCCGATTTGTCTCCATGGGGATATTGCTGCCTCGGGCTCCTTATGGTCGCTCTCCTGTGAGTCTAGATTTCCGAATCCGACGCGAAACTGATTGTTAATTGTATCGTTCAGGGCTTCCTAATGACGATGAAACACTCAAATTGCGTCGAGATTCAATACATCGACCTTCAGCCGACTTGTCTCCAAGGGTCTTTTGCTGCTTCGGGCACCTTATGGTCGTTCTCATGTGAGTCTCGATTTTCGAATCCGACGCAAAACTGATAGTGATTTGTAACGTTCAGCGCCTACTAATGACGATGGAACACTCAAATTGCGTCGAGATTCAATACATCGGCCTCCAGCCGACTTGTCTCCAGGGGTCTATTGCTGCCTCGGGCACCTTATGGTCGTTCTCCTGTGAGTCTAGATTTTCGAATCTGACGCAAAACAGATAGTTAATTGTAACGTTCATGGCCTCCTAATGACGAAGGAACACTCAAATTGCGTTGAGATTCACTACATCGTCCTCCAGCCGACTTGTCTCCAAGGGGATATCACTGCCTCGGGCACCACATGGTCCGTCTCTGGTGATTCTACGTTTTCGAATCCGACGCAAAACTGATAGTTAATTGCAACGTTCAGGGCCTCCTAATGACTATGGAGCACTCAAATTGCGTCGCGATTCAATACATCGTCCTCCAGCGGACTGGTCTCCAAGGGGATATTGCTGCCTCGGGCACCTTATGGTCCGTCTCCAGTGAGACTAGATTTTTGAATCCAACGCGAAACTGATAGTTAGTTGTAGCGTTCAGGGCCTCCTAATGACGATGGAACACTCAAATTGCGTCGAGATTCAATACATCGGCCTCCAGCCGACTTGTCTCCAGGGGTCTATTGCTGCCTCGGGCACCTTATGGTCGTTCTCCTGTGAGTCTAAATTTTCGAATCTGACGCAAAACTGATAGTTAATTGTAACGTTCATGGCCTCCTAATGACGAAGGAACACTCAAATTGCGTTGAGATTTACTACATCGTCCTCCAGCCGACTTGTCTCCAAGGGGATATCACTGCCTCGGGCACCACATGGTCCGTCTCTGGTGATTCTACGTTTTCGAATCCGACGCAAAACTGATAGTTAATTGCAACGGTCAGCGCCTCCTAAAGACGATGGAACACTCAAATTGCGTCGAGATTCAATACATAGTCATCCAGCCGATTTGTCTTCATGGGGATATTGCTGCCTCGGGCTCCTTATGGACGTTCTCCTGTGAGTCTAGATTTTCGAATCCGACGCAATACTGATAGTTAATTGTAACGTTCAGGGCTTCCTAATGACGAAGGAACACTCAAATTGCGTAAAGATTCACTACATCGTCCTCCAGCCGACTTGTCTCCAAGGGGATATAGCTGCCTCGGGCACCACTTGGTCCGTCTCCGGTGATTCTACGTTTTCGAATCCGACGCAAAACTGATAGTTAATTGTAACGTTCATGGCCTCCTAATGACGATGGAACTCTTAATTTGCGTCGAGATTCAATACATCGTCCTCCAGCCGACTTGTCTCGATGGGGATATTGTTGCCTCGGGCTCCTTATGGACGTTCTCCTGTGAGTCTAGATTTTCAAATCCGACGCAATACTGATAGTTAATTGTAACGTTCAGGGCTTCCTAATGACGAAGGAACCCTCAAATTGCGTAAAGATTCACTACATCTTCCTCCAGCCGACTTGTCTCCAAGGGGATATAGCTGCCTCGGGCACCACAAGGTCCGTCTCTGGTGATTCTACGTTTTCGAATCCGACGCAAAACTGATAGTTAATTGCAACGTTCAGGGCCTCCTAATGACGATGGAGCACTCAAATTGCGTCGCGATTCAATACATCGTCCTCCAGCGGACTGGTCTCCAAGGGGATATTGCTGCCTCGGGCACCTTATGGTCCGTCTCAGGTGAGTCTAGATTTTTGAATCCAACGCGAAACTGATAGTTAGTTGTAGCGTTCAGGGCCTCCTAATGACGATGGAACACTCAAATTGCGTCGAGATTCAATACATCGGCCTAGAGCCGACTTGTCTCCAGGGGTCTATTGCTGCCTCGGGCACCTTATGGTCGTTTTCCTGTGAGTCTAGATTTTCGAATCTGACGCAAAACAGATAGTTAATTGTAACATTCATGGCCTCCTAATGACGAAGGAACACTCAAATTGCGTTGAGATTCACTACATCGTCCTCCAGCCGACTTGTCTCCAAGGGGATATCACTGCCTCGGGCACCACATGGTCCGTCTCTGGTGATTCTACGTTTTCGAATCCGACGCAAAACTGATAGTTAATTGCAACGGTCAGCGCCTCCTAAAGACGATGGAACACTCAAATTGCGTCGAGATTCAATACATAGTCATCCAGCCGATTTGTCTCCATGGGGATATTGCTGCCTCGGGCTCCTTATGGTCGCTCTCCTGTGAGTCTAGATTTTCGAATCCGACGCGAAACTGATTGTTAATTGTAACGCTCAGGGTTTCCTGATGACGATGGAACAATCAAATTGCGTCGAGATTCAATACATCGTCCTTCAGCCGACTTGTCCCCAAGGGTCTATTGCTGCCTCGGGCACCTTATGGACGTTCTCCTGTGAGTCTAGATTTTCGAATCCGACGCAAAACTGATAGATAATTGTAGCGTTCAGGGACTCCTAACGACGATGGAGCACTCAAATTGCGTCGAGATTCAATACATCGGCCTCCAGCCGACTTGTCTCCAATGGTCTATTGCTGCCTCGGGCACCTTATGGTCGTTCTCCTGTGAGTCTAGATTTTCGAATCTGACGCAATACTGATAGTTAATTGTAACGTTCAGGGCTTCCTAATGACGAAGGAACACTCAAATTGCCTAAAGATTCACTACATCGTCCTCCAGCCGACTTGTCTCCAAGGGGATATAGCTGCCTCGGGCACCACTTGGTCCGTCTCCGGTGATTCTACGTTTTCGAATCCGACGCAAAACTGATAGTTAATTGTAACGTTCAGGGCCTCCTAATGACGATGGAGTACTCAAATTGCGTCGAGATTCAATACATCGTCCTCCAGCCGACTAGTCTCCATGGGGATATTGCTGCCTCGGGCTACTTATGGTCGCTCTCCTGTGAGTCTAGATTTTCGAATCCGACGCGAAACTGATTGTTAATTGTAACTTTCAGGGCTTCCTAATGACGATGGAACACTCAAATTGCGTCGAGATTCAATACATCGTCCTTCAACCGACTTGTCTCCAAGGTATTTTGCTGCCTCGGGCACATTATAGTCGTTCTCCTGTGAGTCTAGATTTTCTAATCCGACGCAAAACTGATTGTTAATTGTCACGATCAGGGCCTCCTAATGACGATGGAACACTCAAATTGCGTCTAGAATCAATACATCATCCTCCAGCCGACTAGTATCCAAGGGGATTTCGCTGTCTCGGGCACCAGATGATACTTCTCCTGTGAGTAGATTTTCGAATCCGACGCTAAAATGATAATTAATTGAAACGTTCAGCGCCTCCTAATGACGATGGAACACTCAAATTACGTCGAGATCCAATACATCGTCCTCCAGCCGACTTGTCTCGAAGGGGATATTGCTGCCTCGGGCACCATGTGGTCCTTCTCCTGTGAGTCTAGATTTTCGAATCCGAAGCGAAACTGATAGTTAATTATAATGTTCAGGGCCTCCTAATGACGATGGAGCACTCAAATTGCGTCGCGATTCAATACATTGTCCTCTAGCGGACTGGTCTCCAAGGGGATATTGCTGCTTCGGGCACCTTATGATTCGTCTCCAGTGAGTCTAGATATTCGAATCCGACGAAAAACTGATCGTTAATTGTAACAATCAGGGCCTCCTAGTTACGATGGAACACTCAAATTGTGTCGCGATCCAATACATCGTCCTCCAGCCGACTTGTCTCCAAGGGTCTATTGCTGCCTCGGGCACCTTATTTTTGTTCCCCTGTGAGTCTAGATTTTAGAATCCGACGCAAAACAGATAGTTAATTGTAACGTTAAGGGCCTCCTAATGACGATGGAACACTCAAATTGCGTCGAGATTCAATACATCGTCCTCCAGCCGACTTGTTTCCAAGGGGATATTGTTGTCTCGGGCACCATATGATCCTTCTCCTGTGAGTAGATTTTCGAATCCGACGCTAAAATGATAGTTAATTGTAACGGTCAGCGCCTCCTAATGACGATGGAACACTCAAAATGCGTCGAGATTCAATACATAGTCCTCCAGCCGATTTGTCTCTGTGGGGATATTGCTGCCACGGGCTCCTTATGGTCGCTCTCCTGTGAGTCTAGAATTTCGAATCCGACGCGAAACTGATTGTTAATTGTAACGTTCGGGGTTTCCTAATGACGATGGAAAACTCAAATTGCGTCGAGATTCAATACATCGTCCTCCAGGCGACTTGTCTCGAAGGGGATATTGCTGCCTCGGGCACCAAATGGTCCTTCCCTTGAGAGTCTAGATTTTCGAATCCGACGCAAAACAGATAGTTAATTGTACCATTCAGGGCCTCCTAATGACGATGGAACACTCAAATTTTGTCGTAATCCAATATATCGTCCTCCAGCCGACTTGTCTCCAAGGGTCTGTTGCTGCCTCGGGCTCCTTATGGCCGCTCTCCTGTGAGTCTAGATTTTCGAATCCGAAACGAAACTGATTGTTAATTGTAATGTTCAGGGCTTCCTAATGACGATGGGATGCTCAAATTGCGTCGAGATTCAATACATCGTCCTTCAGCCGACTTGTCCTTAAAGGTCTATTGCTGCCTCGAGCACCTTATGGTCGTTCTCAGTGAGTCTAGATTTTCTAATCCGACGCAAAACTGATTGTTAATTGTCACGATCAGGGCCTCCTAATGACGATGGAACACTCAAATTGCGTCTAGAATCAATACATCATCCTCCAGCCGACTAGTATCCAAGGGGATTTCGCTGTCTCGGGCACCAGATGATACTTCTCCTGTGAGTAGATTTTCGAATCCGACGCTAAAATGATAATTAATTGAAACGTTCAGCGCCTCCTAATGACGATGGAACACTCAAATTACGTCGAGATCCAATACATCGTCCTCCAGCCGACTTGTCTCGAAGGGGATATTGCTGCCTCGGGCACCATGTGGTCCTTCTCCTGTGAGTCTAGATTTTCGAATCCGAAGCGAAACTGATAGTTAATTATAATGTTCAGGGCCTCCTAATGACGATGGAGCACTCAAATTGCGTCGCGATTCAATACATTGTCCTCTAGCGGACTGGTCTCCAAGGGGATATTGCTGGTTCGGGCACCTTATGATTCGTCTCCAGTGAGTCTAGATATTCGAATCCGACGAAAAACTGATCGTTAATTGTAACAATCAGGGCCTCCTAGTTACGATGGAACACTCAAATTGTGTCGCGATCCAATACATCGTCCTCCAGCCGACTTGTCTCCAAGGGTCTATTGCTGCCTCGGGCACCTTATTTTTGTTCCCCTGTGAGTCTAGATTTTAGAATCCGACGCAAAACAGATAGTTAATTGTAACGTTAAGGGCCTCCTAATGACGATGGAACACTCAAATTGCGTCGAGATTCAATACATCGTCCTCCAGCCGACTTGTTTCCAAGGGGATATTGTTGTCTCGGGCACCATATGATCCTTCTCCTGTGAGTAGATTTTCGAATCCGACGCTAAAATGATAGTTAATTGTAACGGTCAGCGCCTCCTAATGACGATGGAACACTCAAATTGCGTCGAGATTCAATACATAGTCCTCCAGCCGATTTGTCTCTGTGGGGATATTGCTGCCACGGGCTCCTTATGGTCGCTCTCCTGTGAGTCTAGAATTTCGAATCCGACGCGAAACTGATTGTTAATTGTAACGTTCGGGGTTTCCTAATGACGATGGAAAACTCAAATTGCGTCGAGATTCAATACATCGTCCTCCAGGCGACTTGTCTCGAAGGGGATATTGCTGCCTCGGGCACCAAATGGTCCTTCCCTTGAGAGTCTAGATTTTCGAATCCGACGCAAAACAGATAGTTAATTGTACCATTCAGGGCCTCCTAATGACGATGGAACACTCAAATTTTGTCGTAATCCAATATATCGTCCTCCAGCCGACTTGTCTCCAAGGGTCTGTTGCTGCCTCGGGCTCCTTATGGCCGCTCTCCTGTGAGTCTAGATTTTCGAATCCGAAACGAAACTGATTGTTAATTGTAATGTTCAGGGCTTCCTAATGACGATGGGATGCTCAAATTGCGTCGAGATTCAATACATCGTCCTTCAGCCGACTTGTCCTTAAAGGTCTATTGCTGCCTCGAGCACCTTATGGTCGTTCTCAGTGAGTCTAGATTTTCTAATCCGACGCAAAACTGATCGTTAATGGTAACGTTCAGGGCCTCCTAATGACGATGGAACACTCAAATTGCGTCGAGATTCAATACATTATCCTCCAGCCGACTTGTTTCCAAGGGAATATTGCTGTCTCGGGCACCATTTGGTCCTTCTCCTGTGAGTCTAGATTTTCGAATCCGATGCGAAACTGATAGTTAATTGTAACGTTCAGGGCCTCCTAATGACAATGGAGCACTCAAATTGCGTCGCGATTCAATACATCGTCCTCTAGCGGACTGGTCTCCAAGGGGATATTGCTGCTTCGGGCACCTTATGATTCGTCTCCAGTGAGTGTTGATTTTCCAATCCGATGAAAAACTGATAGTTAATTGTAACAATCAGGGCCTCCTAGTTACGATGGAAAACTCAAACTGTGGCGCGATCCAATACATCGTCCTCCAGCCGACTTGTCTCCAAGGGTCTATTGCTGCCACAGGCACCTTATGGTCGTTCCCCTGTGAGTCTAGATTTTAGAATCCGACGCAAAACAGATAGTTAATTGTAACGTTCATGGCCTTCTTATGACGATGGAGCACTCAAATTGCGTCGAGATTCAATACGTGGGCCTCGAGCCGACTTGTCTTTAGGGGTCTAATGCTTCCTCGGGCACCTTATAGTCGTTCTCCTGTGAGTCTAGATTTTCTAATCCGACGCAAAATTGATTGTTAATTGTAACGTTCAGGGCCTTCTAATGACGATGGAACACTCAAATTGCGTCGAGATTCAATACATCGTCCTCCAGCCGACTTGTATCCAGGGGGTTTTGATGTCTCGGGCACCATATGATCCTTCTCCTGTGAGTAGATTTTCGAATCCAAAGTTAAAATGATAGTTAATTGTAAAGTTCAGGGCCTCCTAATGACGATGGAACACTCAAATAGCGTCGAGATTCAATACATCGGCCTCCAGCTGACTTGACTCCAAGGGGATATTGCTGCCTCGGGCTCCATGTGGTCCGTCTCCTGTGAGTCTAGATTTTCGATTCCAACGCGAAACTGATAGTTAATTTAAACTTTCAGGGCCTCCTAATGACGATGGAACACTCAAATTGCGTCGAGGTTCAATACATCGGCATTCAGCCGATTTGTCTCCAAGGGTCTATTGCTGACTTGGGTACCTTATGGTCGTACCCCTGTGAGTCTAGATTTTAGAATCCGACGCAAAACTGATAGTTAATTGTAATGTTCAGGGCCTCCTAATGACGATGGAACACTCAAATTGCGTCGAGATTTAATCCGTCGGTCTCCAGCCGACTTGTCTCCAAGGGGATATTGCTGCCTCGGGCACCATATGGTCCGTCTCCTGTGAATCTAGATTTTCGAATCCGACGCAAAAATGATAGTTAATTGTAACGCTCAGCGCCTCCTAATGACGATGAAACACTCAAATTGCGTCGAGAGTCAATACATCGACCTCCAGCCGACTTCTCTACAACGGGATATTGCTGCCTCGGGCCCCATGTGGTCCGTCTCCTGTGAGTCTAGATTTTCGAATCTGACGCGAAACTGATAGCAAATTGTATTGTTCAGGGCCTCCTCATGACGATGGAACACTCAAATTGCGTCGAGAATCAATACATCGGCCTCGAGCCGACTTATCTCCTAGGGTCTATTGCTGCCTCGTGCAGCTTATGGTCGTTCTCCTGTGAGGCTAGATTTTCGAATCCGACGCAAAACAGATAGTTAATTGTAACTTCAGGGCCTCCTAATGACGATGGAACACTCAAATTGCGTCGAGATTCAATACTTCTGCTTCCAGCCGGCTTGTCTCCAAGGGGACATTGCTGCCTCGGGCACCATATGGTCCGTCTCCGGTGAGTCTAGATTTTCGATTCCGATGCGAAGCTGATAGTTACTTCTAACGTTCAGGGCCTCCTAATGACGATGGAACACTGAAATTGCGTCGAGATTCAATACATCGGCCTCCAGCTGACTTGTCTCCAAGGGGATATTGCTGCCTCGGGCTCCATGTGTTCCGTCTCCTGTGAGTCTAGATTTTCGAATCCGACCCGACACTGATAGTTAATTGGAACTTTTAGGGCCTCCTAATGACGATGGACCACTCAATTTGCGTCGAGATTCAACACATCGGCATTCAGCCGATTTGTCTCCAAGGGTCTATTGCTGACTTGGGTACCTTGTGGTCGTACCCCTGTGAGTCTAGATTTTAGAATCCGACGCAAAACTGATAGTTAATTGTAATGTTCAGGGCCTCCTAATGACGATGGAACACTCAAATTGCGTCGAGATTTAAACCGTCGGCCTCCAGCCGACTTGTCTCCAAGGGGATATTGCTGCCTCGGGCACCATATGGTCCGTCTCCTGTGTGTCTGGATTCTCGAATCCGACGCAAAAATGATAGTTAATTGTAACGCTCAGCGCCTCCTAATGACGATGAAACACTCAAATTGCGTCGAGAGTCAATACATCGACCTCCAGCCGTCTTCTCTACAAGGGGATATTGCTGCCTCGGGCTCCATTTGGTCCGTCTCCTGTGAGTCTAGATTTTCGAATCCGACGCGAAACTGATAGCAAATTGTAACGTTCAGGGCCTCCTAATGACAATGGAACACTCAAATTGCGTCGAGATTCAATACATCGTCCTTCAGCCGACTTGTCTCCAAGAGTCCATTGCAGCCTCGGGCACCATATGGTCGTTCTCCTGTGGGTCTAGATTTTCGAATCCGTCGCAAAACAGATAGCTAATTGTAACGTTCAGGGTCTCCTATAGACGATGGAACATTCAAATTGCGTCACGATCCAATACATGGTCCTCCAGCCGACTTGTCTCCAAGGGGATATTACTGTCTCGGGCACCATATGATCCTTCTCCTGTGAGTATAGATTTTCGAATCCGACGCGAAACTGATAAATAATTGTAACGTTCAGGGCCCCCTAATGATGATGGAACACTCAAATTGCGTCGAGATTCTATACATCGGCCTCCTGCCGACTTGTCTCCAATGGGAAATTCTGCCGCGGGCACCTTATGGTCCGTCTCCTGTGAGTCTAGATTTTCGAATCCGACGCAAAAATGATAGTTAATTGTAACGTTCAGCGCCTCCTAATGACGATGGAACACTCAAATTGCGTCGAGAGTCAATACATCGACCTCCAGCCGACTTGTCTCCAAGGGAATTTCGCTGCCTCGGGCACCACATGGTCCGTCTCCGGTGATTCTACGCTTTCGAATACGACTCAAAACTGCTAGTTAATTGTAACATTCAGGGCCCCCTAGTGACGATGGAATACTCAAATTGCGTCGCGATCCAATACATCGTCCTCCAGCCGACTTGCCTCCAAGGGTCTACAGCTGCCTCGGGCACCTTATGATCGTACTCCTATGAGTCTACGAACCCGACGCAAAAATGATAGTGAATTGTAGCGTTCAGGGCCTCCTAATGACGATGGAGCACACAAATTGCGTCGCGATTCAATACATCCTCCTCCAGCGGACTGGTCTCCAAGGGGATATTTCTGCCTCGGGCACCATATGGTCCGTCTCCTGTGAATCTAGATTTTCGAATCCGACGCAAAAATGATAGTTAATTGTAACGCTCAGCGCCTCCTAATGACGATGAAACACTCAAATTGCGTCGAGATTTAATCCGTCGGTCTCCAGCCGACTTGTCTCCAACGGGATATTGCTGCCTCGGGCACCATATGGTCCGTCTCCTGTGAATCTAGATTTTCGAATCCGACGCAAAAATGATAGTTAATTGTAACGCTCAGCGCCTCCTAATGACGATGAAACACTCAAATTGCGTCGAGAGTCAATACATCGACCTCCAGCCGACTTCTCTACAACGGGATATTGCTGCCTCGGGCCCCATGTGGTCCGTCTCCTGTGAGTCTAGATTTTCGAATCTGACGCGAAACTGATAGCAAATTGTATTGTTCAGGGCCTCCTCATGACGATGGAACACTCAAATTGCGTCGAGAATCAATACATCGGCCTCGAGCAGACTTATCTCCTAGGGTCTATTGCTGCCTCGTGCAGCTTATGGTCGTTCTCCTGTGAGGCTAGATTTTCGAATCCGACGCAAAACAGATAGTTAATTGTAACTTCAGGGCCTCCTAATGACGATGGAACACTCAAATTGCGTCGAGATTCAATACTTCTGCTTCCAGCCGACTTGTCTCCAAGGGGACATTGCTGCCTCGGGCACCATATGGTCCGTCTCCGGAGAGTCTAGATTTTCGATTCCGATGCGAAGCTGATAGTTACTTCTAACGTTCAGGGCCTCCTAATGACGATGGAACACTGAAATTGCGTCGAGATTCAATACATCGGCCTCCAGCTGACTTGTCTCCAAGGGGATATTGCTGCCTTGGGCTCCATGTGTTCCGTCTCCTGTGAGTCTAGATTTTCGAATCCAACCCGACACTGGTAGTTAATTGGAACTTTCAGGGCCTCCTAATGACGATGGACCACTCAATTTGCGTCGAGATTCAACACATCGGCATTCAGCCGATTTGTCTCCAAGGGTCTATTGCTGACTTGGGTACCTTGTGGTCGTACCCCTGTGAGTCTAGATTTTAGAATCCGACGCAAAACTGATAGTTAATTGTAATGTTCAGGGCCTCCTAATGACGATGGAACACTCAAATTGCGTCGAGATTTAAACCGTCGGCCTCCAGCCGACTTGTCTCCAAGGGGATATTGCTGCCTCGGGCACCATATGGTCCGTCTCCTGTGTGTCTAGATTCTCGAATCCGACGCAAAAATGATAGTTAATTGTAACGCTCAGCGCCTCCTAATGAAGATGAATCACTCAAATTGCGTCGAGAGTCACTACATCGACCTCCAGCCGTCTTCTCTACAAGGGGATATTGCTGCCTCGGGCTCCATTTGGTCCGTCTCCTGTGAGTCTAGATTTTCGAATCCGACGCGAAACTGATAGCAAATTGTAACGTTCAGGGCCTCCTAATGACGATGGAACACTCAAATTGCGTCGAGATTCAATACATCGTCCTTCAGCCGACTTGTCTCCAAGAGTCCATTGCAGCCTCGGGCACCATATGGTCGTTCTCCTGTGGGTCTAGATTTTCGAATCCGTCGCAAAACAGATAGCTAATTGTAACGTTCAGGGTCTCCTATAGACGATGGAACATTCAAATTGCGTAACGATCCAATACATGGTCCTCCAGCCGACTTGTCTCCAAGGGGATATTACTGTCTCGGGCACCATATGATCCTTCTCCTGTGAGTATAGATTTTCGAATCCGACGCGAAACTGATAAATAATTGTAACGTTCAGGGCCCCCTAATGATGATGGAACACTCAAATTGCGTCGAGATTCTATACATCGGCCTCCAGCCGACTTGTCTCCAATGGGAAATTCTGCCGCGGGCACCTTATGGTCCGTCTCCTGTGAGTCTAGATTTTCGAATCCGACGCAAAAATGATAGTTAATTGTAACGTTCAGCGCCTCCTAATGACGATGGAATACTCAAATTGCGTCGCGATCCAATACTTCGTCCTCCAGCCGACTTGCCTCCAAGGGTCTACAGCTGCCTCGGGCACCTTATGATCGTACTCCTATGAGTCTACGAACCCGACGCAAAAATGATAGTGAATTGTAGCGTTCAGGGCCTCCTAATGACGATGGAGCACACAAATTGCGTCGCGATTCAATACATCCTCCTCCAGCGGACTGGTCTCCAAGGGGATATTTCTGCCTCGGGCACCTTATGATCCGTCTCCAGTGAGTCGAGACTTTCGAATCCGACGAAAAACTGAGAGTAAATTGTAACATTCAGGGCCTCCAAATGACGATGGAAAACTCAAATTGAGTCGCAATCCAATACATCGTCCTCCAGCCGACTTGTCTCCAAGAGTCTATTGCTGCCTCGGGCACTTTATGGTCGTTCCCCTGTGAGTCTAGATTTTAGAATCCGACGCAAAACTGATAGTTAATTGTAATGTTGAGGGACTCCTAATGACGATGGAACACTCAAATTGCGTCGAGAGGCAATACATCGTCCTCCAGCCGATTTGTCTCCATGGGGATATTGCTCCCTCGGGTTCCTTATGGTCCGTCTCCAGTGAGTCTAGATTTTCGAATCCGACGAAAAACTGACAGTTAATTGTAACGTTCAGGGCCACCTAATGACGATGGAACACTCAAATTGCGTCGAGATTCAATACATCGGCCTCCAGCCGACTTGTCTCCAAGGGGATATTGCTGTCTCGGGCACCATATGAACCTTCTTCTGTGAGTCTAGATTTTCGAATCCGACGCGAAACTGATAGTTAATTGTAACGTTCAGAGCCTTCTATTGACGATGGAACACTCAAATTGCGTCGAGATTCAATACATCGTCCTTCAGCCGACTTGTCTCCAGGGGTCTATTGCTGCCACGGGCACCTTATGGTCGTTCTCCTGTGAGTCTAGATTTTCGAATCCGGCGCAAAACTGATAGTTAATTGTAACTTTCAGGGCCTCCTTACGACGATGGAATACTCAAATTGCGTCGAGATTCAATACATTGTCCTCCAGCCGACTTCTCTTCATGGGGATATGGTCGTTCTCCTGTGAGTCTAGATTTTCGAATCCGACGCGAAACTGATTGTTAATTGTAACGTTCAGGGCTTCCTAATGACGATGGAACACTCAAATTGCGACGAGATTCAATACATCGGCCTCCAGCCGACTTGTCTTAAAAATGTCTATTGCTGCCTCGGGCACCTTGTGGTCGTTCTAATGTGAGTCTAGATTTTCGAATCCGACGCATAACTGATAGTTAATTGCAACGTTCAGCGATTCCTAATGACGATGGAACTCTCAAATTGCGTCGAGAGTCAATACATCGTCCTCCAGCCGACTTGTCTACAAGGGGATATTGCTGCTTTAGGCTCCATTTTGTCCATGTCCTGTGAGTCTAGATTTTCGAATCCGACGCGAAAATGATAGTTAATTGTAACGCTCAGGGCCTCCTAATGACGACGGAACACTCAAATTGCGTCGAGATTGAATACATCGGTTTCCAGCCGACTTGTCTCAGAGGGTCTATTGCTGCCTCGGGCACCTTATGGTCGTTCTCCTGTGAGTCTAGATTTTTGAATCCGACGCATATCTGATAGCTAATTGCTACGGTCAGCGCCTCATAAAAACGATGGAACACTCAAATTGCGTCGAGATTCAATACATCGTCATTCAGCCGACTTGTCTTCAAGGGTCTATTGCTGCCTCGTGCAGCTTATGGTCGTTCTCCTGTGAGTCTAGATTTTCGAATCCGACGCAAAACGGATAGTTAATTGTAACTTCAGGGCCTCCTAATGACAATGGAACACTCAAATTGCGTCGAGATTCAATTCTTCTGCTTCCAACCGACTTGTCTCCAAGGGGACATTGCTGCCTCGGGCACCATATGTTCCGTATCCGGTGAGTCTAGATTTTCGATTCCGATGCGAAGCTGATAGTTACTTGTAACGTTCCGGGCCTCCTAATGACGACGGAACACTCAAATTGCGTCGAGATTCAATACATCGGCCTCCAGCCGACTTGTCTTCAAATGTCTATTGCTGCCTCGGGCACCTTGTGGTCGTTTTCCAGTGAGTCTACATTTTCGAATCCGACGCATAACTGATACTTAATTGTAAAGGTCAGGAGCTCCTAATGACGATGGAACACTCAAATTGCGTGGAGATTCAATACATCGTCCTCCAGCCGACTTGTCTCCAAGGGGATATCGCTGCCTCGGGCACCACATGGTCCGTCTCCGGTGGTTCTACATTTTCGAATCCGACGCAAAACTCATAGTTAATTGTAACGTTCAGGGCCTCCTAATGACGATGGAACACTCAAATTGCGTCGAGATTCAATACTTCGGCTTCCAACCGACTTGTTTCCAAGGGGACATTGCTGCCTCGGGCACCACACGGTCCGTCTCCTGTGAGTCTAAATTTTCGATTCCGATGCGAAACTGATAGTTAATTGTAACGTTCAGGGCCTCCTAATGACGATGGAACACTCGAATTGCGTCGAGATTCAATACTTCGTCCTTCAGCCGACTTGTCTCCAACTTTCTATTGTTGCGTCGGGCACCTTATGGTCGTTCTCCTGTGAGTCTACATTTTCGAATCCGACGCATATCTGATAGTTTATTGCAAACTTCAGCGCCTCCTAATGACGATGGAGCACTCAAATTGCGTCGAGATTCAATACATCGGCCTCCAGCCGACTTGTCCCCAAATGTCTATTGATACCTCGGGCACCTTGTCGTCGTTCTCCTGTGAGTCTAGATTTTCGAATCCGACGCATAACTGATAGTTAATTGTAAAGTTCAGGGCCTCCTAATGTCGATGGAACACTCAAGTTGCACCGAGATTCAATACATCGTCCTCCAGCCGACTTGTCTCCAAGAGTCTATTGCTGCCTCGGACACCTTATGGTCGTTCTCCTGTGAGTCTAGATTTTCGAATCCGAAGCAAAACTGATAGTTAATTGTAACGTTAAGGGCCTCCTAATGACGATGGAATACTCAAATTGCGTCGAGATTCAATACATCGGCCTCGAGCCGACTTGTCTCCAAGGGGACATTGCTGCCTCGGGCACCATATGGTCCGTCTCCTGAGAGTCTAGATTTTCGATTCCGATGCGAAACTGATAGTTAATTGTAACGTTCAGGGCCTCCTTATGACGATGGAACACTCAAATTGCGTCGAGATTCAATACAGCGTTCTTCAGCAGACTTGATCCCAATAGTCTATTGCTGGCTCGGACACCTTATTGTCGTTCTCCTGTGAGTCTAGATTTTCGAATCCGACGCGAAAATGATAGTTAATTGTAACGCTCAGGGCCTCCTAATGACGACGGAACACTCAAATTGCGTCGAGATTGAATACATCGGTTTTCAGCCGACTTGTCTCAGAGGGTCTATTGCTGCCTCGGGCACCTTATGGTCGTTCTCCTGTGAGTCTAGATTTTTGAATCCGACGCATATCTGATAACTAATTGCTACGGTCAGCGCCTCATAAAAACGATGGAACACTCAAATTGCGTCGAGATTCAATACATCGTCATTCACCCGACTTGTCTCCAAGGGTCTATTGCTGCCTCGGGCAGCTTATGGTCGTTCTCCTGTGAGTCTAGATTTTCGAATCCGACGCAAAACGGATAGTTAATTGTAACTTCAGGGCCTCCTAATGACAATGGAACACTCAAATTGCGTCGAGATTCAATTCTTCTGCTTCCAACCGACTTGTCTCCAAGGGGACATTGCTACCTCGGGCACCATATGTTCCGTCTCCGGTGAGTCTAGATTTTCGATTCCGATGCGAAGCTGATAGTTACTTGTAACGTTCAGGGCCTCCTAATGACGACGGAACACTCAAATTGCGTCGAGATTCAATACATCGGCCTCCAGAAGACTTGTCTTCAAATGTCTACTGCTGCCTCGGGCACCTTGTGGTCGTTTTCCTGTGAGTCTACATTTTCGAATCCGACGCATAACTGATACTTAATTGTAAAGGTCAGGAGCTCCTAATGACGATGGAACACTCAAATTGCGTGGAGATTCAATACATCGTCCTCCAGCCGACTTGTCTCCAACGGGATATCGCTGCCTCGGGCACCACATGGTCCATCTCCGGTGGTTCTACATTTTCGAATCCGACGCAAAACTCATAGTTAATTGTAACGTTCAGGGCCTCCTAATGACGATGGAACACTCAAATTGCGTCGAGATTCAATACTTCGGCTTCCAACCGACTTGTTTCCAAGTGGACATTGCTGCCTCGGGCACCACACGGTCCGTCTCCTGTGAGTCTAAATTTTCGATTCCGATGCGAAACTGATAGTTAATTGTAACGTTCAGGGCCTCCTAATGACGATGGAACACTCGAATTGCGTCGAGATTCAATACTTCGTCCTTCAGCCGACTTGTCTCCAACTTTCTATTGCTGCGTCGGGGACCTTATGGTCGTTCTCCTGTGAGTCTAGATTTTCGAATCCGACGCAAAAATAATAGTTAATTGTAACGTTCAGCGCCTCCTAATGACGATGGATCACTCAAATTGCGTCGAGAGTCAATACATCGTCCTCCAGCCGACTTGTCTACTAGGGAATTTTGCTGCCTCGGGCTCCATGTGGTCCGTCACCTGTGAGTCTAGATTTTCGAATCCGACGCAAAACTCATAGTTAATTGTAACGTTCAGCGCCTCCTAATGACGATGGGGCACTCAAATGGCGTCGCGATTCAATACATCGTCCTCCAGCAGACTGGTCTCCAAGGGGATATTGCTGTCTCGGGCACGTTATGGACCATCTCTAGTGAGTGTTCATTTTCGAATCCGACGAAAAAATCATAGTTAATTGTAACATTCTGGGCCTCCTAATGACGATGGGGCACTCAAATTGCGTCGAGGTTCAATACATCGTCCTCCAGCCGACTTGTCTCCAAGGGGTATTGCTGCCTCGGGCATTGTATGGTCCGTCTCCTGTGAGTCTAGATTTTCGAATCCGACGCAAAAATGATAGTTAATTGTAACGATCAGCGCCTCCTAATGACGATGGAACACTCAAATTGCGTCGAGAGTCAATACATCGTCCTCCAGCCGACTTGTCTACAAGGGGATATTGCTGCCACGGGCTCAATGTGGTCCGTGTCCTGTGAGTCTCGATTTTCGAATCCGACGCGAAACTGATAGTTAATTGCAACGTTCAGCGCCTCCTAATGACGATGGATCACTCAAATTGCGAAGAGGTTCAATACATCGGCTTCCAGCCGACTTGTCTCAAAATGTCTATTGCTGCCTCGGGCACCTTGTGGTCGTTCTCCTGTGAGTCTAGATTTTTCGAATCCTACGCATAACTAATAATTAATGGTAAAGTTCAGGACCTCCTAATGACAATGGAACACTCAATTTGCGTTGAGATTCAATACATCGTCCTCCAGCCGACTTCTCTCCATGGGGATATTCATGCCTCGGGCACCTTATGGTCGTTCTCCTGTGAGTCTAGATTTTCGAATCCGACGCGAAACTGATTGTTAATTGTAACGTTCAGGGTTCCTAATGACGATGGAACACAGAAATTGCGACGAGATTCAATACCTCGTCATTCAGCTGATCTGTCTCCAAGGCTGCCTCGGGCAGCTTATAGTCGTTCCCCTGTGAGTCTAGATTTTCGAATCCGACGCGAAACCGATTGTTAATTGTAACGTTCAGGGCTTCCTAATGACGATGGAACACTCAAATTGCGTCGAGATTCAATACATCGTCATTCAGCCGACTTGTCTCCAAGGGTCTATTGCCGCCTCGGGAAGTTATGGTCGTTCTCCTGTGAGTCTAGATTCTCGAATCCGACGCAAAATTGATAGATAATTGTAACTTCTGGGCCTCCTAATGACGATGGAACACTCAAATTGCGTCGAGATTCAATACTTCTGCTTCCACCCGACTTGTCTCCTAGGGGACATTGCTGCCTCGGGCACCACATGGTCCGTATCCGGTGATTCTACATTTTCGAATCCGACGCAAAACTCATAAATAATTGTAACGTTCAGGGCCTCCTAATGACGATGGAACACTCAAATTGCGTCGAGATTCAATACCTCGTCATTCAGCCGACTTCTCTCCATGTTGATATTACTGCCTCGGGCACCTTATGGTCGTTCTCCTGTGAGTCTAGATTTTGTACTCCGACGCGAAACTGATTGTTAATAGTAACGTTCAGGGCTTCCTAATGACGATGGAACACTGAAATTGCGTCGAGATTCAATACCTCGTCATTCAGCCGATTTGTCTCCAAGGGTCTATTGCTGCTTCGGGCACCTTATGATCGTTCCCTTGTGAGTCTAGAGTTTCGAATCCGACGCGAAACTGATTGTTAATTGTAACGTTGAGGGCCTCCTAATGACGATGGAATACTCAAATTACGTCGAGATTCAGTACATCGGCCTCGAGCCGACTTGCCTCCAAGGGGTCATCGCTGCCTCGGACACCATATGGTCCGTCTCCTGTGAGTCTAGATTTTCGATTCCGATGCGAAACTGATAGTTAATTGTAACGTTCAGGGCTTCCTAATGACGATGGAACACTGAAATTGCGTCGAGATTCAATACCTCGTCATTCAGCCGATTTGTCTCCAAGGGTCTATTGCTGCCTCGGGCACGTTATGGTCGTTCTCCTGTGAGTCTACATTTTCGAATCCGACGCATATCTGATAGTTTATTGCAAACTTCAGCGCCTCCTAATGACGATGGAGCACTCAAATTGCGTCGAGATTCAATACATCGGCCTCCAGCCGACTTGTCCCCAAATGTCTATTGATACCTCGGGCACCTTGTTGTCGTTCTCCTGTGAGTCTAGATTTTCGAATCCGACGCATAACTGATAGTTAATTGTAAAGTTCAGGGCCTCCTAATGTCGATGGAACACTCAAGTTGCACCGAGATTCAATACATCGTCCTCCAGCCGACTTGTCTCCAAGAGTCTATTGCTGCCTCGGACACCTTATGGTCGTTCTCCTGTGAGTCTAGATTTTCGAATCCGAAGCAAAACTGATAGTTAATTGTAACGTTCAGGGCCTCCTAATGACGATGGAATACTCAAATTGCGTCGAGATTCAATACATCGGCCTCGAGCCGACTTGTCTCCAAGGGGACATTGCTGCCTCGGGCACCATATGGTCCGTCTCCTGAGAGACTAGATTTTCGATTCCGATGCGAAACTGATAGTTAATTGTAACGTTCAGGGCCTCCTTATGACGATGGAACACTCAAATTGCGTCGAGATTCAATACAGCGTTCTTCAGCAGACTTGATCCCAATAGTCTATTGCTGGCTCGGACACCTTATTGTCGTTCTCCTGTGAGTCTAGATTTTCGAATCCGACGCATAACTGATAGTTAATTGTAACGCTCAGGGCCTCCTAATGACGATGGAACACTCAAATTGCGTCGAGATTCAATACATCGTCCTCCAGCCGACTTCTCTCGATGGGGATATTGCTGCCTCGGGCACCCTATTCGCGTCCTCCTGTGAGTCTAGATTTTCGAATCCGACGCATAACTCATAGTTAATTGCAACGTTCAGCGCCTCCTAATGAAGATGGAACACTCAAATTGCGTAGAGATACAATTCATCGGCCTCCAGCCGACTTGTCTCCAAGTTTCTATTGCTGCCTCGGGCACCTTGTGGTCGTTCTCCTGTGAGTCTAGATTTTCGAACCCGACGCAAAACTGATAGTTAATTGTAACGTTCAGGGCCTCCTAATGACGATGGAATACTCAAATTGCGTCGAGATTCAATTCATCGTCCTCCAGCCGACTTCTCTCCATGGGGATATTGCTGCCTCGGGCACCTTATGGTCGTTCTCTTGTGAGTCTAGATTTTCGAATCCGACGCGAAACTGATTGTTAATTGTAACGTTCGGGGCTTCCTAATGACGATGGAGCACTCAAATTGCGTCGAGATTCAATACCTCGTCATTCAGCCGATTTGTCTCCAAGGGTCTATTGCTGCCTCGGGCACCTTATGGTCGTACCCCTGTGAGTCAAGATTTTAGAATCCGACGCAAAACTGATAGTAAATTGAAATGTTCATCGCCTCCTAATAACGATGGAACACTCAAATTGCGTCGAGATTCAATACATCGGCCTCCAGCCGACATGTTTTCAAGGGAACATTGCTGCCTCGGACACCTTATAGTCGTTCTTCGGTGATTTTACATTTTCTAATCCGACGCAAAACTGATAGTTAATTGCAACGTTCAGGGCCTCCTAATGACGAAGGAACACTCAAATTGTGTCGAGATTCACTACATCGTCCTCCAGCCGATTTGTCTCCAAGGGGTATTGCTGCCCGGGCACCATATGGTCCGTCTCCTGTGAGACTAGATTTTCGAATTCGACGCAAAAATGATAGTTAATTGTCACGTTCAGCGCCTCCAAATGACGATGGAACACTCAAATTGCGTAGAGATTCAAATCATCAGCCTCCAGCCGACTTGTCTCCAAATTTCTATTGCTGCCTCGGGCACCTTGTGGTCGTTCTCCTGTGAGTCTAGGTTTTTCGAATCCGACGCATAACTAATAGTTAATTGTAAAGTTCAGGACCTCCTAATGTCGATGGAACACTCAAATTGTGTTGAGATTCAATTCATCGTCCTCCAGCCGACTTCTCTCCATGGGGATATTCATGCCTCGATCACCTTATGGACGATGGATCACTCAAATTGCGTCGAGATTCAATACCTCGTCATTCAGCCGATTTGTCTCCAAGGGTCTATTGCTGCCTGGGGCACCTTATGGGCGTTCCCCTGTTAGTCTAGATTGTCGAATCCGACGCGAAACTTATAGTTAATTGTAACGTTCAGGGCCTCCTAAAGACGATGGAACACTCAAATTGCGTCGAGATTCAATTCATCGGCCACCAGCCGACTTGTCTCCAAGGGTCTATCGCTGCCGCGGGCACCTTATGAACGTTCTCCTGTGAGTCTAGATTTTCGAACCCGACGCAAAACTGATAGTTAATGGTAACGTTCAAGGCCTCCTAATGACGAAGGAATACTCAAATTGCTTCGAGATTTAATTCATCGTCATCCAGCCGACTTCTCTCCATGGGGATATTGCTGCCTCGGACACCTTATGGTCGTTCTCTTGTGAGTCTAGATTTTCGAATCCGACGTGAAACTGATTGTTAATTGTAGCGTTCAGGGCTTCCTAATGACGATGGAACACAAAAATTGCGTCGAGATTCAATTCCTCGTTCTTCAGCCGATTTGTCTCCAAGGGTCTATTTCTCCCTCGGGCACCTTATGGTCGTTCCCCTGTGAGTCTAGATTTCAGAATCCGACGCAAAACTGATAGTTAATTGAAATGTTCAGGGCCTCCTAATGGCGATGGAACACTCAAATTGCGTAGAGATTCAATACATCGGCCTCCAGCCGACTTGTCTCCATGGGAACATTGCTGCCTCGGACACCTTATTGTCGTTCTCCGGTGATTTTACATTTTCTAATCCGACGCAAAACTGATAGTTAATTGTAACGATCAGGGCCTCCTAATGACGATGGAACACTCAAATTGCGTCGAGATTCAATACCTCGTCATTCAGCCGATTTGTCTCCAAGGGTCTATTGCTGCCTTGGGCCCATATGGTCGTTCCCCTGTGAATCTAGATTTTAGAATTCAACGCAAAACTGATAGTTAATTGTAATGTTCAGGGCCTCCTAATGACGATGGAACACTCAAATTGCTTCGAGATTCAATACTTCGGCCTCCAGTCGACTTGTCTCCAAGGGGACATTGCTGCCTCGGGCACCTAATGGTCGTTCTCCTGTGAATCTAGATTGTCGAATCCGACGCGAAACTTATAGTTAATTGTAACGTTCAGGGCCTCCTATTGACGATGGAACACTCAAATTGCGTCGAGATTCAATTCATCGGCCACCAGCCGACTTGTCTCCAAGGGTCTATCGCTGCCTCGGGCACCTTATGGTCGTTCTCTTGTGAGTCTAGATTTTCGAATCCGACGCGAAACTGATTGTTAATTGTAACATTCAGGGCTTCCTAATGACGATGGAATACAAAAATTGCGTCGAGATTCAATTCCTCGTCCTTCAGCCGATTTGTCTCCAACGGTCTATTGCTCCCTCGGGCACCTTATGGTCGTTCCCCTGTGAGCCTAGATTTTAGAATCCGACGCAAAACTGATAGTTAATTGAAATGTTCAGGGCCTCCTAATGACGATGGAACACTCAAATTGCGTAGAGATTCAATACATCGGCCTCCAGCCGACTTGTCTCCATGGGAACATTGCTGCCTCGGACACCTTATGGTCGTTCTCCGGTGATTTTACATTTTCTAATTCGACGCAAAACTGATAGTTAATTGTAAAGTTCAGGGCCTCCTAATGACGAAGGAACACTCAAATTGCATCGAGATTCACTACATCGTCCTCCAGCCGACTTGACTCCAAGGGGATATCGCTGCCTCGGGCACCACTTGGTCCGTCTCCGGTGATTCTACGATTTCGAATCCGACGCAAAACTGATAGTTAATTGAAACGTTCAGGGCCTCCTAATGACGATGGAGCACTCAATTTGGGTCGCGATTCAATACGTCGTCCTCCAGCATACTGTTCTCCAAGGGGATATTGCTGCCTCGGGCACCTTATGGTCCGTCTCCAGTGAGTCTAGATTTTCGAATCCGACGAAAAACTGATAGTTAATTATAACATTCATTGCCTCCTAATGACGATGGAACAATCAAAGTTTGTCGTGATCCAATATATCGTCCTCCAGCCGACTTGACTCCAAGGGTCTATTGCTGCATCGGGCACCTTATGACCGTTCTCCTGTGAGTCTAGATTTTCGAACCCGACGCAAAAATGATAGTGAATTGTAACGTTCAGCGCCTCCTAATGACGATAGAACACTCAAAATGCGTCGAGGTTCAATACATCGTCCTTCAGCCGACTTGCCTCCAAGGGGTACTGCTGCCCGGGCACCATGTGGTCCGTGTCCTGTGAGTCTAGATTTTCGAATCCGACGCGAAACTGATAGTTAATTGGAACCCTCAGGGCCTCCAAATGACGACGGAACACTCAAATTGCGTCGAGATTCAATACCTCGTCATTCAGCCGATTTGTCTACGAGCGTCTATTCCTGCCTCGGGCACCTTATGGGCGTTCTCCTGTGAGTCAAAATTTTCGAATCCGACGCATAACTGATAGTTAATTGCAACGTTCAGCGCCGCCTAATGACGATGGAACGCTCAAATTGCGTAGAGATTCAATACATCGGCCTCCAGAAGACTTGACTCCAAATTTCTATTGCTGCTTCGGGCACCTTGTGGTCGCTCTCCTGTGAGTCTAGATTTTCGAATCCGACGCATAACTGATAGTTAATTGCAACGTTCAGCGCCTCCTAATGACCATGGAACACTCAAGTTGCGTCGAGATTCAATACATCGGCCTCCACCCGAATTGTCTCCAAATGTCTATTGCTACCTCGGGCACCTTGTGTTCGGTCTCCTGTGAGTCTAGATTTTCGAATCCGACGCTAAACTGATAGTTAATTGTAAAGTTCATTGCTCCCTAATGACGATGGAACACTCAAATGGCGTCGAGATTCAATACCTGGTCATTCAGCCGATTTGCCTCCAAGGGCCTATTGCTGCCTCGGGCGCCTTATGGTCGTTCCCCTGTGAGTCTAGATTTTAGAATCCAACGCAAAACTGATAGTTAATTGTAATGTTCAGGGCCTCCTAACGACGATGGAACACTAAAATTGCGTCGAGATTCAATACATCGGCCTCCAGCCGACTTGTCTCCAAGGGGACATTGCTGCCTCGGGCACCATATGGTCCGTCTCCTGTGAGTCTAGATTTTCGTTTCCGACGCGAAACTGATAGTTAATTGTAACGTTCAGGGCCTCCTAATGACGATGGAACACTCAAATTACATCGAGGTTCAATACATCGTCCTCCAGACGACTTGTCTCCAAGGGGTATTACTGCCTCGGGCACCATATGGTCAATCTCATGTGAGTCTAGATTTTCGAATCCGACGCAAAAATGATAGTTAATTCTAACGTTCAGTTCCACCTAATGAAGATGGAACACTCAAATTGCGTCGAGAGTCAATAATACATCCTCCTCCGCCGACTTGTCTACAAGCGGATATTGCTACCTCTGGCTCCATGTGGTCCGTTTCCTGTGAGTCTCGATTTTGGAATCCGACGCGAAAGTGATAGTTAATTGAAACGTTCTGGGCCTCCTAATGACCATGGAGCACTCAAATTGCGTCGAGATTCAATACATCGGTCTGCAGCCGACTTGTCTCCGATTGTCTATTGCTGCCTCGGGCATCTTATGGTCGTTCTCCTGTGAGTCTAGATTTTCGAATCCGACGCATGACTGATAGTTAATTGTAACGTTCAGCGCCCCTTAATGACGATGGAACACTCAAATTGCGTCGAGATTCAATACGTCGGCCACCAGCCGACGTGTTTCCAAGGGTCTATTGCTGCCTCGGGCACCTTATGATCGTTCTCCTGTGAGTCTAGATTTTCGAACCCGACGCAAAAATGAAAGTGAATTGTAACGTTCAGCGCCTCCTAATGGCGATAGAGCACTCAAAATGCGTCGAGATTCAATACATCGTTCTCCAGCCGACTTGTCTCCAAAGGTATATTCTGCCTCAGGCACCGAATGGTCCGTCTCCTGTGAGTCTAGATTTTTGAATCCGACGCGAAACTGATAGTTAATTGTAGCGTTCAGGGCCTCCTAATGACGAAGGAACACTCAAATTCCGACGAGATTCAATACATCGTCCTTCAGCCGACTTGTCCCCAAGGGTCTATTGCTGCCTCGGGCACCTTATGGTCGTTCACCTGTGAATCAAGATTTTCGAATCCGACGCAAAGCTGATAGTTAATTGTAGCGTTCAGGGCCTCCTAATGACGATAGAACACTCAAATTGCGTCGAGATTCAATACATCGTCCTCCTGCCGACTTGTATCCAAGAGGATATTGTTGTCTCGGGCACCAAATGATCCTTCTCCTGTGAGTAGATTTTCGAATCCGACGCTAAAATGATAGTTAATTGTAACGTTCAGCGCCTCCTAATGACGATGGAACACTCAAATTGCGTCGAGATTCAATACAGCGTCTTCAGACGACTTGACTCCAAGAGTCTATTGCTGCCTGGGACACCTTATGGTCGTTCACCTGTGAGTCTAGATTTTCGAATCCGACGCATAACTGATAGTTAATTGTGACGTTCAGGGCCTCCTAATGACGATAGAACACTCAAATTGCGTCGAGATTCAATACGTCGGCCACCAGCCCACTTGTCTCCAAGGGTCTATTGCTGCCTCGGGCACCTTATGGGCGTTCTCCTGTGAGTCTAGATTTTCGAATCCGACGCATAAGTGATAGTTAATTGCAACGTTCAGCGCCTCCTAATGACGTTGGAACACTCAAATTGCGTAGAGATTCAATACATCGTCCGCCAGAAGACTTGTCTCCAAATTTCTATTGCTGCCTCGAGCACCTAGCGGTCGTTCTCCTGTGAGTCTAGATTTTTCGAATCCGACGTATAACTAATAGTTATTTGTAAAGTTCAGGACCTCCTAATTACGATGGAACACTCAAATTGCGTTGAGATTCAATACATCGTCCTCCAGCCGACTTCTCTCCATGGGGAAATTCATGCCTCGGGCACCTTATGGTCGTTCTCCTGTGAGTCTAGATTTTCGAATCCGACGCGAAACTGATTGTTAATTGTAAAGTTCAGGGCTTCCTAATGACGATGGAACACTCAAATTGCGTCGAGATTCAATACCTCGTCGTTCAGCCGATTTGTCTCCAAGGGCCTATGGCTGCCTCGGGCACCTTATGGTCGTTCCCCTGTGAGTCTAGATTTTAGCATCCAACGCAAAACTGATAGTTAATTGTAGTGTTCAGGGCCTCCTAATGACGATGGAACACTCAAATTACATCGAGGATCAATACATCGTCCTCCAGCCGACTTGTCTCCAAGGGGTATTACTGCCTCGGGCACCATATGGTCCATCTCATGTGAGGCTAGATTTTCGAATCCGACGCAAAAATGATAGTTAATTCTAACGTTCAGTTCCTCCTAATGATGATGGAACACTCAAATTGCGTCGAGAGTCAATAATACATCCTCCTCCGCCGACTTGTGTACAAGCGGATATTGCTACCTCGGGCTCCATGTGGTCCGTTTCCTGTGAGTCTCGATTTTGGAATCCGACGTGAAACTGATAGTTAATTGTAACGTTTTGGGCCTCCTAATGACGATGGAACACTCAAATAGCGTCGAGATTCAATACATCGGTCTGCAGCCGACTTGTCGCCAATTGTCTATTGCTGCCTCGGGCATCTTATGGTCGTTCTCCTGTGAGTCTAGATTTTCGAATCCAACGCATGACTGGTAGTTAATTGCAACGTTCAGCGTCCCCTAATGACGATGGAACACTCAAATTGCGTCGAGATTCAATACATCGGCCTCCAGCCGACTTGTCTCCAAATATCTATTGCTGCCTCGGGCACCTTTCGTTCGTTCTACAGTGAGTCTAGATTTTCGAATCCGACGCATAACTGATTGTTAATTGTAACGCTCAGCGCCTCATAATGACGATGGAACACTCAAATTGCGTCGAGATTCAATACATCGTCCTCCAACCGACTTGTCTCCAAGGGGATATTGCTGCCCCGAGCACCATATTCTCCGTCCCCTGTGACTCTAGATTTTCGAATCCGACGCGAAACAGATAGTTAATTGTAACGTCCAGGGCCACCTAAAGACGATGGAACACTCAAATTGCGTCGAGATTCAATACGTCGGCCACCAGCCGACTTGTCTCGAAGGGTCTATTGCTGCCTGGGGCACCTTATGGGCGTTCTCCTGTGAGTCTAGATTATCGAATCCGACGCATAACTGATAGTTAATTGCAACGTTCAGCGCCTCCTAATGACGATGGAACACTCAAATTGCGTAGAGATTCAATACATCGGCCTCCAGAAGACTTGTCTCCAAATTTCTATTGCTGCCTCCGGCACCTTGTGGTCGTTCTCCTGTGAGTCTAGATTTTTCGAATCCGACGCATAACTAATAGTTAATTGTAAAGTTCAGGACCTCCTAATGACGATGGAACACTCAAATTGCGTTGAGATTCAATACATCGTCCTCCAGCCGACTTCTCTCCATGGGGATATTCATGCCTCGGGCACCTTATGGTCGTTCTCTTGTGAGTCTAGATTTTCGAATCCGACGTGAAACTGATTGTTAATTGTAATGTTCAGGACTTCCTAATGACGATGGAACACTCAAATTGCGTCAAGGTTCATTACCTCGTCATTCAGCCGATTTGTCTCCAAGGGCCTATTGCTGCCTCGGGCACCTTATGGTCATTCCCCAGTGAGTCTAGATTTTAGAATCCAACGCAAAACTGATAGTTAATTGTAATGTTCAGGGCCTCCTAATGACGATGGAACACTTAAATTGCGTCGAGATTCAATACATCGGCCTCCAGCCGACTTGTCTCCAAGGGGACATTATTGCCTCGGGCACCATATGGTCCGTCACCTGTGAGTCTAGATTTTCGTTTCCGACGCGAAACTGATAGTTAATTGTAACGTTCAGGGCCTCCTAATGACGATGGAACACTCAAATTGCATCGAGGTTCAATACATCGTCCTCCAGCCGACTTGTCTCCAAGGGGTATTACTGCCTCGGGCACCATATGGTCCATCTCATGTGAGTCTAGATTTTCGAATCCGACGCAAAACTGATAGTTAATTCTAACGTTCAGTGCCTCCCAATGACGATGGAACACTCAAATTGCGTCGAGATTCAATACGTCGGTCACCAGCCGAATTGTCTCCAAGGGTCTATTTCTGCCTCGGGCACCTTATGGGCGTTCTCCTGTGAGTCTAGATTTTCGAATCCGACGCATAAGTGATAGTTAATTGCAACGTTCAGCGCCTCCTAATGACGATGGAACACTCAAATTGCGTCGAGATTCAATACAACGTCCTCCAGCCGACATGTCTCCAAGGGGTATTACTGCCTCGGGCACCATATGGTCCATCTCATGTGAGGTTAGATTTACGAATCCGACGCAAAAATGATAGTTAATTCTAACGTTCAGTTCCTCCTAATGATGATGGAACACTCAAATTGCGTCGAGAGTCAATAATACATCCTCCTCCGCCGACTTGTCTACAAGCGGATATTGCTACCTCGGGCTCCATGTGGTCCGTTTCCTGTGAGTCTCGATTTTGGAATCCGACGCGAAACTGATAGTTAATTGTAACGTTCTGGGCCTCCTAATGACGATGGAACACTCAAATAGCGTCGAGATTCAATACATCGGTCTGCAGCCGACTTGTCGGCAATTGTCTATTGCTGCTTCGGGCATCTTATGGTCGTTCTCCTGTGAGTCTAGATTTTCGAATCCGACGCATGACTGATAGTTAATTGCAACGTTCAGCGTCCCCTAATGACGATGGAACACTCAAATTGCGTCGAGATTCAATACATCGGCCTCCAGCCGACTTGTCTCCAAATATCTATTGCTGCCTCGGGCACCTTTTGTTCGTTCTCCAGTGAGTCTAGATTTTCGAATCCGACGCATAACTGATTGTTAATTGTAACGCTCAGCGCCTCCTAATGACGATGGAACACTCAAATTGCGTCGAGATTCAATACATCGTCCTCCAGCCGACTTGTCTCCAAGGGGATATTGCTGCCCCGAGCACCATATTCTCCGTCTCCTGTGACTCTAGATTTTCGAATCCGACGCGAAACAGATAGTTAATTGTTACGTCCAATGCCTCCTAATGACGATGGAACACTCAAATTGCGTCGAGATTCAATACATCGTCCTTCAGCCGACTTGTCTCCTAGGTTCTATTGCTGCCTCGGGCACCTTATGATCGTTCTCCTGTGAGTCTAGATTTTCGAACCCGACGCAAAAATGATAGTGACTTGTAACGTTCAGCGCCTCCTAATGGCGGTAGAACACTCACAATGCGTCGAGATTCAATACATCGTCCTCCAGCCGACTTGTCTCCAAAGGTACATTCTGCCTCGGGCACCAAATGGTCCATCTCCTGTGAGTCTAGATTTTTGAATCCGACGCGAAACTGATAGTAAATTGTAGCGTTCAGGGCCTCCTAATGACGATGGAACACTCAAATTGCGACGAGATTCAATACATCGTCTCTCAGCCGACTTGTCCCCAAGGGTCTATTGCTGCCTCGGGCAAATTATGGTCGTTCTCCTGTGAATCTAGATTTTCGAATCCGACGCAAAACTGATAGTTAATTGTAGCGTTCAGGGCCTCCTAATGACGATAGAACACTAAAATTGCGACGAGATTCAATACATCGTCCTCCAGCCGACTTCTGTCCATGGGGATATTCATGCCTCGGGCACCTTATGGTCGTTCTCCTGTGAGTCTAGATTTTCGAATCCGACTCGAAACTGATTGTTAATTGTAAAGTTCAGGGCTTCCCAATGACGATGGAACACTCAAATTGCGTCGAGAATCAATACCTCGTCATTCAGCCGATTAGTCTCCAAGGGCCTATTGCTGCCTCGGGCACCTTATGGTCGTTCCCCTGTGAGTCTAGATTTTAGAATCCAACGCAAAACTGATAGTTAATTGTAGCGGTCAGGGCCTCCTAATGACGATAGAACACTCAAATTGCGTCGAGATTCAATACATCGTCCTCCAGCCAACTTGTATCCAAGGGGATATTGTTGTCTCGGGCACCAAATGATCCTACTCCTGTGAGTAGATTTTCGAATCCGACGCTAAAATGATAGTTAATTGTAACATTTAGCGCCTCCTAATGACGATGGAACACTCAAATTGCGTCGAGATTCAATACAGTGTCTTCAGCCGACTTGACTCCATGAGTCTATTGCTGCCTCGGACACCTTATGGTCGTTCACCTGTGAGTCTAGATTTTCGAATCCGACGCATAACTGATAGTTAATTGTGACGTTCAGTGCCTCCCAATGACGATGGAACACTCAAATTGCGTCGAGATTCAATACGTCGGTCACCAGCCGAATTGTCTCCAAGGGTCTATTTCTGCCTCGGGCACCTTATGGGCGTTCTCCTGTGAGTCTAGATTTTCGAATCCGACGCATAAGTGATAGTTAATTGCAACGTTCAGCGCCTCCTAATGACGATGGAACACTCAAATTGCGTAGAGATTCAATACATCGGCCTCCAGAAGACTTGTCTCCAAATTTCTATTCCTGCCTCGGGCACCTTATGGTCGTTCTCCTGTGAGTATAGATTTTCGAATCCGACGCGAAACTGATTGTTAATTGTAAAGTTCAGGGCTTCCTAATGACGATGGAACACTCAAATTGCGTCGAGATTCAATACCTCGTCATTCAGCCGATTGGTCTCCAAGGGCCTATTGCTGCCTCGGGCACCTTATGGTCGTTCCCCTGTGAGTCTAGATTTTAGAATCCAACGCAAAACTCATAGTTAATTGTAATGTTCAGGGCCTCCTAATGACGATGGACCACTTAAATTGCGTCGAGATTCAATACATCAGCCTATTGCCGACTTGTCTCCAAGGGGACCTAGCTGCCTCGGGCACCATATGGTCCGTCTCCTGTGAGTCTAGATTTTCTTTTCCGACGCGAAACTGATATTTAATTGTAACGTTCAGGGAATCCTAATGACGATGGAACACTCAAATTACATCGAGGATCAATACATCGTCCTCCAGCCGACTTGTCTCCAAGGGGTATTACTGCCTCGGGCACCTTATGGTCCATCTCATGTGAGGCTAGATTTTCGAATCCGACGCGAAACTGATAGCTAATTGTAACGTTCAGGGCCTCCTAATGACGATGGATCACTCAAATTGCGTCAAGATTCAATATATCGTCCTTCAGCCGACTTGTCTCCAATAGTCCATTGCTGCCTCGGGCACCTTATAGTCGTTCTCCTGTGAGTCTAGATTTTCGAACCCGACGCAAAAATGATAGTGACGTGTAACGTTCAGCGCCTCCTAATGGCGGTAGAACACTCAAAATGCGTCGAGATTCAATACATCGTCTTCCAGCCGACTTGTCTCCAAAGGTATATTCTGCCTCGGGCACCAAATGATCCGTCTCCTGTGAGTCTAGATTTTTGAATCCGACGCGAAACTGATAGTTTATTGTAGCGTTAAGGGTCTCCTAATGACGATGGGACACTCAAATTGCGACGAGATTCAATACATCGTCTTTCAGCCGACTTGTCCCCAAGGGTCTATTGCTGCCTCGGGCAAATTATGGTCGTTCTCCTGTGAATCTAGATTTTCGAATCCGACGCAAAACTGATAGCTAATTGTAGCGTTCAGGGCCTCCTAATGACGATAGAACACTCAAATTGCGTCGAGATTCAATACATCGTCCTCCAGCCGACTTGTATCCAAGGGGATATTGTTGTCTTGGGCACCATATGATCCTTCTCCTGTGAGTAGATTTTCGAATCCGACGCTAAAATGATAGTTAATTGTAACGTACAGCGCCTCCTAATGACGATGGAACACTCAAATTGCGTCGAGATTCAATACAGTGTACTTCAGCCGACTCGACTCCTAGAGTCTATTGCTGCCTCGGACACCTTATGGTCGTTTTCCTGTGAGTCTAGATTTTCGAATCCGACGCATAACTGATAGTTAATTGTGACGTTCAGGGCCACCTAATAACGATGGAACACTCAAATTGCGTCGAGATTCAATACATCGGCCACCAGCCGACTTGTCTCGAAGGGTCTATTGCTGCCTGGGGCACCTTATGGGCGTTCTCCTGTTAGTCTAGATTTTCGAATCCGACGCATAACTGATTGTTAATTGTAACGCTCAGCGCCTCCTAATGACGATGGAACACTCAAATTGCGTCGAGATTCAATACATCGTCCTCCAGCCGACTTGTCTCCAAGGGGATATTGCTGCCCCGAGCACCATATTCTCCGTCTCCTGTGACTCTAGATTTTCGAATCCGACGCGAAACAGATAGTTAATTGTTACGTCCAATGCCTCCTAATGACGATGGAACACTCAAATTGCGTCGAGATTCAATACATCGTCCTTCAGCCGACTTGTCTCCTAGGTTCTATTGCTGCCTCGGGCACCTTATGATCGTTCTCCTGTGAGTCTAGATTTTCGAACCCGACGCAAAAATGATAGTGACTTGTAACGTTCAGCGCCTCCTAATGGCGGTAGAACACTCACAATGCGTCGAGATTCAATACATCGTCCTCCAGCCGACTTGTCTCCAAAGGTACATTCTGCCTCGGGCACCAAATGGTCCATCTCCTGTGAGTCTAGATTTTTGAATCCGACGCGAAACTGATAGTAAATTGTAGCGTTCAGGGCCTCCTAATGACGATGGAACACTCAAATTGCGACGAGATTCAATACATCGTCTCTCAGCCGACTTGTCCCCAAGGGTCTATTGCTGCCTCGGGCAAATTATGGTCGTTCTCCTGTGAATCTAGATTTTCGAATCCGACGCAAAACTGATAGTTAATTGTAGCGTTCAGGGCCTCCTAATGACGATAGAACACTAAAATTGCGACGAGATTCAATACATCGTCCTCCAGCCGACTTCTGTCCATGGGGATATTCATGCCTCGGGCACCTTATGGTCGTTCTCCTGTGAGTCTAGATTTTCGAATCCGACTCGAAACTGATTGTTAATTGTAAAGTTCAGGGCTTCCCAATGACGATGGAACACTCAAATTGCGTCGAGAATCAATACCTCGTCATTCAGCCGATTAGTCTCCAAGGGCCTATTGCTGCCTCGGGCACCTTATGGTCGTTCCCCTGTGAGTCTAGATTTTAGAATCCAACGCAAAACTGATAGTTAATTGTAGCGGTCAGGGCCTCCTAATGACGATAGAACACTCAAATTGCGTCGAGATTCAATACATCGTCCTCCAGCCAACTTGTATCCAAGGGGATATTGTTGTCTCGGGCACCAAATGATCCTACTCCTGTGAGTAGATTTTCGAATCCGACGCTAAAATGATAGTTAATTGTAACATTTAGCGCCTCCTAATGACGATGGAACACTCAAATTGCGTCGAGATTCAATACAGTGTCTTCAGCCGACTTGACTCCATGAGTCTATTGCTGCCTCGGACACCTTATGGTCGTTCACCTGTGAGTCTAGATTTTCGAATCCGACGCATAACTGATAGTTAATTGTGACGTTCAGTGCCTCCCAATGACGATGGAACACTCAAATTGCGTCGAGATTCAATACGTCGGTCACCAGCCGAATTGTCTCCAAGGGTCTATTACTGCCTCGGGCACCTTATGGGCGTTCTCCTGTGAGTCTAGATTTTCGAATCCGACGCATAAGTGATAGTTAATTGCAACGTTCAGCGCCTCCTAATGACGATGGAACACTCAAATTGCGTAGAGATTCAATACATCGGCCTCCAGAAGACTTGTCTCCAAATTTCTATTCCTGCCTCGGGCACCTTATGGTCGTTCTCCTGTGAGTATAGATTTTCGAATCCGACGCGAAACTGATTGTTAATTGTAAAGTTCAGGGCTTCCTAATGACGATGGAACACTCAAATTGCGTCGAGATTCAATACCTCGTCATTCAGCCGATTGGTCTCCAAGGGCCTATTGCTGCCTCGGGCACCTTATGGTCGTTCCCCTGTGAGTCTAGATTTTAGAATCCAACGCAAAACTCATAGTTAATTGTAATGTTCAGGGCCTCCTAATGACGATGGACCACTTAAATTGCGTCGAGATTCAATACATCAGCCTATTGCCGACTTGTCTCCAAGGGGACCTAGCTGCCTCGGGCACCATATGGTCCGTCTCCTGTGAGTCTAGATTTTCTTTTCCGACGCGAAACTGATATTTAATTGTAACGTTCAGGGAATCCTAATGACGATGGAACACTCAAATTACATCGAGGATCAATACATCGTCCTCCAGCCGACTTGTCTCCAAGGGGTATTACTGCCTCGGGCACCTTATGGTCCATCTCATGTGAGGCTAGATTTTCGAATCCGACGCGAAACTGATAGCTAATTGTAACGTTCAGGGCCTCCTAATGACGATGGATCACTCAAATTGCGTCAAGATTCAATATATCGTCCTTCAGCCGACTTGTCTCCAATAGTCCATTGCTGCCTCGGGCACCTTATAGTCGTTCTCCTGTGAGTCTAGATTTTCGAACCCGACGCAAAAATGATAGTGACGTGTAACGTTCAGCGCCTCCTAATGGCGGTAGAACACTCAAAATGCGTCGAGATTCAATACATCGTCTTCCAGCCGACTTGTCTCCAAAGGTATATTCTGCCTCGGGCACCAAATGATCCGTCTCCTGTGAGTCTAGATTTTTGAATCCGACGCGAAACTGATAGTTTATTGTAGCGTTAAGGGTCTCCTAATGACGATGGGACACTCAAATTGCGACGAGATTCAATACATCGTCTTTCAGCCGACTTGTCCCCAAGGGTCTATTGCTGCCTCGGGCAAATTATGGTCGTTCTCCTGTGAATCTAGATTTTCGAATCCGACGCAAAACTGATAGCTAATTGTAGCGTTCAGGGCCTCCTAATGACGATAGAACACTCAAATTGCGTCGAGATTCAATACATCGTCCTCCAGCCGACTTGTATCCAAGGGGATATTGTTGTCTTGGGCACCATATGATCCTTCTCCTGTGAGTAGATTTTCGAATCCGACGCTAAAATGATAGTTAATTGTAACGTACAGCGCCTCCTAATGACGATGGAACACTCAAATTGCGTCGAGATTCAATACAGTGTACTTCAGCCGACTCGACTCCTAGAGTCTATTGCTGCCTCGGACACCTTATGGTCGTTTTCCTGTGAGTCTAGATTTTCGAATCCGACGCATAACTGATAGTTAATTGTGACGTTCAGGGCCACCTAATAACGATGGAACACTCAAATTGCGTCGAGATTCAATACATCGGCCACCAGCCGACTTGTCTCGAAGGGTCTATTGCTGCCTGGGGCACCTTATGGGCGTTCTCCTGTTAGTCTAGATTTTCGAATCCGACGCATAACTGATAGTTAATTGTAACGTTCAGCGCCTCCTAATGACGATGGAACACTCAAATTGCGTAGAGATTCAATACATCGGCCTCCAGAAGACTTGTCTCCAAATTTCTATTGCTGCCTCGGGCACCTTGTGGTCGTTCTCCTGTGAGTCTAGATGTTTCGAATCCGACGCAAAACTAATAGTTAATTGTAACGTTCAGGGCCTCCTAATGACGATGGAACACTCAAATTGCATCGAGTTTCAATACATCGTCCTGCAGCCGACTTGTCTCCAAGGGGTATTACTGATTCGGGCACCATATGGTCCATCTCATGTGAGTCTAGATTTTCGAATCTGACGCAAAAATGATAGTTAATTCTAACGTTCAGTTCCTCCTAATGGCGATGGAACACTTAAATTGCGTAGAGATTCAATACATTGGCCACCAGACGTCTTGTCTCCAAACTTCTATTGCTGCCTCGGGCTCCTTTTGTTCGTTCTCCAGTGAGACTAGATTTTCGAATCCGACGCATAACTGATTGTTAATTGTAACGCTCAGCGCCTCCTAATGACGATGGAACACTCAAATTGCGTCGAGATTCAATACATCGTCCTCCAGCCCACTTGTCTCCTAATGGATATTGCTGCCCCGGGCACCATATTCTTCGTCTCCTGTGACTCTAGATTTTCGAAGCCGACGCGAAACTGATAGTTAATTGTAACGTTCAGGGCCTCCTAATGACAATGGAACACTCAAATTGCGTCGATATTTAATACATCGTCCTTCAGCCGACTTGTCTCCAAGAGTCTATTGCTGCCTCGGGCACCTTATGGTCGTTCTCCTGTGAGTCTAGATTTTTGAATACGACGCGAAACTGATAGTTAATTGTAGCGTTCAGGGCCTCCTAATGACTAATGAACACTCAAATTCCGACGAGACTCAATACATCGTCCTTCAGCTGACTTGTCCCCAAGGGTCTATTGCTGCCTCGGGCACCTTATGGTCGTTCTCCTGTGAATCTAGATTTTCGAATCCGACGCAAAACTGATAGTTAATTGTGACGTTCAGGGCCTCCTAATGACGATGGAACACTGAAATTGCGTCGAGATTCAATACGTCGACCTCCAGCCGACTTGTCTCCAAGGGGACATTGCTGCCTCGGGCACCATTTGGTCCGTCACCTGTGAGTCTAGATTTTCGTTTCCGACGCGAAACTGATAGTTAATTGTAACGTTCAGGGCCTCCTAATGACGATGGAACACTCAAATTGCATCGAGTTTCAATACATCGTCCTCCAGCCGACTTGTCTCCAAGGGGTATTACTGCCACGGGCACCATATGGTCCATCTCATGTGAGGCTAGATTTTCGAATCCGACGCAAAAATGATAGTTAATTCTAACGTTCAGTTCCTCCTAATGATGATGGAACACTCAAATTGCGTCGAGAGTCAATAATACATCCTCCTCCGCCGACTTGTCTACAAGCGGCTATTGCTACCTCGGGCTCCATGTGGTCCGTTTCCTGTGAGTCTCGATTTTGGAATCCGACGCGAAACTGATAGTTAATTGTAACGTTCTGGGCCGCCTAATGACGATGGAACACTCAAATTGCGTCGAGATTCAATACATCGGTATGCAGCCGACTTGTCTCAAATTGTCTATTGCTGCCTCGGGCATCTTATGGTCGTTCTCCTGTGAGTCTAGATTTTCGAATCCGACGCATGACTGATAGTTAATTGCAACGTTCAGCGCCCCCTAATGACGATGGAACACTCAAATTGCGTCGAGATTCAATACATCGTCCTCCAGCCAACTTGTCTCCAAGGGGATATTGGTGCCCCGGGCACCATTTTCTCCGTCTCTTGTGACTCTAGATTTTCGAATCCGACGCGAAACTGGTAGTTAATTGTAATGTTCAGGGCCTCCTAATGGCGATGGAACACTCAAATTGCGTCGAGATTCAATACATCGTCCTCCAGACGACTTGTCTCCAAGGGGATATTGCTGCCTCGGGCTCCTTATGGTCGCTCTCCTGTGAGTCTAGATTTAGGAATCCGACGCGAAACTGATAGTTAATTGTAGCGTTCAGGGAGTCCTAATGACGATGGAACACTCAAATTGCGTCGAGATTCAACACATGGGACTCGAGCGGACCTGTCTCCAAGGGTCTATTGTTGCCTCGGGCACCTTATGGTCCGTCTCCAGTGAGTCGAGATTTTCGAATCCGACGAAAAACTGATAGTTAACTGTAACATTCAGGGCCTCCTAATGACGATGGAACACTCAAATGCGTCGCGATTCAATACATCGTCCACTAGCGGACTGGTCTCCAAGGGGATATTGCTGCTTCGATCACCTTCTGATTCGTCTCCAGTGAGTCTAGATTTTTGAATCCGAAGAAAAACTGATAGTTAATTGTAACAATCAGGGCCTCCTAGTTACGATGGAACACTCAAATTGTGTCGCGATCCAATACATCCTCCTCCAGCCGACTTGTCTCCAAGGGTCTATTGCTGCCTCGGGCACCTTATGGTCGTTCCCCTGTGAGTCTAGATTTTAGAATCGACGCAAAACAGATAGTTAATTGTGGTGTTCAGGTCCTCCTAATGACGATGGAACACTCAAATTGCGTCGAGATTCAATACATCGTCCTCCAGCCGACTTGTATCCAGGGGGTTATTGATGTATCGGGCACTATACGATCTTTCTCCTGTGAGTAGATTTTCGAATCCGACGCTAAAATGATAGTTAATTGTAACGTTCAGCGCCTCCTAAGACGATGGAACATTCAAATTGCGTCGAGATTAAATACATAGTACTCCAGGCGATTTGTCTCCATGGGGATATTGCTGACTCGGGCTCCTTATGGTCGCTGTCCTGTGAGTCTAGATTTTAGAATCCGACGCGAAACTGATTGTTAATTATAACGTTCAGGGTTTCCTAATGACGATGGAACACTCAAATTGCGTCGAGAATCAATACATCGGCCTCCAGCCGACTTATCTCCAAGGTGATATTGCTGCCTCGGGCACCATATGGTCCGTCTCCTGTGAGTCTAAATTTTCGAATCCGATGCAAAAATGATAGTTAATTGTAACGATCAGCGCCTCCTAATGACGATGGAACACTCAAATTGCGTCGAGAGTAGATACAACGACCTCCAGCCGACTTGTCAACAAGGGTCTATTGCTGCCTCGGGCACCTTATGGTCGTTCTCCTGTGAGTCTAGATTTTCGAATCCGACGCAAAACAGATAGTTAATTGTAACGTTCATGGACTCCTAATGACGAAGGAACACTCAAATTGCGTCGAGATTCACTACATCGTCCTCCAGCCGACTTGTCTCCAAGGGGATATCGCTGCCTCGGGCACCACATGGTCCGTCTCCGGTGATTCTACGTTTTCGAATTCGACGCAAAACTGATAATTAATTGTAACGTTCAGGGCCTCCTAAGGACGATGGAGCGTCGCGATTCAAAACATTGTCCTCCAGCGGACTGGTCTCCAAGAGGATATTTCTGACTCGGGCACCTTACGGTCCGTCTCCAGTGAGTCGAGATTTTCGAATCCGACGAAAAACTGATAGTTAATTGTAACAGTCAGGGCCTCCTAATGACCATGGAACACTCAAATTGCGTCGAGGGTAAATACATCTACCTCCAGCCGACTTCTCTACAAGGCGATATTGCTGCCTCGGGCTCCATGTGGTCCGTCTACTGTGAGTCTAGATTTTCGAATCCGACGCGAAACTGATAGCTAATTGTAACGTTCAGGGCCTCCTAATGACGATGGATCACTCCAATTGCGTCGAGATTCAATACATCGTCCTTCAGGCGACTTGTCTCCTAGAGTCCATTGGTGCCTCGGGCACCTTATGGTCGTTCTCCTGTGATTCTAGATTTTCGAATCCGACGCAAAACAGATAGTTACTTGTAACGTTCAGGACCTCCTGATGACAATGGAACACTCAAATTGCGTCGAGATTCAATACATCGGCCTGGAGCCGACTTGTCTCCTAGGGTCTATTGCTGCCTCGGGCACCTTATGGTCCGTCTCCAGTGAGTCTAGAATTTCGAATCCAACGCAAAACTGGTAGTTAATTGTAACATTCAGGGCCTCCTAATGACGATGGAACACTCAAATTTTGTCGTGATTCAATATATCGTCCTCCAGCCGACTTGTCTCCAAGGGTCTATTGCTGCCTCGGGCACCTTATGATCGTTCTCCTGTGAGTCTAGATTTTCGGTCCCGACGCAAAAATGATAGTGAATTGAAACTTTCAGCGCCTCCTAATGACGATAGAACACTCAAATTGCGTCGAGATTCAATACACCGTCCTCCAGCCGACTTGTATCCAGGGGGATATTGATGTCTCGGGCACCATATGTACCTTCTCCTGTAAGTAGATTCTCGGATCCGACGTTAAAATGATAGTTAATTGTAACGTTCAGCGCCTCCTAATGACGATGGAACACTCAAATTGCGTCGAGATTCAATACATAGTACTCCAGCCGATTTGTCTCAATGGGGATACTGCTGCCTCGAGCTCCTTATGGTCGCTCTCCTGTGAGTCTAGATTTTCGAATCCGACGCGAAACTGATTGTTAATTGTAACGCTCAGGGCTTCCTAATGACGATGGAACACTCAAATTGCGTCGAGATTCAATACATCATCCTCCAGCCGACTTGTATCCAAGGGTCTATTGCTGTATCGGGCACCAAATGATCCTTCTCCTGTGAGTAGATTTTCGAATCCGACGCTAAATTGATAATTAATTGTAACGTTCAGCGCCTCCTAATGACGATGGAGCACTCAAATTGCGTTGCGATTTAATACATCGTCCTCTAGCGGACTGGTCTCCAAGGGGATATTGCTGCTTCGGACACCTTATGTTTCGTCTCCAGTGAGTCTAGATTTTCGAATCCGACGAAAAACTGATAGTTAATTGTAACAATCAGGGCCTCCTAGTTAAGATGGAACACTCAGATTGTGTCTCGATCCAATACATCGTCCTCCAGCCGACTTGTCACCAAGGGTCTATGCTGCCTCGGGCACCTTATGGTTGTTCCCCTGTGAGTCTAGATTTTAGAATCCGACGCAAAACAGATAGTAAATGGCAACGTTCAGGGCCTCCTAATGACGAAGGAACACTCAAATTGCGTCGAGTTTCACTATATCGTCCTCCAGCCAACTTGTCTCCAAGAGGATAACGCAGCATCGGGCACCACTTGGTCCGTCTCCGGTGATTCTACGTTTTCGAATCCGACGCAAAACAGAAAGTTAATTGTAACGTTCAGGGCCTAATAATGACGATGGAGCACTCAAATTGCGTCGCGATTCAATACATCGTCCTCCAGCGGACTGGTCTCCAAGGGGATATAGCCTCGGGCACCTTATGGTCCGTCTCCAGTGAGTCTAGATTTTCGAATCCGACGAAAAACTGATAGTTAATTGTAACATTCAGGGCCTCCTAATGACGATGGAAAACTCAAATTGCGTCGCGATCCAATACCTAGTCCTCCAGCCAATTTGTCTCCAAGAGGATTTCGCAGGATCGGGCACCACTTGGTCCGTCTCCGTTGATTCTACGTTTTCGAATCGGACGCAAAACAGAAAGTTAATTGTAACGTTCAGGGCCTCCTAATGACGATGGAGCACTCAAATTGCGTCGCGATTCAATACATCGTCCTCCAGCGGACTATTCTCCAAGGGGATATAGCCTCGGGCACCTTATGGTCCGTCTCCAGTGAGTCCAGATTTTCGAATCCGACGAAAAACTGATAGTTATTTGTAACATTCAGGGCCTCCTAATGACGATGGAACACTCAAACTGCGTCGCGATCCAATACCTCGTCTTCCAGCCGATTTGTCTCCAAGGTTCTATTTCTGCCTCGGGCCCCTTATGGTCGTTTACCTGTGAGCCTAGATTTTCTAATCCGACGCAAAACTGATTGTTAATTGTAACGTTCAGGGCCTCCTAATGACGATGGAACACTCAAATTGCGTCAAGATTCAATACACCGTCCTCCAGCCGACTTGTATCCAGGGGGATATTTATGTCTCGGGCGCCATATGATCCTTCTCCTGTGAGTAGATTTTCGGATCCGACGCTAAAATGATAGTTAATTGTAACGTTCAGCGCCTCCAAATGACGATGGAACATTCAAATTGCGTCGAGATTAAATACATAGTACTCCAACCGATTTGTCTCCATGGGGATATTGCTGACTCGGGCTCCTTATAGTCGCTCTCCTGTGAGTCTAGATTTTAGAATCCGACGCGAAACTGATTGTTAATTGTAACGTTCAGGGTTTCCTAATGACGATGGAACACTCAAATTTTGTCGTGATTCAATATATCGTCCTCCAGCCGACTTGTCTCCAAGGGTCTATTGCTGCCTCGGGCACCTTATGGTCCGTCTCCAGTGAGTCTAGAATTTCGAATCCGACGCAAAAATGATAGTGAATTGAAACTTTCAGCGCCTCCTAATGACGATAGAACACTCAAATTGCGTCGAGATTCAATACACCGTCCTCCAGCCGACTTGTATCCAGGGGGATATTGATGTCTCGGGCACCATATGTACCTTCTCCTGTAAGTAGATTCTCGGATCCGACGTTAAAATGATAGTTAATTGTAACGTTCAGCGCCTCCTAATGACGATGGAACACTCAAATTGCGTCGAGATTCAATACATAGTACTCCAGCCGATTTGTCTCAATGGGGATACTGCTGCCTCGAGCTCCTTATGGTCGCTCTCCTGTGAGTCTAGATTTTCGAATCCGACGCGAAACTGATTGTTAATTGTAACGCTCAGGGCTTCCTAATGACGATGGAACACTCAAATTGCGTCGAGATTCAATACATCATCCTCCAGCCGACTTGTATCCAAGGGTCTATTGCTGTATCGGGCACCAAATGATCCTTCTCCTGTGAGGAGATTTTCGAATCCGACGCTAAATTGATAATTAATTGTAACGTTCAGCGCCTCCTAATGACGATGGAGCACTCAAATTGCGTTGCGATTTAATACATCGTCCTCTAGCGGACTGGTCTCCAAGGGGATATTGCTGCTTCGGACACCTTATGTTTCGTCTCCAGTGAGTCTAGATTTTCGAATCCGACGAAAAACTGATAGTTAATTGTAACAATCAGGGCCTCCTAGTTAAGATGGAACACTCAGATTGTGTCTCGATCCAATACATCGTCCTCCAGCCGACTTGTCACCAAGGGTCTATGCTGCCTCGGGCACCTTATGGTTGTTCCCCTGTGAGTCTAGATTTTAGAATCCGACGCAAAACAGATAGTAAATGGCAACGTTCAGGGCCTCCTAATGACGAAGGAACACTCAAATTGCGTCGAGTTTCACTATATCGTCCTCCAGCCAACTTGTCTCCAAGAGGATAACGCAGCATCGGGCACCACTTGGTCCGTCTCCGGTGATTCTACGTTTTCGAATCCGACGCAAAACAGAAAGTTAATTGTAACGTTCAGGGCCTAATAATGACGATGGAGCACTCAAATTGCGTCGCGATTCAATACATCGTCCTCCAGCGGACTGGTCTCCAAGGGGATATAGCCTCGGGCACCTTATGGTCCGTCTCCAGTGAGTCTAGATTTTCGAATCCGACGAAAAACTGATAGTTAATTGTAACATTCAGGGCCTCCTAATGACGATGGAAAACTCAAATTGCGTCGCGATCCAATACCTAGTCCTCCAGCCAATCTGTCTCCAAGAGGATTTCGCAGGATCGGGCACCACTTGGTCCGTCTCCGTTGATTCTACGTTTTCGAATCGGACGCAAAACAGAAAGTTAATTGTAACGTTCAGGGCCTCCTAATGACGATGGAGCACTCAAATTGCGTCGCGATTCAATACATCGTCCTCCAGCGGACTATTCTCCAAGGGGATATAGCCTCGGGCACCTTATGGTCCGTCTCCAGTGAGTCCAGATTTTCGAATCCGACGAAAAACTGATAGTTATTTGTAACATTCAGGGCCTCCTAATGACGATGGAACACTCAAACTGCGTCGCGATCCAATACCTCGTCTTCCAGCCGATTTGTCTCCAAGGTTCTATTTCTGCCTCGGGCCCCTTATGGTCGTTTACCTGTGAGCCTAGATTTTCTAATCCGACGCAAAACTGATTGTTAATTGTAACGTTCAGGGCCTCCTAATGACGATGGAACACTCAAATTGCGTCAAGATTCAATACACCGTCCTCCAGCCGACTTGTATCCAGGGGGATATTTATGTCTCGGGCGCCATATGATCCTTCTCCTGTGAGTAGATTTTCGGATCCGACGCTAAAATGATAGTTAATTGTAACGTTCAGCGCCTCCAAATGACGATGGAACATTCAAATTGCGTCGAGATTAAATACATAGTACTCCAACCGATTTGTCTCCATGGGGATATTGCTGACTCGGGCTCCTTATAGTCGCTCTCCTGTGAGTCTAGATTTTAGAATCCGACGCGAAACTGATTGTTAATTGTAACGTTCAGGGTTTCCTAATGACGATAGAACACTCAAATTGCGTCGAGAATCAATACATCGGCCTCCAGCCGACTTATCTCCAAGGGGATATTGCTGCCTCGGGCACCATATGGTCCGTCTCCTGTGAGTCTAAATTTTCGAATCCGATGCAAAAATGATAGTTAATTGTAACGATCAGCGCCTCCTAATGACGATGGAACACTCAAATTGCGTCGAGAGTAGATACAACGACCTCCAGCCGACTTGTCAACAAGGGTCTATTGCTGCCTCGGGCACCTTATGGTCGTTCTCCTGTGGTTCTAGATTTTCGAATCCGACGCAAAACAGATAGTTAATTGTAACGTTCATGGACTCCTAATGACGAAGGAACACTCAAATTGCGTCGAGATTCACTACATCGTCCTCCAGCCGACTTGTCTCCAAGGGGATATCGCTGCCTCGGGCACCACATGGTCCGTCTCCGGTGATTCTACGTTTTCCAATTCGACGCAAAACTGATAGTTAATTGTAACATTCAGGGCCTCCTAAGGACGATGGAGCGTCGCGATTCAAAACATTGTCCTCCAGCGGACTGGTCTCCAAGAGGATATTTCTGACTCGGGCACCTTACGGTCCGTCTCCAGTGAGTCGAGATTTTCGAATCCGACGAAAAACTAATAGTTAATTGTAACAGTCAGGGCCGCCTAATGACGATGGATCACTCAAATTGCGTCGAGGGTCAATACATCTACCTCCAGCCGACTTCTCTACAAGGCGATATTGCTGCCTCGGGCTCCATGTGGTCCGTCTACTGTGAGTCTAGATTTTCGAATCCGACGCGAAACTGATAGCTAACTGTAACGTTCAGGGCCTCCTAATGACGATGGATCACTCCAATTGCGTCGAGATTCAATACATCGTCCTTCAGGCGACTTGTCTCCAAGAGTCCATTGGTGCCTCGGGCACCTTATTGTCGTTCTCCTGTGATTCTAGATTTTCGAATCAGACGCAAAACAGATAGTTACTTGTAACGTTCAGGACCTCCTAATGACGATGGAACACTCAAATTGCGTCGAGATTCAATACATCGGCCTGGAGCCGACTTGTCTCCTAGGGTCTATTGCTGCCTCGGGCACCTTATGGTCCGTCTCCAGTGAGTCTAGAATTTCGAATCCGACGCAAAACTGGTAGTTAATTGTAACATTCAGGGCCTCCTAATGACGATGGAACACTCAGATTTTGTCGTGATTCAATATATCGTCCTCCAGCCGACTTGTCTCCAAGGGTCTATTGCTGCCTCGGGCACCTTATGATCGTTCTCCTGTGAGTCTAGATTTTCGGTCCCGACGCAAAAATGATAGTGAATTGAAACTTTCAGCGCCTCCTAATGACGATAGAACACTCAAATTGCGTCGAGATTCAATACACCGTCCTCCAGCCGACTTGTATCCAGGGGGATATTGATGTCTCGGGCACCATATGTACCTTCTCCTGTAAGTAGATTCTCGGATCCGACGTTAAAATGATAGTTAATTGTAACGTTCAGCGCCTCCTAATGACGATGGAACACTCAAATTGCGTCGAGATTCAATACATAGTACTCCAGCCGATTTGTCTCAATGGGGATACTGCTGCCTCGAGCTCCTTATGGTCGCTCTCCTGTGAGTCTAGATTTTCGAATCCGACGCGAAACTGATTTTTAATTGTAACGCTCAGGGCTTCCTAATGACGATGGAACACTCAAATTGCGTCGAGATTCAATACATCATCCTCCAGCCGACTTGTATCCAAGGGTCTATTGCTGTATCGGGCACCAAATGATCCTTCTCCTGTGAGTAGATTTTCGAATCCGACGCTAAATTGATAATTAATTGTAACGTTCAGCGCCTCCTAATGACGATGGAGCACTCAAATTGCGTCGCGATTTAATACATCGTCCTCTAGCGGACTGGTCTCCACGGGGATATTGCTGCTTCGGACACCTTATGTTTCGTCTCCAGTGAGTCTAGATTTTCGAATCCGACGAAAAACTGATAGTTAATTGTCACTATCAGGGCCTCCTAGTTAAGATGGAACACTCAGATTGTGTCGCGATCCAATACATCGTCCTCCAGCCGACTTGTCACCAAGGGTCTATGCTGCCTCGGGCACCTTATGGTTGTTCCCCTGTGAGTCTAGATTTTAGAATCCGACGCAAAACAGATAGTTAATGGCAACGTTCAGGGCCTCCTGATGACGAAGGAACACTCAAATAGCGTCGAGTTTCACTATATCGTCCTCCAGCCAACTTGTCTCCAAGAGGATATCGCAGCATTAGGGCACCACTTGGTCCGTCTCCGGTGATTCTACGTTTTCGAATCCGACGCAAAACAGAAAATTAATTGTAACGTTCAGGGCCTCCTAATGACGATGGATCACTCAAATTGCGTCGCGATTCAATACATCGTCCTCCAGCGGACTGGTCTCCAAGGGGATATAGCCTCGGGCACCTTATGGTCCGTCTCCAGTGAGTCTAGATTTTCGAATCCGACGAAAAACTGATAGTTAATTGTAACAATCAGGGCCTCCTAATGACGATGGAAAACTCAAATTGCGTCGCGATCCAATACCTAGTCCTCCAGCCAATTTGTCTCCAAGAGGATTTCGCAGGATCGGGCACCACTTGGTCCGTCTCCGTTGATTCTACGTTTTCGAATCGGACGCAAAACAGAAAGTTAATTGTAACGTTCAGGGCCTCCTAATGACGATGGAGCACTCAAATTGCGTCGCGATTCAATACATCGTCCTCCAGCGGACTATTCTCCAAGGGGATATAGCCTCGGGCACCTTATGGTCCGTCTCCAGTGAGTCTAGATTTTCGAATCCGACGAAAAACTGATAGTTAATTGTAACATTCAGGGCCTCCTAATGACGATGGAACACTCAAACTGCGTCGCGATCCAATACCTCGTCTTCCAGCCGATTTGTCTCCAAGGTTCTATTTCTGCCTCGGGCCCCTTATGGTCGTTTACCTGTGAGCCTAGATTTTCTAATCCGACGCAAAACTGATTGTTAATTGTAAGGTTCAGGGCCTCCTAATGACGATGGAACACTCAAATTGCGTCAAGATTCAATACACCGTCCTCCAGCCGACTTGTATCCAGGGGTATATTTATGTCTCGGGCGCCATATGATCCTTCTCCTGTGAGTAGATTTTCGGATCCGACGCTAAAATGATAGTTAATTGTAACGTTCAGCGCCTCCAAATGACGATGGAACACTCAAATTGCGTCGAGATTCAATACATAGTCCTCCAGCCGATTTGTCTCAATGGGGATATTGATGCCTCGGCCTCCTTATGGTCGCTCTCCTGAGAGTCTAGATTTTCGAATCCGACGCGAAACTGATTGTTAATTGTAACGTTCAGGGCCTCCTAATGACGATGGAGCACTCAAATTGCGTCGCGATTCAAAACATCGTCCTCCAGCGGACTGGTCTCCAAAGGGATATTGCTGCCTCGGGCACCTTATGGTCCGTCTCCTGTGAGTCTAGATTTTTGAATCCGACGCAAAAATGATAGTTAACTGTAACGTACAGCGCCTGCTAATGACGATGGAACACTCAAATTGCGTCGAGAGACAATACATCGACCTCCAGCCGACTTGTCTACAAGGGGATATTGCTGCCTCGGGCTAAATTTGGTCCGTCTCCTGTGAGTCTAGATTTTCGAATCCGACGCGAAACTGATAGTTAATTGTAACGTTCAGGGCCTAATAATGACGATGGAACACTCAAATAGCGTCGAGATTAACTACAACGTCCTCCAGCCGACTTGTCTCTAGGGGGATATCGCTGCCTCGGGCACCACATGGTCCTTCTCCGGTGATTCTACGTTTTCGTATCCGAGGCAAAACTGATAGCTAAATGTAACGTTCAGGGCCTCCTAATGACGATGGAACACTCAAATTGCGTCGCGATTCAATACATCGGCCTCGAGCCGACTTGTCTCCATGAGTCCATTGCTGCCTCGGGCACCTTATGGTCGTTCTCCTGTGAGTCTAGATTTTCGAATCCGACGCAAAACAGATAGTTAATTGTAACGTTCAGGACCTCCTAATGACGATGGAACACTCAAATTGCGTCGAGATTCAATACATCGGCTTCGAGCCGACTTGTCTCCATGAGTCCATAGCTGCCTCGGGCACCTTATGGTCGTTCTCCTGTGAGTCTAGATTTTCGAATCCGACGCGAAACTAATAGTTAATTGTAACGTTCAGGGCCTCCTAATGACGATGGAGCACTCAAATTGCGTCGCGATTCAATACGTAGTACTCCAGCGGACTGGTCTCCAAGGGGATATTGCTGCCTCGGGCACCTTATGGTCCGTCTCCAGTGAGTCAAGATTTTCGAATCCAACGAAAAACTGATAGTTAATTGTAACATTCAGGGCCTCCTAATGACGATGGAACACTCAAATTGCGTCGCGTTCCAATACATCGTCATCCAGCCGACTTGCCTCCAAGGGTCTATTGCTGCCTAGGGCACCTTATGATCGTTCTCCTGTGAGTCTAGATTTTCGAACCCGACGCAAAACTGATTTTTAATTGTAAAGTTCAGGTGCTCCTAATGACGATGGAACATTCAAATTGCTTCGAGATTCAATACATCGTCCTCCAGCGGACTGGTCTCCAAGGGTCTATTGCTGCCTCGGGCACTTTATGGTCGTTCTCCTGTGAGTCTAGATTTTCGAATCCGACGCGAAACTGATAGTTAATTGTAAAGTTCAGGACCTCCTAATGACGATGGGACACTCAAATTCCGTCGAGATTCATTACATTGTCCTCCAGCCGACTTGTCTCCAAGGGGATATCGCTGCCTCGGGCACCACATGGTCCATCTCTGGTGATTCTACATTTTCGAATCCGACGCAAAACTCATAGTTAATTGTAACGTTCAGGGCCTCCTAATGACGATGGGCACCCAAATGGCGTCGCGATTATGTACATCGTCCTCCAGCGGACTGGTCTCCAAGGGGATATTGTTGCCTCGGGCACCTTATGGTCCGTCTCTAGTGAGTCTACATTTTCGAATCCGACGAAAAACTGATAGTTAATTGTAACGTTCAACGCCTCCTAATGACGATGGAACACTCAAATTGCGTCGAGAGTCAATACATCGTCCTCCAGCCGACTTGTCTCCATGGGGATATCGCTACCTCGGGCACCACATGGTCCGTCTCCGGTGATTCTACGTTTTCGAATCCGACGCAAAACTGAAAGTTAAGTGTAACGTTTAGGGCCTCCTAATGACGATGGAACACTCAAATTGCGTCGAGATTCAATACATCGTCCTTCAGCCGACTTGTCTCCAAGGGGATATAGCTGCCTCGGGCACCTTATGGTCCGTCTCCAGTGAGTCTAGATTTTCGAATCCGACGAAAAACTGATAGTTAATTGTAACGTTCAGGGCCACCTAATGACGATGGAACACTCAAATTTCGTCGAGATTCAATACATCGGCCTCCAGCCGACTTGTCTCCAAGAGGATATTGCTGTCTCGGGCAACCATATGAACCTTCCCCTGTGAGTCTAGATTTTCGAATCCGACGCGAAAGTGATAGTTAATTGTAACGTTCGGAGCCTCCTAATGACGATGGAACACTGAAATTGCGTCGAGATTCAATACATCGTCCTTCAGCCGACTTGTCTCAAGGTGTCTATTGCTGCCTCGGGCACCTTATGGTCGTTCTCCTGTGAGTCTAGATTTTCTAGTCCGACGCAAAACTGATTGTTAATTGTAACGTTCAGGGCCACCTAATGACGATGGAACAATCAAATTGCGTCGAGATTGAATACATCGTCCTCCAGCCGACTTGTAACCAAGGGGATATTGCTGTCTCGGGCACCATATGATCCTTCTCCTGTGACTAGATTTTCGAATCCGACGCTAAAATGATAGTTAATTGTAACGTTCAGCGCCTCCTAATGACGATGTGACACTCAAATTGCGTCGAGATTGAATACATCGTCCTCCAGCCGACTTGTATCCAAGGGGATAATGTTGTCTCGGGCACCATATGATGCTTCTCCTGTGACTAGATTTTCGAATTCGACGCTAAAATGATAGTTAATTGTAACATTCAGTGCCTCCTAATGACGATGGAACACTCAAATTGCGTCGAGATTCAATACATCGGCCTCCAGCCGACTTGTCTCCAAGGGTCTATTGCTGCGTCGGGCACCTTATGATCGTTCTCCTGTGAGTCTAGATTTTCGAACCCGACGCAAAACTGATAGTTAATTGTAACTCTCAGGGCCTCCTAATGTCGATGGAAAACTCAAATTCCGTCGAGATTAAATACATCGTCCTCCAGCCGACATCTCTCCATGGGGATATTTCTGCCTCGGGCACCTTATGGTCGTTCACCTGTGAGTCTAGATTTTCGAATCCGACGCAAAACTGACAGTTATTTGTAACGTTCAGGGCCTCCTAATGACGATGGAACACTCAAATTGCGTCGAGATTCAATACATCGGCCTCCAGCCGACTTGTCTTCAAATGTCCATTTCTGCTTCGGACACCTTGTGGTCGTTATCCTGTGAGTCTAGATTTTGGAATCCGACGCTTAACTGATAGTTAATTGTAAAGTTCAGGTGCTCCTAATGACGATGGAACACTCAAATTGCGTGGAGATTCAATACTTCGTCCTCCAGCCGACTTGTCTCCAAGTGGATATCGCTGCCTCGGGCACCACATGGTCCGTATGCGGTGATTCTACATTTTCGAATCTGACGCAAAACTCATAGTTAATTGTAACGTTCAGGGCCTCCTAATGACGATGGAACAATCAAATTGCGACGAGATTTAATACATCGGCCTCCAGCCGACTTGGCTTCAAAAGTCTATTGCTGTCTCGGGCACCTTGTGGTCATTCTCCTGTGAGTCTAGATTTTCGAATCTGACGCGAAACTGATAGTTAATTGTAAAGTTCAGGACCTCCTAAAGACGATGGAACACTCAAATTGCGTCGAGATCCAATACATCGTCCTCCAGCCGACTTGTCTCCAAGGGGATATCGCTGCCTCGGGCACCACATGGTCCATCTCTGGTGATTCTACATTTTCGAATCCGACGAAAAACTGAAGGTTAATTGTAACGTTCAACGCCTCCTACTGACGATGGAACACTCAAATTGCGTCGAGATTCAAAACATTGTCCTTCAGCCGACTTGTCTCCAAGGGTCTATTGCTGCCTCGGGTTCTTTATGGTCGCTCTCCTGTGAGTCTAGATTTTCGAATCCGACGCGAAACTGATTGTTAATTGTTACTTTCAGGGCTTCCTAATGACGATGAAACACTCAAATTGCGTCGAGATTCAATACATCGTCCTTCAGCCGATTTGTCTGTAAGAGTCTATTGCTGCCTCGGGCACCTTATGGTCGTTCCCCTGTGAGTCTAGATTTTAGAGTCCGACGCAAAACTGAAAGTTAATTGTAAAGTTCAGGACCTCCTAAAGACGATGGAACACTCAAATTGCGTCGAGATCCAATACATCGTCCTCCAGCCGACTTGTCTCCAAGGGGATATTGCTGTCTCGGGCACCATATGAACCTTCTCCTGTGAGTCTAGATTTTCGAATTCGACGCGTAACTGATAGTTAATTGTAACGTTTAGAGCCTCCTAATGACGATGGAACACTCAAATTGCGTCGAGATTCAATACATTGTCCTTCAGCCGACTTGTCTCCAAGGGTCTATTGCTGCCTCGCGATCTTTATGGTCGCTCTCCTGTGAGTCTAGATTTTCGGATCCGACGCGAAACTGATTGTTAATTGTTACATTCAGGGCTTCCTAATGGCGATGGAACACTCAAATTGCGTCGAGATTCAATACATCGTCCTTCAGCCGATTTGTCTGTAAGAGTCTATTGCTGCCTCGGGCACCTTATGGTCGTTCCCCTGTGAGTCTAGATTTTAGAATCCGACGCAACCCTGAAAGTTAATTGTAACGTTCAGGGCCTCCTAATGACGATGGAACACCCAAATTGCGTCGAGATTCAATACATCGTCCTTCAGCCGACTTGTCTCCAAGGGGATATTGCCGCCTCGGGCAGCTTATGGTCCGTCTCCTGTGAGTCTAGATTTTCGAATCCGACGCAAAAATGATAGTTAATTGTAACGTTCAGCGCCTCCTAATGACGATGGAACACTCAAATTGCGTCGAGAGACAAAACATCGACCTCCAGCCGACTTGTCTACAAGGGGATATTGCTGCCTCGGGCTAAATGTGGTCCGTCTCCTGTGAGTCTAGATTTTCGAATCCGACGCGAAACTGATAGTTAATTGTAACGTTCAGGGCCTCCTAATGCCGATGGAGCACTCAAATTGCGTCGCGATTCAATACATCGTCCTCCAGCGGAATGGTCTCCAAGGGGATATTGCTGCCACGGGCACCTTATGGTCCGTCTCCAGTGAGTATAGATTTTCGAATCCGATGAAAAACTGATAGTTATTTGTAACGTTCAGCGCCTCCTTATGACGATGGAACACTCAAATTTCGTCGAGATTCAATACATCGGCCCCCAGCCGACTTGTCTCCAAGAGGATATTGCTGTCTCGGGCACCATATGAACCTTCCCCTGTGAGTCTAGATTTTCGAATCCGACGCGAAAGTGATAATTAATTGTAACGTTCGGAGCCTCCTAATGACGATGGAACACTCAAATTGCGTCGAGATTCAATACATCGTCCTTCAGCCGACTTGTCTCCAGGTGTCTATTGCTGCCTCGGGCAACTTATGCTCGTTCTATTGTGAATCTAAATTTTCTAATCCGACGCAAAACTGATTGTTAATTGTAGCGTTCAGGGCCACCTAATGACGATGGAACACTCAAATTGCGTCGAGATTGAATACATCGTCCTCCAGCCGACTTGTAACCAAGGGGATATTGCTGTCTCGGGCACCATATGATCCTTCTCCTGTGACTAGATTTTTGAATCCGACGCTAAATTTATAGTTAATTATAACGTTCAGCGCCTCCTAATGACGATGGAACACTCAAATTGCGTCGAGATTCAATACATCGGCCTCCAGCCGACTTGTCTCCAAGGGTCCTTTGCTGCGTCGGGCACCTTATGATCGTTCTCCTGTGGGTCTGGAATTTCGAACCCGACGCAAAACTGATAGTTAATTGTAACTTTCAGGGCCTCCTAATATCGATGGAATACTCAAATTGCGTCGAGATTCAATACATCGGCCTCCAGCCGACTAGGCTCCAAGGGGATATTGCTGTCTCGGGCACCATTTGAACGTTCTCCTGTGAAACTAGATTTTCGAATCCGACGCGAATCTGATAGTTAATTGTAACGTTCGAAGCATCCTCATGACGATGGAACACTCAAATTGCGTCGAGATTCAATACATCGTCCTTCAGCCGACTTGTTTCCAGGGGGCTATTGCTGCCTCGTGCACCTTATGGTCGATCTCCTGTGAGTCTAGTTTTTCTAATCCGACGCAAAACTGATTGTTAATTGTAACGTTCAGTGCCTCCTAATGACGATGGAACACTCAAATTGCGTCGAGATTCAATACATCGGCCTCCAGCCGACATCTCTCCATGGGGATATTGCTGCCTCGTTCACCTTATGGTCGTTCTCCTGTGAGTCTAGATTTTCGAATCCGACGCGAATCTGATAGTTAATTGTAACGTTCGGAGCCTCCTCATGACGATGGAACACTCAAATTGCGTCGAGATTCAATACTTCGTCCTACAGCCGACTTGTCTCCAAGGGGATATCGCTGCCTCGGGCACCACATGATCCGTCTGCGGTGATTCTACATTTTCGAATCCGACGCCAAACTCATAGCTAATTGTAACGTTCAGGGCCTCCTAATGACGATGGAACACTCAAATTGCGACGAGATTCAATTCATCGGCCTCCAGCCGACTTGTCTTCAAAAGTCTATTGCTGCCTCGGACACCTTATGGTCGTTCTCCTGTGAGTCTAGATTTTCAGATCCGACGCGAAACTGATAGTTAATTATAACGTTCAGAGCCTCCTAATGACGATGGAACACTCAAATTACGTCGAGATTCAATACATCGGCCTCCAGCCGACTTGTCTTCAAATGTCCATTGCTGCCTCGGGCACCTCGTGGTCGTGCTCCTGTGAGACTAGATTTTTGAATCCGACGCTTAACTGATAGTTAATTGTAAAGTTCAGTTGCTCCTAATGACGATGGAACACTCAAATTGCGTCGAGATTCAATACATTGTCCTTCAGCCGACTTGTATCCAAGGGTGTATTGCTGCCTCGGGTTCTTTATGGTCGCTCTCCTGTGAGTCTAGATTTTCGAATCCGACGCGAAACTGATTGTTAATTGTTACGTTCAGGGCTTCCTAATGACGATGGAACACTCAAATTGCGTCGAGATTCAATACATTGTCCTTCAGCCGACTTGTATCCAAGGGTGTATTGCTGCCTCGGGTTCTTTATGGTCGCTCTCCTGTGAGTCTAGATTTTCGAATCCGACGCTTAACTGATAGTTAATTGTAACGTTCAGGGCCTCCTAATGACGATGGATCACTCAAATTGCGACGAGATTCAATACATCGGCCACCAGCCGACTTGTCTTCAAATGTCCATTGCTGCCTCGGGCACCTTGTGGTCGTTCTCCTTTGAGTCTAGATTTTCGAATCCGACGCATAACTGATAGTTAATTGTAAAGTTCAGGACCTCCTAAAGACGATGGAACACTCAAATTGCGTCGAGATCCAATACATCGTCCACCAGCCGACTTGTCTCCAAGTTGATATCGCTGCCTCGGGCACCACATGGTCCACCTCTGGTGATTCTACATTTTCGAATCCGACGAAAAACTGAAGGTTAATTGTAACGTTCAGCGCCTCCTAATGACGATGGAACACTCAAATTACGTCGAGAGACAATACATCGACCTCCAGCCGACTTGTCTACAAGGGGATATTGCTGCCTCGGGCTAAATGTGGTCCGTCACCTATGAGTCTAGATTTTCGTATCCGACGCGAAACTGATAGTTAATTGTAAAGTTCAGGACCTCCTAAAGACGATGGAACACTCAAATTGCGTCGAGATCCAATACATCGTCCTCCAGCCGACTTGTCTCCAAGGGGATATTGCTGTCTCGGGCACCATATGAACCTTCTCCTGTGAGTCTAGATTTTCGAATTCGACGCGTAACTGATAGTTAATTGTAACGTCCAGAGCCTCCTAATGACGATGGAACACTCAAATTGCGTCGAGATTCAATACATTGTCCTTCAGCCGACTTGTCTCCAAGGGTCTATTGCTGCCTCGCGTTCTGTATGGTCGCTCTCCTGTGAGTCTAGATTTTCGAATCCGACGCGAAACTGATTGTTAATTGTTACGTTCAGGGCTTCCTAATGCCGATGGAACACTCAAATTGCGTCGAGATTCAATACATCGTCCTTCAGCCGGTTTGTCTGTAAGAGTCTATTGCTGCCTCGGGCACCTTATGGTCGTTCCCCTGTGAGTCTAGATTTTAGAATCCGACGCAACCCTGAAAGTTAATTGTAACGTTCAGGGCCTCCTAATGACGATGGAACACCCAAATTGCGTCGAGATTCAATACGTCGTCCTTCAGCCGACTTGTCTCCAAGGGGATATTGCCGCCTCGGGCACCTTATGGTCCGTCTCCTGTGAGTCTAGATTTTCGAATCCGACGCAAAAATGATAGTTAATTGTAACGTTCAGCGCCTCCTAATGACGATGGAACACTCAAATTGCGTCGAGAGACAATACATCGACCTCCAGCCGACTTGTCTACAAGGGGATATTGCTGCCTCGGGCTAAATGTGGTTCGTCTCCTGTGAGTCTAGATTTTCGAATCCGACGCGAAACTGATAGTTAATTGTAACGTTCAGGGCCTCCTAATGCCGATGGAGCACTTAAATTGCGTCGCGATTCAATACATCGTCCTCCAGCGGACTGGTCTCCAAGGGGATATTGCTGCCACGGGCACCTTATGGTCCGTCTCCAGTGAGTATAGATTTTCGAATCCGATGAAAAACTGATAGTTAATTGTAACGTTCGGAGCCTCCTAATGACGATGGAACACTCAAATTGCGTCGAGATTCAATACATCGTCCTTCAGCCGACTTGTCTCCAGGTGTCTATTGCTGCCTCGGGCAACTTATGGTCGTTCTATTGTGACTCTAAATTTTCTAATCCGACGCAAAACTGATTGTTAATTGTAGCGTTCAGGGCCACCTAATGACGAAGGAACACTCAAATTGCGTCGAGATTGAATATATCGTCCTCCAGCCGACTTGTAACCAAGGGGATATTGCTGTCTCGGGCACCATATGATCCTTCTCCTGTGACTAGATTTTTGAATCCGACGCTAAATTGATAGTTAATTGTAACGTTCAGCGCCTCCTAATGACGATGGAACACTCAAATTGCGTCGAGATTCAATACATCGGCCTCCAGCCGACTTGTCTCCAAGGGTCTATGGCTGCGTCGGGCACCTTATGGTTGTTCTCCTGTGAGTCTAGATTTTCGAATCCGACGGAAAACAGATAGTCAATTGTAACGTTCAGGGCCTGCTAATGACGAAGGAACCCTCAAATTGCGTTGAGAGGCACTATTTCGTCCTCCAGCCGACTTGTCTCCAAGGGGATATCGCTGCCTCGGGAACCACATGGTCCGTCTCCGGTGATTCTACGTTTTCGAATCCGACGCAAAACTCATAGTTAATTGTAACGTTCAGGGCCTCCTAATGACGATGGAATACTCAAATTGCGTCCAGATTCAATACATCGGCCTCCAGCCGACTTGTCTCCAAATGTCTATTGCTGCCTCGGTCACCTGCGGTCCGTCTCCTGTGAGTCTAGATTTTCGATTCCGATGCGAAACTGATAGTTAATTGTAACGTTCGGGGACTCCTAATGACGATGGAACACTGAAATTGCGTCGAGATTCAATACATCGTCCCTCACCCGACTTGACTCCAAGAGTCTATTGCTGCATCGGACACCTTATGGTCGTTCTCCTGTGTGTCTAGATTTTCGAATCCGACGCAAAACTAATAGTTAACTGTAACGCTCAGGGAGTCCTAATGACGATGGAACACCCATATTGCGTCGAGATTCAATACAGCGTCCTTCAGCCGACTTGCCTCCAAGGGGTATTGCTGCCTCGGGCACCATATGGTCCGTCTCCTGTGAGTCTAGATTTTTGAATCCGACGCAAAAATGATAGTTAATTGTAACGTTCAGCGCCTCCTAAAGACGATGGAATACTCAAATTGCGTCCAGATTCAATACATCGGCCTCCAGCCGACTTGTCTTCAAATGTCTATTGCTGCCTAGGGCACCTTGTGGTCGTTCTCCTGTGAGTCTAGATTTTAGAATCCGACGCATAACTGATATTTAATTGTAATGTTCAGGGCCTCCTAATGACGATGGGGCACTCAAATTGCGTCGAGGTTCAAAACATCGTCCTCCAGCCGACTTGTCTCCAAGGGGTATTGCTGCCTCGGGCACCATATGGTCCGTCTCCTGTGAGTCTAGATTTTTGAATCCGACGCAAAAATGATAGTTAATTGTAACGTTCAGCGCCTCCTAATGACGATGGAACTCTCAAATTGCGTCAAGATTCAATACATCGACCTCCAGCCGACTTGTCTACAAGGGGATATTGCTGCCTCGGGCTAAATGTAGTCCGTCACCTGTGAGTCTAGATTTTCGAATCCGACGCGAAACTGATAGTTAATTGTAACGTTCAGGGCCTCCTAATGACGATGGATCACTCAAATTGCATCGAGATTCAATACATCGGCCTCCAGCCGACTTGTCTTCAAAAGTCTATTGCTGCCTAGGGCACCTTGTGGTCGTTCTCCTGTGAGTCTAGATTTTCGAATCCGATGCATAACTGATAGTTAATTGTAAAGTTCAGGGCCTCCTAATGACGATGGATCACTCAAATTGCATCGAGTTTCAATACATCGGCCTCGAGTCGACTTGTGTCCAAGGGGACATTGCTGCTTCGGTCACCATACGGTCCGTCTCCTGTGAGTCTAGATTTTCGATTCCGATGCGAAACTGATAGTTAATTGTAACGTTCGGGGACTCCTAATGACGATGGAACACTGACATTGCGTCGAAGTTCAATACATTGTCCTCCAGCCGACTTGTCTCCAAGGGGTATTGCTGCCTCGGGCACCATATTGTCCGTCTCCTGTGAGTCTAGATTTTCGAATCCGACGCAAAAATGATAGTTATTTGTAACGTTCAGGGCCTCCTAATGATGATGGAACACTCAAATTGCGTCCAGAGTCAGTAATACATCGTCCTCCAGCCGACTTGCTACAAGGGATATTGCTACCTCGGACACCTAATGGACGTACTCCTGTGATACTAGACTTTCGAATCCGACGCATAACTGATAGTTAATTGTAATGCTCATCGCCTCCTAATGACGATGGAACACTCAAATTGCGTCGAGATTTAATACACCGTCCACCAGCCGACTTGTCTCCAAGGGGATATTGCTGCCTCGGGCACCATATGATCCGTCTCCTGTGAGTCTAGATTTTCGAATCCGACGCAAAACTAATAGTTAACTGTAACGCTCAGGGAGTCCTAATGACGATGGAACACCCATATTGCGTCGAGATTCAATACAGCGTCCTTCAGCCGACTTGCCTCCAAGGGGTATTGCTGCCTCGGGCACCATATGGTCCGTCTCCTGTGAGTCTAGATTTTTGAATCCGACGCAAAAATGATAGTTAATTGTAACGTTCAGCGCCTCCTAAAGACGATGGAATACTCAAATTGCGTCCAGATTCAATACATCGGCCTCCAGCCGACTTGTCTTCAAGTGTCTATTGCTGCCTAGGGCACCTTGTGGTCGTTCTCCTGTGAGTCTAGATTTTAGAATCCGACGCATAACTGATATTTAATTGTAAAGTTCAGGGCCTCCTAATGACGATGGGGCACTCAAATTGCGTCGAGGTTCAATACATCGTCCTCCAGCCGACTTGTCTCCAAGGGGTATTGCTGCCTCGGGCACCATATGGTCCGTCTCCTGTGAGTCTAGATTTTTGAATCCGACGCAAAAATGATAGTTAATTGTAACGTTCAGCGCCTCCTTAAGACGATGGAATACTCAAATTGCGTCCAGATTCAATACATCGGCCTCCAGCCGACTTGTCTTCAAATGTCTATTGCTGCCTAGGGCACCTTGTGGTCGTTCTCCTGTGAGTCTAGATTTTAGAATCCGACGCATAACTGATATTTAATTGTAAAGTTCAGGGCCTCCTAATGACGATGGGGCACTCAAATTGCGTCGAGGTTCAATACATCGTCCTCCAGCCGACTTGTCTCCAAGGGGTATTGCTGCCTCGGGCACCATATGGTCCGTCTCCTGTGAGTCTAGATTTTTGAATCCGACGCAAAAATGATAGTTAATTGTAACGTTCAGCGCCTCCTAATGACGATGGAACTCTCAAATTGCGTCAAGATTCAATACATCGACCTCCAGCCGACTTGTCTACAAGGGGATATTGCTGCCTCGGGCTAAATGTAGTCCGTCACCTGTGAGTCTAGATTTTAGAATCCGACGCGAAACTGATAGTTAATTGTAACGTTCAGGGCCTCCTAATGACGATGGATCACTCAAATTGCATCGAGATTCAATACATCGGCCTCCAGCCGACTTGTCTTCAAAAGTCTATTGCTGCCTAGGGCACCTTGTGGTCGTTCTCCTGTGAGTCTAGATTTTCGAAACCGATGCATAACTTATAGTTAATTGTAAAGTTCAGGGCCTCCTAATGACGATGGATCACTCAAATTGCATCGAGTTTCAATACATCGGCCTCGAGTCGACTTGTGTCCAAGGGGACATTGCTGCTTCGGTCACCATACGGTCCGTCTCCTGTGAGTCTAGATTTTTGAATCCGACGCAAAAATGATAGTTAATTGTAACGTTCAGCGCCTCCTTAAGACGATGGAATACTCAAATTGCGTCCAGATTCAATACATCGGCCTCCAGCCGACTTGTCTTCAAATGTCTATTGCTGCCTAGGGCACCTTGTGGTCGTTCTCCTGTGAGTCTAGATTTTAGAATCCGACGCATAACTGATATTTAATTGTAAAGTTCAGGGCCTCCTAATGACGATGGGGCACTCAAATTGCGTCGAGGTTCAATACATCGTCCTCCAGCCGACTTGTCTCCAAGGGGTATTGCTGCCTCGGGCACCATATTGTCCGTCTCCTGTGAGTCTAGATTTTCGAATCCGACGCAAAAATGATAGTTATTTGTAACGTTCAGGGCCTCCTAATGATGATGGAACACTCAAATTGCGTCCAGAGTCAGTAATACATCGTCCTCCAGCCGACTTGCTACAAGGGATATTGCTACCTCGGACACCTAATGGACGTACTCCTGTGATACTAGACTTTCGAATCCGACGCATAACTGATAGTTAATTGTAATGCTCATCGCCTCCTAATGACGATGGAACACTCAAATTGCGTCGAGATTTAATACACCGTCCACCAGCCGACTTGTCTCCAAGGGGATATTGCTGCCTCGGGCACCATATGATCCGTCTCCTGTGAGTCTAGATTTTCGAATCCGACGCGAAAGTGATAGTTAATTGTAACGTTCAGGGCCTCCTAATGACGATGGAACACTCATATTGCGTCGAGATTCAATACAGCGTCCTTCAGAAGACTTGCCTCCAAGAGTGTATTGCTGCCTCCGACACCTTATGGTCGTTCTCCTGTGAGTCTAGATTTTCGCATCCGACGCAAAACTGATAGTTAAATGTAACGTTCAGCGCCTCCTAATGACGATGGAACACTCAAATTGCGTCAAGATTCAATACATCGTCCTCCAGCCGACTTGTCTCCCAGGGTCTATTGCTACCTCGGGCACCTTATGGTCGTTCTCCTGTGAGTCTAGATTTTCGAATCCGACGCATTACTGATAGTTAATTGTAACGCTCAGCGCCTCCTAATGACTATGGAACACTCAAATTGCGTCGAGATTCAATTCATCGACCTCCAGCCGACTTCTCTCCATGGGGATATTGCTGCCTCGGGCACCTTATGGTCGTTCTCTTGTGAGTCTAGATTTTCGAATCCGACGCGAAACTGATTGTTAATTGTAACGTTCAGGGCTTCCTAATGACGATGGAACACACAAATTGCGTCGAGATTCATTACCTCGTCATTCAGATGATTTGTCTCCAAGGGTCTATTGCTGCCTCGGGCACCTTATGGTCGTTCCCCTGTGAGTCTAGATCTTAGAATTCGACGCAAATCTGACAGTTAATTGTAATGTTCAGGGCCTCCTAATGACAATGGAACACTCAAATTGCCTCGAGATTCAATACATCGGCCTCCAGCCGACTTGTCTCCAAGGGGACATTGCTGCCTCGGGCACCATATGGCCCGTCTCCTGTGATTCTAGATTTTCGATTCCGACGCGAAACTGATAGTTAATTGTAACTTTCAGGGCCTCCTAATGATGATGGAACACTCAAATTGCGTCGAGAGTCCTCCAGCCGACTTGTCAACAAGGGGATACTGCTGCCTCGGGCTCCATGTGGTCCGTTTCCTGTGAGTCTAGACTTTCGAATCCGACGCGAAACTTATAGTTAATTGTAACGTTCTGGGCCTCCTAATGACGATGGAACTCTCAAATTGCGTCGAGATTTAATACATCGGCCTCCAGCCGACTTGTCTCCAATTGTCTATTGCTGCCTCGGGCACCTTATGGTCGTCCTCCTGTAAGTATAGATTTTCGAATCCAACGCATAACGGGTAGTTAATTGTAAAGTTCAGGGCCTCCTAATGACGATGGAACACTCAAATTGCGTCGAGATTGAATACATCGTCCTTCAGCCGACTTGTCTCCCAGGTTCTATTGCTGCCTCGGGTACCTTATGGTCGTTGTCCCGTGAGTCTCGATTTTCGAATCCGACGCAAAACTTATAGTTAATTGCAACTTTCAGAGCCTCCTAATGACGATGGAACACTCAAATTTCGTCGAGATTCAATACATCGTCCACCAGCCGACTTGTCTCCAAGGGAACATTGCTGCCTCGGACACTTTATGGTCGTTCTCCGGCGATTCTACATTTTCTAATCCGACGCGAAATTAGTAGTTATTTGTTACGTTCAGGGCCTCCTAATTACGATGGAACACTCAAATTGCGTCGAGAGTCAATCCATCGACATCCAGCCGACTTGTCTCCAAGGGGTATTGCTGCCTCGGGCACCTTATGGTCGTTCTACTGTGAATCTAGATTTTCGAATCCGACCCACAACTGATAGTTAATTCCAACATTCAGCGCCTCCTAATGACGATGGAACACTCAGATTGCGTCGAGATTCAATACATTGTCCTCCAGCCGACTTGTCTCCAAGGGTCTATTGCTACCTCGGGCACCTTATGGTCGTTCCCCTGTGAGACTAGATTTTCGAATCCGACGCATAACTAATAGTTAATTGTAACGTTCAGGGCCTCCTAATGACGATGGAACACTCAAATTGCGTCGAGAGTCAATACATCGTCCTCCAGCCGACTTGTCTACAAGGGAATATGGCTCCTTTGGGCTCCATGTGGTCCGTCTCCTGTGAGTCTACATTTTTTAATCCGACGCAAAACTGATAGTTAACTGTAACGTTCAGGGCCTCGTAATGACGATGGGGCACTCAAATTGCGTCGCGATTCAATACATCGTCCTCCAGTGGACTGGTCTCCAAGGGGATATTGCTGCCTCGTACACCTTATGGGCCGTCTCCAGTGAGTCTAGACTTTCGAATCCGACGCATAACTGATAGTTAATTGCAACGTTCAGCGCCTCCTAATGACGATGGAACACTCAAATTGCGTCGAGATTCAGTACATCAGCCACGAGCCGTCTTGTCTCCAAGGGGACATTGCTGCCTCGGGCACCATACGGTCCGTCTCCTGTCAGTCTAGATTTTCAATTCCGATGCGAAACTGATAGTTAATTGTAACGTTCAGGGCCTCCTAATGACGATGGAACACTAAAATTGCTTCGAGGTTCAATACATCGTCCTCCAGCCGGCTTGTCTCCAAGGGGTATTGCTGCCTCGGTCACCATATGGTCCGTCTCCCGTGAGTCTACATTTTCGAATCCGACGCAAAAATGATAGTTATTTGTAGCGTTCAGAGCCTCCTAATGATGATGGAACACTCAAATTGCGTCGAGAGTCAATAATACATCGTCCTCCAGTCGACTTGCTACAAGGGGATATAGCTGCCTCGGGCTCCATGTGGTCCGTTTCCTGTGAGTCTAGATATTCGAATCCGACGCGAAACTGATTGTTAATTGTAACGTTCAGGGATCTAATGACGATGGAGCACTCAAATTGCGTCGAGATTCAATACATCGGCCTCCAGGCGACTTGTCTCAGAGGGTGTATTGCTGCCTCGGGCACCTTATGGTCGTTCTCCTGTGAGTCTAGATTTTCGAATCCGACCCATAACTGATAGTTAATTCCAACGTTCAGCACCTCCTAATGACGATGGACCACTCAGATTGCGACGAGATTCAATACATTGTCCTCCAGCCGACTTGTCTCCAAGGGTCTATTGCTACCTCAAGCACCTTATGGTCGTTCTCCTGTGAGACTAGATTTTCGAATTCGACGCGAAACTGATTGTTAATTGTAACGTTCAGGGCTTCCTAATGACGATGGAACACACAAATTGCGTCGAGATTCAATACATCGTCCTCCAGCCGACTTGTCTCCAAGAGTCTATTGCTACCTCGGGCACCTTATGGTCGGTCTCCCGTGAGTCAAGATTTTCGACCCCGACGCATAACTGATAGTTAATTCTAACGCTCAGCGCCTCCTAATGACTATGGAATACTCAAATTGCGTCGAGATTCAATTCATCGACCTCCAGCCGACTTCTCTCCATGGGGATATTGCTGCCTCGGGCACCTTATGGTCGTTCTCTTGTGAGTCTAGACTTTCGAATCCGACGCGAAACTGATTGTTAATTGTAACGTTCAGGGCTTCCTAATGACGATGGAACACACAAATTGCGTCGAAATTCAATACCTCGTCATTCAGCCGATTTGTCTCCAAGGGTCTATTGCTGCCTCGGGCACCTTATGGTCGTTCGCCTGTGAATCTAGATTTTAGAAACCGACGCAAATCTGATAGTTAATTGTAATGTTCAGGGCCTCCTAATGACGATGGGACACTCAAATTGCGTCGCGATTCAATACATCGTCCTTCAGACGACTTGACTCCAAGAGCCTATTGCTTCCTCGGACACATTATGGTCGTTCTCCGGTGATTCTACATTATCTAATCCGACGCAAAACTGATAGTTAATTGCAACGTTCAGCGCCCCCTAATGACGATGGAACACTCAAATCGCGTCGAGATTCAATACGTCGGCCTCCAGCCGACTTGTCTTCAAATGTCTATTGCTGCCTAGGGCATCTTGTGGTCGTTCTCCTGTGAGTCTAGATTTTCGAATCCGACGCAAAACTGATAGTTAACTGTAACGTTCAGGGAGTCCTAATGACGATGGAACACTCAAATTGCATCGAGATTCAATACATCGGCCTCCAGCCGACTTGTCTTCAAATGTCTATTGCTGCCAAGGGCACCTTGTGGTCGTTCTCCTGTGAGTCTAGATTTTCGAATCCGACGCATAACTGATAGTTAATTGTAAAGTTCAGGGCCTCCTAATGACGATGGGGCACTCAAATTGCGTCGAGGTTCAATACATCGTCCTCCAGCCGACTTGTCTCCAAGGGGTATTGCTGCCTCGGGCACCATATGGTCCGTCTCCTGTGAGTCTAGATTTTTGAATCCGACGCAAAAATGATAGTTAATTGTAACTTTCAGAACCTCCTAATGACGATGGAACACTCAAATTGCGTGGAGATACAATACATCGTCCTCCAGCCGACTTGTCTCCAAGGGTCTGTTGCCACCTCGGGCACCTTATGGTCGTTCTCCTGTGAGTCTAGATTCTCGAATCCGACGCATTACTGATAGTTAATTGTAACGCTCAGCGCCTCCTAATGACTATGGAACACTCAAATTGCGTCGAGATTCAATTCATCGACCTCCAGCCGACTTCTCTCCATGGGGATTTTGCTGCCTCGGGCTCCTTACGGTCGTTCTCTTGTGAGTCTACATTTTCGAATCCGACTCGAATCAGATTGTTAATTGTAACGTTCAGGGCTTCCTAATGACGCAGGAACACACATATTGCGTCGAGATTCAATACCTCGTCATTCAGCCGATTTGTCTCCAAGGGTCTATTGCTGCCTCGGGCACCTTATGGTCGTTCCAATGTGAGTCTAGATTTTAGAATTCGACGCAAATCTGATAGTTAATTGTCATTTTCAGGGCCTCCTAATGACGATGGAACACTCAAATTGCGTCAGGATTCAATACATCGTCCTTCAGCCGACTTGTCTCCCAGGTTCTATTGCTGCCTCGGGTACCTTATGGTCGTTGTCCTGTGTGTCTCGATTTTCGAATCCGTCGCAAAACTGGTAGTTAATTGCAACTTTCAGAGCCTCCTAATGAAGATGGAACACTCAAATTGCGTCGAGGGTCAATACATTGGCCTCCAGCCGACATGTCTCCAATTGTCTATTGCTGCCTCGGACACCTTATGGTCGTTCTGCTGTGTGTCTAGATTTTCGAATCCGACGCATAACTGATAGTTACTTGCAACGTTCAGCGCCCCCTAATAACGATGGAACACTCAAATTGCGTCGAGATTCAATACGTCGGCCTCCAGCCGACTTGTCTCCAAATGTCTATTGCTGCGTCGGGCACCTTGTGGTCGCTCTCCCGTGAGTCTAGATTTTCGAATCCGACGCATAACTGATAGTTAATTGCAAGGTCCAGGGCCTCCTAATGACGATGGAACATTCATATTGCGTCGATGTTGAATACATCGTCCTCCAGCCGAATTGTCTCCAAGGGGTATTGCTGCCTCGGGCACCATATGGTCCGTCTCCTGTGAGTCTAGATTTTCGAATCCGACGCAAAAATGATAGTTAATTGTATCGTTCAGGAACTCCTAATGATGATGGAACACTCAAATTGCGTCGAGAGTCAATAATACATCGTCCTCCAGCCGACTTGCTACAAGGGGATATTGCTGCCTCGGGCTCCATGTGGTACGTTTCCTGTGAGTCTAGATTTTCGAATTCGTCGCGAAACTGATAGTTAATTGTAACGTTCAGGGTTCTAATGACGATGGAACACTCAAATTGCGTCGAGATTCAATACATCGGCCTCCAGCCGACTTTTCTCAGAGGGTGTATTGCTGCCTCGGGCACCTTATGGTCGTTCTCCTGTGAGTCTAGATTTTCGAATCCGACCCATAACTGATAGTTAATTCCAACGTTCAGCGCCTCCTAATGACGTTGGAACATTCAGATTGCGTCGAGATTCAATACATTGTCCTCCAGCCGACTTGTCTCCAAGGGACTATTGCTACCTCGGGCACCTTATAGTCGTTCTCCTGTGAGACTAGATTTTCGAATCCGACGCATAACTGATAGTTAATTGTAACGCTCAGGGCCTCCTAGTGACGATGGAAAACTCAAATTGCGTCGAGATTCAGTACATCATCCTTCAGACGACTTGAGTCCAAGAGTCTATTGCTGTCTCGGACGCATTATTGTCGTTCTCCGGTGATTCTACATTTTCTAAACCGACGCAAAACTGATAGTTAATTGTAACGTTCAGGGCCTCGTAATGACGATGGTTCACTCAAATTGCGTCGCGATTCAATACATCGTCCTCCAGCGGACTGGTCTCCAGGGGGATATTGCTGCCTCGTACACCTTATGAACCGTCCCCAGTGAGTCTAGATTTTCGAATCCGACGCATAACTGATAGTTAATTGCAACGTTCAGCGCCTCCTAATGACGATGGAACGCTCAAATCGCGTCGAGATTCAATACATCGGCCTCCAGCCGACTTGTCTTCAAATGTCTATTGCTGCCTAGGGCATCTTGTGGTCGTTCTCCTGTGAGTCTAGATTTTCTAATCCGACGCAAAAATTATAGTTAATTGTAACATTCAGCACCTCCTAATGACGATGGAACACTCAAATTGCGTCGAGATTCAATACATCGTCCTCCAGCCGACTTGTCTCCAAGGGTCTATTGCTACCTCGGGCACCTTATGGTCGTTCTCCTGTGAGTCTAGATTTTCGAATCCGATGCATAACTGATAGTTAATTGCAACGTTCAGCGCCAACTAATGACAATCGTACACACAAATTGCGTCGAGGTTCAATACATCGGCCTCCAGCCGACTTGTCTCCAAATGTCTATTGCTGCCTCGGGCACCTTGTGGTCGTTCTCCTGTGAGTCTAAATTTTTGAATCCGACGGATAAGTGATAGTTAATTGTAAAGTTCAGGGCCTCCTAACGACGATGGAACACTCAAATTGCGTCGAGATTCAATACGTCGTCCTTCAGCCGACTTGTCTCCCAGGTTCTATTGCTGCCTCGGGTACCTTATGGTCGTTGTCCTGTGAGTCTCGATTTTCGAATCCGACGCAAAACTGATAGATAATTGCAACTTTCAGAGCCTCCTAATGACGATGGAACACTCAAATTGCGTCGAGGTTCAATACATCGGCCTCCAGCCGACTTGTCTCCAATTGTCTAATGCTGCCTCGGGCACCTTATGGTCGTTCTCCTGTGAGTCTACATTTACGAATTCGACGCATAACTGATAGTTAATTGCAACGTTCAGAGCCCCCTAATGACGATGGAACACTCAAATTGCGTCGAGATTCAATACATCGGCCTCCAGCCGACCTGTCTCCAAGGGTCTATTGCTGCCTCGGGCACCTTATGGTCGTTCTCCTGTGAGTCTAGATATTCGAATGCGACGCGAAACTGATTGTTAATTGTAAAGTTCAGGGCTACCTAATGACAATGGAACACTCAAATTGCGTCGAGATTCAATACATCGTCCTTCAGCCGACTTGTCTCCAAGAGTCTATTGCTGCCTCGGACACCCTATGGTTCATATCCTGTGAGTCTAGATTTTCGAATCCGAAGCAAAACTGATAGTTAATTGTAACGTTCAGACCCTCCTAATGACGAAGGAACACTGAAATTGCGTCGAGAGTCGATACATCGTCCTCCAGCCGACTTGTCTCCAAGGTACTATTGCTGCCTCGGGCACCTTATGGTCGTTCTCCTGTGAGTCTAGATTTTCGAATCAGACGCATAACTGATAGTTAATTGTAAAGTTCAGGGCTTCCTAATGACGATGGAACACTCAAATTGCGTCGAGATTCAATACATCGTCCTCCAGCCGGCTTGTTTCCAAGGGTCTATTGCTGCCTCGGGCACCTTATGGTCGTTCTCCTGTGAGTCTAGATTTTCGAATCCGACGCAGAACTGATAGTTAATTGTACAGTTCAGGGCCTCCTAATAACGATGGAATACTCAAATTGCGTCGAGATTCAATACATCGTCATACAGCCGACTTCTCTCCATCGGGATAATGCTGCCTCGGGCACTTTATGGTCGTTCTCCTGTGACTCTAGATATTCGAACCCGACGCGAAACTGATAGTTAATTGTAACGTTCAGGGCCCCCTAATGACGATGGAAGACTCAAATTGCGTCGAGATTCAATACGTCGGCATCCAGCAGACTTGTCTCCAAGGGTCTATTGCTGCCTCGAGCACCTTATTGTCGTTCTCCTGTGAGTCCAGATTTTCGAATCCGACGCATAACTGATAGTTAATTGCAACGGTCAGGGCCTCCTAATGACGATGGAACAATCAAACTGCGTTGAGGTTCAATACATCGTCCTCCAGCCGATTTGTCTCCAAGGAATATTGCTGCCTCGGGTACCATATGGTCGGTCTCCTGCGACTCTAGATTTTAGAATCCGACGCAAAAGTGATAGTTATTGGAAACGTTCAGCCCCTCCTAATGACGATGGCGCACAAAAATTGCGTCGAGAATCAATACATCGTCCTCCTGCCGACTGGTCTACAATGGGATATTGCTGCCTCGGGCTCCATGTGGTCCATCTCCTGTGAGTCTAGATTTTCGAATCCGACGCGAAACTGATAGTTAATTGTAACGTTCAGGGCCTCCGAATGACGATGGAACACTCAAATTACGTTGAGGTTCAATACATTGGCCTCCAGTCGACTTGTCTCCAAGGGTCTATTGCTGCCTCGGGCACCTTATGGTCTTTCTCCTGTGAGTCTAGATTTTCGAATCCGACGCATAACTGATAGTTAATTGTAAAGTTCAGGGCATCCTAATGACGATGGAACACTCAAATTGCGTCAAGGTTGAATACATCGCCCTCCAGCCGAATTGTCACAAAGGAGTATTGCTGCCTCGGGCACCATATCGTCCGTCTCCTGTGATTCTAGATTTTCGAATCCGACACAAAAATGATAGTTAATTGTAACGTTCAGCACCTCCTAATGACGATGGAACACTCAAATTGCGTCGAGAGTCAATACATCGTCCTCCACACGACTTGTCTACAAGGGGACATTGCTGCCTCGGGCTCTATGTGGTCCTCCTCCTGTGAGTCTAGATTTTCGAATCCGACGGAAACTGATAGTTAATTGTAACGTTCAGGGCCTCCTAATGACGATGGAACACTCAAATTGCGTCGAGATTCAATACATCGGAATCCAGCAGACTTGTCTCCAAGGGTCTATTGCTGCCTCGGGCACCTTATGGTCGTTGTCCTGTGAGTCTAGATTTTCTAATCCGATGAATAACTGATTGTTAATTGCAACGGTCAGGGCCTCCTAATGACGATGGAACACTGAAATTGCGTCGAGGTTCAATACATCGTCCTCTAGCCAACTTGTCTCCAAGCGGTATTGCTGCCTCGGGTACCGTATGGTCGGTCTCCTGTGAGTCTAGATTTTAGAATCCGACGCAAGAATGATATTTATTTGTAACGTTCGGCCCCACCTAATGACGATGGAACATTAAAATTGCATCGAGAGTCAATACATGTCCTCCAGCCGACTTGTCTACAATGGGATATTACTGTCTCGGGCTCCATGTGGTCCGTCTCCTGTGAGTCTAGATTTTCGAATCCGAGGCGAAACTCATAGTTAATTGTATCGTTCAGGGCCTCCTAATGACGATGGAACACTCAAATTGCGTCGAGATTCAATACATCGGCCTCCAGCCGACCTGTCTCCAAGGGTCTATTGCTGCCTCGGGCACCTTATGGTCGTTCTCCTGTGAGTCTAGATATTCGAATCCGACGCGAAACTGATTGTTAATTGTAAAGTTCAGGGCTACCTAATGACAATGGAACACTCAAATTGCGTCGAGATTCAATACATCGTCCTTCAGCCGACTTGTCTCCAAGAGTCTATTGCTGCCTCGGACACCCTATGGTTCATATCCTGTGAGTCTAGATTTTCGAATCCGAAGCAAAACTGATAGTTAATTGTAACGTTCAGCCCCTCCTAATGACGAAGGAACACTAAAATTGCGTCGAGAGTCGATACATCGTCCTCCAGCCGACTTGTCTATAAGGTACTATTGCTGCCTCGGGCACCTTATGCTCGTTCTCCTGTGAGTCTAGATTTTCGAATCCGACGCATAACTGATAGTTAATTGTAAAGTTCAGGGCTTCCTAATGACGATGGAACACTCAAATTGCGTCGAGATTCAATACATCGTCCTCCAGCCGGCTTGTTTCCAAGGGTCTATTGCTGCCTCGGGCACCTTATGGTCGTTCTCCTGTGAGTCTAGATTTTCGAATCCGACGCAGAACTGATAGTTAATTGTAAAGTTCAGGGCTTCCTAATGACGATGGAATACTCAAATTGCGTCGAGATTCAATACATCGTCCTAAAGCCGGCTTGTCTCCAAGGGGATATAGCTGCCTCGTTCACCACATGGTCCGTCTCCGGTGATTCTACATTTTCGTATCCGACGCTAAACTGATAGTTAATTGTAACGTTCAGGGCCTCCTAATGACTATGGGGCACTCAAATTGCGTCGCGATTCAATACATCGTCCTCCAGCGGACTGGTCTCCAAGGGGATATTGTTGCCTCGGACACCTTATGGTCAGTCTCCAGTGATTCTAGATTTTCGAATCCGACGAAAAACTGATAGTTAATTGTAACATTCAGGGCCTCCTAAAGACGATGGAACACTCAAATTGCGTCGCGATCCAATACCTCGTCCTCCAGCCGACTTGTCTCCAAGGGTCTATTGCTGCCTCGGGCACCTTATGATCGATCTCCAGTGAGTCTAGATTTTCGAACCCGACGCAAAAATGATAGTTAATTGTACCGATCAGGGCCTCCTAATGACGAAGGAATACTCAAATTGCGTCGAGATTCAATACATCGTCATACAGCCGACTTCTCTCCATGGGGATAATGCTGCCTCGGGCACTATATGGTCGTTCTCCTGTGAGTCTAGATATTCGAACCCGACGCGAAACTGATTGTTAATTGTAACGTTCAGGGCCTCCTAATGACGATGGGACACTCAAATTGCGTCGAGATTCAATACATCGTCATACAGCCGATTTGTCTCCAAGGGTCTATTGCTGCCTCGGGCACCTTATGGTCGTCCCACTGTGAGTCTACATTTTAGAATCCGAAGCAAAACTGATAGTTAATTGTAATGTTCAGGGCCTCCTAATGACGATGGAACACTCAAATTGCGTCGAGATACAATACATCGGCCTCCAGCCGACTTGTCTCCAAGGGGTACTGCTGCCTCGGGCACCATATGGTCCGTCTCAAAAATGATAGTTATTTGCAACGTTCAGCGCCTCCTAATGACGATGGAACACTCAAATTGCGTCGAGATACAACACATCGGCCTCCAGCCGACTTGTCTCCAAGGGTATATTGCTGCCTCGGGCACTTTATCGTCGTTCTCCTTTGAGTCTAGATTTTCGAATCCGACGCATAACTGATAGTTAATTGCAACGTTAAGCGCCGGCTAATGACGATGGAACAATCAAACTGGGTCGAGATTCAATGCATCGTCCTTCAGCCGACTTGTCTCCAAGAGTCTATTGCTGCCTCGGACACCTTATGCTCGTTCTCCTGTGAGTCTAGATTTTCGAATCCGAAGCAAAACTGACAGTCAATTGTAACGTTCGGGGCCTCCTAATGACGATGGAACACGCAAATTGCGTCGAGATTCAACGCATCGTCCTTCAGCCGACTTGTCTCCAACGTTCTCTTGCTGCCTCGGGCACCTTATGGTCGTTCTCCTGTGAGTCTCGAATTTCGAATCCGACGCAAAAACTGATAGTTAATTGCAGCGTTCAGGGCCTCTTAATGACGATGGAACACTCAAAATGCGTCGAGGTTGTATGTATCGTTCTCCAGCCGAATTGTCTCCGAGGGGTATTGCTGCCTCGGGCACCATATGGTCCGCCTCCTGTGAGTCTAGATTTTCGAATTCGACGCAAAAATGATAGTTAATTGTAAATTTAAGCGCCTCCTAATGACGATGGAACACTCAAATTGCGTCGAGATTCAATACATCGCCCTTCAGCCGACTTGTCTCCAAGGTTCTACTGCTGCCTCGGGCATCCTTATGGTCGTTCTCCTGTGAGTCTCGATTTTCGAATCCGACGCAAAACTGATTGTTAATTGCAACGTTCAGGGCCTCCTAATGACGATGGAACACTCAAATTGGGTCGAGATTCAATACATCGTCCTTCAGCCGACTTGTCTCGAAGGTTCTATTGCCGTATCGGGCACCTTATGGTCTTTCTCTTGTGAGTCTGGATTATGAATCCGACGCAAAACTGATAGTTAATTGTAACGTTCAAGGCCTCCTAATGACGATGGGGCACTCAAATTGCGTCGCGATTCAATACATCGTCCTCCAGCAGACTGTTCTCCAAGGGGATATCGTTGCCTCAGACACCTTATGGGCAGTCTCCAGTGAGTCTAGATTTTCGAATCCGACGAAAAACTGATAGTTAATTGTAACATTCAGGGCTTCCTAATGACGATGGAACACTCAAATTGCGTCGTGATCCAATACATCGACCTCCAGCCGACTTGTCTCCAAGGGTCTGTTGCTGCCTCGGGCACCTCATGATCGATCTCCAGTGAGTCTAGATTTTCGAACCCGACGCAAAACTGATAGTTAATTGTACCGTTCAGGGCATCCTAATGACGATGGAACAATCAAATTGGGTCGAGATTCAATACATCGTCCTTCAGCCGACTTGTCTCCAAGAGTCTATTGCTGCCTCGGACACCATATGGTTCATATCCTGTGAGTCTAGATTTTCGAATCCGAAGCAAAACTGATAGTTAATTGTAACGTTCAGCCCCTCCTAAAGACGAAGGAACACTAAAATTGCGTCGAGAGTCGATACATCGTCCTCCAGCCGACTTGTCTCCAAGGTAATATTGCTGCCTCGGGCACCTTATGGTCGTTCGCCTGTGAGTATAGATTTTCGAATCCGACGCATAACTGATAGTTAATTGTAAAGTTCAGGGCTTCCTAATGACGATGGAACATTCAAATTGCGTCGAGATTCAATACATCGTCTTCCAGCCGGCTTGTTTCCAAGGGTCTATTGCTGCCTCGGGCACCTTATGGTCGTTCTCCTGTGAGTCTAGATTTTCGAATCCAACGCATAACTGATAGTTAATTGTAAAGTTCAGGGCTTCCTAATGACTATGGAACACTCAAATTGCGTCGAGATTCAATACATCGTCCTCCAGCCAGCTTGTCTCCAAGGGGATGTAGCTGCCTCGTTCACCACATGGTCCGTCTCCGGTGATTCTACATTTTCGTATCCGACGCAAAACTGATAGTTAATTGTAACGTTCAGGGCCTCCTAATGACGATGGGGCACTCAAATTGCGTCGCGATTCAATACATCGTCCTCCAGCGGACTGGTCTCCAAGGCGATATTGTTGCCTCGGACACCTTATGGTCAGTCTCCAGTGAGTCTAGATTTTCGAATCCGACGAAAAACTGATGGTTAATTGTTACATTCCCTCCTAAATACGATGGAACACTCAAATTGCGTCGCGATCCAATACATCGTCCTCCAGCCGACTTGGCTCCAAGGGTCTATTGCTGCCTCGGGCACCTTATGATCGATCTCCAGTGAGTCTAGATTTTCGAACCCGACGCAAAAATGATAGTTAATTGTACCGTTCAGGGCCTCCTAATGACGATGGAATACTCAAATTGCGTCGAGATTCAATACATCGTCATACAGCCGACTTCTCTCCATCGGGATAATGCTGCCTCGGGCACTTTATGGTCGTTCTCCTGTGAGTCTAGATATTCGAACCCGACGCGAAACTGATTGTTAACTGTAACGTTCAGGGCATCCTAACGACGATGGAACACTCAAATTGCGTCGAGATTCAATACATCGTCATTCAGCCGATTTGTCTCCAAGGGTCTATTGCTGCCTCGGGCACCTTATGGTCGTTCCACTGTGAGTCTAGATTTTAGAATCAGAAGCAAAACTGATAGTTAATTGTAATGTTCAGGGCCTCCGAATGACGATGGAACACTCAAATTGCGTCGAGATACAATACATCGGCCTCCAGCCGACTTGTCTCCATGGGGTACTGCTGCCTCGGGCAATATATGGTCCGTCTCAAAAATGATAGATATTTGCAACGTTCAGCGCCTCCTAATGACGATGGAACACTCAAATTGCGTCGAGAATCAATACATCGTACTCCAGCCGAATTGTCTACAAGGGATATTGCAGCCTCGGGCTCCATGTGGTCCGTCTCCTGTGAGTCTAGATTTTCGAATCCGACGCGAAACTGATAGCTAATTGTAACTTTCAGGGCCTCCTAATGACGATGGAACACTCAAATTGGGTCGAGATTCAATACATCATCCTTCAGCCGACTTGTCTCCAAGGTTCTATTGCCGTATAGGGCACCTTATGGTCGTTCTCTTGTGAGTCTGGATTTTCGAATCCGACGCAAAACTGATAGTTACTTGTAACGTTCAAGGCCTCCTAATGACGATGGGGCACTCAAATTGCGTCGCGATTCAATACATCGTCCTCCAGCGGACTGGTCTCCAAGGGGATATTGTTGCCTCGGACACCTTATGGGCAGTCTACAGTGAGTCAAGATTTTCGAGTCCGACGAAAAACTGATAGTTAATTGTAACATTCAGGGCCTCCTAATGACGATGGAACACTCAAATTGCGTCGCGATCCAATACATCGTCCTCCAGCCGACTTGTCTCCAAGGGTCTGTTGCTGCCTCGGGCACCTCATGATCGATCTCCAGTGAGCCTAGATTTTCGAACCCGACGCAAAACTGATCGTTAATTGTACCGTTCAGGGCCTCCTAATAACGATGGAATACTCAAATTGCGTCGAGATTCAATACATCGTCATACAGCCGACTTCTCTCCATCGGGATAATGCTGCCTCGGGCACTTTATGGTCGTTCTCCTGTGACTCTAGATATTCGAACCCGACGCGAAACTGATTGTTAATTGTAACGTTCAGGGCCTCCTAATGACGATGGAACACTCAAATTACGTCGAGATTCAATACATCGTCATTCAGCCGATTTGTCTCCAAGGGTCTATTGCTGCCTCGGGCACCTTATGGTTGTTAAACTGTGAGTCTAGATTTTAGAATCCGAAGCAAAACTGATAGGTAATTGTAATGTTCAGGGCATCCTAATGACGATGGAACACTCAAATTGCGTCGAGATTCAACTCATCGTCCTTCAGCCGACTTGTCTCCAAGGTTCTCTTGCTGCCTCGCGCACCCTATGGTCGTTCTCCTGTGAGTCTCGATTTTCGAATCCGACGCAAAACTGATAGTTAATTGCAACGTTCAGGGCCTCTTAATGACGATGGAACACTCAAAATGCGTCGAAGTTGTATACATCGTTTTCCAGCCGAATTGTCTCCGAGGGGTATTGCTGCCTCGGGCACCATATGGTCCGCCTCCTGTGAGTCTAGATTTTCGAATTCGACGCAAAAATGATAGTTAATTGTAAATTTCAGCGCTTCCTAATGACGATGGAACACTCAAATTGCGTCGAGATTCAATACATCGCCCTTCAGCCGACTTGTCTCCAAGGTTCTATTGCTGCCTCGGGCACCTTATGGTCGTTCTTCTGTTAGTCTCGATTTTCGAATCCGACGCAAAACTGATAGTTAATTGCAACGTTCAGGGCCTCCTAACGACGATGGAACACTCAAATAGCGTCGAGTATCAATACATCGTACTCCAGCCGAATTGTCTACAAGGGATATTGCAGCCTCGGGCTCCATGTGGTCCGTCTCCTGTGAGTCTAGATTTTCGAACCGACGCGAAACTGATAGCTAATTGTAACTTTCAGGGCCTCCTAATGACGATGGAACACTCAAATTGCGTCGAGATTCAATACATCGTCCTTCAGCCGACTTGTCTAGAAGGTTCTATTGCCGTATCGGGCACCTTATGGTCGTTCTCTTGAGAGTCTGGATTTTCGAATCCGACGCAAAACTGATAGTTAATTGTAACGTTCAGGGCCTCCTAATGACGATGGGGAACTCAAATTGCGTCGCGATTCAATACATCGTCCTCCAGCGGACTGGTCTCCAAGGGGATATTGTTGCCTCGGACACCTTATGGGCAGTCTCCAGTGGGTCTAGATTTTTGAATCCGACGCAAAACTGATAGTTAATTGCAACGTTCAGGGCCTCCTAACGGCGATGGAACACTCAAATAACGTCGAGTATCAATACATCGTACTCCAGCCGAATTGTCTACAAGGGATATTGCAGCCTCGGGCTCCATGTGGTCCGTCTCCTGTGAGTCTAGATTTTCGAATCCGACGCGAAACTGATAGCTAATTGTAACTTTCAGGGCCTCCTAATGACGATGGGGCACTCAAATTACGTCGCGAATCAATACATCGTCCTCCAGCGGACTGGTCTCCAAAGGGATATTGTTGCCTCGGACACCTTATGGGCAGTCTCCAGTGAGTCTAGATTTTCGAATCCGACGCAAAACTGATAGTTAATTGTAACATTCAGGGCCTCCTAATGACGATGGAACACTCAAATTGCATCGAGATTCAATACATTGTCATCCAGCCGACTTCTCTCCATGGGGATAATGCTGCCTCGGGCACTTTATGGTCGTTCTCCTGTGATTCTAGATATTCGAATCCGACGCGAAACTGATTGTTGATTGTAACATTCAGGGCCTCCTAATGACGAAGGAACACTCAAATTGCGTCGAGATTCAATACATCGTCATTCAGCCGATTTGTCTCCAAGGGTCTTTTGCTGCCTCGGGCACCTTATGGTCGTTCCCCTGTGAGTCTAGATTTTAGTATCCGACGCAAAACTGATAGTTAATTGTAATGTTCAGGGCCTCCTAATGACGATGGAACACTCAAATTGCGTCGAGATTCAATACATCGGCCTCCAGCCGACTTGTATCCAAGGGGATAATGCTGCCTCGGGCACTTTATCGTCGTTCTCCTTTGAGTCTAGATTTTCGAATCCGACGCGAATCTGATAGTTAATTGTAACGTTCGGAGCCTCCTCATGACGATGGAACACTCAAATTGCGTCGAAATTCAATACATCGGCCTCCAGCCGACTTGTCTCCAAGGGGTATTGCTGCCTCGGGCACCATATGGTCCGTCTCAAAAATGATAGTTAATTGCAACGTTAAGCGCCCGCTAGTGACGATGGAACAATCATATTGGGTCGAGTTTCAATACATCGTCCTTCAGCCGACTTGTCTCCAAGAGTCTATTGCTGCCTCGGACGCCTTATGCTCGTTCCCTTGTGAGTCTAGATTTTCGAATCCGAAGCAAAACTTTTAGTCAATTGTAACGTTCGGGGCCTCCTAATGACGATCGAACACTCAAATTGCGTCGAGATTCAATACATCGTCCTTCAGCCGACTTGTCTCCAAGGTTCTATTGCTGCCTCGGGCACCTTATGGTCGATCTCCTGTGAGTCTCGATTTTCGAATCCGAAGCAAAAAATGATAGTTAATTGCAACGTTCAGGGCCTCCTAATGACGATGGAACACTGAAAGTGCGTCGAGAATCAATACATCGTACTCCAGCCGAATTGTCTACAAGGGATATTGCAGCCTCGGGCTCCATGTGGTCCGTCTCCTGTGAGTCTAGATTTTCGAATCCGACGCGAAACTGATAGCTAATTGTAACTTTCAGGGCCTCCTAATGGCGATGGAACACTCAAATTGCGTCGAGATGCAATACATCGTCCTTCAGCCGACTTGTCTCCAAGGTTCGACTGCCGTATCGGGCACCTTATGGTCGTTCTCTTGTGAGTCTGGATTTTCGAATCCGACGCAAAACTGATAGTTAATTGTATCGTTCAGGGCCTCCTAATGACGATGGGGCACTCAAATTGCGTCGCGATTCAATACATCGTCCTCCAGCGGACTGGTCTCCAAGGGGATATTGTGGCCTCGGACACCTTATGGGCAGTCTCCAGTGAGTCTAGATTTTTGAATCCGACGAAAAACTGATAGTTATTTGTAACATTCAGTTCCTCCTAATGACGATGGAACACTCAAATTGCGTCGCGATCCATTACATCGTCCTCCAGCCGACTTGTCTCCAAGGGTCTGTTGCTGCCTCGGGCACCTTATGATCTATCTCCAGTGAGTCTAGACTTTCGAACCCGACGCAAAACTGATAGTTAATTGTACCGTTCAGGGCCTTCTAATGACGATGGAATACTCAAATTGCGTCGAGATTCAATACATTGTCATCCAGCCGACTTCCCTCCATGGGGATAATGCTGCCTCGGGCACTTAATGGTCGTTCTCCTGTGATTCTAGATATTCGAATCCGACGCGAAACTGATTGTTAATTGTAAAGTTCAGGGCATCCAAATGACCATGGAACACTCAAATTGCGTCGAGATTCAATGCATCGTCCTTTAGCCGGCTTGTCTCCAAGTGGATATCGCTGCCTCGTTCACCACTTCGTCCGCCTCCGGTGATTCTACATTTTCGTATCCGACGCAAAACTTATAGTTAATTGTACCGTTCAGGGCCTCCTAATGACGATGGAATACTCAAATTGCGTCGAGATTCAATACATCGTCATCCAGCCGACTTCTCTCCATGGGCGTAATGCTGCCTCGGGCATTTTATGGTCGTTCTTCTGTAAGTCTAGATATTCGAATCCGACGCGAAACTGATTGTTAATTGTAACGTTCAGGGCTTCGTAATGACGATGGAACACTCAAATTGCGTCGAGATTCAATGCATCGTCCTTTAGCCGACTTGTCTCCAAGGGTCTAAGGCTGCCTCGGGCACCTTATGGTCGTTCCACTGTGAGTCTAGATTTTAGAATCCGACGCATAAGTGATAGTTAATTGTAAAGTTCAGGGCATCCTAATGACGATGGAACACTCAAATGTCGTCGAGATTCAATACATCGTCCTCCAGCCGTTATGTCTCCAAGGGGATATCGCTGTCTCGTTCACCACATGGTCCGTCTCCGGTGATTCTACATTTTCGTATCCGACGCAAAACTGATAGTTAATTGTAAAGTTCAGGGCCTCCTAATGACGATGGGGCACTCAAATTGCGTCGCGATTCAATACATCGTCCTCCAGCGGACAGGTCTCCAAGGGGATATTGCTGCTTCGGGCACCTTATGTTCGTTCTCCTGTGAGTCTCGATTTTCGAATCCGACGCAAAACTGATAGTTATTTGCAACGTTCAGGGCCTCTTAATGACGATGGAACACTCAAATTGCGTCGAGGTTGAATATATCGTCCTCCTGCCGAATTGTCTCCGAAGGGTATTGCTGCCTCGGCCACCATATGGTCCGCCTCCTGTGAGTCTAGATTTTCGAATCCGACGCAAAAACGATAGTTGATTGTAACGTTCAGCGCCTCCTAATGACGATGGAACACTTAAATTGCGTCGAGAGTCAATACATCGTCCTCCAGACGACTTGTCTACGAGGGGATATTGCTGCCTCGGGCTCCATGTGGTCCTTCTCCTGTGAGTCTAGATTTGCGAATCCGGCGCGAAACTGATAGTTAATTGCAACATTCAGGGCCTTCTAATGACGATGGAACACTCAAATTGCGTCGAGATTCAATACATCGGCCTCCAGCCGACTGGTCTCCAAATGTCTATTGCTGCCTCGGGCACTATGTGGTCGTTCTCCTGTGAGTCTAGATTTTCCAATCCGACGCATAACTGATAGTTAATTGCAACGTTCAGGGCCTCCTAATGACGATGGAACACTCAAATTGCGTCGAGGTTGAATACATCGTCCTCCAGCCGAATTGTCTCAAGGGAGTATTGCTGCCTCGGGCACCATATGGTCCGTCTCCTGTGATTCTAGATTTTCGAATCCGACGCAAAAATGATAGTTAATTGTAACGTTTAGAGCCTCCTAATGACGATGGAACACTCAAATTGCGTCGAGAGTCAATACATCGTCCTCCAGACGACTTGTCTACAAGGGGAAATTGCTGCCTCGGGCTCCATGTGGTCCTTCTCCTGTGAGTCTAGATTTTTGAATCCGACGAGAAACTGATAGTTAATTGTAACGTTCAGGGCCTCCTAATGACGATGGAACACTCAAATTGCGTGGAGATTCAATACATCGGCCTCCAGCCGACTTGTCTCCAAGGGTCTATTGCTGCCTCGGGCACCTTACGGTCGTTCTCCTGTGAGTCTAGATTTTCGAATCCGATGCATAACTAATTGGTAATTGCAACGGTCAGGGCCTCCTAATGACGATGGAACACTCAAATTGCGTCGAGGTTCAATACATTGTCCTCCAGCCAACTTGTCTCCATGCGGTATTGCTGCCTCGGGTTCCGTATGGTCGGTCTCCTGTGAGTCTAGATTTTAGAATCCGACGCAAAAATGATATTTAATTGTAACGTTCAGCCCTCCTAATGTCGATGGAACATTAAAATTGCGTCGAGAGTCAATACATCGTCCTCCAGCCGACTTGTCTACAATGGGATATTGCTGCCTCGGGCTCCATGTGGTCCTTCTCCTGTGAGTCTAGATTTTCGAATCCGACGCGAAACTGATAGTTAATTGTATAGTTCATTGCCTCCTAATGACGATGGAACACTAAAATTGCGTCGAGATTCAATACATCGGCCTCCAGCCGACTTGTCTCCACGGGTCTATTGCTGCCTCGGGCACCTTATGGTCGTTCTCCTGTGACTCTATATTTTCGAATCCGACGCATAACTGATAGTTAATTGTAAAGTTCAAGGCTTCCTAATGACGATGGATCACTCAAATTGCGTCGAGATTCAATACATCGGCCTCCAGGGGACTTGTCTCCAAGGGTATATTGCTGCCTCGGGCACTTTATGGTCGTTCTCCTGTGAGTTTAGATTTTCGAATCTGACGCATAACTGATAGTTAATTGTAAAGTTCAAGGCTTCCTAATGACGATGGAACACTCAAATTGCGTCGAGATTCAATGCATCATCATCCAGCCGTCTCTCTCCATGGGGATAATGCTGCCTCGGGCACTTTATGGTCGTTCTCCTGTGAGTCTAGATATTCGAATCCGACGCGAAACTGATTGTTGATTGTAAAGTTCAGGGCTTCCTAATGACGATGGAACACTCAAATTGCGTCGAGATTCAATACATCGGCCTCCAGCCGATTTGTCCCCAAGGGTATATTGCTGCCTCGGGCACTTTATGGTCGTTCTCCTGTGAGTCTAGATTTTTCGAATCTGCCGCATAACTGATAGTTAATTGCAACGTTCAGCGCCTCCGAATGACGATGGAACAATCATATTGGGTCGAGATTCAATACATCGTCCTTCAGCCGACTTGTCTCCAAGAGTCTATTGCTGCCTCGGACACCTTATGGTTCATATCCTGTGAGTCTAGATTTTCGAATCCGAAGAAAACTGATAGTTAATTGTAACGTTCAGCCCCTCCTAATGACGATGGAACACTAAAATTGCGTCGAGAGTCAATACATCGTCCTCCAGCCGACTTGTCTCCAAGGGTCTATTGCTGCCTCGGGCACCTTATGGTCGTTCTCCTGTGAGTCTAGATTTTCGATTCCGCGCATAACTGCTAGTTAATTGTTAAGTTCAGGGGTTCCTAATGACGATGGAACACTCAAATTGCGTCGAGATTCAATACATCGTCCTCCAGCCGGCTTGTCTAAAAGGGGATATAGCTGCCTCGTTCACCACATGGTCCGTCTCCGGTGATTCTACATTTTCGTATCCGACGCAAAACTGATAGTTAATTGTAACGTTCAGGGCCTCCTAATGACGATGGGGCACTCAAATTGCGTCGCGATGCAATACATCCTCCTCCAGCGGACTGGTCTCCAAGGGGATATTGTTGCCTCGGACACCTTATGGTCAGTCCCCAGTGAGTCTAGATTTTCAAATCCGACGAAAAATTGATAGTTAATTGTAACATTCAGGGCCTCCTAATGACGATGGAATACTCAAATTGCGTTGAGATTCAATACATCGTCAACCAGCCGACTTCTCTCTATGGGGATAATGCTGCCTCGGGCACTTTATGGTCGTTCCACTGTGAGTCTATATTTTACAATCCGACGCAAAACTGATAGTTAATTGTAATGTACAGGGCCTCCTAATGACGATGGAACACTCAAATTGCGTCGAGATTCAATACATCGGCCTCCAGCCGACTTGTCTCCAAGGGGTATTGCTGCCTCGGGCACCATATGGTCCGTCTCAAAAATGATAATTATTTGCAACGTTCGGCGCCTCCTAATGACGATGGAACACTCAAATTGCGTCGAGATTCAATACATCGGCCTCCAGCCGACTTGTCTCCAAGGTTCTATTGCTTCCTCGGGCACCTTATGGTCGTTCTCCTGTGAGTCTCGATTTTCGAATCCGACGCAAAACTGATAGTTAACTGCAACGTTCAGGGCCTCTTAATGACGATGGAACACTCAAATTGCGTCGAGGTTGTTTACATCGTTCTCCAGCCGAATTGTCTCCGAGGGGTATTGCTGCCTCGGGCACCATATGGTCCGCCTCCTGTGAGTCTAGATTTTCGAATTCGCCGCAAAAATGATAGTTAATAGTAAATTTCAGCGCCTCCTAATGACGATGGAACACTGATATTGCGTCGAGATTCAATACATCGTCCTTCAGCCGACTTGTCTCCAAGGTTCTATTGCCGTATCGGGCACCTTATGGTCGTTCTCATGTGAGTCTCGATTTTCGAATCCGACGCAAAACTGATAGTTAATTGTAACGTTCAGGGCCTCCTAATGGCGATGGGGCACTCAAATTGCGTCGCGATCCAATACATCGTCCTCCAGCGGACTGGTATCCAAGGGGATTTTGTTGCCTCGGACACCTTATGGTCAGTCTCCAGTGAGTCTAGATTTTCGAATCCGACGAAAAACTGATAGTTAATTGTAACATTCAGGGCCTCCTAATGAGGATGGAACACTCAAATTGCGTCGCGATCCAATACATCGTCCTCCAGCCGACTTGTCTCCAAGGGTCTATTGCTGCCTCGGGCACCTTATGATCGATCTCCAGTGAGTCTAGATTTTCGAACCCGACGCAAAAATGATAGTTAATTGTACCGTTCAGGGCCTCCTAATGACGATGGAATACTCAAATTGCGTCGAGATTCAATACATCGTCATCCAGCCGACTCCTCTCCATGGCGATAATGCTGCCTCGGGCACTTTATGGTCGTTCTCCTGTGATTCTAGATATTCGAATCCGACGCGAAACTGATTGTTAATTGGAAAGTTCAGGGCTTCCTAATGACGATGGAACACTCAAATTGCGTAGAGATTGAATACATCATCATTCAGCCGACTTGTCTCCAAGGGTATGTTGCTGCCTCGGGCACTTTATGGTCGATCTCCTGCGAGTCTAGATTTTCGAATCCGACGCGTAACTGATAGTTAATTGCGACGTTCAGCGCCCCCTAATGACGATGGAACAATCAAATTGCGTAGAGATTCAATTCATCGTCCCCCAGCCGGCTTGTCTCCAAGGGGATATCGCTGCCTCGTTCACCACATTGTCCGTCTCCGGTGATTCTACATTTTCGTATCCGACGCAAAGCTTATGGTTAATTGTAACGTTCAGGGCCTCCTAATGACGATGGGGCACTCAAATTGCGTCGAAATTCAATACATCGTCCTTCAGCCGACTTGTCTCCAAGGTTCTATTGCCGTATCGGGCACCTTATGGTCGTTCTCATGTGAGTCTCGATTTTCGAATCCGACGCAAAGCTGATAGTTAATTGTAACGTTCAGGGCCTCCTAATGACGATGGGGCACTCAAATTGCGTCGCGATTCAATACATCGTCCTCCAGCGGTCTGGTCTCCAAGGGGATATTGTTGCCTCGGACACCTTATGGGCAGTCTCCAATGAGTCTAGATTTTCGAATCCGACGAAAAACTGATAGTTAATTGTAACATTCAGGGCCTCCTAATGACGATGGAACAATCAAATTGCGTCGCGATCCAATACATCGTCCTCCAGCCGACTTATGTCCAAGGGTCTGTTGCTGCCTCGGGCACCTGATGATAGATCTCCAGTGAGTCTAGATTTTCGAACCCGACGCAAAACTGATAGTTAATTGTACCTTTCAGGGCCTCCTAATGACGATGGAATACTCAAATTGCGTCGAGATTCAATACATTGTCATCCAGCCGACTTCATTCCATGGGGATAATGCTGCCTCGGGCACTTTATGGTCGTTCTCCTGTGATTCTAGATATTCGAATCCGAAGCGAAACTGATTGTTAATTGTAAAGTTCAGGGCTTCCTAATGCTGATGGAACACTCAAATTGCGTCGAGATTCAATACATCGGCCTCCAGCCGACTTGTCTCCGAGGGTATATTGCTGCCTCGTTCACTTTATGGTCGTTCTCCTGTGAGTGTAGATTTTCGAATACGACGCATAACTGATAGTTAATTGCAACGTTCAGCGCCCCCTAATGACGATGGAACAATCAAATTGGGTCGAGGTTCAATACATCGTCATTCAGCCGACTTGTCTCCGAGAGTCTATTGCTGCCTCGAACATCTTATGGTCGTTCTCCTGTGAGTCTAGATTTTCGAATCCGAAGCAAAACTGATAGTTAATTGTAACGTTCGGGGCCTCCTAATGACGATGGAACACACAAATTGCGTCGAGATTCAATACATCGTCCTTCAGCCGACTTGTCTCCAAGGTTCTATTGCTGCCTCGGGCACCTTATTGTCGTTCTCCTGTGAGTCCCGATTTTCGAATCCGACGCAAAACTGATTGTTAATTGCGACGTTCAGGTCCTCTTAATGACGATGGAACACTCAAATTGCGTCGAGGTTGAATACAGCCTTCTCCAGCCGAATTGTATCCATGGGGTATTGCTTCCTCGAGCACCATATGGTCCGCCTCCTGAGGGTCTAGATTTTCGAATTCGACGCAAAAATGATAGTTAATTGTAAATTTCAGCGCCTCCTAATGACGATGGAACACTGAAATTGCGTCGAGATTCAATACATCGTCCTTCAGCCGACTTGTCTCCAAGGTTCTATTGTTGCCTCGGGCACCTTATGGTCGTTCTCCTGTGAGTCTCGATTTTCGAATCTGACGCAAAACTGATAGTTAATTGCAACGTTCAGGGCCTCCTAATGACGATGGAACACTCGAATTGCGTCGAGAATCAATACACCGTACTCCAGCCGAATTGTCTACAAGGGATATTGCAGCCTCGGACTCCATGTGGTCCGTCTCCTGTGAGTCTAGATTTTCGAATCCGACGTGAAACTGATAGCTAATTGTAACTTTCAGGGCCTCTTAATGACGATGGAACACTCAAATTGCGTCGAAATTCAATACATCGTCCTTCAGCCGACTTGTCTCCAAGGTTCTATTGCCGTATCGGGCACCTTATTGTCGTTCTCATGTGAGTCTCGATTTTCGAATCCGACTCAAAACTGATAGTTAATTGTAACGTTCAGGGCCTCCTAATGACGATGGGGCACTCAAATTGCGTCGCGATTCAATACATCGTCCTCCAGCGGACTGGTCCCCAAGGGGATATTGTTGCCTCGGACACCTTATGGGCAGTCTCCAGTGAGTCTAGATTTTCGAATCCGACGAAAAACTGATAGTTAATTGTAACATTCAGGGCCTCCTAATGACGATGGAACACTCAAATTGCGTCGCGATCCAATACATCGTCCTCCAGCCGACTTGTCTCCAAGGGTCTGTTGCTGCCTCGGGCACCTCATGATCGATCTCCAGTGAGTCGAGATTTTCGAACCCGACGCAAAACTGATAGTTAATTGTACCGTTCAGGGCCTCCTAATGACGATGGAATACTCAAATTGCGTCGAGATTCAATACATTGTCATCCAGCCGACTTCTCTCCATGGGGATAATGCTGCCTCGGGCACTTTATGGTCGTTCTCCTGTAATTCTAGATATTCGAATCCGACGCGAAACTGATTGTTAATTGTAAAGTTCAGGGCTTCCTAATGTCGATGGAACACTCAAATTGTATCGAGATTCAATACATCGGCCTCCAGCCGACTTGTCTCCAAGGGTATATTGCTGAGTCGGGCACTTTATGGTCGTTCTCCTGTGAGTCTAGATTTTCGAATCTGACGGATAACTGATAGTTAATTGCAACGTTCAGCGCCCCCTAATGACGATGGAACAATCAAATTGCGTAGAGATTCAATTCATCGTCCCCCAGCCGGCTTGTCTCCAAGGGGATATCGCTGCCTCGTTCACCACATCGTCCGTCTCCGGTGATTCTACATTTTCGTATCCGACGCAAAACTTATGGTTAATTGTAACGTTCAGGGCCTCCTAATGACGATGGGGCACTCAAATTGCGTCGCGATCCAATACATCGTCCTCCAGCGGACTGGTCTCCAAGGGGATATTGTTGACTCGGACACCTTATGGTCAGTCCCCAGTGAGTCTAGATTTTCGAAGCCGACGAAAAACTCATAGTTAATTGTAACATTCAGGGCCTCCTAATGACGATGGAACACTCAAATTGCGTCAAGATTCAATTCATCGTCATCCAGCCGACTTCTCTCCATGGGGATAATGCTGCCTCGGGCATTTTATGATCGTTCTCCAGTGAGTCTAGATATTCGAATCCGACGCGAAACTGATTGTTAATTGTAACGTTCAGGGCTTCGTAATGACGATGGAACACTCAAATTGCGTCGAGATTCAATACATCGTCCTTCAGCCGACTTCTCTCCATGGGGATAATGCTGCCTCGGGCATTTTATGGTCGTTCTCCTGTGAGTCTAGATATTCGAATCCGACGCATAACTGATAGTTAATTGCAACGTTCAGCGCCCCCTAATGACGATGGAACAATCAAATTGGGTCGAGATCCAATACATCGCCCTTCAGCCGACTTGTCTCCAAGAGTCTATTGCTGCCTCGAACACCTTATGGTCGTTCTCCTGTGAGTCTAGATTTTCGAATCCGAAGCAAAACTGATAGTTAATTGTAACGTTCGGGGCCTCCTAATGACGATGGAACACACAAATTGCGTCGAGTTTCAATACATCGTCCTTCAGCCGACTTGTCTCCAAGGTTCTATTGCTGCCTCGGGCACCTTATGGTCGTTCTCCTGTGAGTCTCGATTTTGAAATCCGACGCAAAACTGATTGTTAATTGCGACGTTCAGGTCCTCTTAATGACGATGGAACACTCAAATTGCGTCGAGGTTGAATACATCCTTCTCCAGCCGAATTGTCTCCGAGGGGTATTGCTGCCTCGGGCACCACATGGTCCGCCTCCTGTGAGTCTAGATTTTCGAATTCGACGCAAAAATGATAGTTAATTGTAAATTTCAGCGCCTCCTAATGACGATGGAACACTCAAATTGCGTCGCGAACCAATACATCGTCCTCCAGCCGACTTGTCTCCAAGGGTCTGTTGCTGCCTCGGGCACCTTATGATCGATCTCCAGTGAGTCTAGATTTTCGAATCTGACGCAAAACTGATAGTTAATTGCAACGTTCAGGGCCTCCTAATGACGATGGAACACTCAAATTGCGTCGAGAATCAATACACCGTACTCCAGCCGAATTGTCTACAAGGGATATTGCAGCCTGGGGTTCCATGTGGTCCATCTCCTGTGAGTCTAGATTTTCGAATCCGACGCGAAACTGATAGCTAATTGTAACTTTCAGGGCCTCCTAATGACGATGGAACACTCAGATTGCGTCGAAATTCAATACATCGTCCTTCAGCCGACTTGTCTCCAAGGTTCTATTGCCGTATCGGGCACCTTATGGTCAATCTCATGTGAGTCTCGATTTTCGAATCCGACGCAAAAGTGATAGTTAATTGTAACGTTCAGGGCCTCCTAATGACGATGGGACACTCAAATTGCGTCGCGATTCAATACATCGTCCTCCAGCGGACTGGACTCCAAGGGGATATTGTTGCCGCGGTCACCTTATGGGCAGTCTCCAGTGAGTCTAGATTTTCGAATCCGACGAAAAACTGATAGTTAATTGTAACATTCAGGGCCTCCTAATGACGATGGAACACTCAAATTGCGTCGCGATCCAATACATCGTCACCCAGCCGGCTTGTCTCCAAGGGGATATCGCTGCCTCGTTCACCACATCGTCCGTCTCCGGAGATTCTACATTTTCGTATCCGACGCAAAACTTATGGTTAATTGTAACGTTCAGGGCCTACTAATGACGATGGGGCACTCAAAATGCGTCGCGATCCAATACATCGTCCTCCAGCGGACTGGTCTCCAAGGGATATTGTTGACTCGGACACCTTATGGTCAGTCCCCAGTGAGTCTAGATTTTCGAAGCCGACGAAAAACTCATAGTGAATTGTTACATTCAGGGCCTCCTAATGACGATGGATTACTCAAATTGCTTCGCGATCCAATACATCGTCCTCCAGCCGACTTGTCTCCAAGGGTCTATTGCTGCCTCGGGCACCTTATGATCGATCTGCAGTGAGTCTAGATTTTCGAACCCGACGCAAAACTGATAGTTAATTGTACCGTTCAGGGCCTCCTAATGACGATGGAATACTCAAATTGCGCCGAGATTAAATACATCGTCATCCAGCTGACTTCTCTCCATGGGGATAATGCTGCCTCGGGCATTTTATGGTCGTTCTCCTGTGAGTCTAGATATTCGAATCCGACGCGAAACTAATTGTTAATTGTAACGTTCAGGGCTTCGTAATGACGATGGAACACTCAAATTGCGTCGATATTCAATACATCGTCCTTCAGCCGACTTGTCTCCAATGGTCTAATGCTGCTTCGGGCACCTTATGGTCGTTCCACTGTGAGTCTAAATTTTAGAATCCGACGCAACACTGATAGTTAATTGTAATGTTCAGGGCCTCCTAATGACGATGGAACACTCAAATTGCGTCGAGATTCAATACATCGGCCTCCAGCCGTCTTGTCTCCAAGGGGTATTGCTGCCTCGGGCGCCATATGGTCCGTCTCAAAAATGATAGTTATTTGCAACGTTCAGCGTCTCCTAATGACGATGGAACACTCAAATTGCGTTGAGATTCAATACATCGGCCTCCAGCCGACTTGTCTCCGAGGGTATATTGCTGCCTCGTTCACTTTATGGTCGTTCTCCTATGAGTGTAGATTTTCGAATCCGACGCATAACTGATAGTTAATTGCAACGTTCAGCGCACCCTAATGACGATGGAACAATCAAATTGGGTCGAGATTCAATACATCGTCATTCAGCCGACTTGTCTCCAAGAGTCTATTGCTGCCTCGAACACCTTATGGTCGTTCTCCTGTGAGTCTAGATTTTCGAATCCGAAGCAAAACTGATAGTTAATTGTAACGTTCGAGGCCTCCTAATGACGATGGAACACACAAATTGCGTCGAGATTCAATACATCGTCCTTCAGCAGACTTGTCTCCAAGGTTCTATTGCCGCCTCGGGCACCTTATTGTCGTTCTCCTGTGAGTCTCGATTTTCGAATCCGACGCAAAACTGATTGTTAATTGCGACGTTCAGGCCCTCTTAATGACGATGGAACACTCAAGTTGCGTCGAGGTTGAATACATCCTTCTCCTGCCGACTTGTCTCCAAGGGGTATTGCTGCCTCGGGCACCATATGGTCCGTCTCAAAAATGATAGTTATTTGCAACGTTCAGCGTCTCCTAATGACGATGGAACACTCAAATTGCGTCGAGATTCAATACATCGTCCTCCAGGCGGCTTGCCTCCAAGGGTCTAATGCTGCCTCGGGCACCTTATGGTCGTTCCACTGTGAGTCTAGATTTTAGAATCCGACGCAAAACTGATAGTTAATTGTAATGTTCAGGGCCTCCTAACGACGATGGAACACTCAAATTGCGTCGAGATTCAATACATCGGCCTCCAGCCGTCTTGTCTCCAAGGGGTATTGCTGCCTCGGGCACCATATGATCCGTCTCAAAAATGATTGTTATTTGCAACGTTAAGCGTCTCCTAATGACGATGGAACACTCAAATTGCGTTGAGATTCAATACATCGGACTCCAGCCGACTTGTCTCCAAGGGTATATTGCTGCCTCGTTCACTTTATGGTCGTTCTCCTGTGTGTGTAGAATTTCGAATCCGACGCATAACTGATAGTTAATTGCAACGTTCAGCGCCCCCTAATGACGATGGAACAATCAAATTAGGTCGAGATTCAATACATCGTCATTCAGCCGACTTGTCTCCAAGGGTCTATTGCTGCCTCGAACACCTTATGGTCGTTCTCCTGTGAGTCTAGATTTTCGAATCCGAAGCAAAACTGATAGTTAATTGTAACGTTCGGGGACTCCTAATGACGATGGAACGCACAAATTGCGTCGAGATTCAATACATCGTCCTTCAGCCGACTTGTCTCCAAGTTTCTATTGCCGCCTCGGTCACCTTATTGTCGTTCTCCTGTGAGTATCGATTTTCGAATCCGACGCAAAACTGATAGTTAATTGCGGCGTTCAGGTCCTCTTAATGACGATGGAACACACAAATTGCGTCGAGGTTGAATACATCCTTCTCCAGCCGAATTGTCTCCGAGGGGTATTGCTGCCTCGGGCACCATATGGTCCGCCTCCTGTGAGTCTAGATTTTTTAATTCGACGCAATAATGACAGTTAATTGTAAATTTCAGCGCCTCCTAACAACGGCGGAACACTCAAATTGCGTCGAGATTCAATACATCGGCCTCCAGCCGACTTGTCTCCAAGGGGTATTGCTGCCTCGGGCACCATATGGTCCGTCTCAAAAATGATAGTCATTTGCAACGTTCAGCGTCTCCTAATGACGATGGAACACTCAAATTGCGTCGAGATTCAATACATCGTCCTCCAGCCGGCTTCTCTACAAGGGGATATCGCTGCCTCGCTCACCACATGGTCCGTCTCTGGTGATTCTACATTTTCGTATCCGACGCAAAACTGATAGTTAATTGTAACGTTCAGGGCCTCCTAATGACGATGGGGCACTCACATTGCGTCGCTATTCAATACATCGTCCTCCAACGGACTGGTCTCCAAGGGGATATTGTTGCCTCGGACACCTTATGGGGAGTCTCCAGTGAGTCTAGATTTTCGAATCCGACGAAAAACTGATAGTTAATTGTAACATTCAGGGCCTCCTTAATACGATGGAACACACAAATTGCGTCACGATCCAATACATCGTCCTCCAGCCGACTTGTCTCCAAGGGTCTATTGGTGCCTCGGGCACCTTATGATCGATCTCCAGTGAGTCTAGATTTTCGACACGACGAAAAACTGATAGTTAATTGTACCGTTCAGGGCCTCCTAATGACGATGGAATACTCAAATTGCGACGAGACTCAATGCATCGTCATTCAGCCGACTTCTCTCCATGGGGATAATGCTGCCAAGGGCAGTTTATGGTCGTTCTCCTGTGAGTCTAGATATTCGAATCCGATGCGAAACTGATTGTTAATTGTAAAGTTCAGGGCTTCCTAATGACGATGGAACACTCAAATTGCGTCGAGATTCAATACATCGGCCTCCAGCCGACTTGTCTCCAAGGGTATATTGCTGCCTCGACACTTTATGGTCGTTCTCCTGTGAGTCTAGATTTTCGAATCTGACGCATAACTGATAGTTAATTGCAACGTTCAGCGCCCCCTAATAACGATGGAACAATCAAATTGGGTCGAGATTCAATGCATCGTCCTTCAGCCGACTTGTCCTGAAGAGTCTACTGCTGCCTCGGACACCTTATTGTTCATCTCCTGTGAGTCTAGATTTTCGAATCCGAAGCAAAACTGATAGTTAATTGTAACGTTTAGCCCCTCCTAATGACGATGGAACACTAAAATTGCGTCGAGAGTCAATACATCGTCCTCCAGCCGACTTGTCTCCAAGGGTCTATTGCTGCCTCGGGCACCTTATGGTCGTTCTCCTGTGAGTCTAGATTTTCGAATCCGACGCATAACTGATAGTTAATTGTAAAGTTCAGGGCTTCCTAATGACGATGGAACACTCAAATTGCGTCGAGATTCAATACATCGTCCTCCAGCCGGCTTGTCTCCAACGGGATATGGCTGCACGTTCACCACATGGTCCGTCTCCGGTGATTCTACATTTTCGTATCCGACGCAAAACTGATAGTTAATTGTAACGTTCAGGGCCTCCTAATGACGATGGGGCACTCAAATTGCGTCGCGATTCAATATATCGTCCTCCAACGGATTGGTCTCCAAGGGGATATTGTTGCCTCGGACACCTTATGGTCAGTCTCCAGTGAATCTAGATTTTCGAATCCGACGAAAAACTGATAGTTAATTGTAACATTCAGGTCCTCCTAATGACGATGGAACACTAAAATTGCGTCGCGATCCAATACATCGTAGTCCAGCCGACTTGTCTCCAAGGGTCTGTTGCTGCCTCGGGCACCTTATGATCGATCTCCAGTGAGTCTAGATTTTCGAACCCGACGCAAAACTGATAGTTAATTGTACCGTTCAGGGCCTCCTAATGACGATGGAATACTCAAATTGCGTCGAGATTCAATACATCGTCATCCAGCCGATTCTCTCTATGGGGATAATGCTGTCTCGGGCACTTTATGGTCGTTCTCCTGTGAGTCTAGATATTCGAATCCGACGCGAAACTGATTGTTAATTGTAACGTTCAGGGCTTCATAATGACGATGGAACACTCAAATTGCGTCGAGATTCAATACATCGTCATTCAGCCGATTTGTCTCCAAGGGTCTATTGCTGCCTCGGGCACCTTATGGTCGTTCCACTGTGAGTCTAGATTTTAGAATCCGACGCAAAACTGATAGTCAATTGTAATGTTCAGGGCCTCCTAATGACGATGGAACACTCAAATTGCGTCGAGATTGAATACATCGGCCTCCAGCCGACTTGTCTCCAAGGGGTATTGCTGCCTCGGGCACCATATGGTCGTTCTCAAAAATGATAGTTATTTGCAACGTTCAGCGCCCCCTAATGACGATGGAACAATCAAATTGGGTCGAGATTCAATACATCGTCCTTCAGCCGACTTGTCTCCAAGACTCTATTGCTGCCTCGGGCACCATATGGTCCGCCTCCTGTGAGTCTAGATTTTCGAATCCGACGCAAATATGATAGTTAATTGTAAATTTCAGCGCCTCCTAATGACGATGGAACACATCAAATTGGGTCGAGATTCAATACATCGTCCTTCAGCCGACTTGTCTCCAAGGTTCTATTGCCGCCTCGGGAACCTTATGGTCGTTCTCTTGTGAGTTTCGATTTTCGAATCCGACGCAAACCTGATAGTTAATTGTAACATTCAGGTGCTCCTAATGACGATGGAACACTCAAATTGCGTCGCGATCCAATACATCGTCCTCCAGCCGACTTGTCTCCAAGGGTCTATTGCTGCCTCGAGCACCTTATGATCGATCTCCAGTGAGTCTAGATTTCCGAACCCGACGCAAAACTAATAGTTAATTGTAAAGTTCAGGGCCTCCTAATGACGATGGAATACTCAAATTGCGTCGAGATTCAATACATCGTCATCCAGCCGACTTCTCTCCATGGGGATAATGCTGCCTCGGGCATTTTATGGTCGTTCTCCTGTGAGTTTAGGTATTCGAATCCGTCGCGAAACTGATTGGTAATTGTAAAGTTCAGGGCTTCGTAATAACGATGAAACACTCAAATTGCGTCGAGATTCAATACATCGTCATTCAGCCGATTTGTCTCCAAGGGTCAAATGCTGCCTCGGGCACGTTATGGTCGTTCCACTGTGAGTCTAGATTTCAGAATCCGACGCAAAACTAATAGTTACTTGTAATGTTCAGGGCCTCCTAATGACGACGGAATACTCAAATTGCGTCGAGATCAATACATCGGCCTCCAGCCGACTTGTCTCCAAGGGGTATTGCTGCCTCGGGCACCATATGGTCCGTCTCAAAAATGATAGTTAATTGCAACGTTCAGCGTCTCCTAATGACGATGGAACACTCAAATTGCGTTGAGATTCAATACATCGGCCTCCAGCCGACTTGTCTCCAAGGTTCTATTGCTGCCTCGGGCACCTTATGGCCGTTCTTTTGTGAGTCTCGATTTTCGAATCCGACGCAAAACTGATAGTTAATTGCACCGTTCGGGGCCTCCTAATGACGATGGAACACTCAAATTGCGTCGAGAATCAATACATCGTACTCCAGCCGAATTGTCTACAAGGGGATATTGCTGCCTCGGGCTCCATGTGGTCCGTCTCCTGTGAGTCTAGATTTTCGAATCCACCGCGAAAGTGATAGTTAATTGTAACTTTCAGGGCCTCCTAATGACGATGGAACACTCAAATTGCGTCGAGATTCGATACATCGTCCTTCAGCCGACTTGTCTCCAAGGTTCTCTTGCCGCCTCGGGCACCTTATGGTCGTTCTCTTGTGAGTCTCGATTCTCGAATCCGACGCGAAACTGATAATTAATTGTAACGTTCAGAGCCTCCTAATGACGATGGAACACTCATATTGCGTCGCGATCCAATACATCGTCCTCCAGCCGACTTGTCTCCAAAGGTCTATTGTTAATTGCAACGTTCAGGGCCTCCTAATGACGATGGGACACTCAAAATGCGTCGAGAGTTAATACATCGTCCTCCAGACGACTTGTCTACAAGGGGATATGGCTGCCTCGGGCTCCATGTGGTCCGTCTCCTGTAAGTCTAGATTTTCGAATCCGACGCGAAACTGATAGCTAATTGGAACGTTCAGGGCCTCCTAATGACGGTGGAACACTCTAATTGCGTCGAGATTCAGCACATCGGCTTCCAGGCGACTTATCTCCAAGGGTCTATTGCTGCCTCTGGCACCTTATGGTCGTTCTAATGTGAGTCTAGAATTTCGAATCCGACCCAAAGCTGATGGTTAACTGGGACGTTCAGGGCCTCCTAATGACGATAGAACATTCAAATTGCGTCGAGAATCAATACATCGTCTTGCAGCCGACTTGTCTCCATGTTCTATTGCTGCCTCGGGCACCTTATGGTCGTTCTCTTGTGAGTCTCGATTTTCGAATCCGACGCAAAACTGATAGTTAATTGCAACGTTCAGGGCCTCCTAATGACGATGTAACACTCAAAGTAGCGTCGAGATTAAATACATCGTCCTTCAACTGACTTGTCTCCAAGGGTCTATTGCTGCCTTGGGCACCTTATGATCGATCTCCAGTGAGTCTAGATTTTCGAACCCGACCCAAACTGATAGTTAATTGTAACGTTCAGGGCTTCCTAATGACGATGGAATACTCAAATTGGGTCGAGATTCAATATATCGTCCTCCAGCCGACTTCTCTCCATGGGGATAAAGCTGCCTCGGGATCCTTATGGTCGTTCACCTGTGAAACTAGATTTTCGAATCCGACGCGAAAATGATTGTTAATTGTAACGTTCAGGGCTTCCTAATGACGATGGAACACTCAAATTGCGTCGAGATTCAATACATCGTCCTCCAGCCGACTTGTCTCCAAGGGGTATTGCTGCCTCGGGCACCATATGGTCCGACTCCTGTGAGTCTAGATTTTCGAATCCGACGCAAAAATGATAGTAACGTTCAGCTCCTCCTAATGACGATGGAACGCTCACATAGCGTCGAGATTCATTACATCGGCCTCCAGCCGACTTGTCCCCAAGGGCATAACGGTGCCTCGGGCACCACATGGTCCGTCTCCGTTGATTCTACATTTTCGAATCCGACGCAAAACTGATAGTTAATTGTAACGTTCAGGGCCTCCTAATGACGATGGGGCACTCGAATTGCGTCGCGATTCAATACATCGTCCTCGAGCGGACTGGTCTCCAAGGGGATATTGCTGCCTTGGGCACCTTATGGTCCGTCTCCATTGAGTCTAGATTCTGATTCCGACGAAAAACTGATAGTTAATTGTAACATTCAGGGCCTCCTATTGACGATGGAACACTCAAATTGCGTCGAGATTCAATACATCGTCCCCCAGCCGACTTGTCTCCAAGTGTCTATTGCTGCCTCGAGGACCTTGTGGTCGTTCTCCTGTGAGTCTAGATTTTCGAATCCGACGCATAACTGATAGTTAATAGTAAAGGTTAGGGCCTCCTAATGACGATGAAACATTCAAATTGCGTCGAGATTCAATACATCGTCCTCCAGCCGACTTGTCTCCAAGGGCATATCGCTGCCTCGGGCACCACATGGTCCGTTTCCGTTGATTCTACATTTTCGAATCCGACGCAAAACTGATAGTTAATTGTAATGTTCAGGGACTCCTAATGACGATGGGGCACTCAGATTGCGTCGCGATTCAATACATCGTCCTCCAGCGGACTTGTCTCCAAGGTGATATTGCAGCCTCGGGCACCTTATGGTCCGTCTCCAGTGAGTCTAAATTTTCGATTCGGACGAAAAATTGAAAGTTAATTGTAACATTCAGGGCCTCCTAATGACGATGGAACACTTATATTGCGCCGCGTCATCCAATACATCGTCCTCCAGCCGACTTGTCTCCTAGGGTCTACTGGTGCCTCAGGCTCCTTATGATCGTTCTCTTGTGAGTCTCGATTTTCTAATACGACGCAAAACTGATAGTTAATTGCGACGTTCAGGGCCTCATAATGACGATGGAACACTCAAATTGCGTGGAGATTCAATACATCGGCCTCCAGCCGACTTGTCTCCAAGGGGACATTGCTGCCTCGGGCACCATATGGTCCGTCTCCTGTGAGTCTAGATTTTCGATTCCGATGCGAAACTGATAGTTAATTGTAACGTTCAGGGCCTCCTAATAACGATGGAACACTCAAATTGCGACGAGATTCAATACATCGTCCTTCAGCCGACTTGTCTCCAACGGTCTATTGCTGGCTCGGTCACCTTAGGGTCGTTCTCCTGTGAGTCGAGATTTTAGAATCCGACGCAGAACTGATAGTTAATTGTAACGTTCAAGCCCTCCTAATGACGATGGAACACTCAAATTGCTTGGAGATTCAATACATCGGCCTCCAGCCGACTTGTCTCCAAGGGGACATTGCTGCCTCGGGCACCATATGGTCCGTCTCCTGTGAGTCTAGATTCTCGATTCCGATGCGAAACTGATAGTTAATTCTAACGTTCAGGGCCTCCTAATAACGATGGGACACTCAAATTGCGTCGCGGTTCAATACATCGTCCTCCAGCCGACTAGTCTCCAAGGAGTATTGCTGCCTCGGCACCATATGGTCCGTCTCCTGTGAGTCAAGATTTTCGAATCCGACGAAAAAATGATAGTTAATTGTAACGTTCAGCGCCTCCTAATGACGATGGAACACTCCAATTGCGTCGAGATTCAATACATCGTCCATCAGCCGACTTGTCTCCAACGGTCTATTGCTGGCTCGGGCACCTTAGGGTCGTTCTCCTGTGAGTCTAGATTTTAGAATCCGACGCAAAAATGATAGTTAATTGTAAATTTCAGCGCCTCCTAATGACGATGGAACACACAAATATATTCGAGATTCGATACATCGGCCTCGAGCCGACTTGTCTCCAAGGTTCTATTGCGGCCTCGGGCACATTATGGTCGTTCTCCTGTGATTCTCGATTTTCGAATTCGACGCAAAACTGATAGTTAATTGCAACGTTCAGGGCCTCCTAATGACGATGGAATACTCAAATTGCGTCGAGAATCAATACTTCGTCCTCCACTCGACTTGTCTACAAGGGGATATGGCTGCCTCGGGCTCCATGTGGTCCGTCTCCTGTGAGTCTAGATTTTCGAATCCGACGCGAAACTGATAGCTAATTGTAACGTTCAGGGCCTCCTAATGACGGTAGGACACTCAAATTGCGTCGAGATTCAATACATCGGCCTCAAGGCGTCTTATCTCCAAGGGTCCATTGCTTCCTCAGGCACCTTATGGTCGTTCTCCTGTGAGTCTAGAATTTCGAATCCGACGCAAAACTGATAGTTAATTGTAACGTTCAGGGCCTCCTAATACCGATAGAACATTCAAATTGCGTCGAGATTCAACACATCGTCTTTCAGCCGACTTGTCTCCAAGTTGCTATTGCTGCCTCGGGCACCTTATGGTCGTTCTCTTCTGAGTCTCGAATTTCGAATCCGACGCAAAACTGATAGGTAATTGCAACGTTCAAAGGCCTCCAAATGACGATGTAACGCTCAAATTGCGTCGAGGTTAAATACATCGTCCTCCAACTGACTTGTCTCCAAGGGTCTATTGCTGCCTCGGGCACCTTATGATCGATCTCCAGTGAGTCTGGATTTTCGAATCCGACTCAAAACCGATAGTTAATTGTAACGTTCAGGGCCTCCTAATGACGATGGAATACTCAAATTGGGTCGAGATTCAATATATCGTCCTCCAGCCGACTTCTCTCCATGGGGATAAAGCTGCCTCGGGATCCTTATGGTCGTTCACCTGTGAAACTAGATTTTCGAATCCGACGCGAAAATGATTGTTAATTGTAACGTTCAGGGCTTCCTAATGACGATGGAACACTCAAATTGCGTCGAGATTCAATACATCGTCCTCCAGCCGACTTGTCTCCAAGGGTCTATTGCTGCCTCGGGCACCTTATGGCCGTTCCCCTGTGAGTCTAGATTTTCGAATCCGACGCATAACTGATAGTTAATTGTAACGCTCAGCGCCTCCTAATGACGATGGAACACTCAAATTGCGTCGAGATTCAATACATCGTCCTCCAGCCGACTTGTCTCAAGGGGATATTGCTGCCCCGGGCACCATGTGGTCCGTCTCCTGTGGGTCTGGATTTTCGAATCCGACGCGAAACTGATAGTTAATTGTAATATTCAGGGCCTCCTAATGGCGATGGAACACTCAAATTGCGTGAAGATTCAATACATCGTCCTTCAGCCGACTTGACTCCAAGAGTGTATTGCTGCCTCGGACACCTTATGGTCGTTCTCCTGTGAGTCTAGATTCTCGAATCCGACGCAAAACCGATAGTTAATTGTAACGCTCAGGGCCTCCTAATGACAATGGAACACTCAAATTGCGTCGAGATTCAATACAGCGGCCACGAGCCGACTTGTGCCGACATTGCTGCCTCGGGCACCAAATGGTCCGTCTTCTGTGAGTCTAGATTTTCGATTCCGATGCGAAACTGATAGTTAATTGTAACGTTCTGGGCCTCCTAATAACGATGGAACACTCAAATTGCGTCGAGAATCAATATATCGTCCTGCAGCCGACTTGCCTCCAAGTGTCTATTGCTGCCTCGGGCACCTTATGATCTTTATCTAGTGAGTCTAGATTTTCGAACCCGACGCAAAACGGAAAGTTAATTGTAACGTTCAGGGACTCCTAATGACGATGGATTACTCAAATTGCGTCGAGATTCAATACATCGTCCTCCAGCCGACTTCTCTCCATGGGCATAATGCTGCCTCGGGCACCTTATGGTCGTTCTCCTGTGAGTCCAGATTTACGAATCCGACGCGAAACTGATTGTTATTTGTAACGTTCAGGGCTTCCTAATGACGATGGAACACTCAAATTGCGTCGAGAGTCAATACATCGGCCTCCAGCCGACTTGTCCCCAAGGGCATAACGGTGCCTCGGGCACCACATGGTCCGTCTGCGTTGATTCTACATTTTCGAATCCGACGCAAAGATGATAGTTAATTGTAACGTTCAGGGCATCCTAATGACGATGGGGCACTCAAATTGCGTCGCGATTCAATACATCGTCCTCCAGCGGACTAATCTCCAAGGGGATATTGCTGCCTTGGGCACCTAATGGTCCGTCTCCATTGAGTCTAGATTTTCGATTCCGACAAAAACTGATAGTTAATTGTAACATTCAGGGCCTCCTATTGACGATGGAACACTCAAATTGTGTCGAGATTCAATACATCGACCTCCAGCCGACTTGTCTCCAAATGTCTATTGCTGCCTCGGGGCCCTTGTGGTCGTTCACCTGTGAGTCTAGATTTTCGAATCCAACGCATAACTGATAGTTAATTGTAAAGGTTAGGGCCTCCTAATGACGATGAAACATTCAAATTGCGCCGTGATTCAATACATCGTCCTCCAGCCGACTTGTCTCCAAGGGCATATCGCTGCCTCGGGCACCACATGGTCCGTCTCCAGTGAGTCTAAATTTTCGATTCCGACGAAAAACTGAAAGTTAATTGTAACATTCAGGGCCTCCTAATGAAGATGGAGCACTTATATTGCACCGCGTCATCCAATACATCGTCCTCCAGCCGACTTGTCTCCTAGGGTCTATTGGTGCCTCGGGCACCTTATGAACGTTCTCTTGTGAGTCTCGATTTTCTAATCCGACGCAAAACTGATTGTTAATTGCAACGTTCAGGGCCTCCTAATGACGATGGAACACTCAAATTGCGACGAGGTTCAATACATCGTCCTCCTGCAGACTTGTCTCCAATGGGTATTGCTGCATCGGGCACCATATCTTCCGTCTCCTGTGAGACTAGATTTTCGAATACGACGCTAATATAACAGTTAATTGTAAGGTTCAGGGCCTCCTAATGACGATGGAACACTCCAATTGCGTCGAGATTCAATACATCTTCCTTCAGCCGACTTGTCTCCAACGGTCTATTGCTGGCTCCGGCACCTTATGGTCGTTCTCCTGTGAGTCTAGAATTTAGAATCCGAAGCAAAACTGATACTTAATTGTAACGTTCAAGCCCTCCTAATGACGATGGAACACTCAAATTGCGTGGAGATTCAATACATCGGCCTCCAGCCGACTTGTCTCCAAGGGGACATTGCTGCCTCGGGCACCATATGGTCCGTCTCCTGTGAGTCTAGATTTTCGATTCCGATGCGAAACTGATAGTTAACTGTAACGTTCAGGGCCTCCTAATAACGATCAAACACTCAAATTGCGACGTGATTCAATACATCGTCCTTCAGCCGACTTGTCTCCAACGGTCTATTGCTGCCTCGGGCACCTTAGGGTCGTTCTCCTGTGAGTCTAGATCTTAGAATCCGACGCAAAGCTGATAGTTAATTGTAACGTTCAAGCCCTCCTAATGACGATGGAACACTCAAATTGCGTGGAGATTCAATATATCGGCCTCCAGCCGACTTGTCTCCAAGGGGACATTGCTGCCTCGGGCACCATATGGTCCGTCTCCTGTGAGTCTAGATTTTCGAATCCGACGAAAAAATGATATTTAATTGTAACGTTCAGCGCCTCCTAATGACGATGGAACACTCAAATTGTGTCGAGAGTCAATACATCGTCCTCCAGCCGACTTGTCTACAAGGGGATATTGCTGCCTCTGGCTCCATGTGGTCCGTGTCCTGTGAGTCTAGATTTTCGAATCCGACGCGAAACTGATAGTTAATTGTAACGTTCTGGGCCTCCAGAAGACGATGGAACAATCAAATTGCGTCGAGATTCAATACATCTGCCTCCAGCCGACTTGTCTCCAAGGGTCTATTGCTGCCTCGAGCACCTTATGGTCGTTCTCCTGTGAGTCTAGATTTTTGAAGCCGACGCATAACTGATAGTTACTTGCAACGTTCAGCGCCTCGTAATGACGATGGAACACTCAAATTGCTTCGAGAAGCAATACTTCGTCATTCAAACCTACTTGTCTCCAAACTTCTATTGCTGCCTCGGGCACCTTATGGTCGTTCTCCTGTGAGTCTAGATTTTAGAATCCGACGCAAATTTAATAGTTAATTGTAACGTTCAGGGCCTCCTAAAGACGATGGAACACACAAATTGCGTCGAGATTCATTACATCGTCCTCCAGCCGACTTGTGTCCAAGGGGACATTACTGCCTCGGGCACCATATGGTCCGTCTCCTGTGAGTCCAGATTTTCGATTCCGATGCGAAACTGATAGTTCATTGTAACGTTCAGTGCCTCCTAATGACGATGGAACACTCAAATTGCGGCGAGATTCAATACATCGGCTTCCAGCCGATTTGTCTCTAAGGGTCTATTGCTGCCTCGGGCACCTTATGGTCGTTCTCCTGTGAGTCTAGATTCTCGAGTCTGACGCAAAACTGATAGTTAATTGTAACGTTCAGGGCCTCCTAATGACGACGGAACACTCAAATTGCGTCGAGATTCAATACATCGGCCTCCAGGCGACTTATCTCCAAGGGTCTATTGCTGCCTCGGGCACCCTATGGTCGTTCTCCTGTGGGTCTAGATTGTCGAATCCGACCCATAACTAATAGTTAATTGCAACGTTCAGCGCCTCCGAATGACGATGGAACACTCAAATAGGGTCGAGATTCTGTACATCGGCCTCCAGCCGACTTGTCTCCAAATGTCTAATGCTGCCTCGGGCACCTTATGGTCGTTCTCTTGTGAGTCTCGATTTTCGAATCCGACGCAAGACTGATAGTTAATTGCAACGTTCAGGTCCTCCTAATGACGATGGGACACTCAAATTGCGTCTAGGTTCAATACGTCGGCCACGAGCCGACTTGTCTCCAAGGGATATTGCTGCCTCTGGCTCCATGTGGTCCGTGTCCTGTGACTCTAGATTTTCGAATTCGACGCTAAAATGATAGTTAATTGTAACGTTCAGGGCCTCCTAATGACGATGGAACCCTCAAATTGCGTCGAGAGTCAATACATCGTCCTCCAGCCGACCTGTCTCCAAGGGGTATTGCTGCCTCGGGCACCATATGGTCCGTCTCCTGTGAGTCTAGATTTTCGAATGCGACGCAAAAATGATAGTTAATTGTAACGTTCAGCGTCTCCTAATGACGATGGAACACTCAAATTGCGTCTAGGTTCAGTACATCGGCCTCCAGCCGACTTGTCTCCAAGGGTCTATTGCTGCATCGGGCACCTTATGGTCGTTCTGCTGTGAGTCTAGATTTTCGAACCCGACGACATACTGGTATTAATTGTAACGTTCAGGGCCCCCTAATGACGATGGAACACTCAAATTGCGTCGAGATTCAATACATCGTCCTCCAGGCGACTTGTCTCAAAGGGGTATTGCTGCCTCGGGCTCCATGTGGTCCGTCTCCTATGAGTGTAGATTTTCGAATCCGACGCGAAACTGATAGTTAATTGTAATGTTGAGGGCCTCCTAATGACGATGGAACACTCAAATTGCGTCGAGATTCAATACATCGTCCTCCAGCGGACTGGTCTCCAAGGGGATATTGCTGCCTCGGGCACCTTATGGTCAGTCTCCAGTAAGTCTAGATTTTCGATTGCGACGAAAAACTGATAGTTAATTGTAACATTCAGGTTCTCCTAATGACGATGGAACACTCAAATTGCGACGAGGTTCAATACATCGTCCTCCTGCAGACTTGTCTCCAATGGGTATTGCTGCATCGGGCACCATATCTTCCGTCTCCTGTGAGACTAGATTATCGAATACGACGCTAAAATGATAGTTAATTGTAAGGTTCAGGGCCTCCTAATGACGATGGAACACTCCAATTGCGTCGAGATTCAATACATCGTCCTTCAGCCGACTTATCTCCAACGGTCTATTGCTGGCTCCGGCACCTTATGGTCGTTCTCCTGTGAGTCTAGAATTTAGAATCCGAAGCAAAACTGATACTTAATTGTAACGTTCAAGCCCTCCTAATGACGATGGAACCCTCAAATTGCGTGGAGATTCAATACATCGGCCTCCAGCCGACTTGTCTCCAAGGGGACATTGCTGCCTCGGGCACCATATGGTCCGTCTCCTGTGAGTCTAGATTTTTGATTCCGATGCGAAACTGATAGTTAATTGTAACGTTCAGGGCCTCCTAATAACGATGGAACAATCAAATTGCGTCGAGATTCAATACATCGGCCTCCAGCCGACTTGTCTCAAATGGTCTATTGCTGCCTCGAGCACCTTATGGTCGTTCTCCTGTGAGTCTAGATTTTTGAAGCCGACGCATAACTGATAGTTACTTGCAACGTTCAGCGCCTCGTAATGACGATGGAACACTCAAATTGCTTCGAGAAGCAATACATCGTCATTCAAACCTACTTGTCTCCAAAGGTCTATTGCTGCCTCGGGCACCTTATGGTCGTTCTCCTGTGAGTCTAGATTTTAGAATCCGACAAAAAACTAATTGTTAATTGTAACGTTCAGGGCCTCCTAAAGAAGATGGAACACACAAATTGCGTCGAGATTCATTACATCGTCCTCCAGCCGACTTGTGTCCAAGGGGACATTACTGCCTCGGGCACCATATGGTCCGTCTCCTGTGAGTCTAGATTTTCGATTCCGATGCTAAACTGATAGTTCATTGTAACGTTCAGGGCCCCCTAATGACGATGGAACACTCAAATTGCGGCGAGAATCAATATATCGGCTTCCAGCCGACTTGTCTCTAAGGATCTATTGCTGCCTCGGGCACCTTATGGTCGTTCTCCTGTGAGTCTAGATTCTCGAGTCCGACGCAAAACTGTTAGTTAATTGTAACGTTCAGGGCCTCCTATTGACGATGGAATACTCAAATTGCGTCGAGATTCAATACATCGTCCTCCAGCCGATTTCTCTCCATATGGTATTGCTGCCTCGGGCTCCATGTGGTCCGTCTCCTGTGAGTCTAGATTTTCGAATCCGACGCGAAACTGATAGTTAATTGTAACGTTCAGGGCCTCCTAATGACGATGGAACACTCAAATTGCGTCGAGATTCAATACATCGTCCTCCAGCGGACTGGTCTCCAAGGGGATATATCTGCCTCGGGCACCTTATGGTCAGTCTCCAGTAAGTCTAGATTTTCGATTGCGACGAAAAACTGATAGTTAATTGTAACATTCAGGTTCTCCTAATGACGATGGAACACTCAAATTGCGACGAGGTTCAATACATCGTCCTCCTGCAGACTTGTCTCCAATGGGTATTGCTGCATCGGGCACCATATCTTCCGTCTCCTGTGAGACTAGATTTTCGAATACGATGCTAAAATGATAGTTAATTGTAAGGTTCAGGGCCTCCTAATGACGATGGAACACTCCAATTGCGTCGAGATTCAATACATCGTCCTTCAGCCGACTTGTCTCCAACGGTCTATTGCTGGCTCCGGCACCTTATGGTCGTTCTCCTGTGAGTCTAAAATTTAGAATCCGAAGCAAAACTGATACTTAATTGTAACGTTCAAGCCCTCCTAATGACGATGGAACACTCAAATTGCGTGGAGATTCAATACATCGGCCTCCAGCCGACTTGTCTCCAAGGGGACATTGCTGCCTCGGGCACCATATGGTCCGTCTCCTGTGAGTCTAGATTTTTGATTCCGATGCGAAACTGATAGTTAATTGTAACGTTCAGGGCCTCCTAATAACGATGGAACACTCAAATTGCGACGAGATTCAATACATCGTCCTTCAGCCGACTTGTCTCCAACGGTCTATTGCTGGCTCGGGCACCTTACGGTCGTTCTCCTGTGAGTCTAGATTTTAGAATCCGACGCAAAACTGATAGTTAATTGTAACGTTCAAGTCCTCCTAATGACGATGGAACACTCAAATTGCGTGGAGAATCAATACATCGGCCTCCAGCCGACTTGTCTCCAAGGGGACATTGCTGCCTCGGGCACCATATGGTCCGTCTCCTGTGAGTCTAGATTTTCGATTCCGATGCGAATCTGATAGTTAATTGTAACGTTCCGGGCCTCCTAATAACGATGGGACACTCAAATTGCGTCGCGGTTCAATACATCGTCCTCCAGCCGACTTGTCTCCAAGGAGTATTGCTGCCTCGGGCACCATATGGTCCGTCACCTGTGAGTCTAGATTTTCGAATCCGACGAAAAAATGATAGTTAATTGTAACGTTCAGCGCCTCCTACTGACGATGGAACACTCAAATAGCGTCGAGATTCAATACATTGGCCTCCAGCCGACTTGTCTCCAAGGGTCTATTGCTGCCTCGGGCACCTTATGGTCGTTCTCCTGTGAGTCTAGATTTTCGAATCCGACGCATAACTGATACTTAATTGTAAAGTTCAAGGCCTCCTAATGACGATGGAACACTCAAATTGCGTCGGGATCCAATACAACGGCCTCCAGCCGACTTATCTCCAAGGGGACATTGCTGCCTCGCGCACCATTTTGTCCGCCTCCTGTGAGTCTAGATTTTCGATTCCGATGCGAAACTGATAGTTAATTGTAACTTTCAGGGCCGCCTAATGACGATGGAACACTCAAATTGCGTCGAGATTCAATACATCGTCCTTCAGCCGATTTGTCTCCAAGGTTCTGTTGCCGCCTCGGGCACCTTATTGTCGTTCCCTTGTGAGTCTCGATTTTCGAATCCGACGCAAAACTGATAGTTAATTGCAACGTTCAGGGCCTCCTAATGACGATGGAACACTCAAAATGCGTCGAGAGCCAATACATCGTCCTCCAGCCGACTTGTCTCCAAGGGGTATTGCTGCCTCGGGAACCATATGGTCCGCTCCTGTGAGTCTAGATTTTCGAATGCGACGCAAATATGATAGTTCATTGTAACGTTCAGCGTCTCCTAATGACGATGGAACACTCAAATTGCGTCAGGAGTCAATACATCGTTCTCCAGCCGAATTGTCTACAAGGGGATATTGCTGCCTCGGGCTCCATGTGGTCCGTCTCCTTTGAGTCTCGATTTTCGAATCCGACGCAAAACTGATAGCTAATTGCAACGTTCAGGGCCTCCTAATGACGATGGAACACTCAAATTGCGTCTAGATTCAATACATCGGCCTCCAGCCGACTTGTCTCCAAGGGTCTATTGCTGCATCGGGCCATTATGGTCGTTCTGCTGTGAGTCTAGATTTTCGAACCCGACGAAAAACTGGTAGTTAATTGTAACGTTCAGGGCCTCATAATGACGATGGAACACTCAAATTGCGTCGAGATTCAATACATCGGCCTCCAGCCTACTTGTCTCCAAGGGTCTATTGCTGGCTCGGGCACCTTATGATCGTTCTCCTGTGATTCTAGATTTACGAATCCGACGCAATACTGATAATTGTGACGATCAGGGCCTCCTAATGACGATGGAACACACAAATTGCGTCGAGATTCAATACATCGACCTCGAGCCGACTTGTCTCCAAGGGGACGTTGCTGCCTTGAGCACCATGTGGTCCGTCTCCTGTGAGTCTAGATTTTCAATTCCGATGCGAAACTGATAGTTAATCCTAATGACGATGGAACACTCAAATTGCGTCGAGTTGCAATACATCGTCCTTCAGCCGACTTCTCTCCAAGGTTCTATTGCTGCCTCGGGCACCTTATTGTCGTTCCCTTGTGTGTCTCGATTTTCGAATCCGACGCAAATCTGATTGCTAATTGTAACGATCAGGGCCTCCTAATGACGATGGAACACACAAATTGCGTCGAGATTCAATACATCGGCCTCGAGCCGACTTGTCTCCAAGGGGACATTGCTGCCTTGAGCACCATGTGGTGCGTCTCCTGTGAGTCTAGATTTTCAATTCCGATGCGAAACGGATAGTTAATCCTAATGACGATGGAACACTCAAATTGCGTCGAGTTGCAATACATCGTCCTTCAGCCGACTTCACTCCTAGGTTCTATTGCTGCCTCGGGAACCGTATGATCCGTCTCCTGTGAGTCTAGATATTCGAATCCGACGCGAAACTGATAGTTAATTGTAACGTTCAGGGCCTCCTAATGACGATGGAACACTCAAATTGCGTCGAGAGCCAATACAACGTCCTCCAGCCGATTTGTCTATTAGGGAATATTGCTCCCTCGGGCTCCATGTGGTTCGTCTCCTGTGAGTCTAGATTTTTGAATCCGACGCAAAACTGATAGTTAACTGTAACGTTCAGGACCACCTAATTACAATGGAATACTCAAATTGCGTCGAGATTTAATTCATCGTCCTCCAGCCGACTTCTCTCCGTGGGGATATTGCTGCCTCGGACACCTTATGGTCGTTCCCCTGTAAGTCTAGATTTTAGAATCCGACGCAAATCTCATAGTTAATTGTAATGTTCCGGGCCTCCTATTGACGATGGAACACTCAAATTGCGTAGAGATTCAAAACATCGGCCTCCAGCCGACTTGTCTCCAATTGTCTATTGCTGCCTCGGGCACCTTATGGTCGTTCTCCTGTGAGTATAGATTTTCGAATCCAACGCATAACTGATAGTTAATTGCAACGTTCAGCGCCCCCTAAAGACGATGGAACACTCAAATTGCGTCGAGATTCAATACATCGTCCTTCAGCCGACTTGTCTCCAAGGTTCTATTGCTGCCTCGGGCACCTTATGGTCGTTCTCCTGTGAGTCTCGATTTTCGAATCCGACGCAAATCTGATAGTTAATTGCAACGTTCAGGGCCTCATAATGACGATGGAACACTCAAATTGCGTCGAGATTCAATACATCGACCTCCAGCGGACTGGTCTCCAAGGGGATATTGCTGCCCCGTACACCTCATGGACCGTCACCAGTGAGTCTAGATTTTCGAATCCGACGCATAACTGATAGTTAATTGCAACGTTCAGCGCCTCCTAATGACGATGGAACACTCAAATTGCGTCGAGATTCAATACAGCGGCCTCCAGCCGACTTGTCTTCAAATGTCTATTGCTGCCTAGGGCACCTTGTGGTCGTTCTCCTGTGAGTCTAGATTTTCGAATCCAACTCATAACTGATAGTTAATTGTAAAGTTCAGGACCTCCTAATGACGATGGAATACTCAAATTGCGTCGAGATTATATACATCGGCCTCGAGCCGACTTGTCTCCAAGGGGACATTGCTGCCTCGGACACCATACGGTCCGTCTCCTGTGAGTCTAGATTTTCGATTCCGATGCGAAACTGATAGTTAATTGTAACGTTCAGGGCCTCCTAATGACGATGGAACACTCAAATTGCGTCGAGATTCAATACATCGTCCTCCAGCCGACTTGTCTCCAAGGGGTATTGCTGCCTCGGTCACCATACGGTCCGTCTCCTGTGAGTCTAGATTTTCGAATCCGACGCAAAAATGATAGTTATTTGTAACGCTCAGGGCCTCCTAATGATGATGGAGCACTCAAATTGCGTCGAGAGTCAATAATACATTGTCCTCCAGCCGACTTGCTACAAGGGGATATTGCTGCCTCGGGCTCTATGTGGTCCGTTTCCTGTGAGTCTAGATATTCGAATCCGACGCGAAATTGATAGTTAATTGTAACGTTAAGGGTTCTAATGACGATGGAGCACTCAAATTGCGTCGAGATTCAATACATCGGCCTCCAGCCGACTTGTCTCAGAGGGTGTATTGCTGCTTCGGGCACCTTATGGTCGTTCTCCTGTGAGTCTAGATTTTCGAATCCGACCCAAAACTGATAGTCAATTCCAACGTTCAGCACCTCCTAATGACGATGGAACACTGAGATTGCGTCGAGATTCAATACATTGTCCTCCAGCCGACTTGTCTCCAAGGGTCTATTGCTGCCTCGGGCACCATATGATCCGTCTCCTGTGAGTCTAGATTTTCGAATCCGACGCGAAACTGACAGTTAATTGTAACGTTCAGGGCCTCCTAATGACGATGGAACACTCATATTGCGTCGAGATTCAATACAGCGTCCTTCAGCCGACTTGCCTCCAAGAGTCTATTGCTGCCTCGGACACCTTATGGTCGTTCTCCTGTGAGTCTAGATTTTCCATCCGACGCAAAACTGATAGTTAATTGTAACGCTCAGGGCCTCCTAATGACGATGGAACACTCAAATTGCGTCGAGATTCAATACATCGTCCTTCGGACGACTTGACTCCAAGGGTCTATTGGTGCCGCGGACGCATTATGGTCGTTCTCCGGTTATTCTACAATTTCTAATCCGACGCAAAACTGATAGTTAATAGTAACGTTCAGGGCGTCGTAATGACGATGGGGCACTCCAATTGCGTCGCGAATCATTACATCGTCCTCCAGCGGACTGGTCTCCAAGGGGATATTGCTGCCTCGTACACCTTATGAACCGCCTCCAGTGAGTCTAGATTTTGGAATCCGACGAATAAGTGTTAGTTAATTGCAACGTTCAGCGCCTCCTTATGACGATGGAACACTCAAATTGCGTCGAGATTCAATACTACGGCCTCCAGCCGACTTGTCTTCAAATGTCTATTGTTGCCTAGGGCACCTTGTGGTCGTTCTCCTGTGAGTCTAGATTTTCGAATCCGACGCATAACTGATAGTTAATTGCAAAGTTCAGGGCCTCCGAATGACGATGGGGCACTCAAATTGCGTCGAGGTTCAATACATCTTCCTCCAGCCGACTTGTCTCCAAGGGGTATTGCTGCCTCGGGCACCATATGGTCCATCTCCTGTGAGTCTAGATTTTTGAATCCGACGCAAAAATTATAGTTAATTGTAACGTTCAGGGCCTCCTAATGACGATGGAACACTCAAATTGCGTCGAGATTCAATACATCGACCTCCAGCGGACTGGTCTCCAAGGGGATATTGCTGCCCCGTACACCTCATGGACCGTCTCCAGTGAGTCTAGATTTTCGAATCCGACGCATAACTGATAGTTAATTGCAACGTTCAGCGCCTCCTAATGACGATGGAACACTCAAATTGCGTCGAGATTCAATACATCGGCCTCCAGCCGACTTGTCTTCAAATGTCTATTGCTGCCTAGGGCACCTTGTGGTCGTTCTCCTGTGAGTCTAGATTTTCGAATCCAACTCATAACTGATAGTTAATTGTAAAGTTCAGGACCTCCTAATGACGATGGAATACTCAAATTGCGTCGAGATTATATACATCGGCCTCGAGCCGACTTGTCTCCAAGGGGACATTGCTGCCTCGGGCACCATACGGCCCTTCTCCTGTGAGTCTAGATTTTCAATTCCGATGCGAAACTGATAGTTAATAGTAACGTTCAGGGACTCCTAAAGACGATGGAACACTCAAATTGCGTCGAGGTTCAATACATCGTCCTCCAGCCGACTTGTCTCCAAGGGGTATTGCTGCCTCGGGCACCATATTGTCCATCTCCTGTGAGTCTAGATTTTCGAATCCGACGCAAAAATGATATTTATTTGTAACGTTCAGGGCCTCCTAATGATGATGGAACACTCAAATTGCGTCGAGAGTCAATAATACATCGTCCTCCAGCCGACTTTCTACAAGGGGATATTGCTGCCTCGGGCTCCGTGTGGTCCGTTTCCTGTGAGTCTAGATATTCGAATCCGACGCAAAACTGATAGTTAATTGTAACGTTCAGGGTTCTAATGACGATGGAACACTCAAATTGCGTCGAGATTCAATACATCGGCCTCCAGCCGACTTCTCTCAGAGGGTGTATTGCTGCCTCGGGCACCTTATGGTCGTTCTCCTGTGAGTCTAGATTTTCGAATCCGACCCATAACTGATAGTTAATTCCAACGTTCAGCGCCTCCTAATGACGATGGAACACTCAGATTGCGTCGAGATTCAATACATTGTCCTCCAGACGACTTGTCTCCAAGGGTCTATTGCTACCTCGGGCACCTAATGGACGTTCTCCTGTGAGACTAGATTTTCGAATCCGACGCATAACTGATAGTTAATTGTAATGCTCAGCGCCTCCTAATGACGATGGAACACTCAAATTGCGTCGAGATTCAATACATCGTCCACCAGCCGACTTATCTCCAAGGGGATATTGCTGCCTCGGGCTCCATGTGGTCCGTTTCCTGTGAGTCTAGATATTCGAATCCGACGCGAAACTGATAGTTAATTGTAACGTTCAGGGTTCTATCGACGATGCAACACTCAAATTGCGACGAGATTCAATACATCGTCCTCCAGCCGACTTGTCTCCAAGGGTCTATTGCTACCTCGGGCACCTTATGGTTGTTCTCCTGTGAGTCTAGATTTTCGAATCCGACGCGTTACTGATAGTTAATTGTAACGCTCAGCGCCTCCTAATGACTATGGAACACTCAAATTGCGTCGAGATTCAATTCATCGACCTCCAGCCGACTTCTCTCCATGGGGATATTGCTGCCTCAGGCACCTTATGGTCGTTCTCTTGTGAGCCTAGATTTTCGAATCCGACCCATAACTGATAGTTAATTCCAACGTTCAGCGCCTCCTAATGACGATGGAACACTCAGATTGCGTCGAGATTCAATACATTGTCCTCCAGCCGACTTGTCTCCAAGGGTCTATTGCTACCTCGGGCACCTAATGGACGTTCTCCTGTGAGACTAGATTTTCGAATCCGACGCATAACTGATAGTTAATTGTAATGCTCAGCGCCTCCTAATGACGATGGAACACTCAAATTGCGTCGAGATTCAATACATCGTCCACCAGCCGACTTATCTCCAAGGGGATATTGCTGCCTCGGGCTCCATGTGGTCCGTTTCCTGCGAGTCTAGATATTCGAATCCGACGCGAAACTGATAGTTAATTGTAACGTTCAGGGTTCTAATGACGATGGAACACTCAAATTGGGTCGAGATTCAATATATCGTCCTCCAGCCGACTTGTCTCCAAGGGTCTATTGCTACCTCGGGCACCTTATGGTTGTTCTCCTGTGAGTCTAGATTTTCGAATCCGACGCATAACTGATAGTTAATTGTAATGCTCAGCGCCTCCTAATGACGATGGAACACTCAAATTGCGTCGAGATTCAATACATCGTCCACCAGCCGACTTATCTCCAAGGGGATATTGCTGCCTCGGGCTCCATGTGGTCCGTTTCCTGTGAGTCTAGATATTCGAATCCGACGCGAAACTGATTGCTAATTGTATCGTTCAGGGCTTCCTAATGACGATGGAACACACAAATTGCGTCGAGATTCAATACCTCGTTATTCAGCCGATTTGTCTCCAAGGGTCTATTGCTGCCTCGGGCACCTTATGGTCGTTCCCCTGTTAGAATTTAGAATTCGACGCAAATCTGATAGTTAATTGTAATGTTCAGGGCCTCCTAATGACGATGCAACACTCAAATTGCCTCGAGATTCAGTACATCGGCCTCCAGCAGACTTGTCTCCAAGGGGACATTGCTGCCTCGGGCACCATATTCCCCGTCTCCTGTGATTCTAGATTTTCGATTCCGACGCGAAACTGATAGTTAATTGTAACGTTCTGGGCCTCCTAATGACGATGGAACACTAAAATTGCGTCGAGATTGAATACATCGTCCTTCAGCCGACTTGTCTCCCAGGTTCTATTGCTGCCTCGGGTACTTTATGGTCGTTGTCCTGTGAGTCTCGATTTTCGAATCCGACGCATAACTGATAGTTAATTCCAACGTTCAGCGCCTCCTAATGACGTTGGAACACTCAGATTGCGTCGAGATTCAATACATTGTCCTCCAGCCGACTTGTCTCCAAGGGACTATTGCAACCTCGGGCACCTTATGCTCGTTCTCCTGTGAGACTAGATTTTCGAATCCGACGCATAACTGATAGTTAATTGTAATGCTCAGCCCCTCCTAATGACGATGGAACACTCATATTGCGTCGAGATGCATTACATCGTCCACCAGCCGACTTGTCTCCAAGGGGAAATTGCTGCCTCGGACACCATATGTTCCGTCTCCGGTGATTCAACATTTTCTAAACCGACGCAAAACTGATAGTTAATTGAAACGTTCAGGGCCTCGTAATGACGATGGTTCACTCAAATTGCGTCGCGATTCAATACATCGTCCTCCAGCGGACTGGTCTCCAAGGGGTAATTGCTGCCTCGTACACCTTATGAACCGTCCCCAGTGAGTCTAGATTTTCGAATCCGACGCATAACTGATAGTTAATTGCAACGTTCAGCGCCTCCTAATGACGATGGAACACTCAAATTGCGTCGATATTCAATACATCGGCCTCCAGCCGACTTGTCTTCAAATGTCTATTGCTGCCTAGGGCACCATGCGGTCGTTCTCCTGTGAGTCTAGATTTTCTCTTCCGTCGCAAAAATGATAGTTAATTGTAACGTTCAGCGCCTCCTAATGACGATGGAACTCTCAAACTGCGTCGAGATTCAATACATCGTCCTCCAGCCGACTTGTCTCCAAGGGTCTATTGCTACCTCGGGCACCTTATGGTCGTTCTCCTGTGAGTCTAGATTTTCGAATCCGACGCATAACTGATAGTTAATTGTAACGCTCAGCGCCTCCTAATGACGATGGAACACTCAAATTGCGTCGAGATTCATTTCATCGACCTCCAGCCGACTTCTCTCAATGGGGATATTGCTGCCTCGAGCACCTTATGGTCGTTCTCTTCTGAGTCTAGATTTTCGAATCCGACGCGAAACTGATTGTTAATTGTAACGTCCCGGGCTTCCTAATGACGATGGAGCACACAAATTGCGTCGACATTCAATAACTCGTCATTCAGCCGATTTGTCTCCAAGGGTCTGTTGCTGCCTCGGGCACCTTATGGTCGTTCCCCTGTGAGTCTACATTTTAGAATTCGACGCAAATCTGATAGTTAATTATAATGTTCAGGGCCTCCTAATGACGATGGAACACTCAAATTGCGTCGAGATTCAATACATCGGCCTCCAGCCGACTTGTCTCCAAGGGGACATTGCTGCCTCGTGCACCATATGGTCCGTCTCCTGTGATTCTAGATTTTCGATTCCGACGCGAAACTGATAGTTAATTGTAACTCTCAGGGCCTCCTAATGATGATGGAACACTCAATTTGCGTCGAGATTCAATACATCGTCCTCCAGCTGGAATGTCTCCAAGGGGATATCGCTGTCTCGTTCACCACATGGTCCGTCTCCGGTGATTCTACATTTTCGTATCCGACGCAAAACTGATAGTTAATTATAAAGTTCAGGGCCTCCTAATGACGATGGGGCACTCAAATTGCGTTGCGATTTAATACATCGTCCTCCAGCGGACAGGTCTCCAAGGGGATATTGCTGCCTCGGGCACCTTATGGTCGTTCTCCTGTGAGTCTCGATTTTCGTATCCGACGCAAAACTGATAGTTAATTGCAACGTTCAGGGCCTCTTAATGACGATGGAACACTCAAATTCCGTCGAGGTTGAATACATCGTCCTCCAGCCGAATTGTCTCCGAGGGGTATTGCTGCCTCGGGCACCATATGGTCGGCCTCCTGTGAGTCTAGATTTTCGAATCCGACGCAAAAACGATAGTTAATTGTAACGTTCAGCGCCTCCTAATGACGATGGAACACTCAAATTGCGTCGAGAGTCAATACAGCGTCCTCCAGACGACTTGTCTACAAGGCTTTATTGCTGCCTCGGGCTCCATGTGGTCCTTCTCCTGTGAGTCTAGATTTGCGAATCCAGCGCGAAACTGATTGTTAATTGCAACGTTCAAGGCCTTCTAATGACGACGGAACACTCAAATTGCGTCGAGATTCAATACATCGGCCTCCAGCCGACTTGTCTCCAAATGTCTATTGCTGCCTCGGGCACCATGTGGTCGTTCTCCTGTGAGTCTAGATTTTCCAGTCCGACGCATAACTGATAGTTAATTGCAACGTTCAGGGCCTCCTAATGACGTTGGAACACTCAGATTGCGTCGAGATTCAATACATTGTCCTCCAGCCGACTTGTCTCCAAGGGTCTATTGCTACCTCGGGCACCTAATGGACGTTCTCCTGTGAGACTAGATTTTCGAATCCGACGCATAACTGATAGTTAATTGTAATGCTCAGCGCCTCCTAATGACGATGGAACACTCAAATTGCGTCGAGATTCAATACATCGTCCACCAGCCGACTTATCTCCAAGGGGATATTGCTGCCTCGGGCTCCATGTGGTCCGTTTCCTGCGAGTCTAGATATTCGAATCCGACGCGAAACTGATAGTTAATTGTAACGTTCAGGGTTCTAATGACGATGGAACACTCAAATTGGGTCGAGATTCAATATATCGTCCTCCAGCCGACTTGTCTCCAAGGGTCTATTGCTACCTCGGGCACCTTATGGTTGTTCTCCTGTGAGTCTAGATTTTCGAATCCGACGCATAACTGATAGTTAATTGTAATGCTCAGCGCCTCCTAATGACGATGGAACACTCAAATTGCGTCGAGATTCAATACATCGTCCACCAGCCGACTTATCTCCAAGGGGATATTGCTGCCTCGGGCTCCATGTGGTCCGTTTCCTGTGAGTCTAGATATTCGAATCCGACGCGAAACTGATTGCTAATTGTATCGTTCAGGGCTTCCTAATGACGATGGAACACACAAATTGCGTCGAGATTCAATACCTCGTTATTCAGCCGATTTGTCTCCAAGGGTCTATTGCTGCCTCGGGCACCTTATGGTCGTTCCCCTGTTAGAATTTAGAATTCGACGCAAATCTGATAGTTAATTGTAATGTTCAGGGCCTCCTAATGACGATGCAACACTCAAATTGCCTCGAGATTCAGTACATCGGCCTCCAGCAGACTTGTCTCCAAGGGGACATTGCTGCCTCGGGCACCATATTCCCCGTCTCCTGTGATTCTAGATTTTCGATTCCGACGCGAAACTGATAGTTAATTGTAACGTTCTGGGCCTCCTAATGACGATGGAACACTAAAATTGCGTCGAGATTGAATACATCGTCCTTCAGCCGACTTGTCTCCCAGGTTCTATTGCTGCCTCGGGTACTTTATGGTCGTTGTCCTGTGAGTCTCGATTTTCGAATCCGACGCATAACTGATAGTTAATTCCAACGTTCAGCGCCTCCTAATGACGTTGGAACACTCAGATTGCGTCGAGATTCAATACATTGTCCTCCAGCCGACTTGTCTCCAAGGGACTATTGCAACCTCGGGCACCTTATGCTCGTTCTCCTGTGAGACTAGATTTTCGAATCCGACGCATAACTGATAGTTAATTGTAATGCTCAGCCCCTCCTAATGACGATGGAACACTCATATTGCGTCGAGATGCATTACATCGTCCACCAGCCGACTTGTCTCCAAGGGGAAATTGCTGCCTCGGACACCATATGTTCCGTCTCCGGTGATTCAACATTTTCTAAACCGACGCAAAACTGATAGTTAATTGAAACGTTCAGGGCCTCGTAATGGCGATGGTTCACTCAAATTGCGTCGCGATTCAATACATCGTCCTCCAGCGGACTGGTCTCCAAGGGGTAATTGCTGCCTCGTACACCTTATGAACCGTCCCCAGTGAGTCTAGATTTTCGAATCCGACGCATAACTGATAGTTAATTGCAACGTTCAGCGCCTCCTAATGACGATGGAACACTCAAATTGCGTCGATATTCAATACATCGGCCTCCAGCCGACTTGTCTTCAAATGTCTATTGCTGCCTAGGGCACCATGCGGTCGTTCTCCTGTGAGTCTAGATTTTCTCTTCCGTCGCAAAAATGATAGTTAATTGTAACGTTCAGCGCCTCCTAATGACGATGGAACTCTCAAACTGCGTCGAGATTCAATACATCGTCCTCCAGCCGACTTGTCTCCAAGGGTCTATTGCTACCTCGGGCACCTTATGGTCGTTCTCCTGTGAGTCTAGATTTTCGAATCCGACGCATAACTGATAGTTAATTGTAACGCTCAGCGCCTCCTAATGACGATGGAACACTCAAATTGCGTCGAGATTCATTTCATCGACCTCCAGCCGACTTCTCTCAATGGGGATATTGCTGCCTCGAGCACCTTATGGTCGTTCTCTTCTGAGTCTAGATTTTCGAATCCGACGCGAAACTGATTGTTAATTGTAACGTCCCGGGCTTCCTAATGACGATGGAGCACACAAATTGCGTCGACATTCAATAACTCGTCATTCAGCCGATTTGTCTCCAAGGGTCTGTTGCTGCCTCGGGCACCTTATGGTCGTTCCCCTGTGAGTCTACATTTTAGAATTCGACGCAAATCTGATAGTTAATTATAATGTTCAGGGCCTCCTAATGACGATGGAACACTCAAATTGCGTCGAGATTCAATACATCGGCCTCCAGCCGACTTGTCTCCAAGGGGACATTGCTGCCTCGTGCACCATATGGTCCGTCTCCTGTGATTCTAGATTTTCGATTCCGACGCGAAACTGATAGTTAATTGTAACTCTCAGGGCCTCCTAATGATGATGGAACACTCAATTTGCGTCGAGATTCAATACATCGTCCTCCAGCTGGAATGTCTCCAAGGGGATATCGCTGTCTCGTTCACCACATGGTCCGTCTCCGGTGATTCTACATTTTCGTATCCGACGCAAAACTGATAGTTAATTATAAAGTTCAGGGCCTCCTAATGACGATGGGGCACTCAAATTGCGTTGCGATTTAATACATCGTCCTCCAGCGGACAGGTCTCCAAGGGGATATTGCTGCCTCGGGCACCTTATGGTCGTTCTCCTGTGAGTCTCGATTTTCGTATCCGACGCAAAACTGATAGTTAATTGCAACGTTCAGGGCCTCTTAATGACGATGGAACACTCAAATTCCGTCGAGGTTGAATACATCGTCCTCCAGCCGAATTGTCTCCGAGGGGTATTGCTGCCTCGGGCACCATATGGTCGGCCTCCTGTGAGTCTAGATTTTCGAATCCGACGCAAAAACGATAGTTAATTGTAACGTTCAGCGCCTCCTAATGACGATGGAACACTCAAATTGCGTCGAGAGTCAATACAGCGTCCTCCAGACGACTTGTCTACAAGGCTTTATTGCTGCCTCGGGCTCCATGTGGTCCTTCTCCTGTGAGTCTAGATTTGCGAATCCAGCGCGAAACTGATTGTTAATTGCAACGTTCAAGGCCTTCTAATGACGACGGAACACTCAAATTGCGTCGAGATTCAATACATCGGCCTCCAGCCGACTTGTCTCCAAATGTCTATTGCTGCCTCTTGCACCATGTGGTCGTTCTCCTGTGAGTCTAGATTTTCCAGTCCGACGCATAACTGATAGTTAATTGCAACGTTCAGGGCCTCCTAATGACGTTGGAACACTCAAATTGCGTCGAGGTTGAATACATCGTCCTCCAGCCGAATTGTGTCAAAGGAGTATTGCTGCCTCGGGCACCATATGGTCCGTCTCCTGTGATTCTAGATTTTCGAATCCGACGCAAATATGATAGTTAAATGTAACGTTCAGCGCCTCCTAATGTCGATGGAACACTCAAATTGCGTCGAGGGTCAATACATCGTCCTTCAGACGACATGTCTACAAGGGGGTATTGCTGCCTCGGCTCCATGTGGTCCTTCTCCTGTGAGACTAGATTTTCGAATCCGACGAGAAACTGATAGTTAATTGTAACGTTCAGCGCCTCCTAATGACGATGGAACACTCAAATTGCGTCGAGATTCAATACATCGTCCTCCAGCCGACTTGTCTCCAAGGGGACATTGCTGCCTCGGGCACAATATGGTCCGTCTCCTGTGATTGTAGATATTAGATTCCGACGCGAAACTGATAGTTAATTGTAACTTTCAGGGACTCCTAATGATGATGGAACACTCAAATTGAGTCGAGAGTCCTCCAGCCGACTTGTCTACAAGGGGATACTGCTGCCTCGGGCTCATGTGGTCCGTTTCCTGTGAGTCTAGATTTTCGAATCCGACGCGAAACTGATAGTTAATTGTAACGTTCCGGGCCTCCTATTGACGATGGAACACTCAAATTGCGTCGAGATTATATGCATCGTCCTCCAGCCGACTTGTCTCCAAGGATACATTGCTGCGTCGGGCACCATATGGTCCGTCTCCTGTGATTGTAGATTTTCGATTCCGACGCGAAACTGATAGTTAATTGTAACTTTCAGGGCCTCCTAATGATGATGGAACACTCAAATTGAGTCGAGAGTCCTCCAGCCGACTTGTCTACAAGGGGATACTGCTGCCTCGGGCTCATGTGGTCCGTTTCCTGTGAGTCTAGATTTTCGAATCCGACGCGAAACTGATAGTTAATTGTAACGTTCCGGGCCTCCTATTGACGATGGAACACTCAAATTGCGTCGAGATTCAATACATCGGCCTCCAGCCGACTTGTCTCCAATTGTCTATTGCTGCCTCGGCACCTTGTGGTCGTTCTCCTGTGAGTCCACATTTTCGAATCCGACGCATAACTGATAGATAATTGTAAAGTTCAGGGCTTCCTAATGACGATGGAACACTCAAATTGCGTCGAGATTCAATACATCGTCCTCCAGCCGGCTTGTCTCCAAGGGTCTATTGCTGCCTCGGGCACCTTATGGTCGTTCTCCTGTGAGTCTAGATTTTCGAATCCGACGCATAACTGATAGTTAATTGTAAAGCTCAGGGCTTCCTAATGACGATGGAACACTCAAAGTGCGTCGAGATTCAGTACATCGTCATCCAGCCGACTTCTCTCCATGGGGATAATGCTGCCTCGGGCACTTTATGGTCGTTCTCCTGTGAGTCTAGATATTCGAATCCGACGCGAAACTGATTGTTAATTGTAATGTTCAGGGCTTCCTAATGACGACGGAACACTCAAATTGCGTCGAGATTCAATACATCGGCCTCCAGCAGACTTGTCTCCAAGGGTATATTGCTGCCTCGGGCACTTTATGGTCGTTCTCCTGTGAGTCTAGATTTTCGAATCTGACGCATAACTGATAGTTAATTGTAACGTTCAGCGCCTCGTAATGACGATGGATCACTCAAATTGCGTCGAGAGTCAATACATCGTCCTCCAGACGACTTGTCTACAAGGGGATATTGCTGCCTCGGGCTCCATGTGGTCCTTCTCCTGTGAGTCTAGATTTGCGAATCCGGCGCGAAACTGATTGTTAATTGCAAAGTTCAGGGCCTTCTAATGACGATGGAACACACAAATTGCGTCGAGATTCAATACATCGGCCTCCAGCCGACTTGCCTCCAACGGATATTGCTGCCCCGGTCACCATATGGTCCGTCTGAAAAATGATAGTTATTTGCAACGTTCAGCGTCTCCTAATGAGGATGGAACACTCAAATTGCGTTGAGATTCAATACATCGGCCTCCAGCCGACTTGTCTCCAAGGGTATATTGCTGCCTCGTTCACTTTATGGTCGTTCTCCTGTGAGTGTAGATTTTCGAATCCGACGCATAACTGATAGTTAATTGCAACGTTCAGCGCCCCCTAATGACGATGGAACAATCAAATTGGGTCGAGATTCAATACATCGTCCTTCAGCCGACTTGTCTCCAAGGTTCTATTGCTGCCTCGGGCACCTTATGGTCGTTCTCCTGTGAGTCTCGATTTTCGAATCCGACGCAAAACTGATAGTTAATTGCGACGTTCAGGTCCTCTTAATGACGATGGAACACTCAAATTGCATCGAGGTTGAATACATCCTTCTCCAGCCGAATTGTCTCCGAGGGGTATTGCTGCCTCGGGCACCATATGGTCAACCTCCTGTGAGTCTAGATTTTTGAATCCGACGCAAAAATGACAGTTAATTGTAAATTTCAGCGCCTCCTAACGACGACGGAACACTCAAATTGCGTCGAGATTCAATACATCGGCCTCGAGCCGATTTGTCTCCAAGGTTCTTTTGCTGCCTCGGGCACCTTATGGTCGTTCTCCTGTGAGTCTAGATTTTCAAATCCGACGCTTAACTGATAGTTAATTGTAACGTTCAGGGCCTCCTAATGACGATGGGGCACTCAAATTGCGTCGCGATTCAATACACCATCCTCCAGCGGACTGGTCTCCAAGGGGATACTGTTGCCTCGGACACTTTATGGGCAGTCTCCAGTGAGTCTAGATTTTCGAATCCGACGAAAAACTGATAGTTAATTGTAACATTCAGGGTCTCGTAATGACGATGGAACAAACAAATTGCGTCACGATCCAATACATCGTCCTCCAGCCCACTTGTCTCCAAGGCTCTATTGCTGCATCGGGCACCTTATGATCGATCTCCAGCGAGTCTAGATTTTCGACCCGACGCAAAACTGATAGTTAATTGTACCGTTCAGGGCCTCCTAATGACGATGGAATACTGAAATTGCGTCGAGATTCAATACATCGTCATCCAGCCGACTTCTCTCCATGGGGATAATGCTGCCTCGGACACTTTATGGTCGTTCTTCTGTGAGTCTAGATATTCGAATCCGACGCGAAACTGATTGTTAATTGTAAAGTTGAGGGCTTCCTAATGACGATGGAACACTCAAATTGCGTCGAGATTCAATACATCGGCCTCCAGCCGACTTGTCTCCAAGGGTATATTGCTGCCTCGGGCACTTTATGGTCGTTCTCCTGTGAGTCTAGATTTTCGAATCTGACGCATAACTGATAGTTAATTGCAACGTTCAGCGCCCCCTAATGACGATGGAACAATCAAATTGGGTCGAGATTTAAAACATCGTCCTTCAGCCGACTTGTCCCCAAGAGTCTATTGCTGCCTCGGACAACTTATGGTTCATCTCCTGTGAGTCTAGATTTTCGAATCCGAAGCAAACCTGATAGTTAATTGTAACGTTTAGCCCCTCCTAATGACGATGGAACACTAAAATTGCGTCGAGAGTCAACACATCGTCCTCCAGGGGACTTGTCTCCAAGGGTCTATTGCTGCCTCGGGCACCTTATGGTCGTTCTCCTGTGAGTCTAGATTTTCGAATCCGACGCATAACTGATAGTTAATTGTAAAGTTCAAGGCTTCGTAATGACGATGGAACACTCAAATTGCGTCGAGATTCTATACATCGTCCTCCAGCCGGCTTGTCTCCAAGGGGATATCGCTGCCTCGTTCACCACATGGTCCGTCTCCGGTGATTCTACATTTTCGTATCCGACGCAAAACTAATAGTTAATTGTAACGTTCAGGGCTTCCTAATGACGATGGGGCACTCAAATTGCTTCGCGATTCAATACATCGTCCTATAGCGGACTGGTCTCCAAGGGGATATTGTTGCTTCGGACACCTTATGGTCAGTCTCCAGTGAATCTAGATATTCGAATCCGACGGAAAACTGATAGTTAATTGTAACATTCAGGGCCTCCTAATGACGATGGAACACTAAAATTGCGTCGCGATCCAATACATCGTCCTTCAGCCGACTTGTCTCCAAGAGTCTATTGCTGCCTCGGACACCTTATGGTCGTGCTCCTGTGAGGCTAGATTTTCGAATTCGAAGCAAAACTGATTGTTAATTGTAACGTTCGGGCCTCCTAATGACGATGGAACACTGAAATTGCATCGAGATTCAATTCATCGTAATTCAGCCGACTTGTCTCCAACGCTCTATTGCTGCCTCGGGCACCTTATGGTCGGTGTCCTGTGAGTCTCGATTTTCGAATCCTACGCATAACTGATAGTTAATTGCAATGTTCAGGGCCTCTTAATGAAGATGGAACACTCAAATTGCGTCGAGGTTGAATACATCGTTCTCCAGCCGAATTGTCTCCGAGGGGTATTGCTGCCTCGGGCACCATATGGTCCACCTCCTGTGAGTCTAGATTTTCGAATCCGACGCAAATATGATAGTTAATTGTAAATTTCAGCGCCTCCTAAGGACGATGGAACACTCAAATTGAGTCGAGATTCAATACATCGGCCTCGATCCGACTTGTCTCCAAGGTTCTATTGCGGCCTCGGGCACATTGTGGTCGTTCTCCTGTGAGTCTCGATTTTCGAATCCGACGCAAAACTGATAGTTAATTGCAACGTTCAGGGCCTCCTAATGACGATGGAACACTCAAATTGCGTCGAGATTCAATACATCGTACTCCAACCGAATTGCCTACAAGGGATATTGCAGCCTCGGGCTCCATGTGGTCCGTCTCCTGTGAGTCTAGATTTTCGAATCCGACGCGAAACTGATAGTTAAATGTAACTTTCAGGGCCTCCTAATGACGATGGAACACTCAAATTGGGTCGAGATTCAATACATCGTCCTTCAGCCGACTTGCCTCCAACGTTCTATTGCTGTCTCGGGCACTTTATGGTCGTTCTCCTGTGAGTCTAGATTTTCGAATCCGACGTATAACTGACAGTTAATTGCAACGTTCAGCGCCCCCTAATGACGATGGAACAATCAAATTGGGTCGAGATTCAATACATCGTCCTTCAGCCGACTTGTCTCCAAGAGTCTGTTGCTGCCTCGGACACCTTATGGTCGTTCTCCTGTGAGTCTCGATTTTCGAATCCGACGCAAAACTGATAGTTAATTGCAACGTTCAGGGCCTCCTAATGACGATGGAACACTCAAATTGCGTCGAGATTCAATACATCGTACTCCAACCGAATTGCCTACAAGGGATATTGCAGCCTCGGGCTCCATGTGGTCCGTCTCCTGTGAGTCTAGATTTTCGAATCCGACGCGAAACTGATAGTTAAATGTAACTTTCAGGGCCTCCTAATGACGATGGAACACTCAAATTGGGTCGAGATTCAATACATCGTCCTTCAGCCGACTTGCCTCCAACGTTCTATTGCTGTCTCGGGCACTTTATGGTCGTTCTCCTGTGAGTCTAGATTTTCGAATCCGACGTATAACTGACAGTTAATTGCAACGTTCAGCGCCCCCTAATGACGATGGAACAATCAAATTGGGTCGAGATTCAATACATCGTCCTTCAGCCGACTTGTCTCCAAGAGTCTATTGCTGCCTCGGACACCTTATGGTCGTTCTCCTGTGAGTCTAGATTTTCGAATCCGAAGCAAAACTGATAGTTAATTGTAACGTTCGGGGCCTCTTAATGACGATGAAACACTCAAATTGCGTCGAGAATCAATTCATCTTCCTTCAGCGGACTAGTCTCCAACGTTCTATTGCTGCCTCGGGCACCGTATGGTCGTTCTCCTGTGAGTCTCGATTTTCGAATCCGACGCATAACTGATAGTTAATTGCAACGTTCAGAGCCTCTTAATGAAGATGGAACACTGAAATTGCGTCGAGGTTGAATACATCGTTCTCCAGCCGAATTGTCTACAAGGCATATTGCATCCTCGGGCTCCATGTGGTCCGTCTCCTGTGAGTCTAGACTTTCGAATCCGACGCGAAACTGATAGTTAATTGTAACTTTCAGGGCCTCCTAATGACGTTGGAACACTCAAATTGGGTCGAGATTCAATACATCGTCCTTCAGCCGACTTGTCTCCAAGGTTCTATTGCCGCCTCGGGCACCTTATGGTCGTTCTCTTGTGAGTTTCGATTTTCGAATCCGACGCAAAACTGATAGTTAATTGTAACGTTCAGGGCCTCCTAATGGCGATGGCGCACTCAAATTGCGTCGCGATTCAATACATCGTCCTCCAGCGGACTGGTCTCAAAGGGGATATTGCTGACTCGGACACTTTGTGTTCAGTCTCCAGTGAGTCTAGATTTTCGAATCCGACGAAAAACTGATAGTTCATTGTAACATTCAAGGCCTCCTAATGACGATGGAACACTCAAATTGCGTCGCGATCCAATACATCGTCCTCCAGCCGACTTGTCTCCAAGGGTCTATTGCTGCCTCGGGCACCTTATGATCGATCTCCAGGGAGTCTAGATTTTCGAACCCGCCGCAAAACTGATAGTTAATTGTAAAGTTCAGGGCCTCCTAATGACGATGGAGTACTCAAATTGCATCGAGATTCAATACATCGTCATCCAGCCGATTTCTCTCCATGGGGATAATCTAACTCGGGCATTTTATGGTCGTTGTCCTGTGAGTCTAGATATTCGAATCCGACGCGAAACTGAATGTTAATTGTAAAGTTCAGGGCTTCGTAATGACGATGGAACACTCAAATTGCGTCTAGATTCAATACATCGTCATTCAGCCGATATGTCTCCAAGGGTCTAATGCTGCCTCGGGCACCTTATGGTCGTTCCACTGTGAGTCTAGATTTTAAAATCCGACGCAAAACTGATACTTAATTGTACTGTTCAGGGCCTCCTAATGACGATGGAACACTCAATTTGCGTCGAGATTCAATACATCGGCCTCCAGCCGACTTGTCTCCTAGGGGTATTGCTGCCTCGGGCACCATATGGTCCGTCTCAAAAATGATAGTTAATTGCAACGTTCAGCGTCTCCTAATGACGATGGAACACTCAAATTTCGCTGAGATTCAATACATCGGCCTCCAGCCGACTTGTCTCCAAGGGTATGTTGCTGCCTCGTTCACTTTATGGTCGTTCTCCTGTGAGTCTTGATTTTCGAATCCGAAGCTAAACTGACAGTTAATTGTAACGTTCGGGGCCTCCTAATGACGATGGAGCATTCAAATTGCGTCCAGATTCAATACATCGTCCTCCAGCCGACTTGTCTCCAAGGGGTATTGCTGCCTCGGGCACCATATTATCCCCATTCTGTGAGTCTAGATTTTCGAATGCGACGCAAAAATGATAGTTAATTGCAACGTTCAGGGCCTCCTAATGACTATGTAACACTCAAACTAGCGTCGAGGTTAAATACATCGTCCTCCAACTGACTTGCCTCCAAGGGTCTATTGCTGCCTTGAGCACTTTATGATCGATCCCCAGTGAGTCTAGATTTTAAAACCCGACGCAAAACTGATAATTAATTGTAACGTTCAGGGCCTCCTAATGACGATGGAATACTCAAATTGGGTCGAGATTCAATATATCGTCCTCCAGCCGACTTCTCTCCATGGGGATAGTGCTGCCTCGGGTACCTTATGGTCGTTCACCTGTGAGTGTAGATTTTCGGATCCGACGCGAAAATGATAGTTAATTGCAACGTTCAGGGCTTCCTAATGACGATGGAACACTCAAATTGCGTCGAGATTCAATACGTCGGCCTCGAGCCGACTTGTCTCCATGGTTCTATTGCGGCCTCGGGCACATTATGGTCGTTCCCCTGTGAGTCTCGATTTTCGAATCCGACGCAAAACTGATAATTGCAACGTTCAGGGCCTCCTAATGACGATGGAACACTCAAATTGCGTCGAGAATCAATACATCGTACTCCAGCCGAATTGTCTACAAGGGTATATTGCTGCCTCGGGCTCCATGTGGTCCGTCTCCTGTGAGTCTAGATTTACGAATCCGCCGCGAAAGTGATAGTTAATTGTAACTTTCAGGGCCTCCTAATGACGATGGAGCACTCAAATTGCGTCGCGATTCAATACGTAGTACTCCAGCGGACTGGTCTCCAAGGTTCTCTTGCCGCCTCGGGCACCTTATGGTCGTTCTCTTGTGAGTCTCGATTTTCGAATCCGCCGCAAAGCTGATAGTTAATTGCAACGTTCAGGGCCTCCTAATGACGATGGAACACTCAAATTGCGTCGAGAGTCAATGCATCGTCCTCCAGCCGACTTGTCTCCAAGGGGTATTGCTGCCTCGGGCACCATATTATCCCCATTCTGTGAGTCTAGATTTTCGAATGCGACGCAAAAATGATAGTTAATTGTAACGTTCAGCGCCTCCTAATGACGATGGAACACTCAAATTGCGTCGAGAGTCAATACATCATTCTCCAGCCGAATTGTCTACAAGGGATATTGCTGCCTCAGGCTCCATGTGGTCCGTCTCCTGTGCGTCTAGATTCTCGAATCCGACGCGAAACTGATAGTTAATTGTAACGTTCAGGGCCTCCTAATGACGATGGAACACTCATATTGCGCCGCGATCCAATAAACCGTCCTCCAGGAGACTTCTCTCCATGGGGATATTGCTGCCTCGGGCACCGTATGGTCGTTCTCCGATGAGTCTAGGTTTTCGAATCCGACACGAAACTGATTGTTAATTGTAACGTTCAGGGCTTCCTAATGACGATGGAACACTCAAATTGCGTCGAGAGTCAATACATCGTCCTCCAGCCGACTTCTCTCCATGGGGATAGTGCTGCCTCGGGTACCTTATGGTCGTTCACTTCTGAGTCTCGATTTTCGAATCAGACGCAAAACTGATAGTTAATTGCATCGTTCAGGGCCTCCTAATGACGATGTAACACTCAAACTAGCGTCGAGGTTAAATACATCGTCCTCCAACTGACTTGCCTCCAAGGGTCTATTGCTGCCTTGAGCACCTTATGATCGTTCTCCAGTGAGTCTAGATTTTAAAACCCGACGCAAAACTGATAATTAATTGTAACGTTCAGGGCCTCCTAATGACGATGGAATACTCAAATTGGGACGAGATTCAATATATCGTCCTCCAGCCGACTTCTCTCCATGGGGATAGTGCTGCCTCGGGTACCTTATGGTCTTTCACCTGTGAGTCTAGATTTTCGAATCCGACGCGAAAATGATAGTTAATTGCAACTTTCAGGGCTTCCTAATGACGATGGAACACTCAAATTGCGTCGAGATTCAATTCATCGTCATTTAGCCGATTTGTCTCCAAGGGTCAATTGCTACCTCGGGCGCCTTTTGGTCGTTCCCCTGTGAGTCTAGATTTTAGAATCCGCCGCAAAACTGATAGTTAATTGTAATGTTCAGGGCCTCCTAAAGACGATGGAACATTCTAATTGCGTTGTGATTCAATACATTGGCCTCCAGCCGTCTTGTCTCCTAGGGGTATTGCTGCCTCGGGCACCATATGCTCCGTCTCCTGTGAGTCTAGATTTTCGAATCCGACGCAAAAATGATAGTTAATTGCAACGTTCAGCGCCTCCTAATGACGATGGAACACTCAAATTGCGTCGAGATTCAATTCATCGTCATTCAGCCGATTTGTCTCCAAGGGTCAATTGCTGCCTCGGGCGCCTTTTGGTTGTTCCCCTGTGAGTCTAGATTTTAGAATCCGCCGCAAAACTGATAGTTAATTGTAACGTTCAGGGCCTCCTAATGACGATGGAATACTCAAATTGGGTCGAGATTCAATATATCGTACTCCAGCCGACTTCTCTCCATGGGGATAATGCTGCCTCGGGCTTTTTATGGGCGTTCTCCTGTGAGTCTAGATATTCGCTCCGACGCGAAACTGATTGTTAATTGTAACGTTCAGGGCTTCCTAATGACGATGGAACACTCAAATTGCGTCGAGATTCAATACATCGTCATTCAGCCGATTTGTCTCCAAGGGTCTATTGCTGCCTCGGGAACCTTATGGTCGTTCCACTGTGAGTCTAGATTTTAGAATCCGACGCAAAGATGATAGTTAATTGTAATGTTCAGGGCCTCCTAATGACGATTGAACACTCAAATTGCGTCGAGATTCAATACATCGGCCTCCAGCCGACTTATCTCCAAGGGGTATTGCTGCCTCGGGTACCATATGGTCCGTCTCAAAAATGATAGTCAACTGCAACGTTCAGCGCCTCCTAATGACGATGGAACACTCAAATTGCGTGGAGATTCAATACATCGGCCTCCAGCCGACTTGTCTCCAATGGTATATTGCTGCCTCGGGCACTTTATGGTCGTTCTCCTGTGAGTCTAGATTTTCGAATCCGACGCAAAAATGATAGTTAAATGTAAATTTCAGCGCCACCTCATGTCGATGGAACACTCAAATATCGTCGGGATTCAATACATCGGCCTCGAGCCGACTTGTCTCCAAGGTTCTATTGCGGCCTCGGGCACATTATGGTCGTCCTCCTGTGATTCTCGATTTTCGAATTCGACGCAAAACTGATAGTTAATTGCAACGTTCAGGGCCTTCTAATGACGATGGAACCAACGAATTGGGTCGAGATTCAATACACCGTCCTTTAGCCGACTTGTCTCCAAGAGCCTATTGCTGCCTCGGACACCTTATGTTCGTTCTCCTGTGAGTCTAGATTTTCGAATCCGAAGCAAAACTGATAGTTAATTGTAACGTTCGGGGCCTCCTAATGACGATGGAACTTTCAAATTGCGTCGAGATTCAATGCATCGTCCTTCAGCCGACTTGTCTCCAAGGTTCTATTGCTGCCTCGGGCACCTTATGGTCGTACTCCTGTGAGTCTCGATTTTCTAATCCGACGCAAAACTGATAGTTAATTGCAACGTTCAGGGCCTCCTAATGACGATGGAACAATCAAATTGGGTCGAGATACAATACATCGCCGTTCCGCTGACTTGTCACCAAGAGTCTATTGCTGCCTCGGACACCTTATGGTCGTTCTCCTGTGAGTCCAGATTTTCGAATCCGAAGCAACAGTGATAGTTAATTGTAACGTTCTGGGCCTCCTAATGACGATGGAACACTCAAATTGCGTCGAGATTCAATACATCGTCCTTCTGCCAACTTGTCTCCAAGGTTCTATTGCTGCCTCGGGCACCTTATGTCGTTCTCCTGTGAGTCTCGATTTTCGAATCCGACGCAAAACTGATAGTTAATTGCAACGTTCAGGGCCTCTTAATGACGATGGAACACTCAAATTGCGTCGAGGTTGAAACGTCTTTCGCCAGCCGAATTGTCTCCGAGGGGTATTGCTGCCTCGGGCACCTTATGGTCCGTCTCCTGTGTGTCTAGATTTTCGAATCCGACGCGAAACTGATAGCTAATTGTAACGTTCAGTTCCACCTAATGACGGTGGAACACCCAATTTGCGTCGAGATTCAATACATCGGCCTCAAGGCGGCTTACCTCCAAGGGTCTATTGCTTCCTCAGGCACCTTATGGTCGTTCTCCTGTGAGTCTAGATTCGAACCCGACGCAAAACTGATAATTAATTGTAACGTTCAGGGCCTCCTAATGACGATGGAATACTCAAATTGGGTCGAGATTCAATACATCGGCCTCCAGCCGTCTTGTCTCCTAGGGGTATTGCTGCCTCAAGCACCATATGATCAGTCTCCTGTGTGTCTAGATTTTCGAATCCGACGTAAAAATGATAGATAATTGCAACGTTCATCGCCTCTTAATGACGATGGAACACTCAAATTGCGTCGAGATTGATTACATCGGCCTCCAGCCGACTTGGGTCCAAATGTCTATTGCTGCCTCTGGCACCTTGTGGTCGTTCTCCTGTAAGTCTAGATTCGAACCCGACGCAAACCTGATAGTTAATTGTAACGTTCAGGGCCTCCTAATGACGATGGGATGCTCAAATTGGGTCGAGATTCAATATATCGTCCTCCTGCCGACATCTCTCCATGGGAATAATGCAGCCTCGGGTACCTTATGGTCGTTCACCTGTGAGTCTAGATTTTCGAATCCGACGCGAAAATGATTGTTAATTGTAACGTTCAGGGCTTCCTAATGACGATGGAACACTCAAATTGCGTCGAGATTCAATACATCGTCATTCATACGATTTCTCTCCAAGGGTCCAATGCTGGCTCGGGCACCTTATGATCATTCTCCAGTGAGTCTAGATTTTCGAACCCGACGCAAAACTGATAGTTAATTGTACCGTTCAGGGCCCCATAATGACGATGGAATACTCAAATTGGGTCGAGATTCAATATATCGTCCTCCAGCAAACTTCTCGCCATGGGGATAATGATGCCTCGGGTACCTGATGGTCGTTCACCTGTGAGTCTAGATTTTCGAATCCGACGCGAAAATGATTGTTAATTGTAACGTTCAGGGCTTCCTAATGACGATGGAACACTCAAATTGCGTCGAGATTCAATACATCGTTATTCAGCCGATTTGTCTCCAAGGGTCCATTGCTGCCTCGGGCAACTTGTGGTCGTTCTCCTGTTAGTCTAGATTCGAACCCGACGCAAAACAGATAGTTAATTGTGACGTTGAGGGCCTCCTAATGACGATGGAATACTCAAATTGGGTCGAGATTCAATATATCGCCCTCCAGCCGACTTCTCTCCATGGGGATAATGCTGCCTCGGGTCCCTTATGGTCGTTCACCTGTGAGTCTAGATTTTCGAATTCGACGCAAAACTGATAGTTATTTGTAATGTTCAGGGCCTCCTAATGACGATGGAACACTCAAATTGCGTCGAGATTCAATACATCGGCCTACAGGCGACTTGTCTCCAGTGGTATATTGCTGCCTCGGGCACTTTATGGTAGTTCTCCTGTGAGTCAAGATTTTCGAATCCGACGCAAAAATGATAGTTAATTGTAAATTTCAGCGCTTCCTAATGACGATGAAACACTCAAATATCGTCAAGATTCAATACAACGGCCTCGAGCCGACTTGTCTCCATGGTTCTATTGCGGCCTCGGGCACATTATGGTCGTTCTCCTGTGATTCTCGATTTTCGAATTCGACGCAAAACTGATAGTTAATTGCAACGTTCAGGGCCTCCTAATGACGATGGAACAATCAAATTGGGTCGAGATACAATACATCGCCCTTCCGCTGACTTGTCACCAAGAGTCTATTGCTGCCTCGGACACCTTATGGTCGTTCTCCTGTGAGTCTAGATTTTCGAATCCGAAGCAACAGTGATAGTTAATTGTAACGTTCTGGGCCTCCTAATGACGATGGAACACTCAAATTGCGTCGAGATTCAATACATCGTCCTTCTGCCAACTTGTCTCCAAGGTTCTATTGCTGCCTCGGGCACCTTATGTCGTTCTCCTGTGAGTCTCGATTTTCGAATCCGACGCAAAACTGATAGTTAATTGCAACGTTCAGGGCCTCTTAATGACGATGGAACACTCAAATTGCGTCGAGGTTGAAACGTCTTTCGCCAGCCGAATTGTCTCCGAGGGGTATTGCTGCCTCGGGCACCTTATGGTCCGTCTCCTGTGTGTCTAGATTTTCGAATCCGACGCGAAACTGATAGCTAATTGTAACGTTCAGTTCCACCTAATGACGGTGGAACACCCAATTTGCGTCGAGATTCAATACATCGGCCTCAAGGCGGCTTACCTCCAAGGGTCTATTGCTTCCTCAGGCACCTTATAGTCGTTCTCCTGTGAGTCTAGATTCGAACCCGACGCAAAACTGATAATTAATTGTAACGTTCAGGGCCTCCTAATGACGATGGAATACTCAAATTGGGTCGAGATTCAATACATCGGCCTCCAGTCGTCTTGTCTCCTAGGGGTATTGCTGCCTCGGGCACCATATGATCAGTCTCCTGTGTGTCTAGATTTTCGAATCCGACGTAAAAATGATAGATAATTGCAACGTTCATCGCCTCTTAATGACGATGGAACACTCAAATTGCGTCGAGATTGATTATATCGGCCTCCAGCCGACTTGGGTCCAAATGTCTATTGCTGCCTCTGGCACCTTGTGGTCGTTCTCCTGTAAGTCTAGATTCGAACCCGACGCAAACCTGATAGTTAATTGTAACGTTCAGGGCCTCCTGATGACGATGGGATGCTCAAATTGGGTCGAGATTCAATATATCGTCCTCCTGCCGACATCTCTCCATGGGAATAATGCAGCCTCGGGTACCTTATGGTCGTTCACCTGTGAGTCTAGATTTTCGAATCCGACGCGAAAATGATTGTTAATTGTAACGTTCAGGGCTTCCTAATGACGATGGAACACTCAAATTGCGTCGAGATTCAATACATCGTCATTCATACGATTTCTCTCCAAGGGTCCAATGCTGGCTCGGGCACCTTATGATCATTCTCCAGTGAGTCTAGATTTTCGAACCCGACGCAAAACTGATAGTTAATTGTACCGTTCAGGGCCCCATAATGACGATGGAATACTCAAATTGGGTCGAGATTCAATATATCGTCCTCCAGCAAACTTCTCGCCATGGGGATAATGATGCCTCGGGTACCTGATGGTCGTTCACCTGTGAGTCTAGATTTTCGAATCCGACGCGAAAATGATTGTTAATTGTAACGTTCAGGGCTTCCTAATGACGATGGAACACTCAAATTGCGTCGAGATTCAATACATCGTTATTCAGCCGATTTGTCTCCAAGGGTCCATTGCTGCCTCGGGCAACTTGTGGTCGTTCTCCTGTTAGTCTAGATTCGAACCCGACGCAAAACAGATAGTTAATTGTGACGTTCAGGGCCTCCTAATGACGATGGAATACTCAAATTGGGTCGAGATTCAATATATCGCCCTCCAGCCGACTTCTCTCCATGGGGATAATGCTGCTTCGGGTCCCTTATGGTCGTTCACCTGTGAGTCTAGATTTTCGAATCCGACGCAAAACTGATAGTTATTTGTAATGTTCAGGGCCTCCTAATGACGATGGAACACTCAAATTGCGTCGAGATTCAATACATCGGCCTACAGGCGACTTGTCCCCAATGGTATATTGCTGCCTCGGGCACTTTATGGTAGTTCTCCTGTGAGTCAAGATTTTCGAATCCGACGCAAAAATGATAGTTAATTGTAAATTTCAGCGCTTCCTAATGACGATGAAACACTCAAATATCGTCGAGATTCAATACAACGGCCTCGAGCCGACTTGTCTCCATGGTTCTATTGCGGCCTCGGGCACATTATGGTCGTTCTCCTGTGATTCTCGATTTTCGAATTCGACGCAAAACTGATAGTTAATTGCAACGTTCAGGGCCTCCTAATGACGATGGAACAATCAAATTGGGTCGAGGTACAATACATCGCCCTTCCGCTGACTTGTCACCAAGAATCTATTGCTGCCTCGGACACCTTATGGTCGTTCTCCTGTGAGTCTAGATTTTCGAATCCGAAGCAACAGTGATAGTTAATTGTAACGTTCTGGGCCTCCTAATGACGATGGAACACTCAAATTGCGTCGAGATTCAATACATCGTCCTTCTGCCAACTTGTCTCCAAGGGTCTATTGCTGCCTCGGGCACCTTATGTCGTTCTCCTGTGAGTCTCGATTTTCGAATCCGACGCAAAACTGATAGTTAATTGCAACGTTCAGAGCCTCTTAATGACGATGGAACACTCAAATTGCGTCGAGGTTGAAACGTCTTTCGCCAGCCGAATTGTTTCCGAGGGGTATTGCTGCCTCGGGCACCTTATGGTCCGTCTCCTGTGTGTCTAGATTTTCGAATCCGACGCGAAACTGATAGCTAATTGTAACGTTCAGTTCCACCTAATGACGGTGGAACACCCAATTTGCGTCGAGATTCAATACATCGGCCTCAAGGCGGCTTACCTCCAAGGGTCTATTGCTTCCTCAGGCACCTTATGGTCGTTCTCCTGTGAGTCTAGATTCGAACCCGACGCAAAACTGATAATTAATTGTAACGTTCAGGGCCTCCTAATGACGATGGAATACTCAAATTGGGTCGAGATTCAATACATCGGCCTCCAGCCGTCTTGTCTCCTAGGGGTATTGCTGCCTCGGGCACCATATGATCAGTCTCCTGTGTGTCTAGATTTTCGAATCCGACGTAAAAATGATAGATAATTGCAACGTTCATCGCCTCTTAATGACGATGGAACACTCAAATTGCGTCGAGATTGATTACATCGGCCTCCAGCCGACTTGGGTCCAAATGTCTATTGCTGCCTCTGGCACCTTGTGGTCGTTCTCCTGTAAGTCTAGATTCGAACCCGACGCAAACCTGATAGTTAATTGTAACGTTCAGGGCCTCCTAATAACGATGGGATGCTCAAATTGGGTCGAGATTCAATATATCGTCCTCCTGCCGACATCTCTCCATGGGAATAATGCAGCCTCGGGTACCTTATGGTCGTTCACCTGTGAGTCTAGATTTTCGAATCCGACGCGAAAATGATTGTTAATTGTAACGTTCAGGGCTTCCTAATGACGATGGAACACTCAAATTGCGTCGAGATTCAATACATCGTCATTCATACGATTTCTCTCCAAGGGTCCAATGCTGGCTCGGGCACCTTATGATCATTCTCCAGTGAGTCTAGATTTTCGAACCCGACGCAAAACTGATAGTTAATTGTACCGTTCAGGGCCCCATAATGACGATGGAATACTCAAATTGGGTCGAGATTCAATATATCGTCCTCCAGCAAACTTCTCGCCATGGGGATAATGATGCCTCGGGTACCTGATGGTCGTTCACCTGTGAGTCTAGATTTTCGAATCCGACGCGAAAATGATTGTTAATTGTAACGTTCAGGGCTTCCTAATGACGATGGAACACTCAAATTGCGTCGAGATTCAATACATCGTTATTCAGCCGATTTGTCTCCAAGGGTCCATTGCTGCCTCGGGCACCTTGTGGTCGTTCTCCTGTTAGTCTAGATTCGAACCCGACGCAAAACAGATAGTTAATTGTGACGTTCAGGGCCTCCTAATGACGATGGAATACTCAAATTGGGTCGAGATTCAATATATCGCCCTCCAGCCGACTTCTCTCCATGGGGATAATGCTGCCTCGGGTCCCTTATGGTCGTTCACCTGTGAGTCTAGATTTTCGAATCCGACGCAAAACTGATAGTTATTTGTAATGTTCAGGGCCTCCTAATGACGATGGAACACTCAAATTGCGTCGAGATTCAATACATCGGCCTACAGGCGACTTGTCTCCAATGGTATATTGCTGCCTCGGGCACTTTATGGTAGTTCTCCTGTGAGTCAAGATTTTCGAATCCGACGCAAAAATGATAGTTAATTGTAAATTTCAGCGCTTCCTAATGACGATGAAACACTCAAATATCGTCGAGATTCAATACAACGGCCTCGAGCCGACTTGTCTCCATGGTTCTATTGCGGCCTCGGGCACATTATGGTCGTTCTCCTGTGATTCTCGATTTTCGAATTCGACGCAAAACTGATAGTTAATTGCAACGTTCAGGGCCTCCTAATGACGATGGAACAATCAAATTGGGTCGAGATACAATACATCGCCCTTCCGCTGACTTGTCACCAAGAGTCTATTGCTGCCTCGGACACCTTATGGTCGTTCTCCTGTGAGTCTAGATTTTCGAATCCGAAGCAACAGTGATAGTTAATTGTAACGTTCTGGGCCTCCTAATGACGATGGAACACTCAAATTGCGTCGAGATTCAATACATCGTCCTTCTGCCAACTTGTCTCCAAGGTTCTATTGCTGCCTCGGGCACCTTATGTCGTTCTCCTGTGAGTCTCGATTTTCGAATCCGACGCAAAACTGATAGTTAATTGCAACGTTCAGGGCCTCTTAATGACGATGGAACACTCAAATTGCGTCGAGGTTGAAACGTCTTTCGCCAGCCGAATTGTCTCCGAGGGGTATTGCTGCCTCGGGCACCTTATGGTCCGTCTCCTGTGTGTCTAGATTTTCGAATCCGACGCGAAACTGATAGCTAATTGTAACGTTCAGTTCCACCTAATGACGGTGGAACACCCCATTTGCGTCGAGATTCAATACATCGGCCTCAAGGCGGCTTACCTCCAAGGGTCTATTGCTTCCTCAGGCACCTTATAGTCGTTCTCCTGTGAGTCTAGATTCGAACCCGACGCAAAACTGATAATTAATTGTAACGTTCAGGGCCTCCTAATGACGATGGAATACTCAAATTGGGTCGAGATTCAATACATCGGCCTCCAGTCGTCTTGTCTCCTAGGGGTATTGCTGCCTCGGGCACCATATGATCAGTCACCTGTGTGTCTAGATTTTCGAATCCGACGTAAAAATGATAGATAATTGCAACGTTCATCGCCTCTTAATGACGATGGAACACTCAAATTGCGTCGAGATTGATTATATCGGCCTCCAGCCGACTTGGGTCCAAATGTCTATTGCTGCCTCTGGCACCTTGTGGTCGTTCTCCTGTAAGTCTAGATTCGAACCCGACGCAAACCTGATAGTTAATTGTAACGTTCAGGGCCTCCTAATGACGATGGGATGCTCAAATTGGGTCGAGATTCAATTTATCGTCCTCCTGCCGACATCTCTCCATGGGAATAATGCAGCCTCGGGTACCTTATGGTCGTTCACCTGTGAGTCTAGATTTTCGAATCCGACGCGAAAATGATTGTTAATTGTAACGTTCAGGGCTTCCTAATGACGATGGAACACTCAAATTGCGTCGAGATTCAATACATCGTCAGTCATACGATTTCTCTCCAAGGGTCCAATGCTGGCTCGGGCACCTTATGATCATTCTCCAGTGAGTCTAGATTTTCGAACCCGACGCAAAACTGATAGTTAATTGTACCGTTCAGGGCCCCATAATGACGATGGAATACTCAAATTGGGTCGAGATTCAATATATCGTCCTCCAGCAAACTTCTCGCCATTAGGATAATGATGCCTCGGGTACCTGATGGTCGTTCACCTGTGAGTCTAGATTTTCGAATCCGACGCGAAAATGATTGTTAATTGTAACGTTCAGGGCTTCCTAATGACGATGGAACACTCAAATTGCGTCGAGATTCAATACATCGTTATTCAGCCGATTTGTCTCCAAGGGTCCATTGCTGCCTCGGGCAACTTGTGGTCGTTCTCCTGTTAGTCTAGATTCGAACCCGACGCAAAACAGATAGTTAATTGTAACGTTCAGGGCCTCCTAATGACGATGGAATACTCAAATTGGGTCGAGATTCATTATATCGCCCTCCAGCCGACTTCTCTCCATGGGGATAATGCTGCTTCGGGTCCCTTATGGTCGTTCACCTGTGAGTCTAGATTTTCGAATCCGACGCAAAACTGATAGTTATTTGTAATGTTCAGGGCCTCCTAATGACGATGGAACACTCAAATTGCGTCGAGATTCAATACATCGGCCTACAGGCGACTTGTCTCCAATGGTATATTGCTGCCTCGGGCACTTTATGGTAGTTCTCCTGTGAGTCAAGATTTTCGAATCCGACGCAAAAATGATAGTTAATTGTAAATTTCAGCGCTTCCTAATGACGATGAAACACTCAAATATCGTCGAGATTCAATACAACGGCCTCGAGCCGACTTGTCTCCAAGGTTCTATTGCGGCCTCGGGCACATTATGGTCGTTCTCCTGTGATTCTCGATTTTCGAATTCGACGCAAAACTGATAGTTAATTGCAACGTTCAGGGAGTCCTAAAGACGATGGAACAATCAAATTGGGTCGAGATACAATACATCGCCCTTCCGCTGACTTGTCTCCAAGAGTCTATTGCTGCCTCGGACACCTTATGGTCGTTCTCCTGTGAGTCTAGAAATTCGAATACGACGCAAAACTGATAGTTAATTGCAACGTTCAGGGCCTCCTAATGACGATGGAACACTCAAATTGCGTCGAGAACCAATACATCGTCCTCCAGCCGACTTGTCTAAAGGGGGATATGGCTGCCTCGGGCTCCATGTGGTCCGTCTCCTGTGTGTCTAGATTTTCGAATCCGACGCGAAACTGATAGCTAATTGTAACGTTCAGTTCCACCTAATGACGGTGGAACACCCAATTTGCGTCGAGATTCAATACATCGGCCTCAAGGCGGCTTACCTCCAAGGGTCTATTGCTTCCTCAGGCACCTTATAGTCGTTCTCCTGTGAGTCTAGATTCGAACCCGACGCAAAACTGATAATTAATTGTAACGTTCAGGGCCTCCTAATGACGATGGAATACTCAAATTGGGTCGAGATTCAATACATCGGCCTCCAGCCGTCTTGTCTCCTAGGGGTATTGCTGCCTCGGGCACCATATGATCAGTCTCCTGTGTGTCTAGATTTTCGAATCCGACGTAAAAATGATAGATAATTGCAACGTTCATCGCCTCTTAATGACGATGGAACACTCAAATTGCGTCGAGATTGATTACATCGGCCTCCAGCCGACTTGGGTCCAAATGTCTATTGCTGCCTCTGGCACCTTGTGGTCGTTCTCCTGTAAGTCTAGATTCGAACCCGACGCAAACCTGATAGTTAATTGTAACGTTCAGGGCCTCCTAATGACGATGGGATGCTCAAATTGGGTCGAGATTCAATATATCGTCCTCCTGCCGACATCTCTCCATGGGAATAATGCAGCCTCGGGTACCTTATGGTCGTTCACCTGTGAGTCTAGATTTTCGAATCCGACGCGAAAATGATTGTTAATTGTAACGTTCAGGGCTTCCTAATGACGATGGAACACTCAAATTGCGTCGAGATTCAATACATCGTCATTCATACGATTTCTCTCCAAGGGTCCAATGCTGGCTCGGGCACCTTATGATCATTCTCCAGTGAGTCTAGATTTTCGAACCCGACGCAAAACTGATAGTTAATTGTACCGTTCAGGGCCCCATAATGACGATGGAATACTCAAATTGGGTCGAGATTCAATATATCGTCCTCCAGCAAACTTCTCGCCATGGGGATAATGATGCCTCGGGTACCTGATGGTCGTTCACCTGTGAGTCTAGATTTTCGAATCCGACGCGAAAATGATTGTTAATTGTAACGTTCAGGGCTTCCTAATGACGATGGAACACTCAAATTGCGTCGAGATTCAATACATCGTTATTCAGCCGATTTGTCTCCAAGGGTCCATTGCTGCCTCGGGCACCTTGTGGTCGTTCTCCTGTTAGTCTAGATTCGAATCCGATGCAAAACAGATAGTTAATTGTGACGTTCAGGGCCTCCTAATGACGATGGAATACTCAAATTGGGTCGAGATTCAATATATCGCCCTCCAGCCGACTTCTCTCCATGGGGATAATGCTGCCTCGGGTCCCTTATGGTCGTTCACCTGTGAGTCTAGATTTTCGAATCCGACGCAAAACTGATAGTTATTTGTAATGTTCAGGGCCTCCTAATGACGATGGAACACTCAAATTGGGTCGAGATTCAATACATCGGCCTACAGGCGACTTGTCTCCAATGGTATACTGCTGCCTCGGGCACTTTATGGTAGTTCTCCTGTGAGTCAAGATTTTCGAATCCGACGCAAAAATGATAGTTAATTGTAAATTTCAGCGCTTCCTAATGACGATGAAACACTCAAATATCGTCGAGATTCAATACAACGGCCTCGAGCCGACTTGTCTCCAAGGTTCTATTGCGGCCTCGGGCACATTATGGTCGTTCTCCTGTGATTCTCGATTTTCGAATTCGACGCAAAACTGATAGTTAATTGCATTGTTCAGGGCCTCCTAAAGACGATGGAACAATCAAATTGGGTCGAGATACAATACATCGCCCTTCCGCTGACTTGTCTCCAAGAGTCTATTGCTGCCTCGGACACCTTATGGTCGTTCTCCTGTGAGTCTAGATTTTCGAATCCGAAGCAACAGTGATAGTTAATTGTAACGTTCTGGGCCTCCTAATGACGATGGAACACTCAAATTGCGTCGAGATTCAATACATCGTCCTTCAGCCAACTTGTCTCCAAGGTTCTATTGCTCCCTCGGGCACCTTATGTCGTTCTCCTGTGAGTCTCGATTTTCGAATCCGACGCAAAACTGATAGTTAATTGCAACGTTCAGGGCCTCTTAATGACGATGGAACACTCAAATTGCGTCGAGGTTGAAACGTCTTTCGCCAGCCGAATTGTCTCCGAGGGGTATTGCTGCCTCGGGCACCTTATGGTCCGCCTCCTGTGAGTCTACATTTTCGAATCCGACGCGAAACTGATTGCTAAGTGTAACGTTCAGGGCCTCCTAATGACGGTGGAACACTCAAAGTGCGTCGAGATTCAATACATCGGCCACAAGGCGATTTATCTCCAATGGTCTATTGCTTCCTCAGGCACCTTATGGTCGTTCTCCTGTGAGTCTAGAATTTCGAATACGACGCAAAACTGATAGTTAATTGTAACGTTCAGGGCTTCCTAATGACGATAGATTATTCAAATTGCGTCGAGATTCAATACATCGTCTTTCAGCCGACTTGTCTCCAAGTTTCTATTGCTGCATCGGGCACCTGATGGTGGTTCTCTTGTCAGTCTCGATTTTCAAATCCGACGCAAAACTGATAGTTAATTGCAACGTTCAGGGCCTCCTAATGACGATGTAACACTCAAATTGCTTCGAGGTTAAATACATCGTCCTCCAACTCACTTGTCTCCAAGGGTCTATTGCTGCTTCGGGCACCTTAGGATCGATCTCCAGTGAGTCTAGATTTTCGAACCCGACGCAAAACTGATAGTTAATTGTAACGTTCAGGGCCTCCAAATGACGATGGAATACTCAAATTGGGTCGAGATTCAATATATCGTCCTCCAGCCGACTTCTCTCCATGGGGATAAAGCTTCCTTGGGTACCTTATAGTCGTTCACCTGTGAAACTATATTTTCGAATCCGACGCGAAAATGATTGTTAATTGAAACGTTCAGCGGCTCCTAATGACGATCGAACACTCAAACTGCGTCGAGATTCAATACATCGACCTCCAGCCGACTTGTCGCCAAGGTTCAACTGCTGCTTCGGGCACCTTATGATCGATCACCAGTGAGTCTAGATTTTCGAACCCGACGCAAAACTGATAGTTAATTGTACCGTTCAGGGCCCCATAATGACGATGGAATACTAAAATTGGGTCGAGATTAAATATATCGTCCACCAGCAAACTTCTCGCCATGGGGATAATGATGCCTCGGGTACCTTATGGTCGTTCACCTGTGAGTCTAGATTTTCGAATCCGACGCGAAAATGATTGTTAATTGTAACGTTCAGGGCTTCCTAATGACGATGGAACACTCAAATTGCGTCGAGATTCAATACGTCGTTATTCAGCCGATTTGTCTCCAAGGGTCCATTGCTGCCTCGGGCACCTTGTGGTCGTTCTCCTGTTAGTCTAGATTCGAACCCGACGCAAAACAGATAGTTAATTGTGACGTTCAGGGCCTCCTAATGACGATGGAATACTCAAATTGGGTCGAGATTCAATATATCGCCCTCCAGCCGACTTCTCTCCATGGGGATAATGCTGCCTCGGGTCAATTATGGTCGTTCACCTGTGAGTCTAGATTTTCGAATCCGACGCAAAACTGATAGTTAATTGTAATGTTCAGGGCCTCCTAATGACGATGGAACACTCACATTGCGTCGAGATTCAATACATCGGCCTACAGGCGACTTGTCCCCAATGGTATATTGCTGCCTCGGGCACTTTATGGTAGTTCTCCTGTGAGTCAAGATTTTCGAATCCGACGCAAAAATGATAGTTAATTGTAAATTTCAGCGCTTCCTAATGACGATGAAACACTCAAATATCGTCGAGATTCAATACAACGGCCTCGAGCCGACTTGTCTCCAAGGTTCTATTGCGGCCTCGGGCACATTATGGTCGTTCTCCTGTGATTCTCGATTTTCGAATTCGACGCAAAACTGATAGTTAATTGCAACGTTCAGGGCCTCCTAATTACGATGGAACAATCAAATTTGGTCGAGATTCAATACATCGCCCTTCCGCTGACTTGTCACCAAGAATCTATTGCTGCCTCGGACACCTTATGGTCGTTCTCCTGTGAGTCTAGATTTTCGAATCCGAAGCAACAGTGATAGTTAATTGTAACGTTCTGGGCCTCCTAATGACGAAGGAACACTCAAATTGCGTCGAGATTCAATACATCGTCCTTCAGCCAACTTGTCCCCAAGGTTCTATTGCTGCCTCGGGCACCTTATGTCGTTCTCCTGTGAGTCTCGATTTTCGAATCCGACGCAAAACTGACTGTTAATTGCAACGTTCAGGGCCTCTTAATGACAATGGAACACTCAAATTGCGTCGAGGTTGAAACATCTTTCGCCAGCCGAATTGTCTCCGAGGGGTATTGCCGCCTCGGTCACCTTATGGTCCGCCTCCTGTGAGTCTACATTTTCGAATCCGACGCGAAACTGATTGCTAATTGTAACGTTCAGGGCCTCCTAATGACGGTGGAACACTCAAAGTGCGTCGAGGTTAAATACATCGTCCTCCAACTCACTTGTCTCGAAGGGTCTATTGCTGCTTCGGGCACCTTATGATCGATCTCCAGTGAGTCTAGATTTTCGAACCCGACGCAAAACTGATAGTTAATTGTAACGTTCAGGGTCTCCTAATGACGATGGAATACTCAAATTGGGTCGAGATTCAATATATCGACCTCCAGCCGACTTCTCTCCATGGGGATAAAGCTTCCTTGGGTACCTTATAGTCGTTCACCTGTGAAACTATATTTTCGAATCCGACGCGAAAATTATTGTTAATTGTAACGTTCAGGGACTCCTAATGACGATGGAAGATTCAAATTGCGTCGAGATTCAATACATCGGCCTCCAGCCGACTTGTCTCCTAGGGTCTATTGCTGTCTCGGGCACCATATGGCTCGTCTCCTGTGAGTCTAGATTTTAGAATCCGACGCAAAAATGATAGTTAATTGCAACGTTCAGCGCCTCCTAATGACGATGGAACATTCAAATTGCGTCGAGATTCAATACATCGGCCTCCAGCCGACTTGTCTCCTAGGGTCTATTGCTGTCTCGGGCACCTTATGGTCGTTCTCCTGTGAGCCTAGATTTTTGAATCCGACCCATAACTGATAGTTAATTGCAACGTTCAGCGCCTCCTAATGACGATGGAACACTCAAATTGCGTCGAGATTCAATACATCGGCATCCAGACGACTTGGGTCGAAATGTCTATTGCTGCCTCGGGCACCTTGTGGTCGTTCTCCTGTGAGTCTAGATTAAAGAATCCGACACATAACTGATAGTTAATTGCAACGTTCAGCGCCTCCTAATGACGATGGGGCACTCAAATTGCGTCGCGATTCAATACAGCGTCCTCCAGAGGACTGGTCTCCAAGGGGATATTGCTGCCTCGGGCACCATATGTTCCGTCTCCAGTGAATCTAGATTTTCGATTTCGACGAAAAACTGATATTTAATTGTAACATTCAGGGCCTCCTAATGACGATGGAACACTCATATTGCGTCGCGATCCAATACATCGTCCTCCAGCCGACTTGTCTCCAAGGGACTGTAGCTGCCTCGAGCACCTTATGATCGTCCTCCTTTGAGTCTCGATCTTCTAATCCGACGCAAAACTGATAGTTAAATGCAACGTTCAGGGCCTCCTAACGACGATGCAACACTCCAATCGCGTCGAGAATCAATACATCGTGCTCCAGCCGACTTGTCTACAAGGGGATATTGCTGCCTCGGGCTCCATGTGGTCCGTCTCCTGTGTGTCTAGATTTTTAAATCTGACGCGAAACTGATAGTTAATTGTAAGGTTCAGGGCCTCCTAATGACGATGGAACACTCCAATTGCGTCGAGATTCAATACATCGTCCTTCAGCCGACTTGTCTCCAACGGTCTATTGCTGGCTCCGGCACCTTATGGTCGTTCACCTGTGAGTCTAGATTATAGAATCCAAAGCAAAACTGATACTTAATTGTAACGTTCAAGCCCTCCTAATGACGATGGAACACTCAAATTGCGTGGAGATTCAATACATCGGCCTCAAGCCGACTTGTCTCCAAGGGGACATTGCTGCCTCGGGCACCATATGGTCCATCTCCTGTGAGTCTAGATTTTCGATTCCGATGCGAAACTGATAGTTAATTGTAACGTTCAGGGCCTCCTAATAACGATGGAACACTCAAATTGCGACTAAGTTCAATACACGTCCGCCAGCCGACTTGTCTCCAACGAGTATTGCTGCCTCAGGCACCATATGGTCCGTCTCCTGTGAGTCTAGATTTTCGAATCCGACGAAAAAATGATAGTTAATTGTAACGTTCAGCGCCTCCTAATGACGATGGAACACTCAAATTGCGTCGAGAGTCAATACATCGTCCTCCAGCCGACTTGTCTACAAGGGGATATTGCTGCCTCTGGCTCCATGTGGTCCGAGTCCTGTGAGTGTAGATTTTCATTTCCGACGCGAAACTGGTAGTTAATTGTAACGTTCAGGGCCTCCAAATGACGATGGAACAATCAAATTGCGTCGAGATTCAATACATCGGCCTCCAGCCGACTTGATTCCAAGGGTCTATTGCTGCCTCGAGCACCTTATGGTCGTTCTTTTGTGAGTCTAGATTTTTGAAGCCGACGCATAACTGATAGTTATTTGCAACGTTCAGCGCCTCGTAATGACGATGGAACACTCAAATTGCTTCGAAAAGCAATACATCGTCATTCAAACCTACTTGTCTCCAAAGGTCTATTGCTGCCTCGGGCACCTTATGGTCGTTCTCCTGTGATCTAGATTTTAGAATCCGACGCAAAACTAATAGTTAATTGTAACGTTCAGGGCCTCCTAAAGACGATGGAACACACAAATTGCGTCGAGATTCAATACATCGTCCTCCAGCCGACTTGTGTCCAAGGGGACATTACTGCCTCGGGCACCATATATTCCGTGTTCTGTGAGTCTAGATTTTCGATTCCGATGCGAAACTGATAGTTCATTGTAACGTTCAGGGCCTCCTAATTGACGATGGAACACTCAAATTGCGGCGAGACTCAATACATCGGCTTCCAGCCGACTTGTCTCCAAGGGTCTATTGCTGCCTCGGGCACCTTATGGTCGTTCTCCTGTGGGACTAGATTTTCGAATCCGACCCATAACTGATAGTCAATTGCTACGTTCTGCGCCTCCTAATGACGATGGAACATTCAAATAGGGTCGAGATTCAATACATCGGCCTCCAGCCACCTTGTCTCCAAATGTCTATGCTGCCTCGGGCACCTTATGGTCGTTCTCTTGTCAGTCTCGATTTTCGAATCCGACGCAAAACTGATAGTTTATTGCAACGTTCAGGTCCTCCTAATGACGATGGAACACTCAAATTTCGACTAGGTTCAATACATCGGCCACGAGCCGACTTGTCTGCAAGGGGTATTGCTGCCTCGGGCACCATATGGTCCGTCTCCTGTGAGTCTAGATTTTCGAATTCGACGCTAAAATGATAGTTAATTGTAACGTTCAGGGCCTCCTAATGACGATGGAACACTCAATTTGCGTCGAGGTTCAATACATCGTCCTCCAGCAGACCTGTCTCCAAGGGGTATTGCTGCCTCGGGCACCATATGGTCCGTCTCCTGTGAGTCTAGATTTACGAATCCGACGCAGAAATGATAGTTAATTGTAACGTTCAGGGCCTCCTAAAGACGATGGAACACACAAATTGCGTCGGGAATCAATACATCGTCCTCCAGCAGACTTGTGTCCAAGGGGACATTACTGCCTCGGGCACCGTATGGTCCGTCTCCTGTGAGTCTAGATTTTCCATTCCGATGCGAAACTGATAGTTCATTGTAACGTTCAGGGACTCTAAATGACGATGGAACACTCCAATTGCGTCGAGAGTCAATACATAGTCCTCTAGCCGACTTGTCTACTAGGGGATATTGCTGCCTCTGGCTCCATGTGGTCCGTGTCCTGTGAGTCTTGATTTTCGAATCCGACGCGAAACTGATACATAATTGTAACGTTCAGGGCTTCCTAATGACGATGGAACACTCAAATTGGGTCGAGATGCAATACATCGGCCTCCAGCCGACTTGTATCCAAGGTTCTATTGCTGCCTCGAGCACCTTATGGTCGTTCTCCTGTGAGTCTAGATTTTTGAATCCAACGCATAACTGATAGTTATATGCAACGTTCAGCGCCTCGTATTGACGATGGAACACTCAAATTGCTTCGAAAAGCAATACATCGTCATTCAAACCTACTTGTCTCCGAAGGTCTATTGCTGCCTCGGGCACCTTATGGTCGTTCTCCTGTGAGTCTAGATTTTAGAATTGGACGCAAAACTAATAGTTAATTGTAACGTTCAGGGCCTCCTAAAGACGATGGAACACTCAAATTGCGTCGAGATTCAATACACCGTCCACCAGCGGACTGGTCTCCAAGGGGATATTGCTGCCTCAGGCACCTTATGGTCAGTCTCCAGTAAGCCTAGATTTTCGATTGCGACGAAAAACTGATAGGTAATTGTAACATTCAGGTTCTCCTAATGACGATGGAACACTCAAATTGCGTCGAGAGTCAATACAACGGCCTCCAGCCGACTTGTCTCCAAGGGTCTATTGCTGCCACGGGATCCTTATGATCGGTTTGCTGTGAGTCTAGATTTTCGAACCCGACGCATAGCTGTTAGTTAATTGTAACGTTCAGGGCCTCCTAATGACGATGGAACACTCATATTGTGTCGCGATCCTATACATCGCCCTCCAGCCGACTTCTCTCGATGGGGATATTGCTGCCTCGGGCACCTTATGATCGTTCTCTTGTGAGTCCAGATTTTCGAATCCGACGCAAAACTGATAATTGTAACGTTCAGGGCCTCCTAATGACGATGGAACACACAAATTGCGTCGCGATTCAATACATCGACCTCGAGCAGAATTGTCTCCAAGGGGTCATTGCTGCCTCGGCCACCATGTGGTCCGTCTCCTGTGTTTCTAGATTTTCGATTCCGATGCGAAAGTGATAGTTAATCCTAATGACGAGGGAACACTCAAATTGCGTCGAGATTCAATTCATCGTCCTTCAGCCGACTTGCCTCCAAGGCTCTATTGCTGCCTCGGGCACCTTATGGTCGTTCTCCTTTGAGTCTCGATTTTCGAATCCGACGCAAAACTGATAGTTAATTATGCAACGTTCCGGGCCTCCTAATCACGATGGAATATTCAAATTGCGTCGAGATTCAATACATCGTCCTCCAGTCGACTTCTCTCCATGGGGATATTGCTGCCTCGGGCACCTTATGGGCGTTCTCCTGTGAGTCAAGATTTTCGATTCCGACTCGAAACTGATAGTTAATTGTAACCCTCATAGCCTTCAAATGACGATGGAACACTCAAATTGAATCGAGATTCAATACATCGTCATTCAGCCGATTTGTCTCCGAAGGGTCTATTGTTGCCTCGGGCTCCTTATGGTCGTTGCCCTGTGAGTCTAGATTATACAATCCGACGCAAAACTGATAGATAATTGTAATGTTCAGGGCCTCCTAATGACGATGGAACACTCATATTGCGTCGAGAATCAATACATCGTCCTCCAGGCGACTTGTCTCAAAGGGGTAATGCTGCCTCGGGCTCCATGTGGTCCGTCTCCTGTGAGTCTAGATTTTCGAATCCGACGCGAAACTGATAGTTAATTGTAATGTTCAGGGCCTCCTAATGACGATTGATCACTCAAATTGCGTCGAGATTCAATACATCGCCCTTCAGCCGACTTGTCTCCAAGGTTCTATTGCTGCCTCGGGCACCTTATGGTCGTTCTCCTTTGAGTCTTAATTTTCGAATCCGACGCAAAACTGATAGTTAATTGCAACGTTCTGGACCTCCTAATGAAGATGGAACACTCAAATTGCGTCGAGGTTCAATACATCGTTCTCCAGCCGACTTGTCTCCAAGGGGTATTGCTGCCTCGGGCACCATATGGTCCGTCTCCTGTGAGTCAAGATTTTCGAATCCGACGCAAAAATGATTGTTAATTGTAACGTTCAGCGCCTCCTAATGACGATGGAACACTCAAATTGCGTCGAGAGTCTTAACATCGTCCTCCTGCCGGCTTGACAACAAGGGGATATATCTGTCTCGGGCTCCATGTGGTCCGTCTCCTGTGAGTCTAGATTTTCGTATACGACGCGAAACTGAAAGTTAATTGTAACGTTCGGGGCCTCCTAGTGACGATGGAACACTCAAATTGCGTCGAGATTCAATACATCCTCCTCCAGCCGACTTGTCTCCTAGGGGACATTGCTGCCTCGGGCACCATATGGTTCTTCTCCTGTGAGTCTAGATTTTCGATTCCGATGCGAAACTGATAGTTAATTGTAACGTTCAGGGCCTCCTAATGACGATGGAACACTCAAATTGCGTTGATATTCATTACATCGTCCTCAAGCCGACTTGCCTCCAAGGGTCTATTCCTGCCTCGGGCACCTTATCGTCGTCCTCCTGTGAGTCCAGATATTCGAATCCGACGCAAAACGGAATGCTAATTGAAACGTTCAGAGCCCCCTAATGATGAAGGAACACTCATATTGCGTCGAGGTTAAATACATCGTCGTCCAGCCGACTTGTCTCCAAGGGGTATTGCTGCCTCGGGCACCATATGGTCCGACTCCTGTGAGTCTAGATTTAAGAATCCGACGCATAACTGATAGTTAATTGTAAAGTTCAGGGCCTCCTAATGACGATGGAACACTGAAATTGCGTCGAGATTCAATTCATCGTCCTCCAGCCGACTTGTCTCCAAGGGTCTATTGCTGACTCGGGCACCTTATGGTCGTTCTCCTGTGAGTCTAGGCTTTCGAATCCGACGCATAACTGATAGTTAATTGTTAAGTTCAGGGCCTCCTAATGACGATGGAACAATCAAATTGCGTCGAGATAAAATACATCGGCCTCCAGCCGACTTGACTCCAAATGTCCATTGCTTCCTCGGGCGCTTAGTGGTCGTTCTCCTGTGAGTCCAGATTTTCGAATCCGACGCATAACTGATAGTTAATTGTATAGTTCAGGGCCTCCTAATGACGATGGAACACTCAAATTGCGTCGAGACAAAATACATCGACCTCCAGCCGACTTGTCTCCAAGGGTCTATTGCTGCCTCGGGCACCTTACGGACGTTCACCTGTGAGTCTAGATTTTCGAATCCGACGCATAACCGATAGTTAACTGTAACTCCCAGCGCCTCCTAATGACGATGGAACACTCAAATTGCGTCGAGATTCAATACATCGTCCTCCAGCCGACTTGTCTCCAAATGTCTATTGCTTCCTCGGGCACCTTGTGGTCGTTCTCCTGTGAGTCTAGATTTTCGAATCCGACGCATAACTGATAGTTAATTGTAACGTTCATGGCCTCCTAATGACGATAGGGCGCTCAAATTGCGTTGCGTTCAATACATCGTCCTCCAGCGGACTGGTCCCCAAGTGGATATTGCTGCCTCGGGCACCTTATGGTCCGTCTCCAGTGAGTCTAGATTCTCGAATCCGACGCATAACTGATAGTTAATTGCAACGTTCAGCGCCTCCTAATGACGATGGAACACTCAAATTGCGTCGAGATTCAATACATCGGCCTCCGGCCGACTTGTCTCCAAATGTCTATTGCTGCCTCGGGCACCTTGTGGTCGTTCTCCTGTGAGTCTAGATTTTCGAATACGACGCATAACTGATAGTTAATTGTAAAGTTCAGGGCCTACTAATGACAATGGAACACTCAAATTGCGTCGAGATTCAATACATCGTCCTCCAGCCAACTTATCTCCAAGGGTCTATTGCTGCCTCGGGCACCTTATGGTCGTTCTCCTGTGAATCTAGATTTTCGAATCCGACGCATAACTGATAGTTAACTGTAACGCTCAGCGCCTCCTAATGACGATGGAATACTCAAATTGCGTCGTGATTCAATACATCGTCCTGAAGCCGACTTGTCTCCAAGGGTCTATTAATGCCTTGAGCACCCTATCGTCGTCCTCCTGTGAGTCCAGATATTCGAATCCGACCCAAAACGGACTGCTAATTGAAACGTTCCGAGCCTCCTAATAATGATGGAACACTCAAATTGAGTGGAGATTCAATACATCGTCCTCCAGCCGACTTGTCTCCAAGGGGAAATTGCTGCCTCAGGCACCATATAGTCCTTCTCCTGTGAGTCTAGAATTTCGAATCCGACGCAAAACTGATAGTTAATTGTAACATTCAGGGCCTCCTAATGACGATGGAACACTCAAATTGCGTCGAGATTCAATACATCGTCCGCCAGCCGACTTGTCTCCAAGAGGACATTGCTGCCTCGGGCACCATATGGTCCTTTTCCCGTGAGTCTTGATTTCCGATTCCGATGCGAAACTGATAGTTAATAGTAACGTTCAGGGCCTCCTAATGACGATGGAACACTCAAATTGCGTCGAGATTCAATACATCGGCCTCCAGTCGACTTGTCTCCAAATGTCTATTGCTGCCTCGGGCACCTTGTGGTCGTTCTCCTGTGTGTCTAGATTGTCGAATCCGACGCAAAACTGGTAATTGTAACGTTCAGTGCCTCCTAATGACGGTGGATTACTCAAAGTGCGTCGAGATTCACTACATCGTCCTTCTGCCGACTTGTCTCCAATGTTCTATTGCTGGCTCGGGCACCTTATGGTCGTTCTCCTGTGAGTCTAGATTTTCGAGTCCGACGCTTAACTGATAGTTAATTGCAACGTTCAGCGCCTCCTAATGACGATGAAACACTCAAATTGCGTCGAGATTCAATACATCGTCCTCCAGCCGACTTGACTCCAAGGGTCTATTGCTGCCTCGCGCACCTTATGGTCGTTCTCCTGTGAGGGTAGATTTTCGATTCCGAAGCGAAACTGAAAGTTAATTGTAACGTTCAGGGCCTCGTAATGACGATGGAACACTCAAATTGCGTCGAGATTCAATACATCGCCCTCCAGCCGACTTGTCTCCAAGGGGACATTGCTTCCTCGCGCACCATTTCGTCCATCTCCTGTGAGTCTAGATTTTCGTTTCCGATGCGAAACTGATAGTCAATTGCAACGTTCAAGGCCTCCTAATGACGATGGAACACTCAAATTGCGTCGAGATTCAATACATCGTCCTCAAACCGACTTGTCTCCAAGAGGATATTGCTGCCTCGGGCACCATATGGTCCATCTCCTGTGAGTCTAGATTTTCGAATCCGCCGCGAAACTGATTGTTAAATGTAACGTTCAGGGCTTCCTAATGACGATGCAACACTCAAATTGCGTCGAGATCCAATACATCGTCATTCAGCCAACTTCCTCCATGGGGATTCTGCTGCCTCGGGCACCTTATGGTCGTTCTCCTGTGAGTCTAGATTTTAGAAACCGACGCAAAACTGATCGTTTATTGTAACGTTCAGGGCATCTTAGTGACGATGGAACACTCAAATTGCGTCGAGATTCAATACATCGTCCTCCAGCCGACTTGTCTCCAAGGTGACATTGCTTCCTCGCGCACCATTTCGTCCGTCTCCTGTGAGTCTAGATTTTCGTTTCCGATGCGAAATTGATAGTTAATTGCAACATTGAAGGCCTCCTAATGACGATGGAACACTCAAATTGCGTCTAGGTTCAATACATCGTCCTCCAGCCGACTTGTCTCCAAGGGGTATTGCTGCCTCGGGTACCATATGGTCCGACTCCTGTGAGTCAAGATTTTCGAATCTCCGACGCATAACTGATAGTTAATTGCAACGTTCAGCGCCTCCTAATGACGGTGGAACACTCAAATTGCGTCGAGATTCAATACATCGGCCTCCGGCCGACTTGTCTCCAAATGTCTATTGCTGCCTCGGGCACCTTGTGGTCGTTCTCCTGTGAGTTTAGATTTTCGAATACGACGCATAACTGATAGTTAATTGTAAAGTTCAGGGCCTACTAATGACAATGGAACACTCAAATTGCGTCGAAATTCAATACATCGTCCTCCAGCCAACTTATCTCCAAGGGTCTATTGCTGCCTCGGGCACCTTATGGTCGTTCTCCTGTGAATCTAGACTTTCGAATCCGACGCATAACTGATAGTTAACTGTAACGCTCAGCGCCTCCTAATGACGATGGAACACTCAAATTGCGTCGAGATTCAATACATCGTCCTGAAGCCGACTTGTCTCCAAGGGTCTATTCCTGCCTCGAGCACCCTATCGTCATCCTCCTGTGAGTCCAGATATTCGAATCCGACCCAAATCGGACTGCTAATTGAAACTTTCAGAGCCTCATAATAATGATGGAACACTCAAATTGAGTGGAGATTCAATACATCGTCCTACAGCCGACTTGTCTCCAAGGGGAAATTGCTGCCTCAGGCACCATATAGTCCTTCTCCTGTGAGTCTAGAATTTCGAATCCGACGCCAAACTGATAGTTAATTGTAACATCCAGGGCCTCCTAATGACGATGGAACACTCAAATTGCGTCGAGATTCAATACATCGTCCTCCAGCCGACTTGTCTCCAAGAGGACATTGCTGCCTCGGGCACCATATGGTTCTTTTCCCGTGAGTCTAGATTTCCGATTCCGATGCGAAACTGATAGTTAATTGTAACGTTCAGGGCCTCCTAATGACGATGGAACACTCAAATTGCGTCGAGATTCAATACATCGGCCGCCAGTCAACTTGTCTCCAAATGTCTATTGCTGCCTCGGGCACCTTGTGGTCGTTTTCCTGTGTGTCTAGATTTTCGAATCCGCGCAAAACTGGTAATTGTAACGTTCAGTGCCTCCTAATGACGATGGATTACTCAAATTGCGTTGAGATTCACTACATCGTCCTTCGGCCGACTTGTCTCCAATGTTCTATTGCTGGCTCGGGCACCTTATGGTCGTTCTCCTGTGAGTCTAGATTTTCGAATCCGACGCTTAACTGATAGTTATTTGCAACGTTCAGCGCCTCCTAATGACGATGAAACACTCAAATTGCGTCGAGATTCAATACATCGTCCTCCAGCCGACTTGACTCCAAGGGTCTATTGCTGCCTCGCGCACCTTATGGTCGTTCTCCTGTGAGGGTAGATTTTCGATTCCGACGCGAAACTGATAGTTAATTGTAACCTTCAGGGCCTCGTAATGACGATGGAACACTCAAATTGCGTCGAGATTCAATACATCGTCCTCAAGCCGACTTGTCTCCAAGAGGATATTGCTGCCTCGGGCATCATATGGTCCATCTCCTGTGAGTCTAGATTTTCGAATCCGCCGCGAAACTGATTGTTAAATGTAACGTCCAGGGCTTCCTAATGACGATGCAACACTCAAATTGCGTCGAGATCCAATACATCGTCATTCAGCCAACTTCCTCCATGGGGATTCTGCTGCCTCGGGCACCTTATGGTCGTTCTCCTGTGAGTCTAGATTTTAGAAACCGACGCAAAACTGATCGTTTATTGTAACGTTCAGGGCATCTTAATGACGATGGAACACTCAAATTGCGTCGAGATTCAATACATAGTCCTCCAGCCGACTTGTCTCCAAGGTGACATTGCTTCCTCGCGCACCATTTCGTCCGTCTCCTGTGAGTCTAGATATTCGTTTCCGATGCGAAACTGACAGTTAATTGCAACGTTGACGGCCTCCTAATGACGATGGAACACTCAAATTGCGTCGAGGTTCAATACATCGTCCTCCAGCCGACTTGTCTCCAAGGGGTATTGTTGCCTCGGGTACCATATGGTCCGACTCCTGTGAGTCCAGATTTTCGAATCCGACGCAAAAATGATAGTTAATGGTAACGTTCAGAGCCTCCTAATGACGATGGAACACTCAAATTGCGTCGAGATTCAATACATTGGCCTCCAGCCAATTTGTCTCCAAGGGTCTATTCCTGCCTCGGGCACCTTATGGTCGTTCTCCTGTGAGTCTAGATTTTCGTATCCGACACATAACTGATAGTTTATTGTAACACTCAGTGCCTCCTAATGACGATGGAACACTCAAATTGAGTCGAGATCCATACATCGTCCTCCAGCAGACTTGTCTCCAAGGGGATATTGCTGCCTTGGGCACCACATGGTCCATCTCCGGTGATTCTACATTTTCGAATCCGACGCAAAACTGATAGTTAATTGCAACGTTCAGTGCCTCCTAATGACGATGGAACACTCAAATTGCGTCGAGATTCAATACATCGGCCTCCAGCCGACTTGACTCCAAATGTCTATTGCTCCCTTGGGCACCTTGTGGTCGTTCTCCTGTGAGTCTAGATTTTCGAATCCGACGCATAACTGATACTTAATTGTAAAGATCAGGGCCTCCTAATGACGATGGAACACTCAAATTGCGTCGAGATTCAATACATCGTCCTCCAGCCGACTTGTCTTCAAATGTCTATTGCTTCCTCGGGCACCTTGTGGTCGTTCTCCTGTGAGTCTAGATTTTCGAATCCGACGCACAACTGATTGTTGATTGTAACGTTCAGGGCCTCCTAATTGCGATAGGGCACTGAAATTGCGTCGCGTTCAATACATCGTCCTCCAGCGGACTGGTCTCCAAGGGGATATTGCTGCCTCGGTCACCTTATGGTCCGTCTCCAGTGAGTCTAGATTTTCGAATCCGACGCATAACTGATAGTTAATTTGTAAAGTTCAGGGCCCCCTAACGACGATGGAACACTCAAATTGCGTCGAGACAAAATACATCGTCCTCCAGCCTACTTGTCTCCAAGGGTCCATTGCTGCCTCGGGCACCTTACGGACGTTCTCCTGTGAGTCTAGATTTTAGAAACCGACGCAAAACTGATCGTTTATTGTAACGTTCAGGGCATCTTAATGACGATGGAACACTCAAATTGCGTCGAGATTCAATACATCGTCCTCCAGCCGACTTGTCTCCAAGGGTCTATTGCTGCCTCGCGCACCTTATGGTCATTCTCCTGTGAGGGTAGATTTTCGATTCCGACGCGAAACTGATAGTTAATTGTAACGTTCAGGGCCTCCTAATGACGATGGAACACTCAAATTGCGTCGAGATTCAATACATCGGCCTCCAGCCGACTTGCCTCCAAGGGGATATTGCTGGCTTGGGCACCACATGGTCCATCTCCGGTGATTCTACATTTTCGAATCCGACGCAAAACTGATAGTTAATTGCAACGTTAAGTTCCTCCTAATGACGATGGAACACTCAAATTGCGTCGAGATTCAATACATCGGCCTCCAGCCGATTTGACTCCAAATGTCTATTGCTCCCTTGGGCACCTTGTGGTCGTTCTCCTGTGAGTCTAGATTTTCGAATCCGACGCTTAACTGATAGTTAATTGTAAAGATCAGGGCCTCCTAATGACGATGGAACACTCAAATTGCGTCGAGATTCAGTACATCGTCCTCCAGCTGACTTGTCTTCAAATGTCTATTGCTTCCTCGGGCACCTTGTGGTCGTTCTCCTGTGAGTCTAGATTTTCGAATCCGACGCATAACTGATTGTTAATTGTAACGTTCAGGGCCTCCTAATGGCGATAGGGCACTGAAATTGCGTCGCGTTAAATACATCGTCCTCCAGCGGACTGGTCTCCAAGGGGATATTGCTGCCTCGGGCACCTTATGGTCCGTCTCCAGTGAGTCTAGATTTTCGAATCCGACGCATAACTGATAGTTAATTGCAACGTTCAGCGCCTCCCAATGACGATGGAACACTCAAATTGCGTCGTGATTCAATACATCGTCCTCAAGCCGACTTGTCTCCAAGGGTCTATTCCTGCCTCGGGCAGCTTATGGTCGTTCTCCTGAGAGTCTAGATTTTCGAATATGACGCATAACTGATAGTTAATTGTAAAGTTCAGGGCCTCCTAATGACGATGGAACACTGAAATTGCGTCGAGATTCAATACATCGTCCTCCAGCCGACTTGTCTCCAAGGGTCTATTGCTGCCTCGGGCACCTTATGGTCGTTCTCCTGTGAGTCTAGGCTTTCGAATCCGACGCATAACTGATAGTTAATTGTAAAGTTCAGGGCCTCCTAATGACGATGGAACAATCAAATTGCGTCGAGATAAAATACATCGGCCTCCAGCCGACTTGACTCCAAATGTCTATTGCTTCCTCGGGCGCTTAGTGGTCGTTCTCCTGTGAGTCTAGATTTTCGAATCCGACGCATAACTGATAGTTAATTTGTAAAGTTCTGGGCCCCCTAACGACGATGGAACACTCAAATTGCGTCGAGACAAAATACATCGTCCTCCAGCCGACTTGTCTCCATGGGTCTATTGCTGCCTCGGGCACCTTACGGACGTTCTCCTGTGAGTCTAGATTTTCGAATCCGACGCATAACCGATAGTTAACTGTAACTCCCAGCGCCTCCTAATGACGATGGAACACTCAAATTGCGTCGAGATTCAATACATCGTCCTCCAGCCGACTTGTCTCCAAATGTCTATTGCTTCCTCGGGCACCTTGTGGTCGTTCTCCTGTGAGTCTAGATTTTCGAATCCGACGCATAACTGATAGTTAATTGTAACGTTCATGGCCTCCTAATGACGATAGGGCACTCAAATTGCGTTGCGATCAATACATCGTCCTCCAGCGGACTGGTCTCCAAGGGGATATTGCTGCCTCGGGCACCTTATAGTCCGTCTCCAGTGAGTCTAGATTTTCGAATCCGACGCAAGACTGATAGTTAATTGTAACGTTCAGGGCCTCCTAATGACGATGGAACACTCAAATTGCGTCGAGATTCAATACATCGGCCTCCAGCCGTCTTGCCTCCAAGGGGATATTGCTGGCTTGGGCACCACATGGTCCATCTCCGGTGATTCTACATTTTCGAATCCGACGCAAAACTGATAGTTAATTGCAACGTTAAGTTCCTCCTAATGACGATGGAACACTCAAATTGCGTCGAGATTCAATACTTCGGCCTCCAGCCGACTTGACTCCAAATGTCTATTGCTCCCTTGGGCACCTTGTGGTCGTTCTCCTGTGAGTCTAGATTTTCGAATCCGACGCATAACTGATAGTTATTTGTAAAGATCAGGGCCTCCTAATGACGATAGAACACTCAAATTGCGTCGAGATTCAGTACATCGTCCTCCAGCTGACTTGTCTTCAAATGTCTATTGCTTCCTCGGGCACCTTGTGGTCGTTCTCCTGTGAGTCTAGATTTTCGAATCCGACGCATAACTGATTGTTAATTGTAACGTTCAGGGCCTCCTAATGGCGATAGGGCACTGAAATTGCGTCGCGTTCAATACATCGTCCTCCAGCGGACTGGTCTCCAAGGGGATATTGCTGCCTCGGGCACCTTATGGTCCGTCTCCAGTGAGTCTAGATTTTCGAATCCGACGCATAACTGATAGTTAATTGCAACGTTCAGCGCCTCCCAATGACGATGGAACACTCAAATTGCGTCGAGATTAAACACATCGTCCTCAAGCCGACTTGTCTCCAAGGGTCTATTCCTGCCTCGGGCAGCTTATCGTCGTCCTCCTGTGAGTCCAGATATTCGAATCCGACTCAAAACGGACTTCCAATTGAAACGTTCAGAGCCTCCTAATGATGATGGAACACTCAAATTGCGTCGAGATTCAATACATCGGATTCCAGCCGACTTGTCTCCAAGGGTCTATTGCTGCCTCGCGCACCTTATGGTCGTTCTCCTGTGATGGTAGATTTTCGATTCCGACGCGAAACTGATAGTTAATTGTAACGTTCAGGGCCTCGTAATGACGATGGAACACTCAAATTGCGTCGAGATTCAATACATCGTCCTCCAGCCGACTTGTCTCCAAGGTGACATTGCCTCCTCGCGCTCCATTTCGTCCATCTCCTGTGAGTCTAGATTTTCGTTTCCGATGCGAAACTGATAGTTAATTGCAACGATGAAGGCCTCCTAATGACGATGGAACACTCAAATTGCTTCGAAGTTCAATATATCGTCCTCCAGCCGACTTGTCTCCAAGGGGTATTGCTGCCTCGGGTACCATTTGGTCCGACTCCTGCGAGTCTAGATTTTCGAATCCGACGCAAAAATGATAGTTAATTGTAACGTTCTGCGCCTAATAATGACGATGGAACACTCAAATTGCGTTAGAGTCTTAACATCGTCCTCCAGCCGACTTGACAACAAGGGGATATATTTGTCTCGTGCTCCATGAGGTCCGTCTCCTGTAAGTCTAGATTTTCGAATCCGACGGGAAACTGAAAGTTAATTGTAACGTTCAGGGCCTCCTAATGACGATGGAACACTCAAATTGCGTCGAGATTCAATACATCGTCCTCCAGCCGACTTGTCTCGAAGGGGACATTGCTTCCTCGCGCACCATTTCGTCCGTCTCCTGTGAGTCTAGATTTTCGTTTCCGATGCGAAACTGATAGTTAATTGCAACGTTCAAGGCCTCCAAATGACGATGGAACAATCAAATTGCGTCGAGATTCAATACATCGTCTTCAAGCCGACTTGTCTCCAAGAGGATATTGCTGCCTCGGGCACCATATGCTCCATCTCCTGTGTGTCTAGATTTTCGAATCCGCTGCGAAACTGATTGTTTAATGTAACGTTCAGGGCTTCTTTATGACGATGCAACACTCTAATTGCGTCGAGATCCAATACATCGTCATTCAGCCAACTTCCTCCATGGGGATATTGCTGCCTCGGGTACCTTATGGTCGTTCTCCTGTGAGTCTAGATTTTAGAAACTGACGCAAAACTGATAGTTAATTGTAACGTTCAGGGCATCTTAATGACAATGGAACACTCAAATTGCGTCGAGATTCAATACATCGTCCTCCAGCCGACTTGTCTCCAAGGTGACATTGCTTCCTCGCGCACCATTTCTTCCGTATCCTGTGAGTCTAGATTTTCGTTTCCGATGCGAAATTGATAGTTAATTGCAACGTTCAAGGCCTCCTAATGACGATGGAACACTCAAATTGCGTCGAGGTTCAATACATCGTCCTCCAGCCGACTTGTCTCCAAGGGGTATTGTTGCCTCGGGTACCATATGGTCCGACTCCTGTGAGTCTTGATTTTCGAATCCGACGCAAAACTGATAGTTAATTGTAACGTTCAGGGCTTCCTAATGACGATGGAACACTCAAATTGCGTCGAGATTCAATACATTGGCCTCCAGCCAATTTGTCTCCAAGGGTCTATTCCTGCCTCGGGCACCTTATGGTCGTTCTCCTGTGAGTCTAGATTTTCGAATACGACGCATAACTGATAGTTTATTGTAACACTCAGCGCCTCCTAATGACGATGGAACACTCAAATAGAGTCGAGATCCATACATCGTCCTCCAGCAGACTTGTCTTCAAATGTCTATTGCTTCCTCGGGCACCTTGTGGTCGTTCTCCTGTGAGTCTGGATTTTCGAATCCGACGCATAACTGATAGTTAATTGCAACGTTCAGCGCCTCCCAATGACGATGGAACACTCAAATTGCGTCGAGATTCAATACATCGTCCTCAAGCCGAATTGTCTCCAAGGGTCTATTCCTGCCTCGGGCAGCTTATCGTCGTCCTCCTGTGAGTCCAGACTTTCGAATCCGACTCAAAACGGACTGCTAATTGAAACGTTCACAGCCTCCTAATGATGATGGAACACTCAAATTGAGTCGAGAATCAATACATCGTCCTCCAGCCGACTTGTCTCCAAGGGGAAATTGCTGCCTCGGGCACCATATAGTCCTTCTCCTGTGCGTCTAGAATTTCGAATCCGACGTAAAACTGTTAGTTAATTGTAACGTTCAGGACCTCCTAATGATGATGGAACACTCAAATTGCGTCGAGATTCAATACATCTTGTTTCAGCCGACTTGTCTCCAAGCGTATATTGCTCCCTCGGGCACCTTATGGTCGTTCTCCTGTGAGTCTAGATTTTAGAATCCGACGCAAAACTGATAGCTAATTGTAACATTCAGGGCCTCCTAATGACGATGGAACACTCAAATTGCGTCGAGATTCAATACATCGTCCTCCAGCCGACTTGTCTCCAAGGGGCATTACTGCCTCGGGCACCATATGGTCCTTTTCCTGTGAGTGTAGATTTCCTATTCCGATGAAAAACTGATAGTTAATTGTAACGTTCAGGGCCTCCTAATGACGATGGAACACTCAAATTGCGTCGAGATTCATTACATCGGATTCCAGCCGAGTTGTCTCCAAATGTCTATTGCTGCCTCGGGCACCTTGTGGTCGTTCTCATGTGTGTCTAGATTTTCGAATCCGACGCAAAACTGGTAATTGTAACGCTCAGTGCCTCCTAATGACGATGGATTACTCAAATTGCGTCGAGATTCACTACATCGTCCTTCTGCCGACTTGTCTCCAATGTTCTATTGCTGGCTCGGGCACATTATGGTCGTTCTCCTGTGAGTCTAGATTTTCGAATCCGACGCATAACTGATAGTTAATTGCAACGTTCAGCGCCTCCTAATGACGATAGAACACTCAAATTGGGTCGAGATTCAATACATCGTCCTTAAGCCGACTTGTCTCCAAGAGGATATTGCTGCCTCGGGCACCATATGGTCAGTCTCCTGTGAGTCTAGATTTTCGATTCCGACGTGAAACTGATAGTTAATTGTGACGTTCAGGGCTTCCTAATGACGATGCAACACTCAAATTGCGTCGAGATCCAATACATCGTCATTCAGCCAACTTCCTCCATGGGGATTTTGCTGCCTCGGGCACCTTATGGTCGTTCTCCTGTGAGTCTAAATTTTAGAAACCGACGCAAAACTGATAGTTAATTGTAGCGTTCAGGGCATCTTAATGACGATGGAACACTCAAATTGCGTCGAGATTCAATACATCGTCCTCCAGCCGACTTGTCTCCAAGGGGTCATTGCTTCCTCGCGCACCATTTCGTCCGTCTCCTGTGAGTCTAGATTTTCGTTTCCGATGCGAAACTGATAGTTAATTGTAACGTTCTGTGCCTGATAATGACGATGGAACACTCAAATTGCGTCGAGAGTCTTAACATCGTCCTCCAGCCGACTTGACAACCAGGGGATATATCTGTCTCGGGCTCCATGTGGTCCGTCTCCTGTAAGTCTAGATTTTCGAATCCGACGGGAAACCGAAAGTTATTTGTAACGTTCAGGGCCTCCTAATGACAATGGAACACTCAATTTGCGTTGAGATTCATTACATCGTCCTTCAGCCGACTTGACAACAGGGGGATATATTTGCCTCGGGCTCCATGTGGTCCGTCTCTTTGAGTCTATTTTTTCGAATCCGACGCGAAACTGATAGTTAATTGTAACGTTCAGGGCCTCCCAATGACGATGGAACACTCAAATTGCGTCGAGATTCAATACATCGGCCTCCAGCCGACTTGTCTCCAAGGGTCTTTTGCTGCCTCGGGCACCTTATGGCCGTTCTCCTGTGAGTCTAGATTCTCGAATCCGACGCAAAACTGATAGTTAATTCTAACGTTCAGCGCCTCCTAATGACGATGGAACACTCAAATTGCGTCGAGATTCAATACATCGTCCTCCAGCCGACTCGTCTCCAAGGGGATATTGCTGCCTTGGGCACCACATGGTCCATCTCCGGTGATTCTACATTTTCGAATCCGACGCAAAACTGATAGTTAATAGTAACGTTCAGGGCCTCCTAATGACGATGGAACAGTCAAATTGCGTCGAGATTCAATACATCGTCCTCAAGCCGACTTGTCTCCAAGGGTCTATTCCTGCCTCGGGCAGCTTATCGTTGTCCTCCTGTGAGTCCAGATATTCGAATCCGACTCAAAACGGACTTCTAATTGAAACGTTCAGAGCCTCCTAATGATGATGGAACACTCAAATTGAGTCGAGATTCAATACATCGTCCTCCAGCCGACTTGTCTCCAAGGGGAAATTGCTGCCTCGGGCACCATATAGTCCTTCTCCTGTGCGTCTAGATTTTAGAATCCGACGCAAAACTGATAGCTAATTGTAACATTCAGGGCCTCCTAATGACGATGGAACACTCAAATTGCGTCGAGATTCAATACATCGTCCTCCAGCCGACTTGTTTTCAAATGTCTATTGCTTCCTCCGGCACCTTGTGGTCGTTCTCCTGTGAGTCTAGATTTTCGAATCCGACGCATAACTGATTGTTAATTGTAACGTTCAGGGCCTCCCAATGGCGATAGGGCACTGAAATTGCGTCGCGTTCAATACATCGTCCTCCAGTGGACTGGTCTCCAAGGGGATATTGCTGCCTCGGGCACCTTATGGTCCGTCTCCAGTGAGTCTAGATTTTCGAATCCGACGCATAACTGATAGTTAATTGCAACGTTCAGCGCCTCCCAATGACGATGGAACAGTCAAATTGCGTCGAGATTCAATACATCGTCCTCAAGCCGACTTGTCTCCAAGGGTCTATTCCTGCCTCGGGCAGCTTATCGTCGTCCTCCTGTGAGTCCAGATATTCGAATCCGACTCAAAACGGACTTCTAATTGAAACGTTCAGAGCCTCCTAATGATGATGGAACACTCAAATTGAGTCGAGATTCAATACATCGTCCTCTAGCCGACTTGTCTCCAAGGGGAAATTGCTGCCTCGGGCACCATATAGTCCTTCTCCTGTGCGTCTAGAATTTCGAATCCGACGCAAAACTGTTAGTTAATTGTAACGTTCAGGACCTCCTAATGACGATGGATCACTCAAATTGCGTCGAGATTCAATACATCTTCCTTCAGCCGACTTGTCTCCAAGCGTATATTGCTCCCTCGGGCACCTTATGGTCGTTCTCCTGTGAGTCTAGATTTTAGAAACCGACGCAAAACTGATAGTTAATTGTAATGTTCAGGGCATCTTAATGACGATGGAACTCTCAAATTGCGTCGAGATTCAATACATCGACCTACAGCCGACTTCTCTCCAACGGGTCATTGCTTCCTCGCGCACCATTTCGTCCGTCTAATGTGAGTCTAGATTTTCGTTTCCGATTCGAAACTGATAGTTAATTGCAACGATGAAGGCCTCCTAATGACGATGGAACACTCAAATTGCGTCGAGGTTCAATACATCGTCCTCCAGCCGACTTGTCTCCAAGGGGTATTGTTGCCTCGGGTACCATATGGTCCGACTCCTGTGAGTCTTGATTTTCGAATCCGACGCAAAACTGATAGTTAATTGTAACGTTCTGGGCCTCCTATTGACGATGGAACACTTAAATTGCGTCGAGATTCAATACATCGTCCCTCAGCCGAATTGTCTCCAAGGGTCTATTGCTGCCTCGGGCACCTTATGGTCGTTCACCTGTGAGCCTAGACTTTTGAATCCGACACAAAACTGATAGTTAATTGTAACGTTCAGGGTCTCCTAATGACGATGGAACACTCAAATCGTGTCTAGATTCAATACATCGTCTTCAAGCCGACTTGTCTCCAAGAGGATATTGCTGCCTCGGGCACCATATGCTCCATCTCCTGTGTGTCTAGATTTTCGAATCCGCCGCGAAACTGATTGTTTAATGTAACGTTCAGGGCTTCCTAATGACGATGCAACACTCTAATTGCGTCGAGATCCAATACATCGTCATTCAGCCAACTTCCTCCATGGGGATTTTGCTGCCTCGGGTACCTTATGGTCGTTCTCCTGTGAGTCTAGATTTTAGAAACTGACGCAAAACTGATAGTTAATTGTAACGTTCAGGGCTTCTTAATGACAATGGAACACTCAAATTGCGTCGAGATTCAATACAGCGTCCTCCAGCCGACTTGTCTCCAAGGTGACATTGCTTCCTCGCGCACCATTTCTTCCGTATCCTGTGAGTCTAGATTTTCGTTTCCGATGCGAAATTGATAGTTAATTGCAACGTTCAAGGCCTCCTAATGACGATGGAACACTCAAATTGCGTCGAGGTTCAATACATCGTCCTCCAGCCGACTTGTCTCCAAGGGGTGTTGTTGCCTCGGGTACCATATGGTCCGACTCCTGTGAGTCTTGATTGTCGAATCCGACGCAAAACTGATAGTTAATTGTAACGTTCAGGGCTTCCTAATGGCGATGGATCACTCAAATTGCGTCGAGATTCAATACATTGGCCTCCAGCCAATTTGTCTCCAAGGGTCTATTCCTGCCTCGGGCACCTTATGGTCGTTCTCCTGTGAGTCTAGATTTTCGAATACGACGCATAACTGATAGTTAATTGTAAAGTTCAGGGCCTCCTAATGACGATGGAACACTGAAATTGCGTCGAGATCCGATACATCGTCCTCCAGCCGACTTGTCTCCAAGGGTCTATTGCTGCCTCGGGCACCTTATGGTCGTTCTCCTGTGAGTCTAGATTATCGTATCCGACACATAACTGATAGTTTATTGTAACACTCAGCGCCTCCTAATGGCGATGGAACACTCAAATAGAGTCGAGATCGATACATCGTCCTCCAGCAGACTTGTCTTCAAATGTCTATTGCTTCCTCGGGCACCTTGTGGTCGTTCTACTGTGAGTCTGGATTTTCGAATCCGACGCATAACTGATAGTTAATTGCAACGTTCAGCGCCTCCCAATGACGATGGAACACTCAAATTGCGTCGAGATTCAATACATCGTCCTCAAGCCGACTTGTCTCCAAGGGTCTATTCCTGCCTCGGGCAGCTTATCGTCGTCCTCCTGTGAGTCCAGATATTCGAATCCGACTCAAAACGGACTGCTAATTGAAACGTTCACAGCCTTTTAATGATGATGGAACACTCAAATTGAGTCGAGATTCAATACATCGTCCACCAGCCGACTTGTCTCCAAGGGGAAATTGCTTCTCCTGTGCGTCTAGAATTTCGAATCCGACGCATAACTGATAGTTAATTGCAACGTTCAGCGCCTCCTAATGACGATAGAACACTCAAATTGCGTCGAGATCCAATACATCTTCCTTCAGCCGACTTGTCTCCAAGCGAATATTGCTCCCTCGGGCACCTTATGGTCGTTCTCCTGTGAGTCTAGATTTTAGAATCCGACGCAAAACTGATAGCTAATTGTAACATTCAGGGCCTCCTAATGACGATGGAACACTCAAATTGCGTCGAGATTCAATACATCGTCCTCCAGCCGACTTGTCTCCAAGGGGACATTGCTGCCTCGGGCACCATATGGTCCTTTTCCTCTGAGTGTAGATTTCCTATTCCGATGAAAAACTGATAGTTAATTGTAACGTTCAGGGCCTCCTAATGACGATGGAACACTCAATTTGCGTCGAGAATCATTACATCGGATTCCAGCCGACTTGTCTCCAAATGTCTATTGCTGCCTCGGGCACCTTGTGGTCGTTCTCATGTGTGTCTAGATTTTCGAATCCGACGCAAAACTGGTAATTGTAACGCTCAGTGCCTCCTAATGACGATGGATTACTCAAATTGCGTCGAGATTCACTACATCGTCCTTCTGCCGACTTGTCTCCAATGTTCTATTGCTGGCTCGGGCACATTATGGTCGTTCTCCTGTGAGTCTAGATTTTCGAATCCGACGCATAACTGATAGTTAATTGCAACGTTCAGCGCCTCCTAATGACGATAGAACACTCAAATTGCGTCGAGATCCAATACATCGTCATTCAGCCAACTTCCTCCATGGGGATTTTGCTGCCTCGGGCACCTTATGGTCGTTCTCCTGTGAGTCTAAATTTTAGAAACCGACGCAAAACTAATAGTTAATTGTAGCGTTCAGGGCATCTTAATGACGATGGAACACTCAAATTGCGTCGAGATTCAATACATCGTCCTCCAGCCGACTTGTCTCCAAGGGGTCATTGCTTCCTCGCGCACCATTTCGTCCGTCTCCTGTGAGTCTAGATTTTCGTTTCCGATGCGAAACTGATAGTTAATTGTAACGTTCTGCGCCTGATAATGACGATGGAACACTCAAATTGCGTCGAGAGTCTTAACATCGTCCTCCAGCCGACTTGACAACCAGGGGATATATCTGTCTCGGGCTCCATGTGGTCCGTCTCCTGTAAGTCTAGATTTTCGAATCCGACGGGAAACTGAAAGTTAATTGTAACGTTCAGGGCCTCCTAATGACGATGGAACACTCAATTTGCGTTGAGATTCATTACATCGTCCTTCAGCCGACTTGACAACAGAGGGATATATTAGCCTCGGGCTCCATGTGATCCGTCTCCTTTGAGTCTATTTTTTCGAATCCGACGCGAAAATGATAGTTAATTGTAACGTTCAGGGCCTCCCAATGACGATGGAACACTCAAATTGCGTCGAGATTCAATACATCGGCCTCCAGCCGACTTGTCTCCACGGGTCTTTTGCTGCCTCGGGCACCTTATGGCCGTTCTCCTGTGAGTCTAGATTCTCGAATCCGACGCAAAACTGATAGTTAATTCTAACGTTCAGCGCCTCCTAATGACGATGGAACACTCAAATTGCGTCGAGATTCAATACATCGTCCTCCAGACGACTCGTCTCCAAGGGGATATTGCTGCCTTGGGCACCACATGGTCCATCTCCGGTGATTCTACATTTTCGAATCCGACGCAAAACTGATAGTTAATAGTAACGTTCAGGGCCTCCTAATGACGATAGGGCATTCAAATTGCGTCGAGATTCAATACATCGTCCTCCAGCCGACTTGTCTCCAAGGGGATATTACTGCCTTGGGCTCCACATGGTCCATCTCCGGTGACTCTACATTTTCGAATCCGACGCAAAACTGATAGTTAATTGTAACGTTCAGGGCCTCCTAATGACGATGGAACACTCAAATTGCGTCGAGATTCAATACATACGCCTCCAGCCAATTTGTCTCCAAGGGTCTACTCCTGCCACGGGCACCTTATGGTCGTTCTCCTTTGAGTCTAGATTATTGAATCCGACGCATAACTGATAGTTAATTGCAACGTTCAGCGCCTCCTAATGACGATGGAACACTCAAATTGCGTTGAGATTTAATAGATCGGCCTCCAGCCGACTTGTCTCCAAATGTCTATTGCTCCCTCGGGCACCTTGTGGTTGTTCTCCTGTGAGTCTAGATTTTAGAATCCGACGCATAACTGATAGTTAATTGTAAAGTTCGGTGCCTCCTAATGACGATGGAACACTCAAATTGCGTCGAGATTCAATACTTCGTACTCCAGCCGACTTGTCTCCAAGCGGTATTGCTGCATCGGGGTCTTGTGTCCGTCTCCTGTGAGTCTAGCTTTTCGAATCCGACGCGAAACTGAAGATAATTGTAACGTTCAGGGAGTCCTAATGACGATGGAACACTCAAATTGCGTCGAATGTCAATACATCGTCATTCAGCCGACTTGTCTCCAAGGGTCTATTGCTGCATCGGACACCTTAAGGTCGTCCTCCTGTGAGTCTAGATTTTAGAATCCGACGCAAAACTGATAGTTAATTGTAACGTTCAGGGCCTCCTAATGACGATGGACATCAAGTTGCATCGAGATTCACTACATCGGCCTCCAGCAGACTTGTCTCCAAGGGTCTATTGGTGCCTCGGGCACCTTATGGTCGTTCTCCTGTCAGTTTAGTTTTTTGAATCCGACGCATAACTGTTAGTTAATTGCAACGTTCAGCGCCTCCTAATTACGATGGAACACTCAAATTGCGTCAAGATTCAATACATCGACCTCCAGCCGACTTGTCTCCAAATGTCTATTGCTGCCACGGGCACCTTGTGTTCGTTTTCCTGTGAGTCTAGATTTTCGAATCCGACGCATAACTGATAGTTAAATGTAAAGTTCAGGGCTTCCTAATGACGATGGAACACTCAAACTGCGTCGAGATTCAATACATCGTCCTCCAGCCGACTTGTCTCCAAGGGGATATCGCTTCCTCGGGAACCACATGGTCCGTCTCCGGTGAATCTACATTTTCGAATCCGACGCAAAACTGATAGTTAATTGTAACGCTCAGGGCCTCCTAATGACGATGGGGCACTCAAATTGCGTCGCGATTCAATACATCGTCCTCCAGCGGGCTGATCTCCAAGGGGATATTGCTGCCTCGGGCACCATATGGTCCGTCTCCTGTGACTCTAGATTTTCGAATCCGACTAAAAACTGATAGTTAATTGTAACATTCAGTGCGTCCTAATGACGATGGAACACTCAAATTGCGTCGCGATCCAATACATCGTCCTCCAGCCGACTCTGCCTCGGGCACCTTATGATCGTTTTCCTGTGAGTCTAGACTCTCGAACCCGACGCAAAACTGATAGTTAATTGTAACGTTCAGGGCCTCCTAATGACGATGGAACACTCAAATTGCGTCGAGATTCAAGATATCGGCCTCGAGCCGACTTGTCTCCAAGGGGACATTGCTGCCTCGGGCAACTTTTGGTCCGTCTCCTGTGAGTCTAGATTTTCGTTTCCGATGCGAAACTGATAGTTAATTGCAACGATGAAGGCCTCCTAATGATAGATGGAACACTCAAATTGCTTCGAAGTTCAATACATCGTCCTCCAGCCGACTTGTCTCCAAGGGGTATTGCTGCCTCGGGTACCATTTGGTCCGACTCCTGCGAGTCTAGATTTTCGAATCCGACGCAAAAATGATAGTTAATTGTAACGTTCTGCGCCTAATAATGACGATGGAACACTCAAATTGCGTTAGAGTCTTTTTATCGTCCTCCAGCCGACTTGACAACAAGGGGATATATTTGTCTCGGGCTCCATGTGGTCCGTCTCCTGTAAGTCTAGATTTTCGAATCCGACGGGAAACTGAAAGATAATTGTAACGTTCAGGGCCTCCTAATGACGATGGAACACTCAAATTGCGTCGAGATTCAATACATCGTCCTCCAGCCGACTTGTCTCCAAGGGGACATTGCTTCCTCGCGCACCATTTCGTCCGTCTCCTGTGAGTCTAGATTTTCGTTTCCGATGCGAAACTGATAGTTAATTGCAACGTTCAAGGCCTCCAAATGACGATGGAACAATCAAATTGCGTCGAGATTCAATACATCGTCTTCAAGCCGACTTGTCTCCAAGAGGATATTGCTGCCTCGGGCACCATATGCTCCATCTCCTGTGTGTCTAGATTTTCGAATCCGCCGCGAAACTGATTGTTTAATGTAACGTTCAGGGCTTCCTAATGACGATGCAACACTCTAATTGCGTCGAGATCCAATACATCGTCATTCAGCCAACTTCCTCCATGGGGATTTTGCTGCCTCGGGTACCTTATGGTCGTTCTCCTGTGAGTCTAGATTTTAGAAACTGACGCAAAACTGATAGTTAATTGTAACGTTCAGGGCATCTTAACGACAATGGATCACTCAAATTGCGTCGAGATTCAATACATCGTCCTCCAGCCGACTTGTCTCCAAGGTGACATTGCTTCCTCGCGCACCATTTCTTCCGTATCCTGTGAGTCTAGATTTTCGTTTCCGATGCGAAATTGATAGTTAATTGCAACGTTCAAGGCCTCCTAATGACGATGGAACACTCAAATTGCGTCGAGGTTCAATACATCGTCCTCCAGCCGACTTGTCCCCAAGGGGTATTGTTGCCTCGGGTACCATATGGTCCGACTCCTGTGAGTCTTGATTTTCGAATCCGACGCAAAACTGATAGTTAATTGTAACGTTCAGGGCCTCCTAATGACGATGGAACACTGAAATTGCGTCGAGATCCAATACATCGTCCTCCAGCCGACTTGTCTCCAAGGGTCTATTGCTGCCTCGGGCACCTTATGGTCGTTCTCCTGTGAGTCTAGATTTTCGTATCCGACACATAACTGATAGTTTATTGTAACACTCAGCGCCTCCTAATGACGATGGAACACTCAAATAGAGTCGAGATCCATACATCGTCCTCCAGCAGACTTGTCTTCAAATGTCTATTGCTTCCTCGGGCACCTTGTGGTCGTTCTCCTGTGAGTCTCGATTTTCGAATCCGACGCATAACTGATAGTTAATTGCAACGTTCAGCGCCTCCCAATGACGATGGAACACTCAAATTGCGTCGAGATTCAATACATCGTCCTCCAGCCGACTTGTCTCCAAGGGGACATTGCTGCCTCGGGCACCATATGGTCCTTTTCCTGTGAGTGTAGATTTCCTATTCCGATGAAAAACTGATAGTTAATTGTAACGTTCAGGGCCTCCTAATGACGATGGAACACTCAAATTGCGTCGAGAATCATTACATCGGATTCCAGCCGACTTGTCTCCAAATGTCTATTGCTGCCTCGGGCACCTTGTGGTCGTTCTCATGTGTGTCTAGATTTTCGAATCCGACGCAAAACTGGTAATTGTAACGCTCAGTGCCTCCTAATGACGATGGATTACTCAAATTGCGTCGAGATTCACTACATCGTCCTTCTGCCGACTTGTCTCCAATGTTCTATTGCTGGCTCGGGCACATTATGGTCGTTCTCCTGTGAGTCTAGATTTTCGAATCCGACGCATAACTGATAGTTAATTGCAACGTTCAGCGCCTCCTAATGACGATAGAACACTCAAATTGCGTCGAGATTCAATACATCGTCCTTAAGCCGACTTGTCTCCAAGAGGATATTGCTGCCTCGGGCACCATATGGTCAGTCTCCTGTGAGTCTAGATTTTCGATTCCGACGTGAAACTGATAGTTAATTGTGACGTTCAGGGCTTCCTAATGACGATGCAACACTCAAATTGCGTCGAGATCCAATACATCGTCATTCAGCCAACTTCCTCCATGGGGATTTTGCTGCCTCGGGCACCTTATGGTCGTTCTCCTGTGAGTCTAAATTTTAGAAACCGACGCAAAACTGATAGTTAATTGTAGCGTTCAGGGCATCTTAATGACGATGGAACACTCAAATTGCGTCGAGATTCAATACATCGTCCTCCAGCCGACTTGTCTCCAAGGGGTCATTGCTTCCTCGCGCACCATTTCGTCCGTCTCCTGTGAGTCTAGATTTTCGTTTCCGATGCGAAACTGATAGTTAATTGTAACGTTCTGCGCCTGATAATGACGATGGAACACTCAAATTGCGTCGAGAGTCTTAACATCGTCCTCCAGCCGACTTGACAACCAGGGGATATATCTGTCTCGGGCACCATATGGTCAGTCTCCTGTGAGTCTAGATTTTCGAATCCGACTCGAAACTGATAGTTAATTGTAACGTTCAGGGCCTCCCAATGACGATGGAACACTCAAATTGCGTCGAGATTCAATACATCGTCCTCCAGCCGACTCGTCTCCAAGGGGATATTGCTGCCTTGGGCACCACATGGTCCATCTCCGGTGATTCTACATTTTCGAATCCGACGCAAAAATGATAGTTAATAGTAACGTTCAGGGCCTCCTAATGACGATAGGGCACTCAAATTGCGTCGAGATTCAATACATCGTCCTCCAGCCGACTTGTCTCCAAGGGGAAATTACTGCCTTGGGCTCCACATGGTCCATCTCCGGTGACTCTACATTTTCGAATCCGACGCAAAACTGATAGTTAATTGTAACGTTCAGGGCCTCCTAATGACGATGGAACACTCAAATTGCGTCGAGATTCAATACATAGGCCTCCAGCCAATTTGTCTCCAAGGGTCTACTCCTGCCACGGGCACCTTATGGTCGTTCTCCTTTGAGTCTAGATTTTTGAATCCGACGCATAACTGATAGTTAATTGCAACGTTCAGCGCCTCCTAATGACGATGGAACACTCAAATTGCGTTGAGATTTAATAGATCGGCCTCCAGCCGACTTGTCTCCAAATGTCTATTGCTCCCTCGGGCACCTTGTGGTTGTTCTCCTGTGAGTCTAGATTTTAGAATCCGACGCATAACTGATAGTTAATTGTAAAGTTCGGTGCCTCCTAATGACGATGGAACACTCAAATTGCGTCGAGATTCAATACTTCGTACTCCAGCCGACTTGTCTCCAAGCGGTATTGCTGCATCGGGGTCTTGTGTCCGTCTCCTGTGAGTCTAGCTTTTCGAATCCGACGCGAAACTGAAGATAATTGTAACGTTCAGGGAGTCCTAATGACGATGGAACACTCAAATTGCGTCGAATGTCAATACATCGTCATTCAGCCGACTTGTCTCCAAGGGTCTATTGCTGCCTCCGGCACCTTATGGTCGTTCTCCTGTGAGTCTAGTTTTTCGAATCCGACGCATAACTGTTAGTTAATTGCAACGTTCAGCACCTCCTAATGACGATGGAACACTCAAATTGCGCCGAGATTCAATACATCTTAGTCCAGCTGACTAGTCTCCAAATGTCTATTGCTGCCTCGGGCACCTTGTGTTCGTTTTCCTGTGAGTCTAGATTTTCGAAACCGACGCATAACTGATAGTTAATTGTAAAGTTCAGGGCTTCCTAATGACGATGGAACACTCAAATTGCGTCGAGATTCAATTCATCGTCCTCCAGCCGACTTGTCTCCAAGGGGATATCGCTGCCTCGGGCACCACATGGTCCGTCTCCTGTGACTCTAGATTTTCGAATCCGACGAAAAACTGATAGTTAATTGTAACATTCAGTGCCTCCTAATGACGATGGAACACTCAAATTGCGTCGAGATCCAATACATCGTCCTCCAGCCGACTTGTCTCCAAGGGTCTATTGCTGCCTCGGGCACCTTATGATCGTTTTGCTGTGAGTCTAGACTTTCGAACCCGACGCAAAACTGATAGTTAATTGTAACATTCAGTGCCTCCTAACGACGAAGGAACACTCAAATTGCGTCGAGGTTCAATACATCTTCCTCCAGAAGACTTGTCTCCAAGGGGTATTGCTTCCTCGGGGTCCTTGTGATCCGTCTCCTGTGAGTCTAGATTTTTGAATCCGACGCGAAACTGAAGATAATTGTAACGTTCAGGGCCTCCTAATGACGATGGAACAGTCAAATTGCGTCGAGATCCAATACATCGGCCTCCAGCCGACTTGTCTCCAAGGGTCTATTGCTGCCTCGGGCACCTTATGTTCGTTTTCCTGTGAGTCTAGACTTTCGAACCCGACGCAAAACTGATAGTTAATTGTAACATTCAGTGCTTCCTAATGACGATGGAACACTCAAATTGCGTCGAGATTCAATACGTTGGCCTCCAGCCGACTTGACTCCAAGGTTCTATTGCTGCCTCGGGCACCCTATGGGCGTCCTTCTGTGAGTCTAGATTGTCGATTCCGACGAATAACTGATAGTTAATTGCAACGTTCAGCGCCTCCTAATTACGATGGAACACTCAAATTGCGTCGAGATTCAATACATCGACCTCCAGCCGACTTGTCTCCAAATGTCTATTGCTGCCAAGGGCACCTTGTGTTCGTTTTCCTGTGAGTCTAGATTTTCGAATCCGACGCATAACTGATAGTTAAATGTAAAGTTCAGGGCTTCCTAATGACGATGGAACACTCAAACTGCGTCGAGATTCAATACATCGTCCTCCAGCCGACTTGTCTCCAAGGGGATATCGCTTCCTCGGGCACCACATGGTCCGTCTCCGGTGAATCTACATTTTCGTATCCGACGCAAAACTGATAGTTAATTGTAACGCTCAGGGCCTCCTAATGACGATGGGGCACTCAAATTGCGTCGCGATTCAATACATCGTCCTCCAGCGGGCTGATCTCCAAGGGGATATTGCTGCCTCGGGCACCATATGGTCCGTCTCCTGTGACTCTAGATTTTCGAATCCGACTAAAAACTGATAGTTAATTGTAACATTCAGTGCGTCCTAATGACGATGGAACACTCAAATTGCGTCGAGATTCAATATATCGGCCTCGAGCCGACTTGTCTCCAAGGGGACATTGCTGCCTCGGGCAACTTATGGTCCGTCTCCTGTGAGTCTAGATTTTCGAATCCGATGCGAAACTGATTGTTATTTGTAACGTTCAGGGCCTCTGAATGACGATGGAACACTCAAATTGCTTCGAGATACAATACATCGTCCATCTGCCGACTTGTCTCCAAGGTTCTATTGCTGCCTCGGTCACCCCATGGTCGTCCTTCTGTGAGTCTAGATAACTGATAGTTAATTGCAACGTTCAGCGCCTCCTATTGACCATGTAACACTCAAATTGCGTCGAGATTTAATACATCGGCCTCCATCCGACTTGTCTCCAAATGTCTATTGGTGCCTCGGGCAGCTTGTGGTCGTTCTCCTGCGAGTCTAGATTTTCGAATACGACGCATAACTGATAGTTAATTGTTAAGTTCAGGGCCTCCTAAAGTCGATGGAACACTGAAATTGCTTCGCGATTCAATACATCGTCCTTTAGCAGACTTCTCTCCAAGGGTCTATTGCTGCCTCGGGCACCTTATGGTCGTTCTCCTGTGAGTCTAGATTTTCGTACCCGACGCATAACTGATATTTAATTGTAACGCTCAGCGCCTCCTAATGTCGATGGAACACTCAAATTGCGTCGAGATTCAATACATTGGCCTCCAGCCAATTTGACTCCAAGGGTCTATTCCTGCCTCGGGCACCTTATGGTCGTTCTCCTGTGAGTCCAGATTTTCGAATCCGACGCAAAACTGATAGTTAATTGCAACGTTCAGCGCCTCCTAATGACGATGGAACACTCAAATTGCGTCGAGATTCAATACATTGGCCTCCAGCCGACTTGACTCCAAATGTCTATTGCTCCCTCGGGCACCTTGTGGTCGTTCTCCTATGAGTCTAGATTTTAGAATCCGACGCATAACTGATAGTTAATTGTAAAGTTCAGTGCCTCCTAATGACGATGGAACACTCAAATTGCGTCGAGATTCAATACCTAGTCCTCCTGCCGACTTGTCTCTATGGGGATATTGCTGCCTCGGGCACCATTTGGTCCGTCTCCAGTGAGTCTAGATTTAAGAATCCGACGCGAAACTGACAGTTAATTGTATCGTTCAGGGCCTCCTAATGACGATGGAACACTCAAATTGCATCGAGATTCAATACATCGTCCTCCAGCCGACTTGTCTCCAAGGGGGGACCTCATGGTTGGGCACCACAAGGTCCATATCAGGTGATTCTACATTTTCGAATCCGACGCAAAACTGATAGTTAATTGTAACGTTCAGGGCCTCCTAATGACGATAGGGCACTCAAATTGCGTCGAGATTCAATACATCGGCCTCCAGATGACTTGTCTCCAAATGTCAATTGCTGCCTCGGGCACCTTGTGGTCGTTCTCCTATGAGTCAAGATTTTCGAATACGACGCATAACTGATAGTTAATTGTAAAGTTCAGGGCCTCCTAATGACGATGGAACACTCAAATTGCGTCGAGATTCAATACATCTTCCTCCAGCCGACTTGTCTCCAAGGGGTATTGCTGCCTCGGGGTCATTGTGATCCGTCTCCTGTTAGTCTAGATTTTCGAATCCGACGCGAAACTGAAGATAATTGTAACGTTCAGGGCCTCCTAATGACGATGGAACACTCAAATTGCGTCGAGGTTCAATACATCTTCCTCCAGCCGACTTGTCTCCAAGGGGTATTGCTGCCTCGGGGTCATTGTGATCCGTCTCCTGTTAGTCTAGATTTTCGAATCCGACGGGAAACTGAAGATAATTGTAACGTTCAGGGCCTCCTAATGACGATGGAACACTCAAATTGCGTCGAATTTCAATACATCGTCATTCAGCCGACTTGTCTCCAGGGGTCTATTGCTGCCTCTAGCACTTTAAGGTCGTTCTCCTGTGAGTCTAGATTTTACAATCCGACGCAAAACTGATAGTTAATTGTAACGTTCAGGGCCTTCTAATGACGATGGAGCACTCAAATTGCGTCGAGATTCAATACATCGGCCTCCAGCCGACTTGTCTCCAAGGGGACGATGCTGCCTCGGGCACCATATGGTTCTTCTCCTGCGAGTCTAGATTTTCGATTCCGATGCGAAACTGATAGTTAATTGTAACGTTCAGGGCCTCCTAATGACGATGGACCACTCAATTTGCGTCGAGATCCAATACATCGTCCTCCAGCCGACTTGTCTCCAAGGGTCTATTGCTGCCTCGGGCACCTTATGATCGTTTTGCTGTGAGTCTAGACTTTCGAACCCGACGCAAAACTGATAGTTAATTGTAACATTCAGTGCCTCCTAATGACGAAGGAACACTCAAATTGCGTCGAGGTTCAATACATCTTCCTCCAGCCGACTTGTCTCCAAGGGGTATTGCTTCCTCGGGGTCCTTGTGATCCGTCTCCTGTGTTTCTAGATTTTCGAATCCGACGCGAAACTGAAGATAATTGAAAAGTTCAGGGCCTCCTAATGACGATGGAACAGTCAAATTGCGTCGAATTTCAATACATCGTCATTCAGCCGACTTGTCTCCAAGGGTCTATTGCTGCCTCTAGCACCTTAAGGTCGTTCTTCTGTGGGTCTAGATTTTACAATCCGACGCAAAACTGATAGTTAATCGTAACGTTCAAGGCCTCCAATTGACCATGTAACACTCAAATTGCGTCGAGATTCAATACATCGTCCTCCAGCCGACTTGTATCAAAGGGGATATTGCTGCCTTGGCAACCACATGGTCCATCTCCGGTGATTCTAGATTTTCGAATCCGACGAAAAACTGATAGTTAATTGTAACATTCAGTGCCTCCTAATGACGATGGAACACCCAAATTGCGTCGAGATCCAATACATCGTCCTCCAGCCGACTTGTCTCCAAGGGTCTATTGCTGCCTCGGGCACCTTATGTTCGTTTTCCTGTGAGTCTAGACTTTTGAACCCGACGCAAAACTGATAGTTAATTGTAACATTCAGTGCCTCCTAATGACGAAGGAACACTCAAATTGCGTCGAGGTTCAATACATCTTCCTCCAGTCGACTTGTCTCCAAGGGGTATTGCTTCCTCGGGGTCCTTGTGATCCGTCTCCTGTGAGTCTAGATTTTCGAATCCGACGCGAAACTGAAGATAATTGTAACGTTCAGTTCCTCCTAATGACGATGGAACAGTCAAATTGCGTCGAATTTCAATACATCGTCATTCAGCCGACTTGTCTCCAAGGGTCTATTGCTGCCTCTAGCACCTTAAGGTCGTTCTCCTGTGAGTCTAGATTTTACAATCCGACGCAAAACTGATAGTTAATTGTAACGTTCAAGGCCTCCAATTGACCATGTAACACTCAAACTCCGTCGAGATTCAATACATCGTCCTCCAGCCGACTTGTATCCAAGGGGATATTGCTGCCTTGGGCACCACATGGTCCATCTCCGGTTATTCTACATTTTCGAATCCGACGCAAAACTGATAGTTAATTGTAACGATCAGGGCCTCCTAATGACGATGGAACACTCAAATTGCGTTGAGATTCAATACGTTGGCCTCCAGCCGACTTGTCTATAAAGGTCTATTCCTGCCTCGTACACCTTATCGTCGTTCTCCTGTGAGTCCAGATATTTGAATCCGACGCAAAACGGACTGCTAATTGTAACGTTCAGAGCCTCCTAATGCTGATGGACCACTCAAATTTCGTCGAGATTCAATACATCGTCCGCCAGCCGACTTGACTCCAAGGGGATATTGCTGCCTCGGGCACATATAGTCCTTCTCCTGTGAGTCTAGAATTTCGAATCCGATGCATAACTGATTGTTAATTGTAACGTTCAGGACCTCCTAATGTCGATGGAACACTCAAATTGCGTCGAGATTCAATACATCGTCCTTCAGCCGACTTGTCTCCAAGCGTCCATTGCTCCCTCGGGCACCTTATGGTCGTTCTCCTGTGAGTCTACATTTTCGATTCCGACTTATAACTGATAGTTGATTGCAACGCTCAGCGCCTGCTAATGGCGATGGAACACTCAAATTGCGTCGAGATTCAATACATGGACCTCCAGCCAATTTGTCTCCAAAGGTCTATTCCTGCCTCGGGCACCTAATGGTCGTTCTCCTGTGAGTCCAGATTTTCGAATCCGACGCATAACTGATAGTTAATTGCAACGTTCAGCGCCTCCTAATGACGATGGAACACTCAAATTGGGTCGAGATTCAATACATCGTCCACCAGCCGACTTGTCTCCATGGGGATATTGCTGTCTCGGGCACCATTTGGTCCGTCTCCTGTGAGTCTAGATTTAAGAATCCGACGCGAAACTGATAGTTAATTGTAACGTTCAGGGCCTCCTAATGACGATGTAACACTCAAATTGCGTCGAGATTCAATACATCGGCCTCCAGATGACTTGTCTCCAAATATCTATTGCTACCTCGGGCACCTTGTGGTCGTTCCCCTATGGGTCTAGATTTTTGAATATTACGCATAACTGATAGTTAATTGTAAAGTTCAGGGCCTCCTAAAGACGATAGAAAACTCAAATTGCGTCGAGATTCAATACATCGTCCTCCAGCCGACTTTTCTCCAAGGGCCTATTGCTGCCTCGGTCACCCTATGGTCGTTCTCCTGTGAGTCTAGTTTTTCGAAACCGACGCGGATCTGAAGATAATTGTAACGTTCAGGGCCTCCTAATGACGATGGATCACTCAAATTGCGTCGACTTTCAATACATCGGCCTCCAGCCGACTTGTCTCCAAATGTCTATTGCTGCCTCGGGCACCTTATGGTCGTTCTCCTGTGAGTCTAGTTTTTCGAATCCGACGCATAACTGTTAGTTAATTGCAACGTTCAGCGCCTCCTAATGACGATGGAACACTCAAATTGCGTCGAGATTCAATACATCGGCCTCCAGCCGACTTGTCTCCAAATCTCTATTGCTGCCTCGGGCACCTTATGTTCGTTTTCCTGTGAGTGTAGATTTTTGAATCCGACGCATAACTGATAGTTAATTGCAAAGTTCAGGACTTCCTAATGACGATGGAAGACTCAAATTGCGTCGAGATTCAATTCATCGTCCTCCAGCCGACTTGTCTCCAGGGGGATATCGCTGCCTCGGGCACCACATGGTCCGTCTCCTGTGACTCTAGATTTTCGAATCCGACGAAAAACTGATAGTTAATTGTAACATTCAGTGCCTCCTAATGACGATGGAAAACTCAAATTGCGTCGAGATCCAATACATCGTCCTCCAGCAGACTTGTCTCCAAGGGTCTATTGCTGCCTCGGGCACCTTATGATCGTTTTCCTGTGAGCCTAGACTTTCGAACCCGAAGCAAAACTGATAGTTAATTGTAACATTCAGTGCCTCCTAATGACGATGGAACACTCAAATTGCATCGAGATCCAATACATCGTCCTTCTGCCGGCTTGTCTCCAAGGTTCCATTGCTGCCTCGGGCACCCTAGAGTCGTCCTTCTGTGCGTCTAGATTGTCGATTCCGACGAATAACTGATAGTTAATTGCAACGTTCAGCGCCTCCAATTGACCATGTAACACTCAAATTGCGTCGAGATTAAATACATCGTCCTCCAGCCGACTTGTATCCAAGGGGATATTGCTGCCTTGGGCACCACATGGTCCATCTCCGGTGATTCTACATTTTCGAATCCGACGCAAAACTGATAGTTAATTGTAACGTTCAGGGCCTCCTAATGACGATGGAACACTCAAATTGCGTCGAGATTCAATACGTTGGCCTCCAGCCGACTTGTCTCCAAGGGTCTATTCCTGCCTCGGGCACCTTATCGTCGTTCTCCTGTGAGTCCAGATATTTGAATCCGACGCAAAACGGACTGCTAATTGTAACGTTCAGAGCCTCCTAATGCTGATGGACCACTCAAATTGCGTCGGGATTCAATACATCGTCCTCCAGCCGTCTTGTCTCCAAGGGCATATTGCTGCCTCGGCCACCATATAGTCCTTCTCCTGTGAGTCAAGAATTTCGAATCCGACACAAAACTGATAGTTAATTGTAATGTTCACGACCTCCTAATGACGGTGGAACACTCAAATAGCGTCGCGATTCAATACATCGTTCTCCAGTCGACTTGTCTCCAAGGGTCTATTGCTGCCTCGGGCACCTTATCGTCGTTCCTCTGTGAGTCTACATTTTCGAATCCGACGCAAAACTAACAGTTACTTGTAACGTTCAGGGCCTCCGAATGACGATAGAACACTCAAATTGCGTCGAGATTCAATACGTCGTCCTCCAGCCGACTTGTCTCCAAGGGGACATTGCAGCCTCGGGCACCATATGGTCCGTCTCCTGCGAGTCTAGATTTTCGAATCCGACACAAAACTTGTAGATACTTGTAACGTTAAGGGCCTCCTAATGACGATGGAACACTCAAATTACGTCGAGATTCAATACATCGTCCACCCGCCGACTTGTCTCCAACAGGATATTGCTGCCTCGGGCACCATGTGGTCCGTCTCCTGTGAGTCTAGATTTTCGAATCCGACGCAAAAATGACAGTTAATTGTAACGTTCATGGCCTCCTAATGACGATGGAACACTCAAATTGCGTCGAGATTCAATACATCGTCCTCCAGACGACTTGTCTGCAAGGGGATATTGCTGCCTCGGGCACCTTATCGTCGTTCCTCTGTGAGTCTAGATTTTCCAATTCGGCGCAAAACTAATAGTTAATTGTTACGTTCAGGGCCTCCTAATGACGATAGAACACTCAAATTGCGTCGAGATTCAATACGTCGTCCTCAAGCTGACTTGTCTCCAAGGGGACATTGCTGCCTCGGGCACCATATGTTCCGTCTCCTGTAGGTCCAGATATTCGAATCCGACGCAAAACGGACTGCCAATTGTAACGCTCAGAGCCTCGTAGTGACGATGGAACACTCAAATTGCATCAAGATTCAATACATCGTCATTCAGCCGACTTGACTCCAACGGTCTATTGCTGCCTCGGGCACCTTACTGTCGTTCTCCTCTGAGTCTACATTTTCGAATCCGACGCAAAACTGATAGTTAATTGTAACGTTCAGGGCCTCCTAATGACGATGGAACACTGAAATAGCGTCGAGATTCAATACGTCGTCCTCCAGCCGACTTGTCTCCAAGGGGATATTGCTGCCTCGGGCACCATATAGTCCTTCTCCTGTGAGTCAAGAATTTCAAATCCGACGCAAAACTAATAGTTAATTGTAACGTTCAGGACCTCCTAATGACGATGGAACACTCAAATTGCGTCGCGATTCATTTTATCGTCCTCCAGCCGACTTGTCTCCAACGGGATATTGCTGCCTCGGGCACCATGTGGTCCGTCACATGTGAGTCTAGATTTTCGAATCCGACGCAAAAATGATAGTTAATTGTAATGTTCAGGGCCTCCTAATGACGAAGGAACACTCAAATTGCGTCGAGACTCAATACATCGTCCTCCAGCCGACTTGTCTCCAAGGGTCTATTGTTGCCTCGGGCACTTTATGGTCGTTCTCCTGTGAGTCAAGATTTTCGGAACCGACACATAACTGATAGTCAATTGTAACGTTCAGCGCCTCCTAATGACGATAGAACACTCAAATTGCTTCGAGATTCAATACACCGTCCTCCAGCCGACTTGTCTACAGGGGGATATTGCTGCCTCGGGCACCTTATGGTCCACCTCCTTTGAGTCTAGATTTTCGAATCCGACGAAAAACTGATAGTTAATTGTAACGTTCATGGCATCCTAATGACGATGGAACACTCAAATTGCGTTGAGATTCAAAACATCGTCCTCCAGCCGACTTGTCTCCAAGCGTCTATTGCTGTCTCGGGCACCTTATGGTCGTTCTCCTGTGAGTCTAGATTTTCGAATCCGACGCATAACTGATAGTTAATTGCAAAGTTCAGGACTTCCTAATGACGATGGAAGACTCAAATTGCGTCGAGATTCAATTCATCGTCCTCCAGCCGACTTGTCTCCAGGGGGATATCGCTGCCTCGGGCACCACATGGTCCGTCTCCTGTGACTCTAGATTTTCGAATCCGACGAAAAACTGATAGTTAATTGTAACATTCAGTGCCTCCTAATGACGATGGAAAACTCAAATTGCGTCGAGATCCAATACATCGTCCTCCAGCAGACTTGTCTCCAAGGGTCTATTGCTGCCTCGGGCACCTTATGATCGTTTTCCTGTGAGCCTAGACTTTCGAACCCGAAGCAAAACTGATAGTTAATTGTAACATTCAGTGCCTCCTAATGACGATGGAACACTCAAATTGCATCGAGATCCAATACATCGTCCTTCTGCCGGCTTGTCTCCAAGGATCCATTGCTGCCTCGGGCACCCTAGAGTCGTCCTTCTGTGCGTCTAGATTGTCGATTCCGACGAATAACTGATAGTTAATTGCAACGTTCAGCGCCTCCAATTGACCATGTAACACTCAAATTGCGTCGAGATTAAATACATCGTCCTCCAGCCGACTTGTATCCAAGGGGATATTGCTGCCTTGGGCACCACATGGTCCATCTCCGGTGATTCTACATTTTCGAATCCGACGCAAAACTGATAGTTAATTGTAACGTTCAGGGCCTCCTAATGACGATGGAACACTCAAATTGCGTCGAGATTCAATACGTTGGCCTCCAGCCGACTTGTCTCCAAGGGTCTATTCCTGCCTCGGGCACCTTATCGTCGTTCTCCTGTGAGTCCAGATATTTGAATCCGACGCAAAACGGACTGCTAATTGTAACGTTCAGAGCCTCCTAATGCTGATGCACCACTCAAATTGCGTCGGGATTCAATACATCGTCCTCCAGCCGACTTGTCTCCAAATGTCTATTGCTGCCTCGGGCACCTTGTGTTCGTTCTCCTGTGAGTCTAGATTTTCGAATACGACGCATAACTGATAGTTAATTGTAAAGTTCAGGGCCTCGTAATGACGATGGAACACTCAAATTGCGTCGAGATTCAAGACATCGTCCTCCAGCCGACTTTTCTCCAAGGGTCTATTGCAGCCTCGGGCACCTTATGGTCGTTCTCCAGTGAGTCTAGATTTTCGAATCAGACGCATAACGGATAGTTAATTGTAACGTTCAGGGCCTCCTAATGACGATGGAACACTCAAATTGCGTCGAGATTCAATACATCGTCCTCCAGCCGTCTTGTCTCCAAGGGCATATTGCTGCCTCGGCCACCATATAGTCCTTCTCCTGTGAGTCAAGAATTTCGAATCCGACACAAAACTGATAGTTAATTGTAATGTTCACGACCTCCTAATGACGGTGGAACACTCAAATAGCGTCGCGATTCAATACATCGTTCTCCAGTCGACTTGTCTCCAAGGGTCTATTGCTGCCTCGGGCACCTTATCGTCGTTCCTCTGTGAGTCTACATTTTCGAATCCGACGCAAAACTAACAGTTACTTGTAACGTTCAGGGCCTCCGAATGACGATAGAACACTCAAATTGCGTCGAGATTCAATACGTCGTCCTCCAGCCGACTTGTCTCCAAGGGGACATTGCTGCCTCGGGCACCATATGGTCCGTCTCCTGCGAGTCTAGATTTTCGAATCCGACACAAAACTTGTAGATACTTGTAACGTTAAGGGCCTCCTAATGACGATGGAACACTCAAATTACGTCGAGATTCAATACATCGTCCACCCGCCGACTTGTCTCCAACAGGATATTGCTGCCTCGGGCACCATGTGGTCCGTCTCCTGTGAGTCTAGATTTTCGAATCCGACGCAAAAATGACAGTTAATTGTAACGTTCATGGCCTCCTAATGACGATGGAACACTCAAATTGCGTCGAGATTCAATACATCGTCCTCCAGACGACTTGTCTGCAAGGGGATATTGCTGCCTCGGGCACCTTATCGTCGTTCCTCTGTGAGTCTAGATTTTCGAATTCGGCGCAAAACTAATAGTTAATTGTTACGTTCAGGGCCTCCTAATGACGATAGAACACTCAAATTGCGTCGAGATTCAATACGTCGTCCTCAAGCTGACTTGTCTCCAAGGGGACATTGCTGCCTCGGGCACCATATGTTCCGTCTCCTGTAGGTCCAGATATTCGAATCCGACGCAAAACGGACTGCCAATTGTAACGCTCAGAGCCTCGTAGTGACGATGGAACACTCAAATTGCATCAAGATTCAATACATCGTCATTCAGCCGACTTGACTCCAACGGTCTATTGCTGCCTCGGGCACCTTATGGTCGTTCTCCTCTGAGTCTACATTTTCGAATCCGACGCAAAACTGATAGTTAATTGTAACGTTCAGGGCCTCCTAATGACGATGGAACACTGAAATAGCGTCGAGATTCAATACGTCGTCCTCCAGCCGACTTGTCTCCAAGGGGATATTGCTGCCTCGGGCACCATATAGTCCTTCTCCTGTGAGTCAAGAATTTCAAATCCGACGCAAAACTAATAGTTAATTGTAACGTTCAGGACCTCCTAATGACGATGGAACACTCAAATTGCGTCGCGATTCATTTTATCGTCCTCCAGCCGACTTGTCTCCAACGGGATATTGCTGCCTCGGGCACCATGTGGTCCGTCACATGTGAGTCTAGATTTTCGAATCCGACGCAAAAATGATAGTTAATTGTAATGTTCAGGGCCTCCTAATGACGAAGGAACACTCAAATTGCGTCGAGACTCAATACATCGTCCTCCAGCCGACTTGTCTCCAAGGGTCTATTGTTGCCTCGGGCACTTTATGGTCGTTCTCCTGTGAGTCAAGATTTTCGGAACCGACACATAACTGATAGTCAATTGTAACGTTCAGCGCCTCCTAATGACGATAGAACACTCAAATTGCTTCGAGATTCAATACACCGTCCTCCAGCCGACTTGTCTACAGGGGGATATTGCTGCCTCGGGCACCTTATGGTCCACCTCCTTTGAGTCTAGATTTTCGAATCCGACGAAAAACTGATAGTTAATTGTAACGTTCATGGCATCCTAATGACGATGGAACACTCAAATTGCGTTGAGATTCAAAACATCGTCCTCCAGCCGACTTGTCTCCAAGCGTCTATTGCTGTCTCGGGCACCTTATGGTCGTTCTCCTGTGAGTCTAGATTTTCGGATCCGACGCATAACTGATAGTTAATTGTAACGTTCAGGGCCTCCTAATGACGATGGAACAATCAAATTGCGTCGAGATTCAATATATCGTCCTCCAGCCGACTTGTCTCCAAGGGTATATTGCTGCCTCTGGCACCATATGGTCCGCCTCCTTTGGGTCTAGATTTTCGAATCCGACGAAATACTGATAGTTGATTGTAACGTTCATGGCCTCCTAATGACGATGGAACACTCAAATTGCGTGGAGATTCAATACATCGTCCCCCAGCCGCCTTGTCTGAAAGGGGATATTGCTGCCTTGGGCACCTTATCGTCGTTCCTCTGTGAGTCTAGATTTTCGAATAAGACACAAAACTTGTGGTTACTTGTAACGTTCAGTGCCTCTTAATGACGATGGGACACTCAAACTGCGTCGAGATCCAATACATCGTCCTCCCGCCGACTTGTCTCCAACGGGATATTGCTGCCTCGGGCACCATGAGTTCCGTCTTATGTGAGTCTAGATTTTCGAATCCGACGCAAAAATGATAGTTAATTGTAACGTTCAGGGCCTCCAAATGACGAAGGAACACTCAAATTGCGTCGAGACTCAATACATCGTCGTCCAGCCGACTTGTCTCCAAGGGTCTATTGCTGCATCGGGCACGTTATGGTCGTTCTCCTGTGAGTCTAGATTTTCGGATCCGACGCAAAACTGATAGTTAATTGTAACGTTCAGCGCCTTCTAATGACGATAGAACACTCAAATTGCGTCGTAATTCAAAACATCGTCCTCCAGCCGACTTGTCTACAAGGGTATATCATTGCCTCGGGCACCCTATGGTCCGCCTCCTGTGAGTCTAGATTTTCGAATCCGACGCAAAACACATAGTTAATTGTAACGTTCATGGCCTCCTAATGACGATGGAACACTCAAATTGCGTCGAGATTCAATACTTCGTCCTCCAGCCGACTTGTCTGCAAGGGGATATGGCTGCCTCGGGAACCTTATCGTCGTTCCTCTGTGAGTCTAGATTTTCGAATCCGACGCAAAACTTGTAGATCCGTGTAACGTTCAGGGCCTCCTAATGACGATGGAACACTCAAATTACGTCGAGATTCAATACATCGTCCACCCGCCGACTTGTCTTCAACGGGATATTGCTCCCTCAGGCACCATGTGGTCCGTCTCCTGTGAGTCCAGATATTCGAATCCGACACAAAACGGACTGCCAATTGTAACGTTCAGAGCCTCGTAATGACGATGGTACACTGAAATTGCATCGAGTTTCAATACATCGTCCTCCAGCCGACTTGTCTCCAACGGGATATTGCTCCATCGGGCACCATATGGTCCGTCTCCTGTAGGTCCAGATATTCGAATCCGTCGCAAGACGTACTGCCAATTGTAACGTTCAGAGCCTCCTAATGACGATGGAACACTCAAATTGCATCAAGATTCAATACATCGTCATTCAGCCGACTTGTCTCCAACGGTCTATTGCTGCCTCGGGCACCTTATGGTCATTCTCCTCTGAGTCTACATTTTCGAATCCGACGCTAAACTGATAGTTAATTGTAACGTTCAGAGCCTCCTAATGACGATGGAACACTCAAATTGCATCAAGATTCAATACATCGTCCTCCAGCCGACTTGTCTCCAAGGGGATATTGCTGCCTCGGGTACCATTTGGCCCGTCTCCTGAGAGTCCAGATTTTCGAATCCGACGCAAAACTTGTAGTTAATTGTAACGTTCAGGGCCTCTCAATGACGATGGAACACTCAAACTGCGTCGAGATCCAATACATCGTCCTCCCCCCGACTTGTCTCCAACGGGATATTGCTGCCTCGGGCACCATGTGATCCGCCTTATGTGAATCTAGATTATCGAATCCGACGCAAAAACGATAGTTACTTGTAACGTTCAGGGCCTCCTAATGACGAAGGAACACTCAAATTGCGTCGAGACTCAATACATCGTCGTCCAGCCGACCTGTCTCCATGGGACTATTGCTGCCTCGGGCACGTTAGGGTCGTTCTCCTGTGAGTCAAGATTTTCGGATCCGACGCAAAACTGATAGTTAATTGTAACGTTCAGCGCCTCCTAATGACGCTAGAACACTCTAATTGCGTCGAGATTCAAAACATCGTCCTCCAGCAGACTTGTCTACAAGGGGATATCATTGCCTGGGGCACCTTATGGTCCGCCTCCTGTGAGTCTAGATTTTCGAATCCGACGCAAAACAGATAGTTAATTGTAACGTTCATGGCCTCCTAATGACGATGGAACACTCAATTTGCGTCGAGATTCAATACATCGTCCTCCAGCCGACTTGTCTTCAAGGGCCTATTGCAACCTCGCTCATCTTATGGTCGTTCTCCTGTGAGTCTAGATATTCGAATCCGACATAAATCGGACTGCCAATTGTAACGTTCAGAGCCTCCTAATGACGATGGTACACTGAAATTGCATCGAGTTTCAATACATCGTCCTCCAGCCGACTTGTCTCCAACGGGATATTGCTCCCTCGGGCACATATGGTCCGTCTCCTGTAGGTCCAGATATTCGAATCCGACGCAAAACGGACTGCCAATTGTAACGTTCAGAGCCTCCTAATGACGATGGAACACTCAAATTGCATCAAGATTCAATACATCGTCCTTCAGCCGACTTGTCTCCAAGCGTCCAAGCTGCCTCGGGCACGGTATGGTCGTTCTACTGTGAGTCTAGATTTCCTGATCCGACGCAAAACTGATAGTTAATGGTAACGTTCAGCGCCTCCTAATGACGATAGATCACTCAAATTGCGTCGAGATACAATACATCGTCCTCCAGCCGACTTGTCTACAAGGGGTTATCATGCCTCGGGCACCTTATGGTCCGCCTCCTGTGAGTCTAGATTTTCAAATTAGACTTAAAACAGATAGTTAATTGTAACGTTCATGGCCTCCTAATGACGATGGAACACTCAAATTGCGTCGAGATTCAATACATCTTCCTCCAGCCGACTTGTCTGCAAGGGGATATTGCTGCATCGGGCACCTTATCGTCGTTCCTCTGTGAGTCTAGATTTTCGAATCCGACGCAAAACTAATAGTTACTTGTAACGTTCAGGGCCTCCTAATGACGATAGAACACTCAAATTGCGTCGAGATTCAATACGTCGTCCTCCAGCCGACTTGATTCCAACGGGATATTGCTGCCTCGGGCACCATGTGCTGCGTCTCCTGTGAGTCTAGATTTTCGAATCCGACGCAAAAATGACAGTTAATTGTAACGTTCAGGGCCTCCAAATGACGATGGAACACTCAAATTGCATCAAGATTCAATACATCGTCATTCAACTGACTTGTCTCAACGGTCTATTGCTGCCTCGGGCACCTTATGGTCATTCTCCTCTTAGTCTACACTTTCGAATCCGACGCTAAACTGATAGTTAATTGTAACGTTGAGGGCCTCCTAATGACGATGGAACCCTGAAATAGCGTCGAGATTCAATACATCGTCCTTCAGCCGACTTGTCTCCTAGCGTCCATTGCTGCCTCGGGCACCTTATGGTCGTTCTCCTGTGAGTCCACATTTTCGATTCCGACATATAACTGATAGTTAATTGTTACGTTCAGGGCCTCCTAATGACGATGGAACACTCAAATTGCGTTGAGATTCAATACATCGTCCTCCAGCCGACTTGTCTCCAAGGGATATTGCTGCCTCGGGCACCATATATTCCGTCCCCTGTGAGTCAAGAATTTCGAATCCGATGCAAAACTGATACTTAATTGTAACGTTCAGGACCTCCTAATGACGACGGATCTCTCAAATTGCGTCCCGATTCAATACATCGTCCTCCAGCCGACTTGTCTCCAAGGTCAATTTCTGCCTTGGGCACCTTATGGTCTTGCTCCTGTGAGTCTAGATTTTCGAATCCGACGCAAAACTGATATTTAATTGTAACGTTATGAGCCTCCTAATGACGATGGATCACTCAAATTGCGTCGAGATTCAATACATCGTCCTTCACCCGACTTGTCTCCAAGGGGATATTGCTGCCTCGGGCACTACATGGTGTGTCTCCTGTGAGTCTAGACTTTCTAATCCGACGCAAAACTTGTAGTTAATTGTCACGTACAGGGCCTCTTAATGACGATGGAACACTCAAATTGCATCGAGATCCAATACATCGTCCTCCAGCCGACTTGTCTGCAAGGGGATATTGCTGCCTCCTGCACCTTATCGTCGTTCCTCTGTGAGTCTAGATTTTCGAATCCGACGCGAAACTAATAGTTACTTGTAACGTTCAGGGCCTCCTAATGACGATAGTACACTCAAATTGCGTCGAGATTCGATTCGTCGTCCTCCAGCCGACTTGTCTCCAAGGGGACATTGCTACCTCGGGCGCCATATGGTCCGTCTCCTGTGAGAATAGATTTTCAAATCCGACGCGAAAATGATAGTTAATTGTAACGTTCAGGGCCTCCTAATGACGATGGAACACTCAAATTGCGTCGAGATTCAATACATCGTCCTCCAGCCGACTTGTCTCCATGGGTCTACTGCTACCTCGGTCAATATCGTCGTTCTCCTGTGAGTCCAGATATTCGAATCCGACGCAACACGGACTGCTAATAGTAACGTTCACAGCCTCCTAATGATGATGGAACACTCAAATTGCGTCGAGATTCAATACATCGTTCTCCAGGAGACTTGTCTCCAAGGGGATATGGCTGCCTCGGGCACCTTATAGTCTTTCTCCTGTGAGTCAAGAATTTCGTATCCGACGCAAAACTGATAGTTAATTGTAACGTTCAGGACCTCCTAATGACGATGGAACTCTCAAATTGCGTCGCGATTCAATACATCGTCCTCCAGCCCACTTGTCTCCAAGGGTCAATTGCTGCCTTGGGCACCTAATGGTCTTGCTCCTGTGAGTCTAGATTTTCGAATCCGACGCAAAACTGATATTTAATTGTAACGTTCCGAGCCTCCTAATGACAATGGAACACTAAAATTGCGTCGAGATTCAAAACATCGTCCATCAGCCGACTTGTCTCCAAGGGGATATTGCTGCCTCGGGCACCATATGGTCCGTCCCCTGTGAGTCTAGATTTTCGAATCCGACGCAAAACTGATATTTAATTGTAACGTTCTGGGCCTCCTAATGACGAAGGAACACTCAAATTGTGTCGAGATTCAATATATCGTCCTCCAGCCGACTTGTCTCCATGGGTCTAGTGCTACCTAGGTCACCTTATCGTCGTTCTCCTGTGAGTCCAGATATTCGAATCCGACGCTACACGGATTGCCAATAGTAACGTTCAGAGCCTCCTAATGATGATGGATAACTCAAATTGCGTCGAGATCCAATACATCGTCCTCCCGCCGACTTGGCTCCAACGGGATATTGCTGCCTCGGGCACCATGTGGTCCGTCTCATGTGAGTCTAGATTTTCGAATCCGACGCAGGAATGATAGTTAATTGTAACTTTCAGGGCCTCCTAATGACGATAGAACACTCAAATTGCGTCGAGATTCAATACATCGTCCTCCAGCCGACTTGTCTACAAGGGGATATCGCTGCCTCGGGCACCTTATGGCGCGCTTCCTGTGAGTCTAGATTTTCGAATCCGACGCAAAACTGATAGTTAATTGTAACGTTCATGGCCCCCTAATGACGATGGAACACTCAAATTGCGTCGAGATTCAATACATCGGCCTCCAGCCGACTTGTCTGCAAGGGGATATTGCTGCCTCGGGCACCTTATCGTCGTTCCTCTGTGAGTCTAGATTCTCGAATCCGACGCAAAACTAATAGTTACTTGTAAAGTTCAGGGCCTCCTAATGACGATAGTACAATCAAATTGCGTCGAGATTCAATACGTCGTCCTCCAGGCGACTTGTCTCTAAGGGACATTGCTACCTCGGGCACCATGTGGTCTGTCTCCTGTGAGTAGATTTTAGATTCCGACGCAAAAACGAATGGTAATTGTAACGTTCAGAGCCTCCTATTGACGAAGGAACACTTAAATTGCGTCGAGATTCAATACATCGTCCTCCAGCCGACTTGTCTCCAATTGCCTATTGCTGCCTCTTGCACCTTATGGTCGTTCTCCTGTGAGTCTAGATTTTCGGATCCGACGCATAGCTGATAGTTAATTGTAACGTTCAGGGCCTCCTAATGACGATAGAACACTCAAATTGCGGCGGGATTCAATACATCGTCCTCCAGCCGACTTATCTACAAGGGGATATTGCTCCCTCGTGCACCCTATGGTCCGCCTCCTGTAAGTCTACATTTTCGAATCCGACGCGAAACAGATAGTTAATTGTAACGTTCAGGGCCTCCTAATGACGAGGGAACACTCAAATTGCGTCGAGATTCAATACATCCTCCTCCAGCCGACTTGTCTCAAGGGGATGTTGCTGCCTCGGGCACCTTATCGTCGTTCTTCTGCGAGTCTAGATTTTCGAATCCGACGCAAAACTGATAGTTAATTGTAACGTTCAGGGCCTCCTAATGACGATGGAACACTGAAATAGCGTCGAAATTCAATACATCGTCCTTCAGCCGTCTTGTCTCCAAGCATCCATTGCTGCCTCGGGCACATTATGGTCGTTCTCCTGTGAGTCTACATTTTCGATTCCGACACATAACTGATAGTTAATTGTAACGTTCAGGGCCTCCTAATGACGATGGAACACTCAAATTGCGTCGAGATTCAATACACCGTCCTCCAGCCGACTTGTCTCCATGGGTCTACTGCTACCTCGGTCACCTTATCGTCGTTCTCCTGAGAGTCCAGATATTCGAGTCCGACGCAAAACGGACTGCTAATAGTAACGTTCAGGGCCTCCTAATGATGATGGAACACTCAAATTGCGTCGAGATTCCATACATCATCCTCCAGCCGACTTGTCTCCAAGGGGTTATTGCTGCCTCGGGCACCATATAGTCCTTCTCCTCTGAGTCAAAGATTTTAAATCCGACGCAAAACTGACAGTTAATTGTAACGTTCAGGACCTCCTAATGACGATGGAACTCTCAAATTGCGTCGCGATTCAATACATCGTCCTCCAGCCGACTTGTCTCCAAGGGTCAATTGCTGCCTTGGGCACCTAATGGTCTAGCTCCTGTGAGTCTAGATTTTCGAATCCGACGCAAAACTGACATTTACTTGTAACGTTAAGAGCCTCCTAATGACGATGGAACACTCAAATTACGTCGAGATTCAAAACATCCTCCTGCAGCCGAATTGTCTGCAAGGGGATATTGCTGCCTCGGGCACCTTATCGTCGTTCCTCTGCGAGTCTAGATTTTCGAATCCGACGCAAAACTGTTAGTTAATTGTAACGTTCAGGGCCTCCTAATGACGATGGAACACTGAAATAGCGTCGAGATTCAATACATCGTCCTTAAGCCGACTTGTCTCCAAGCGTCCATTGCTGCTTCGGGCACTATATGGTCGTTCTCCTATGTGTCTACATTTTCGATTCCGACATATAACTGATAGTTAATTGTAACGTTCAGGGCCTCCTAATGACGATGGAACACTCAAATTGCGTTGAGATTCAATACATCGTCCTCCAGCCGACTTGTCTCCATGGGTCTACTGCTACCTCGGTCACCTTATCGTCGTTCTCCTGTGAGTCCAGATATTCGAATCCGACGCAAAACGGACTGCTAATAGTAACGTTCAGAGCCTCCTAATGATGATGGAACACTCAAATTGCGTCGAGATTCAATACATCGTCCTCCCGCCGACTTGTCTCCAACGGGATATTGCTGCCTCGGGCACCATGTGTTCAGTCTCATGTGAGTCTAGAATTTCGAATCCGACGCAAGAATGATAGTTAATTGTAACTTTCAGGGCCTCCTAATGACGATAGAACACTCAAATTGCGTCGAGATTCAATACATCGTCCTCCAGCCGACTTATCTCCAATTGTCTATTGCTGCCTCGGGCACCTTATCGTCGTTCCTCTGTGAGTCTAGATTCTCGAATCCGACGCAAAACTAATAGTTACTTGTAACGTTCAGGGCCTCCTAATGACGATAGAACACTCAAATTGCGGCGGGATTCAATACATCGTCCTCCAGCCGACTTGTCTACAAGGGGATATTGCTCCCTCGTGCACCTTATGGTCCGCCTCCTGTAAGTCTAGATTTTAGAATCCGACGCGAAACAGATAGTTAATTGTAACGTTCAGGGCCTCCTAATGACGAGGGAACACTCAAATTGCGTCGAGATTCAATACATCCTCCTCCAGCCGACTTGTCTCAAGGGGATGTTGCTGCCTCGGGCACCTTATCGTCGTTCCTCTGCGAGTCTAGATTTTCGAATCCGACGCAAAACTGATAGTTAATTGTAACCTTGAGGGCCTCCTAATGACGATGGAACACTGAAATAGCGTCGAGATTCAATACATCGTCCTTCAGCCGTCTTGTCTCCAAGCATCCATTGCTGCCTCGGGCACCTTATGGTCGTTCTCCTGTGAGTCTACATTTTCGATTCCGACACATAACTGATAGTTAACTGTAACGTTCAGGGCCTCCTAATGACGATGGAACACTCAAATTGCGTCGAGATTCAATACATCGTCCTCCAGCCGACTTGTTTCCATGGGTCTACTGCTACCTCGGTCACCTTATCGTCGTTCTCCTGAGAGTCCAGATATTCGAGTCCGACGCAAAACGGACTGCTAATAGTACCGTTCAGGGCCTCCTAATGATGATGGAACACTCAAATTGCGTCGAGATTCAATACATCGTCCTCCAGCCGACTTGTCTCCAAGGGGATATTGCTGCCTCGGGCACCATATAGGCCTTCTCCTGTGAGTCAAAAATTTCGAATCCGACGCAAAACTGACAGTTAATTGTAACGTTCAGGACCTGCTAATGACGATGGAACTCTCAAATTGCGTCGCGATTCAATACATCGTCCTCCAGCCGACTTGTCTCCAAGGGTCAATTGCTGCCTTGGGCACCTAATGGTCTAGCTCCTGTGAGTCTAGATTTTCGAATCCGACGCAAAACTGATATTTAATTGTAACGTTAAGAGCCTCCTAATGACGATGGAACACTCAAATTGCGTCGAGATTCAATACATCGTCCTTCAGCCGACTTGTCTCCAAGGGGATTTTGCTGCCTCGTGCACCTTATGGTCCGCCCACTGTGAGTCTAGATTTTCGAATCCGACGCGAAACTGATAGTTAATTGCAACGTTCAGGGCCTCCTAATGACGATGGAACACTCAAATTGCGTCGAGATTCAAAACATCCTCCTGCAGCCGACTTGTCTGCAGGGGGATATTGCTGGCTCGGGCACCTTATCGTCGTTCCTCTGCGAGTCAAGATTTTCGAATCCGACGCAAAACTGATAGTGAATTGTAACGTTGAGGGCCTCCTAATGACGATGGAACACTGAAATAGCGTCGAGATTCAATACATCGCCCTTAAGCCGACTTGTCTCCAAGCGTCCATTGCTGCTTCGGGCACCTTACGTCGTTCTCCTATGTGTCTACATTTTCGATTCCGACATATAACTGATAGTTAATTGTAACGTTCAGGGCCTCCTAATGACGATGGAACACTCAAATTGCGTTGAGATTCAATACATCGTCCTCCAGCCGACTTGTCTCGATGGGTCTACTGCTACCTCGGTCACCTTATCGTCGTTCTCCTGTGAGTCCAGATATTCGAATCCGACGCAAAACGGACTGCTAATAGTAACGTTCAGTGCCTCCTAATGATGATGGAACACTCAAATTGCGTCGAGATTCAATACATCGTCCTCCAGCCGACTTGTCTCCAAGGGGATATTGCTGCCTGGGGCACCATATAGTCCTTCTCTTGTGAGTCAAAAGTTTCGAATCCGACGCAAAACTGATAGTTAATTGTAACGTTCAATACCTCCTAATGACGATGGAACTCTCCAATTGCGTCGAGATTCAATACGTCGTCCTCCAGCCGCCTTGTCTCCAAGGGGATATTTCTGCCTCGGGCACCATATGGTCCAGCTCCTGTAGGTCCAGATATTCGAATTCGACGCAAAACGGACTGCCAATTGTAACGTTCAGAGCCTCCTAATGACGATGGAACACTCAAATTGCATCAAGATACAATACATCGTCATTCAGCCGACTTGTCTCCAACGGGATATTGCTGCCTCGGTCACCTTATGGTCATTCTCCTCTGAGTCTACATTGTCGAATCCGACGCTAAAATGATAGTTAATTGTAGCGTTCAGGGCCTCCTAATGACAATGGAACACTGAAATAGCGTCGAGATTCAATACATCGTCCTTCAGCCGACTTGTTTCCAAGCGTCCATTGCTGCCTCGGGCACCTTATGGTCGTTTTCCTGTGAGTGTACATTTCCGATTCCGACAGATAACTCATAGTTAATTGAACGTTCAGGGCCTCCTAATGAAGATGGAACGCTCAAATTGCGTCGAGATTCGATATATCGTCCTCCAGCCGACTTGTCTCCATGGGTCTACTGCTACCTAGGTCACCTTATCGTCGTTCTCCTGTGAGTCCAGATATTCGAATCCGACGCTACACGGATTGCTAATAGTAACGTTCAGAGCCTCCTAATGATGATGGATAACTCAAATTGCGTCGAGATCCAATACATCGTCCTCCCGCCGACTTGGCTCCAACGGGATATTGCTGCCTCGGGCACCATGTGGTCCGTCTCATGTGAGTCTAGATTTTCGAATCCGACGCAGGAATGATAGTTAATTGTAACTTTCAGGGCCTCCTAATGACGATAGAACACTCAAATTGCGTCGAGATTCAATACATCGTCCTCCAGCCGACTTGTCTACAAGGGGATATCGCTGCCTCGGGCACCTTATGGCCCGCTTCCTGTGAGTCTAGATTTTCGAATCCGACGCAAAACTGATAGTTAATTGTAACGTTCATGGCCCCCTAATGACGATGGAACACTCAAATTGCGTCGAGATTCAATACATCGGCCTCCAGCCGACTTGTCTGCAAGGGGATATTGCTGCCTCGGGCACCTTATCGTCGTTCCTCTGTGAGTCTAGATTCTCGAATCCGACGCAAAACTAATAGTTACTTGTAAAGTTCAAGGCCTCCTAATGACGATAGTACAATCAAATTGCGTCGAGATTCAATACGTCGTCCTCCAGGCGACTTGTCTCTAAGGGACATTGCTACCTCGGGCACCATGTGGTCTGTCTCCTGTGAGTAGATTTTAGATTCCGACGCAAAAACGAATGGTAATTGTAACGTTCAGAGCCTCCTATTGACGAAGGAACACTTAAATTGCGTCGAGATTCAATACATCGTCCTCCAGCCGACTTGTCTCAAGGGGATGTTGCTGCCTCGGGCACCTTATGGTCCGCCTCCTGTAAGTCTAGATTTTCGAATCCGACGCGAAACAGATAGTTAATTGTAACGTTCAGGGCCTCCTAATGACGAGGGAACACTTAAATTGCGTCGAGATTCAATACATCCTCCTCCAGCCGACTTGTCTCAAGGGGATGTTGCTGCCTCGGGCACCTTATCGTCGTTCCTCTGCGAGTCTAGATTTTCGAATCCGACGCAAAACTGATAGTTAATTGTAACGTTCAGGGCCTCCTAATGACGATGGAACACTGAAATAGCGTCGAGATTCAATACATCGTCCTTCAGCCGTCTTGTCTCCAAGCATCCATTGCTGCCTCGGACACCTTATGGTCGTTCTCCTGTGAGTCTACATTTTCGATTCCGACACATAACTGATAGTCAATTGTAACGTTCAGGGCCTCCTAATGACGATGGAACACTCAAATTGCGTCGAGATTCAATACACCGTCCTCCAGCCGACTTGTCTCCATGGGTCTACTGCTACCTCGGTCACCTTATCGTCGTTCTCCTGAGAGTCCAGATATTCGATTCCGACGCAAAACGGACTGCTAATAGTAACGTTCAGGGCCTCCTAATGATGATGGAACACTCAAATTGCGTCGAGATTCAATACATCGTCCTCCAGCCGACTTGTCTCCAAGGGGATATTGCTGCCTCGGGCACCATATAGTCCTTCTCTTGTGAGTCAAAAGTTTCGAATCCGACGCAAAACTGATAGTTAATTTTAACGTTCAGGACCTCCTAATGACGTTGGAACTCTCAAATTGCGACGCGATTCAATACATCGTCCACCAGCCGACTTGTCTCCAAGAGACAATAGCTGCCTTGGGCACCTAATGGTCATGCTACTGTGAGTCTTGATTTTCGAATCCGACGAAAAACTGATATTTAATTGTGACGTTAAGAGCCTCCTAATGACGATGGAACACTCAAATTGCGTCGAGATTCAATACATCTTCCTTCAGCCGACTTGTCTCCAAGGGGATATTGCTGCCTCGGTCATCTTATGGTCGTTCTCCTGTGTGTCTACATTTTCGATTCCGATACATAACTGATAGTTAATTGTAACTTTCAGGGCCTCCTAATGACGATGGATCACTTAAATTGCGTCGAGATTCAATACATCGTCCTCCAGCCTACTTGTCTCCAAAGGGATATTGCTGTCTTGGGCACCATGTGGTCCGTCTCCTGTGAGTCTAGATTTTCGATTCCGACGCAAAAACGAATGTTAATTGTAACGTTCAGGGCCTCCTAATGACGATGGAACACTGAAATAGCGTCGAGATTCAATACATCGTCCTTAAGCCGACTTGTCTCCAAGCGTCCATTGCTGCTTCGGGCACCTTATGGTCGTTCTCCTATGTGTCTACATTTTCGATTCCGACATATAACTGATAGTTAATTGTAATTTTCAGGGCCTCCTAATGACGATGGAACACTCAAACTGCGTTGAGATTCAATACATCGTCCTCCAGCCGACTTGTCTCCATTAGTCTACTGCTACCTCGCTCACCTTATCGTCGTTCTCCTGTGAGTCCAGATATTCGAATCCGACGCAAAACGGACTGCTAATAGTAACGTTCAGAGCCTCCTAATGATGATGGAACACTCAAATTGCGTCGAGATTCAATACATCGTCCTCCAGCCGACTTGTCTCCAAGGGGATATTGCTGCCTCGGGCACCATATAGTCCTTCTCTTGTGAGTCAAAAGTTTCGAATCCGACGCAAAACTGATAGTGAATTGTAACGTTCAGGACCTCCTAATGACGATGGAACTCTCAAATTGCGACGCGACTCAATACATCGTCCACCAGCCGACTTGTCTCCAAGATACAATTGCTGCCTTGGGCACCTAATGGTCTTGCTCCTGTGAGTCTAGATTTTCGAATCCGACGAAAAACTGATATTTAATTGTGACGTTAAGAACCTCCTAATGACGATGGAACACTCAAATTGCGTCGAGATTCAATACATCTTCCTTCAGCCGACTTGTCTCCAAGGGGATATTGCTGCCTCGGTCACCTTATGGTCGTTCTCCTGTGTGTCTACATTTTCGATTCCGATACATAACTGATTGTTAATTGTAACGTTCAGGGCCTCCTAATGACGATGGAACACTTAAATTGCGTCGATATTCGATACATCGCCCTCCAGCCACCTTGTCCACAAGGGGATATTTCTGCTTCGGGCACCTTATGGTCCGCCTCCCGTGAGTCTAGATTTTCGAATCCGACGCAAAACTAATAGTTAATTGTAACGATCATGGCCTCCTAATGACGATGGAACACTCAAATTGCGTCGAGATACAATACATCGTCCTCCAGCCGACTTGTGTGCTAGGGGATATTGCTGCCTCGGGCACCTTTTCGTCGTTCCTCTGTGAGTCTAGCTTTTCGAATCCGACGCAAAGCTAATAGTTAATTGTAACGTTCAAAGCCTCCTAATGACGATAGAATACTCAAATTGCGTCGAGATTCAATACGTCGTCCTCCAGCCGACTTGTCTCCAAGGGGATATTGCTGCCTCGGGCACCATATGGTCCGTCTCCTGTGAGTCTAGATTTTCGAATCCGACTCAAAACTTGTAGTTACTTGTAACGTTCAGGGCCTCCTAATGACGAAGTAACACACAAATTACGTCGAGATTCAAAACATCGTCCACCCGCCGACTTGTCACCAACGGGATATTGCTGCCACGGGCACCATGTGGTCCGTCTCATGTGAGTGCAGATTATCGAATCCGACGCAAAAAAGATAGTTAATTGTAACGTTCAGGGCCTCCTAATGACGAAGGAACACCCAAATTGCGTCAAAATTCGATACATCGTCCTCCGGCCGACTTGTCTCCATGGGTCTATTGCTACCTCGCTCACCTTATGGTCGTTCTCCTGTGAGTCTAGATTTTCGAATCCGACGCAAAACTGATGTTTAATTGTAACGTTCATGGCCTCCAAATGACGATGGAACACTCAAATTGCGTCGAGATTCAATACATTGTCCTCCAGCCGACTTTGGCTCCAATTGTCTATTGCTGCCTCTGGCACCTTATGGTCGTTCTCCTGTGAGTCTAGATGTTCGGATCCGACGCATAACTGATAGTTTATTGTAACGTTCTGCGCCTCCTAATGACGATAGAACACTCAAATTGCGTCGAGATTCAATACATTGTCCTCCAGCCGACTTGTCTACAAGGGGATATTGCTGCCTCGGGCACCTTATGGTCCGCCTCCGGTTACTCTAGATTTTCGAATCTGACGCAAAACTGATAGTTAATTGTAACCTTCATGGCCTCCTAATGACGATGGAACACTCAAATTGCGTCGAGATACAATACATCGTCCTCCAGCCGACTTGTCTCGAAGGGTCTATTGCTGCCTCAGGCACCTTATGGTCGTTCTCCTGTGAGTCTAGATTTTCGGATCCGACGCACAACTGATAGTTAATTGTAACGTTCAGCGCCTCCTAATGACGATAGAACACTCAAATTGCGTCGAGATTCAATACATCGTCTTCCAGCCGACTTGTCTACAAGGGTCTATTGCTGCCTCGGACACATATCGTCGTTCTCTTGTGAGTCTAGAGTTTCGAATCCGACGCGAAACTGATGGTTAATTGTAACGTTCAGGGCCTCCTAATGACGATGGAACACTCAAATTGCGTCGAGATTCAATACATCGTCCTCCAGCCGACTTGTCTCCATGTGTCTATTGCTACCTCGCACACCTTATGGTCGTTCTCCTGTGAGTCTAGATTTTCGAATCCGACGCAAAACTGATGGATAATTGTAACATTCATGACCTCCTAAGGACGATGGAACTCTCAAATTGCGTCGCGATTCAATACATCGTCCTCCAGTTGACTTGTCTCCAAGGGTCAAATGCTGCCTTGGGCACCTAATGGTCTAGCTCCTGTGAGTCTCGATTTTCGAATCCGACGAAAAAACTGATATTTAATTGTAACGTTAAGAGCCTCCTAATGACGATGGAACACTCAAATTGCGTCGAGATTCTATACATCGTCCTTCAGCCGACTTGTCTCCACGGGGATTTTGCTGCCTCGTGCACCATAAGGTCCGCCTACTGTGAGTCTAGATTTTCGAATCCGACTCGAAACTGATAGTTAATTGTAACGTTCAGGGCCTCCTAATGACGATGGAACACTCAAATTGCGTCGAGAATCAATACATCCTCCTGCAGCCGACTTGTCTGTAAGGGATATTGCTGCCTCGGGCACCTTATCGTCGCTCCTCTGCGAGTCTAGATTTTCGAATCCGACGCAAAACTGAAAGTTAATTGTAACGTTCAGGGCCTCCTAATGACGATGGAACACTGAAATAGCGTCGAGATTCAATACATCGTCCTTAAGCCGACTTGTCCCCAAGCGTCCATTGCTGCTTCGGGCACCTTATGGTCGTTCTCCTATGTGTCTACATTTTCGATTCCGACATACAACTGATAGTTAATTGTAACGTTCAGGGCCTCCTAATGACGATGGAACACTCAAATTGCGTCGAGATTCAATACATCGTCCTCCAGCCGACTTGTCTCCATGGGTCTACTGCTACCTCGGTCACCTTATCGTCGTTCTCCTGTGAGTCCAGATATTCGAATCCGACGCAAAACGGACTGTTACTAGTAACGTTCAGAACCTCCTAATGATGATGGAACACTCAAATTGCGTCGAGATTCAATACATCGTCCTCCAGCCGACTTGTCTCCAAGGGGATATTGCTGCCTCGGGCACCTTATGGTCGTTCTCCTGTGTGTCTACATTTTCGATTCCGATACATAACTGATAGTTAATTGTAACGTTCAGGGCCTCCTAATGACGATGGAACACTTAAATTGCGTCGAGATTCAATATATCGTCCTCCAGCCTACTTGTCTCCAAAGGGATATTGCTGTCTCGGGAACCATGTGGTCCGTCTCCTGTGAGTCTAGATTTTCGATTCCGACGCAAAAACGAATGTTAATTGTAACGTTCAGGGCCTCCTAATGACGATAGAACACTCAAATTGCGTAGATATTTAATACATCGCCCTCCAGCCAACTTGTCCACAAGGGGATATTGCTGCCTCGGGCACCTTATAGTCCGCCTCCTGTGAGTCTAGATTTTCGAATCCGACGCAAAATTAATAGTTAATTGTAACGTTCGTGGCCTCCTAATGACGATGGAACACTCAAATTGCGTCGAGATTCAATACATCGTCCTCCAGCCGACTTGTCTCCAAGGGGATATTGCTGCCTCGGGCACCATATGGTCCGTCCCCTGTAGGTCCAGATATTCGAATCCGACGCAAAACTGATAGTTAATTGTAACGTTCAGGACCTCCTAATGACGATGGATCACTCAAATTGCGTCGCGATTCAGAACATCGTCCTCCAGCCGACTTCTCTCCAAGGCTCAATTGCTGCCTTTCGCAACTAATGGTCTTGCTCCTGTGAGTCTCGATTTTCGAATCGCACGCAAAACTGATGGTTAATTGTAACGTTCAGGGCCACCGAATGAGGATGGAACACTCAAATTGCGTCGAGATTCAATACAGCGTCCTCCAGTCGACTTGTCTCCAAAGGTCAATTGCTGCCTTTGGCACCTAATGGTCTTGCTACCGTGAGTCTAGATTTTCGAATCCGACGCAAAACTGATGGTTAATTGTAACGTTCATGGCCCCTTAATGACGATGGCACACTCAAATTGCGTCGAGATTCAATACATCGTCCTCCAGCCGAATTGTCTCCAAGGGTCTATTGCTGCCTCGGGCACCTTATGGTTGTTCTCCTGTGAGTCTAGATTTTCGGATACGACGCATAACTGATAGTTAATTGTAACGTTCAGGGCCTCCTAATGACGATGGAACACTCAAATTGCGTCGAGATTCAATACATCGTCCTCCAGCCGACATGTGTGCTAGGGGATATTGCTGCCTCGGGCACCTTGTCGTCGTTCCTCTGTGAGTATAGATTTTCGAATCCGACGCAAAACTGATGGTTAATTGTAACGTTCAGGACCTCCGAATGACGATGGAACACTCAAATTGCGTCGCGATTCAATACATCGTCCTCCAGTCGACTTGTCTCCAAAGGTCAATTGCTGCCTTTGGCACCTAATGGTCTTGCTCCCGTGAGTCTAGATTTTCGAATCCGACGCGAAACTGATAGTTAATTGCAACGTTGTGGGCCTCCTAATAACAATGGAACACTCAAATTGCGTCGAGATTCAATACATCGTCCTCCAGCCGACTTGTCTCCAAGGGGATATTGCTGCCTCGTACACCTTGTGGTCGTTCTCCTGTGAGTCTAGATTTTCGAATCCGACGCAAAACTGATGGTTAATTGTAACGTTCATGGACTCTTAATGACGATGGAACACTCAAATTGCGTCGAGATTCAATACGTCGTCCTCCAGCCGACTTGTCTCCAAGGGGATATTGCTGCCTCGGGCACCATATGGTCCATCTCCTGTGAGTCTAGATTTTCGAATCCGACTCAAAACTTGTAGTTACTTGTAACGTTCAGGGCCTCCTAATGACCATGTAACACTCAAATTACGTCGAGATTCAATACATCGTCCACCCGCCGACTTGTCTCCAACGGGATATTGCTGCCTCGGGCACCATGTGGTCCGTCCCATGTGAGTGCAGATTATCGAATCCGACGCAAAAAAGATAGTTAATTGTAACGTTCAGGGCCTCCTAATGACGAAGGAACACTCAAATTGCGTCGAGATTCAATACATCGTCCTCCAGCCGACTTGTCTACAAGGGAATATTGATGCCTCAAACACCTTGTGGTCCGCCTCCTGTTAGTCTAGATTTTCGAATCCGACTCAAAACTGATAGTTAATTGTAACGTTCATGGCCTCCTAATGACGATGTAACACTCAAATTGCGTCGAGATTCAATACATCGTCCTCCAGCCGACTTGTGAGCAAGGGGATATTGCTGCCTCGGGCACCTTATTGTCGTTCCTCTGTGAGGCTAGATTTTCAAATTCGACGCAAAACTAATAGTTAATGGTAACGTTCAGGGCCTCCTAATGACGAAGGAACACTCAAATTGCGTCGAGATTCAATACATAGTCCTCCAGCCGACTTGTCTACATGGTGATATTGCTGCCACCGGCACCTTATGGTCCGCCTCCTATTAGTCTAGATTTTCGAATCCGACGCAAAACTGATAGTTAATTGTAACGAGATTCAATACATCGTCCTCCAGCCGACTTGTGTGCAAGGGGATATTGCTGCCTCGGGCACCTTATTGACGTTCCTCTGTGAGTCTAGATTTTCAAATCTGACGCAAAACTAATAGTTAATTGTAACGTTCAGGGCCTCCTAATGACGAAGGAACACTCAAATTGCGTCGAAATTCAATACATCGTCCTCCAGCCGACTTGTCTCCATGTGTCTATTGCTACCTCGCTCACCTTATGGTCGTTCTCCTGTGAGTCTAGATTTTCGAATCCGACGCAAAACTGATGGATAATTGTAACATTCATGACCTCCTAATGACGATGGAACTCTCAAATTACGTCGCGATTCAATACATCGTCCTCCGGTTGACTTGTCTCCAAGGGTCAATTGCTGCCTTGGGCACCTAATGGTCTAGCTCCTGTGAGTCTCGATTTTCGAATCCGACGAAAAAACTGATATTTAATTGTAACGTTAAGAGCCTCCTAATGACGATGGAACACTCAAATTGCGTCGAGATTCTATACATCGTCCTTCAGCCGACTTGTCTCCACGGGGATTTTGCTGCCTCGTGCACCATAAGGTCCGCCTACTGTGAGTCTAGATTTTCGAATCCGACTCGAAACTGATAGTTAATTGTAACGTTCAGGGCCTCCTAATGACGATGGAACACTCAAATTGCGTCGACATTCAATACAACGTCCTCCAGCCGACTTCTCCACAAGGGGATATTGCTGCCTCGGGCACCACATGGACGATGTCCTGTAGGTCCAGATATTCGAATGCGACGCAAAACGGACTGCTAATTGTAACGTTCAGATCCTCCTAATGACGGTGGAAGACTCATATTGAATCAAGATTCAATACATCGTCATTCAGCCGACTTGTCTCCAAGGGTCTATTGCTGCCTCGGGCACCTTATGGTTGTTCTCCTGTGAGTCTAGATTTTCGGATCCGACGCATAACTGGTAGCTAATTGTAACGTTCAGCGCCTCCTAATGACGATAGAACACTCAAATTGACTCGAGATTCAATACATCGTCCGCCAGCCGACTTGTCTACAAGGGTCTATTGCTGCCTCGGGCACATATCGTCGTTCTCCTGTGAGTCTAGATTTTCGAATCCGACGCGAAACTGATAGTTATTTGTAACGTTCAGGGCCTCCTAATGACGATGGAACACTCAAATTGCGTCGAGATTCAATACATCGTCCTCCAGCCGACTTGTCTCCATGGGTCTATTACCACCTCGCTCACCTTATGGTCGTTCTCCTGTGAGTCTAGATTTTCGAATCCGACGCAAAACTGATGGTTAATTGTAACGTTCATGGACTCCTAATGACGATGGAACACTCAAATTGCGTCGAGATTAAATACATCGTCCGCCAGCCGACTTGTCTCCATGGGTCTATTGCTGCCTCGGGCACCTTATGGTCGTTCTCCTGTGAGTCTAGACTTTCGAATCCGACGCGCAACTGATAGTTAATTGTAACGTTCAGGGCCTCCTAATGACGATGGAACAATCTAATTGCGTCGAGATTCAATACATCATTCTCCAGCCGACTTCTCTCCAAGGGGATATTGCTGCCTCGGGAACCTTATGGTCGTTCTCCTGCGAGTCTAGATTTTCGAATCCGACGCAAAACAAATGGTTAATTGTAACGTTCATGGCCTCCTAATGATGATGGAACACTCATATTGCGTCGAGATTCAATACATCGTCCTCCAGCCGACTTGTCTCCAAGGTAATATTGCTGCCTCATGCACCATATTGGTACGTTTCCTGTGAGTAGATTTTCGAATGCGACGCATAACTGATAGTTCATACTAACGTTAAGCGCCTCCTAATGACGATAGAACACTCAAATTGCGTCGAGATTCAATACATCGTCCTCCAGGCGACTTGTCTACAAGGGTCTATTGCTGCCTCGGCAACATATCGTCGTTCTCCTGTGACTCTAGATTCTCGAATCCGACGCGAAACTGATAGTTAATTGTTACGTTCGGGGACTTCTAATGACGATAGAACACTCAAATTGCGTCGAGATTAAATACATCGTCCTCCAGCCGACTTGTCTACAAGGGGATGTTGCTGCCTCGGGCACCTTATGGTCCGCCTCCTGTTAGTCTAGATTTTCGAATCCGACGCTAAACTGACAGTTAATTGTAACGTTCATGGCCTCCTAATGACGATGGAACACTCAAATTGCGTCGAGATTCAATACATCGTCCTCCAGCCGACTTGTGTGCAAGGGGATATTGCTGCTCCAGGCACCTTATTGTCGTTCCTCAGTGAATCAAGATTTTCAAATTCGAAGCAAAACTAATAGTTAATTGTAACGTTCAGGGCCACCTAATGACGAAGGAACACTCAAATTGCGTCGAAATTCAATACATCGTCCTCCAGGCGACTTGTCTCCATGGGTCTATTGCTACCTCGCTCACCTTATGGTCGTACTCCTGTGAGTCTAGATTTTCGAATCCGACGCAAAACTGATGGTTAATTGTAACATTCATGGCCTCCTAATGGCGATGGAACACTCAAATTGCGTCGAGATTCAATACATCGTCCTCCGGTCGACTTGTCTCCAAGGGGATATTGCTGCCTCGGGCACCATATGGTCCGTCTCCTGTGAGTCTAGATTTTCGAATCCGAGGCAAAAGTGATAGTTAATTGAAACGTTCAGGGCCTCCTAATGACGAATGAACAGTCAAATTGCGTCGAGATTCTATACGTCGTCCTCCAGACGACTTGTGTACAATGGGTTCTTGCTGCTTCGGGCAGCTTACGGTCCGCCTCCTGTGAGCCTAGATTTTCGAATCCGACGCAAAACTGATAGTTAATTGTAACGTTCATGGCCTCCCAATGACGATGGAACACTCAAATTGCGTCGGGACGCAATACGTCGTCCTCCAGCCGACTTGTCTCCAAGGGGATATTGCTGCCTCAGGCACCATATGGTCCGTCTACTGTAAGTCTAGATTTTCGAATCCGACGCAAAACCTGTAGTTAATTGTAACGTTCAGGGCCTCCTAATGTCGATGGAACACTCAAATTGTGTCGAGATTTAATACATCGTCCTCCAGCAGACTTGTGTCCATGGGTCTACTGCTACCTCGGTCACCTTATAGTCGTTCTCCTGTGAGTCAAGATTTTCGAATCCGACCCAAACCGGACTGCCAATTGTAAGCTTCATGACCTCCTAATGACGATGGAACTCTCAAATTGCGTCGAGATTCAATACATCGTCCTCCAGAAGACTTGTCTCCATGGGTCTACTGCTACCTCGGTCACCTTATAGTCGTTCTCCTGTGAGTCTAGATTTTCGAATGCGACGCAAAACGGACTGCTAATTTTAACGTTCAGAGCCTCATAATGACGATGGAACACTCATATTGAATCAAGATTCAATACATCGTCATTCAGCCAACTTGTCTCCAACGGGCTATTGCTGCCTCGGGCACCTTATTGTCGTTCTCCTCTGAGTCTACATTTTCGAATCCGACGCAAAACTGATAGTTAATTGTAACATTCAGGGCCCCCTAATGACGATGGAACACTGAAATAGCGTCGAAATTCAATACATCGTCCTTAAGTCGCCTTGTCTCCAAGCGTCCGTTGCTGCCTGGGGCACCAAATGGTCCGTCTCCTGTGAGTCTAGATTTTCGAATCCGACACAAAACTTGTAGTTACTTGTAACGTTCAGGGCTTCCTAATGACGATGGAACACTCAATTTACGACGAGATGCAATACATCGTCTACCCGCCGACTTGTCTCCAACGGGATATTGCTGCCTCGGACACCATGTGGTGCGTCTCCTGTGAGTCTAGATTTTCGAATACGACGCACAAATGATAGTTAATTGTAACGTTCAGGGCCTAGTAAAGACGATGAAACACTCAAATTACGTCGAGAATCAACACATCGTCCTCCAGCCGACTTGACTCCAAAGGTCTATTGCTGCCTCGGTCACCATATGGTCCGACTCCTGTGAGTCTAGAATTTCGAATCCGACGCAAAACTGATAGTTAATTGTAACCTTCAGGGCCTAGTAATGACGATGGAACACTCAAATTGCGTCGAGATTCAATACATCGTCCACCAGGCGACTTGTCTCCAGATGTCTATTGTACCCTCGGGCACCTTATGGTCGTTCTCCTGTGAGTCTAGATTTTCGGATCCGACGCATAACTGATAGTTAATTGTAACGTTCAGGGTCTCCTAATGACGATATAACACTCAAATTGCGTCGAGATTCAATACATCATCCTCCAGCCGACTTTCCTCCAAGGGGATATTGCTGCCTCGGGCACCTGATGGTCGTTCTCCTGTGAGTCTAGATTTTCGAATCCGACGCAAAACTGATGGTTAATTGTAACGTTCATGGCCTCCTAATGACGATGGAACACTGAAATTGCGTCGAGATTAAATACATAGTCCTTCAGCCGACTTGCCTCCATGGGTCTATTGCTACCTCGCGCACCTTATGGTCGTTCTCCTGTGAGTCTAGATTTTCGAATCCGACGCAAAACTGATGGTTAATTGTAACGTTCATGGACTCTTAATGACAATGGAACACTCAAATTGCGTCGAGATTCAATCCATCGTCCTCCAGCCGACTTGTCTCCAAGGGTCAATTGCTGCCTTTGGCACCTAATGGTCTTGCTCCCGTGAGTCTACATTTTCGAATCCGACGCGAAACTGATAGTTAATTGTAACGTTCAGGGCCTCCTAATGACAATGGACGACTCAAATTGCGTCGAGATTCAATACATCGTCCTCCAGCCGACTTGTGTGCTAGGGGATATTGCTGCCTCGGGCACCTTATCGTCGTTCCTCTGTGAGTCTAGATTTTCGAATCCGACGCAAAACTAATAGTTAATTCTAACGTTCAGGGCCTCCTAATGACGATAGAGCACTCAAATTGCGTCAAGATTCAATACGTCGTCCTCCAGCCAACATGTCTCCAAGGGGATTTTGCAGCCTCGGGCACCATATGGTCCATCTCCTGTGAGTCTAGATTTTCGAATCCGACGCAAAACTTGTAGTTAATTGTAACGTTCAGGGCCTCCTAATGACGATGGAACAGTCAAATTGCGTCGAGATCCAATACATCGTCCTCCCGCCGACTTGTCTCCAACGGGATATGTGCTGCCTCGGGTACCATTTGGTCCGTCTCCTGTAGGGCTAGATATTCGAATCCGACGCAAAACGGACTGCTAATTGTAACGTTCAGGGCCTCCAAATGACGATGGAACACTCAAATTGCATCAAGATTCAATACATCGTCATTCAGAAGACTTGTCTCCAACAGTCTATTGCTGCCTCGGGCACCTTATTGTCGTTTTCCTCTGAGTCTAAACTTTCGAATCCGACGCAAAACTGATAGTTAATTGTAACTTTCAGGGCCTCCTAATGACGATGGAACACTCAAATTGCGTCGAGATCCAATACATCGACCTCCCGCCGACTTGTCTCCAACGGGATATTGCTGCCTCGGGACCATGAGGTCCGTCTCCTGTGAGTCTAGATTTTCGAATCCGACGCAAAAGTTATAGTTAATTGAAACGTTCATGGCCTCCTAATGACGATGGAACACTCAAATTGCGTCGGCATTCAATACGTCGTCCTCCAGCCGACTTGTCTCCAAGGGGATATTGCTGCCTCGGGCCGTCTACTGTGAGTCTAGATTTTCGAATCCGACGGAAAAACTGTAGTTAATTGTAACGTTCAGGGCCTTCTAATGACGATGGAACACTCAAATTACGTCGAGATTCAATACATCGTCAACCCGCCGACTTCTCTCCAACGGGATATTGCTGCCTCGGGCACCTTATGGTCGTTCTCCTCTGAGTCTACATTTTCGAATCCGACGCAAAATTCATAGTTAATTGTAACGTTCAGGGCCTCCTAATGACGATGGAACACTGAAATAGCGTCGAAATTCAATACATCGTCCTTCAGTCGACTTGTCTCCAAGCGTCCGTTGCTGCCTCGGGCACCAAATGGTCCGTCTCCTGTGAGTCTAGATTTTCGAATCCGACACAAACCTTGTAGTTACTTGTAACGTTCAGGGCCTCCTAATGACGATGGAACACTCAAATTACGTCGAGATTCAATACATCGTCTACCCGCCGACTTGTCTCCAACGGGATATTGCTGCCTCGGGCACCATGTGGTCCGTATCCCGTGAGTCTAGATTTTCGAATACGACGCACAAATGATGGTTAATTGTAACGTTCAGGGCCTAGTAATGACGATGGAACACTCAAATTGCGTCGAGATTTAATACATCGTCCTCCAGCAGACTTGTGTCCATGGGTCTACTGCTACCTCGGTCACCTTATAGTCGTTCTCCTGTGAGTCAAGATTTTCGAATCCGACGCAAACCGGACTGCCAATTGTAAGCTTCATGACCTCCTAATGACGATGGAACTCTCAAATTGCGTCGAGTTTCAATACATCGTCCTCCAGAAGACTTGTCTCCATGGGTCTACTGCTACCTCGGTCACCTTATAGTCGTTCTCCTGTGAGTCTAGATTTTCGAATGCGACGCAAAACGGACTGCTAATTTTAACGTTCAGAGCCTCATAATGACGATGGAACACTCATATTGAATCAAGATTCAATACATCGTCATTCAGCCAACTTGTCTCCAACGGGCTATTGCTGCCTCGGGCACCTTATTGTCGTTCTCCTCTGAGTCTACATCTTCGAATCCGTCGCAAAACTGATAGTTAATTGTAACATTCAGGGCCCCCTAATGACGATGGAACACTGAAATAGCGTCGAAATTCAATACAACGTCCTTAAGTCGCCTTGTCTCCAAGCGTCCGTTGCTGCCTGGGGCACCAAATGGTCCGTCTCCTGTGAGTCTAGATTTTCGAATCCGACACAAAACTTGTAGTTACTTGTAACGTTCAGGGCTTCCTAATGACGATGGAACACTCAATTTACGTCGAGATGCAATACATCGTCTACCCGCCGACTTGTCTCCAACGGGATATTGCTGCCTCGGACACCATGTGGTGCGTCACCTGTGAGTCTAGATTTTCGAATACAACGCACAAATGACAGTTAATTGTAACGTTCAGGGCCTAGTAAAGACGATGGAACACTCAAATTACGTGGAGAATCAACACATCGTGCTCCAGCCGACTTGACTCCAAGGGTCTATTGCTGCCTCGGTCACCATATGGTCCGACACCTGTGAGTCTAGAATTTCGAATCCGACGCAAAACTGATAGTTAATTGTAACCTTCAGGGCCTAGTAATGACGATGGAACACTCAAATTGCGTCGAGATTCAATACATCGTCCACCAGGCGACTTGTCTCCAGATGTCTATTGTACCCTCGGGCACCTTATGGTCGTTCTCCTGTGAGTCTAGATTTTCGGATCCGACGCATAACTGATAGTTAATTGTAACGTTCAGGGTCTCCTAATGACGATATAACACTCAAATTGCGTCGAGATTCAATACATCATCCTCCAGCCGACTTTCCTCCAAGGGGATATTGCTGCCTCGGGCACCTGATGGTCGTTCTCCTGTGAGTCTAGATTTTCGAATCCGACGCAAAACTGATGGTTAATTGTAACGTTCATGGCCTCCTAATGACGATGGAACACTCAAATTGCGTCGAGATAAAAATACATAGTCCTTCAGCCGACTTGCCTCCATGGGTCTATTGCTACCTCGCGCACCTTATGGTCGTTCTCCTGTGAGTCTAGATTTTCGAATCCGACGCAAAACTGATGGTTAATTGTAACGTTCATGGACTCTTAATGACAATGGAACACTCAAATTGCGTCGAGATTCAATCCATCGTCCTCCAGCCGACTTGTCTCCAAGGGTCAATTGCTGCCTTTGGCACCTAATGGTCTTGCTCCCGTGAGTCTAGATTTTCGAATCCGACGCGAAACTGATAGTTAATTGTAACGTTCAGGGCCTCCTAATGACAATGGACGACTCAAATTGCGTCGAGATTCAATACATCGTCCTCCAGCCGACTTGTGTGCTAGGGGATATTGCTGCCTCGGGCACCTTATCGTCGTTCCTCTGTGAGTCTAGATTTTCGAATCCGAAGCAAAACTAATAGTTAATTGTAACGTTCAGGGCCACCTAATGACGAAGGAACACTCAAATTGCGTCGAAATTCAATACATCGTCCTCCAGGCGACTTGTCTCCATGGGTCTATTGCTACCTCGCTCACCTTATGGTCGTACTCCTGTGAGTCTAGATTTTCGAATCCGACGCAAAACTGATGGTTAATTGTAACATTCATGGCCTCCTAATGACGATGGAACACTCAAATTGCGTCGAGATTCAATACATCGTCCTCCGGTCGACTTGTCTCCAAGGGGATATTGCTGCCTCGGGCACCATATGGTCCGTCTCCTGTGAGTCTAGATTTTCGAATCCGAGGCAAAAGTGATAGTTAATTGAAACGTTCAGGGCCTCCTAATGACGAATGAACAGTCAAATTGCGTCGAGATTCTATACGTCGTCCTCCAGACGACTTGTGTACAATGGGTTCTTGCTGCTTCGGGCAGCTTACGGTCCGCCTCCTGTGAGCCTAGATTTTCGAATCCGACGCAAAACTGATAGTTAATTGTAACGTTCATGGCCTCCCAATGACGATGGAACACTCAAATTGCGTCGGGACGCAATACGTCGTCCTCCAGCCGACTTGTCTCCAAGGGGATATTGCTGCCTCAGGCACCATATGGTCCGTCTACTGTAAGTCTAGATTTTCGAATCCGACGCAAAACCTGTAGTTAATTGTAACGTTCAGGGCCTCCTAATGTCGATGGAACACTCAAATTGCGTCGAGATTTAATACATCGTCCTCCAGCAGACTTGTGTCCATGGGTCTACTGCTACCTCGGTCACCTTATAGTCGTTCTCCTGTGAGTCAAGATTTTCGAATCCGACCCAAACCGGACTGCCAATTGTAAGCTTCATGACCTCCTAATGACGATGGAACTCTCAAATTGCGTCGAGATTCAATACATCGTCCTCCAGAAGACTTGTTTCCATGGGTCTACTGCTACCTCGGTCACCTTATAGTCGTTCTCCTGTGAGTCTAGATTTTCGAATGCGACGCAAAACGGACTGCTAATTTTAACGTTCAGAGCCTCATAATGACGATGGAACACTCATATTGAATCAAGATTCAATACATCGTCATTCAGCCAACTTGTCTCCAACGGGCTATTGCTGCCTCGGGCACCTTATTGTCGTTCTCCTCTGAGTCTACATTTTCGAATCCGACGCAAAACTGATAGTTAATTGTAACATTCAGGGCCCCCTAATGACGATGGAACACTGAAATAGCGTCGAAATTCAATACATCGTCCTTAAGTCGCCTTGTCTCCAAGCGTCCGTTGCTGCCTGGGGCACCAAATGGTCCGTCTCCTGTGAGTCTAGATTTTCGAATCCGACACAAAACTTGTAGTTACTTGTAACGTTCAGGGCTTCCTAATGACGATGGAACACTCAACTTACGTCGAGATGCAATACATCGTCTACCCGCCGACTTGTCTCCAACGGGATATTGCTGCCTCGGACACCATGTGGTGCGTCTCCTGTGAGTCTAGATTTTCGAATACGACGCACAAATGATAGTTAATTGTAACGTTCAGGGCCTAGTAAAGACGATGGAACACTCAAATTACGTCGAGAATCAACACATCGTCCTCCAGCCGACTTGACTCCAAAGGTCTATTGCTGCCTCGGTCACCATATGGTCCGACTCCTGTGAGTCTAGAATTTCGAATCCGACGCAAAACTGATAGTTAATTGTAACCTTCAGGGCCTAGTAATGACGATGGAACACTCAAATTGCGTCGAGATTCAATACATCGTCCACCAGGCGACTTGTCTCCAGATGTCTATTGTACCCTCGGGCACCTTATGGTCGTTCTCCTGTGAGTCTAGATTTTCGGATCCGACGCATAACTGATAGTTAATTGTAACGTTCAGGGTCTCCTAATGACGATATAACACTCAAATTGCGTCGAGATTCAATACATCATCCTCCAGCCGACTTTCCTCCAAGGGGATATTGCTGCCTCGGGCACCTGATGGTCGTTCTCCTGTGAGTCTAGATTTTCGAATCCGACGCAAAACTGATGGTTAAATGTAACGTTCATGGCCTCCTAATGACGATGGAACACTCAAATTGCGTCGAGATTAAATACATAGTCCTTCAGCCGACTTGCCTCCATGGGTCTATTGCTACCTCGCGCACCTTATGGTCGTTCTCCTGTGAGTCTAGATTTTCGAATCCGACGCAAAACTGATGGTTAATTGTAACGTTCATGGACTCTTAATGACAATGGAACACTCAAATTGCGTCGAGATTCAATCCATCGTCCTCCAGCCGACTTGTCTCCAAGGGTCAATTGCTGCCTTTGGCACCTAATGGTCTTGTCCCGTGAGTCTAGATTTTCGAATCCGACGCGAAACTGATAGTTAATTGTAACGTTCAGGGCCTCCTAATGACAATGGACGACTCAAATTGCGTCGAGATTCAATACATCGTCCTCCAGCCGACTTGTGTGCTAGGGGATATTGCTGCCTCGGGCACCTTATCGTCGTTCCTCTGTGAGTCTAGATTTTCGAATCCGACGCAAAACTAATAGTTAATTCTAACGTTCAGGGCCTCCTAATGACGATAGAGCACTCAAATTGCGTCAAGATTCAATACGTCGTCCTCCAGCCAACTTGTCTCCAAGGGGATTTTGCAGCCTCGGGCACTATATGGTCCATCTTCTGTGAGTCTAGATTTTCGAATCCGACGCAAAACTTGTAGTTAATTGTAACGTTCAGGGCCTCCTAATGACGATGGAACAGTCAAATTGCGTCGAGATCCAATACATCGTCCTCCCGCCGACTTGTCTCCAACGGGATATGTGCTGCCTCGGGTACCATTTGGTCCGTCTCCTGTAGGGCTAGATATTCGAATCCGACGCAAAACGGACTGCTAATTGTAACGTTCAGGGCCTCCAAATGACGATGGAACACTCAAATTGCATCAAGATTCAATACATCGTCATTCAGAAGACTTGTCTCCAACAGTCTATTGCTGCCTCGGGCACCTTATTGTCGTTTTCCTCTGAGTCTAAACCTTCGAATCCGACGCAAAACTGATAGTTAATTGTAACTTTCAGGGCCTCCTAATGACGATGGAACACTCAAATTGCGTCGAGATCCAATACATCGACCTCCCGCCGACTTGTCTCCAACGGGATATTGCTGCCTCGGGACCATGAGGTCCGTCTCCTGTAAGTCTAGATTTTCGAATCCGACTCAAAAGTTATAGTTAATTGAAACGTTCATGGCCTCCTAATGACGATGGAACACTCAAATTGCGTCGGCATTCAATACGTCGTCCTCCAGCCGACTTGTCTCCAAGGGGATATTGCTGCCTCGGGCCGTCTACTGTGAGTCTAGATTTTCGAATCCGACGGAAAAACTGTAGTTAATTGTAACGTTCAGGGCCTTCTAATGACGATGGAACACTCAAATTACGTCGAGATTCAATACATCGTCAACCCGCCGACTTCTCTCCAACGGGATATTGCTGCCTCGGGCACCTTATGGTCGTTCTCCTCTGAGTCTACATTTTCGAATCCGACGCAAAATTCATAGTTAATTGTAACGTTCAGGGCCTCCTAATGACGATGGAACACTGAAATAGCGTCGAAATTCAATACATCGTCCTTCAGTCGACTTGTCTCCAAGCGTCCGTTGCTGCCTCGGGCACCAAATGGTCCGTCTCCTGTGAGTCTAGATTTTCGAATCCGACACAAACCTTGTTGTTACTTGTAACGTTCAGGGCCTCCTAATGACGATGGAACACTCAAATTACGTCGAGATTCAATACATCGTCTACCCGCCGACTTGTCTCCAACGGGATATTGCTGCCTCGGGCACCATGTGGTCCGTATCCTGTGAGTCTAGATTTTCGAATACGACGCACAAATGATGGTTAATTGTAACGTTCAGGGCCTAGTAATGACGATGGAACACTCAAATTGCGTCGAGATTTAATACATCGTCCTCCAGCAGACTTGTGTCCATGGGTCTACTGCTACCTCGGTCACCTTATAGTCGTTCTCCTGTGAGTCAAGATTTTCGAATCCGACGCAAACCGGACTGCCAATTGTAAGCTTCATGACCTCCTAATGACGATGGAACTCTCAAATTGCGTCGAGTTTCAATACATCGTCCTCCAGAAAACTTGTCTCCATGGGTCTACTGCTACCTCGTTCACCTTATAGTCGTTCTCCTGTGAGTCTAGATTTTCGAATGCGACGCAAAACGGACTGCTAATTTTAACGTTCAGAGCCTCATAATGACGATGGAACACTCATATTGAATCAAGATTCAATACATCGTCATTCAGCCAACTTGTCTCCAACGGGCTAATGCTGCCTCGGGCACCTTATTGTCGTTCTCCTCTGAGTCTACATCTTCGAATCCGACGCAAAACTGATAGTTAATTGTAACATTCAGGGCCCCCTAATGACGATGGAACACTGAAATAGCGTCGAAATTCAATACATCGTCCTTAAGTCGCCTTGTCTCCAAGCGTCCGTTGCTGCCTGGGGCACCAAATGGTCCGTCTCCTGTGAGTCTAGATTTTCGAATCCGACACAAAACTTGTAGTTACTTGTAACGTTCAGGGCTTCCTAATGACGATGGAACACTCAATTTACGTCGAGATGCAATACATCGTCTACCCGCCGACTTGTCTCCAACGGGATATTGCTGCCTCGGACACCATGTGGTGCGTCACCTGTGAGTCTAGATTTTCGAATACAACGCACAAATGACAGTTAATTGTAACGTTCAGGGCCTAGTAAAGACGATGGAACACTCAAATTACGTCGAGAATCAACACATCGTGCTCCAGCCGACTTGACTCCAAGGGTCTATTGCTGCCTCGGTCACCATATGGTCCGACTCCTGTGAGTCTAGAATTTCGAATCCGACGCTAAACTGATAGTTAATTGTAACCTTCAGGGCCTAGTAATGACGATGGAACACTCAAATTGCGTCGAGATTCAATACATCGTCCACCAGGCGACTTGTCTCCAGATGTCTATTGTACCCTCGGGCACCTTATGGTCGTTCTCCTGTGAGTCTAGATTTTCGGATCCGACGCATAACTGATAGTTAATTGTAACGTTCAGGGTCTCCTAATGACGATATAACACTCAAATTGCGTCGAGATTCAATACATCATCCTCCAGCCGACTTTCCTCCAAGGGGATATCGCTGCCTCGGGCACCTGATGGTCGTTCTCCTGTGAGTCTAGATTTTCGAATCCGACGCAAAACTGATGGTTAATTGTAACGTTCATGGCCTCCTAATGACGATGGAACACTCAAATTGCGTCGAGATTAAATACATAGTCCTTCAGCCGACTTGCCTCCATGGGTCTATTGCTACCTCGCGCACCTTATGGTCGTTCTCCTGTGAGTCTAGATTTTCGAATCCGACGCAAAACTGATGGTTAATTGTAACGTTCATGGACTCTTAATGACAATGGAACACTCAAATTGCGTCGAGATTCAATCCATCGTCCTCCAGCCGACTTGTCTCCAAGGGTCAATTGCTGCCTTTGGCACCTAATGGTCTTGCTCCCGTGAGTCTAGATTTTCGAATCCGACGCGAAACTGATAGTTAATTGTAACGTTCAGGGCCTCCTATTGACAATGGACGACTCAAATTGCGTCGAGATTCAATACATCGTCCTCCAGCCGACTTGTGTGCTAGGGGATATTGCTGCCTCGGGCACCTTATCGTCGTTCCTCTGTGAGTCTAGATTTTCGAATCCGACGCAAAACTAATAGTTAATTGTAACGTTCAGGGCCTCCTAATGACGATAGAGTACTCAAATTGCGTCAAGATTCAATACGTCGTCCTCCAGCCAACTTGTCTCCAAGGGGATTTTGCAGCCTCGGGCACCATATGGTCCATCTCCTGTGAGTCTAGATTTTCGAATCCGACGCAAAACTTGTAGTTAATTGTAACGTTCAGTTCCTCCTAATGACGATGGAACAGTCAAATTGCGTCGAGATCCAATACATCGTCCTCCCGCCGACTTGTCTCCAACGGGATATGTGCTGCCTCGGGTACCATTTGGCCCGTCTCCTGTAGGGCTAGATATTCGAATCCGACGCAAAACGGACTGCTAATTGTAACGTTCAGGGCCTCCAAATGACGATGGAACACTCAAATTGCATCAAGATTCAATACATCGTCATTCAGAAGACTTGTCTCCAACAGTCTATTGCTGCCTCGGGCACCTTATTGTCGTTTTCCTCTGAGTCTAAACTTTCGAATCCGACGCAAAACTGATAGTTAATTGTAACTTTCAGGGCCTCCTAATGACGATGGAACACTCAAATTGCGTCGAGATCCAATACATCGACCTCCCGCCGACTTGTCTCCAACGGGATATTGCTGCCTCGGGCACCATGAGGTCCGTCTCCTGTGAGTCTAGATTTTCGAATCCGACGCAAAAGTTATAGTTAATTGAAACGTTCATGGCCTCCTAATGACGATGGAACACTCAAATTGCGTCGGCATTCAATACGTCGTCCTCCAGCCGACTTGTCTCCAAGGGGATATTGCTGCCTCGGGCCGTCTACTGTGAGTCTAGATTTTCGAATCCGACGGAAAAACTGTAGTTAATTGTAACGTTCAGGGCCTCCTAATGGCGATGGAACACTCAAATTACGTCGAGATTCAATACATCGTCAACCCGCCGACTTCTCTCCAACGGGATATTGCTGCCTCGGGCACCTTATGGTCGTTCTCCTCTGAGTCTACATTTTCGAATCCGACGCAAAACTCATAGTTAATTGTAACGTTCAGGGCCTCCTAATGACGATGGAACACTGAAATAGCGTCGAAATTCAATACATCGTCCTTCAGTCGACTTGTCTGCAAGCGTCCGTTGCTGCATCGGGCACCAAATGGTCCGTCTCCTGTGAGTCTAGATTTTCGAATCCGACACAATCCTTGTAGTTACTTGTAACGTTCAGGGCCTCCTAATGACGATGGAACACTCAAATTACGTCGAGATTCAATACATCGTCTACCCGCCGACTTGTCTCCAACGGGATATTGCTGCCTCGGGCACCATGTGGTCCGTATCCTGTGAGTCTAGATTTTCGAATACGACGCACAAATGATGGTTAATTGTAACGTTCAGGGCCTAGTAATGACGATGGAACACTCAAATTGCGTCGAGATTCAATACATCGTCCAGCAGGCGACTTGTCTCCAGATGTCTATTGTACCCTCGGGCACCTTATGGTCGTTCTCCTGTGAGTCTAGATTTTCGGATCCGACGCATAACTGATAGTTAATTGTAACGTTCAGTTCCTCCTAATGACGATGGAACACTCAAATTGCGTCGAGATTCAATACATCATCCTCCAGCCGACTTGTCTCCAATTGGATATTGCTGCCTCATGCACCATATTGGTCCGTCTATTGTGAGTATATTTTCGAATGCGACGCAAAACTTGTAGTTAATTGTAACGTTCAGGGCCTCCTATTGACGAAGGAACACTCAAATTGCGTCTCGATTCAATACATTGTCCTCCAGCCGACTTGCCTCCAAGGGGATATTGGTGCCTCGGGCACCTGATGGTCGTTCTCCTGTGAGTCTAGATTTTCGAATCCGACGCAAAAAAGATGGTTAATTGTAACGTTCATGGCCTCCTAATGACGATGGAACACTCAAATTGCGTCGAGATTAAATACATAGTCCTTCAGCCGACTTGCCTCCATGGGTCTATTGCTACCTCGCACACCTTATGGTCTTGCTCCTGTGAGTCCAGATTTTCGAATCCGACGCAAAACTTGTAGTTAATTGTAACGTTCAGGGCCTCCTAATGACGATGGAACAGTCAAATTGCGTCGAGATCCAATACATCGTCCTCCCGCCGACTTGTCTCCAACGGGATATGTGCTGCCTCGGGTACCATTTGGTCCGTCTCCTGTAGGGCTAGATATTCGAATCCAACGCAAAACGGACTGCTAATTGTAACGTTCAGGGCCTCCAAATGACGATGGAACACTCAAATTGCATCAAGATTCAATACATCGTCATTCAGAAGACTTGTCTCCAACAGTCTATAGCTGCCTCGGGCACCTTATTGTCGTTTTCCTCTGAGTCTAAACTTTCGAATCCGACGCAAAACTGATAGTTAATTGTAACTTTCAGGGCCTCCTAATGACGATGGAACACTCAAATTGCGTCGAGATCCAATACATCGACCTCCCGCCGACTTGTCTCCAACGGGATATTGCTGCCTCGGGCACCATGAGGTCCGTCTCCTGTGAGTCTAGATTTTCGAATCCGACGCAAAAGTTATAGTTAATTGAAACGTTCATGGCCTCCTAATGACGATGGAACACTCAAATTGCGTCGGCATTCAATACGTCGTCCTCCAGCCGACTTGTCTCCAAGGGGATATTGCTGCCTCGGGCCGTCTACTGTGAGTCTAGATTTTCGAATCCGACGTAAAAACTGTAGTTAATTGTAACGTTCAGGGCCTCCTAATGACGATGGAACACTCAAATTACGTCGAGATTCAATACATCGTCAACCCGCCGACTTCTCTCCAAGGGGATATTGCTGCCTCTAGCACCTGATGGTCGTTCTCCTGTGAGTCTAAATTTTCGAATCCGACGCATAACTGATAGTTAATTGTAACGTTCAGGGCCTCCTATTGACGAAGGAACACTCAAATTGCGTCTCGATTCAATATATCGTCCTCCTGCCGACTTCTCTCCCAGGCCGAATTGCTGCCTTTGGCACCTAATGGTCTTGCTCCTGTGAGTCTAGATTTTCGAATCCGACGCAAAACTGATGGTTAATTGCAACGTTGAGGGCCTCCTAATGACGATAGAACACTCAAATTGCGTCGAGATTCAATACATCGTCCTCCATCCGGCTTGTCTCCAAGGGTCAATTGCTGCCTTTGGCACCTAATGATCATGCTCCCGTGAGTCTATATTTTCGATTCCGACATATAACTGATAGTTAATTGTAACGTTCAGGGCCTCCTATTGACGAAGGAACACTCAAATTGCGTCGAGATTCAATACATCGTCCTCCAGCCGACTTGTGTGCTAGGGGATATTGCTGCCTCGGGCACCTTATCGTCGTTCCTCTGTGAGTCTACATATTCGAATAAGACGCAAAACTAATAGTTAATTGTAACGTTCAGGGCCTCTCAATGACGATAGAGTACTCAAATTGCCTCGAGATTCAATACGTCGTCCTCCAGCCGACTTGTCTCCAAAGGGATTTTGCTGCCTCTGGCACCTAATGGTCCATCTGCTGTAAGTCTAGATTTTCGAATCCGACGCAAAACTTGTAGTTAATTGTAACGTTCAGGGCCTCCTAACGACGATGGAACACTCAAATTGCGTCGAGATCCAATACATCGTCCTCCCGCCGACTTGTCTCCAACGGGATATTGCTGCCTCGGGTACCATGTGGTCCGTCTCCTGTGAGTCTAGATTTCCAAATCCGACGCAAAAATGAAAGTTAATTGTAACGTTCAGGGTCTCCTAATGACGATATAACACTCAAATTGCGTCGAGATTCAATACATCATCCTCCAGCCGACTTTCCTCCAAGGGGATATTGCTGCCTCGGGCACCTGATGGTCGTTCTCCTGTGAGTCTAGATTTTCGAATCCGACGCAAAACTGATGGTTAATTGTAACGTTCATGACCTCCTAATGACGATGGAACACTCAAATTGCGTCGAGATTAAATACATAGTCCTTCAGCCGACTTGCCTCCATGGGTCTATTGCTACCTCGCGCACCTTATGGTCGTTCTCCTGTGAGTCTAGATTTTCGAATCCGACGCAAAACTGATGGTTAATTGTAACGTTCATGGACTCTTAATGACAATGGAACACTCAAATTGCGTCGAGATTCAATCCATCGTCCTCCAGCCGACTTGTCTCCAAGGGTCAATTGCTGCCTTTGGCACCTAATGGTCTTGCTCCCGTGAGTCTAGATTTTCGAATCCGACGCGAAACTGATAGTTAATTGTAACGTTCAGGGCCTCCTATTGACAATGGACGACTCAAATTGCGTCGAGATTCAATACATCGTCCTCCAGCCGACTTGTGTGCTAGGGGATATTGCTGCCTCGGGCACCTTATCGTCGTTCCTCTGTGAGTCTAGATTTTCGAATCCGACGCAAAACTAATAGTTAATTGTAACGTTCAGGGCCTCCTAATGACGATAGAGTACTCAAATTGCGTCAAGATTCAATACGTCGTCCTCCAGCCAACTTGTCTCCAAGGGGATTTTGCAGCCTCGGGCACCATATGGTCCATCTCCTGTGAGTCTAGATTTTCGAATCCGACGCAAAACTTGTAGTTAATTGTAACGTTCAGTTCCTCCTAATGACGATGGAACAGTCAAATTGCGTCGAGATCCAATACATCGTCCTCCCGCCGACTTGTCTCCAACGGGATATGTGCTGCCTCGGGTACCATTTGGCCCGTCTCCTGTAGGGCTAGATATTCGAATCCGACGCAAAACGGACTGCTAATTGTAACGTTCAGGGCCTCCAAATGACGATGGAACACTCAAATTGCATCAAGATTCAATACATCGTCATTCAGAAGACTTGTCTCCAACAGTCTATTGCTGCCTCGGGCACCTTATTGTCGTTTTCCTCTGAGTCTAAACTTTCGAATCCGACGCAAAACTGATAGTTAATTGTAACTTTCAGGGCCTCCTAATGACGATGGAACACTCAAATTGCGTCGAGATCCAATACATCGACCTCCCGCCGACTTGTCTCCAACGGGATATTGCTGCCTCGGGCACCATGAGGTCCGTCTCCTGTGAGTCTAGATTTTCGAATCCGACGCAAAAGTTATAGTTAATTGAAACGTTCATGGCCTCCTAATGACGATGGAACACTCAAATTGCGTCGGCATTCAATACGTCGTCCTCCAGCCGACTTGTCTCCAAGGGGATATTGCTGCCTCGGGCCGTCTACTGTGAGTCTAGATTTTCGAATCCGACGGAAAAACTGTAGTTAATTGTAACGTTCAGGGCCTCCTAATGGCGATGGAACACTCAAATTACGTCGAGATTCAATACATCGTCAACCCGCCGACTTCTCTCCAACGGGATATTGCTGCCTCGGGCACCTTATGGTCGTTCTCCTCTGAGTCTACATTTTCGAATCCGACGCAAAACTCATAGTTAATTGTAACGTTCAGGGCCTCCTAATGACGATGGAACACTGAAATAGCGTCGAAATTCAATACATCGTCCTTCAGTCGACTTGTCTGCAAGCGTCCGTTGCTGCATCGGGCACCAAATGGTCCGTCTCCTGTGAGTCTAGATTTTCGAATCCGACACAAACCTTGTAGTTACTTGTAACGTTCAGGGCCTCCTAATGACGATGGAACACTCAAATTACGTCGAGATTCAATACATCGTCTACCCGCCGACTTGTCTCCAACGGGATATTGCTGCCTCGGGCACCATGTGGTCCGTATCCTGTGAGTCTAGATTTTCGAATACGACGCACAAATGATGGTTAATTGTAACGTTCAGGGCCTAGTAATGACGATGGAACACTCAAATTGCGTCGAGATTCAATACATCGTCCAGCAGGCGACTTGTCTCCAGATGTCTATTGTACCCTCGGGCACCTTATGGTCGTTCTCCTGTGAGTCTAGATTTTCGGATCCGACGCATAACTGATAGTTAATTGTAACGTTCAGTTCCTCCTAATGACGATGGAACACTCAAATTGCGTCGCGATTCAATACATCATCCTCCAGCCGACTTGTCTCCAATTGGATATTGCTGCCTCATGCACCATATTGGTCCGTCTATTGTGAGTATATTTTCGAATGCGACGCAAAACTTGTAGTTAATTGTAACGTTCAGGGCCTCCTATTGACGAAGGAACACTCAAATTGCGTCTCGATTCAATACATTGTCCTCCAGCCGACTTGCCTCCAAGGGGATATTGGTGCCTCGGGCACCTGATGGTCGTTCTCCTGTGAGTCTAGATTTTCGAATCCGACGCAAAAAAGATGGTTAATTGTAACGTTCATGGCCTCCTAATGACGATGGAACACTCAAATTGCGTCGAGATTAAATACATAGTCCTTCAGCCGACTTGCCTCCATGGGTCTATTGCTACCTCGCACACCTTATGGTCTTGCTCCTGTGAGTCCAGATTTTCGAATCCGACGCAAAACTTGTAGTTAATTGTAACGTTCAGGGCCTCCTAATGACGATGGAACAGTCAAATTGCGTCGAGATCCAATACATCGTCCTCCCGCCGACTTGTCTCCAACGGGATATGTGCTGCCTCGGGTACCATTTGGTCCGTCTCCTGTAGGGCTAGATATTCGAATCCAACGCAAAACGGACTGCTAATTGTAACGTTCAGGGCCTCCAAATGACGATGGAACACTCAAATTGCATCAAGATTCAATACATCGTCATTCAGAAGACTTGTCTCCAACAGTCTATAGCTGCCTCGGGCACCTTATTGTCGTTTTCCTCTGAGTCTAAACTTTCGAATCCGACGCAAAACTGATAGTTAATTGTAACTTTCAGGGCCTCCTAATGACGATGGAACACTCAAATTGCGTCGAGATCCAATACATCGACCTCCCGCCGACTTGTCTCCAACGGGATATTGCTGCCTCGGGCACCATGAGGTCCGTCTCCTGTGAGTCTAGATTTTCGAATCCGACGCAAAAGTTATAGTTAATTGAAACGTTCATGGCCTCCTAATGACGATGGAACACTCAAATTGCGTCGGCATTCAATACGTCGTCCTCCAGCCGACTTGTCTCCAAGGGGATATTGCTGCCTCGGGCCGTCTACTGTGAGTCTAGATTTTCAAATCCGACGTAAAAACTGTAGTTAATTGTAACGTTCAGGGCCTCCTAATGACGATGAAACACTCAAATTACGTCGAGATTCAATACATCGTCAACCCGCCGACTTCTCTCCAACGGGATATTGCTGCCTCGGGCACCTTATGGTCGTTCTCCTCTGAGTGTACATTTTCGAATCCGACGCAAAACTCATAGTTAATTGTAACGTTCAGGGCCTCGTAATGACGATGGAACACTGAAATAGCGTCGAAATTTAATACATCGTCCTTCACTTCACTTGTCTCCAAGCGTCCGTTGCTGCCTGGGGCACCAAATGGTCCGTCTCCTGTGAGTCTAGATTTTCGAATCCGACACAAACCTTGTAGTTACTTGTAACGTTCAGGGCCTCCTAATGACGATGGAACACTCAAATTACGTCGAGATTCAATACATCGTCTACCCGCCGACTTGTCTCCAACGGGATATTGCTGCCTCGGGCACCATGTGGTCCGTATCCTGTGAGTCTAGATTTTCGAATACGACGCACAAATGATGGTTAATTGTAACGTTCAGGGCCTAGTAATGACGATGGAACACTCATATTGCGTCGAGAATCCATACATCGTCCTCCAGCCGACTTGACTCCAAGGGTCTATTGCTGCCTCGGTCACCATATGGTCCGACTCCTGTGAGTCTATAATTTCGAATCCGACGCAAAACTGATAGTTAATTGTAACGTTCAGGGCCTAGTAATGATGATGGAACACTCAAATTGCGTCGAGATTCAATACATCGTCCACCAGGCGACTAGTCTCCAGATGTCTATTGTACCCTCGGGCACCTTATGGTCGTTCTCCTGTGAGTCTAGATTTTCGGATCCGACGCATAACTGATAGTTAATTGTAACATTCAGGGCCTCCTAATGACGATGGAACACTCAAATTGCGTCGAGATTCAATACATCATCCTCGAGCCGACTTGTCTCCAAGGGGATATTGCTGCCTCTAGCACCTGATGGTCGTTCTCCTGTGAGTCTAAATTTTCGAATCCGACGCATAACTGATAGTTAATTGTAACGTTCAGGGCCTCCTATTGACGAAGGAACACTCAAATTGCGTCTCGATTCAATATATCGTCCTCCTGCCGACTTCTCTCCCAGGCCGAATTGCTGCCTTTGGCACCTAATGGTCTTGCTCCTGTGAGTCTAGATTTTCGAATCCGACGCAAAACTGATGGTTAATTGCAACGTTGAGGGCCTCCTAATGACGATAGAACGCTCAAATTGCGTCGAGATTCAATACATCATCCTCCAGCCGACTTGTCTCCAAGGGGATATTGCTGCCTCATGCACCATATTGGTCCGTCTATTGTGAGTATATTTTCGAATGCGACGCAAAACTTGTAGTTAATTGTAACGTTCAGGGCCTCCTATTGACGAAGGAACACTCAAATTGCGTCTCGATTCAATACATTGTCCTCCAGCCGACTTCTCTCCAGGGCTCAATTGCTGCCTTTGGCACCTAATGGTTTTGCTCCTGTGAGTCTAGATTTTCGAATCCGACGCAAAACTGTTGGTTAATTGCAACATTCAGGGCCTCCGAATGACGATGGAGCACTCAAGTTGCGTCGCGATTCAATACATCGTCCTCCATCCGGCTTGTCTCCAAGGGTCAATTGCTGCCTTTGGCACCTAATGATCATGCTCCCGTGAGTCTATATTTTCGATTCCGACATATAACTGATAGTTAATTGTAACGTTCAGGGCCTCCAATTGACGAAGGAACACTCAAATTGCGTCGAGATTCAATACATCGTCCTCCAGCCGACTTGTGTGCTAGGGGATATTGCTGCCTCGGGCACCTTATCGTCGTTCCTCTGTGAGTCTACATATTCGAATAAGACGCAAAACTAATAGTTAATTGTAACGTTCAGGGCCTCTCAATGACGATAGAGTACTCAAATTGCCTCGAGATTCAATACGTCGTCCTCCAGCCGACTTGTCTCCAAAGGGATTTTGCTGCCTCTGGCACCTAATGGTCCATCTGCTGTAAGTCTAGATTTTCGAATCCGACGCAAAACTTGTAGTTAATTGTAACGTTCAGGGCCTCCTAACGACGATGGAACACTCAAATTGCGTCGAGATCCAATACATCGTCCTCCCGCCGACTTGTCTCCAACGGGATATTGCTGCCTCGGGTACCATGTGGTCCGTCTCCTGTGAGTCTAGATTTCCAAATCCGACGCAAAAATGAAAGTTAATTGTAACGTTCAGGGCCTCCTAATGTCGAAGGGACACTCAAATTGCGTCGAGATTCAATACATCGTCCTCCAGCCGACTTGTCTCCAAGGGTCTATTGCTGTCTCGGGCACCTGATGGTCGTTCTCCTGTGAGTCTAGATTTTCGAATCCGACGCAAAACTGATGGTTAATTGTAACGTTCATGGCCTCCTAATGACGATGGAACACTCAAATTGCGTCGAGATTAAATACATAGTCCTTCAGCCGACTTGCCTCGATGGGTCTATTGCTACCTGGCGCACATTATGGTCGTTCTCCTGTGAGTCTAGATTTTCGAATCCGACGCAAAACTGATGGTTAATTGTAACGTTCATGGACTCTTAATGACGATGGAACACTCAAATTGCGTCGAGATTCAATACATCGTCCTCCAGCCGACTTGTCTCCAAGGGTCTGTTGCTGCCTCGGGCACCTTATGGTTGTTCTCCTGTGAGTCTAGATTTTCGGATCCGACGCATAACTGATAGATAATTGTAACATTCAGGGCCTCCTAATGACGAAGGAACACTCAAATTGCGTCGCGATTCAATACATCGTCCTCCAGCCGACTTCTCTCCAAGGCTCAATTGCTGCCTTTGGCACCTAATGGTCTTGCTCCTGTGAGTCTAGATTTTCGAATCCGACGCAAAACTGATGGTTAATTTTAACGTTCAGGGCCTCCGAATGACGATGGAACACTCAAATTGCGTCACGATTCTATACATCGTCCTCCATCCGACTTGTCTCCAAGGGTCTATTGCTGCCTCGGGCACCTTATCGTCGTTCCTCTGTGAGTCTAGATTTTCGAATCCGACGCAAAACTAATAGTTAATTGTAACGTTCAGGGCCTCCTAATGACGATAGAGTACTTAAATTGCGTCAAGATTCATTACGTCGTCCTCCAGCCGACTTGTCTCCAAAGGGATTTTGCTGCCTCGGGCACCATATGGTCCATCTCCTGTGAGTCTAGATTTTCGAATCCGACGCAAAACTTGTAGTTAATTTTAACGTTTCAGTGCCTCCTAATGACGATGGAACACTCAAATTGCGTCGAGATCCAATACATCGTCCTCCCGCCAACTTGTCGCCAACGGGATATGTGCTGCCTCGGGTCCAATTGGTCTGTCTCCTGTAGGGCTAGATATTCGAATCCGACGCAAAACGGACTGCTAATTGTAACGTTCAGGGCCTCCAAATGACGATGGAACACTCAAATTGCATCAAGATTCAATACATCGTCATTCAGAAGACTTGTCTCCAACAGTCTATTGCTGCCTCGGGCACCTTATTGTCGTTTTCCTCTCAGTCTAATTTTTCGAATCCGACGCAAAACTGATAGTTAATTGTAACTTTCAGGGCCACCTAATGACGAAGGAACACTCAAATTGCGTCGAGATCCAATACATCGACCTCCCGCCGACTTGTCTCCAATGGGATATTGCTGCCTCGGGCACCATGTGGTCCGTCTCTTGTGAGTCTAGATTTTCGAATCCGACGCAAAAGTGATAGTTAATTGAAACGTTCATGGCCTCCTAATGACGATGGAACACTCAAATTGCGTCGGCATTCAATACGTCGTCCTCCAGCCGACTTGTCTCCAAGGGGATATTGCTGCCTCGGGCCGTCTACTGTGAGTCTAGATTTTCGAATCCGACGGAAAAACTGTAGTTAATTGTAACGCTCAGGGCCTCCTAATGACGATGGAACACTGAAATAGCGTCGAAATTCAATACATCGTCCTTCAGTCGACTTGTCTCCAAGGGTCTATTGCTGCCTCGGGCACCAAATGGTCCGTCTCCTGTGAGTCTAGATTTTCGAATCGGACACAAAGCTTGTAGTTACTTGTAACGTTCAGGGCCTCCTAATGACGACGGAACACTCAAATTACGTCGAGAATCAATACATCGTCTACCCGCCGACTTGTCTCCAACGGGATATTGCTGCCTCGGGCACCATGTGGTCCGTATCCTGTGAGTCTAGATTTTCGAATACCACGCACAAATGATGGTTAATTGTAACGTTCAGGGCCTAGTAATGACGATGGAACACTCATATTGCGTCGAGAATCAATACATCGTCCTCCAGCCGACTTGACTCCAAGGGTCTATTGCTGCCTCGGACACCATATGGTCCGACTCCTGTGAGTCTATAATTTCGAATCCGACGCAAAACTGATAGTTAATTGTAACGTTCAGGGCCTAGTAATGACGATGGAACACTCAAATTGCGTCGAGATTCAATACATCGTCCACCAGGCGACTTGTCTCCAGATGTCTATTGTACCCTCGGGCACCTTATGGTCGTTCTCCTGTGAGTCTAGATTTTCGGATCCGACGCATAAATGATAGTTAATTGTAACGTTCAGCGCCTCCTAATAACGATAGAACGCTCAAATTGCGTCGAGATTCAATACATCATCCTCCAGCCGACTTGTCTCCAAGGGGATATTGCTGCCTCATGCACCATATTAGTCCTTCTATTGTGAGTAGATTTTCGAATGCGACGCAAAACGTGTAGTTAATTGTAACGATCAGGGCCTCCTATTGACGAAGGAACACTCAAATTGCGTCTCGATTCAATACATTGTCCTCCAGCCGACTTCTCTCCAAGGCTCAATTGCTGCCTTTGGTACCTAATGGTCTTGCTCCTGTGAGTCTAGGTTTTCGAATCCGACTCAAAACTGATGGTTAATTGCAACGTTCAGGGCCTCCTAATGACGATGGAACACTCAAATTGCGTCGAGATCCAATACATCGACCTCCCGCCGACTTGTCTCCAACGGGATATTGCTGCCTCGGGCACCATGTGGTCCGTATCTTGTGAGTCTAGATTCTCGAATCCGACGCGAAACTGATAGTTAATTGTAACGTTCAGGGCCTCCTAATGACGATGGAACACTTAAATTGCGTCGTGATTCAATACATCGTCCTCCAGCCAACTTGGCTCCAAGGGGATATTGCTGCCTCGGGCACCTTATGGTCGTTCTCCAGTGAGTCTAGATTTTCGAATCCGACGCAAAGCTGATGGTTGATTGTAACGTCCATGGCCTTTTGATGACGATGTAACACTCAAATTGCGTCGAGATTCAATACATCGGCTTTCAACCGACTTGTCTCCAAGGGTCTATTGCGGCCTCGGGCAGCTTATGGTTGTTCTCCTGTGAGTCTAGATGTTCGGATCCGTCGCATAACTGATAGTTAATTGTAACGTTCAGCGCCTCCTAATGACGATAGAACACTCAAATTGCGTCGAGATTCAATACATCGTCCTCCAGCCGACTTGTCTCCAAGCGTCCATTGCTGCCTCGGGCACCTTATGGTCGTTCTCCTGTGAGTCTATATTTTCGATTCCGACATATAACTGATAGTTAATTGTAACGTTCAGGGCCTCCTATTGACGAAGGAACACTCAAATTGCGTCGCGATTCAATACATCGTCCTCCTGCCGACTTCTCTCCAAGGCCGAATTGCTGCTTTTGGCACCTAATGGTCTTGCTCCTGTGAGTCTAGATTTTCGAATCCGACGCAAAACTGATGGTTAATTGCAACGTTGAGGGCCTCCGAATGACGATGGAACACTCAAATTGCGTCGTGATTCAATACATCGTCCTCCAGCCGACTTGTCTAGAAGGGGATATTGCGCCTCGGGCACCTTATGGTCGTTCTCCAGTGAGTCTAGATTTTCGAATCTGACGCAAAACTGATGGTTAATTGTAACGTCCATGGCCTTTTGATGACGATGGAACACTCAAATTGCGTCGAGATTCAAAACATCGTCCTCCAGCCGACTTGTCTCCAAGGGTCTATTGCTGCCTCGGGCAGCTTATGGTTGTTCTCCTGTGAGTCTAGACGTTCGGATCCGTCGCATAACTGATAGTTAATTGTAACGTTCAGGGCCTCCTATTGACGAAGGAACACTCAAATTGCGTCGAGATTCAATACATCGTCCTCCAGGCGACTTGTGTGCTAGGGGATATTGCTGCCTTGGGCACCTTATCGTCGTTCCTCTGTGAGTCTAGATTTTCTGATCCGACGCATAACTGATAGTTAATTGTAACGTTCAGCGCCACCTAATGACGATAGAACACTCAAATTGCGTCGAGATTCAATACATCGTCCTCCAGCCGACTTGTCTACAAGGGGATATTGCTGCCTCGGGCACCATATGGTCCGTCTACTGTGAGTCTAGATTTTCGAATCCGACGCAAAACCTGTAGTTAATTGTAACGTTCAGGGCCTCCTAATGACGATGGAACACTCATATTACGTCGAGATTCAATACATCGTCCACCAGGCGACTTGTCTCCAGATGTCTATTGTACCCTCGGGCACCTTATGGTCGTTCTCCTGTGAGTCTAGATTTTCGGATCCGACGCATAAATGATAGTTAATTGTAACGTTCAGCGCCTCCTAATAACGATAGAACGCTCAAATTGCGTCGAGATTCAATACATCATCCTCCAGCCGACTTGTCTCCAACGGGATATTGCTGCCTCGGGCACCATGAGGTCCGTCTCCTGTGAGTCTAGATTTTCGAATCCGACGAACAAATGATAGTTAATTGTATCGTTCAGGGCCTAGTAATGACGATGAAACACTCAAATTGCGTCGAGAATCAATCCATCGTCCTCCAGCCGACTTGACTCCAAGGGTCTATTGCTGCATCGCTCACCATATGGTCCGACTCCTGTGGGTCTAGAATTTCGAATCCGACGCAAAACTGATAGTTAATTATAACGTTCAGGGCCTAGTAATGACGATGGAACACTCAAATTGCGTCGAGATTCAATACATCGTCCTCCAGGCGACTTGTCTCCAGATGTCTATTGCACCCTCGGGCACCTTATGGTCGTTCTCCTGTGAGTGTAGATTTTCGAAATCGACGCGAAACTGATAGTTAATTGTAACGTTCAGGGCCTCCTAATGACAATGGATAACTCAAATTGCGTCGAGATTCAATACATCCTCCTCCAGCCGACTTGTCTCCAAGGGAATATTGCTGCCTTGGGCACCATATAGTCCTCCTGTGAGTCTAGAATTTCGAATCCGACGCAAAACTGTTAGTTAATTGTAACGTTAAGGACCTCCTAATGACGATGGAACACTCAAATTGCGTCGAGATTCGATACATCGTCCTCCAGCCGACTTGTCTCCAAGGGGATATTGCTGCCTCGGGCACAATATGGACCGTCTCCTGTGAGACTAGATTATCGAATCCGACGCAAAACTTGTAGTTAATTGTAATGTTCATGGCCTCCTAATGACGATGGAACACTCAAATTGCGTCGGGATCCAATACATCGTCCTCCCGCCGACTTGTCATCAAGGATCTATTGCTGCCTCGGGCACCTTATGGTCGTTCTCATGTAACTCTAGTTTTTCGAATCCGACGCAAAACTGATATTTAATTGTAACGTTAAGGGAATCCTAATGACGATGGAACACTTAAATTGCGACGAGATTCAATACATCGTCCTCCAGCCGACTTGTCTCCAAGGGTCTATTGCTGCATCGGTCACCATATGGTCCGACTCCTGTGGGTCTAGAATTTCGAATCCGACGCAAAACTGATAGTTAATTGTAACGTTCAGGGCCTAGTAATGACGATGGAACACTCAAATTGCGTCGAGATTCAATACATCGTCCTCCAGGCGACTTGTCTCCAAGGGTCTATTGCTGCATCGGTCACCATATGGTCCGACTCCTGTGGGTCTAGAATTTCGAATCCGACGCAAAACTGATAGTTAACTGTAACGTTCAGGGCCTAGTAATGACGATGGAACACTCAAATTGCGTCGAGATTCAATACATCGTCCTCCAGGCGACTTGTCTCCAGATGTCTATTGTACCCTCGGGCACCTTATGGTCGTTCTCATGTGAGGTTAGATTTTCGGATCCGACTCATAACTGATAGTTAATTGTAACGTTCAGCGCCTCCTAATGACGATAGAACACTCAAATTGCGTCGAGATTCAATACATCGCCCTCCAGCCGACTTGTCCACAAGGGGATATTGCTGCCTCGGGCACCTTGTGGTCCGCCTCCTGTGAGTCTAGATTTTCGAATCGGGCGCAAGGCTGATAGTTAATTGTAACTTTCATGACCTCCTAATGACGATGGAACACTCAAATTGCGTGGAGACTCGATACATCGTCCTCCAGCCGACTTGTGTGCTAGGGGATATTGCTGCCTCGGGCACCTTATCGTCGTTCCTCTGTGAGTCTAGCTTTTCGAATCCGACGCAAAACTAATAGTTAATTGTAACGTTCAAATCCTCCTAATGACGATAGAATACTCAAATTGCGTCGAGATTCAATACGTCGTCCTCCAGCCGACTTGTCTCCAAGGGGATATTGCTGCCTCGGGCACCATATGGTCCGTCTCCTGTGAGTCTAGATTTTCGAATCCGACTCAAAACTTGTAGTTACTTGTAACGTTCAGGGCCTCCTAATGACGATGTAACACACAAATTACGTCGAGATTCAAAACATCGTCCTCCCGCCGACTTGTCTCCAACGGGATATTGTTGCCTCGGGTACCATGTGGTCCGTCTCCTGTGAGTCTAGATTTTCAAATACGACGCAAAAATTAAAGTTAATTGTAACGTTCAGGGCCTCCTAATGTCGAAGGGACACTCAAATTGCGTCGAGATTCAATACATCGTCCTCCAGCCGACTTGTCTCCTAGGGTCTATTGCTGCCTCGGGCACCTTATGGTCGTTCTCCTGTGAGTCAAGATTTTCGGATCCGACGCATAACTGATAGTTAATTGTAACGTTCAGCGCCACCTAATGACGATAGAACACTCAAATTGCGTCGGAATTCAATACATCGTCCTCCAGCCGACTTGTCTACAAGGGGATATTGCTGCCTCGGGCACCTTATGGTCCGCCTCCTGCTAGTCTAGATTTTCGAATGCGACGCGAAACTGATAGTTAATTGAAACGTTCAGGGCCTCCTAATGACGAATGAACACTCAAATTGCGTCGAGATTCTATACGTCGTCCTCCAGACGACTTGTCTACAAGGGGATCTTGCTGCCTCGGGCAGCTTACGGTACGCCTCCTGTTAGTCTAGATTTTCGAATCCGACGCAAAACTGACAGTTAATTGTAACGTTCATGGCCTCCTAATGACAATGTATAACTCAAATTGCGTCGAGATTCAAGACATCCTCCTACAGCCGACTTGTCTGCAAGGGAATATTGCTGACGAGGGCACCTTATCCTCGTTCCTCTGCGAGTCTAGATTTTGGAATCCGACGCAAAACTGATAGTTAATTATAATGTTCAGGGCCTCCTACCGACGATGGAATACTGAAATAACGTCGAAATTCAATACATCGTCCTTCAGCCGTCTTGTCTCCAAGCGTCCATTGCTGCCTCGTGCACCTCATATTAGTCTATTGAGAGACTACATTTTCGATTCCGACACATAACTGATAGTTAATTATAACGTCAGGGCCTCCTAATGACGATGGAACACTTAAATTGCGTCTAGATTCAATACATCGTCCTCCATCCGACTTGTCTCCAAGGGTCTATTGCTGCCTCGGGCACCTTATGGTCGTTCTCATGTGAGGTTAGATTTTCGGATCCGACTCATAACTGATAGTTAATTGTAACGTTCAGCGCCTCCTTACGACGATAGAACACTCAAATTGCGTCGAGATTCAATACATTGCCCTCCAGCCGACTTGTCCACAAGGGGATATTGCTGCCTCGGGCACCTTGTGGTCCGCCTCCTGTGAGTCTAGATTTTCGAATCCGACGCAAAACTGATAGTTAATTGTAACGTTCATGGCCTCCTAATGACGATGGAACACTCAATTTGCGTCGAGAATCAATACATCGTCCTCCAGCCGACTTGTGTGCTAGGGGATAATGCTCCCTCGGGCACCTTATCGTCGTTCCTCTGTGAGTCTAGCTTTTCGAATCCGATGCAAAACTAATAGTTAATTGTAACGTTCAAAGCCTCCTAATGACGAAGGAACACTCAGATTGCGTCGAGATTCTATACGTCGTCCACCAGACGACTTGTCTACAAGGGGATCTTGCTGCCTCGGGCAGCTTACGGTACGCCTCCTGTTAGTCTAGATTTTCGAATCTGACGCAAAACTGATAGTTAATTGTAACGTTCATGGCCTCCTAATGACGATGGAACACTCAAATTGCGTCGGCATTCAATACGTCGTCCTCCAGCCGACTTGTCTCCAAGGGGATATTGCTGCCTCGGGCACTATATGGTCCGTCTACTGTGAGTGTAGATTTTCGAATCCGACGCAAAACCTGTAGTTAATTGTAACGTTCAGGGCCTCCTAATGACGAGGGAACACTCATATTACGTCGAGATTCAATACATCGTCGACCCGCCGACTTCTCTCCAATGCGATATTGCTGCCTCGGGCACCATATGGTCCGTCTCCTGTGAGTCTCGATTTTCGAATCCGACACAAAATCTGTAGTTACTTGTAACGTTCAGGGCCTCCTAATGACGATGGAACACTCAAATTACGACGAGATTCAATACAACGTCTACCCGCCGACTTGTCTCCAACGGGATATTGCTGCCTCGGGCACCATGAGGTCCGTCTCCTGTGAGTCTAGATTTTCGAATCCGACGAACAAATGATAGTTAATTGTAACGTTCAGGGCCTAGTAATGACGATGAAACACTCAAATTGCGTCGAGAATCAATACATCGTCCTCCAGCCGACTTGACTCCAAGGGTCTATTGCTGCATCGGTCACCATATGGTCCGACTCCTGTGAGTTTAAAATTTCGAATCCGACAGAAAACAGATAGTTAATTGTAACGTTCAGGGCCTAGTAATGACGATGGAACACTCAAATTGCGTCGAGATTCAATACATCGTCCTTCAGGCGAATTGTCTCCAGATGTCTATTGTACCCTCGGGCACCTTATGGTCGTTCTCCTGTAAGTGTAGATTTTCGAATTCGACGCGAAACTGATAGTTAATTGTAACGTTCAGGGCCTCCTAATGACAATGGATAACTCAAATTGCGTCGAGATTCAATACATCGTCCTCCAGGCGACTTGTCTCCAAGGGTCTATTGCTGCATCGGTCACCATATGGTCCGACTCCTGTGGGTCTAGAATTTCGAATCCGACGCAAAACTGATAGTTAACTGTAACGTTCAGGGCCTAGTAATGACGATGGAACACTCAAATTGCGTCGAGATTCAATACATCGTCCTCCAGGCGACTTGTCTCCAGATGTCTATTGTACCCTCGGGCACCTTATGGTCGTTCTCATGTGAGGTTAGATTTTCGGATCCGACTCATAACTGATAGTTAATTGTAACGTTCAGCGCCTCCTAATGACGATAGAACACTCAAATTGCGTCGAGATTCAATACATCGCCCTCCAGCCGACTTGTCCACAAGGGGATATTGCTGCCTCGGGCACCTTGTGGTCCGCCTCCTGTGAGTCTAGATTTTCGAATCGGGCGCAAGGCTGATAGTTAATTGTAACTTTCATGACCTCCTAATGACGATGGAACACTCAAATTGCGTGGAGACTCGATACATCGTCCTCCAGCCGACTTGTGTGCTAGGGGATATTGCTGCCTCGGGCACCTTATCGTCGTTCCTCTGTGAGTCTAGCTTTTCGAATCCGACGCAAAACTAATAGTTAATTGTAACGTTCAAATCCTCCTAATGACGATAGAATACTCAAATTGCGTCGAGATTCAATACGTCGTCCTCCAGCCGACTTGTCTCCAAGGGGATATTGCTGCCTCGGGCACCATATGGTCCGTCTCCTGTGAGTCTAGATTTTCGAATCCGACTCAAAACTTGTAGTTACTTGTAACGTTCAGGGCCTCCTAATGACGATGTAACACACAAATTACGTCGAGATTCAAAACATCGTCCTCCCGCCGACTTGTCTCCAACGGGATATTGTTGCCTCGGGTACCATGTGGTCCGTCTCCTGTGAGTCTAGATTTTCAAATACGACGCAAAAATGAAAGTTAATTGTAACGTTCAGGGCCTCCTAATGTCGAAGGGACACTCAAATTGCGTCGAGATTCAATACATCGTCCTCCAGCCGACTTGTCTCCTAGGGTCTATTGCTGCCTCGGGCACCTTATGGTCGTTCTCCTGTGAGTCAAGATTTTCGGATCCGACGCATAACTGATAGTTAATTGTAACGTTCAGCGCCACCTAATGACGATAGAACACTCAAATTGCGTCGGAATTCAATACATCGTCCTCCAGCCGACTTGTCTACAAGGGGATATTGCTGCCTCGGGCACCTTATGGTCCGCCTCCTGCTAGTCTAGATTTTCGAATGCGACGCGAAACTGATAGTTAATTGAAACGTTCAGGGCCTCCTAATGACGAATGAACACTCAAATTGCGTCGAGATTCTATACGTCGTCCTCCAGACGACTTGTCTACAAGGGGATCTTGCTGCCTCGGGCAGCTTACGGTACGCCTCCTGTTAGTCTAGATTTTCGAATCCGACGCAAAACTGACAGTTAATTGTAACGTTCATGGCCTCCTAATGACAATGTATAACTCAAATTGCGTCGAGATTCAAGACATCCTCCTACAGCCGACTTGTCTGCAAGGGAATATTGCTGACGAGGGCACCTTATCCTCGTTCCTCTGCGAGTCTAGATTTTGGAATCCGACGCAAAACTGATAGTTAATTATAATGTTCAGGGCCTCCTACCGACGATGGAATACTGAAATAACGTCGAAATTCAATACATCGTCCTTCAGCCGTCTTGTCTCCAAGCGTCCATTGCTGCCTCGTGCACCTCATATTAGTCTATTGAGAGACTACATTTTCGATTCCGACACATAACTGATAGTTAATTATAACGTCAGGGCCTCCTAATGACGATGGAACACTTAAATTGCGTCTAGATTCAATACATCGTCCTCCATCCGACTAGTCTCCAAGGGTCTATTGCTGCCTCGGGCACCTTATGGTCGTTCTCATGTGAGGTTAGATTTTCGGATCCGACTCATAACTGATAGTTAATTGTAACGTTCAGCGCCTCCTTACGACGATAGAACACTCAAATTGCGTCGAGATTCAATACATTGCCCTCCAGCCGACTTGTCCACAAGGGGATATTGCTGCCTCGGGCACCTTGTGGTCCGCCTCCTGTGAGTCTAGATTTTCGAATCCGACGCAAAACTGATAGTTAATTGTAACGTTCATGGCCTCCTAATGACGATGGAACACTCAATTTGCGTCGAGAATCAATACATCGTCCTCCAGCCGACTTGTGTGCTAGGGGATAATGCTCCCTCGGGCACCTTATCGTCGTTCCTCTGTGAGTCTAGCTTTTCGAATCCGATGCAAAACTAATAGTTAATTGTAACGTTCAAAGCCTCCTAATGACGAAGGAACACTCAGATTGCGTCGAGATTCTATACGTCGTCCTCCAGACGACTTGTCTACAAGGGGATCTTGCTGCCTCGGGCAGCTTACGGTACGCCTCCTGTTAGTCTAGATTTTCGAATCTGACGCAAAACTGATAGTTAATTGTAACGTTCATGGCCTCCTAATGACGATGGAACACTCAAATTGCGTCGGCATTCAATACGTCGTCCTCCAGCCGACTTGTCTCCAAGGGGATATTGCTGCCTCGGGCACTATATGGTCCGTCTACTGTGAGTGTAGATTTTCGAATCCGACGCAAAACCTGTAGTTAATTGTAACGTTCAGGGCCTCCTAATGACGAGGGAACACTCATATTACGTCGAGATTCAATACATCGTCGACCCGCCGACTTCTCTCCAATGCGATATTGCTGCCTCGGGCACCATATGGTCCGTCTCCTGTGAGTCTCGATTTTCGAATCCGACACAAAATCTGTAGTTACTTGTAACGTTCAGGGCCTCCTAATGACGATGGAACACTCAAATTACGACGAGATTCAATACAACGTCTACCCGCCGACTTGTCTCCAACGGGATATTGCTGCCTCGGGCACCATGAGGTCCGTCTCCTGTGAGTCTAGATTTTCGAATCCGACGAACAAATGATAGTTAATTGTAACGTTCAGGGCCTAGTAATGACGATGAAACACTCAAATTGCGTCGAGAATCAATACATCGTCCTCCAGCCGACTTGACTCCAAGGGTCTATTGCTGCATCGGTCACCATATGGTCCGACTCCTGTGAGTTTAAAATTTCGAATCCGACAGAAAACAGATAGTTAATTGTAACGTTCAGGGCCTAGTAATGACGATGGAACACTCAAATTGCGTCGAGATTCAATACATCGTCCTTCAGGCGAATTGTCTCCAGATGTCTATTGTACCCTCGGGCACCTTATGGTCGTTCTCCTGTAAGTGTAGATTTTCGAATTCGACGCGAAACTGATAGTTAATTGTAACGTTCAGGGCCTCCTAATGACAATGGATAACTCAAAATGCGTCGAGATTCAATACATCCTCCTCCAGCCGACTTGTCTGCAAGGGAATATTGCTGCCGAGGGCACCTTATCGTCGTTCCTCTGCGACTCTAGATTTTGGAATCCGACGGAAAACTGATAGTTAATTGTAATGTTCAGGGCCTCCTACTGACGATGGAATACTGAAATTGCGTCGAGATTCAATACATCGCCCTCCAGCCGACCTGTCCACAAGGGATATTGGTGCCTCGGGCACCCTGTGGTCCGCCTCCTGTGAGTCTAGATTTTTTAATCCGACGCAAAACTGATAGTTAATTGTAACGTTCATGGCCTCCTAATGACGATGGAACACTCAACTTGCCTCGAGATTCAATACATCGTCCTCCAGCCGACTTGTGTGCTAGGGGATATTTCTGCCTCGGGCACCTTATCGTCGTTCCTCTGCGAGTCTAGATTTTCGAATCCGACGCAAAAGTGAAAATTAATTGAAACGTTCAGGGCCTCCTAATGACGAATGAACACTCAAATTGCGTCGAGATTCTATACGTCGTCCTCCAGACGACTTGTCTACAAGGGGATCTTGCTGCCTCGGGCAGCTTACGGTACGCCTCCTGTTAGTCTAGATTTTCGAATCCGACGCAAAACTGATAGTAAATTGTAACGTTCATGGCCTCCTAATGACGATGGAACACTCAAATTGCGTCGGCATTCAATACGTCGTAATCCAGCCGACTTGTCTCCAAGGGGATATTGCTGCCTCGGGCACCATATGGTCCGTCTCCTGTGAGTCTAGATTTTCGAATCCGACTCAAAACTTGTAGTTACTTGCAACGTTCAGGGCCTCCTAATGACGATGTAACACACAAATTACGTCGAGATTCAAAACATCGACCACCCGCCGACTTGTCTCCAAGGGGATATTGCTGCCTCGGGCACCATGTGGTCCGTCTCATGTGAGTGCAGATTATCGAATCCGACGCAAAGCTGATGGTTGATTGTAACGTCCATGGCCTTTTGATGACGATGTAACACTCAAATTGCGTCGAGATTCAATACATCGGCTTTCAACCGACTTGTCTCCAAGGGTCTATTGCTGCCTCTGGCACCTTATGGTCATTCTCCTGTGAGTCTAGATTTTCGAATCCGACGAACAAATGATGGTTAATTGTAACGTTCAGGGCCTAGTAATGACGATGAAACACTCAAATTGCGTCGAGAATCACTACATCGTCCTCCAGCCGACTTGACTCCAAGGGTGTATTGCTTCATCGGTCACCATATGGTCTGACTCCTGTGAGTCTAGAATTTCGAATCCGACGCAAAACTGATAGTTAATTGTAACGTTCAGGGCCTAGTAATGACGATGGAACACTCAAATTGCGTCGAGATTCAATACATCGTCCTCCAGGCGACTTGTCTCCAGATGTCTATTGTACCCTCGGGCACCTTATGATCGTTCTCCTGTGAGTGTAGATTTTCTTATTCGACACGAAACTGATAGTTAATTGTAACGTTCAGGGCCTCCTAATGACAATGGATAACTCAAATGGCGTCGAGATTCAATACATTCACCTCCAGCCGACTTGTCTGCAAGGGAATATTGCTGCCGAGGGCACCTTATCGCCGTTCCTCTGCGAGTCTAGATTTTGGAATCCTACGGAAAACTGATAGTTAATTGTAATGTTCAGGGCCTCCTACTGTCGATGGAATACTGAAATAACGTCGAGATTCAATACATCGTCCTCCAGCCGACTTGTCGCCAAGGGAATATTGCTGCCTTGGGCACCATATAGTCCTCCTGTGAGTCTAGAATTTCGAATCCGACGCAAAACTGTTAGTTAATTGTAACGTTCAGGACCTCCTAATGACGATGGAACACTCAAATTGCGTCGAGATTCAATACATCGTCCTCCAGGTGACTTGTCTCCAAGGGGATATTGCTGCCTCAGGCACCATATGGTCCGTCTCCTGTGAGACTAGATTTTCGAATCCGACGCAAAACTTGTAGTTAATTGCAATGTTCATGGCCTCCTAATGACGATGGAACACTCAAATTGCGTCGGGATCCAATACATCGTCCTAACGCCGACTTGTCTCCAAGGATCTATTGCTGCCTCGGGCACCTTATGGTCGTTCTCATTTAACTCTAGATTTTCGAATCCGACGCAAAACTCATATTTAATTGTAACGTTAAGGGCCTCCTAATGACGATGGAACACTCAAATTGCGTCGAGATTCAATACATCGTCCTCCAGCCGACTTGTCTCCAAGGGTCTATTGCTGCCTCGGGCACCTTATGGTCGTTCTCATGTGAGGTTAGATTTTCGGATCCGACTCATAACTGATAGCTAATTGTAACGTTCAGCGCCTCCTAATGACGATAGAACACTCAAATTGCGTCGAGATCTAATACATCGCCCTCCAGCCGACTTGTCCACAAGGGGATATTGCAGCCTCGGGCACCTTGTGGTCCGCCTCCTGTGAGTATAGATTTTCGAATCCGACGCAAAAATGATAGTTAATTGTAACGTTCATGGCCTCCTAATGACGACGGAACACACAAATTGCGTCGAGATTCAATACATCGTCCTCCAGCCGACTTGTGTGCTAGGGGATATTGCTGCCTTGGGCACCTTATCGTCGTTCCTCTGTGAGTCTAGCTTTTCGAATCCGACGCAAAACTAATAGTTAATTGTAACGTTCAAAGCCTCCTAATGACATTAGAATATTCAAATTGCGTCGAGATTCAATACGTCGTCCTCCAGCCGACTTGTCTCCAAGGGGATATTGCTGCCTCGGGCACCAAATGGTCCGTCTCCTGTGAGTCTAGATTTTCGAATCCGACTCAAAATTTGTAGTTACTTGTAACTTTCAGAGCCTCCTAATGACGATGTAACACACAAATTACGTCGAGATTCAAAACATCGTCCACCCGCCGACTTGTCTCCAACGGGATATTGCTGCCTCGGGCACCATGTGGTCCGTCTCAGTTGAGTGCAGATTATCGAATCCGACGCAAAAACGATAGTTAATTGTAACTTTCAGGGCCTCCTAATGACGAAGGAACACTCAAATTGCGTCGAGATTCAATACAACGTCCTGGAACCGACTTGTCTACAAGGGGATATTGCTGCCTCGGGCACCTTATTTTCCGCCTCCTGTTAGTCTAGATTTTCGAATCCGACGCAAAACTGATAGTTAATTGTAACGATGAAACACTCAAATTGCGTCTAGATTCAATACATCGTCCTTCAGCCGACTTGTCTCCAAGGGGATATTGCTACCTCGCTCACCTTATGGTCGTTCTCCTGTGAGTCTAGATTTTCGAATCCGACGGAAAACTGATAGTTAATTGTAACGTTCATGGCCTCCTAATGACAATGGAACACTGAAATTGCGTCGAGATTCAATACATCGTCCTCCAGCCGACTTTGGCTCCAAGGGTCTATTGCTGCCTCTGGCACCTTATGGTCGTTCTCCTGTGAGTCTAAATTTTCGGATCCGACGCATAACTGATGATTTATTGTAACGTTCTGCGCCTCCTAATGACGATAGATCACTCAAATTGCGTCGAGATTCAATACATCGTCCTCCAACCGATTTGTCTACAAGGGGATATTGCTGCCTCGGGCACTTTATGGTCCACCTCCTGTTAGTCTAGATTTTCGAATTCGACGCAAAACTGATAGTTAATTGTAACGTTCATGGCCTCCTAATGACGATGGAACACTCAAATTGCGCCGAGATTCAATACATCGTTCTCCAGCCGACTTGTCTCGAAGGGTCTATTGCTGCCTCGGGCACCTTATGGTCGTTCTCCTGTGAGTCTAGATTTTCGGATCCGACGCATAACTGATAGTTAATTGTAACGTTCAGCGCCTCCTAATAACGATACTCAAATTGCGTCGAGATTCAATACATCGTCTTCCAGCCGACTTGTCTACAAGGGTCTATTGCTGCCTCGGGCACCTATCGTCGTTCTCCTGTGAGTCTAGATTTTCGAATCCGACGCGAAACTGATAGTTAATTGTAACGTTGAGGGCCTCCTAATGACGATGGAACACAGAAATTGCGTCGAGATTCAATACATCGTCCTCCAGCCGGTTTGTCTCCAAGGGGATATTGCTGCCTCGGGCACCATATGGTCGTTCTCCTGTGAGTCTAGCTTTTCGAATCCGACGCAAAACTGATGGTTAATTGTAACGTTCATGGCCTCCTAATGACGATGGATCACTCAAATTGCGTCGAGATTCAATACATCGTCCTCCAGCCGACTTGTCTCCATGGGTCTATTGCTACTTCGCTCACCTTATGGTCGTTCTCCTGTATGTCTAGGTTTTCGAATCCGACGCTGAACTGATGGTAAATTGTAACGTTCATGGCCTCCTAATGACGATGGAGCACTGGAATTCCGTCGAGATTCAATACATCGTCCTCCAGCCGACTTTGGCTCCAAGGGTCTATTGCTGCCTCTGGCACCTTATTGTCGTTCCCTGTGAGTCTAGATTTTCGGATCCGACGCATAACTGATAGTTTATTGTAACGTTCTGCGCCTCCTAATGACGATAGAACACTCAAATTGCGTCGAGATTCAATACATCGTCCTCCAGCCGACTTGTCTACAAGGGGATATTGCTGCCTCGGGCACCTTGTGGTCCGCCTCCTGTTAGTCTAGATTTTCGAATCCGACGCAAAACTGATATTTAATTGTAACGTTCATGGTCTCCTAATGACGATGGAACACTCAAATTCCGTCGAGATTCAATACATCGGTCTCCTGCCGACTTGTCTCGAAGCGTCTATTGCTGCCTCGGGCACCTTATGGTCGTTCTCCTGTGAGTCTAGATTTTCGGATCCGACGCATAACTGATAGTTAATTGTAACGTTCAACGCCTCCTAATGACGATAGAACACTCAAATTGCGTCGAGATTCAATACATCGTCTTCCAGCCGACTTGTCTACAAGGGTCTATTGCTGCCTCGGGCACATATCGTCGTCCTCCTGTGAGTCTAGATTTTCGAATCCGACGCGAAACTGATAGTTAATTGTAACGTTCAGGGCCTCCTAATGACGATGGAACACTCAAATTGCGTCGAGATTCAATACATCGTCCTCCAGCCGACTTGTCTCCATGGGTCTATTGCTACCTCGCTCACCTTATGGTCGTTCTCCTTTGAGTCTAGATTTTCGAATCCGACGCAAAACTGATGGTTAATTGTGACGTTCATGGCCTCTTAATGACGATGGAACACTCAAATTGCGTCGAGATTTAATACATCGTCCTCCAGCCGACTTGTCTCCAAGGGTCTATTGCTGCCTCGGGCACCTTATGGTTGTTCTCCTGTGAGTTTAGGTTTTCGGATCCGACGCATAACTGATAGTTAATTGTAACGTTCAGCGCCTCCTATTGCTGATAGAACACTCAAATTGCGTCAAGATTCAATACATCGTCCTCCAGCCGACTTGTCTACAAGGGGATATTGCTGCCTCCGGCACCTTATGGTCCGCCTCCTGTTAGTCTAGATTTTCGAATCCGACGCAAAACTGATAGTTAATTGTAACGATGAAACACTCAAGGTGCGTCGAGATTAAATACATCGTCCTCCAGCCGACTTGTCTCCATGAGTCTATTGCTACCTCGCTCACCTTATTGTCGTTCTCCTGTGAGTCTAGATTTTCGAATCCGACGCAAAAGTGATGGTTAATTGTAACATTCATGGCCTCCTAATGACGATGGAACACAAAATTGCGTCAAGATTCAGTACATCGTCCTCCAGCCGACTTGTCTCCAAAGGGATATTGCTGCCTCGGGCACATATCGTCGTTCTCCTGTGAGTCTAGATTTTCGAATCCGACGCGAAACTGATAGTTAATTGTAACGTTCAGGGCCTCCTAATGACGAAGGAACTCTCAAATTGCGTCGAAATTCAATACATCATCCTCCAGCCGACATGTGTGCTAGGGGATATTGCTGCCTCGGGCACCTTATCGTCGTTCCTCTGTGAGTATAGATTTTCGAATCCGACTCAAAACTTGTAGTTACTTGTAACGTTCAGGTCGTCCTAATGACGAAGGAACACTCAAATTACGTCGAGATTCAATACATCGTCCACCCGCCGACTTGTCTCCAACGGGATATTGCTGCCTCGGGCACCATGTGGTCCGTATCCTGTGAGTGCAGATTATCGAATCCGACGCAAAAAAGATAGTTAATTGTAACGTTCAGGGCCTCTTAATGACGAAGAAACACTCAAATTACGTCGAAATTCAATACACCGTCCTCCAGCCGACTTGTCTCCATGGGTCTATTGCTACCTCGCTCACCTTATGGTCGTTCTCCCGTGAGTCTATATTTTCGAATCCGACGCAAAACTGATGGTTAATTGTAACGTTCATGGCCTCCTAATGAGGTTGGACCACTCAAATTGCGTCGAGATACAATACATCGTCCTCCAGCCGACTTGTCCACAAGGTGATATTGCGGCCTCGGGCACCTTATGGTCCTCCTCCTGTGAGTCTAGATTTTCGAATCCGACGAAAAACTGATAGTTAATTGTAACGTTCATGGCCTCTTAATGACGATGGAACACTCAAATTGCGTCGAGATTCAATACATCGTCCTCCAGCCGACTTGTGTGCTAGGGGATATTGCTGCCTCGGGCACCTTATCGTCGTTCCTCTGTGAGTTTAGATTTTCGAATCCGACTGAAAACTTGTAGTTACTTGTAACGTTCAGGGCCTCATAATGACGATGTAACACACAAATTACGTCGAGATTCAAAACATCGTCATCCCGCAGACTTGTCTCCAACGGGATATTGCTGTCTCGGGCAGCATGTGGTCCGTCCCATGTGAGGGCAGATTTTCGAATCCGACGCATAAAAGATAGTTTATTGTAACGTTCAGGGCCTCCTAATGACGAAGGAACACTTAAATTGCGTCGAAATTCTATACATCGTCCTCCAGCCGACTTGTCCCCATGGGTCAATTGCTACCTCGCACACCTTATGGTCGTTCTCCTGTGAGTCTAGATTTTTGAATCCGACGCAAAACTGATGGTTAATTGTAACGTTCATGGCCTCATAATGACGACGTAACACTCAAATTGCGTCGAGATTCAATACATCGTCCTCCATCCGACATGTCTCCAAGGGTCTATTGCTGCCTCGGGCACCTTATGGTCGTTCTCCTGTGAGTCTAGATTTTCGGATCCGACGCATAACTGATAGTTTATTGTAACGTTCTGCGCCTCCTAATGACGATAGAACACTCAAATTACGTCGAGATTCAATACATCGTCCTCCAGCCGACTTGTCTACAAGGGTCTATTGCTGCCTCGGGCACATATCGTCGTTCTCCTGTGAGTCTAGATTTTCGAATCCGACGCGAAACTGATAGTTAATTGTAACGTTCAGGGCCTCCTAATGACGCTGGAACACTCAAATTGCGTCGATATTAAATACATCGTCCTCCAGCCGTCTTGTCTACAAGTGGATATTGCTGCCTCGGGCACCTTATGGTCCGCCTCCTTTTAGTCTAGATTTTCGAATCCGACGCAAAACTGATAGTTAATTGTAACGTTCATGGCCTCCTAATGACGATGGGACACTCAAATTGCGTCGAGATTCAATACAAAGTCCTCCAGCCGACTTGTGTGCAAGGAGATATTGCTGCCTCGGGCATCTATTGTCGTTCCTCTGTGAGTCTAGATTTTCAAATTCGACGCAAGGCTAATAGTTAATTGTAACGTTCAGGGCCTCCTAATGGCGAAGGAACACTCAAATTGCGTCGAGAGTCAATACATCGTCCTCCAGCCGACTTGTCTCCATGGGTCTATTGCTACCTCGCTCACCTTATGTTCGTTCTCCTGTGAGTCTAGATTTTCGAATACGACGCAAAACTGATGGTTAATTGTAACGTTTAGGGCCTCCTAATGACGATAGAGTACTCAAATTGCGTCGAGATTCAATACGTCGTCCTCCCGCAGACTTGTCTCCAACGGGATATTGCTCCCTCGGGCACCATGTGGTCCGTCTCCTGTGAGTCTAGATTTTCGAATCCGACGCAAAAATGATAGTTAATTGTAACGTTCAGGGCCTCCTAAAGTCGAAGGAACACTCAAATTGCGTCGAGATTCAATACATCGTCCTCCAGCCGACTTGTCTTCAAGGGGATATTGCTGCCTCGGGCACCATATGGTCCGTCTCCTGTGAGTCTAGATTTTCGAATCCGACGCAAAAATGATAGTTAATTGTAACGTTCAGGGCCTCCTAAAGTCGAAGGAACACTCAAATTGCGTCGAGATTCAATACATCGTCCTCCAGCCGACTTGTCTCCATGGGTCTATTGCTACCTCGCTCACCTTATGTTCGTTCTCCTGTGAGTCTAGATTTTCGAATACGACGCAAAAAAGATAGTTAATTGTAACGTTCAGGGCCTCCTAATGACGAAGGAACACTCTAATTGCGTCGAAATTCAATACATCGTCTTCCAGCCGACTTGTCTACAAGGGTCTATTGCTGCCTCGGGCACATATCGTCGTTCTCCTGTGAGTCTAGATTTTCGAATACGACGCGAAACTGATAGTTAATTGTAACTTTCTGGGCCTCCTAATGACGATGGAACACTCAAATTGCGTCGAGATCCAATACATCATCCTCCAGCCGACTTGTCTCCGAGGGGATATTGCTGCCTCGGGCACCATATGGTCCGTCTCCTGTGAGTCTAGATTTTCGAATCCGACTGAAAACTTGTAGTTACTTGTAACGTTCAGGGCCTCATAATGACGATGTAACACACAAATTACGTCGAGATTCAAAACATCGTCCACCCGCCGACTTGTCTTCAACGGGATATTGCTGTCTCGGGCAGCATGTGATCCGTCCCATGTGAGTGCAGATTTTCGAATCCGACACATAAAAGATAGTTAATTGTAACGTTCAGGGCCTCCTAATGACGAAGGAACACTTAAATTGCCTCGAAATTCAATACATCGTCCTCCAGCCGACTTGTCCCCATGGGTCATTTGCTACCTCGCTCACCTTATGGTCGTTATCCTGTGAGTCTAGATTTTCGAATCCGACGCAAAACTGATGGTTAATTGTAACGTTCATGGCCTCATAATGACGACGTAACACTCAAATTGCGTCGAGATTCAATACATCGTCCTCCAGCCGACATGTCTCCAAGGGTCTATTGCTGCCTCGGGCACATATCGTCGTTCTCCTGTGGGTCTAGAATTTCGAATCCGACGCGAAACTGATAGTTAATTGTAACGTTCAGGGCCTCCTAATGACGATGGAACACTCAAATTGCGTCGATATTAAATACATCGTCCTCGAGCCGACTTGTCTACAAGTGGATATTGCTGCCTCGGGCACCTAATGGTCCGCCTCCTTGTAGTCTAGATTATCGAATCCGACGCAAAACTGATAGTTAATTGTAACGTTCATGGCCTCCTAATGACGATGGGACACTCAAATTGCGTCGAGATTCAATACATCGTCCTCCAGCCGACTTGTCTCCAAGGGGATATTGCTGCCTCGGGCACCATATGGTCCGTCTCCTGTGAGTCTAGATTTTCGAATCCGACTCAAAACTTGTAGTTACTTGTAACGTTCAGGGCCTCCTAATGACGATGTAACACTCAAATTACGTCGAGATTCAATACATCGTCCACCCGCCGACTTTTCTCCAACGGGATATTGCTGCCTCGGGCACCATGTTGTCCGTCTCCTGTGAGTGCAGATTATCGAATCCGCCGCAAAAAAGATAGTTAATTGTAACGTTCAGGGCCTCCTAATGACGAAGGAACACTCTAATTGCGTCGAAATTCAATACATCGTCTTCCAGCCGACTTGTCTACTAGGGTCTATTGCTGCCTCGGGCACATATCGTCGTTCTCCTGTGAGTCTAGATTTTCGAATCCGACGCGAAACTGATAGTTAATTGTAACGTTCTGGGCCTCCTAATGACGATGGAACACTCAAATTGCGTCGAGATCCAATACATCATCCTCCAGCCGACTTGTCTCCAAGGGGATATTGCTGCCTCGGGCACCATATGGTCCGTCTCCTGTGAGTCTAGATTTTCGAATCCGACTCAAAACTTGTAGTTACTTGTAACGTTCTGGGCCTCCTAATGACGATGGAACACTCAAATTGCGTCGATATTCAATACACCGTCCTCCAGCCGACTTGTCTCCAAGGGTCTATTGCTGCCTCGGGCACCTTATGGTTGTTCTCCTGTGAGCCTGGATTTTCGAATCCGACGCGAAACTGATAGGTAATTGTATCGTTCAGAGCCTCCTAATGACGAATGAACACTCAAATTGCGTCGAGATTCAATACATCGTCCTCCAGCCGACTTGTCTCCAAGGGGATATTGCTGCTTCATGCACCATATGGGTCCGTCTCCTGTGAGTAGATTTTCAATGCGACGCAAAACTTGTAGTTAATTGTAACGTTCAGGGCCTCCTAACTACGATGGAACACTCAAATTGCGTCGAGATCCAATACATAGTCCTCCTGCCGACTTGTCTCCAACGGGATATTGCTCCCTCGAGCACCATGTGGTCCGTCTCCTGTGAGTCTAGATTTTCGAATCCGACGCAAAAAAGATAGTTAATTGTAACGTTCAGGGTCTCCTAATGTCGACGGAACACTCAAATTGCGTCGAGATTCAATACATCGTCCTCCAGCCGACTTGTCTCCACGGGTCTATTGCTGCGTCGGGCACCTTATGGTCGTTCTCCTGTGAGTCTAGATTTTCGGATGCGACGCATAACTGATAGTTAATTGTAACGTTCACCGACTCCTAATGACGATAGAACACTCAAATTGCGTCGACATTTAATACATCGTCCTCCAGCCGACTTGTCTACAAGGGGATATTGCTGCCTCGGGCACCTTATGGTCCGCCTCCTGTTAGTCTAGATTTTCGAATCCGACGCAAAACTGATAGTTAATTGTAACGTTCATGGCCTCCTAACGCCGATGGAACACTCAAATTGCGTCGAGATTCAATACATCGTCCTCCAGCCAACTTGTGTGCAAGGGGATATTACTGCCTCGGGCACCTTATTGTCGTTCCTCCGTGAGTCTAGATTTTCAAATTCGACGCAAAACTAATAGTTAATTGTAACGTTCAGGGCCTCCTAATGACGAAGGAACACTCAAATTGCGTCGAAATTCAATACATCGTCCTCCATCCGACTTGTCTCCATGGGTGTATTGCTACCTCGCTCACCTTATGGTCGTTCTCCTGTGAGTCTAGATTTTCGAATTCGACGTAAAACTGATGGTTACTTGTAACGTTCAGGGCCTCCTAATGACGATAGAGTACTCAAATTGCGTCGAGATTCAATACATCGTCCTCCAGCCGACTTGTCTCCAAGGGTCTATTGCTGCCTCGGGCACCTTATGGTTGTTCTCCTGTGAGTCTCGATTTTCGGATCCGACGCATAACTGATAGTTAATAGTAACGTTCAGCCCCTCCTAATGACGACAGAACCCTCAAATTGCGTCGAGATTCAATACATCGTCCTCCAGCCGACTTGTCTCCAAGCGTCCATTGCTGCCTCGGGCACCATATGGTCGTTCTCCTGTGAGCCTATATTTTCGATTCCGACACATAACTGATAGTTAATTGTAACGTTCAGGGCCTCCTAATGACGATGGAGCACTCAAATTGCGTCGCGATTCAATACATCGTCCTCCAGCCGACTTCTCTCCAAGGCTCAATTGCTGCCTTTGGCACCTAATGGTCCTGCTCCTGTGAGTCTAGATTTTCGAATCCGACGCAAAACTGATGGTTAATTGTAACGTTCAGGGCCTCCGAATGACGATGGAACACTCAAATTGTGTCGCGATTCAATACATCGTCCTCCAGCCGACTTGTCTCCAAGGGTCAATTGCTGCCTTTGGCACCTAATGGTCTTGCTCCCGTGAGTCTAGATTTTCGAATCCGACGCGAAACTGATAGTTAATTGTAACGTTCAGGGCCTCCTAATGACGATGGAACACTCAAATTGCGTCGAGATTCAATACATCGTCCTCCAGCCGACTTGTCTCCAAGGGGATATTGCTGCCTCGGGCACCTTATGGTCGTTCTCCTGTGAGTCTACACTTTCGAATCCGCCGCAAAACTGATGGTTAATTGTAACGTTCATGGCCTCGTAATGACGATGGAACACTCAAATTGCGTCGAGATTCAATAAATCGTCCTCCAGCCGACTTGTCTCCAGGGTTTATTGCTGCCTCGCGTACCTTATGGTTTTCTCCTGTGAGTCTAGATTTTCGGATCCGACGTATAACTGATCGTTAGTTGTAATGTTCAGCGCCTCCTAATGACGATATAACCCTCAAATTGCGTCGAGATTCAATACATCGTCCTCCAGCCGACTTGTCTACAAGAATCTATTGCTGCCTCGGGCACATATCGTCGTTCTCCTGTGAGTCTAGATTTTAAATCCGACGGGAAACTGATAGTTAATTGTATAGTTCAGAGCCTCCTAATGACTATGGAACACTCAAATTGCGTCGAGATTTAATACATCGACCTCCAGCCGACTTGTGTGCTAGGGGATATTGCTGCCTCGGGCACCTTATCGTCGTTTCTCTGTGAGTCTAGATTTTCGAATCCGACGCAAAACTTGTAGTTACTTGTAACGTTCAGGGCCTCCTAATGACGATGTAACACACAAATTTCGTCGAGATTCAAAACATCGTCTACCCGCCGACTTGTCTCCAACGGGATATTGCTGCCTCGGGCACCATGTGGTCCGTCCCATGTGAATGCAGATTATCGAATCCGACGCAAAAAAGATAGTTAGTTGTAATGTTCAGGGCCTCCTAATGAAGATGGAACACTCAAATTTGGTCGAGATTAAATACATAGTCCTCCAGCCGACTTGTCTCCATGGGTCTATTGCTACCTCGCTCACCTTATGGTCGTTCTCCTGTGAGTCTAGATTTTCGAATCCGACGCAAAACTGATGGTTAATTGTAACGTTCATGGCCTCTTAATGACGATGGAACACTCAAATTGCGTCGAGATTCAATACATCGTCCTCCAGCCGACTTGTCTCCAAGGGGATATTGCTGCCTCATGCACCATATTGGTCCGTCTCCTGTGAGTAGATTTTCGAATGCGACGCAAAACTTGTAGTTAATTGTAACGTTCAGGGCCTCCTAATGACAATGGAACACTTAAATTGCGTCGAGATCCAATACATCGTCCTCCCGCCGACTTGTCACCAACGGGATATTGCTCCATCGGGCACCATGTGGTCCGTCTCCTGTGGGTCTATATTTTCGAATCCGACGCTTAAATGATAGTTAATTGTAACGTTCAGGGCCTCCTAATGTCTAAGGGACACTCAAATTGCGTCGAGATTCAATACATCGTGGTCCAGCCGACTTGTCTCCAAGGGTCTATTGCTGCCTCAGCACCTTATTGTCGTTCTCCTGTGAGTCTAGATTTTCGAATCCGAGGCAAAACTGTTGGTTAATTGTAACATTCGTGGGCTCCTAATGACGATGGAACACTCAAATAGCGTCGAGATTCAATACTTCGTCCTCCAGCCGACTTGTCTCCATGGGTCTATTGCTACCTCGCTCACCTTATGGTCGTTCTCCTGTGAGTCTAGATTTTCGAATCCGACGCAAAACTGTTGGTTAATTGTAACATTCGTGGGCTCCTAATGACGATGGAACACTCAAATTGCGTCGAGATTCAATACATCGTCCTCCAACCGACTTGTCTCCAAGCGTCCATTGCTGCCTCGGGCACCTTATGGTCGTTATCCTGTGAGTCTATATTTTCGATTCCGACACATAACTGATAGTTAATTGTAACGTTCAGGGCCTCCTAATGACGATGGAACACTCCAATTGCGTCGCGATTCAATACATCGTCCTCCAGCCGACTTCCTCCAAGGCTCAATTGCTGCCTTTGGCACCTAATGGCCTTGCTCCTGTGAGTCTAGATTTTCGAATCCGACGCAAAACTGATGGTTAATTGTAACGTTCAGGGCCTCCGAATGACGATGGAACACTCAAATTGCGTCGCGATTCAATACATCGTCCTCCAGCCGACTTGTCTCCAAGGGTCAATTGCTGCCTTTGGCACCTAATGGTCTTGCTCCCGTGAGTCTAGATTTTCGAATCCAACGCGAAACTGATAGTTAATTGTAACGTTCAGGGCCTCCTAATGACGATGGAACACTCAAATTGCGTCGAGATTCAATACATCGTCCTCCAGCCGGCTTGTCTATAAGGGGATATTGCTGCCTCGGGCTCCTTATGGTCGTTCTCCTGTGAGTCTAGATTTTCGAATCCGCCGCCAAACTGATGGTTAATTGTAACGTTCATGGCCTCTTAATGACGATGGAACACTCAAATTGCGTCGAGATTCTATAGATCGTCCTCCAGCCGACTTGTCTCCAAGGGTCTATTGCTGCCTCTGGCACCTTATGGTTGTTCTCCTGTGATCCTAGATTTTCGGATCCGACGCATAACTAATAGTTAATTGTAACGTTCAGCGCCTCCTAATGACGATAGAACCCTCAAATTGCGTCGAGATTCAATACATCGTCATCCAGCCAACTTGTCTACAAGAATCTATTGCAGCCTCGGGCACATATCGTCGTTCTCCTGTGAGTCTAGATTTTCAATCCGACGGGAAACTGATAGTTAATTGTATAGTTCAGGGCCTCCTAATGACTATGGAACACTCAAATTGCGTCGAGATTCAATACATCGACCTCCAGCCGACTTGTATGCTAGGGTATATTGCTGCATCGGGCACATATCGTCGTTCTCCTGTGAGTCTAGATTTTCGAATCCGACGCAAAACTAATAGTTAATTGTAACGTTCTGGGCCTCCTAATGACGATAGAGTACTCAAATTGCGTCGAGGTTCAATACGTCGTCCTCCAGCCGACTTGTCTCCAAGGGGATATTGCTGCCTCGGGCACCATATGGTCCATCTCCTGTGAGTCAAGATTTTCGAATCCGACTCAAAACTTGTAGTTACTTGTAACGTTCAGGGCCTCCTAATGACGATGTAACACTCGAATTACGTCGAGATTCAATACATCGTCCACCCGCCGACTTATCTCTAACGGGATATTGCTGCCTCGGGCACCATGTGGTCCGTATCCTGTGAGTGCAGATTAACGAATCCGACGCAAAAAAATAGTTAATTGTAACGTTCAGGGCCTCTTAATGACGAAGTAACACTCAAATTGCGTCGAAATTCAATACATCGTCCTTTAGCCGACTTGTCTAAATGGGTCTATTGCTACCTCTCTCACCTTATGGTCGTTCTCCTGTGAGTCTAGATTTTCGAATCCGACGCAAAACTGATGGTTAATTGTAACGTTCATGGCCTCCTAATGACGATGGAACACTCAAATTGCGTCGATATTCAATACATCGTCCTCCAGCCGACTTGTCCACAAGGGGATATTGCTGCCTCGGGCACCTTATTGTCCGCCTCCTGTGAGTCTAGATTTTCGAATCCGACGCAAAACTGATAGTTAATTGTAACGTTCATGGCCTCCTAATGACGATGGAACACTCAAATTGTGTCGAGATTCAATACATCGTCCTCCAGCCGACTTGTGTGCTAGGGGACATTGCTGCCTCGGGCACCTTATCGTCGTTTCTCTGTGAGTCTAGATTTTCGAATACGACGCAAAACCAATAGTTAATAGTAACGCTTAAAACCTCCTAATGACGATAGAATACTCAAATTGCGTCGAGATTCAGTACGTCGTACTCCAGCCGACTTGTATCCAAAGGGATATTGCTGCTTCGGGCACCATATGGTACGTCTCTTGTGAGTCTAGATTTTCGAATCCGACTCAAAACTTGTAGTTACTTGTAACGTTCAGGGTCTCCTAATGACGATGTAACACACAAATTACGTCGAGATTCAAATCATCGTCTACCCGCCGACTTGTCTCTAACGGGATATTGCTGCCTCGGGCACCATGTGGTCCGTCCCATGTGAATGCAGATTATCGAATCCGACGCAAAAAAGATAGTTAATTGTAACGTTCAGGGCCTCCTAATGACGAAGGAACACTCAAATTGCGTCGAAATTCAGTACATCGCCCTCCAGTCAACTTGTCTCCATGGGTCTATTGCTACCTCGCTCACCTTATGGTCGTTCCCCTGTGAGTCTATATTCTCGAATCCGACGCAAAACTGATGGTTAATTGTAACGTTCATGGCCTCCTAATGACGATGGAACACTCAAATTGCGTCGAGATTCAATACATCGACCTCCAGCCGACTTGTCTACAAGGGGATATTGCTGCCTCGGGCACCTTGTGGTCCGCCTCCTGTTGGTCTAGATTTTCGAATCCGACGCAAAACTGATAGTTAATTGTAACGTTCATGGCCTCCTAATGACGATGGAACACTCAAATTGCGTCGAGAATCAATACATCGTCCTCCAGCCGACTTGTCTCCAAGGGACTATTGCTGCCTCGGGCACCTTATGGTCGTTCTCCTGTGAGACTAGATTTTCGGATCCGACGCACAACTGATAGTTAATTGTAACGTTCAGCGCCTCCTAATGACGATAGAACACTCAAATTGCGTCGAGATTCAATACATCGTCTTTCAGCCAACTTGTCTACAAGGGTCTATTGCTGCCTCGGGCACATATCGTCGTTCTCCTGTGAGTCTAGATTTTCGAATCCGACGCGAAACTGATAGTTAATTGTAACGTTCAGGGCCTCCTAATGACGATGGAACACTCAACATGCGTCGAGATTCAATACATCATCCTCCAGCCGACTTGTCTCCAAGGGGATATTGCTGCCTCGGGCACCTTATGGTCGTTCTCCTGTGAGTCTAGATTTTCGAATCCGACGCAAAACTGATGGTTAATTGTAACGTTCATGGCCTCCTAATGACGATGGAACACTCAAATTGCGTCGAGATTAAATACATAGTCCTCCAGCCGACTTGTCTCCATGGGTCTATTGCTACCTCGCTCACCTTATGGTCGTTCTCCTGTGAGTCTAGATTTTCGAATCCGACGCAAAACTGATGGTTAATTGTAACGTTCATGGCCACTTAATGACGATGGAACACTCAAATTGCGTCGAGATTCAATACATCGCCCTCCAGCCGACTTGCCTCCAAGGGGATATTGCAGCCTCATGCACCATATTGGTCCGTCTATTGTGAGTAGATTTTCGAGTGCGACGCAAAACTTGTAGTTAATTGTAACGTTCAGGGCCTCCTAATGACGATAGAACACTCAAATTGCGTCGAGATCCAATACATCGTTCTCCCGCCGACTTGTCTCCAACAGGATATTGCTCCCTCGGGCACCATGTGGTCCGTCTCCTGTGGGTCTATATTTTCGAATCCGACGCTAAAATGATAGTTAATTGTAACGTTCAGGGCCTCCTAATGTCTAAGAGACACTCAAATTGCGTCGAGATTCAATACATCGTGCTCCAGCCGACTTGTCTCCAGGGGTCTATTGCTGCCTCGGGCAACTTATTGTCGTTCTCCTGTTAGTCTAGATTTTCGGATGCGACGCATAACTGATAGTTAATTGTAACGTTCAGCGACTCCTAATGACGATAGAGCACTCAAATTGCGTCGAGATGAATTACATCGTCCTCCAGCCGACTTGTCTACAAGGGGATATTGCTGCCTCGGGCACCTTATGGTCCGCCTCCTGTTAGTCTAGATTTTCGAATCCGACGCAATACTGATAGTTAATTGTAACGTTCATGGCCTCCTACGGACGATGGAACACTCAAATTGAGTCGAGATTCAATACATCGTCCTCCAGCCGACTTGTGTGCAAGGGGATATTGCTGCCTCGGGCACCTTATTGTTGTTCCCCTGTGAGTCTAGATTTTCAAATTCGACGCAAAAATAATAGTTAATTGTAACGTTCAGGGCCTCCTAATGACGAAGGAACACTCAAATTGCGTCGAAATTCAATACTTCGTCCTCCAGCCGACTTGTCTCCATGGGTCTATTGCTACCTCGCTCACCTTATGGTCGTTCTCCTGTGAGTCTAGATTTTCGAATTCGACGCAAAACTGTTGGTTAATTGTAACATTCGTGGGCTCCTAATGACGATGGAACACTCAAATTGCGTCGAGATTCAATACATCGTCCTCCAGCCGACTTGTCTCCTAGCGTCCATTGCTGCCTCGGGCACCTTATGGTCGTTCTCCTGTGAGTTAATATTTTTGATTCCGACACATAACTGATAGTTAATTGTAACGTTCAGGGCCTCCTAATGACGATGGAACACTCCTATTCCGTCGCGATTCAATACATCGTCCTCCAGCCGACTTCTCTCCAAGGCTCAATTGCTGCCTTTGGCACCTAATGGCCTTGCTCCTGTGAGTCTAGATTTTCGAATCCGACGCAAAACTGATGGTTAATTGTAACGTTCAGGGCCTCCGAATGACGATGGAACACTCAAATTGCGTCGCGATTCAATACATCGTCCTCCAGCCGACTTGTCTCCATGGGTCAATTGCTGCCTTTGGTACCTAATGGTCTTGCTCCCGTGAGTCTAGATTTTCGAATCCAACGCGAAACTGATAGTTAATTGTAACGTTCAGGGCCTCCTAATGACGATGGAACACTCAAATTGCGTCGAGATTCAATACATCGTCCTCCAGCCAACTTGTCTCCAAGGGGATATTGCTGCCTCGGGCTCCTTATGGTCGTTCTCCTGTGAGTCTAGATTTTGGGATCCGACGCATAACTAATAGTTAATTGTAACGTTCAGCGCCTCCTAATAACGATAGAACCCTCTAATTGCGTCGAGATTCAATACATCGTCATCCAGCCGACTTGTCTACAAGAATCTATTGCTGCCTCGGGCACATATCGTCGTTCTCCTGTGAGTCTAGATTTTCAATCCGACGGGAAACTGATAGTTAATTGTATAGTTCAGGGCCTCCTAATGACTATGGAACACTCAAATTGCGTCGAGATTCAATACATCGACATCCAGCCGACTTGTATGCTAGGGGATATTGCTGCATCGGGCACATATCGTCGTTCTCCTGTGAGTCTAGATTTTCGAATCAGACGCGAAACTGATAGTTAATTGTAACGTTGAGGGCCTCCTAATGACGATGGAACACTCAACATGCGTCGAGATTCAATACATCATCCTCCAGCCGACTTGTCTCCAAGGGTCTATTGCTGCCTCGGGCACCTTATCGTCGTTCCTCTGTGAGTCTTGATTTTCGAATCCGACGCAAAACTAATAGTTAATTGTAACGTTCAGGGCCTCCTAATGACGATAGAGTACTCAAATTGCGTCGAGGTTCAATACGTCGTCCTCCAGCCGACTTGTCTCCAAGGGGATAATGCTGCCTCGGGCACCATATGGTCCATCTCCTGTGAGTCTAGATTTTCGAATCCGACTCAAAACTTGTAGTTACTTGTAACGTTTAGGGCCTCCTAATGACGATGTAACACTCAAATTACGTCGAGATTCAATACATCGTCCACCCGCCGAATGGTCTCAAACGGGATATTGCTGCCTCGGGCACCATGTGGTTCGTATCCTGTGAGTGCAGATTATCGAATCCGACGCAAAAAAGATAGTTAATTGTAGCGATCAGGTCCTCCTAATGACGAAGGAACACTCAAATTGCGTCGAAATTCAATACATCGTCCTCCAGCCGACTTGTCTCCATGGGTCTATTGCTACCTCGATCACCTTATGGTCGTTCTCCTGTGAGTCTAGATTTTCGGATCCGACGCATAACTGATAGTTAATTGTAACGTTCAGCGCCACCTAATGACGATAGAACACCCAAATTGCGTCGAGATTCGATGCATCGTCCTCCAGCTGACTTGTCTACATGGCGATATTTCTGCCTCAGGCACCTTATGGTCCGTCTCCTGTAGGTCTAGATATTCGAATCCGACGCAAAACGGACTGCTAATTGTAACGTTCAGGGCCTCCTAATGACGATGGAACACTCAAATTGCGTCGCGATTCAATACATCGTCCTCCAGCCGACTTCTCTCCAAGGGTCAATTGCTGCCTTTGGCACCTAATGGTCTTGCTCCTGTGAGTCTAGAATTTCGAATCCGACGCAAAACTGATGGTTAATTGTAACGTTCAGGGCCTCCGAATGACGATGGAACACTCAAATTGCGTCGCGATTCAAAACATCGTCCTCCAGCCGACTTGTCTCCAAGGGTCAATTGCTGCCTTTGGCACCTAATGGTCTTGCTCCTGTGAGTCTAGATTTTCGAAACCGACGCCAAACTAATATTTAATTGTAACGTTAAGGGCCACCTAATGACGATGCAACACTCAAATTGCGTCGAGATTCAATACATCGTCCTCCAGCAGACTTGTCTCCATGGGTCTACTGCTACCTCGGTCACCTTATAGTCGTTCTCCTGTGAGTCTAGATTTTCGAATCCGACGCAAAACGGACTGCTAATTGTAACGTTCATGGCCTCCTAATGACGAAGGAACACTCAAATTGCGTCGAGATTCAATTCATCGTCCTCCAGCCGACTTGTCTCCAAGGTGATATTGCTGATTCGGGCACCTTATGGTCGTTCTCCTGTGAGACTACATTTTCGAATCCGACGCGAAACTGATAGTTAATTGTAAAGTTCAGAACCTCCTAATGACGATGGATCACTCAAATTGCGTCGAGATTCAATACAACGTCCTCCAGCGGACTTCTCTCCAAGGGGAAATTGTTGCCTCGGGCACCACATGGTCCGTCTCCTGTAGGTCCAGAAATTCGAATGCGACGCAAAACGGACTGCTAATTGTAACGTTCAGAGCCTCCTAATGACGAAGGAACAGTCAAATTGCGTCGAGATTCAATACATCGTCCTCCAGCCGACTTCTCTCCAAGGCGATACTGCTGCCTCGGGCACCACATGGTCCGTCTCCTGTAGGTCCAGATATTCGAATGCGACGCAAAACGGACTGCTAATTGTAACGTTCAGAGCCTCCTAATGACGATGGAACACTCATATTGAATCAAGATTCAATACATCGTCATTCAGCCGACTTGTCTCCAACGGTCTACTGCTGCCTCGGGCACCTTATGGTCGTTCTCCTCTGAGTCTACATTTTCGAATCCGACGCAAAACCGATAGTTAATTGTAACGTTCAGGGCCTCCTAATGACGATGGAACACTGAAATTGCGTAGAGATTCAATACATGGCCCTTCAGTCGACTTGTATCCCAAGCGTCCATTGCTGCCTCGGGCACCATATGGTCCGTCTCCTGTGAGTCTAGATTTTCGAATCCGACACAAAACTTGTAGTTACTTGTAACGTTCAGGGCCTCCTAATGACGATGGAACACTCAAATTACGTCGAGATTCAATACGTCGTCTACCCGCCGACTTGTCTCCAACGGGATATTGCTGCCTAGGGCACCATGTAGTCCGTCTCCTGTGAGTCTAGATTTTCGAATACGACGCACAAATGATAGTTAATTGTAACGTTCAGGGCCTAGTAATGACGATGGAACACTCAAAATGCGTCGAGAATCAATACATCGTCCTCCAGCCGACTTGACTCCAAGGGTCTATTGCTACCTTGGTCACCATATAGTCCGACTCCTGTGAGTCTAGAATTTCGAATCCGAAGCAAAACTGATAGTTAATTGTAACGTTCAGGGCCTAGTAATGACGATGAAACACTCAAATTGCGTCGAGAATCAATACATCGTCCTTCAGCTGACTTGACTCCTAGGGTCTATCGCTACCTTGGTCACCATATGGTCCGACTCCTGTAAGTCTAGAATTTCGAATCCGAAGCAAAACTAATAGTTAAGTGTAACGTTCAGGACCATCTAATGACGATAGAGTACTCAAATCGCGTCGAGATTCAATACGTCGTCCTCCAGCCGACTTGTCTCCAAGGGGATATTGCTGCCTCCTGCACCATATGGTCCATCTCCTGTGAGTCTAGATTTTCGAATCCGACTCAAAACTTGTAGTTACTTGTAACGTTCAGGTCCTCCTAATGACGATGTGACACTCAAATTACGTCGACATTAAATACATCGTCCACCCGCAGAATGGTCTCCAACGGGATATTGCTGCCTCGGGCACCATGTGGTCCGTATCATGTGAGTGCAGATTATCGAATCCGACGCAAAAAAGTTAATTCTAACGATCAGTGCCTCCAAATGACGAGGGAACACTCAAATTGCGGCGAAATTCAATACATCGTCCTCCAGCCGACTTGTCTGCATGGGTCTATTGCTACCTCGCTCACCTTATGGTTGTTCTCCTGTAAGTCTAAATTTCCGAATCCGACGCAAAACTGATGGTTAATTGTAACGTTCGTGGGCTCCTAATGACGTTGGAACACTCAAATTGCGTCGAGATTCAATACATCGTCCTCCAGCCGACTTGTCTCCTAGCGTCCATTGCTGCCTCGGGCACCTTATGGTCGTTCTCCTGTGAGTCTATATTTTCGATTCCGACACATAATTGATGGTTAATTGTAACGTTCAAGGCCTCCGAATGACGATGGAACACTCAAATTGCGTCGCGATTCAATACATCGTCCTCCAGCCGACTTGTCTCCATGGGTCAATTGCTGCCTTTGGCACCTAATGGTCTTGCTCCCGTGAGTCTAGATTTTCGAATCCAACGCGAAACTGATAGTTAATTGTAACGTTCAGGGCCTCCTAATGACGATGGAACACTCAAATTGCGTCGGGATCCAATACATCGTCCTCCCGCCGACTTGTCTCCAACGGAATATTGCTGCCTCGGGTACAATGTGGTCCGTCTCCTGTGAGTCTAGAATTTCAAATCAGACGCAAAAATGAAAGTTAATTGTAACGACCAGGGCCTCCTAGTGTCGAAGGAACACTCAAATTGCGCGAGATTCAATACATCGTCCTCCAGCCGACTTGTCTCCATGGGTCTATTACTACCTCGCTCACCTTATGGTCGTTCTCCTGTGAGTCTAGATTTTCGAATCCGACGCATAACTGAGAGTCAATTGTAACGTTCAGTGCCACCTAATGACGATAGAACACTCAAATTGCGTCGAGATTCAATACTTCGTCCTCCAGCCGACTTGTCTCCATGGGTCGATTGCTACCTCGCTCACCTTATGGTCGTTCTCCTGTGAGTCTAGATTTTCGAATCCGACGCAAAACTGTTGGTTAATTGTAACATTCGTGGGCTCCTAATGACGTTGGAACACTCAAATTGCGTCGAGATTCAATACATCGTCCTCCAGCCGACTTGTCTCCTAGCGTCCATTGCTGCCTCGGGCACCTTATGGTCGTTCTCCTGTGAGTCTATATTTTCGATTCCGACACATAATTGATGGTTAATTGTAACGTTCAAGGCCTCCGAATGACGATGGAACACTCAAATTGCGTCGCGATTCAATACATCGTCCTCCAGCCGACTTGTCTCCATGGGTCAATTGCTGCCTTTGGCACCTAATGGTCTTGCTCCCGTGAGTCTAGATTTTCGAATCCAACGCGAAACTGATAGTTAATTGTAACGTTCAGGGCCTCCTAATGACGATGGAACACTCAAATTGCGTCGAGATTCAATACATCGTCCTCCAGCCGACTTGTCTCCAACGGGATATTGCTGCCTCGGGTACCATGTGGTCCGTCTCCTGTGAGTCTAGATTTTCAAATCCGACGCAAAAATGAAAGTTAATTGTAACGTTCAGGGCCTCCTAATGTCAAAGGAACACTCAAATTGCGTCGAGATTCAATACATCTTCCTCCAGCCGACTTGTCTCTAAGGGTCTATTGCTGCCTCGGGCACATTATGGTCGTTCTCCTGTGAGTCTAGATTTTCGGATCCGACGCATAACTGATAGTTAATTGTTAAGTTCAGCGCCACCTAATGACGATAGAACACTCAAATTGCGTCGAGATTCAATACAACGTCCTCCAGCGGACTTCTCTCCAAGGGGATATTGCTGCCTCGGGCACCACATGGTCCGTCTCCTGTAGGTCCAGAAATTCGAATGCGACGCAAAACGGACTGCTAATTGTAACGTTCAGAGCCTCCTAATGACGAAGGAACACTCAAATTGCGTCGAGATTCAATACATCGTCCTCCAGCCGACTTCTCTCCAAGGAGATACTGCTGCCTCGGGCACCACATGGTCCGTCTCCTGTAGGTCCAGATATTCGAATGCGACGCAAAACGGACTGCTAATTGTAACGTTCAGAGCCTATTAATGACGATGGAGCACTCATATTGAATCAAGATTCAATACATCGTCATTCAGCCGACTTGTCACCAACGGTCTACTGCTGCCTCGGGCACCTTATGGTCGTTCTCCTCTGAGTCTACATTTTCGAATGCGACGCAAAACCGATAGTTAATTGTAACGTTCAGGGCCTCCTAATGACGATGGAACACTGAAATAGCGTAGAGATTCAATACATGGCCCTTCAGTCGACTTGTATCCCAAGCGTCCATTGCTGCCTCATGCACCATATGGTCCGTCTCCTGTGAGTCTAGATTTTCGAATCCGACACAAAACTTGTAGTTACTTGTAACGTTCAGGGCCTCCTAATGACGATGGAACACTCAAATTACGTCGAGATTCAATACATCGTCTACCCGCCGACTTGTCTCCAACGGGATATTGCTGCCTAGGGCACCATGTAGTCCGTCTCCTGTGAGTCTAGATTTTCGAATACGACGCACAAATGATAGTTAATTGTAACGTTCAGGGCCTAGTAATGATGATGGAACACTCAAATTGCGTCGAGAATCAATACATCGTCCTTCAGCTGACTTGACTCCAAGGGCCTATTGCTACCTTGGTCACCATATGGTCCGACTCCTGTAAGTCTAGAATTTCGAATCCGAAGCAAAACTAATAGTTAAGTGTAACGTTCAGGGCCATCTAATGACGATAGAGTACTCAAATTGCGTCGAGATTCAATACGTCGTCCTCCAGCCGACTTGTCTCCAAGGGGATATTGCTGCCTCCTGCACCATATGGTCCATCTCCTGTGAGTCTAGATTTTCGAATCCGACTCAAAACTTGTAGTTACTTGTAACGTTCAGGTTCTCCTAATGACGATGTGACACTCAAATTACGTCGAGATTCAATACATCGTCCACCCGCTGAATGGTCTCCAACGGGATATTGCTGCCTCGGGCACCATGTGGTCCGTATCATGTGAGTGCAGATTATCGAATCCGACGCAAAAAAGTTAATTGTAACGACCAGAGCCTCCAAATGACGAGGGAACACTCAAATTGCGTCGAAATTCAATACATCGTCCTCCAGCCGACTTGTCTGCGTGGGTCTATTGCTACCTCGCTCACCTTATGGTTGTTCTGCTGTAAGTCTAGATTTCCGAATCCGACGCAAAACTGATGGTTAATTGTAACGTTCACGGCCTCCTAAGGGCGATGACACACTCAAATTGCGTCGAGTTTCAATACATCGTCCTCCAGCCGACTTGTCTCCAAGGGGATATTGCTGCCTCAAGCACCATATTGGTCCGTCTCCTGTGAGTAGATTTTCGAATCCGACGCATAACTGATAGTCAATTGTAACGTTCAGTGCCACCTAATGACGATAGAACACTCAAATTGCGTCGAGATTCGATACATCGTACTCCAGCCGACTTGTCTACAAGGGGATATTGCTGCCTCGGGCACCATATGGTCCGTCTCCTGTGGGTCTAGATATTCGAATCCGACGCAAAACGGACTGCTAATTGTAACGTTCAGAGCCGCCTAATGACGATGGAACACTCAAATTGCATAAAGATTCTATACATCGTCATTCAGAAGACTTGTCTCCAACAGTCTATTGCTGCCTCGGGCACCTCATTGTCGTTTTCCTCTGAGTCTAAACTTTCGAATCCGACGCAAAACTGATAGTTAATTGTAACGTTCAGGGCCTCCTAAACGATGGAACACTCAAATTGCTTCGCGATTCAAAACATCGTCCTCCAGCCGACTTGTCTCCAAGGGTCAATTGCTGTTTTGGCACTTAATGGTCTTTCTCCTGTGAGTCTAGATATTCGAATCCGACGCAAAACTTGTAGTTAATTGTAACGTTCAGGGCCTCCTAATGGCGATGGAACACTCAAATTGCGTCGAGGTCCAATACATCGACCTCCCGCCGACTTGCCTCCAGTGGGATATTGCTGCCTCGGGCACCATGTGGTCCGTCTCCTGTTAGTCTAGATTTTTGAATCCGACGCAAATGTGATAGTTACTTGAAACGTTCAGGGCCTCCTAATGACGAATGAACACTCAAGTTGCGTCGAGATTCTATACGTCGTCCTCCAGATGACTTGTGTACAAGGGGATCTTGCTGCCTCGTGCAGCTTACGGTCCGCCTCCTGGGAGTCTAGATTTTCGAATCCGACACAAAACTGATAGTTAATTGTAACGTTCATGGCCTCCTAATGACGATGGAACACTCAAATTGGGTCGGGATCCAATACGTCGTCCTCCAGCCGACTTGTCTCCAAGGGGATATTGCTGCCTCGGGCACCATATGGTCCGCCTACTATGAGTCTAGATTTTCGAATCCGACGCAAAACCTGTAATTAATTGTAACGTTCAGGGCCTCCTAATGACGACGGAACACTCAAATTACGTCGAGATTAAATACATCGTCGACCCGACGACTTGTCTCAAATCGGATATTGCTGCCTCGGGCACCATGTGGCCCGTCTCCTGCGAGTCTAGATTTTCGAATCCGACGCGAAACTGATAGTTAATTGTAACGTTGAGGGCCTCTTAATGTCGATGGAACACTCAAATTGCGTCGAGATTCAATACATCGTCCTCCAGCCGACTTGTTTCCATGGGTCTACTGCTGCCTCGGTCACCTAATAGTCGTTCTCCTGTGGGTCTAGACTTTCGAATCCGACGCAAAACGGACTGCTAATTGTAACGTTCATGGCCTCCTCATGACGATGGGACACACAAATTGCGTCGAGATTCAATACATCGTCCTCCTGCCGACCTCTCTCCAAGGGGATATTGCTGCCTCGGGCACAACATGGTCCGTCTCCTGTAGGTCCAGATATTCGAATGCGACGCAAAACAGACTGCTAATTGTAACGTTCAGAGCCTCCTAATGACGATGGAACACTCATATTGAATCAAGATTCAATACATCGTCATTCAGCCGACTTGTTTCCAACGGTCTATTGCTGCCTCGGGCACCTTATGGTCGTTCTCCTCTGAGTCTACATTTTCGAATCCGACGCAAAACCGATAGTTAATTGTAACGTTCAGGGCCTCCTAATGACGATGGAACACTGAAATAGCGTAGAGATTCAATACATGGCCCTTCAGTCGACTTGTCTCCAAGCGTCCATTGCTGCTTTGGGCACCATATGGTCCGTCTCCTGTGAGTCTAGATTTTCGAATCCGACACAAAACTTGTAGTTACTTGTAACGTTCAGGGCCTCCTAATGACGATGGAACACTCACATTACGTCGAGAATCAATACATCGTCCTCCAGCCGAATGGACTCCAAGGGTCTATTGCTACCTTGGTCACCATATGGTCCGACTCCTGTGAGTCTAGAATTTCGAATCCGAAGCAAAACTAATAGTTACGTGTGACGTTCAGGGCCTTCTAATGACGATAGAGTACTCAAATTGCGTCGAGATGCAATACGTCGTCTTCCAGCCGACTTGTCTCCAAGGGGATATTGCTGCCTCGGGCACCATATGGTCCATCTCCTGTGAGTCTAGATTTTCGAATCCGACTCAAAACTTGTAGTTACTTGTAACGTTCAGGGCCTCCTAATGACGAAGTAACACTCAAATTACGTCGAGATTCAATACATCGTCCACCCGCCGAATAGTCTCCAACGGGATATTGCTGCCTCGGGCACCATGTGGTCCGTATCCTGTGAGTGCAGATTATCGAATCCGACGCAAAAAAGATAGTTAATTGTAACGATCAGGGCCTCCAAATGACGAGGGAACACTCAAATTGCGTCGAAATTCAATACATCGTCCTCCAGCCGACTTGTCTCCAAGGGGATATTGCTGCCTCAAGCACAATAGTGGTCCGTCACCTGTGAATAGATTTTCGAATCCGACGCAATACTTGTAGTTAATTGTAACGTTCAGGGCCTCCTAATGACGATGGAACCCTCAAATTGCGTCGAGATTCAATACATCGTCCTCCAGCCGACTTGTTTCCATGGGTCTACTGCTGCCTCGGTCACCTAATAGTCGTTCTCCTGTGGGTCTAGACTTTCGAATCCGACGCAAAACGGACTGCTAATTGTAACGTTCATGGCCTCCTCATGACGATGGGACACACAAATTGCGTCGAGATTCAATACATCGTCCTCCAGCCGACCTCTCTCCAAGGGGATATTGCTGCCTCGGGCACAACATGGTCCGTCTCCTGTAGGTCCAGATATTCGAATGCGACACAAAACGGACTGCTAATTGTAACGTTCAGAGCCTCCTAATGACGATGGAGCACTCATATTGAATCAAGATTCAATACATCGTCATTCAGCCGACTTGTCTCCAACGGTCTATTGCTGCCTCGGGCACCTTATGGTCGTTCTCCTCTGATTCTACATTTTCGAATCCGACGCAAAACCGATAGTTAATTGTAACGTTCAGGGCCTCCTAATGACGATGGAACACTGAAATAGCATAGAGATTCAATGCATCGTCCTTCAGTCGACTTGTCTCCAAGCGTCCATTGCTGCCTCGGGCACCATATGGTGCGTCTCCTGTGAGTCAAGATGTTCGAATCCGACACAAAACGTGTAGTTACTTGTAACGTTCAGGGCCTCCTAATGACGATGGAACACTCAAATTACGTCGAGATTCAATACATCGTCTACCCGCCGACTTGTCTCCAACGGGATATTGCTGCCTCGGGCACCATGTGGTCCGTCTCCTGTGAGTCTAAATTTTCGAATCCGACGCACAAATGATAGTTAATTGTAACGTTCAGGGCCTAGTAATGACGATGGAACACTCAAAGTGCTTCGAGATGCAATACATCGTCCACCAGGCGACTTGCCTCCAGATGTCTTTTGTACCCTCGGGCACCTTATGGTCGTTCTCCTGAGAGTGTAGATTTTCGAATTCGACGGGAAACTGATAGTTAATTGTAACTTTCAGGGCCTCCTAATGACGATGGAACACTGAAATTGCGTCGAGATTCAATACATCCTCCTCCAGCCGACTTGTCTGCAAGGGGATATTGCTGCCTCGGGCAGCTTATCGTCGTTCTTCTGCGAGTCTAGATCTTCGAATCCGACGTAAAACTGATATTTAATTGTAATGTTCAGGGCCTCCTAATGACGATGGAACACTGATATAGCGTCGAGATCAATACATCGTTCTTCAGCCGTCTTGTCTCCAAGCGTCCATTGCTGCCTCGTGCACCTTATTGTCGTTCTTCTGTGAGACTACATTTTCGATTCCGACACATAACTGATAGTTAATTATAACGTTCAGGGCCTCCTAATGACTGCTAATTGTAACGTTCAGAGCCTCCTAATGACGATGGAGCACTCATATTGAATCAAGATTCAATACATCGTCATTCAGCCGACTTGTCTCCAACTTTCTATTGCTGCCTCGGGCACCTTTTGGGCGTTCTCCTCTGAGTCTACATTTTCGAATCCGACGCAAAACCGATAGTTAATTGTAACGTTCTGGGCCTCCTAATGACGTTGGAACACTGAAATAGCGTAGAGATTCAATACATGGCCCTTCAGTCGACTTGTCTCCAAGCGTCCATTGCTGCTTCGGGTACCATATGGTCCGTCTCCTGTGAGTCTAGCTTTTCGGATCCGACACAAAACTTGTAGTTACTTGTAACGTTCAGGGCCTCCTAATGACGATGGAACACTCAAATTACGTCGAGATTCAATACATCGTCTACCCGCCGACTTGTCTCCAACGGGATATTGCTGCCTCGGGTACAATGTGTGTCCGCCTACTGTGAGTCTAGATTTTCAAATCCGACGCAAAAATGAAAGTTAATTGTAATGTTCAGGGCCTCCTAATGTCGAAGGAACACTCAAATTGCGTCGAGATTCAATACATCGTCCTCCAGCCGACTTGTTTCCATGGGTCTATTGCTGCCTCGGGCACCTTATGGTCGTTCTCCTGTGAGTCTAGATTTTCGGATCCGACGCATAACTGATTGTCAATTGTAACGTTCAGCGCCACCTAATGACGATAGAACACTCAAATTGCGTCGAGATTCGATACATCGTCCTCCAGCCGACTTGCCTACAAGGGGATATTGCTGCCTCGGGCACCTTATGGTCGTTCTCCTGTGAGTCTAGATTTTCGGATCCGACGCATAACTGATAGTCAATTGTAACGTTCAGCGCCACCTAATGACGATAGAACACTCAAATTGCGTCGAGATTCGTTACATCGTCCTCCCGCCGACTTGTCTCCAACGGAATATTGCTGCCTCGGGTACAATGTGGTCCGTCTCCTGTGAGTCTAGATTTTCAAATCCGACGAAAAAATGAAAGTTAATTGTAATGTTCAGGGCCTCCTAATGTCGAAGGAACACTCAAATTGCGTCGAGATTCAATACATCGTCCTCCAGCCGACTTGTTTCCATGGGTCTATTGCTGCCTCGGGCACCTTATGGTCGTTCTCCTGTGAGTCTAGATTTTCGGATCCGACGCATAACTGATTGTCAATTGTAACGTTCAGGGCCTCCTAATGACGATGGAACACCCAAATTGCGTCGGGATTCAATACATCGTCCTCCATCCGACCTGTCTCCAAGGGAGAAATTGCTGCCTCGGGCACCATATGGTCCGTCTCCTGTAGGTCTAGATATTCGAATCCGACGCAAAACGGACTGCTAATTGTAACGTTCAGAGCCGCCTAATGACGATGGATCACTCAAATTGCATCAAGATTCTATACATCGTCATTCAGAAGACTTGTCTCCAACAGTCTATTGCTGCCTCGGGCACCTTATTGTCGTTTTCCTCTGAGTCTAAACTTTCGAATCCGACGCAAAACTGATAGTTAATTGTAACGTTCAGGGCCTCCTAAACGATGGAACACTCAAATTGCTTCGCGATTCAAAACATCGTCCTCCAGCCGACTTGTCTCCAAGGGTCAATTGCTGCCTTTGGCACTTAATGGTCTTTCTCCTGTGAGTCTAGATATTCGAATCCGACGCAAAACTTGTAGTTAATTGTAACGTTCAGGGCCTCCTAATGGCGATGGAACACTCAAATTGCGTCGAGGTCCAATACATCGACCTCTCGCCGACTTGCCTCCAGTGGGATATTGCTGCCTCGGGCACCATGTGGTCCGTCTCCTGTTAGTCTAGATTTTTGAATCCGATGCAAAAGTGATAGTTACTTGAAACGTTCAGGGCCTCCTAATGACGAATGAACACTCAAATTGCGTCGAGATTCTATACGTCGTCCTCCAGATGACTTGTGTACAAGGGGATCTTGCTGCCTCGTGCAGCCTACGGTCCGCCTCCTGTGAGTCTAGATTTTCGAATCCGACACAAAACTGATAGTTAATTGTAACGTTCATGGCCTCCTAATGACGATGGAACACTCAAATTGGGTCGGGATCCAATACATCGTCCTCCAGCAGACTTGTCTCCATGGGTCTACTGCTGCCTCGGTCACCTAATAGTCGTTCTCCTGTGGGTCTAGATTTTCGAATCCGACGCAAAACGGACTGCTAATTGTAACGTTCATAGCCTCCTAATGACGATGGGACACACAAATTGCGTCGAGATTCAATACATCGTCCTCCAGCCGACTTCTCTCCAAGGGGATATAGCTGCCTCGGGCACTACATGGTCGGTCTCCTGTAGGTCCAGATATTCGAATGCGACGCAAAACAGACTGCTAATTGTAACGTTCAGAGCCTCCTAATGACGATGGAACACTCATATTGAATCAAGATTCAATACATCGTCATTCAGCCGACTTGTTTCCAACGGTCTATTGCTGCCTCGGGCACCTTATGGTCGTTCTCCTCTGAGTCTACATTTTCGAATCCGACGCAAAACCGATAGTTAATTGTTACGTTCAGGGCCTCCTAATGACGATGGAACACTGAAATAGCGTAGAGATTCAATACATGGACCTTCAGTCGACTTGTCTCCAAGCGTCCATTGCTGCTTTGGGCACCATATGGTCCGTCTCCTGTGAGTCTAGATTTTCGAATCCGACACAAAACTTGTAGTTACTTGTAACGTTCAGGGCCTACTAATGACGATGGAACACTCAAATTACGTCGAGAATCAATACATCGTCCTCCAGCCGAATGGACTCCAAGGGTCTATTGCTACCTTGGTCACCATATGGTCCGACTCCTGTGAGTCTAGAATTTCGAATCCGAAGCAAAACTAATAGTTACGTGTGACGTTCAGGGCCTTCTAATGACGATAGAGTACTCAAATTGCGTCGAGATGCAATACGTCGTCTTCCAGCCGACTTGTCTCCAAGGGGATATTGCTGCCTCGGGCAACATATGGTCCATCTCCTGTGAGTCTAGATTTTCGAATCCGACTCAAAACTTGTAGTTACTTGTAACGTTCAGGGCCTCCTAATGACGAAGTAACACTCAAATTACGTCGAGATTCAATACATCGTCCACCCGCCGAATAGTCTCCAACGGGATATTGCTGCCTCGGGCACCATGTGGTCCGTATCCTGTGAGTGCAGATTATCGAATCCGACGCAAAAAAGATAGTTAATTGTAACGATCAGGGCCTCCAAATGACGAGGGAACACTCAAATTGCGTCGAAATTCAATACATCGTCCTCCAGCCGACTTGTCTCCATGGGTCTATTGCTACCTCGCTCACCTTATGGTCGTTCTCCTGTGAGTCTAGATTTCCGAATCCGACGCAAAACTGATGGTTAATTGTAACGTTCACGGCCTCCTAATGGCGATGACACACTCAAATTGCGTCCTCCAGCCGACTTCACTCCAAGGGGATATTGCTGCCTCGGGCACCACATGGTCCGTCTCCTGTAGAACCAGAAATTCGAATGCGACGCAAAACGGACTGCTAATTGTAACGTTCAGAGCCTCCTAATGACGATGGAACACTCAAATTGCGTCGAGATTCAATTCATCGTCCTCCAGCCGACTTCCCTCCAAGGGGATATTGCTGCCTCGGGCACTACATGGTCCGTCTCCTGTAGGTCCAGATATTCGAATGCGACGCAAAACGGACTGCTAATTGTAACGTTGAGAGCCTCCTAATGACGATGGAGCACTCATATTGAATCAAGATTCAATACATCGTCATTCAGCCGACTTGCCTCCAACGGTCTATTGCTGCCTCGGGCACCTTATGGTCGTTCTCCTCTGAGTCTACATTTTCGAATCCGACGCAAAACCGATAGTTAATTGTAACGTTCTGGGCCTCCTAATGACGATGGAACACTGAAATAGCGTAGAGATTCAATACATGGCCCTTCAGTCGACTTGTCTCCAAGCGTCCATTGCTGCCTCGGGCACCTTATTGTCGTTCTCCTCTGAGTCAAAATTTTCGAATCCGACGTAAAACTTGTAGTTACTTGTAACGTTCAGGGCCTAATAATGACGATGGAACACTCAAATTACGTCGAGATTCAATACATCGTCTACCCGCCGACTTGTCTCCAACGGGATATTGCTGCCTAGGGCACCATGTAGTCCGTCTCCTATGAGTCTAGATTTTCGAATCCGACACACAAATGATAGTTAATTGTAACGTTCAGGGCCTAGTAATGACGATGGAACACTCAAATTGCGTCGAGAATCAATACACCGTCCTCCAGCCGAATGGACCCCAAGGGTCTAATGCTGCCTCGGTCACCATATGGTCCGACTCCTGTGAGTCTAGAATTTCTAATCCGACGCAAAACTGATAGTTAATTGTAACGTTCAGGGCCTAGTAATGACGATGGAACACTCAAATTGCGTCGAGATTCAATACATCGTCCACCAGGCGACTTGTCTCTAGATGTCTATTGTACCCTCGGGCACCTTATGGTCGTTCTCCTGTGAGTGTAGATTTTAGAATCCGACGCGAAACTGATAGTTAATTGTAACGTTCAGGGCCTCCTAATGATGATGGAACTCTCAAATTGCGTAGAGATTCAATACATCCTACTCCAGCCGACTTGTCTGCAAGGGGGTATTGCTGCCTCGGGCACCTTATCGTCGTTCCTCTGCGAGTCTAGATTTTCGAAACCGACGCAAAACTGATAGTTAATTGTAATGTTCAGGGCCTCCTAATGACGATGGAGCACTCAAATTGCATCAAGACTCAATACATCGTCATACAGAAGACTTGTCTCCAAGTCTATTGCTGCCTCGAGCACCTTATGGTCCGTCTCCTGTGAGTCTAGATTTTCGAATCCGACGCAAAACTGATATTTAATTGTAACGTTCAGTGCCTCCTAATGACGATGGAACACTCAAATTGCGTCGAGATTCAATACATCGTATTCCAGCCGACTTGTCTCCAAGGGAATATTGCTGCCTCGGGCACGATATGGTCCGTCTCCTGTGAGTCTAGATTTTCGAATCCGACGCAAAACTTGTAGTTAATTGTAACGTTCGGGGCATCCTAATGACGATGGAACACTCAAATTGCGTCGAGATCCAATACATCGGCCTCCCGTCGACTTGTCTTAAACGGGATATTGCTGCCTCGCGCACCATGTGGCCCGTCTCCTGTGAGTCTAGATTTTCGAATCCGACGCAAAAGTGATAGTTAATTGTAACGTTCAGCGCCTCCTAATGACGATGGAACGCTCAAATTGCGTCGAGATTCAATACTTCGTCACCCGCCGACTTGTCTCCAACGGGATATTGCTGCCTCGGGCACCATGTTGTCCCTCTCCTGTGAGTCAAGATTTTCGAATCCGACGCAAAACCTGTAGTTAATTGTAACGTTCAGGGCCTCCTAATGTCGATGGAACAATCAAATTGCGACGATATTCAATACATCGTCCTCCCGCCGACTTGTCTCCATGGGTCTTTTGCTACCTCGCTCACCTTATGGTCGTTCTCCTGTGAGTCTAGATTTTCGAATCCGTCGCAGAACTGATGGTTAATTGTAACGTTCATGGCCTCCTAATGACGATGGAACACTCAAATTGCGTCGAGATTCAATACATCGTCCTCCAGCCGCCTTCTCTCCAAAGGGATATTGTTGCCTCGGGCACATATCGTCGTTCTCCTGTGAGTCTAGATTTTCGAATCCGACGCGAAACTGATAGTTAATTGTAACATTCAGGGTCTCCTAATGACGATGGAACACTCAAATTGCGTCGAGATTCAATACATCGTCCTCAAGCCGACTTTTCTCCAAGGGGATATTGCTGCCTCGGGCACCATTTGATCCGTCTCCTGTAGGTCCAGCTATTGGAATCCTACGCAAAACGGACTGCTAATTGTAACGTTCAGATCCTCCTAATGACGATGGAACACTCAAATTGCATCAAGATTCAATACATCGTCTTTCAGAAGACTTGTCTCCAACAGTCTATTGCTGCCTCAGGCACCTTATGGTCTAAATTTTCGAATCCGACGCAAAACTGATAGTTAATTGTAACGTTCAGGGCCTCCTAATGACAATGGAACACTCAAATTGCGTCGCGATTCAATACATCGTCCTCCAGCCGATTTGTCTCAAATTGGCAATTGCTGCCTTTGGCACCTAATGATCTTGCTCCTGTGAGTCTAGATTTTCGAATCCCACGCAAAACTTATATTTAATTGTAACGTTAAGGGCCTCCTAATGACGATGGTACCCTCAAATTGCGTCGTTCAGGGCCTCCTATTGACGATGTAACACTCAAATTGCGTCGAGATCCAATACATCGTCCTCCCGCCGACTTGTCTCCAAGGATCTATAGCTGCCTCGGGCACCTTATGGTCGTTCTCATCTGAGTCTAGATTTTCGAATCCGACGCATAACTGACAGTTAATTGTAACGTTCATGGCCTCCTAATGACGATGGAACACTCAAATTGCGTCGAGATTCAATACGTCGTCCTCCAGCCGACTTGTCTCCAAGGGGATATTGCAGCCTGGGGCACCATGTGGTCCGTCTCCTATGAGTGCAGATTATCGAATCCGACGCAAAAAAGATAGTTAATTGTAACGTTCAGGGCCTCCTAATGACGACAGAACACTCAAATTGCGGCGAGATTCAATACGTCGTCCTCCAGCCGACTTGTCTCCAAGGGGATATTGCAGCCTGGGGCACCATGTGGTCCGTCTCCTGTGAGTGCAGATTACCGAATCCGACGCAAAAAAGATAGTTAATTGTAACGTTGAGGGCTTCCGAATCACGATGGAACACTCAATTGCGTCGAGATCCAATACATCGACCTCCCGCCGACTTGTCTCCAACGGGATATTGCTACCTCGCTCACCTTATGGTCGTTCTCCTGTGAGTCTAGATTTTCGAATCCGACGCAAAACTGATGGTTAATTGTAACGTTCATGGCCTCCTAATGACAATGGAACACTCAAATTGCGACTAGATTCAATACATCGTCCTCCAGCCTACTTGTCTCCAAGTATATATTGCTGCCTCGGGCACATATCGTCGTTCTCCTGTGAGCCTAGATTTTCGATTCCGACGCGAAACTGATACTTAATTGTAACGTTCAGGGCCTCCTAATGACGATGGAACACTCAAATTGCGTCGAGATTCAATACATCGTCCTCCAGCCGTCTTGTCTCCAAGGGTCAATTGCTGCCTTTGGCACCTAATGGTCTTGCTCCAGTGAGTCTAGATTTTCGAATCCGACGCAAAACTGATATTTAATTGTAACGTTCAGGGCCTCCTAATGACGATGGAACACTCAAATTGCGTGGACATTCAATACATCGTCATCCAGCCGACTTCTCTCCAAGGGGATATTGCTGCCGTGGGCACCATATAGTCCTCCTGTGAGTCTAGAATTTCGAATCCGACGCAAAACTGATATTTACTTGTAACGTTCATGGCCTCCTAATGACGATGGAACACTCAAATTGCGTCGAGATCCAATACATCGTCCTCCCACCGTCTTGTCTCCAAGGGTCTATTGCTGCCTCGGGCACCTTATGGTCGTTCTCATGTGAGTCTAGATTTTCGGAAACGACGCATAACTGATAGTTAATTGTAACGTTCGGAGCCTCCTAATGACGATAGAATACTCAAATTGCGTCGAGATTCAATACGTCGTCCTCCAGCCGACTGGTCTCCAAGGGGATATCGCTGCCTCGGGCACCCTGTGGTCCGTCTCCTGTGAGTCTAGATTTTCGATTCCGACACAAAAACGATTGTTAATTTTAACCTTCAGAGCCTCCTAATGACGAAGGAACACTCAAATTGCGTCGAGATTCAATACATCGTCCTCCAGCCGACTTGTCTCCAAGGGTCTATTGCTGCCTTGTGCAGCTTATGGTCGTTCTCCTGTGAGTCTAGATCTTCGGAACCGACGCATCACTGATAGTTAATTGTAACGTTCATGGCCTCCTAATGACGATGGAGCACTCAAATTGCGTCGAGATCCAGTACATCGTCCACCCGCCGACTTGTCTCCAACGGGATATTGCTGCCTCGAGCACCATGTGGTCCGTCTCCTGTGAGTCTAGATTTTCGAATCCGACGCGAAACTGATAGTGAATTGCAACTATCAGGGCCTCCTAATGACGTTGGAACACTCAAATTGCGTCGAGATTCAATACACCGCCCTCCAGCCGACTTGTCTCCATGGGTCTACTGCTGCCTCGGTCACCTTATGGTCGTTCTCCTGTGAGTCCAGATATTCGAATCCGACGCAAAACGGACTGCTAATTGTAACGTTCAGCGCCTCCTAATGACGATGGAACGCTCAAATTGCGTCGAGATTCAATACTTCGTCACCCGCCGACTAGTCTCCAACGGGATATTGCTGCCTCGGGCACCATGTTGTCCCTCTCCTGTGAGTCAAGATTTTCGAATACGACGCAAAACCTGTAGTTAATTGTAACGTTCAGGGCCTCCTAATGACGATGGAACACTCAAATTACGTCGAGATTCAATACTTCGTCGACCCGCCGACTTGTCTCCAACGGGATATTGCTGCCTCGGGCACCATGTGGTCCCTCTCCTGTGAGTCTAGATTTTCGAATCCGACGCGAAACTGATAGATAATTGTAACGTTCAGGGCCTCCTAATGTCGATGGAACAATCAAATTGCGACGATATTCAATACATCGTCCTCCCGCCGACTTGTCTCCATGGGTCTTTTGCTACCTCGCTCACCTTATGGTCGTTCTCCTGTGAGTCTAGATTTTCGAATCCGTCGCAGAACTGATGGTTAATTGTAACGTTCATGGCCTCCTAATGACGATGGAACACTCAAATTGCGTCGAGATTCAATACATCGTCCTCCAGCCGACTTGTCTCCAAGGGGATATTGTTGCCTCGGGCACATATCGTCGTTCTCCTGTGAGTCTAGATTTTCGAATCCGACGCGAAACTGATAGTTAATTGTAACATTCAGGGCCTCCTAATGACGATGGAACACTCAAATTGCGTCGAGATTCAATACATCGTCCTCAAGCCGACTTTTCTCCAAGGGGATATTGCTGCCTCGGGCACCATTTGATCCGTCTCCTGTAGGTCCAGCTATTGGAATCCTACGCAAAACGGACTGCTAATTGTAACGTTCAGATCCGCCTAATGACGATGGAACACTCAAATTGCATTAAGATTCAATACATCGTCTTTCAGAAGACCTGTCTCCAACAGTCTATTGCTGCCTCAGGCACCTTATGGTCTAAATTTTCGAATCCGACGCAAAACTGATAGTTAATTGTAACGTTCAGGGCCTCCTAATGACGATGGAACACTCAAATTGCGTCGAGATTCAATACGTCGTCCTCCAGCCGACTTGTCTCCAAGGGGATATTGCAGCCTGGGGCACCATGTGGTCCGTCTCCTATGAGTGCAGATTATCGAATCCGACGCAAAAAAGATAGTTAATTGTAACGTTCAGGGCCTCCTAATGACGACAGAACACTCAAATTGCGGCGAGATTCAATACGTCGTCCTCCAGCCGACTTGTCTCCAAGGGGATATTGCAGCCTGGGGCACCATGAGGTCCGTCTCCTGTGAGTGCAGATTACCGAATCCGACGCAAAAAAGATAGTTAATTGTAACGTTGAGGGCTTCCGAATCACGATGGAACACTCAATTGCGTCGAGATCCAATACATCGACCTCCCGCCGACTTGTCTCCAACGGGATATTGCTACCTCGCTCACCTTATGGTCGTTCTCCTGTGAGTCTAGATTTTCGAATCCGACGCAAAACTGATGGTTAATTGTAACCTTCATGGCCTCCTAATGACAATGGAACACTCAAATTGCGACTAGATTCAATACATCGTCCTCCAGCCTACTTGTCTCCAAGTATATATTGCTGCCTCAGGCACATATCGTCGTTCTCCTGTGAGCCTAGATTTTCGATTCCGACGCGAAACTGATACTTAATTGTAACGTTCAGGGCCTCCTAATGACGATGGAACACTCAAATTGCGTCGAGATTCAATACATCGTCCTCCAGCCGTCTTGTCTCCAAGGGTCAATTGCTGCCTTTGGCACCTAATGGTCTTGCTCCAGTGAGTTTAGATTTTCGAATCCGACGCAAAACTGATATTTAATTGTAACGTTCAGGGCCTCCTAATGACGATGGAACACTCAAATTGCGTGGACATTCAATACATCGTCATCCAGCCGACTTCTCTCCAAGGGGATATTGCTGCCGTGGGCACCATATAGTCCTCCTGTGAGTCTAGAATTTCGAATCCGACGCAAAACTGATATTTACTTGTAACGTTCATGGCCTCCTAATGACGATGGACCACTCAAATTGCGTCGAGATCCAATACATCGTCCTCCCACCGTCTTGTCTCCAAGGGTCTATTGCTGCCTCGGGCACCTTATGGTCGTTCTCATGTGAGTCTAGATTTTCGGATCCGACGCATAACTGATAGTTAATTGTAACGTTCAGCGCCTCCTAATGACGATAGAATACTCAAATTGCGTCGAGATTCAATACGTCGTCCTCCAGCCGACTGGTCTCCAAGGGGATATCGCTGCCTCGGGCACCCTGTGGTCCGTCTCCTGTGAGTCTAGATTTTCGATTCCGACACAAAAACGATTGTTAATTTTAACCTTCAGAGCCTCCTAATGACGAAGGAACACTCAAATTGCGTCGAGATTCAATACATCGTCCTCCAGCCGACTTGTCTCCAAGGGTCTATTGCTGCCTTGTGCAGCTTATGGTCGTTCTCCTGTGAGTCTAGATCTTCGGAACCGACGCATCACTGATAGTTAATTGTAACGTTCATGGCCTCCTAATGCGATGGAGCACTCAAATTGCGTCGAGATCCAGTACATCGTCCACCCGCCGACTTGTCTCCAACGGGATATTGCTGCCTCGAGCACCATGTGGTCCGTCTCCTGTGAGTCTAGATTTTCGAATCCGACGCGAAACTGATAGTGAATTGCAACTATCAGGGCCTCCTAATGACGTTGGAACACTCAAATTGCGTCGAGATTCAATACACCGCCCTCCAGCCGACTTGTCTCCATGGGTCTACTGCTGCCTCGGTCACCTTATGGTCGTTCTCCTGTGAGTCCAGATATTCGAATCCGACGCAAAACGGACTGCTAATTGTAACGTTCAGCGCCTCCTAATGACGATGGAACGCTCAAATTGCGTCGAGATTCAATACTTCGTCACCCGCCGACTAGTCTCCAACGGGATATTGCTGCCTCGGGCACCATGTTGTCCCTCTCCTGTGAGTCAAGATTTTCGAATACGACGCAAATTCTGTAGTTAATTGTAACGTTCAGGGCCTCCTAATGACGATGGAACACTCAAATTACGTCGAGATTCAATACTTCGTCGACCCGCCGACTTGTCTCCAACGGGATATTGCTGTCTCGGGCACCATGTGGTCCCTCTCCTGTGAGTCTAGATTTTCGAATCCGACGCGAAACTGATAGATAATTGTAACGTTCAGGGCCTCCTAATGTCGATGGAACAATCAAATTGCGACGATATTCAATACATCGTCCTCCCGCCGACTTGTCTCCATGGGTCTTTTGCTACCTCGCTCACCTTATGGTCGTTCTCCTGTGAGTCTAGATTTTCGAATCCGTCGCAGAACTGATGGTTAATTGTAACGTTCATGGCCTCCTAATGACGATGGAACACTCAAATTGCGTCGAGATTCAATACATCGTCCTCCAGCCGACTTGTCTCCAAGGGGATATTGTTGCCTCGGGCACATATCGTCGTTCTCCTGTGAGTCTAGATTTTCGAATCCGACGCGAAACTGATAGTTAATTGTAACATTCAGGGCCTCCTAATGACGATGGAACACTCAAATTGCGTCGAGATTCAATACATCGTCCTCAAGCCGACTTTTCTCCAAGGGGATATTGCTGCCTCGGGCACCATTTGATCCGTCTCCTGTAGGTCCAGCTATTGGAATCCTACGCAAAACGGACTGCTAATTGTAACGTTCAGATCCGCCTAATGACGATGGAACACTCAAATTGCATCAAGATTCAATACATCGTCTTTCAGAAGACCTGTCTCCAACAGTCTATTGCTGCCTCAGGCACCTTATGGTCTAAATTTTCGAATCCGACGCAAAACTGATAGTTAATTGTAACGTTCAGAGCCTCCTAATGACAATGGAACACTCAAATTGCGTCGCGATTCAATACATCGTCCTCCAGCCGATTTGTCTCAAATTGGCAATTGCTGCCTTTGGCACCTAATGATCTTGCTCCTGTGAGTCTAGATTTTCGAATCCCACGCAAAACTTATATTTAATTGCAACGTTAAGGGCCTCCTAATGACGATGGTACCCTCAAATTGCGTCGTTCAGGGCCTCCTATTGACGATGTAACACTCAAATTGCGTCGAGATCCAATACATCGTCCTCCCGCCGACTTGTCTCCAAGGATCTATAGCTGCCTCGGGCACCTTATGGTCGTTCTCATCTGAGTCTAGATTTTCGAATCCGACGCATAACTGATACTTAATTGTAACGTTCATGGCCTCCTAATGACGATGGAACACTCAAATTGCGTCGAGATTCAATACGTCGTCCTCCAGCCGACTTGTCTCCAAGGGGATATTGCAGCCTGGGGCACCATGTGGTCCGTCTCCTATGAGTGCAGATTATCGAATCCGACGCAAAAAAGATAGTTAATTGTAACGTTCAGGGCCTCCTAATGACGACAGAACACTCAAATTGCGGCGAGATTCAATACGTCGTCCTCCAGCCGACTTGTCTCCAAGGGGATATTGCAGCCTGGGGCACCATGTGGTCCGTCTCCTGTGAGTGCAGATTACCGAATCCGACGCAAAAAAGATAGTTAATTGTAACGTTGAGGGCTTCCGAATCACGATGGAACACTCAATTGCGTCGAGATCCAATACATCGACCTCCCGCCGACTTGTCTCCAACGGGATATTGCTACCTCGCTCACCTTATGGTCGTTCTCCTGTGAGTCTAGATTTTCGAATCCGACGCAAAACTGATGGTTAATTGTAACCTTCATGGCCTCCTAATGACAATGGAACACTCAAATTGCGACTAGATTCAATACATCGTCCTCCAGCCTACTTGTCTCCAAGTATATATTGCTGCCTCGGGCACATATCGTCGTTCTCCTGTGAGCCTAGATTTTCGATTCCGACGCGAAACTGATAGTTAATTGTAACGTTCAGGGCCTCCTAATGACGATGGAACACTCAAATTGCGTGGACATTCAATACATCGTCATCCAGCCGACTTCTCTCCAAGGGGATATTGCTGCCGTGGGCACCATATAGTCCTCCTGTGAGTCTAGAATTTCGAATCCGACGCAAAACTGATATTTACTTGTAACGTTCATGGCCTCCTAATGACGATGGAACACTCAAATTGCGTCGAGATCCAATACATCGTCCTCCCACCGTCTTGTCTCCAAGGGTCTATTGCTGCCTCGGGCACCTTATGGTCGTTCTCATGTGAGTCTAGATTTTCGGATCCGACGCATAACTGATAGTTAATTGTAACGTTCAGCGCCTCCTAATGACGATAGAATACTCAAATTGCGTCGAGATTCAATACGTCGTCCTCCAGCCGACTGGTCTCCAAGGGGATATCGCTGCCTCGGGCACCCTGTGGTCCGTCTCCTGTGAGTCTAGATTTTCGATTCCGACACAAAAACGATTGTTAATTTTAACCTTCAGAGCCTCCTAATGACGAAGGTACACTCAAATTGCGTCGAGATTCAATACATCGTCCTCCAGCCGACTTGTCTCCAAGGGTCTATTGCTGCCTTGTGCAGCTTATGGTCGTTCTCCTGTGAGTCTAGATCTTCGGAACCGACGCATCACTGATAGTTAATTGTAACGTTCATGGCCTCCTAATGACGATGGAGCACTCAAATTGCGTCGAGATCCAGTACATCGTCCACCCGCCGACTTGTCTCCAACGGGATATTGCTGCCTCGAGCACCATGTGGTCCGTCTCCTGTGAGTCTAGATTTTCGAATCCGACGCGAAACTGATAGTGAATTGCAACTATCAGGGCCTCCTAATGACGTTGGAACACTCTAATTGCGTCCAGATTCAATACATCGTCCTCCTGCCGACTTGTCTCCAAGGGGATATTGCTGCCTCGGGCACATATCGTCGTTCTCCTGTGAGTCTAGATTTTCCAACCCGACGCGAAACTGATAGTTAATTGTAACGTTCAGGTACTCCTAATGACGATGGTACACTCAAATTGCGTCGAGATTCAATACATCGTCCTCCAGCCGACTTGTCTCCAAGTGGGTATTGCTGCCTCAAGCACCATATTGGTCCGTCTCCTGTGAGTAGATTTTCGATTCCGACGCAAAACTTGTAGTTAATTGTAACGTTCGGGGCCTCCTAATGACGATGGAACACTCAAATTGCGTCGAGATCCAATACATCGACCTCCCGACGACTTGTCTCCAACGGGATATTGCTGCCTCGGGCACCATGTGTTCCGTCTCCTGTGAGTCTAGATTTTCGAATCCGACGCAAAAATGATAGTTAATTGTAACGTTCAGCGCCTCCTAATGACGATGGAACACTCAAATTGCGTCGAGATTCAATACATCGTCCTCCAGCCGACTTGTCTACAAGGGGATATTGCTGCCTCGGGAACTTTATGGTCCGCCTCCTGTTAGTCTAGATTTTCGAATCCGGCGAAAAACTGATAGTTAATAGTAACGATCATGGCCTCCAAATGACGATGGAACACTCAAATTGCGTCGAGATTCAATACATCGTCCTCCAGCCGACTTGTCTTCAAGGGGATATTGCTGCCTCGGGCACCATATGTTCCGTCTCCTGTAGGTCCAGATATTGGAATCCGACGCAAAATGGACTGCTAATTGTAACGTTCAAAGCCTCCTAATGACGATGGAACACTCAAATTGCATCAAGATTTAATACATCGTCATTCAGAAGACTTGTATCCAACAGTCTATTGCTGCCTCGGGCACCTTATGGTCGTTCTCCTGAGAGTCTAGATTTTCGGATCCGACGCATAACTAATAGTTAATTGTAACGTTCAGCGCCTCCTAAAGACGATAGAACACTCAAATTGCGTCGAGATTCAATACATCTTCCTCCGGCCAACTTGTCTACAAGGGGATATTTCTGCCTCGGGCACCTTATGGTCCGCCTCCTGTTAGTCTAGATTTTCGAATCCGACGCGAAACTGATAGTTAATTGTAACGTTCAGTGCCTCCTAATGACGATGGAACACTCAAATTGCGTCGATATTCGATACATCGTCCTCCATCCGACTTGTCTCCAAGGGAACATTGCTGTTTTGGGCACCATATGGTCCGTCTCCTGTAGGTCCAGATATTCGAATCCGACGCAAAACGGACTGCTAATTGTAACGTTCAGAGGCTCCTAATGACGATGGAACACTCAAATTGCATCAAGATTCAATACATCGTCATTCAGAAGACTTGTCTCCTAAGGTCTATTGCTGCCTCGGGCACCTTATTGTCGTTCTCCTCTGAGTCAAAATTTTCGAATCCGACGCAAAACTTGTAGTTAATTGTAACGTTCAGGGCCTCCCAATGACGATGGAACACTCAAATTACGTCGAGATTCAATACATCGTCTACCCGTCGACTTGTCTCCAACGGGGTATTGCAGCTTTGGGCACCATGTGTTCCGTCTCCTGTGAGTCTAGATTTTCGAATCCGACGCACAAATGATAGTTAATTGTAACGTTCAGCGCCTCCTAATGACGATGGAACACTCAAATTGCGTCGAGATTCAATACATCGTCCTCCAGCCGACTTGACCCCAAGGGTCTGATGCTGCCTCGGTCACCATATGTTCCGACTCCTGTGAGTCTAGAATTTCGAATCCGACGCAAAACTGATAGTCAATTGTAACGTTCAGGGCCTAGTAATGACGATGGAGCACTCAAATTGCGTCGAGATTAAATACATCGTCCACCAGGCGACTTGTCTCCAGATGTCTATTGTACCCTCGAGCACCTTATGGTCGTTCTCCTGTGAGTGTAGATTTTAGAATCCTACGCGAAACTGATAGTTAATTGTAACCTTCAGGGCCTCCTAATGATGATGGATATCTCAAATTGCGTGGAGAATCAATACATCCTACTCCAGCCGACTTGTCTGCAAGGGGATATTGCTGCCTCGGGCACCTTATCGTCGTTCCTCTGCGAGTCTAGATTTTCGAATCCGACGCAAAACTGATAGTTAATTGTAATGTTCAGGGCCTCCTAATGACGATGGAACACTGAAATAGCGTCGAGATTCATTACATCGTCCTTCAGCCGTCTTGTCTCCAAGCGTCCATTGCTGCCTCGTGCACCTTATGGTCGTTCTCCTGTGAGACTACATTTTCGATTCCGACACATAACTGATAGTTAATTGTAACGTTCAGGGCCTCCTAATGACGATGGAACATTTACATTGCGTCGAGATTCAATACATCGTCCTCCAGCCGACTTGTCTCCATGGGTCTACTGCTTCCTTAGTCACCTTATCTTCGTTCTCCTGTAAGTCCAGATACTCGAATCCGACGCAAAACGGACTGCTAATTGTAACTTTCAGAGCCCCCTAATGATGATGGAACACTCAAATTGCGTCAAGATTCAATACATCGTCCTCCAGCCGACTTGTCTCCAACGGGATATTGCTGCCTCGGGCACCATGTGGTCCCTCTCCTGTGAGTCTAGATTTTCGAATCCGACGCGAAACTGATAGATAACTGTAACGTTCAGGGCCTCCTAATGTCGATGGAACACTCAAATTGCGACGATATTCAATACATCGTCCTCCAGCCGACTTGTCTCCATGGGTCTTTTGCTACCTCGCTCACCTTATGGTCGTTCTCCTGTGAGTCTAGATTTTCGAATCCGTCGCAGAACTGATGGTTAATTGTAACGTTCATGGCCTCCTAATGACGATGGAACACTCAAATTGCGTCGAGATTCAATACATCGTCCTCCAGTTGACTTGTCTCCAAGGGGATATTGTTGCCTCGGGCACATATCGTCGTTCTCCTGTGAGTCTAGATTTTCGAATCCGACGCGAAACTGATAGTAAATTGTTAAATTCAGGGCCTCCTAATGACGATGGAACACTCAAATTGCGTCGAGATTCAATACATCGTCCTCAAACCGACTTGTCTCCAAGGGGATATTGCTGCCTCGGGCACCATATGGTCCGCCTCCTGTAGGTCCAGCTATTCGAATCCTACGCAAAACGGACTGCTAATTGTAACGTTCAGATCCTCCTAATGACGATGGAACACTCAAATTGCGTCTCGATTCAATACATCGTCCTCCAGCCGACTTGTCTCCAAGGGTAAATTGCTGCCTTTGGCACCTAATGGTCGTTCTCCTGTGAGTCTAGATTTTCGAATCCGACGCAAAACTGATGGTTAATTGTACCGATCATGGCCTCCTAATGACGATGGAACACTCAAATTGCATCAAGATACAATACATCGTCATTCAGAAGACTTGTCTCCATCAGTCTATTGCTGCCTCGGGCACCTTATGGTCGTTCTCCTCTGAGTCTAAATTTTCGAATGCGACACATAGCTAATAGTTAATTGTAACGTTCAGGGCCTCCTAATGACGATGGAACACTCAAATTTCGTCGAGATTCAATACAGCCGACTTGTCTCCATCTGTCTACTGCTAGCTCGGTCAGCTTATCTTCGTTCTCCGGTGAGTCCAGATATTCGAATTCGACGCAAAATGGACTGCTAATTGTAACGTTCAGAGCCTCCTAATGATGATGGAACACTCAAATTGCGTCGAGATTCAATACATCGTCCTCCAGGCGACTTGTCTCCATGGGGATATTGCTGCCTTGTGCACCATATAGTCCTTCTCCTGTGAGTCTAGAATTTCGAGTCCGCCGCACAACTGATAGTTAGTTGTAACGTTCAGGACCTCCTAATGACGATGGAACACTAAAATTGCGTCGAGATTTAATACATCGTCCTCCAGCCTACTTGTCTCCAAAAAGATATTGCTGTCTCGGGCACCTTATGCTCCGTCTCCTGTGAGTCTAGATTTTCGAATCCGACGCAAAACTGATGGTTAATTGTAACGTTCAGGGCCTCCTAATGACGATGGAACACTCAATTTGCGTCGCGATTTAATACATCGTCCTCCAGCAGACTTGTCTCCAAGGGTCAATTTCTGCCTTTGGCACCTAATGGTCTTTCTCCTGTGAGTCTAGATTTTCGAAACCGACGCAAAACTGATGGTTAATTGTAACGTTCAGTGCCTCCTAATGACAATGGAACACTCAAATTGCGTCGCGATTCAATACATCGTCCTCCAGCCGTCTTGTCTCCAAGGGTCAATTGCTGCGTTTGGCACCTAATGGTCTTGCTCCTGTGATTCTAGATTTTCGAATCCGACGCAAAACTGATGTTTAATTGTAACGTTAAGGGCCTCCTAATGACGATGGAACACTCAACTGCGTCGAGATCCAATACATCGACCTCCTGCCGACTTGTCTCCAACGGGATATTGCTGCCTCGGGCACCATGTGGTCCATCTCCTGTGAGTCTAGATTTTCGAATCCGACACAAAAACGATATTTAATTGTAACGTTCATGGCCTCCTAATGACGATGGAACACTCAAATTGCGTCGAGAATCAATACATCGTCCTCCAGCCGATTTGTCTGCAAGGGGATATTGCTGCCTCGGGCACCTTATCGTCGTTCCTCTGTGAGTCTAGATTTACGAATCCGACGCGAAACTAATAGTTAATTGCAACATACAGGGCCTGCTAATGGCGATAGAACACTCAAATTGCGTCGAGATTCAATACGTCGTCCTCCAGCTGACTAGTCTCCAAGGGGATATTGCTGCCTCGGACACCATATGGTCCGTCATCTGTGAGTCTATATTTTCGAATCCGACGCAAAACCTGTAGTTAATTGTAACGTTCAGGGCCTCCTAATGACGATGGAACACTCAAATTACGTCGACATTGAATACATCGTCCACCCGCCGACTTGTCTTCAATGGCATATTGCTGCCTCGGGCACCATGTGGTCCGTCTCCTGGGAGTGTAGATTTTCGAATCCGACGCAAAAATGATAGTTAATTGTAATGTTCAGGGCCTCCTAATGACGATGGAACACTCAAATTGCGTCGAGATTCAATACATCGTCCTCCAGCGGACTTATCTCCAAGGGTTAATTGCTGCCTCGGGCACCTTATGGTCGTTCTCCTGTGAGTCTAGATTATCGAATCCGACGCAAAACAGATGGTTAATTGTAACGTTCATAGCCTCCTAATGACGATGGACACTCAAATTGCGTCGAGATTCAATAGTTCGTCCTCCAGTCGACTTGTCACCAAGGGGATATTGCTGCCTCGGGCACCATATGGTCCGTCTGCTGTAGATACAGATATTCGAATCCGACGCCAAACGGACTGCCAATTGTAACGTTCAGAGAATCCTAATGACGATGGAACACTCACATTGCATCAAGAATCAATACATCGTCATTCAGCCGACTTGTCTCCAACGTTCTATTGCTGCCTCGGGCACATTATTGTCGTTCCTCTGTGAGTCTACAGTTTCGAATCCGACACAAAACTGATAGGTAATTGTAACGTTCAGGGCCTCCTAATGACGATGGAACACTGAAATAGCGTCGAAATTCAATACATCGTCCTTCAGCCGACTTGTCTCCAAGCGTCCATTGCTGACTCGGGCACCTTATGGTCGTTCTCCTATGAGTCTATATCTTCGAATCCAACACATAACTGATAGTTAATTGTAACGTTCAGGGCCTCCTCATGACGATAGAACACTCAAATGGCGTCGAGATTCAATACATCGTCCTCCAGCTGACTTGTCTCCAAGGGGATATTGCTGCCTTTAGCACCATATTGTCCTTTTCCTGTGAGTCTAGAATTTCGAATCCGACGCAAAACTGATAGCTAATTGTAACGTTCAGGACCTCCTGATGACGATGGAACACTCAAATTGCGTCGAGATTCAGCCTACTTGTCTCCAAAGTGATATTGCTGTCTCCGTCACCTTATGCTCCGTCTCCTGTGAGTCTAGATTTTCGAATCCGACGCAAAACTGATGGTTAATTGTAACGTTCAGCGCCTCCTAATGACGATGGAACACTAAAATTTCGTCGCGATTCAATGCAACGTCCTCCAGCCGACTTGTCTCCAAGGGTCAATTGCTGCCTTTGGCACCTAATGGTCTTGCTCCTGTGAGTCTAGATTTTCGAATCCGACGCAAAACTGATGGTTAATTGTAACATTCAGGGCTTCCTAATGACGATGGAACACTCAATTTGCGTCGCGATTCAATACATCGGCCTCCAGCCGACTTGTCTCCAAGGGTCAATTGCTGCTTTTTGGCACCTAATGATCTTGCTCCTGTGAGTCTAGATTTTCGAATCCGACGCATAACTGATAGTTAATTGTAACATTCAGCGCCTCCTAATGACGATAGAACACTCAAATTGCGTCGAGATTCAATTCGTCGTCCTCCAGCCGACTTGTCTAAAAGGGGATATTGCTGCCTCGGGCAGCTTATGGTCCGCCTCCTGTGAATCTAGATTTTCGGATCCGACGCATAAGTGATAGTTAATTGTAACGTTCAGCGCCTAGTAATGACGATAGAACACTCAAATTGCGTCGAGATTCAATACATCATCCTCCAGCCGACATGTCTCCAAGGGGATATTACTGCCTCGTGCACCTTATGGTCCGCCTCCTGGGAGTCTAGATTTTCGAATCCGTCGCAAGACAGTTGGTTAATTGTAACGTTCATGGCCTCCTAATGACGATGGAACACTCAAATTGCGTCGAAATTCAAAACATCGTCCTCCAATCGACTTGTCACCAAGGGGATATTGCTGCCTCGGGCACCATATGGTCCGTCTCCTGTTGGTCCAGATATTCGAATCCGACGGAAAACGGACTGCCAATTGTAACGTTCAGAGCCTCCTAATGACGATGGAACACTCAAATTGCATCAAGATTCAATACATCGTCATTCAGCCGACTTGTCTCCAACGGTCTATTGCTGCCTCGGGCACCTTATGGTCGTTCTACTGTGAGTCTACATTTTCGAATCCGGCGCAAAACTGATAGTTAATTGTAACGTTCAGGGCCTCCTAATGACGATGGAACACTGAAATAGCGTCGAATTTCAATACATCGTCCTCCAGCCGACATGTCTCCAAGGGGATATTACTGCCTCGTGCACCTTATGGTCCGCCTCCTGGGAGTCTAGATTTTCGAATCCGTCGCAAGACAGTTGGTTAATTGTAACGTTCATGGCCTCCTAATGACGATGGAACACTCAAATTGCGTCGAAATACAATACATCGTCCTCCAGCCGACTTGTCTCCAAGGTGATATTGCTGCCTTGGGCACTATATAGTCATTCTCCTGTGAGTCTAGAATTTCGAATCCGACGCAAAACTGATAGTTAATTGTAACGTTCACGACCTCCTAATGACGATGGAAGACCCAAATTGCGTCGAGATTTAATACATCGTCCTCCAGCCGACTTGTTTCCAAAGGGTTGTTACTGTCTCGGGCACCTTATGCTCCGTCTCCTGTGAGTCTAGATTTTCGAATCCGACGAAAACTGATGGTTAATTGTAACGTTCAGGGCCTCCTCATGTTGTTGGAACACTCAAATTGCGTCGAGATTCAATACATTGTCCTCCGGCCGACTTGTCTCCAAGGGGATATTGCTGCCTTGGGCACCATATTGTCCTTTTCCTGTGAGTCTAGAATTTCGAATCCGACGCAAAACTGATAGTTAATTGTAATGTTTAGGACCTCCTGATGACGATGGAACACTCAAATTGCGTCGAGATTCAGCCTATTTGTCTCCAAAGGGATATTGCTGTCTCCGTCACCTTATGCTCCGTCTCCTGTGAGACTAGATTTTCGAATCCGACGCAAAACTGATGGTTAATTGTAACGTTCAGGGCCTCCTAATGACGATGGAACACTCAATTTGCGTCGCGATTCAATACATCGTCCTCCAGCAGACTTGTCTCCAAGGGTCAATTTCTGCCTTTGGCACCTAATGGTCTTTCTCCTGTGAGTCTAGATTTTCGAAACCGACCCCAAACAATGATGGTTAATTGTAACGTTCAGTGCCTCCTAATGACAATGGAACACTCAAATTGCGTCGCGATTCAATACATCGTCCTCCAGCCGTCTTGTCTCCAAGGGTCAATTGCTGCCTTTGGCAACTAATGGTCTTGCTCCTGTGAGTCTAGATTTTCGAATCCGACCCAAAACTGACATTTAATTGTAACGTTCAGGGCCTCCTAATGACGAGGGAACACTCAAATTGCGTCGAGATTCAATACATCGTTCTCCAGCCGACTTGTCTCCAAGGGGATATTGCTGCCTCGGGCACCATATGGTCCGTCTCCTGTGAGTCTAGATTTTCGAATCCGACGCAAAACTTGTAGTTAATTGTAACGTTCGGGGCCTCCTAATGACGATGGAACACTCACATTGCAACGAGATTCAATACATCGTCCTCCAGCCGACTTGTCTCCAAAGGGTTATTGCTGTCTTGGGCACCTTATGCTCCGTCTCCTGTGAGTCTACATTTTCGAATCCGACGCAAAACTGATGGTTAATTGTAATGTTCAGGGCCTCCTAATGACGATGGAACACTCAACTTGCGTCGCGATCTCAATACATCATCCTCCAGCCGACTTGTCTCCAAGGGGATATTGCTGCCTCGGGCACCATATGGTCCGTCTCCTGTGAGTATAGATTTTCGAATCCGACGCAAAACTTGTAGTTAATTGTAACGTTCAGGGCCTCCTAATAACGATGGAACACTCAATTGCGTCGAGATCCAATACATCGACCTCCCGCCGACTTGTCTCTAACGGGATATTGCAGCCTCGGGCACCTTATGGTCCGTCTCCTGTGAGTATAGATTTTCGAAACCGACGCAAAACTTGTAGTTAATTGTAACGTTCAGGGCCTCCTAATGACGATGGAATACTCAAATTACGTCGACATTAAATACATCGTCCACCCGCCGACTTGTCTACATGGGTCTACTGCTACCTCGGTCACCTTATGGTCGTTCTCCTGTGAGTCCAGATATTCGAATCCGATGCAAAACGGACTGCTAATTGTAAAGTTCAGAGCCTCCTAATGACGATGGAACACTCAAATTGCGACGAGATTCAATACATCGTCCTCCAGCCGACTTGTCTCCAAGTACATATTGCTGCCTCGGGCACATATCGTCGTTCTCCTGTGAGCCTAGATTTTCGAATCCGACGCGAAACTGATAGTTAATTGTAACGTTCAGGGCCTCCTAATGACGATGGAACACTCAAATTGCGTCGCGATTCAATACATCTTCCTCCAGCCGACTTGTCTCCAAGGGTCAATTGCTGCGTTTAGCACCTAATGGTCTTGCTCCTGTGATTCTAGATTTTCGAATCCGACGCAAAACTGATGTTTAATTGTAACGTTAAGGGCCTCCTAATGACGATGGAACACTCAACTGCGTCGAGATCCAATACATCGACCTCCTGCCGACTTGTCTCCAACGGGATATTGCTGCCTGGGGCACCATGTGGTCCATCTCCTGTGAGTCTAGATTTTCGAATCCGACGCAAAAACGATATTTAATTGTAACGTTCATGGCCTCCTAATGACGATGGAACACTCAAATTGCGTCGAGATTCAATACATCGTCCTCCAGCCGATTTGTCTGCAAGGGGATATTGCTGCCTCGGGCACCTTATCGTCGTTCCTCTGTGAGTCTAGATTTACGAATCCGACGCGAAACTGATAGATAATTGCAACATTCAGGGCCTGCTAATGGCGATAGAACACTCAAATTGCGTCGAGATTCAATACGTCGTCCTCCAGCTGACTAGTCTCCAAGGGGATATTGCTGCCTCGGACACCATATGGTCCGTCATCTGTGAGTCTATATTTTCGAATCCGACGCTAAACCTGTAGTTAATTGTAACGTTCAGGGCCTCCTAATGACGATGGAACACTCAAATTACGTCGACATTGAATACATCGTCCACCCGCCGACTTGTCTTCAATGGCATATTGCTGCCTCGGGCACCACGTGGTCCGTCTCCTGGGAGTGTAGATTTTCGAATCCGACGCAAAAATGATAGTTAATTGTAATGTTCAGGGCCTCCTAATGACGATGGAACACTCAAATTGCGTCGAGATTCAATACATCGTCCTCCAGCCAACTTGTCTCCAAGGGTTAATTGCTGCCTCGGGCACCTTATGGTCGTTCTCCTGTGAGTCTAGATTATCGAATCCGACGCAAAACAGATGGTTAATTGCAACGTTCATAGCCTCCTAATGACGATGGAACTCTCAAATTGCGTCGCGATCTCAATACATCGTCCTCCAGCCGACTTGTCTCCAAGGGGATATTGCTGCCTCGGGCACCATAGTGTCCGTCTCCTGTAGGTGCAGATATTCGAATCAGACGCAAAACGGACCGCTAATTGTAGCAATCAGGGCCTCCTAATGACAATGGAACACTGAAATAGCGTCGAATTTCAATACATCGTCCATCAGCCGACTTGTCTCCAAGCGTCCATTGCTGCCTCGGGCACCTTATGATCGTTCTCCTGTGAGTCTACATTTTCGATTCCGACACATAACTGATAGTTAGTTGTAACGTTCAGGGTTTCCTAATGACGATGGAACACTGAAATAGCGTCGAGATTCAATACATCGTCCGTCAGCCGACTTGTCACCAAGCGTCCATTGCTGACTCGGGCACCTTATGGTCGTTCTCCTATGAGTCTATATCTTCGAATCCAACACATAACTGATAGTTAATTGTAACGTTCAGGGCCTCCTCATGACGATGGAACACTCAAATGGCGTCGAGATTCAATACATCGTCCTCCAGCTGACTTGTCTCCAAGGGGATATTGCTGCCTTGGGCACCATATTGTCCTTTTCCTGTGAGTCTAGAATTTCGAATCCGACGCAAAACTGATAGCTAATTGTAACGTTCAGGACCTCCTGATGACGATGGAACAATCAAATTGCGTCGAGATTCAGCCTACTTGTCTCCAAAGTGATATTGCTGTCTCCGTCACCTTATGCTCCGTCTCCTGTGAGTCTAGATTTTCGAATCCGACGCAAAACTGATGGTTAATTGTAACGTTCATGGCCTCCTAATGACGATGGAACACTCAAATTGCGTCGAAATTCAATACATCGTCCTCCAATCGACTTGTCACCAAGGGGATATTGCTGCCTCGGGCACCAAATGGTCCGTCTCCTGTTGGTCCAGATATTCGAATCCGACGCAAAACGGAGTGCCAATTGTAACGTTCAGAGCCTCCTAATGACGATGGAACACTCAAATTGCATCAAGATTCAATACATCGTCATTCAGCCGACTTGTCTCCAACGGTCTATTGCTGCCTCGGGCACCTTATGGTCGTTCTACTCTGAGTCTACATTTTCGAATCCGGCGCAAATCTGATAGTTAATTGTAACGTTCAGGGCCTCCTAATGACGATGGAACACTGAAATAGCGTCGAATTTCAATACATCGTCCTTCAGCCGACTTGTCTCCAAGCGTCCATTGCTGCCTCGGGCACCTTATGGTCGTTCTCCTGTGAGTCTACTTTTTCGATTTCGACACATAACTGATAGTTAGTTGTAACGTTCAGGGCCTCCTAATGACGATGGAACACTCAAATTGCGTCGAGATACAATACATCGTCCTCCAGCCGACTTGACTCCATGGGTCTACTGCTACCTCGTTCCCCTTACCTTCGTTCTCCTGTGATTCCAGATATTCGAATCCGACGCAAAACGGACTGCTAATTCTAACGTTCAGAGCCTCCTAATGATGATGGAACACACTAATTGCGTCGAGATTAATACATCGCCCTCCAGCCGACTTGTCTCCAAGGTGATATTGCTGCCTTGGGCACTATATAGTCATTCTCCTGTGAGTCTAGAATTTCGAATCCGACGCAAAACTCATAGTCAATTGTAACGTTCACGACCTCCTAATGACGATGGAAGACTCAAATTGCGTCGAGATTTAATACATCGTCCTCCAGCCGACTTGTTTCCAAAGGGTTGTTACTGTCTCGGGCACCTTATGCTCCGTCTCCTGTGAGTCTAGATTTTAGAATCCGTCGAAAACTGATGGTTAATTGTAACGTTCAGGGCCTCCTCATGTTGTTGGAACACTCAAATTGCGTCGAGATTCAATACATCGTCCTCCGGCCGACTTGTCTCCAAGGGGATATTGCTGCCTTGGGCACCATATTGTCCTTTTCCTGTGAGTCTAGAATTTCGAATCCGACGCAAAACTGATAGCTAATTGTAACGTTCAGGACCTCCTGATGACGATGGAACACTCAAATTGCGTCGAGATTCAGCCTACTTGTCTCCAAAGTGTTATTGCTGTCTCCGTCACCTTATGCTCCGTCTCCTGTGAGTCTAGATTTTCGAATCCGACGCAAAACTGATGGTTAATTGTAACGTTCAGCGCCTCCTAATGACGATGGAACACTCAAATTTCGTCGCGATTCAATGCAACGTCCTCCAGCCGACTTGTCTCCAAGGGTCAATTGCTGCCTTTGGCACCTAATGGTCTTGCTCCTGTGAGTCTAGATTTTCGAATCCGACGCAAAACTGATGGTTAATTGTAACATTCAGGGCTTCCTAATGACGATGGAACACTCAATTTGCGTCGCGATTCAATACATCGGCCTCCAGCCGACTTGTCTCCAAGGGTCAATTGCTGCTTTTTGGCACCTAATGATCTTGCTCCTGTGAGTCTAGATTTTCGAATCCGACGCAAAACTGATATTTAATTGAAACGTTAAAGGCCTCCTAATGACGATGGAACACTCAAATTGCGTCGAGATTCAATACATCGTCCTCCAGCCGACTTGTCTCCAAATGTCTATTGCTACCTCGGGCACCTTATGATCGTTGTCCTGTGAGTCTAGATTTTCGGATCCGACGCATAACTGATAGTTAATTGTAACATTCAGCGCCTCCTAATGACGATAGAACACTCAAATTGCGTCGAGATTCAATTCGTCGTCCTCCAGCCGACTTGTCTAAAAGGGGATATTGCTGCCTCGGGCAGCTTATGGTCCGCCTCCTGTGAATCTAGATTTTCGGATCCGACGCATAAGTGATAGTTAATTGTAACGTTCAGCGCCTCGTAATGACGATAGAACACTCAAATTGCGTCGAGATTCAATACATCGTCCTCCAGCCGACATGTCTCCAAGGGGACATTACTGCCTCGTGCACCTTATGGTCCGCCTCGTGGGAGTCTAGATTTTCGAATCCGACGCAAGACAGTTGGTTAATTGTAACGTTCATGGCCTCCTAATGACGATGGAACGCTCAAATTGCGTCGAAATTCAATACATCGTCCTCCAATCGACTTGTCACCAAGGGGATATTGCTGCCTCGGGCACCATATGGTCCGTCTCCGGTTGGTCCAGATATTCGAATCCGACGAAAAACGGACTGCCAATTGTAACGTTCAGAGCCTCCTAATGACGATGGAACACTCAAATTGCATCAAGATTCAATACATCGTCATTCAGCCGACTTGTCTCCAACGGTCTATTGCTGCCTCGGGCACCTTATGGTCGTTCTACTCTGAGTCTACATTTTCGAATCCGGCGCAAAACTGATAGTTAATTGTAACGTTCAGGGCCTCCTAATGACGATGGAACACTGAAATAGCGTCGAATTTCAATACATCGTCCTTCAGCCGACTTGTCTCCAAGCGTCCATTGCTGCCTCGGGCACCTTATGGTCGTTCTCCTGTGAGTCTACTTTTTCGATTTCGACACATAACTGATAGTTAGTTGTAACGTTCAGGGCCTCCTAATGACGATGGAACACTCAAATTGCGTCGAGATACAATACATCGTCCTCCAGCCGACTTGACTCCATGGGTCTACTGCTACCTCGTTCCCCTTATCTTCGTTCTCCTGTGATTCCAGATATTCGAATCCGACGCAAAACGGACTGCTAATTCTAACGTTCAAAGCCTCCTAATGATGATGGAACACTCTAATTGCGTCGAGATTAATACATCGCCCTCCAGCCGACTTGTCTCCAAGGTGATATTGCTGCCTTTGGCACTATATAGTCATTCTCCTGTGAGTCTAGAATTTCAAATCCGACGCAAAACTGATAGTTAATAGTAACGCTCACGACCTCCTAATGACGATGGAAGACTCAAATTGCGTCGAGATTTAATACATCGTCCTCCAGCCGACTTGTTTCCAAAGGGTTGTTACTGTCTCGGGCACCTTATGCTCCGTCTCCTGTGAGTCTAGATTTTAGAATCCGACGAAAACTGATGGTTAATTGTAACGTTCAGGGCCTCCTCATGTTGTTGGAACACTCAAATTGCGTCGAGATTCAATACATCGTCCTCCGGCCGACTTGTCTCCAAGGGGATATTGCTGCCTTGGGCACCATATTGTCCTTTTCCTGTGAGTCTAGAATTTCGAATCCGACGCAAAACTGATAGCTAATTGTAACGTTCAGGACCTCCTGATGACGATGGAACACTCAAATTGCGTCGAGATTCAGCCTACTTGTCTCCAAAGTGATATTGCTGTCTCCGTCACCTTATGCTCCGTCTCCTGTGTGTCTAGATTTTCGAATCCGACGCAAAACTGATGGTTAATTGTAACGTTCAGCGCCTCCTAATGACGATGGAACACTCAAATTTCGTCGCGATTCAATGCAACGTCCTCCAGCCGACTTGTCTCCAAGGGTCAATTGCTGCCTTTGGCACCTAATGGTCTTGCTCCTGTGAGTCTAGATTTTCGAATCCGACGCAAAACTGATGGTTAATTGTAACATTCAGGGCTTCCTAATGACGATGGAACACTCAATTTGCGTCGCGATTCAATACATCGGCCTCCAGCCGACTTGTCTCCAAGGGTCAATTGCTGCTTTTTGGCACCTAATGATCTTGCTCCTGTGAGTCTAGATTTTCGAATCCGACGCAAAACTGATATTTAATTGAAACGTTAAAGGCCTCCTAATGACGATGGAACACTCAAATTGCGTCGAGATTCAATACATCGTCCTCCAGCCGACTTGTCTCCAAATGTCTATTGCTACCTCGGGCACCTTATGATCGTTGTCCTGTGAGTCTAGATTTTCGGATCCGACGCATAACTGATAGTTAATTGTAACATTCAGCGCCTCCTAATGACGATAGAACACTCAAATTGCGTCGAGATTCAATTCGTCGTCCTCCAGCCGACTTGTCTAAAAGGGGATATTGCTGCCTCGGGCAGCTTATGGTCCGCCTCCTGTGAATCTAGATTTTCGGATCCGACGCATAAGTGATAGTTAATTGTAACGTTCAGCGCCTAGTAATGACGATAGAACACTCAAATTGCGTCGAGATTCAATACATCGTCCTCCAGCCGACATGTCTCCAAGGGGATATTACTGCCTCGTGCACCTTATGGTCCGCCTCCTGGGAGTCTAGATTTTCGAATCCGACGCAAGACAGTTGGTTAATTGTAACGTTCATGGCCTCCTAATGACGATGGAACACTCAAATTGCGTCGAAATTCAATACATCGTCCTCCAATCGACTTGTCACCAAGGGGATATTGCTGCCTCGGGCACCATATGGTCCGTCTCCTGTTGGTCCAGATATTCGAATCCGACGAAAAACGGACTGCCAATTGTAACGTTCAGAGCCTCCTAATGACGATGGAACACTCAAATTGCATCAAGATTCAATACATCGTCATTCAGCCGACTTGTCTCCAACGGTCTATTGCTGCCTCGGCAACCTTATGGTCGTTCTACTCTGAGTCTACATTTTCGAATCCGGCGCAAAACTGATAGTTAATTGTAACGTTCAGGGCCTCCTAATGACGATGGAACACTGAAATAGCGTCGAATTTCAATACATCGTCCTTCAGCCGACTTGTCTCCAAGCGTCCATTGCTGCCTCGGGCACCTTATGGTCGTTCTCCTGTGAGTCTACTTTTTCGATTTCGACACATAACTGATAGTTAGTTGTAACGTTCAGGGCCTCCTAATGACGATGGAACACTCAAATTGCGTCGAGATACAATACATCGTCCTCCAGCCGACTTGACTCCATGGGTCTACTGCTACCTCGTTCCCCTTATCTTCGTTCTCCTGTGATTCCAGATATTCGAATCCGACGCAAAACGGACTGCTAATTCTAACGTTCAAAGCCTCCTAATGATGATGGAACACTCTAATTGCGTCGAGATTAATACATCGCCCTCCAGCCGACTTGTCTCCAAGGTGATATTGCTGCCTTTGGCACTATATAGTCATTCTCCTGTGAGTCTAGAATTTCGAATCCGACGCAAAACTGATAGTTAATTGTAACGTTCACGACCTCCTAATGACGATGGAAGACTCAAATTGCGTCGAGATTTAATACATCGTCCTCCAGCCGACTTATTTCCAAAGGGTTGTTACTGTCTCGGGCACCTTATGCTCCGTCTCCTGTGAGTCTAGATTTTAGAATCCGACGAAAACTGATGGTTAATTGTAACGTTCAGGGCCTCCTCATGTTGTTGGAACACTCAAATTGCGTCGAGATTCAATACATCGTCCTCCGGCCGACTTGTCTCCAAGGGGATATTGCTGCCTTGGGCACCATATTGTCCTTTTCCTGTGAGTCTAGAATTTCGAATCCGACGCAAAACTGATAGCTAATTGTAACGTTCAGGACCTCCTGATGACGATGGAACACTCAAATTGCGTCGAGATTCAGCCTACTTGTCTCCAAAGTGATATTGCTGTCTCCGTCACCTTATGCTCCGTCTCCTGTGTGTCTAGATTTTCGAATCCGACGCAAAACTGATGGTTAATTGTAACGTTCAGCGCCTCCTAATGACGATGGAACACTCAAATTTCGTCGCGATTCAATGCAACGTCCTCCAGCCGACTTGTCTCCAAGGGTCAATTGCTGCCTTTGGCACCTAATGCTCTTGCTCCTGTGAGTCTAGATTTTCGAATCCGACGCAAAACTGATGGTTAATTGTAACATTCAGGGCTTCCTAATGACGATGGAACACTCAATTTGCGTCGCGATTCAATACATCGGCCTCCAGCCGACTTGTCTCCAAGGGTCAATTGCTGCTTTTTGGCACCTAATGATCTTGCTCCTGTGAGTCTAGATTTTCGTATCCGACGCAAAACTGATATTTAATTGAAACGTTAAAGGCCTCCTAATGACGATGGAACACTCAAATTGCGTCGAGATTCAATACATCGTCCTCCAGCCGACTTGTCTCCAAATGTCTATTGCTACCTCGGGCACCTTATGATCGTTGTCCTGTGAGTCTAGATTTTCGGATCCGACGCATAACTGATAGTTAATTGTAACATTCAGCGCCTCCTAATGACGATAGAACACTCAAATTGCGTCGAGATTCAATTCGTCGTCCTCCAGCCGACTTGTCTAAAAGGGGATATTGCTGCCTCGGGCAGCTTATGGTCCGCCTCCTGTGAATCTAGATTTTCGGATCCGACGCATAAGTGATAGTTAATTGTAACGTTCAGCGCCTAGTAATGACGATAGAACACTCAAATTGCGTCGAGAATCAATACATCGTCCTCCAGCCGACATGTCTCCAAGGGGATATTACTGCCTCGTGCACCTTATGGTCCGCCTCCTGGGAGTCTAGATTTTCGAATCCGACGCAAGACAGTTGGTTAATTGTAACGTTCATGGCCTCCTAATGACGATGGAACACTCAAATTGCGTCGAAATTCAATACATCGTCCTCCAATCGACTTGTCACCAAGGGGATATTGCTGCCTCGGGCACCATATGGTCCGTCTCCTGTTGGTCCAGATATTCGAATCCGACGAAAAACGGACTGCCAATTGTAACGTTCAGAGCCTCCTAATGACGATGGAACACTCAAATTGCATCAAGATTCAATACATCGTCATTCAGCCGACTTGTCTCCAACGGTCTATTGCTGCCTCGTGCACCTTATGGTCGTTCTACTCTGAGTCTACATTTTCGAATCCGGCGCAAAACTGATAGTTAATTGTAACGTTCAGGGCCTCCTAATGACGATGGAACACTGAAATAGCGTCGAATTTCAATACATCGTCCTTCAGCCGACTTGTCTCCAAGCGTCCATTGCTGCCTCGGGCACCTTATGGTCGTTCTCCTGTGAGTCTACTTTTTCGATTTCGACACATAACTGATAGTTAGTTGTAACGTTCAGGGCCTCCTAATGACGATGGAACACTCAAATTGCGTCGAGATACAATACATCGTCCTCCAGACGACTTGACTCCATGGGTCTACTGCTACCTAGTTCCCCTTATCTTCGTTCTCCTGTGATTCCAGATATTCGAATCCGACGCAAAACGGACTGCTAATTCTAACGTTCAAAGCCTCCTAATGATGATGGAAAACTCTAATTGCGTCGAGATTAATACATCGCCCTCCAGCCGACTTGTCTCCAAGGTGATATTGCTGCCTTTGGCACTATATAGTCATTCTCCTGTGAGTCTAGAATTTCGAATCCGACGCAAAACTGATAGTTAATTGTAACGTTCACGACCTCCTAATGACGATGGAAGACTCAAATTGCGTCGAGATTTAATACATCGTCCTCCAGCCGACTTGTTTCCAAAGGGTTGTTACTGTCTCGGGCACCTTATGCTCCGTCTCCTGTGAGTCTAGATTTTAGAATCCGACGAAAACTGATGGTTAATTGTAACGTTCAGGGCCTCCTCATGTTGTTGGAACACTCAAATTGCGTCGAGATTCAATACATCGTCCTCCGGCCGACTTGTCTCCAAGGGGATATTGCTGCCTTGGGCACCATATTGTCCTTTTCCTGTGAGTCTAGAATTTCGAATCCGACGCAAAACTGATAGCTAATTGTAACGTTCAGGACCTCCTGATGACGATGGAACACTCAAATTGCGTCGAGATTCAGCCTACTTGTCTCCAAAGTGATATTGCTGTCTCCGTCACCTTATGCTCCGTCTCCTGTGTGTCTAGATTTTCGAAGCCGACGCAAAACTGATGGTTAATTGTAACGTTCAGCGCCTCCTAATGACGATGGAACACTCAAATTTCGTCGCGATTCAATGCAACGTCCTCCAGCCGACTTGTCTCCAAGGGTCAATTGCTGCCTTTGGCACCTAATGGTCTTGCTCCTGTGAGTCTAGATTTTCGAATCCGACGCAAAACTGATGGTTAATTGTAACATTCAGGGCTTCCTAATGACGATGGAACACTCAATTTGCGTCGCGATTCAATACATCGGCCTCCAGCCGACTTGCCTCCAAGGGTCAATTGCTGCTTTTTGGCACCTAATGATCTTGCTCCTGTGAGTCTAGATTTTCGAATCCGACGCAAAACTGATATTTAATTGAAACGTTAAAGGCCTCCTAATGACGATGGAACACTCAAATTGCGTCGAGATTCAATACATCGTCCTCCAGCCGACTTGTCTCCAAATGTCTATTGCTACCTCGGGCACCTTATGATCGTTGTCCTGTGAGTCTAGATTTTCGGATCCGACGCATAACTGATAGTTAATTGTAACATTCAGCGCCTCCTAATGACGATAGAACACTCAAATTGCGTCGAGATTCAATTCGTCGTCCTCCAGCCGACTTGTCTAAAAGGGGATATTGCTGCCTCGGGCAGCTTATGGTCCGCCTCCTGTGAATCCAGATTTTCGGATCCGACGCATAAGTGATAGTTAATTGTAACGTTCAGCGCCTCGTAATGACGATAGAACACTCAAATTGCGTCGAGATTCAATACATCGTCCTCCAGCCGACATGTCTCCAAGGGGATATTACTGCCTCGTGCACCTTATGGTCCGCCTCCTGGGAGTCTAGATTTTCGAATCCGACGCAAGACAGTTGGTTAATTGTAACGTTCATGGCCTCCTAATGACGATGGAACACTCAAATTGCGTCGAAATTCAATACATCGTCCTCCAATCGACTTGTCACCAAGGGGATATTGCTGCCTCGGGCACCATATGGTCCGTCTCCTGTTGGTCCAGATATTCGAATCCGACGGAAAACGGACTGCCAATTGTAACGTTCAGAGCCTCCTAATGACGATGGAACACTCAAATTGCATCAAGATTCAATACATCGTCATTCAGCCGACTTGTCTCCAACGGTCTATTGCTACCTCGTTCCCCTTATCTTCGTTCTCCTGTGATTCCAGATATTCGAATCTGACGCAAAACGGACTGCTAATTCTAACGTTCAGAGCCTCCTAATGATGATGGAACACTCTAATTGCGTCGAGATTAATACATCGTCCTCCAGCCGACTTGTCTCCAAGGTGATATTGCTGCCTTGGGCACTATATAGTCATTCTCCTGTGAGTCTAGAATTTCGAATCCGACGCAAAACTGATAGTTAATTGTAACGTTCACGACCTCCTAATGACGATGGAAGACTCAAATTGCGTCGAGATTTAATACATCGTCCTCCAGCCGACTTGTTTCCAAAGGGTTGTTACTGTCTCGGGCACCTTATGTTCCGTCTCCTGCGAGTCTAGTTTTTCGAATCCGACGCAAAATTGATAGTTAATTATAACGTTCAGCGGTTCCTAATGACCATAGAACACTCAAATTGCGTCGAGAATAAATACGTCGACCTCTAGACGACTTGTCTACAAGGGGATATTGCTGCCTCGGGCGCCTTATGGTCCGCCTCCTGTGAGTCTAGATTTTCGAATCCGACGCAACACTAAGAGTTAATTGTAACGTTCAGGGACTCCTAATGGCGATAGAACACTCAAATTGCGTCGAGATTCAATATGTAGTCCTCCAGCCTCTTTGGCTCCAAGGGGATATTGCTGCCTCGGGCACCTTATGGTCCGTCTCCTGTGAGTCTAGATTTTCGAATCCGACGCAAAACCTGTATTTAATTGAAACGTTAAGGGCCTCCTAATGACGATGGAACACTGAAATAGCGTCGAAATTCAATACATCGTCCTTCAGCCGACTTGTCTCCAAGCGTCCATTGCTGCCTCGGGCACCTTATGGTCGTTCTCCTGTGAGTCTACATTTTCGATTCCGACACATAACTGATAGTTAGTTGTAACGTTCATGGCCTCCTAATGACGATGGAACACTCAAATTGCGTCGAGATTCAATACATCGTCCAACAGCTGAGTTGTCTTCAATGGGATATTGCTGCCTCGGGCACCATGTGGTCCGTCTCCTGTGAGTGTAGATTTTCGAATCCGACGCGAAACTGATAGTTAATTGTAATGTTCAGGGCCTCCTAATGACGATGGAACACTCAAATTGCGTCGTGATCCAATACATCGTCCTCCAGCCGACTTGTCTCCAAGGGTCAATTGCTGCTTCGGGCACTTTATTGTCGTTATCCTGTGAGTCTAGATTTTCGAATCCGACGCAAAACAGATGGTTAATTATAACGTTCATGGCCTCCTATTGACGATGGAAAACTCAAATTGCGTCGAGATTCAATAGATCGCCCTCCAGTCGACTTGTCACCAAGAGGATATGGCTGCCTCGTGCACCATATGTTCCGTCTCCTGTAGGTCCAGATATTCGAATCCGACGCAAAACGGACTGCCAATTGTAACGTTCAGGGCCTCCTAATGACGATGGAACACTGAAATAGCGTCGAAATTCAATACATCGTCCTTCAGCCGACTTGTCTCCAAGCGTCCATTGCTGCCTCGGGCACCTTATGGTCGTTCTCCTGTGAGTCTACATTTTCGATACCGACACATAACTGATAGTTAGTTGTAACGTTCAGGGCCTCCTAATGACGATGGAACACTCAAATTGCGTCGAGATTCAATACATCGTCCTCTAGCCGATTTGTCTCCAAATGGTTATTGCTGTCTCGGGCACCTTATGCTCCGTCTCCTGTGAGTCTAGATTTTCGAATCCGACGCAAAACGGATAGCTAATTGTAACGTTCAGAGCCTTCTAATGACGATGGAACACTCAAATTGAATCAAGATTCAATACATCGTCATTCAGCTGACTTGTCTCCAACGGTCTATTGCTGCCTTGGGCACCTTATGGTCGTTCTCCTCTGAGTCTACATTTTCCAATCCAACGCAAACTGATAGTTAGTTGTAACGTTCAGGGCTTCCTAATGACGATGGAACACTGAAATAGCGTCGAGATTCAATACATCGTCATTCAGCCGACTTGTCTCCAAGCGTCCATTGCTGACTCGGGCACCTTATGGTCGTTCTACTCTGAGTCTACATTTTCGAATCCGACGCAAAACTGATATTTAATTGAAACGTTAAGGGGCTCCTAATGACGATGGAACACTCAAATTGCGTCGAGATTGAATACATCGTCCTCCAGCCGACTTGTCTCCATTGGCCTACTGCTACCTCGTTCACCTTATCTTCGATCTCCTGTGAGTCCAGATATTCAAATCCGACGCAAAACGGACTGCTAATTCTAACGTTCAGAGCCTCCTAATGATGATGGAACACTTTAATTGCGTCGAGATTCAATACATCGTCCTCCAGCTGACTTGTCTCCAAGGGGATATTGCTGCCTCGGGCACCATATAGTCATTCTCCTGTGAGTCTAGAATTTCGAATCCGACCCAAAACTGATAGTTAATTGTAACGTTCAGGACCTCCTAATGACGATGGAACATTCAAATTGCGTCGAGATTCAATACATCGTCCTCCAGCCGACTAGTCACAAAAGGGTTACTGCTATCTCCGGCACCTTATGCTCCGTCTCCAGTGAGTCTAGATTTTCGAATCCGACGCAAAACTGATGGTTAATTGTAATGTTGAGGGCCTCTTAATGACGATGGAACTCTGAAATTGCGTCGCGATCTCAATACATCGTCCTCCAGCCGACTTGACACCAAGGGGATATTGCTGCCTCATGCAACATATTGTCCGTCTCCTGTGAGTATAGATTTTCGAATCCGACGCAAAACTGATAGTTAATTGTAACGTTCATGGCCTTCTAATGACGATGGAACACTCAAATTGCGTCGAGATTCAATACATCGTCCTCCAGCCGACTTGTCCTTAAGGGGATATTGCTGCCTCGTGCACCTTATGGTCCGCCTCCTGTGAGTCTAGATTTTCGAATCCGACGCAAAACAGTAGGTTAATTGTAACGTTCATGGCCTCCTAATGACGATGGAACACTCAAATTGCGTCGAGATTCAATACATCGTCCTCCAATCGACTTGTCACCAAGGGGATATTGCTACCTCGGGCACCATATGGTCCGTCTCCTGTAGGTCCAGATATTCGAATCCGACGCAAAATGGATTGCCAATTGTAACATTCAGAGCCTCCTAATGACGATGGAACACACAAATTGCATCAAGATTCAATACATCGTCATTCAGCCGACTCGTCTCCAACGGTCTATCGCTGCCTCGGGCTCGTTGTGGTCGTTCTCCTCTGAGACTACATTTTCGAATCCGACGCAAAACTGATAGTTAATTGTAACGTTCTGGGCCTCCTAATGACGATAGAACACTCAAATTGCGTCGAAACTCAATACATCGTCCTTCAGCCGACTTGTCTCCGAGCGTCCATTGCTGCCTCGGGCACCTTATGGTCGTCCTCCTGTGAGTCTACATTTTCGATTCCGACACATAACTAATAGTTAGTTGTAACGTTCAGGGCCTCCTAATGACGATGGATCACTCAAATTGCGTCGAAATTCAATACATCGTCCTCCAGCCGACTTGTCTCCATGGGTCTACTGCTACCTCGTTCACCTTATCTTCGTTCTCCTGTGAGTCCAAATATTCGAATCCGACGCAAAACTGTCTGCTAATTGTATCGTTCAGAGCCTCCTAATGATGTCGGAACACTCTAATTGCGTCGAGATTCAATACACTGTCCTCCAGCCGACTTGTCTCCAAGGGGATATTGCTGCCTTGGGCACCATATAGTCCTTCTCCTGTGAGTCTAGAATTTCGAATCCGACGCTAAACTGATAGTTAATTGTAACGTTCAGGACCGCCTAATGACGATGGATCACTCAATTGCGTCGAGATCCAATACATCGACCTCTCGCCGACTTGTCTCCAACGGGATATTGCTGCCTCGGGCACCATGTGGTCCGTCTCCTGTGAGTCTAGATTTTCGAATCAGACGCAAAAACGATAGTTAATTGTAACGTTCAGCGCCTCCTAATGACCATAGAACACTCAAATTGCGTCGAGATTCAATACGTCGTCCTCTAGACGACTTGTCTACAAGGGGATATTGCTGCCTCGGGCACCTTATGGTCCGCCTCCTATGAGTCTAGATTTTCGAATCCGACGCAAAACTGATAGTTAAATGTAACGTTCAGGACCTCCTAATGACGATGGAACACTCAAATTGCATCAGGATTCAATAGATCGTCCTCCAATCGACTTGTCACCAAGGGGATATTGCTGCCTCGGGCACCATATGGTCCGTCTCCTGTAGGTCCAGATATTCGAATCCGACACAAAACGGACTGCCAATTGTAACGTTCAGAGCCTCCTAATGACGATGGAACACTCAAATTGCATCAAGATTCAATACATCGTCATACAGCCGACTTGTCTCCAACGGTCTATTGCTGCATCGGGTACCTTATGGTCGTTCTCCTCTGAGTCTACATTTTCGATTCCGACACATAATTGATAGTTAATTGTAACGTTCAGGGCCTCTTAATGACGATGGAACACTCAAATTGCGTCGAGATTCAATACATCGTCCTCCAGCCGACTTGTCTCCATGGGTCTACTGCTACCTCGGTCACCTTATCTTCGTTCTCCTGTGAGTCCAGATATTCGAATCCGACACAAAACGGACTGCTAATTGTAATGTTCAGAGCCTCCTAATGATGATGGAACAAACTAATTGCGTCGAGATGCAATACATCGTCCTCCAGCCGACTAGTCTCCAAAGGGTTAATGATGTCTTGGGCACCTTATGCTCCGTCTCCTGTGAGTCTAGATTTTTGAATCCGACGCAAAACTGATGGTTAATTGTAACGTTCATGGCCTCCTAATGACGATGGAACACTCAAATTGCGTCGAGATCTCAATACATCGTCCTCCAATCGACTTGTCACCAAGGGGATATTGCTGCCTCGGGCACCATATGGTCCGTCTCCTGTAGGTCCAGATATTCGAATCCGACGCAAATTGGATTGCCAATTGTAACATTCAGGGCCTCCTAATGACGATGGAACACACAAATTGCATCAAGATTGAATACATCGTCATTCAGCCGACTTGTCTCCAACGGTCTTTTGCTGCCTCGGGCACCTTATGGTCGTTCTCCTCTGAGTCTACATTTTCGATTCCGACACATAACTGATAGTTAGTTGTAACGTTCAGGGCCTCCTAGTGACGATGGAACACTCAAATTGCGTCGAGATAAAATACGTCGTCCTCTAGACGACTTGACTACAAGGGGATATTGCTGCCTCGGTCACCTTATGGTCCGCCTCCTGTGAGTCTAGATTTTCGAATCCGACGCAAAACTGATAGTTAATTGTAACGTTCATGGCCTTCTAATGACGATGGAACACTCAAATTGCGTCGAGATTCAATACATCGTCCTCCAGCCGACTTGTCTCCAAGTGGATATTGCTGCCTCGTGCACCTTATGATCCGCCTCCTGTGAGTCTAGATTTTCGAATCCGACGCAAAACAGTAGGTTAATTGTAACGTTCATGGCCTCCTAATGACGATGGAACACTCAAATTGCGTCGAGATTCAATACATCGTCCTCCAATCGACTTGTCACCACGGGGTTATTGCTACCTCGGGCACCATATGGTCCGTCTCCTGTAGGTCCAGATATTCGAATCCGACGCAAAATGGATTGCCAATTGTAACATTCAGAGCCTCCTAATGACGATGGAACACACAAATTGCATCAAGATTCAATACATCGTCCTTCAGCCGACTTGTCTCCGAGCGTCCATTGCTGCCTGGGGCACCTTATGGTCGTCCTCCTGTGAGTCTACATTTTCGATTCCGACACAAAACTAATAGTTAGTTGTAACGTTCAGGGCCTCCTAATGACGATGGATCACTCAAATTGCGTCGAAATTCAATGCTTCGTCGTCCAGCCGACTTGTCTCCAAGGGTCAATTGCTGCCTTTGGCACGTAATGGTCTTGCTCCTGTGAATCTATATTTTCCAATCCGACGCAAAACTGATATTTAATTGTAACGTTAAGGGCCTCTCAATTACGATTGAACACTGAATTGTGTCGAGATCCAATACATCGACCTCCCGCCGACTTGTCTCCGACGGGATATTGCTGCCTCGAGCACCATGTGGTCCGTCTCCTGTGAGTCTAGATTTTCGAATCCGACGCAAAAACGATAGTTAATTGTAACGTTCAGCGCCTCCTAATGACCATAGAACACTCAAATTGCGTCGAGATTCAATACGTTGTCCTCTAGACGACTTGTCTACAAGGGGATATTGCTGCCTCGGGCACCTTATGGTCCGCCGCCTATGAGTCTAGATTTTCGAATCCGACGCAAAACTGATAGTTAAATGTAACGTTCAGGACCTCCTAATGACGATGAAACACTCAAATTGCGTCGAGATTCATTACATCGTCCTCCCGCCGACTAGTCTCCAAAGGGTTATAGCTGTCTCGGGCACCTTATGCTCCGTCTTCTGTGAGTCTAGATTTTCGCATCCGACGCAAAACTGAAGGTTAATTGTAACGTTCATGGCCTCCTAATGACAATGGAACACTCAAATTGCGTCGAGATCTCAATACATCGTCCTCCAATCGAGTTGTCACCAAGGGGATATTGCTGCCTCGGGCACCATATGGTCCGTCTCCTGTAGGTCCAGATATTCGAATCCGAGGCAAAATGGAATGCCAATTGTAACATTCAGAGCCTCCTAATGACGATGGAACACACAAATTGCATCAAGATTCAATACATCGTCATTCAGCCAACTTTTCTCTAACGGTCTATTGCTGCCTCGGGCACCTTATGGTCGTTCTCCTCTGAGTCTACATTATCGAATCCGACGCAAAACTGATAGTTAATTGTAACGATCAGGGCCTCCTAATGACGATGGAACACTGAAATAGCGTCAAAATTCAATACATCGTCCTTCAGCCGACTTGTCTCCATGGGTCTACTGCTACCTCGTTCACCTTATCTTCGTTCTCCTGTGAGGCCAGATATTCGAATCCGTCGCAAAACGGACTGTTAATTGTAACGTTCACAGCCTCCTAATGATGATGGAACACTCTAATAGCTTCGCGATTCAAAACATCGTCCTCCAGCCGACTTGTCTCCAAGGGTCAATTGCTGCCTTTGGCACCTAATGGTCCTGCTCCTGTGAGTCTAGATTTTCGAATCCGACGCAAAACTGATATTTAATTGTAACTTTAAGGGCCTCCTAATGACGATGGAACACTCAAATTGCGTCGAGATACAATACATCGTCCTCCAGCTGACTTGTCTGCAAGGGGATATTGCTGCCTCGGTCACCATATGGTCCCTCTCCTGTGAATCTAGATTTTCAAATCCGACGCAAACCCTGTAGTTAATTGAAACGTTCAGGGCCCCCTAATGACGATGGAACACTCAAATTACGTCGACATCAAATACATCGTCCACCCGCCGACTTGTCTCCAATGGGATATTGCTGCCTAGAGCACCATGTGGTCCGTCTCCTGTGAGTCCAGATTTTCGAATCCGACGCAAAACCTGTAGTTAATTGTAACGCTCAGGGCCTCCTAATGACGATGGAATACTCAAATTACGTCGACATTAAATACATCGTCCTCCAATCGACTTGTCACCAAGGGGATATTGCTGCCTCGGGCACCGTATGGTCCGTCTCCTGTAGGTCCAGATATTCGAATCCGACGCAAAATGGATTGCCAATTGTAACATTCAGAGCCTCCTAATGACGATGGAACACACAAATTGCATCAAGATTCAATACATCGTCATTCAGCCAACATTTCTCTAACGGTCTATTGCTGCCTCGGGCACCTTATGGTCGTTCTCCTCTGAGTCTACATTATCGAATCCGACGCAAAACTGATAGTTAATTGTAACGTTCAGGGCCTCCTAATGACGATGGAACACTGAAATAGCGTCAAAATTCAATACATCGTCCTTCAGCCAACTTGTCTCCATGGGTCTACTGCTACCTCGGTCACCTTATCTTTGTTCTCCTGTGAGTCCAGATATTCGAATCCGACGCAAAACGGACTGCTAATTGTAACGTTCAGAGCCTCCTAATGATGATGGAACACTCTAATTGCGTCGAGATTCAATACATCGTCCTCCAGCCGACTTGTCTCCAAGTGGATATTGCTGCCTTGGGCACCATATAGTCCTTCTCCTGTGAGTCTAGAATTTCGAATCCCACGCAAAACAGATTGTTAATTGTAACGATCAGGACCACCTAATGACGATGGAACACTCAAATTGCGTCGAGATTCAATACATCGTCCTCCAGCCGGCTTGTCTCCAAAGGGTTATCGCTGTCTCGGGCACCTTATGCTCCGTCTCCTGTGAGTCTAGATTTTCGAATCCGACACAAAACTGATGGTTAATTGTAACGTTCAGGGCCTCCTAATGACGATGGATCACTCAAATTGCGTCGCGATTCAATACATCGTCATTCAGCCGACTTGTCTAAAACGGTCTATTGCTGCCTCGGGCACCTTATGGTCGTTCTACTCTGAGTCTACATTTTCGAATCCGACGCAAAACTGATAGTTAATTGTAACGTTCAGGGCCTCCTAATGACGATGGAACACTGAAATAGCGTCGAAATTCAATAGATCGTCCTTCAGCTGACTTGTCTCCAAGCGTCCATTGCTGCCTCGGGCACCTTATGGTCGTTCTCCTGTGAGTCTACAATTTCGATTCCGACACATGACTGCTAGTTAGTTGTAACGTTCAGGGCCTCCTAATGACGATGGAACACTCAAATTGCGTCGAGATTCAATACATCGTCCTCCAGGTGACTTGTCTCCATGGGTCTACTGCTACCTCGTTCACCTTATCTTCGTTCTCCTGTGAGGCCAGATATTCGAATCCGTCGCAAAACGGACTGCTAATTGTAACGTTCACAGCCTCCTAATGATGATGGAACACTCTAATAGCTTCGCGATTCAATACATCGTCCTCCAGCCGACTTGTCTCCAAGGGTCAATTGCTGCCTTTGGCACCTAATGGTCTTGCTCCTGTGAGTCTAGATTATCGAATCCGACGCAAAACTGATATTTAATTGTAACTTTAAGGGCCTCCTAATGACGATGGAACACTCAAATTGCGTCGAGATACAATACATCGTCCTCCAGCTGACTTGTCTCCAAGGGGATATTGCTGCCTCGGTCACCATATGGTCCGTCTCCTGTGAATCTAGATTTTCAAATCCGACGCAAACCCTGTAGTTAATTGAAACGTTCAGGGCCCACTAATGACGATGGAACACTCAAATTACGTCGACATCAAATACATCGTCCACCCGCCGACTTGTCTCCAATGGGATATTGCTGCCTAGAGCACCATGTGGTCCGTCTCCTGTGAGTCCAGATTTTCGAATCCGACGCAAAACCTGTAGTTAATTGTAACGCTCAGGGCCTCCTAATGACGATGGAATACTCAAATTACGTCGACATTAAATACATCGTCCTCCAATCGACTTGTCACCAAGGGGATATTGCTGCCTCGGGCACCGTATGGTCCGTCTCCTGTAGGTCCAGATATTCGAATCCGACGCAAAATGGATTGCCAATTGTAACATTCAGAGCCTCCTAATGACGATGGAACACACAAATTGCATCAAGATTCAATACATCGTCATTCAGCCAACTTTTCTCTAACGGTCTATTGCTGCCTCGGGCACCTTATGGTCGTTCTCCTCTGAGTCTACATTATCGAATCCGACGCAAAACTGATAGTTAATTGTAACGTTCAGGGCCTGTTAATGACGATGGAACACTCAAATTGCGTCGAGATTCAATACATCGTCCTCCAGCCGACTTGTCTCCATGGGTCTACTGCTACCTCGGTCACCTTATCTTCGTTCTCCTGTGAGTCCAGATATTCGAATCCGACGCAAAACGGACTGCTAATTGTAACGTTCAGAGCCTCGTAATGATGAAGGAACACTCTAATTGCGTCGAGATTCAATACATCGTCCTCCAGCCGACTTGTCTCCAAGTGGATATTGCTGCCTTGGGCACCACATAGTCCTTCTCCTGTGAGTCTAGAATTTCGAATCCCACGCAAAACAGATAATTAATTGTAACGATCAGGACCACCTAATGACGATGGAACACTCAAATTGCGTCGAGATTCAATACATCGTCCTCCAGCCGGCTTGTCTCCAAAGGGTTATTGCTGTCTCGGGCACCTTATGCTCCGTCTCCTGTGAGTCTAGATTTTCGAATCCGACACAAAACTGATGGTTAATTGTAACGTTCAGGGCCTCTTAATGACGATGGATCACTCAAATTGCGTCGCGATTCAATACATCGTCCTCCAGCCGACATGACTCCATGGGTCAATTGCTGCCTTTGGCACCTAATGGTCTTGCTCCAGTGAGTCTAGATTTTCGAATTCGACGCAAAACTGATATTTAATTGTACCGTCATGGGCCTCCTAATGACGATGGAACACAAATTGCGTCGAGATTCAATACATCGTCCTCCAGCCGTATTGTCTCCAAAGGGATATTGCTGCCTCGGGCAACTTATGGTCCGCCTCCTGTGAGTCTAGATTTTCGGATCCGACGCATAAGTGATAGTTAATTGTAACGTTCAGCGCCTCCTAATGACGATAGAACACTCAAATTGCGTCGAGAATCAATACATCGTCCTCCAATCGACTTGTCACCAAGGGGATATTGCTGCCTCGGGCACCATATGGTCCGTCTCCTGTAGGTCCAGATATTCGAATCCGACGCCAAACGGACTGCCAATTGCAACGTTCTGAGCCTCCTAATGACGATGGAACACTCAAATTGCATCAAGATTCAATACATCGACATTCAGCCGACTTGTCTAAAACGGTCTATTGCTGCCTCGGGCACCTTATGGTCGTTCTACTCTGAGTCTACATTTTCGAGTCCGACGCAAAACTGATAGTTAATTGTAACGTTCAGGGCCTACTAATGACGATGGAACACTGAAATAGCGTCGAAATTCAATAGATCGTCCTTCAGCTGACTTGTCTCTAAGCGTCCATTGCTGCCTCGGGCACCTTATGTTCGTTCTCCTGTGAGTCTACAATTTCGATTCCGACACATGACTGCTAGTTAGTTGCAACGTTCAGGGCCTCCTAATGACGATGGAACACTCAAATTGCGTCGAGATTCAATACATCGTCCTCCAGGTGACTTGTCTCCATGGGTCTACTGCTACCTCGTTCACCTTATCTTCGTTCTCCTGTGAGGCCAGATATTCGAAACCGTCGCAAAACGGACTGCTAATTGTAACGTTCACAGCCTCCTAATGATGTTGGAAAACTCTAATAGCTTCGCGATTCAATACATCGTCCTCCAGCTGTCTCCAAGGGGATATTGCTGCCTCGGTCACCATATGGTCCGTCTCCTGTGAATCTAGATTTTCGAATCCGACGCAAAACCTGTAGTTAATTGAAACGTTCAGGGCCCCCTAATGACGATGGAACACTCAAATTACGTCGACATCAAATACATCGTCCACCCGCCGACTTGTCTCCAATGGGATATTGCTGCCTAGAGCACCATGTGGTCCGTCTCCTGTGAGTCCAGATTTTCGAATCCGTCGCGAAACTGATAGTTAATTGTAATGTTCAGGGCCCCCTAATGACGATGGAACACTCAAATTGCGTCGCGATTCAATACATCGTCCTCCAGCCGACTTGTCTACATGGGTCTACTGCTACCTCGGACACCTTATGGTCGTTCTCCTGTGGGTCCAGATATTCGAATCCGACGCAAGACGGACTGCTAATTGTAACGTTCAGGGCCTCTTAATGACGATGGATCACTCAAATTGCGTCGCGATTCAATACATCGTCCTCCAGCCGACATGACTCCATGGGTCAATTGCTGCCTTTGGCACCTAATGGTCTTGCTCCAGTGAGTCTAGATTTTCGAATTCGACGCAAAACTGATATTTAATTGTACCGTCATGGGCCTCCTAATGACGATGGAACACAAATTGCGTCGAGATTCAATACATCGTCCTCCAGCCGTATTGTCTCCAAAGGGATATTGCTGCCTCGGGCAGCTTATGGTCCGCCTCCTGTGAGTCTAGATTTTCGGATCCGACGCATAAGTGATAGTTAATTGTAACGTTCAGCGCCTCCTAATGACGATAGAACACTCAAATTGCGTCGAGATTCAATACATCGTCCTCCAATCGACTTGTCACCAAGGGGATATTGCTGCCTCGGGCACCATATGGTCCGTCTCCTGTAGGTCCAGATATTCGAATCCGACGCCAAACGGACTGCCAATTGCAACGTTCTGAGCCTCCTAATGACGATGGAACACTCAAATTGCATCAAGATTCAATACATCGACATTCAGCCGACTTGTCTAAAACGGTCTATTGCTGCCTCGGGCACCTTATGGTCGTTCTACTCTGAGTCTACATTTTCGAGTCCGACGCAAAACTGATAGTTAATTGTAACGTTCAGGGCCTCCTAATGACGATGGAACACTGAAATAGCGTCGAAATTCAATAGATCGTCCTTCAGCTGACTTGTCTCTAAGCGTCCATTGCTGCCTCGGGCACCTTATGTTCGTTCTCCTGTGAGTCTACAATTTCGATTCCGACACATGACTGCTAGTTAGTTGCAACGTTCAGGGCCTCCTAATGACGATGGAACACTCAAATTGCGTCGAGATTCAATACATCGTCCTCCAGGCGACTTGTCTCCATGGGTCTACTGCTACCTCGTTCACCTTATCTTCGTTCTCCTGTGAGGCCAGATATTCGAAACCGTCGCAAAACGGACTGCTAATTGTAACGTTCACAGCCTCCTAATGATGTTGGAAAACTCTAATAGCTTCGCGATTCAATACATCGTCCTCCAGCTGTCTCCAAGGGGATATTGCTGCCTCGGTCACCATATGGTCCGTCTCCTGTGAATCTAGATTTTCGAATCCGACGCAAAACCTGTAGTTAATTGAAACGTTCAGGGCCCCCTAATGACGATGGAACACTCAAATTACGTCGACATCAAATACATCGTCCACCCGCCGACTTGTCTCCAATGGGATATTGCTGCCTAGAGCACCATGTGGTCCGTCTCCTGTGAGTCCAGATTTTCGAATCCGTCGCGAAACTGATAGTTAATTGTAATGTTCAGGGCCCCCTAATGACGATGGAACACTCAAATTGCGTCGCGATTCAATACATCGTCCTCCAGCCGACTTGTCTACATGGGTCTACTGCTACCTCGGACACCTTATGGTCGTTCTCCTGTGGGTCCAGATATTCGAATCCGACGCAAGACGGACTGCTAATTGTAACGTTTAGAGCCTCTTAATGGTGATGCGACACTCTAATTGCGTCGAGATTCAATACATCGTCCTCCATCCGACTTGTCTCCAATGGGATATTGCTGCCTCGGGCACCGTATGGTCCGTCTCCTGTGAGTCTAGATTTTCGAATCCGACGCAAAACTTGTAGTTAATTGTAACGTTCATAGCCTCCTAATAACGATGGAACACTCAATTGCGTCGAGATCCAATACATCGACCTCCCGCCGACTTGTCTCCAACGGGATATTGCTGATTCGGTCACCTTATGGTCCGTCTCCTGTGAGTATAGATTTTCGAATCCGACGCAAAACTTGTAGTTAATTGTAACGTTCAGGACCTCCTAATGACGATGGAACACTCAAATTGCGTCGAGATTCAATACATCGTCCTCCAGCCGACTTGTCTCCAAGGGACAATTGCTGCGTTTGCCACCTAATGGTCTTGATCCTGTGAATTTAGATTTTCGAATCCGACGCAAAACTGATATTTAATTGTAACGTTAGGGGCCTCCTAATGACGATGGAACACTCAACTGCGTCGAGATCCAATACATCGACCTCCTGCCGACTTGTCTCCAACAGGATATTGCTGCCTCGGGCACCATTTGGTCCGTCTCCTGTGAGTCTAGATTTTCGAATCCGACGCAAAAACGATATTTAATTGTAACGTTCATGGCCTCCTAATGACGATGGAACACTCAAATTGCGTCGAGATTCGATACATCGTCCTCCACCCGATTTGTCTGCAAGGGGATATTGCTGCCTCGGGCACCTTATCGTCGTTCCTCTGTGAGTCTAGATTTACGAATCCGACGCAAAACTAATAGTTAATTGCAACATTCAGGGCCTCCTAATGGCGATAGAACACTCAAATTGCGTCGAGATTCAATACGTCGTCCTCCAGCTGACTAGTCTCCAAGGGGATATTGCTGCCTCGGGCACCATATGGTCCGTCATCTGTGAGTCTATATTTTCGAATCCGACACAAAACTGATAGTTAATTGTAACGTTCAGGGCCTCCTAATGACGATGGAACACTGAAATAGCGTCGAGATTCAATACATCGTCCTTAAGCCGACTTGTCTCCAAGCGTCCATTGCTGACTCGGGCACCTTATGGTCGTTCTCCTATGAGTCTATATCTTCGAATCCGACACATAACTGATAGTTAATTGTAACGTTCAGGGCCTCCTCATGACGATGGAACACTCAAATGGCGTCGGGATTCAATACATCGTCCTCCAGCTGACTTGTCTCCAAGGGGATATTGCTGCCTTGGGCACCATATTGTCCTTCTCCTGTGAGTCTAGAATTTCGAATCCGACGCAAAACTGATAGCTAATTGTAACGTTCTGGACCTCGTGATGACGATGGAACACTCAAATTGCGTCGAGATTCAGCCTACTTGTCTCCAAAGGGATATTGCTGTCTCCGTCACCTTATGCTCCATCTCCTGTGAGTCTAGAATTTCGAATCCGACGCAAAACTGATGGTTAATTGTAACGTTCAGCGCCTCCTAATGACGATGGAACACTCAAATTTCGTCGAGTTTCAATACATCGTCCTCCAGCCGACTTGTCTCCAACGGGATATTGCTGCCTCGGGCACCATGTGGTCCGTCTCCTGTGAGTATAGATTTTCGAATCCGACGCAAAAGTGACAGTTAATTGTAACGTTCAAGGCCTCCTAATGACAAAGGAACACTCAAATTGCGTCGAGATTCAATACATCGTCCTCCAGCCGACTTGTCTCCAAGCGTCCATTGCTGCCTCGGGCACCTTATGATCGTTGTCCTGTGAGTCTAGATTTTCGGAACCGACGCATAACTGATAGTTAATTGTAACTTTCAGCGCCTCCTAATGACGATAGAACACTCAAATTGCGTCGAGATTCAATACGTCGTCCTCCAGCCGACTTGTCTACAAGGGGATATTGCTGCCTCGTGCACCTTATGGTCCGCCCCCAGTGAGTCTAGATTTTCGAATCCGACGCAAGACAGTTGGTTAATTGTAACGTTCATGGCCTCCTAATGACGATGGAACACTCAAATTGCGTCGAAATTCAATACATCGTCCTCCAATCGACTTGTCACCAAGGGGATATTGCTGCCTCGGGCACCATATGTTCCGTCTCCTGTAGGTCCAGATATTCGAGTCCGACGCAAAACGGACTGCCAATTGTAACGTTCAGAGCCTCCTAATGACGATGGAACACTCAAATTGCATCAAGATTCAATACATCGTCATTCAGCCGACATGTCTCCAACGGTCTATTGCTGCCTCGGGCACCTTATGGTCGTTCTACTCTGAGTCTACATTTTCGAATCCGGTGCAAAACTGATAGTTAATTGTAACGTTCAGGGCCTCCAAATGACGATGGAACACTGAAATAGCGTCGAATTTCAATACATCGTCCTTCAGCCGACTTGTCTCCAAGCGTCCATAGCTGCCTCGGGCACCTTATGGTCGGTCTCCTGTGAGTCTACTTTTTCGATTTCGACACATAACTGATAGTTAGTTGTAACGTTCAGGGCCTCCTAATGACGATGGAACACTCAAATTGCGTCGAGATTCAATACATCGTCCTCCAGCCGACTTGTCTCCTAGGTGATATTGCTGCCTTGGGCACTATATAGTCATTCACCTGTGAGTCTAGAATTTCGAATCCGACGCAAAACTGATAGTTAATTGTAACGTTCACGACCTCCTAATGACGATGGAAGACTCAAATTGCGTCGAGATCTAATACATCGTCCTCCAGCCGACTTGTTTCCAAAGGGTTGTTGCTGTCTCGGGCACCTTATGCTCCGTCTCCTGTGAGTCTAGATTTTCGAATCCGACGAAAACTGATGGTTAATTGTAACGTTCAGGGCCTCCTAATGACGATGGAACTCTCAAATTGCGTCGCGATCTCAATACATCGACCTCCAGCCGACTTTGTCTCCAAGGGGATATTGCTGCCTCGGGCACCATATGGTCCGTCTCCTGTAGTTCCAGATATTCGAATCCGACGCAAAACGGACTGCTAATTGTATCGTTCAGGGCCTCCTAATGACGATGGAACACTTAAATAGCGTCGAAATTCAAAACATCGTCCTTCAGCAGACTTGTCTCCAAGCGTCCATTGCTGCCTCGGGCACATTATGGTCATTCTCCTGTGAGACTACATTTTCGATTCCGACACATAACTGATAGTTAGTTGTAACGTACAGGGCTTCCTAATGACGACGGGACACTGAAATAACGTAGAGATTCAAAACATCGTCCTTCAGCCGACTTGTCTCCAAGCGTACATTGCTGACTCGGGCACCTTATGGTCGATCTCCTATGAGTCTATATTTTGGAATCGGACACATAACTGGTAGTTAATTGTAACGATCAGGGCCTCCTCATGACGATGGAACACTCAATTGCGTCGAGATTCAATACGTCGTCATTCAGCCGACTTGTCTCCTACGGTCTATTGCTGCCTCGGGCACCTTATGGTCGTTCTCCTCTGAGTCTACATTTTCGAATCCGTCGCAAAACTGATAGTTATTTGTATCGTTCAGGGCCTCCTAATGACGATGGAACACTGAAATAGCGTCGAAATTCAATACATCGTCCTTCAGCCGACTTGTCTCCAAGCGTCCATTGCTGCCTCGGGCACCTTATGGTCGTTCTCCTGTGAGTCTACATTTTCGATTCCGACACATAACTGATAGTTAGTTGTAACGTTCAGGGCCTCCTAATGACGATTGAACACTCAATTGCGTCGAGATTCAATACGTCGTCCTCTAGACGACTTGTCTACAAGGGGATATTGCTGCCTCGGGCACCTTATGGTCCGCCTCCCGTGAGTCTAGATTTTCGAATCTGACGCAAAACTGATAGTTAATTGTAACGTTCATGGCCTCCTAATGACGATGGAACACTCAAATTGCGTCGAGATTCAATACATCGTCCAACAGCTGAGTTGTCTTCAATGGGATATTGCTGCCTCGGGCACCATGTGGTCCGTCTCCTGTGAGTGTAGATTTTCGAATCCGACGCGAAACTGATAGTTAATTGTAATGTTCAGGGCCTCCTAATGTCGATGGAACACTCAAATTGCGTCGTGATCCAATGCATCGTCCTCCAGCCGACTTGTCTCCATGGGTCTACAGCTACCTCGGCCACCTTATCTTCGTTGTCCTGTGAGTCCAGATATTCGAATCCGACGCAAAACGGACTGCTAAATGTAACGTTCAGAGCCTGCTAATGATGATGGAATACTCAAATTGCGTCGACATTAAATACATCGTCCACCCGCCGACTTGTCTCCAATGGGATAATGCTACCTCGGGCACCATGTGGTCCGTCTCCCGTGAGTCCAGATTTTCGAATCCGACGCAAAAATGATAGTTAATTGTAACGTTCAGCGCCTCCTAATGACCATAGAACACTCAACTTGCGTCGAGATTCAATACGCCGTCCTCCAGCCGACTTGTCTACACAGGGATATTGCTGCCTCGGGCAGCTTATGGTCCGCCTCCTGTGAGTCTAGATTTTCGAATCCGACGCAAAACAGTTGTTTAATTGTAACGTTCATGGCCTACGAATGACGATGGAACACTCAAATTGCTTCGAGTTTCAATACACCGTTCTCCAATCGACTTGTCACCAAGGGGATATTGCTGCCTCGGGCACCATATGGTCCGTCTCCTGTAGGTCCAGATATTCGAATCCGACGCAAAACGGACTGCCAATTGTAACGTTCAGAGCCTCCTAATGACAATGGAACACTCAAATTGCATCAAGATTCAATACATCGTCATTCAGACGACTTGTCTAAAACGGTCTATTGCTGCGTCGGGCACATTATGGTCGTTCTACTCTGAGTCTACATTTTCGAATCCGACGCAAAACTGATAGTTAATTGTAACGTTCAGGGCCTCCTAATGACGACGGAACACTGAAATAGCGTCGAAATTCAATAGATCGTCCTTCAGCCGAATTGTCTCCAAGCGTCCATTGCTGCCTCGGGCACCTTATGGTCGTTCTCCTGTGAGTCTACATTTTCGATCCCGACACATAACTGTTAGTTAGTTGTAACGTTCAGGGCCTCCTAATGACGATGGATCACTCAAATTGCGTCGAGATTCAATACATCGTCCTCCAGCCGACTTGTCTCCATGGGTCTACTGCTACTTCGTTCACCCTATCTTCGTTCTCCTGTGAGGCCAGATATTCGAATCCGACGCAAAACGGACTGCTAATTGTAACGTTCACAGCCTCCTAATGATGATGGAACACTCTAATGGCGTCGCGATTCAATACATCGTCCTCCAGCCGACTTGTCTCCAAGGGTCCATTGCTGCCTTTGGCACCTAATGGTCTTGCTCCTGTGAGTCTAGATTTTCGAATCCGACGCAAAACTGATGGTTAATTGTTACGTTCAGTGCCTCCTAATGACGATGGATCACTCAAATTGCGTCGCGATTCAATATATCTTCCTCCAGCAGACTTGTCTCAGAGGGTCAATTGCTTCCTTTGGCACCTAATGGTCTTGCTCCTGTGAGTCTAGATTTTAGATTCCGACGCGAAACTGATATTTAATTGTAACGTTCAGGGCCTCCTTATGACGATGGAACACTCAAATTGCGTCGAGATTCAATACATCGTCCTCCAGCCGACTTGTCTCCAAGGGGATATTGCTGCCTCGGGCACCGTATGGTCCGTCTCCTGTGAGTCTAGATTTTCGAATCCGACGCAAAACTTGTAGTTAATTGTAACGATCAGGGCTCCAAATGACGATGGAACACTCAAATTGCGTCGAGATCCAATACATCGACCTCCCGTCGACTTGTCTCCAACGGGATATTGCTGCCTCGGGCACCATGTGGTCCGTCTCCTATGAGTCTAGATTTTCGAATCCGACGCAAAAGTGATAGTTAATTGTAACGTTCAGGGCCTCCTAATGACGAAGGAACACTCAAATTGCGTCGAGATTCAATACATCGTCCTCCAGCCGACTTGTCTCCAAGGGTCAATTGCTGCCTCGGCACCATTTGGTCGTTGTCCTGCGAGTCTAGATTTTCGAATCCGACGCATAACTGATAGTTAATTGTAACGTCCAGCGCCTCCTAATGATGATAGAACACTCAAATTGCGTCGAGATTCAATACGTCGTCCTCCAGACGACTTGTCTACAAGGTTATCTTGCTTTCTCGGGCAGCTTACGGTTCGCCTCCTGTGAGTCTAGATTTTCGAATTCGACGCAAAACTGATAGTTAATTGTATCGTTCATGGCCTCCTAATGACGATGGAACACTCAAATTGCGTCGAGATTCAATACGTCGTCCTCCAGCCGACTTGTCTCCATGGGTCTATTGCTACCTCGCTCACCTTATGGTCGTTCTCCTGCGAGTCTAGATTTTCGAATCCGACGCAAAACTGATGGTTAATTGTAACGTTCATGGCCTCCTAATGACGATGGAACACTCAAATTGCGTCGAGATTCAATACATCGTCCTCAAGCCGACTTGTCTCCAAGGGTATATTGCTGCCTCGGGCACCATATGGTCCGTCTCCTGTAGGTACAGATATTCGAATACGACGCAAAACGGACTGCTAATTGTAACGTTCAGAGGCTCCTAATGATGATGAAACACTGAAATTGCGTCGAGATTCAATACATCGTCCTCCAGCCGACTTCTCTCCAAGGGGATATTGCTGCCTTGGGCACGATATAGTCCTTCTCCTGTAAGTCGCGAATTTCGAATCCGACGCAAAACTGATAGTTAATTGTAACGTTCAGGGCCTCCTCATGACGATGGAACACTCAAATTGGTTCGAGATTCAATACATCGTCCTCCAGCTGACTTGTCTCCAAGGGGATATTGCTGCCTTGGGCACCATATAGTCCTTCTCCTGTTAGTCTAGAATTTCGAATCCTTCGCAAAACTGATTGTTAATTGTAACGTTCAGGACATCCTGATGACGATGGAACACTCAAATTGCGTCGAGATTCAGCCTACTTGTCTCCAAAGGGATATTGCTGTCTCCGTCACCTTATGCTCCGTCTCCTGTGAGTCTAGATTTTCGAATCCGACGAAAAACTGATGGTTAATTGTAACGTTCAGCGCCTCCTATTGACGATGGAACACTCAAATTGCGTCGCGATTCAATGCATCGTCCTCCAGCCGACATGTCTCCAAGGGTCAATTGCTGCCTCTGGCACCTAATGGTCTTGCTCCTGTGAGTCTAGATTTTCGAATACGACGCAAAACTGATGGTTAATTGTAACATTCAGGGCCTCCTAATGACGATGGAACACTCAAATTGCGTCGCGATTCAATACATCGTCCTCCAGCCGACTTGTCTCCAAGGGTCAATTGCTGCCTTTGGCACCTAATAGTCTTGCTCCTGTGAGTCTAGATTTTCGAATCCGACGCAAAACTGATATTTAATTGAAACGTTAAGGGCCTCATAATGACGATGGAACACTCAAATTGCGTCGAGTTTCAATTCATCGTCCTCCAGCCGAATTGTCTCCAACGGGATATTGCTGCCTCGGGCACCATGTGGTCCGTCTTCTGTGAGTCTAGATTTTCGAATCCGACGCAAAAGTGATAGTTAATTGTAACGTTCAGGGCCTCCTAATGACAAAGGAACACTCAAATTGCGTCGAGATTCAATACATCGTCCTCCAGCCGACTTGTCTCCAAGGGTCTATTGCTGCCTCGGGCACCTTATGGTCGTTATCCTGTGAGTCTAGATTTCCGGATCGGACGCATAAGTGATAGTTAATTGTAACGTTCAGCGCCTCCTAATGACGATAGAACACTCAAATTGGGGCGAGATTCAATACATCGTCCTCCAGCCGACTTCTCTCCAAGGGGATATTGCTGCCTTGGGCACGATATAGTCCTTCTCCTGTAAGTCGCGAATTTCGAATCCGACGCAAAACTGATAGTTAATTGTAACGTTCAGGGCCTCCTCATGACGATGGAACACTCAAATTGGTTCGAGATTCAATACATCGTCCTCCAGCTGACTTGTCTCCAAGGGGATATTGCTGCCTTGGGCACCATATAGTCCTTCTCCTGTTAGTCTAGAATTTCGAATCCTTCGCAAAACTGATTGTTAATTGTAACGTTCAGGACATCCTGATGACGATGGAACACTCAAATTGCGTCGAGATTCAGCCTACTTGTCTCCAAAGGGATATTGCTGTCTCCGTCACCTTATGCTCCGTCTCCTGTGAGTCTAGATTTTCGAATCCGACGCAAAACTGATGGTTAATTGTAACGTTCAGCGCCTCCTATTGACGATGGAACACTCAAATTGCGTCGCGATTCAATGCATCGTCCTCCAGCCGACATGTCTCCAAGGGTCAATTGCTGCCTCTGGCACCTAATGGTCTTGCTCCTGTGAGTCTAGATTTTCGAATACGACCCAAAACTGATGGTTAATTGTAACATTCAGGGCCTCCTAATGACGATGGAACACTCAAATTGCGTCGCGATTCAATACATCGTCCTCCAGCCGACTTGTCTCCAAGGGTCAATTGCTGCCTTTGGCACCTAATAGTCTTGCTCCTGTGAGTCTAGATTTTCGAATCCGACGCAAAACTGATATTTAATTGAAACGTTAAGGGCCTCATAATGACGATGGAACACTCAAATTGCGTCGAGTTTCAATTCATCGTCCTCCAGCCGAATTGTCTCCAACGGGATATTGCTGCCTCGGGCACCATGTGGTCCGTCTTCTGTGAGTCTAGATTTTCGAATCCGACGCAAAAGTGATAGTTAATTGTAACGTTCAGGGCCTCCTAATGACAAAGGAACACTCAAATTGCGTCGAGATTCAATACATCGTCCTCCAGCCGACTTGTCTCCAAGGGTCTATTGCTGCCTCGGGCACCTTATGGTCGTTATCCTGTGAGTCTAGATTTCCGGATCCGACGCATAAGTGATAGTTAATTGTAACGTTCAGCGCCTCCTAATGACGATAGAACACTCAAATTGGGGCGAGATTCAATACATCGTCCTCCAGCCGACGTGTCTCCAAGGGGATATTACTGCCTCGTGCACCTTATGGTCCGCCTCCTGTGAGTCTTGATTTTCGAATCCGACGCAAAACAGTTGGTTAATTGTAACGTTCATACCCTCATAATGACGATGGAACACTCAAATTGCATCAAGATTCAATACATCGTCATTCAGCCGACTTGTCTCCAACGGTCTATTGCTGCCTCGGGCACGTTATGGTCGTTCTACCCTGAGTCTACATTTTCGAATCCGGCGCAAAACTGATAGTTAATTGTAACGTTCAGGGCTTCCAAATGACGATGGAAGACTGAAATAGCGTCGAAATTCAATACATCGTTCTTCAGCCAACTTGTCTCCAAGCGTCCATTTCTGATTCGGGCACCTTATGGTCGTTCTCCTGTGTGTCTACATTTTCGATTCCGACACATAACTGATAGTTAGTTATAACGTTCAGGGCCACATAATGACGATGGAACACTCAATTTGCGTCGAGATTCAATACATCGTCCTCCAGCCGACTTGTCTCCATGGGTCTACTGCTACCTCGTTCACCTTATCTTCGTTCTCCTGTGAGTCCAAATATTCGAATCCGACGCAAAACTGATAGTTAATTGTAACGTTGAGGACCTCTTAATGACGATGGAACACTCACATTGCAACGAGATTCAATACATCGTCCTCCAGCCGACTTGTCTCCAAAGGGTTATTGCTGTCTCGGGCACCTTATGCTCCGTCTCCTGTGAGTCTACATTTTCGAATCCGACGCCGCAAAACTGATGGTTAATTGTAATGTTCAGGGCCTCCTAATGACGATGGAACTCTCAAATTGCGTCGCGATCTCAATACATCGTCCTCCAGCCGACTTGTCTCCAAGGGGATAATGCTGCCTCGGGCACCATATGGTCCGTCTCCTGTGAGTATAGATTTTCGAATCCGACGCAAAACTTGTAGTTAATTGTAACGTTCAGGGCCTCCTAATAACGATGGAACACTCAATTGCGTCGAGATCCAATACATCGACCTCCCGCCGACTTGTCTCCAACGGGATATTGCTGATTCGGGCACCTTATGGTCCGTCTCCTGTGAGTATAGATTTTCGAATCCGACGCAAAAACGATATTTAATTGTAACGTTCATGGCCTCCTAATGACGTTGGAACACTGAAATTGCGTCGAGATTCAATACATCGTCCTCCACCCGATTTGTCTGCAAGGGGATATTGCTGCCTCGGGCACCTTATCGTCGTTCCTCTGTGAGTCTCGATTTTCGAATCCGACGCAAAACTAATAGTTAATTGCAACATTCAGGGCCTCCTAATGGCGATGGAACACTCAAATTGCGTCGAGATTCAATACGTAGTCCTCCAGCTGACTAGTCTCCAAGGGGATATTGCTGCCTCGGGCACCATATGGTCCGTCTGCTGTAGGTACAGATATTCGAATTCGACGCCAAACGGACTGCCAATTGCAACGTTCAGAGCCTCCTAATGACGATGGAACACTCACATTGCATCAAGATTCAATACATCGTCATTCAGCCGACTTGTCTCCAACGGTCTATTGCTGCCTCGGGCACATTATTGTCGTTCCTCTGTGAGTCTACATTTTCGAATCCGACACAAAACTGATAGTTAATTGTAACGTTCAGGGCCTCCTAATGACGATGGAACACTGAAATAGCGTCGAAATTCAATACATCGTCCTTCAGCCGACTTGTCCCCAAGCGTCCATTGCTGCCTCGGGCACCTTATGGTCGTTCTCCTGTGAGTCTACATTTTCGATTCCGACACATAACTGATAGTTAGTTGTAACGTTCAGGGCCTCCTAATGTCGATGGATCACTCAAAATGCCTCGAGATTCAATACATCGTCCTAGAGCCGACTTCACTCCATGGGTCTACTGCTACATCCTTCACCTTATCTTCGTTCTCCTGTGAGTCCAGATATTCGAATCCGACGCAAATCGGACTGCTAATTCTACCGTTCAGAGCCTCCTAATGATGATGGAACACTCTAATTGCGTCGAGATTCAATACATCGTCCTCCAGCCGACTTGTCTCCAAAGGGTTATTGCTGTCTCGGGCACCTTATGCTCCGTCTCCTGTGAGTCTAGATTTTCGAATCCGACGCAAAACTGATGGTTAATTGTAACGTTCAGGGCCTCCTAATGACGATGGAACACTGAAATAGCGTCGAATTTCAATACATCGTCCTTCAGCCGACTTGTCTCCAAGCGTATATAGCTGCCTCGGGCACCTTATGGTCGTTCTCCTGTGAGTCTACTTTTTCGATTTCGACACATAACTGATAGTTAGTTGTAACGGTCAGGGCCTCCTAATGACGATGGAACACTCAAATTGCGTCGAGATTCAATACATCGTCCTCCAGCCGACTTGTCTCCATGGGTCTACTGCTACCTCGTTCACCTTATCTTCGTTCTCCTGTAAGTCCAGATATTCGAAACCGACGCAAAACGGACTGCTAATTCTAACGTTCAGAGCCTCCTAATGATGATGGAACACTCTAATTGCGTCGAGATTCAATACATCGTCCTCCAGCCGACTTGTCTCTAAGGTGATATTGCTGCCTTGGGCACTATATAGTCATTCTCCTGTGAGTCTAGAATTTCGAATCCGACGCAAAACTGATAGTTAATTGTAACGTTCACGACCTCCTAATGACGATGGAAGACTCAAATTGCTTCGAGATTTAATACATCGTCCTCCAGCCGACTTGTTTCCAAAGGGTTGTTGCTGTCTCGGGCACCTTATGCTCCGTCTCCTGTGAGTCTAGATTTTCGAATCCGACGAAAACAGATGGTTAATTGTAACGTTCAGGGCCTCCTAATGACGATGGAACTCTCAAATTGCGTCGCGATCTCAATACATCGACCTCCAGCCGACTTTTTCTCCAAGGGGATATTGCTGCCTCGGGCACCATATGGTCCATCTCCTGTAGGTCCAGATATTCGAATCCGACGCAAAACGGACTGCTAATTGTAACGGTCAGGGCCTCCTAATGACGATGGAACACTTAAATACCGTCGAAATTTAAAACATCGTCCTTCAGCAGACTTGTCTCCAAGCGTCCATTGCTGCCTCGGGGCACCTTATGGTCGTTCTCCTGTGAGTCTACATTTTCGATTCCGACACATAACTGATAGTTAGTTGTAACGTTCAGGGCCTCCTAATGACGATGGAACACTCAATTGCGTCGAGATTCAATACGTCGTCCTCTAGACGACTTGTCTACAAGGGGATATTGCTGCCTCGGGCACCTTATGGTCCGCCTCCCGTGAGTCTAGATTTTCGAATCTGACGCAAAACTGATAGTTAATTGTAACGTTCATGGCCTCCTAATGACGATGGAACTCTCAAATTGCGTCGCGATCTCAATACATCGTCCTCCAGCCGACTTGTCTCCAAGGGGATAATGCTGCCTCGGGCACCATATGGTCCGTCTCCTGTGAGTATAGATTTTCGAATCCGACGCAAAACTTGTAGTTAATTGTAACGTTCAGGGCCTCCTAATGACGATGGAACACTCAATTGCGTCGAGATTCAATACGTCGTCCTCTAGACGACTTGTCTACAAGGGGATATTGCTGCCTCGGGCACCTTATGGTCCGCCTCCCGTGAGTCTAGATTTTCGAATCTGACGCAAAACTGATAGTTAATTGTAACGTTCATGGCCTCCTAATGACGATGGAACTCTCAAATTGCGTCGCGATCTCAATACATCGTCCTCCAGCCGACTTGTCTCCAAGGGTATAATGCTGCCTCGGGCACCATATGGTCCGTCTCCTGTGAGTATAGATTTTCGAATCCGACGCAAAACTTGTAGTTAATTGTAACGTTCAGGGCCTCCTAATAACGATGGAACACTCAATTGCGTCGAGATCCAATACATCGACATCCCGCCGACTTGTCTCCAACGGGATATTGCTGATTCGGGCACCTTATGGTCCGTCTCCTGTGAGTATAGATTTTCGAATCCGACGCAAAACTTGTAGTTAATTGTAACGTTCAGGACCTCCTAATGACGATAGAACACTCAAATTGCGTCGAGATTCAATACATCGTCCTCCAGCCGACTTGTATCCAAGGGTCAATTGCTGCGTTTGCCACCTAATGGTCTTGCTCCTGTGAATTTAGATTTTCGAATCCGACGCAAAACTAATATTTAATTGTAACGTTAGTGGCCTCCTAATGACGATGGAACACTCAACTGCGTCGAGATCCAATACATCGACCTCCCGCCGACTTGTCTCCAACGGGATATTGCTGCCTCGGGCACCATTTGGTCCGTCTCCTGTGAGTCTAGATTTTCGAATCCGACGCAAAAACGATATTTAATTGTAACGTTCATGGCCTCCTAATGACGTTGGAACACTGAAATTGCGTCGAGATTCAATACATCGTCCTCCACCCGATTTGTCTAAAAGGGGATATTGCTGCCTCGGGCACCTTATCGTCGTTCCTCTGTGAGTCTAGATTTACGAATCCGACGCAAAACTAATAGTTAATTGCAACATTCAGGGCCTCCTAATGGCGATGGAACACTCAAATTGCGTCGAGATTCAATACGTAGTCCTCCAGCTGACTAGTCTCCAAGGGGATATTGCTGCCTCGGGCACCATATGGTCCGTCTGCTGTAGGTACAGATATTCGAATTCGACGCCAAACGGACTGCCAATTGCAACGTTCAGAGCCTCCTAATGACGATGGAACACTCACATTGCATCAAGATTCAATACATCGTCATTCAGCCGACTTGTCTCCAACGGTCTATTGCTGCCACGGGCACATTATTGTCGTTCCTCTGTGAGTCTACATTTTCGAATCCGACACAAAACTGATAGTTAATTGTAACGTTCAGGGCCTCCTAATGACGATGGAACACTGAAATAGCGTCAAAATTCAGTACATCGTCCTTCAGCCGACTTGTCTCCAAGCGTCCATTGCTGCCTCGGGCACCTTATCGTCGTTCTCCTGTGAGTCTATATTTTCGATTCCGACACATACCTGATAGTTAGTTGTAACGTTCAGGGTTTCCTAATGACGATGGAACACTGAAATAGCGTCGAGATTCAATACATCGTCCTTAAGCCGACTTGTCTCCTAGCGTCCATTGCTGCCTCGGGCACCTTATGGTCGTTCTCCTGTGAGTCTACATTTTCGATTCCGACACATAACTGATAGTTAGTTGTAACGTTCAGGGCCTCCTAATGTCGATGGATCACTCAAAATGCGTCGAGATTCAATACATCGTCCTAGAGCCGACTTCACTCCATGGGTCTACTGCTACATCCTTCACCTTAACTTCGTTCTCCTGTGAGTCCAGATATTCGAATCCGACGCAAATCGGACTGCTAATTCTACCGTTCAGAGCCTCCTAATGATGATGGAACACTCTAATTGCGTCGAGATTCAATACATCGTCCTCCAGCCGACTTGTCTCCAAAGGGTTATTGCTGTCTCGGGCACCTTATGCTCCGTCTCCTGTGAGTCTAGATTTTCGAATCCGACGCAAAACTGATGGTTAATTGTAACGTTCAGGGCCTCCTAATGACGATGGAACTCTCAAATTGCGTCGCGATCTCAATACATTGTCCTCCGGCCGACTTGTCTCCAAGGGGATATTGCTGCCTCGGACACCATATGGTCTTTCTCCTGTAGGTCCAGATATTCGAATCCGACGCAAAACGGACCGCTAATTGTAACAATCAGGGCCTCCTAATGACAATGGAACACTGAAATAGCGTCGAAATTCAATACATCGTCCTTCAGCCGACTTGTCTCCAAGCGTCCATTGCTGCCTCGGGCACCTTATCGTCGTTCTCCTGTGAGTCTATATTTTCGATTCCGACACATACCTGATAGTTAGTTGTAACGTTCAGGGTTTCCTAATGACGATGGATCACTGAAATAGCGTCGAGATTCAATACATCGTCCTTAAGCCGACTTGTCTCCAAGCGTCCATTGCTGACTCGGGCACCTTATGGTCGTTCTCCTATGAGTCTATATCTTCGAATCCGACACATAACTGATAGTTAATTGTAACGTTCAGGGCCTCCTCATGGCGATGGAACACTCAAATGGCGACGAGATTCAATACATCGTCCTCCAGCTGACTTGTCTCCAAGGGGATATTGCTGCCTTGGGCACCATATTGTCCTTCTCCTGTGAGTCTAGAATTTCGAATCCGACGCAAAACTGATAGCTAATTGTAACGTTCTGGACCTCCTGATGACGATGGAACACTCAAATTGCGTCGAGATTCAGCCTACTTGTCTCCCAAGGGATATTGCTGTCTCCGTCACCTTATGCTCCGTCTCCTGTGAGTCTAGATTTTCGAATCCGACGCAAGACAGTTGGTTAATTGTAACGTTCATGGCCTCCTAATGACGATGGAACACTCAAATTGCGTCGAAATTCAATACATCGTCCTCCAATCGACTTGTCACCAAGGGGATATTGCTGCCTCGGGCACCATACGGTCCGTCTCCTGTAGGTCCAGATATTCGAATCCGACGCAAAACGGACTGCCAATTGTAACGTTCAGAGCCTCCTAATGACGATGGAACACTCAAACTGCATCAAGATTCAATACATCGTCATTCAGCCGACTTGTCTCCAACGGTCTATTGCTGCCTCGGGCACCTAATGGTCGTTCTACTCTGAGTCTACATTTTCGAATCCGGCGCAAAACTGATAGTTAATTGTAACGTTCAGGGGCTCCTAATGACGATGGAACACTTAAATAGCGTCGAACTTCAAAACATCGTCCTTCAGCAGACTTGTCTCCAAGCGTCCATTGCTGCCTTGGGCACCTCATGGTCATTCTCCTGTGAGTCTACTTTTTCGATTCCGACACATAACTGATAGTTAGTTGTAACGTACAGGGCTTCCTAATGACGACGGAACACTGAAATAACGTCGAGATTCAATACATCGTCCTTCAGCCGACTTGTCTCCAACGGTCTATTGCTGCCTCGGGCACCTTATGGTCGTTCTCCTCTGAGTCTACATTTTCGAATCCGTCGCAAAACTGATAGTTATTTGTATCGTTCAGGGCCTCCTAATGACGATGGAACACTGAAATAGCGTCGAAATTCAATACATCGTCCTTCAGCCGACTTGTCTCCAAGCGTCCAAGCTGCCTCGGGCACCTTATGGTCGTTCTCCTGTGAGTCTACATTTTCGATTCCGACACATAACTGATAGTTAGTTGTAACGTTCAGGGCCTCCTAATGACGATGGAACACTCAATTGCGTCGAGATTCAATACGTCGTCCTCTAGACGACTTGTCTACAGGGGGATATTGCTGCCTCGGGCACCTTATGGTCCGCCTCCCGTGAGTCTAGATTTTCGAATCTGACGCAAAACTGATAGTTAATTGTAACGTTCATGGCCTCCTAATGACGATGGAGCACTCAAATTGCGTCGAGATTCAATACATCGTCCAACAGCCGAGTTGTCTTCAATGGGATATTGCTGCCTCGGGCACCATGTGGTCCGTCTCCTGTGAGTGTAGATTTTCGAATCCGACGCGAAACTGATAGTTAATTGTAACGTTCAGGGCCTCCTAATGTCGATGGAACACTCAAATTGCGTCGTGATCCAATACATCGTCCTCCAGCCGTCTTGTCTCCAAGGGTCAATTGCTGCTTCGGGCACTTAATTGTCGTTATCCTGTGAGTCTAGATTTTCGAATCCGACGCAAAACCGATGGTAAATTATAACGTTCATGGCCTCCTAATGTCGATGGAACACTCAAATTGCGTAGAGATTCAATACATCGTCCTTCAGCCGACTTGTCTCCAAGCGTCCATTGCTGCCTCGGGCACCTTATGGTCGTTCTCCTGTGAGTCTACATTTTCGATACCGACACATAACTGATAGTTAGTGGTAACGTTCAGGGCCTCCTAATGACGATGGAACACTCAAATTGCGTCGAGATTCAATACATCGTCCTCCAGCCGACTTGTCTCCATGGGTCTACTGCTACCTCGTTCACCTTATCTTCGTTCTCCTGTGAGTCCAGATATAAGAATCCGACGCAAAACGGACTGCTAATTCTAACGTTCAGAGACTCCTAATGATGAAGGAACACTCTAATTGCGTCGAGATTCAATACATCGTCCTCCAGCCGACATGTCTCCAAGGTGATATTGCTGCCTTGGGCACCATATAGTCATTCTCCTGTGAGTCTAGAATTTCGAATCCGACGCAAAACTGATAGTTAATTGTAACGTTCACGACCTCCTTATGACGATGGAACACTCAAATTGCGTCGAGATTCAATACATCGTCCTCCAGCCGACTTGTTTCCGAATGGTTATTGCTGTCTCGGGCACCTTATGCTCCGTCTCCTGTGAGTCTAGATTTTCGAATCCGACGCAAAAGTGATAGTTAATTGTAACGTTCAGGGCATCCTAATGACAAAGGAACACTGAAATTGCTTCGAGATTCAATACATCGTCCTCCAGCCGACTTGTCTCCAATGGGATATTACTGCCTCGGGCCCTTATGGTCCGCCTCCTGTAGGTCCAGATATTCGAATCCGACGCAAAACGGACTGCCAATTGTAACGTTCAGGGCCTCCTAATGACGATGGAACTCTCAAATTGCGTCTGGATCTCAATACATCGTCCTCCAGCCGACTTGTCTCCAAGGGGATATTGCTGCCTCGGGCACCATATGGTCCATCTCCTGTAGGTCCAGATATTCGAATCCGTCGCAAAACGGACTGCTAATTGTAACGTTCAGAGCCTTCTAATGACGATGGAACACTCAAATTGAATCAAGATTCAATACATCGTCATTCAGCTGACTTGTCTCCAACGGTCCCTTGCTGCCTCGGGCACCTTATGGTCGTTCTCCTCTGAGTCTACATTTTACAATCCGACGCAAACTGATAGTTAATTGTAACGTTCAGGGCTTCCTAATGACGATGGAACACTGAAATAGCGTCGAGATTCAATACATCGTCCTTCATCCGACTTGTCTCCAAGCGTCCATTGCTGACTCGGGCACCTTAAGGTCGTTCTCCTATGAGTCTATATTTTGGAATCGGACACATAACTGATAGTTAATTGTAACGTTCAGGGCCTCCTCATGACGATGGAACACTCAAATTACGTCGAGATTCAATACATCGTCCTCCAGCGGACTTGTCAGCAAGGGGATGCTACTGCCTTGGGCACCATATAGTCCTTCTCCTGTGAGTCTAGAATTTCGAATCCGACGCTAAACTGATGGTTAATTGTAACGTTCAGCGCCTCCTAATGACGATGGAACACTCAAATTGCGTCGCGATTCAATGCATCGTCCTCCAGCCGACTTGTCTCCAAGGGTCAATTGCTGCCTTTGGCACCTAATGGTCTTGCTCCTGTGAGTCTAGATTTTCGAATCCGACGCAAAACTGATAGTTAATTGTAACATTCAGGGCCTCCTAACGACGATGGAATACTCAAATTGCGTCGCGATTCATTCCATCGTCCTCCAGCCGACTTGTCTCCAAGGGTCAATTGCTGCCTTTGGCACCTAATGGTCTTGTTCCTGTGAGACTAGATTTTCGAATCTGACGCAAAACTGATATTTAATTGATACGTTAAGGGCCTCCTAATGACGATGGAACACTCAAATTGTGTCGAGATTCAATACATCGTCCTCCAACCGACTTGTCTCCAACGGGATATTGCTGCCTCGGGCACCATGTGGTCCGTCTCCTGTGAGTCTAGATTTTCGAATCCGACGCAAAAGTGATAGTTAATTGTAACGTTCAGGGCCTCCTAATGACAAAGGAACACTCAAATTGCGTCGAGATTCAATACATCGTCCTCCAGCCGACTTGTCTCCAAGGGGATATTACTGCCTCGGGCACCTCATGGTCCGCCTCCTGTGAGTCTACATTTTCGAATCAGACGCAACACTAATAGTTAATTGTAACGATCAGGGCCTCCTAATGGCGATAGAACACTCAAATTGCGTCGATATTCAATATGTAGTCCTCCAGATTACTTGGCTCCAAGTGGATATTGCTGCCTCGGGCACCTTATGGTCCGTCTCCTGTGAGTCTAGATTTTCGAATCCGAAGCAAAACCTGTAGTTAATTGTGACGTTCAGGGCCTCCTAATGACGATGGAATACTCAAATTACGTCGACATTAAATACATCGTCCACCCGCCGACTTGTCTCCAATGGGATATTGCTGCCTCGGGCACCATGTGGTCCGTGTCCTGTGAGTCCAGATTTTCGAATCCGACGCGAAACTGATAGTTAATTGTAATTTTCAGGGCCTCCTAATGACGACGGAACACTCAAATTGCGTCGAGATTCAATACATCGTCCTCCAGCCGACTTGTCTACATGGGTCTACTGCTACCTCGGTCACCTTATGGTCTTTCTCCTGTGAGTCCAGATATTCGAATCCGACGCAAAACGGCCTGCTAATTGTAACGTTCAGAGCCTGTTAATGATGATGGAACACTCTAATTGCGTCGAGATTCAATACATCGTCCTCCAACCGACTTGTCTCCAAGGGTCAATTGCTGCCTCGGGCACCTTATGGTCGTTCTCCTGTGAGTCTAGATTTTCGGATCCGACGCATAAGTGATAGTTAATTGTAACGTTCAGCGCCTCCTAATGAAGATAGAACACTCAAATTGTGTCGAGATTCAATACATAGTCCTCCAGCCGACTTGTCTCCAAAGGGATATTGCTGCCTCGTGCACCTTATGGTCCGCCTCCTGTGAGTCTAGATTTTCGAATCCGACGCAAAATAGTAGGTTAATTGTAACGTTGATGGCCTCCTAATGACGATGGAACAAAAATATTGCGTCGAGATTCAATACATCGTCCTCCAATCGACTTGTCGCCAAGGGGATATTGCTGCCTCGGGCACCATGTGGTCCGTGTCCTGTGAGTCTAGATTTTCGAATCCGACGCAAAAACGATAGTTAATTGTAACGTTCAGCGCCTCCTAATGACCATAGAACACTCAAATTGCGTCGAGATTCAATACGTCGTCCTCTAGACGACTTGTCTACAAGGGGATATTGCTGCCTTGGGCACCTTATGGTCCGCCACCTATGAGTCTAGATTTTCGAATCCGACACAAAACTGATAGTTAAATGTAACGTTCAGGACCTCATAATGACGATGGAACACTCAAATTGCGTCGAGATTCAATACATCGTCCTCCAGCCCACTAGTCTCCAAAGGGTTATTGCTGTCTCGGGCACAATATGCTCCGTCTCCTGTGAGTCTAGATTTTCGAATCCGACGCAAAACTGATGGTTAATTGTAATGTTCTGGGATTCCTAATGACGATGGAACTCTCAAATTGCGTCGCGATCTCAATACATCGTCCTCCCGCCGACTTGTCTCCAAGGGGATATTGCTGCCTCGGGCACCATATGGTCCGTCTCCTGTAGGTCCTGATATTCGAATCCGACGCAAAACGGACTGCCAATTGTAATGTTCAGAGCCTCCTAATGACGATGGAACACTCAAATTGCATCAAGATTCAATACATCGTCATACAGCCGACTTGTCTCCAACGGTCTATTGCTGCATCGGGCACCTTATGGTCGCTTTCCTCTGAGTCTACATTTTCGATTTCGACACATAATTGATAGTTAATTGTAACGTTCAGGGCCTCTTAATGACGATGGAACATTCAAATTGCGTCGAGATTCAATACATCGTCCTCCAGCCGACTTGTCTCCATGGGTCAATTGCTGCCTTTGGCACCTAATGGTCTTGTTCCTGTGAGTCTAGATTTTCGAATCTGACGCAAAACTGATATTTAATTGAAACGTTAAGGGCCTCCTAATGACGATGGAACACTCAAATTGCGTCGAGATTCAATACATCGTCCTCCAACCGACTTGTCTCCAACGGGATATTGCTGCCTCGGGCACCATGTGGTCCGTCTCCTGTGAGTCTAGATTTTCGAATCCGACGCAAAAGTGATAGTTAATTGTAACGATCAGGGCCTCCTAATGACAAAGGAACACTCAAATTGCGTCGAGATTCAATACATCGTCCTCCAGCCGACTTGTCTCCAAGGGGATATCACTGCCTCGGGCACCTTATGGTCCGCCTCCTGTGAGTCTAAATTTTCGAATCCGACGCAACCCTAATAGTTAATTGTAATGATCAGGGCCCCCTAATGGCGATAGAACACTTACGTTGCGTCGATATTCAATATGTAGTCCTCCAGCCTACTTGGCTCCAAGTGGATATTGCTGCCTCGGGCACCTTATGGTCCGTCTCCTGTGAGTCTAGATTTTCGAATCCGACGCAAAACCTGTAGTTAATTGTAACGTTCAGGGTCTCCTAATGACGATGGAATACTCAAATTACGTCGATATTAAATACATCGTTCACCCGCCGACTTGTCCCCAATGGGATATTGCTGCCTCGGGCACCATGTGGTCCGTCTCCTGTGAGTCCATATTTTCGAATCCGCCGCGAAACTGATAGTAAATTGTAATGTTCAGCGCCTCGTAATGACGACGGAACACTCAAATTGCGTCGAGATTCAATACATCGTCCTCCAGCCGACTTGTCTCCAAGGGGATATTACTGCCTCGGGCACCTCATGGTCCGCCTCCTGTGAGTCTACATTTTCGAATCAGACGCAACACTAATAGTTAATTGTAACGATCAGGGCCTCCTAATGGCGATAGAACACTCAAATTGCGTCGATATTCAATATGTAGTCCTCCAGATTACTTGGCTCCAAGTGGATATTGCTGCCTCGGGCACCTTATGGTCCGTCTCCTGTGAGTCTAGATTTTCGAATCCGAAGCAAAACCTGTAGTTAATTGTGACGTTCAGGGCCTCCTAATGACGATGGAATACTCAAATTACGTCGACATTAAATACATCGTCCACCCGCCGACTTGTCTCCAATGGGATATTGCTGCCTCGGGCACCATGTGGTCCGTGTCCTGTGAGTCCAGATTTTCGAATCCGACGCGAAACTGATAGTTAATTGTAATTTTCAGGGCCTCCTAATGACGACGGAACACTCAAATTGCGTCGAGATTCAATACATCGTCCTCCAGCCGACTTGTCTACATGGATCTACTGCTACCTCGGTCACCTTATGGTCTTTCTCCTGTGAGTCCAGATATTCGAATCCGACGCAAAACGGCCTGCTAATTGTAACGTTCAGAGCCTGTTAATGATGATGGAACACTCTAATTGCGTCGAGATTCAATACATCGTCCTCCAACCGACTTGTCTCCAAGGGTCAATTGCTGCCTCGGGCACCTTATGGTCGTTCTCCTGTGAGTCTAGATTTTCGGATCCGACGCATAAGTGATAGTTAATTGTAACGTTCAGCGCCTGCTAATGAAGATAGAACACTCAAATTGTGTCGAGATTCAATACATAGTCCTCCAGCCGACTTGTCTCCAAAGGGATATTGCTGCCTCGTGCACCTTATGGTCCGCCTCCTGTGAGTCTAGATTTTCGAATCCGACGCAAAATAGTAGGTTAATTGTAACGTTGATGGCCTCCTAATGACGATGGAACAAAAATATTGCGTCGAGATTCAATACATCGTCCTCCAATCGACTTGTCGCCAAGGGGATATTGCTGCCTCGGGCACCATGTGGTCCGTGTCCTGTGAGTCTAGATTTTCGAATCCGACGCAAAAACGATAGTTAATTGTAACGTTCAGCGCCTCCTAATGACCATAGAACACTCAAATTGCGTCGAGATTCAATACGTCGTCCTCTAGACGACTTGTCTACAAGGGGATATTGCTGCCTTGGGCACCTTATGGTCCGCCACCTATGAGTCTAGATTTTCGAATCCGACACATAATTGATAGTTAATTGTAACGTTCAGGGCCTCTTAATGACGATGGAACATTCAAATTGCGTCGAGATTCAATACATCGTCCTCCAGCCGACTTGTCTCCATGGGTCAATTGCTGCCTTTGGCACCTAATGGTATTGTTCCTGTGAGTCTAGATTTTCGAATCTGACGCAAAACTGATATTTAATTGAAACGTTAAGGGCCTCCTAATGACGATGGAACACTCAAATTGCGTCGAGATTCAATACATCGTCCTCCAACCGACTTGTCTCCAACGGGATATTGCTGCCTCGGGCACCATGTGGTCCGTCTCCTGTGAGTCTAGATTTTCAAATCCGACGCAAAAGTGATAGTTAATTGTAACGATCAGGGCCTCCTAATGACAAAGGAACACTCAAATTGCGTCGAGATTCAATACATCGTCCTCCAGCCGACTTGTCTCCAAGGGGATATCACTGCCTCGGGCACCTTATGGTCCGCCTCCTGTGAGTCTAAATTTTCGAATCCGACGCAACCCTAATAGTTAATTGTAATGATCAGGGCCCCCTAATGGCGATAGAACACTTACGTTGCGTCGATATTCAATATGTAGTCCTCCAGCCTACTTGGCTCCAAGTGGATATTGCTGCCTCGGGCACCTTATGGTCCGTCTCCTGTGAGTCTAGATTTTCGAATCCGACGCAAAACCTGTAGTTAATTGTAACGTTCAGGGTCTCCTAATGACGATGGAATACTCAAATTACGTCGATATTAAATACATCGTTCACCCGCCGACTTGTCCCCAATGGGATATTGCTGCCTCGGGCACCATGTGGTCCGTCTCCTGTAAGTCCATATTTTCGAATCCGCCGCGAAACTGATAGTAAATTGTAATGTTCAGCGCCTCGTAATGACGACGGAACACTCAAATTGCGTCGAGATTTAATACATCGTCCTCCAGCCGACTTGTCTACATGGGTCTACTGCTACCTCGGTCACTTTATGGTCGTTCTCCTGTGAGTCCAGATATTCGAATCCGACGCAAAACGGTCTGCTAATTGTAACGTTCAGAGCCTCTTAATGATGATGGAACACTCTAATTGCGTCGAGATTCGATACATCGTCCTCCAACCGACTTGTCTCCAATGGGATATTACTGCCTCGGGCACCATATAGTCCTTCTCCTGTGAGTCTAGAATTTCGAATCCAACGCAAAACTGATAGTTAATTGTAACATTCAGGGCCTCCTAATGACGATGGAACACTCAAATTGCGTCGCGATTCATTACATCGTCCTCCCAGCCTACTTGTCTCCAAGGGTCAATTGCTGCCTTTGGCACCTAATGGTCTTGTACCTGTGAGTCTAGATTTTCGAATCTGACGCAAAACTGATATTTAATTGAAACGTAAAGGGCCTCCTAATGACGATGGAACACTCAAATTGCGTCGAGAATCAATACATCGTTCTCCACTCGACTTGTCTCCAACAGGATATTGCTGCCTCGGGCACCATGTGGTCCGTCTCCTGTGAGTCTAGATTTTCGAATCCGACGCAAAAGTGATAGTTAATTGTAACGTTCAGGGCCTCCTAATGGCAAAGGAACATTCAAATTGCGTCGACATTCAATACATCTTCCTCCAGCCGACATGTTTCCTAGGGGATATTACTGCCTCGGGCACCTTATGGTCCGCCTCCTGTGAGTCTACATCTTCGAATCCGACGCAACACTAATAGTTAATTGTAACGATCAGGGCCTCATAATGGCGATAGAACACTCAAATTGCGTCGATATTCAATATGTAGTCCTCCAGCCTACTTGGCTCCAAGTGGATATTGCTGCCTCGGGCACCTTATGGTCCGTCTCCTGTGAGTCTAGATTTTCGAATCCGACGCAAAACCTGTAGTTAATTGTAACGTTCAGGGCCTCCTAATGACGATGGAATACTCAAATTACGTCGACATTAAATACATCGTCAACCCGCCGACTTGTCTCCAATGGGATATTGCTGCCTCGGGCACCATGTGGTCCGTCTCCTGTGAGTCCAGATTTTCGAATCCGACGCTAAACTGATGGTTAATTGTAACGTTCAGCGCCTCCTAATGACGATGGAACACTCAAATTGCGTCGCGATTCAATGCATCGTCCTCCAGCCGACTTGTCTCCAAGGGTCAATTGCTGCCTTTGGCACCTAATGGTCTTGCTCCTGTGAGTCTAGATTTTCGAATCCGACGCAAAACTGATAGTTAATTGTAACATTCAGGGCCTCCTAACGACGATGGAATACTCAAATTGCGTCGCGATTCATTCCATCGTCCTCCAGCCGACTTGTCTCCAAGGGTCAATTGCTGCCTTTGGCACCTAATGGTCTTGTTCCTGTGAGACTAGATTTTCGAATCTGACGCAAAACTGATATTTAATTGATACGTTAAGGGCCTCCTAATGACGATGGTACACTCAAATTGTGTCGAGATTCAATACATCGTCCTCCAACCGACTTGTCTCCAACGGGATATTGCTGCCTCGGGCACCATGTGGTCCGTCTCCTGTGAGTCTAGATTTTCGAATCCGACGCAAAAGTGATAGTTGATTGTAACGTTCAGGGCCTCCTAATGACAAAGGAACACTCAAATTGCGTCGAGATTCAATACATCGTCCTCCAGCCGACTTGTCTCCAAGGGGATATTACTGCCTCGGGCACCTCATGGTCCGCCTCCTGTGAGTCTACATTTTCGAATCAGACGCAACACTAATAGTTAATTGTAATGATCAGGGCCTCCTAATGGCGATAGAACACTCAAATTGCGTCGATATTCAATATGTAGTCCTCCAGATTACTTGGCTCCAAGTGGATATTGCTGCCTCGGGCACCTTATGGTCCGTCTCCTGTGAGTCTAGATTTTCGAATCCGAAGCAAAACCTGTAGTTAATTGTGACGTTCAGGGCCTCCTAATGACGATGGAATACTCAAATTACGTCGACATTAAATACATCGTCCACCCGCCGACTTGTCTCCAATGGGATATTGCTGCCTCGGGCACCATGTGGTCCGTGTCCTGTGAGTCCAGATTTTCGAATCCGACGCGAAACTGATAGTTAATTGTAATTTTCAGGGCCTCCTAATGACGACGGAACACTCAAATTGCGTCGAGATTCAATACATCGTCCTCCAGCCGACTTGTCTACATGGGTCTACTGCTACCTCGGTCACCTTATGGTCTTTCTCCTGTGAGTCCAGATATTCGAATCCGACGCAAAACGGCCTGCTAATTGTAACGTTCAGAGCCTGTTAATGATGATGGAACACTCTAATTGCGTCGAGATTCAATACATCGTCCTCCAACCGACTTGTCTCCAAGGGTCAATTGCTGCCTCGGGCACCTTATGGTCGTTCTCCTGTGAGTCTAGATTTTCGGATCCGACGCATAAGTGATAGTTAATTGTAACGTTCAGCGCCTCCTAATGAAGATAGAACACTCAAATTGTGTCGAGATTCAATACATAGTCCTCCAGCCGACTTGTCTCCAAAGGGATATTGCTGCCTCGTGCACCTTATGGTCCGCCTCCTGTGAGTCTAGATTTTCGAATCCGACGCAAAATAGTAGGTTAATTGTAACGTTGATGGCCTCCTAATGACGATGGAACAAAAATATTGCGTCGAGATTCAATACATCGTCCTCCAATCGACTTGTCGCCAAGGGGATATTGCTGCCTCGGGCACCATGTGGTCCGTGTCCTGTGAGTCTAGATTTTCGAATCCGACGCAAAAACGATAGTCAATTGTAACGTTCAACGCCTCCTAATGACCATAGAACACTCAAATTGCGTCGAGATTCAATACGTCGTCCTCTAGACGACTTGTCTACAAGGGGATATTGCTACCTTGGGCACCTTATGGTCCGCCACCTATGAGTCTAGATTTTCGAATCCGACACAAAACTGATAGTTAAATGTAACGTTCAGGACCTCATAATGACGAAGGAACACTCAAATTGCGTCGAGATTCAATACATCGTCCTCCAGCCCACTAGTCTCCAAAGGGTTATTGCTGTCTCGGGCACAATATGCTCCGTCTCCTGTGAGTCTAGATTTTCGAATCCGACGCAAAACTGATGGTTAATTGTAATGTTCTGGGCCTCCTAATGACGATGGAACTCTCAAATTGCGTCGCGATCTCAATACATCGTCCTCCAGCCGACTTGTCTCCAAGGGGATATTGCTGCCTCGGGCACCATATGGTCCGTCTCCTGTAGGTCCTGATATTCGAATCCGACGCAAAACGGACTGCCAATTGTAATGTTCAGAGCCTCCTAATGACGATGGAACACTCAAATTGCATCAAGATTCAATACATCGTCATACAGCCGACTTGTCTCCAACGGTCTATTGCTGCATCGGGCACCTTATGGTCGTTTTCCTCTGAGTCTACATTTTCGATTCCGACACATAATTGATAGTTAATTGTAACGTTCAGGGCCTCTTAATGACGATGGAACATTCAAATTGCGTCGAGATTCAATACATCGTCCTCCAGCCGACTTGTCTCCATGGGTCAATTGCTGCCTTTGGCACCTAATGGTCTTGTTCCTGTGAGTCTAGATTTTCGAATCTGACGCAAAACTGATATTTAATTGAAACGTTAAGGGCCTCCTAATGACGATGGAACACTCAAATTGCGTCGAGATTCAATACATCGTCCTCCAACCGACTTGTCTCCAACGGGATATTGCTGCCTCGGGCACCATGTGGTCCGTCTCCTGTGAGTCTAGATTTTCGAATCCGACGCAAAAGTGATAGTTAATTGTAACGATCAGGGCCTCCTAATGACAAAGGAACACTCAAATTGCGTCGAGATTCAATACATCGTCCTCCAGCCGACTTGTCTCCAAGGGGATATCACTGCCTCGGGCACCTTATGGTCCGCCTCCTGTGAGTCTAAATTTTCGAATCCGACGCAACCCTAATAGTTAATTGTAATGATCAGGGCCCCCTAATGGCGATAGAACACTTACGTTGCGTCGATATTCAATATGTAGTCCTCCAGCCTACTTGGCTCCAAGTGGATATTGCTGCCTCGGGCACCTTATGGTCCGTCTCCTGTGAGTCTAGATTTTCGAATCCGACGCAAAACCTGTAGTTAATTGTAACGTTCAGGGTCTCCTAATGACGATGGAATACTCAAATTACGTCGATATTAAATACATCGTTCACCCGCCGACTTGTCCCCAATGGGATATTGCTGCCTCGGGCACCATGTGGTCCGTCTCCTGTGAGTCCATATTTTCGAATCCGCCGCGAAACTGATAGTAAATTGTAATGTTCAGCGCCTCGTAATGACGACGGAACACTCAAATTGCGTCGAGATTCAATACATCGTCCTCCAGCCGACTTGTCTACATGGGTCTACTGCTACCTCGGTCACTTTATGGTCGTTCTCCTGTGAGTCCAGATATTCGAATCCGACGCAAAACGGTCTGCTAATTGTAACGTTCAGAGCCTCTTAATGATGATGGAACACTCTAATTGCGTCGAGATTCGATACATCGTCCTCCAACCGACTTGTCTCCAATGGGATATTACTGCCTCGGGCACCATATAGTCCTTCTCCTGTGAGTCTAGAATTTCGAATCCAACGCAAAACTGATAGTTAATTGTAACATTCAGGGCCTCCTAATGACGATGGAACACTCAAATTGCGTCGCGATTCATTACATCGTCCTCCCAGCCTACTTGTCTCCAAGGGTCAATTGCTGCCTTTGGCACCTAATGGTCTTGTACCTGTGAGTCTAGATTTTCGAATCTGACGCAAAACTGATATTTAATTGAAACGTAAAGGGCCTCCTAATGACGATGGAACACTCAAATTGCGTCGAGAATCAATACATCGTTCTCCACTCGACTTGTCTCCAACACGATATTGCTGCCTCGGGCACCATGTGGTCCGTCTCCTGTGAGTCTAGATTTTCGAATCCGACGCAAAAGTGATAGTTAATTGTAACGTTCAGGGCCTCCTAATGGCAAAGGAACATTCAAATTGCGTCGACATTCAATACATCTTCCTCCAGCCGACATGTTTCCTAGGGGATATTACTGCCTCGGGCACCTTATGGTCCGCCTCCTGTGAGTCTACATCTTCGAATCCGACGCAACACTAATAGTTAATTGTAACGATCAGGGCCTCATAATGGCGATAGAACACTCAAATTGCGTCGATATTCAATATGTAGTCCTCCAGCCTACTTGGCTCCAAGTGGATATTGCTGCCTCGGGCACCTTATGGTCCGTCTCCTGTGAGTCTAGATTTTCGAATCCGACGCAAAACCTGTAGTTAATTGTAACGTTCAGGGCCTCCTAATGACGATGGAATACTCCAATTACGTCGACATTAAATACATCGTCAACCCGCCGACTTGTCTCCAATGAGATATTGCTGCCTCGGGCACCATGTGGTCCGTCTCCTGTGAGTCCAGATTTTCGAATCCGACGCGAAACTGATAGTTAATTTTAATGTTCAGGGCCTCCTAATGACGACGGAACACTCAAATTGCGTCGAGATTCAATACATCGTCCTCCACCCGACTTGTCTACATGGGTCTACTGCTACCTCGGTCACCTTATGGTCGTTCTCCTGTGAGTCCAGATATTCGAATCCGACGCAAAACGGTCTGCTAATTGTAACGTTCAGAGCCTGTTAATGATGATGGAACACTCTAATTGCGTCGAGATTCAATACATCGTCCTCCAACCGACTTGTCTCCAATGGGATATTACTGCTACGGGCACCATATAGTCCTTCTCCAGTGAGTCTAGAATTTCGAATCCAACGCAAAAGTGATGGTTAAATGTAACGTTCAGGGCCTCCTAATGACAATGGAACACTCAAATTGTGTCGCGATTCAATACAACGTCCTCCAGCCGACTTGTCTGCAAGGTCAATTGCTGCCTCGGGCACCTTATGGTCGTTCTCCTGTGAGTCTAGATTTTTGGATCCGACGCATAAGTGATAGTTAATTGTAACGTTCAGCGCCTCCTAATGAAGATTGAACACTCAAATTGTGTCGAGAATCAATACATCGTCCTCCAGCCGACTTGTCTCCAAAGGGATATTGCTGCCTCGTGCACCTTACGGTCCGCCTTCTGTGAGTCAAGATTTTCGAATCCGACGCAAATAGTAGGTTAATTGTAACGTTCATGGCCTCCTAATGACGATGGAACACAAATATTGCGTTGAGATTCAATACATCGTCCTCCAATCGACTTGTCACCAAGGGGATATTGCTGCCTCGGGCACCATGTGGTCCGTCTCCTGTGAGTCTAGATTTTCGAATCCGACGCAAAAACGATAGTTAATTGTAACGTTCAGCGCCTCCTAATGACGATAGAACACTCAAATTGCGTCGAGATTCAATACGTCGTCCTCTAGACGACTTGTCTACAAGGGGATATTGCTGCCTCGGGCACCATATGGTCCGTCTCCTGTAGGTCCAGATATTCGAATCCGACGCAAAACGGACTGCCAATTGTAACGTTCAGAGCCTCCTAATGACGATGGAACACTCAAATTGCATCAAGATTCAGTACATCGTCATACAGCCGACTTGTCTCCAACGGTCTATTGCTGCATCGGGCACCTTATGGTCGTTTTCCTCTGAGTCTACATTTTCGATTCCGACACATAATTGATAGTTAATTGTAACGTTCAGGGCCTCTTAATGACGATGGAACACTCAAATTGCGTCGAGATTCAATACATCGTCCTCCAGCCGACTTGTCTCCATGGGTCAATTGCTGCCTTTGGCACCTAATGGTCTTGTTCCTGTGAGTCTAGATTTTCGAATCTGACGCAAAACTGATTTATTTATTTTATTTATTTATTTATTTATTGTTCCGTGGGACCACATTTCGGAGAAGTCTCCATGGTCATGGAACGAGTCAATACATGAAATTATAACACGATTGTAGAAACAGATAAAATGAAACAAGTCGTTAGTTTAAAGCAAGAAAATCAAGAATGTAACACTGGAATTTTCTTAATTTTTTATCTCTTCCAGGAGCTCCTCGACAGAATAGAAGGAGTGAGCCATGAGGAAACTCTTCAGTTTAGACTTAAAAGTGTTTGGGCTACTGCTAAGATTTTTGAGTTCTTGTGGTAGCTTATTGAAAATGGATGCAGCAGAATACTGCACTCCTTTCTGCACAAGAGTCAAGGAAGTGCATTCCACATGCAGATTTGATTTCTGCCTAGTATTAACTGAGTGAAAGCTGCTAACTCTTGGGAATAAGCTAATATTGCTAACAACAAACGACATTAAAGAAAATACATACTGTGAGGGCAATGTCAAAATTCCCAGACTATTGAATAGGGGTCGACAAGAGGTTTTCGAACTTACACCATACATAGCTCGAACAGCCCGTTTTTGAGCCAAAAATACCCTTTTTGAATCAGAAGAATTACCCCAAAAAATAATACCATATGACATAAGCGTATGAAAATATGCGAAGTATACTACTTTTCGTGTTGAAATGTCACTTATTTCAGATACTGTTCTAATGGTAAATAAAGCGGCATTTAGTTTCTGAACAAGATCCTGAACATGGGCTTTCCACAACAGCTTACTATCTATCCGTACGCCTAGGAACTTGAACTGTTCCGTCTCGCTTATAACATGCCCATTCTGTCTGATTAAAATGTCAGTTCTTGTTGAATTGTGGGTTAGAAACTGTAAAAACTGAGTCTTACTGTGATTTAGCATCAAAATATTTTCCACAAGCCACGAACTTACTTCATGAACTACATTATTTGATAATGTTTCAATATTACACACAAGATCCTTCACTACCAAGGTGGTGTCATCAGCAAACAGAAATATTTTTGAATCACCTGTAATACTAGAAGGCATATCATTTACATAAATACGGAACAGCAGTGGCCCCAGCACCGACCCTTGGGGAACGCCCCATTTAACAGTGCCCCATTGGGACTGAACATCATTACCACTCTCAATATTGCGGAGGATTACCTTCTGCTTTCTGTTCTTAAAGTAGGAGGCGAACCAATTGTAAGCTACTCCCCTTACTCCATAATGTTCCAACTTCTGCAGTAATATTTTGTGGTCAACAAGGTCAAAAGCCTTCGTTAAATCAAAGAAAACACCTAACGTTCTCAACCTTTTATTTAATCCGTCCAAAACCTCACAGAGAAAAGAGAATATAGCATTTTCAGTTGTTAAGCCATTTCTAAAACCAAACTGTACATTTGACAGCCAATTATGTGAATTTAAATGCTGCAGTAACCTTGTATATACAAGCCTCTCGATAACTTTAGCAAACACCGATGGCATAGAAATAGGTCTATAATTGTCAACATTATCCCTGTCTCCCTTTTTATAAAGTGGCTTCAATACCGAGTACTTTAATCGGTCAGGAAACCGACCACTGCTAAAGGAAAAGTTACAGATATTTAATTGAAACGTTAAGGGCCTCCTAATGACGATGGAACACTCAAATTGCGTCGAGATTCAATACATCGTCCTCCAACCGACTTGTCTCCAACGGGATATTGCTGCCTCGGGCACCATGTGGTCCGTCTCCTGTGAGTCTAGATTTTCGGATCCGACGCGAAACTGATAGTTAATTGTAATGTTCAGCGCCTCCTAATGACGACGGAACACTCAAATTGCGTCGAGATTCAATACATCGTCCTCCAGCCGACTTGTCTACATGGGTCTACTGCTACCTCGGTCACCTTATGGTCGTTCTCCTGTGAGTCCAGATATTCGAATCCGACGAAAAACGGTCTGCTAATGGTAACGTTCAGAGCCTCTTAATGATGATGGAACACTCTAATTGCGTCGAGATTCAATACATCGTCCTCCAACCGACTTGTCTCCAATGGGATATTACTGCCTCGGGCACCATATAGTCCTTCTCCTGTGAGTCTAGAATTTCGAATCCAACGCAAAACTGATGGTTAATTGTAACTTTCAGGGCCTCCTAATGTCGATGGAACACTCAAATCGCGTCGCGATTCAATGCATCGTCCTCCAGCCGACTTGTCTCCAAGGTTTAATTGCTGCCTTTGGCACCTAATGGTCTTGCTCCTGTGAGTCTAGATTTTCGAATCCGACGCAAAACTGATAGTTAATTGTAACATTCAGGGCCTCCTAATGACGATGGAACACTCAAATTGCGTTGCGATTCATTACATCGTCCTCCAGCCGACTAGTCTCCAAGGGTCAATTGCTGCCTTTGGCACCTAATGGTCTTGTACCTGTGAGTCTAGAATTTCGAATCTGACGCAAAACTGATATTTAATTGAAACGTAAAGGGCCTCCTAATGACGATGGAACACTCAAATTGCGTCGAGATTCAATACATCGTCCTCCAACCGACTTGTCTCCAACGGGATATTGCTGCCTCGGGCACCATGTGGTCCGTCTCCTGTGAGTCTAGATTTTCGAATCCGACGCAAAAGTGATAGTTAATTGTAACGTTCAGGGCCTCCTAATGGCAAAGGAACATTCAAATTGCGTCGACATTCAATACATCGTCATACAGCCGACTTGTCTCCAACGGTCTATTGCTGCATCGGGCACCTTATGGTCGTTTTCCTCTGAGTCTACATTTTCGAATCCGACGCAAAACTGATAGTTAATTGTAATATTCAGGGCCTCCTAATGACGATGGAACACTGAAATAGCGTCGAAATTCAATACATCGTCCTTCAGCCGACTTGTCTCCGAGCGTCCATTGCTCCCTCGTTCACCTTATGGTCGTCCTCCTGTGAGTCTACATTTTCGATTCCGACACATAACTGATAGTTAGTTGTAACGTTCAGGGCCTCCTAATGACGATGGAACACTCAAATTGCGTCGAAATTCAATACATCGTCATCCAGCCGACTTGTCTCCATGGGTCTACTGCTACCTCGTTCACCTTATCTTCGTTCTCCTGTGAGTCCAAATATTCGAATCCGACGCAAAACTGACTGCTAATTGTATCGTTCAGAGCCTCCTAATGATGTCGGAACACTCTAATTGCGTCGAGATTCAATACATCGTCCTCCAGCCGACTTGTCTCCAAGGGTCAATTGCTGCCTTTGGCACCTAATGGTCTTGCTCCTGTTAATCTACATTTTCGAATCCGACGCAAAACTGATATTTAATTGTAATGTTAAGGGCCTCCTAATGACGATGGATCACTCAATTGCGTCGAGATCCAATACATCGACCTCCCGCCGACTTGTCTCCAACGGGATATTGCTGCCTCGGGCACCATGTGGTCCGTCTCCTGTGAGTCTAGATTTTCGAATCAGACGCAAAAACGGTAGTTAATTGTAACGTTCAGCGCCTCCTAATGACCATAGGACACTCAAATTGCGTCGAGAGTCAATACGTCGTCCTCTAGACGACTTGTCTACAAGGGGATATTGCTGCCTCGGGCACCTTATGGTCCGCCTCCTAAGAGTCTAGATTTTCGAATCCGACGCAAAACTGATAGTTAAATGTAACGTTCAGGACCTCCTAATGACGATGGAACACTCAAATTGCGTCGAGATTCAATAGATCGTCCTCCAATCGACTTGTCACCAAGGGGATATTGTTGCCTCGGGCACCATACGGTCCGTCTCCTGTAGGTCCAGATATTCGAATCCGACGCAAAACGGACTGCCAATTGTAACGTTCAGAGCCTCCAAATGACGATGGAACACTCAAATTGCATCAAGATTCAATACATCGTCATACAGCCGACTTGTCTCCAACGGTCAATTGCTGCATCGGGCACCTTATGGTCGTTCTCCTCTGAGTCTACATTTTCCATTCCGACACATAATTGATAGTTAATTGTAACGTTCAGGGCCTCTTAATGACGATGGAACACTCAAATTGCGTCGAGATTCAATACATCGTCCTCCAGCCGACTTGTCTCCATTGGTCTACTGCTACCTCGGTCACCTTATCTTCGTTCTCCTGTGCGTCCAGATATTCGAATCCGACACAAAACGGACTGCTAATTGTAACGTTCAGAGCCTCCTAATGATGATGGAACACTCTAATTGCGTCGAGATTCAATACATCGTCCTCCAGCCGACTAGTCTCCAAAGGGTTATTGCTGTCTCGGGCACCTTATGCTCCGTCTCCTGTGAGTCTAGATTTTTGAATCCGACGCAAAACTGATGGTTAATTGTAACGTTCATGGCCTCCTAATGACGATGGAACACTCAAATTGCGTCGAGATCTCAATACATCGTCCTCCAATCGACTTGTCACCAAGGGGATATTGCTGCCTCTGGCACCATATGGTCCGTCTCCTGTAGGTCCAGATATTCGAATCCGACGCAAATTGGATCGCCAATTGTAACATTCAGGGCCTCCTAATGACGATGGAACACACAAATTGCATCGATATTGGATACATCGTCATTCAGCCGACTTGTCTCCAACGGTCTTTTGCTGCCTCGGGCACCTTATGGTCGTTCTCCTCAGAGTCTACATTTTTGATTCCGACACATAACTGATAGTTAGTTGTAACGTTCAGGGCCTCCTAGTGACGATGGAACACTCAAATTGCGTTGAGATTCAATACGCCGTCCTCTAGACGACTGGACTACAAGGGGATATTGCTGCCTCGGGCACCTTATGTTCCGCCTCCTGTGAGTCTAGATTTTCGAATCCGACGCAAAACTGATAGTTAATTGTAACGTTCATGGCCTTCTAATGACGATGGAACACTCAAATTGCGTCGAGATTCAATACATCGTCCTCCAGCTGACTTGCCTACAATGGGATATTGCTGCCTCGGGCACCATGTGGTCCGTCTCCTGTGAGATTAGATTTTCGAATCCGACGTGAAACTGATAGTTAATTGTAATGATCAGGGCCTCCTAATGACGATGGAACACTCAAATTGCGTCGTGATCCAATACATCGTCATCCAGCCGACTTGTCTCCAAGGGTCAATTGCTGCTTCGGGCACCTTATGGTCGTTATCCTGTGAGTCTAGATTTTCGAATCCGACGCAAAACAGACAGTTAATTATAACGTTCATGGCCTCCTAATGGCGATGGAACACTCAAATTGCGTCGAGATTCAATAGATCGCCCTCCAGTCGACTTGTCACCAAGGGGATGTGGCTGCCTCGGGCACCATATGGTCCGTCTCCTGTAGGTCCAGATATTCGAATCCGACACAAAACGGACTGCCAATTGTAACGTTCAGAGCCTCCTAATGACGATGGAACACTCAAATTGCATCAAGATTCAATACATCGTCATTCAGCCGACTTGTCTCCAACGGTCTATTGCTACCTCGGGCACCTTATGGTTGTTCTCCTCTGAGTCTACATTTTCGAATCCGACGCTAAAATGATAGTTAATTGTAACGTTTAGGGCCTCCTAATGACGATGGAACACTGAAATAGCATCGAAATTCAATACATCGTCCTTCAGTCGACTTGTCTCCAAGCGTCCATTGCTGCCTCGGGCACCTTATGTTCGTTCTCCTGTGAGTCTACATTTTCGATTCCGACACATAAGTGATAGTTAGTTGTAACGTTCGGGGCCCCCTAATGACGATGGAACACTCGAATTGCGTGGAGATTCAATACATCGTCCTCCAACCGACTTGTCTCCATGAGTCTACTGCTACCTCGTTCACATTATCTTCGTTCTCCTGTGAGTCCAGATATAAGAATCCGACGCAAAACGGACTGCTAATTCTAACGTTCAGAGCCTCCTAATGATGATGGAACACTCTAATTGCGTCGAGATTCAATACATCGTCCTCCAGCCGACTTGTCTCCAAGGTGATATTGCTGCCTCGGGCACCTTATGGTCCGCCTCCTGTAGGTCCAGATATTCGAATCCGACGCAAAACGGACTGCCAATTGTAACGTTCAGGGCCTCCTAATGACGATGGAACTCTCAAATTGCGTCGCGATCTCAATACATCGTCCACCAGCCGACTTGTCTCCAAGGGGATATTGCTGCCTCGGGCACCATATGGTCCGTCTCCTGTAGGTCCAGATATTCGAATCCGACGCAAAACGGACTGCTAATTGTAACGTTAAGAGCCTCCTAATGACGATGGAACACTCAAATTGAATCTAGATTCAATACATCGTCATTCAGCTGACTTGTCTCCAACGGTCTATTGCTGCCTCGGGCACCTTATGGTCGTTCACCTCTGAGTCTACATTTTCGAATCCGACGCAAACTGATAGTTAATTGTAACGTTCAGGGCTTCCTAATGACGATGGAACACTGAAATAGCGTCGAGATTCAATACATCGTCCTTCAGCCGACTTGTCTCCAAGCGTCCATTGCTGACTCGGGCACCTTATGGTCGTTCTCCTATGAGTCTATATTTTCGATTCCGTCACATAACTGATAGTTAATTGTAACGTTCAGGGCCCCCTTATGACGATGGAACACTCAAATTGCGTCGAGATTCAGCCTACTTGTCTCCAAAGGGATATTGCTGTCTCCGTCACCTTATGCTCCGTCTCCTGTGAGTCTAGATTTTCGAATCCGACGCAAAACTGATGGTTAATTGTAACGTACAGCGCCTCCTAATGACGATGGAACACTCAAATTGCGTCGCGATTCAATGCATCGTCCTCCAGCCGACTTGTCTCCAAGGGTCAATTGCTGCCTTTGGCACCTAATGGTCTTGCTCCTGTGAGTCTAGATTTTCGAATCCGACGCGAAACTGATAGTTAATTGTAATGTTCAGGGCCTCCTAATTACGGCGGAACACTCAAATTGCGTCGAGATTCAATACATCGTCCTCCAGCCGACTTGTCTACAAGGGTCTGCTGCTACCTCTGTCACCTTATGGTCGTTCTCCTGTGAGTCCAGATATTCGAATGCGACGCAAAACGGTCTGCTAATTGTAACGTTCAGAGCCTCTTAATGATGATGGAACACTATAATTGCGTCGAGATTCAATACATCGTCTTCCAACCGACTTGTCTCCAATGGGATATTACTGCCTCGGGAACCATATAGTCCTTCTCCTGTGAGTCTAGAATTTCGAATCCAACGCAAAACTGATGGTTAACTGTAACGTTCAGGGCCTCCTAATGACGATGGAACACTCAAATTGTGTCGCGATTCAACACAACGTCCTCCAGCCGACTTGTCTCCAAGGGGCAATTCCTGCCTCGGGCACCTTATGGTCGTTCTCCTGCGAGTCTAGATTTTCGGATCCGACGCATAAGTGATAGTTAATTGTAACGTTCAGCGCCTCCTAATGACGATAGAACACTCAAATTGCGTCGAGATTCAATACATCGTCCTCCAGCCGACTTGTCTCCAAGGGGATATTGCTGCCTCGTGCACCTCATGGTCCGCCTCCTGTGAGTCTAGATTTTCGAATCCGACGCAAAACAGTAGGTTAATTGTAACGTTCATAGCCTCCTAATGACGATGGAACACTCAAATTGCGTCGAAATTCAATACATCGTCCTCCAGCCGACTTGTCTCCATGGGTCTACTGCTACCTCGTTCAGCTTATCTTCGTTCTCCTGTGAGTCCAGATATTCGAATCTGACGCAAAACGGACTGCTAATTGTAACGTTCAGAGCCTCCTATTGATGACGGAACACTCTAATTGCGTCGAGATTCAATACATCGTCCTCCAGCCGACTTGTCTCCAAGGGGATATTGCTGCATTGGGCACCATATAGTCCTTCTCCTGTGAGTCTAGGATTTCGAATCCGACGCAAAACTGATAGTTAATTGTAACGTTCAGGACCTCCTAATGACGGTGGAACACTCAAATTGCGTCGAGATTCAATGCATCGTCGTCCAGCCGACTTGTCTCCAAGGATCAATTGCTGCCTTTGGTACCTAATGGTCTTGCTCCTCTGAATCTAGATTTTCGAATCCGACGCAAAACTGTTATTTAATTGTAACGTTAAGGGATTCTAATGACGATGGAACACTGAATTGTGTCGAGATCCAATACATCGACCTCCCGCCGACTTGTCTCCAACGGGATATTGCTGCCTCGGGCACCATGTGGTCCGTCTCCTGTGAGTCTAGATTTTCGAATCCGACGCAAAAACGATAGTTAATTGTAACGTTCAGCGCCTCCTAATGACCATAGAACACTCAAATTGCGTCGAGGTTCAATACATCGTCCTCCAGCCGACTAGTCTCCAAAGGGTTATTGCTGTCTCGGGCAACTTATGCTCCGTCTCCTGTGAGTCTAGATTTTCGAATCCGACGCAAAACTGATGGTTAATTGTAACGTTCATGGCCTCCTAATGACGATGGAACACTCAAATTGCGTCGAGATTCAATAGATCGTCCTCCAATCGACTTGTCACCAAGGTAATATTGCTGCCTCGGGCACCATATGGTCCGTCTCCTGTAGGTCCAGATATTCGAATCCGACAAAAACGGACTGCTAATTGTAACGTTCAGAGCCTGCTAATGATGATGGAACACTCTAATTGCGTCGAGATTCAATACATCGTCCTCCAGCCGACTAGTCTCCAAAGGGTTATTGCTGTCTCGGGCACCTTATGCTCCGTCTCCTGTGAGTCTAGATTTTCGAATCCGACGCAAAACTGATGGTTAATTGTAACGTTCATGGCCTCCTAATGACGATGGAACACTCAAATTGCGTCGAGATCTCAATACATCGTCCTCCAATCGACTTGTCACCAAGGGGATATTGCTGCCTCGGGCACCATATGGTCCGTCTCCTGTAGGTCCAGATATTCGAATCCGACGCAAAATGGATTGCCAATTGTAACATTCAGAGCCTCCTAATGGCGATGGAACACACAAATTGCATCAAGATTCAATACATCGTCATTCAGCCCACTTTACTCTAACGGTCTATTTTTGCCTCGGGTACCTTATGGTCGTTCTCCTCTGAGTCTACATTATCGAATCCGACGCAAAACTGATAGTTAATTGTAACGTTCAGGGCCTCCTAATGACGATGGAACACTGAAATAGAGTCAAAATTCAATACATCGTCCTTCAGCCGACTTGTCTCCATGGGTCTACTGCTACCTCAGTCACATTATCGTCGTTCTCCTGTGAGTCCTGATATTCGAATCCGACGCAAAACAGACTGCTAATTGTAACGTACAGAGCCTCCTAATGATGATGGAACACTCTAATTGCGTCGAGATTCAATACATCGTCCTCCAGCCGACTTGTCTCCAAGTGAATATTGCTGCCTTGGGCACCATATAGTCCTTCTCCTGTGAGTCTAGAATTTCGAATCCCACGCAAAACAGATAGTTAATTGTAACGATCAGGACCACCTAACGACGATGGAACACTCAAATTGCGTCGAGATTCAATACATCGTCCTCCAGCCGGCTTGTCTCCAAAGGGTTATTGCTGTCTCGGGCACCTCATGCTCCGTCTCCTGTGAGTCTAGATTTTCGAATCCGACGCAAAACTGATATTTAATTGTACCGTCAAGGGCCTCCTAATGACGATGGAACACAAATTGCGTCGAGATCCAATACATCGTCCTCCAGCCGACTTGTCTCCAATTGTCAATTGCTGCTTCGGGCACTTTATTGTCGTTATCCTGTGAGTCTAGATTTTCGAATCCGACGCAAAACAGATGATAAATTATAACGTTCATGGCCTCCTAATGACGATGGAACACTCAAATTGCGTCGAGATTGAATAGATCGCCCTCCAGTCGACTTGTCACCAAGGGGATATGGCTGCCTCGTGCACCATATGTTCCGTCTCCTGTGGGTCCAGATATTCGAATTCGACGCAAAACGGACTGCCAATTGTAACGTTCAGGGCCTCCTAATGACGATGGAACACTCAAATTGCGTCGAGATTCAATACTTCGTTTTCCAGCCGACTTGTCTCCAAATGATATTGCTGCCTCGGGAACCATATGGTCCGTCTACTGTGAGTCTACATTTTCGAATCCGACGGGAGACTGATAGTTAATTCTAACGTTCAGGGCCTCCTAATGAAGATGGAACACTCTAATTGCGTCGAGATTCAATACATCGTCCTCCAGCCGACTTGTCTCCATGGGTCTACTGCTACCTCGTTCACCTTATCTTCTTTCTCCTGTGAGTCAAGATATAAGAATCCGACGCAAAACGGACTGCTAATTCTAACGTTCAGAGCCTCCTAATGATGATGGAACACTCTAATTGCGTCGAGATTCAATACATCGTCCTCCAGCCGACATGTCTCCAAGGTGATATTGCTGCCTTGGGCACCATATAGTCATTCTCCTGTGAGTCTAGAATTTCGAATCCGACGCAAAACTGATAGTTAATTGTAACGTTCACGACCTCCTTATGACGATGGAACACTCAAATTGCGTCGAGATTCAATACATCGTCCTCCAGCCGACTTGTCTCCAAATGGTTATTGCTGTCTCGGGCACCTTATGCTCCGTCTCCTGTGAGTCTAGATTTTCGAATCCGACGCAAAAGTGATAGTTAATTGTAACGTTCAGGGCATCCTAATGACAAAGGAAACCTCAAATTGCTTCGAGATTCAATACATCGTCCTCCAGCCGACTTGTCTGCAAGGGGATATTACTGCCTCGGGCCCTTATGGTCCGCCTCCTGTAGGTCCAGATATTCGAATCCGACGCAAACCGGACTGCCAATTGTAACGTTCAGGGCCTCCTAATGACGATGGAACTCTCAAATTGCGTCTGGATCTCAATACATCGTCCTCCAGCCGACTTGTCTCCAAGGGGATATTGCTGCCTCGGGCACCATATGGTCCGTCTGCTGTAGGTCCAGATATTCGAATCCGACGCAAAACGGACTGCTAATTGTAACGTTCAGAGCCTTCTAATGACGATGGAACACTCAAATTGAATCAAGATTCAATACATCGTCATTCAGCTGATTTGTCTCCAACGGTCTATTGCTGCCTCGGGCACCTTATGGTCGTTCTCCTCTGAGTCTAAATTTTCCAATCCGACGCAAACTGATGGTTAATTGTAACGTGCAGGGCTTCCTAATGACGATGGAACACTGAAATAGCGTCGAGATTCAATACATCGTCCTTCAGCCGACTTGTCTCCAAGCGTCCATTGCTGACTCGGGCACCTTATGGTCGTTCTCCTGTGAGTCTAGATTTTCGGATCCGACGCATAGGTGATAGTTAGTTGTAACGTTCAGCGCCTCGTAATGAAGATAGAACACTCAAATTGTGTCGAGATTCAATACATCGTCCTCCAGCCGACTTGTCTCCAAAGGGATATTGCTGCCTCGTGCACCTTATGGTCCGCCTCCTGTGAGTCTAGATTTTCGAATCCGACGCAAAAACGATAGTTAATTGTAACGTTCAGCGCCTTCTAATGACCATAGAACACTCAAATTGCGTCGAGATTCAATACGTCGTCCTCTAGACGACTTGTCTACAACGGGATATTGCTGCCTTGGGCACCTTATGGTCCGCCTCCTATGAGTCTAGATTTTCGAATCCGACACAAAACTGATAGTTAAATGTAACGTTCAGGACCTCCTAATGACGATGGAACACTCAAATTGCGTCGAGATTCAATACTTCGTCCTCCAGCCCACTAGTCTCCAAAGGGTTATTGCTGTCTCGGGCACAATATGCTCCGTCTCCTGTGAGTCTAGATTTTCGAATCCGACGCAAAACTGATGGTTAATTGTAATGTTCAGGGCCTCCTAATGACGATGAAACTCTCAAATTGCGTCGCGATCTCAATACATCGTCCTCCAGCCGACTTGTCTCCAAGGGGATATTGCTGTCTCGGGCACCATATGGTCCGTCTCCAGTAGGTCCAGATATTCTAATCCGACGCAAAACGGACTGCCAATTGTAACGTTCAGAGCCTCCTAATGACGATGGAACACTCAAATTGCATCAAGATTCAATACATCGTCATACTGCCGACTTGTCTCCAACGGTCTATTGCTGCATCGGGCACCTTATGGTCGTTTTCCTCTGAGTCTACATTTTCGATTCCGACACATAATTGATAATTAATTGTAACGTTCAGGGCCACTTAATGACGATGGAACACTCAAATTGCGTCGAGATTCAATACATCGTCCTCCAGCCGACTTGTCTCCTTGGGTCAATTGCTGCCTTTGGCACATAATGGTCTTGTTCCTGTGAGTCTAGATTTTCGAATCTGACGCAAAACTGATATTATATTGAAACGTGGAGGTCCTCCTAATGACGATGGAACACTCAAATTGCGTCGAGATTCAATACATCGTCCTCCAGCCGACTCTTCTCCAAGGGGATATTACTGCCTCGGGCACCTTATGGTCCGCCTCCTGTGAGTCCAAAATTTCGAATCCGACGCAACCCTAATAGTTAATTGCAACGATCAGGGCCACCTAATGGCGATAGAACACTTAAATTGCGTCGATATTCAATATGTAGTCCTCCAGCTAACTTGGCTCCAAGTGGATATTGCTGCCTCGGGCACCTTATGGTCCGTCTCCTGTGAGTCTAGATTTTTGAATCCGACGCAAAACCTGTAGTTAATTGTAACGTTCAGGGTCTCCCAATGACGATGGAATACTCAAATTGCGTCGCGATTCATTGCATCGTCCTCCAGCCGACTTGTCTCCAAGGGTCAATTGCAGCCTCGGGCACCATGTGGTCCGTCTCCTGTGAGTCTAGATTTTCGAATCTGACGCAAAACTGATATTTAATTGAAACGTAAAGGGCCTCCTAATGGCAAAGGAACATTCAAATTGCGTCGACATTCAAAACATCGTCCTCCAGCCGACTTGTCTCCAATGGGATATTACTGCCTCGGGCACCATATAGTCCTTCTCCTGTGAGTCTAGAATTTTCAATCCAACGCAAAACTGATGGTTAATTGTAACTTTCAGGGCCTCCTAATGACGATGGAACACTCAAATTGTGTCGCGATTCGATACAACGTCCTCCAGCCGACTTGTCTCCAAGGATCAATTGCTGCCTCGGGCACCTTATGGTCGTTCTCCTGTGAGTCTAGATTTTCGGATCCGACGCATAAATGATAGTTAATTGTAACGTTCAGCGCCTCCTAATGACGATGGAACACTCAAATTGCGTCGCGATTCAATGCATCGTCCTCCAGTCGACTTGTCTCCAAGGTTCAATTGCTGCCTTTGGCACCTAATGGTCTTGCTCCTGTGAGTCTAGATTTTCGAATCCGACGCAAAACTGATAGTTAATTGTAACATTCAGGGCCTCCTAATGACGATGGAACACTCAAATTGCGTCGCGATTCATTGCATCGTCCTCCAGCCGACTTGTCTCCAAGGGTCAATTGCTGCCTTTGGCACCTAATGGTCTTGTACCTGTGAGTCTAGATTTTCGAATCTGACGCAAAACTGATATTTAATTGAAACGTAAAGGGCCTCCTAATGACGATGGAACACTCAAATTGCGTCGAGATTCAATACATCGTCCTCCACCCGACTTGTCTACATGGGTCTACTGCTACCTCGGTCACCTTATGGTTGCTCGCCTGTGAGTCCAGATATTCGAATCCGACGCAAAACGGTCTGCTAATTGTAACGTTCAGAGCCTCTTAATGATGATGGAACACTCTAATTGCGTCGAGATTCAATACATCGTCCTCCAAGCGACTTGTCTCCAATGGAATATTACTGAAACGGGCAAAATATAATCCTTCTCCATTGAGTCTAGAATTTCGAATCCAACGCAAAACTGATGGTTAATTCTAACGTTCAGGGCCTCCTAATGACGATGGAACACTCAAATTGTGTCGCGAATCAATACAACGTCCTCCAGCCGACTTGTCTCCAAAGGGACATTGCTGCCTCGTGCACCTTATGGTCCGCCTCCTGTGAGTCTAGATTTTCGAATCCGACGCAAAACAGTAGGTTAATTGTAACGTTCATGGCCTCCTAATGACGATGGAACGCAATTATTGCGTCGAGATTCAATACATCGTCCTCCAATCGACTTGTCACCAAGGGGATATTGCTGCCTCGGGCACCATGTGGTCCGTCTCCTGTAGGTAAAGATATTCGAATCCGACGCAAAATGGATTGCCAGTTGTAACATTCAGAGCCTCCTAATGACGATGGAACACACAAATTGAATCAAGATTCAATACATCGTCATTCAGCCGACTTGTCTCCAACGCTCTATTGCTGCCGCGGGCACCTTATGGTCGTTCTCCTCTGAGTCTACATTTTCGAATCCAACGCAAAACTGATATTTAATTGTAATATTCAGGGCCTCCTAATGACGATGGAACACTGAAATAGCGTCGAAATTCAATACATCGTCCTTCAGCCGACTTGTCTCCGAGCGTCCATTGCTGCCTCGTTCACCTTATGGTCGTCCTCCTGTGAGTCTACATTTTCGATTCCGACACATAACTGATAGTTAGTTGTAACGTTCAGGGCCTCCTAATGACGATGGACACTCAAATTGTGTCGCGATTCAATACAACGTCCTCCAGCCGACTTGTCTCCAAGGGTCTATTGCTGCATCGTGCAGCTTATGGTCGTTTTCCTCTGAGTCTACATTTTCGATTCCGACACATAATTGATAGTTAATTGTAACGTTCAGGGCCTCTTAATGACGATGGAACACTCAAATTGCGTCGAGATTCAATACATCGTCCTCCAGCCGACTTGTTTCCATGGGTCAATTGCTGCCTTTGGCACCTAATAGTCTTGTTCCTGTGAGTCTAGATTATCGAATCTGACGCAAAACTGATATTTAATTGAAACGTTAAGGGCCTCCTAATGACGATGGAACACTCAAATTGCGTCGAGATTCAATACATCGTCCTCCAACCGACTTGTCTCCAACGGGATATTGCTGCCTCGGGCACCATGTGGTCCGTCTCCTGTGAGTCTAGATTTTCGAATCCGACGCAAAAGTGATAGTTAATTGTAACGATCAGTACCTCCTAATGACAAAGGAACACTCAAATTGCGTCGAGATTCAATACATCGTCCTCCAGCCGACTTGTCTCCAAGGGGATATTACTGCCTCGGGCACCTTATGGTCCGCCTCCTGTGAGTCTAAATTTTCGAATCCGACGCAACCCTAATAGTTAATTGTAACGATAAGGGCCCCCTAATGGCGATAGAACACTTAAATTGCGTCGATATTCAATATGTAGTCCTCCAGCCTACTTGGCTCCAAGTGGATATTGCTGCTTCGGGCACCTTATGGTCCGTCTCCTGTGAGTCTAGATTTTCGAATCCGACGCAAAACCTGTAGTTAATTGTAACGTTCAGGGTCTCCTAATGACGATGGAATACTCAAATTACGTCGACATTACATACATCGTTCACCCGCCGACTTGTAACCAATGGGATATTGCTGCCTCGGGCACCATGTGGTCCGTCTCCTGTGAGTCCAGATTTTCGAATCCGACGCGAAACTGATAGTTAATTGTAATGTTCAGCGCCTCCTAATGACGACGGAACACTCAAATTACGTCGAGATTCAATACATCGTCCAACAGCTGAGTTGTCTTCAATGGGATATTGCTGCCTCGGGCACCATGTGGTCCGTCTCCTGTGAGTCTAGATTTTCGAATCCGACGCAAAAGTGATAGTTAATTGTAACGTTCAGGGCCTCCTAATGGCAAAGGAACATTCAAATTGCGTCGACATTCAATACATCGTCCTCCAGCCGACTTGTCTCCAAGGATCAATTGCTGCCTCGGGCACCTTATGGTCGTTCTCCTGTGAGTCTAGATTTTCGGATCCGACGCATAAGTGATAGTTAATTGTAACGTTCAGCGCCTCCTAATGACGATGGAACACTCAAATTGCGTCGCGATTCAATGCATCGTCCTCCAGCCGACTTGTCACCAAGGTTCAATTGCTGCCTTTGGCACCTAATGGTATTGCTCCTGTGAGTCTAGATTTTCGAATCCGACGCAAAACTGATAGTTAATTGTAACATTCAGGGCCTCCTAATGACGATGGAACACTCAAATTGCGTCGCGATTCATTGCATCGTCCTCCAGCCGACTTGTCTCCAAGGGTCAATTGCTGCCTTTGGCACCTAATGGTCTTCTGCCTGTGAGTCTAGATTTTCGAATCTGACGCAAAACTGATATTTAATCGAAACGTAAAGGGCCTCCTAATGACGATGGAACACTCAAATTGCGTCGAGATTCAATACATTGTCCTCCAACCGACTTGTCTCCAACGGGATATTGCTGCCTCGGGCACCATGTGGTCCGTCACCTGTGAGTCTAGATTTTCGAATCCGACGCAAAAGTGATAGTTAATTGTAACGTTCAGGGCCTCCTAATGGCAAAGGAACATTCAAATTGCGTCGACATTCAATACATCGTCCTCCAGCCGACTTGTCTCCAAGGGGATATTACTGCCACGGGCACCTTATGGTCCGCCTCCTGTGAGTCTACATTTTCGAATCCGACGCAACACTAATAGTTAATTGTAACGATCAGGGCCTCCTAATGGTGATAGAACACTCAAATTGCGTCGATATTCAATATGTAGTCCTCCAGCCTGCTTGGCTCCAAGTGGATTTTGCTGCCTCGGGCACCTTATGGTCCGTCTCCTGTGAGTCTAGATTTTCGAATTCGACGCAAAACCTGTAGTTAATTGTAACGTTCAGGGCCTCCTAATGACGATGGAATACTCAAATTACGTCGACATTAAATACATCGTCAACCCGCCGACTTGTCTCCAATGGGATATTGCTGCCTCGGGCACCATGTGGTCCGTCTCCTGTGAGTCCAGATTTTCGAATCCGACGCGAAACTGATAGTTAATTGTAATGTTCAGGGCCTCCTAATGACGACGGAACACTCAAATTGCGTCGCGATTCAATACAACGTCCTCCAGCCCACTTGTCTCCAAGGGTCAATTGCTGCCTCGGGCACCTTATGGTCGTTGTCCTGTGAGTGTAGATTTTCGAATCCGACGCATAAGTGATAGTTAATTGTAACGTTCAGCGCCTCCTAATGACGATGGAACACTCAAATTGTGTCGCGATTCAATACAACGTCCTCCAGCCCACTTGTCTCCAAGGGTCAATTGCTGCCTCGGGCACCTTATGGTCGTTGTCCTGTGAGTGTAGATTTTCGAATCCGACGCATAAGTGATAGTTAATTGTAACGTTCAGCGCCTCCTAATGACGATAGAACACTCAAATTGCGTCGAGATTCAATACATCGTCCTCCAGCCGACTTGTCTCCATGGGTCTACTGCTACCTCAGTCACCTTATCTTCGTTCTCCTGTGAGTCCAGAAATTCGAATCCGACACAAAACGGACTGCTAATTGTAACGTTCAGAGCCTCCTAATGATGATGGAACACTCTAATTGCGTCGAGATTCAATACATCGTCCTCCAGCCGCCTAGTCTCCAAAGGGTTATTGCTGTCTCGGGCACCTTATGCTCCGTCTCCTGTGAGTCTAGATTTTTGAATCCGACGCAAAACTGATGGTTAATTGTAACGTTCATGGCCTCCTAATGACGATGGAACACTCAAATTGCGTCGAGATCTCAATACATCGTCTCCCAACCGACTTGTCACCAAGGGGATATTGCTGCCTCTGGCACCATATGGTCCGTCTCCTGTAGGTCCAGATATTCGAATCCGACGCAAATTGGATCGCCAATTGTAACATTCAGGGCCTCCTAATGACGATGGAACACACAAATTGCATCGAGATTGAATACATCGTCATTCAGCCGACTTGTCTCCAACGGTCTTTTGCTGCCTCGGGCACCTTATGGTCGTTCTCCTCTGAGTCTACATTTTTGATTCCGACACATAACTGATAGTTAGTTGTAACGTTAGGGCCTCCTAGTGACGATAGAACACTCAAATTGCGTCGTGATCCAATACATCGTCATCCAGCAGACTTGTCTCCAAGGGTCAATTGCTGCTTCGGGCACCTTATGGTCGTTATCCTGTGAGTCTAGATTTTCGAATCCGACGCAAAACAGATGGTTAATTATAACGTTCATGGCCTCCTAATGACGATGGAACACTCAAATTGCGTCGAGATTCAATAGATCGCCCTCCAGTCGACTTGTCACCAAGGGGATATGGCTGCGTCGGGCACCATATGGTCCGTCTCCTGTAGGTCCAGATATTCGAATCCGACGCAAAACGGACTGCCAATTGTAACGTTCAGGGCCTCCTAATGACGATGGAACGCTCAAATTGCGTCGCGATCTCAATACACCGTCCTCCAGCCGACTTGTCTCCAAGGGTCAATTGCTGCCTTTGGCACCTAATGGTCTTGCTCCTGTGAGTCTAGATTTTCGAATCCGACGCGAAGCTGATAGTTAAATGTAATGTTCAGGGCCTCCTAATTACGGCGGAACACTCAAATTGCGTCGAGATTCAATACATCGTCCTCCTGCCGACTTGTCTACATGGGTCTGCTGCTACCTCGGTCACCTTATGGTCGTTCTCCTTTGAGTCCAGATATTTGAATCCGACGCAAAACGGTCTGCTAATTGTAACGTTCAGAGCCTCTTAATGATGATGGATCACTCTAATTGCGTCGAGATTCAATACATCGTCTTCCAACCGACTTGTCTCCAATGGGATATTACTGCCTCGGGCACCATATAGTCCTTCTCCTGTGAGTCTAGAATTTCGAATCCAACGCAAAACAGATGGTTAATTGTAACGTTCAGGGCCTCCTAATGACGATGGAACACTCAAATTGTGTCGCGATTTAATACAACGTCCTCCAGCCGACTTGTCTCCAAGGGTCAATTGCTGCCTCGGGCACCTTATGGTCGTTCTCCTGTGAGTCTAGATTTTCGGATCCGACGCATAAGTGATAGTTAATTGTAACGTTCAGGGCCTCCTAATGACGATAGAACACTCAAATTGCTTCGAGATTCAATACATCGTCCTCCAGCCGACTTGTCTCCAAGGGGATATTGCTGCCTCGTGCACCTAATGGTCCGCCTCCTGTGAGCCTAGATTTTCGAATCCGACGCAAAACAGTAGGTTAATTATAACGTTCATAGCCTCCTAATGACGATGGAACACTCAAATTGCGTCGAAATTCAATACATCGTCCTCCAGCCGACTTGTCTCCATGGGTCTACTGCTACCACGTTCACCTTATCTTCGTTCTCCTGTGATTCCAGATATTCGAATCTGACGCAAAACGGACTGCTAATTGTAACGTTCAGAGCCTCCTATTGATGACGGAACACTCTAATTGCGTCGAGATTCAATACATCGTCCTCCAGCCGACTTGTCTCCAAGGGGATATTGCTGCCTTGGCACCATATTGTCCTTCTCCTGTGAGTCTAGAATTTCGAATCCGACGCAAAACTGATATTTAATTGTAACGTTAAGGGCCTCCTAATGACGATGGAACACTGAATTGTGTCGAGATCCAATACATCGACCTCCCGCCGACTTGTCTCCAACGGGATATTGCTGCCTCGGGCACCATGTGGTCCGTCTCCTGTGAGTGTAGATTTTCGAATCCGACGCAAAAACGATAGTTAATTGTAACGTTCAGCGCCTCCTAATGATCATAGAACACTCAAATTGCGTCGAGATTCAATACGTCGTCCTCTAGACGACTTGTCTACAAGGGGATATTGCTGCCTCGGGCACCTTATGGTCCGCCTCCTATGAGTCTAGATTTTCGAATCCGACGCAAAACTGATAGTTAAATGTAACGTTCAGGACCTCCTAATGACGATGGAACACTCAAATTGCGTCGAGTTTCAATACATCGACCTCCAGCCGACTAGTCTCCAAAGGGTTATTGCTGTCTCGGGCACCTTGTGCTCCGTCTCCTGTGAGTCTAGATTTTCGAATCCGACGCAAAACTGATGGTTAATTGTAACGTTCATGGCCTCCTAATGACGATGGAACACTCAAATTGCGTCGAGATCTCAATACATCGTCCTCCAATCGACTTGTCACCAAGGGCATATTGCTGCCTCGGGCACCATATGTTCCGTCTCCTGTAGGTCCAGATATTCGAATCCGACGCAAAATGGATTGCCAATTGTAACATTCAGAGCCTCCTAATGACGATGGAACACACAAATTGCATCAAGATTCAATACATCGTCATTCAGCCAACTTTTCTCTAACGGTCTATTGCTGCCTCGGGCACCTTATGGTCGTTCTCCTCTCAGTCTACATTATCGAATCCGACGCAAAACTGATAGTTAATTGTAACGTTCAGGGCCTCCTAATGACGATGGAACACTGAAATAGCGTCAAAATTCAATACATCGTCCTTCAGCCGACTTGTCTCCATGGGTCTACTGCTACCTCGGTCACCTTATCTTCGTTCTCCTGTGAGTCCAGACATTCGACTCCGACGCAAAACGGACTGGTAATTGTAACGTTCAGAGCCTCCTAATGATGATGGAACACTCTAATTGCGTCGAGATTCAATAGATCGTCCTCCAATCGACTTGTCACCAAGGGGATATTGCTGCCTCGGGCACCATATGGTCCGTCTCCTGTGGGTCCAGATATTCGAGTCCGACGCAAAACGGACTGCCAATTGTAACGTTCAGAGCCTCCTAAGGACGATGGAACACTCCAATTGCATCAAGATTCAATACATCGTCATACAGCCGACTTGTCTCCAACGGTCTATTGCTGCATCGGGCACCTTATGGTCGTTCTCCTCTGAGTCTACATTTTGGATTCCGACACATAATTCATAGTTAATTGTAACGATCAGGGCCTGTTAATGACGATGGAACACTCAAATTGCGTCGAGATTCAATACATCGTCCTCCAGCCGACTTGTCTCCAAGGGGATATTGCTGCCTTGACACCATATTGTCCTTCTCCTGTGAGTCTAGAATTTCGAATCCGACGCAAAACTGATAGTTAATTGTAACGTTCAGGACCTCCTAATGACGATGGAACACTCAAATTGCGTCGAGATTCAATGCATCGTCGTCCAGCCGACTTGTCTCCAAGGGTCAATTGCTGCCTTTGGCACCTAATGGTCTTGCTCCTGTGAATCTAGATTTTCGAATCCGACGCAAAACTGATATTTAATTGTAACGTTAAGGGCCTCCTAATGACGATGGAACACTGAATTGTGTCGAGATCCAATACATCGACCTCCCGCCGACTTGTCTCCAACGGGATATTGCTGCCTCGGGCACCATGTGGTCCGTCTCCTGTGAGTGTAGATTTTCGAATCCGACGCAAAAACGATAGTTAATTGTAACGTTCAGCGCCTCCTAATGATCATAGAACACTCAAATTGCGTCGAGACTCAATACGTCGTCCTCTAGACGACTTGTCTACAAGGGGATATGGCTGCCTCGGGCAGCTTATGGTCCGCCTCCTATGAGTCTAGATTTTCGAATCCCACGCAAAACTGATAGTTAAATGTAACGTTCAGGACCTCCTAATGACGATGGAACACTCAAATTGCGTCGAGTTTCAATACATCGTCCTCCAGCCGACTAGTCTCCAAAGGGTTATTGCTGTCTCGGGCACCTTATGCTCCGTCTCCTGTGAGTCTAGATTTTCGAATCCGACGCAAACCTGATGGTTAATTGTAACGTTAATGGCCTCCTAATGACGATGGAACACTCAAATTGCGTCGAGATCTCAATACATCGTCCTCCAATCGACTTGTCACCAAGGGGATATTGCTGCCTCGGGCACCATATGTTCCGTCTCCTGTAGTTCCAGATATTCGAATCCGACGCAAAATGGATTGCCAATTGTAACATTCAGAGCCTCCTAATGACGATGGAACACACAAATTGCGTCAAGATTCAATACATCGTCATTCAGCCAACTTTTCTCTAACGGTCTATTGCTGCCTCGGGCACCTTATGGTCGTTCTCCTCTCAGTCTACATTATCGAATCCGACGCAAAACTGATAGTTAATTGTAACGTTCAGGGCCTCCTAATGACGATGGAACACTGAAATAGCGTCAAAATTCAATACATCGTCCTTCAGCCGACTTGTCTCCATGGGTCTACTGCTACCTCGCTCACCTTATCTTCGTTCTCCTGTGAGTCCAGACATTCGACTCCGACGCAAAACGGACTGGTAATTGTAACGTTCAGAGCCTCCTAATGATGATGGAACACTCTAATTGCGTCGAGATTCAATAGATCGTCCTCCAATCGTCTTGTCACCAAGGGGATATTGCTGCCTCGGGCACCATATGGTCCGTCTCCTGTGGGTCCAGATATTCGAATCCGACGCAAAACGGACTGCCAATTGTAACGTTCAGAGCCTCCTAAGGACGATGGAACACTCAAATTGCATCAAGATTCAATACATCGTCATACAGCCGACTTGTCTCCAACGGTCTATTGCTGCATCGGGCACCTTATGGTCGTTCTCCTCTGAGTCTACATTTTGGATTCCGACACATAATTCATAGTTAATTGTAACGATCAGGGCCTGTTAATGACGATGGAACACTCAAATTGCGTCGAGATTCAATACATCGTCCTCCAGCCGACTTGTCTCCATGGGTCTACTGCTACCTCGGTCACCTTATCTTCGTTCTCCTGTGAGTCCAGATATTCGAATCCGACGCAAAACGGACTGCTAATTGTAACGTTCAGAGCCTCCTAATGATGATGGAACACTCTAATTGCGTCGAGATTCAATACATCGTCCTCCAGCCGACTTGTCTCCAAGTGGATATTGCTGCCTTGGGCACCATATATTCCTTCTCCTGTGAGTCTAGAATTTCGAATCCCACGCAATACAGATAGTTAATTGTAACGATCAGGACCACCTAACGACGATGGAACACTCAAATTGCGTCGAGATTCAATACATGGTCCTCCAGCCGGCTTGTCTCCAAAGGGTTATTGCTGTCACGGGCACCTTATGCTCCGTCTCCTATGAGTCTACATTTTCGTATCCGACGCAAATCCTGTAGTTACTTGTAACGTTGAGGGCCTCCTAATCACGATGGAACACTCAATTGCGTCGAGATCCAATTTATTGATCTCCCGCCGACTTGTCTCCACCGGGTTATTGCTGCCTCGGGCACCATGTGGTCCGTCTCCTGTGACTCTAGATTTTCGAGTCCGACGCAAAAATGATAAATAATTGTAACGTTAAGCGCCTCCTAATGACCATAGAACACTCAAATTGCGTCGAAATTCAATAGATCGTCCTTCAGCCGACTTGTCTCCATCCGTCCATTGCTGCCTCGGGCACCTTATGGTCGTTCTCCTGTGAGTCTACATTTTCGATTCCGACACATAACTGTCAGTTAGTTGTAACGTTCAAAGCCTCCTAATGACGATGGAACACTCAAATTGCGTCGAGATTCAATACATCCTCCTCCAGCCGACTTGTCTCCAAAGGTCAATTGCTGCCTTTGGCACCTAATGGTGTTGCTCCTGTGAGTCTAGATATTCGAATCCGACGCAAAACTGATATTTAATTCTAACGTTAAGGGCCTCCTAATGACGATGAAACACTCAATTTGCGTCGAGATACAATACATCGTCCTCCAGCCGACTTGTCTCCAAGTGGATATTGCTGACTCGGGCACCATATGGTCCGTCTCAAGTGAGTCTAGATTTTCGAATCCGACGCAAAACTTGTAGTTAATTGTAACGTTCAGGGCCTCCTAATGACGATGGAACACTCAAATTACGTCGACATTAAATACATCGTCCACCCCCCGACTTGTCTCCAACGGGATATTGCTGCCTCGGGCACCATGTGGTCTGTCTCCTGTGAGTCCAGATATTCGCATCCGACGCAAAACGGAATGCTAATTGTAACGTTCAGAGCCTCTTAATGATGATGCAACACTCTAATTGCGTCGAGATTCAATACATCGTCCTTCAGCCGACTTGTCTCCAAGGGGATTTTACTGCCTCGGGCACCATATAGTCCTTCTCCTGTGAGTCTAGATTTCGAATCCAACGCTAAACTGATGGTTATTTGTAACGTTCAGGGCCTCCTAATGACGACGGAACACTCAAATTGCGTCGCGATTCAATACAAAGTCCTCCATCCGACTTCTCTCCAAGGGTCAATTGCTGCCTCGGGCACCTTATGGTCGTTTTCTTGTGAGTGTAGATTTTTGGATCCGACGCATAAGTGATAGTTAATTGTAACGTTCAGCGCCTCCCAATGACGATAGAACACTCAAATTGCGTCGAGTTTCAATACATCGTCCTCCAGCCGACTTGTCTCCAACGGGTTATTGCTGCCTTGGGCACCATGTGGTCCGTCTCCTGTGAGTCTACATCTTCGAATCCGACGCAAAAATGATAGTTAATTGTACCGTTCAGCGCCTCCTAATGACCATAGAACACTCAAATTGCGTCGAGACTCAATACTTCGTCCTCCAGCCGACTTGTCTCCAAGGGGATATTGCTCCCTTGGGCACCATATAGTCTTTCTCCTGTGAGTCTAGATTTTCGTATCCGACGCATAAGTGATAGTTAATTGTAACGTTCAGCGCCTCCTAATGACGATGGAACACTGAAATAGCGTCGAAATTCAATACATCGTCCTTCAGCCGACTTGCCTCCAAGCGTCCATTGCTGCCTCGGGCACCTTATGGTCGTTCTCCTGTAAGTCTACATTTTCGATTCCGACACATAACTGACAGTTAGTTGTAACGTTCAGGGCCTCCTAATGACGATGGAACACTCAAATTGCGTCGAGATTCAATGCATCGTCCTCCAGCCGACTTGTCTCCTTGGGTCTACTACTACCTCGTTCACCTTATCTTCGTTCTCCTGTGAGTCCAGACATTCGAATCCGACGCAAAACGGACTGCTAATTGTAACGTTCAGAGCCTCCTAATGATGATGGAACATTCAAATTGCTTCGAGATACAATACATCGTCCTCCAGCCGACTTGTCTCCAAGGGGATATTGCTGCCTTGGGCACCATATAGTCCTTCTCCTGTGAGTCTAGACTTTCGAATCCGACGCAAAACTGATAGTTATTTGTTACGTTCAGGACCTCCTAATGACGATGGAACACTCAAATTGCGTCGAGATCTCAATACATCGTCCTCCAATCGACTTGTCACCAAGGGGATATTGCTGCCTCGGGCACCATATGTTCCGTCTCCTGTAGTTCCAGATATTCGAATCCGACGCAAAATGGATTGCCAATTGTAACATTCAGAGCCTCCTAATGACGATGGAACACACAAATTGCGTCAAGATTCAATACATCGTCATTCAGCCAACTTTTCTCTAACGGTCTATTGCTGCCTCGGGCACCTTATGGTCGTTCTCCTCTCAGTCTACATTATCGAATCCGACGCAAAACTGATAGTTAATTGTAACGTTCAGGGCCTCCTAATGACGATGGAACACTGAAATAGCGTCAAAATTCAATACATCGTCCTTCAGCCGACTTGTCTCCATGGGTCTACTGCTACCTCGCTCACCTTATCTTCGTTCTCCTGTGAGTCCAGACATTCGACTCCGACGCAAAACGGACTGGTAATTGTAACGTTCAGAGCCTCCTAATGATGATGGAACACTCTAATTGCGTCGAGATTCAATAGATCGTCCTCCAATCGTCTTGTCACCAAGGGGATATTGCTGCCTCGGGCACCATATGGTCCGTCTCCTGTGGGTCCAGATATTCGAATCCGACGCAAAACGGACTGCCAATTGTAACGTTCAGAGCCTCCTAAGGACGATGGAACACTCAAATTGCATCAAGATTCAATACATCGTCATACAGCCGACTTGTCTCCAACGGTCTATTGCTGCATCGGGCACCTTATGGTCGTTCTCCTCTGAGTCTACATTTTGGATTCCGACACATAATTCATAGTTAATTGTAACGATCAGGGCCTGTTAATGACGATGGAACACTCAAATTGCGTCGAGATTCAATACATCGTCCTCCAGCCGACTTGTCTCCATGGGTCTACTGCTACCTCGGTCACCTTATCTTCGTTCTCCTGTGAGTCCAGATATTCGAATCCGACGCAAAACGGACTGCTAATTGTAACGTTCAGAGCCTCCTAATGATGATGGAACACTCTAATTGCGTCGAGATTCAATACATCGTCCTCCAGCCGACTTGTCTCCAAGTGGATATTGCTGCCTTGGGCACCATATATTCCTTCTCCTGTGAGTCTAGAATTTCGAATCCCACGCAATACAGATAGTTAATTGTAACGATCAGGACCACCTAACGACGATGGAACACTCAAATTGCGTCGAGATTCAATACATGGTCCTCCAGCCGGCTTGTCTCCAAAGGGTTATTGCTGTCACGGGCACCTTATGCTCCGTCTCCTATGAGTCTACATTTTCGTATCCGACGCAAATCCTGTAGTTACTTGTAACGTTGAGGGCCTCCTAATCACGATGGAACACTCAATTGCGTCGAGATCCAATTTATTGATCTCCCGCCGACTTGTCTCCACCGGGTTATTGCTGCCTCGGGCACCATGTGGTCCGTCTCCTGTGACTCTAGATTTTCGAGTCCGACGCAAAAATGATAAATAATTGTAACGTTAAGCGCCTCCTAATGACCATAGAACACTCAAATTGCGTCGAAATTCAATAGATCGTCCTTCAGCCGACTTGTCTCCATCCGTCCATTGCTGCCTCGGGCACCTTATGGTCGTTCTCCTGTGAGTCTACATTTTCGATTCCGACACATAACTGTCAGTTAGTTGTAACGTTCAAAGCCTCCTAATGACGATGGAACACTCAAATTGCGTCGAGATTCAATACATCCTCCTCCAGCCGACTTGTCTCCAAAGGTCAATTGCTGCCTTTGGCACCTAATGGTGTTGCTCCTGTGAGTCTAGATATTCGAATCCGACGCAAAACTGATATTTAATTCTAACGTTAAGGGCCTCCTAATGACGATGAAACACTCAATTTGCGTCGAGATACAATACATCGTCCTCCAGCCGACTTGTCTCCAAGTGGATATTGCTGACTCGGGCACCATATGGTCCGTCTCAAGTGAGTCTAGATTTTCGAATCCGACGCAAAACTTGTAGTTAATTGTAACGTTCAGGGCCTCCTAATGACGATGGAACACTCAAATTACGTCGACATTAAATACATCGTCCACCCCCCGACTTGTCTCCAACGGGATATTGCTGCCTCGGGCACCATGTGGTCTGTCTCCTGTGAGTCCAGATATTCGCATCCGACGCAAAACGGAATGCTAATTGTAACGTTCAGAGCCTCTTAATGATGATGCAACACTCTAATTGCGTCGAGATTCAATACATCGTCCTTCAGCCGACTTGTCTCCAAGGGGATTTTACTGCCTCGGGCACCATATAGTCCTTCTCCTGTGAGTCTAGATTTCGAATCCAACGCTAAACTGATGGTTATTTGTAACGTTCAGGGCCTCCTAATGACGACGGAACACTCAAATTGCGTCGCGATTCAATACAAAGTCCTCCATCCGACTTCTCTCCAAGGGTCAATTGCTGCCTCGGGCACCTTATGGTCGTTTTCTTGTGAGTGTAGATTTTTGGATCCGACGCATAAGTGATAGTTAATTGTAACGTTCAGCGCCTCCCAATGACGATAGAACACTCAAATTGCGTCGAGTTTCAATACATCGTCCTCCAGCCGACTTGTCTCCAACGGGTTATTGCTGCCTTGGGCACCATGTGGTCCGTCTCCTGTGAGTCTACATCTTCGAATCCGACGCAAAAATGATAGTTAATTGTACCGTTCAGCGCCTCCTAATGACCATAGAACACTCAAATTGCGTCGAGACTCAATACTTCGTCCTCCAGCCGACTTGTCTCCAAGGGGATATTGCTCCCTTGGGCACCATATAGTCTTTCTCCTGTGAGTCTAGATTTTCGTATCCGACGCATAAGTGATAGTTAATTGTAACGTTCAGCGCCTCCTAATGACGATGGAACACTGAAATAGCGTCGAAATTCAATACATCGTCCTTCAGCCGACTTGCCTCCAAGCGTCCATTGCTGCCTCGGGCACCTTATGGTCGTTCTCCTGTAAGTCTACATTTTCGATTCCGACACATAACTGACAGTTAGTTGTAACGTTCAGGGCCTCCTAATGACGATGGAACACTCAAATTGCGTCGAGATTCAATGCATCGTCCTCCAGCCGACTTGTCTCCTTGGGTCTACTACTACCTCGTTCACCTTATCTTCGTTCTCCTGTGAGTCCAGACATTCGAATCCGACGCAAAACGGACTGCTAATTGTAACGTTCAGAGCCTCCTAATGATGATGGAACATTCAAATTGCTTCGAGATACAATACATCGTCCTCCAGCCGACTTGTCTCCAAGGGGATATTGCTGCCTTGGGCACCATATAGTCCTTCTCCTGTGAGTCTAGACTTTCGAATCCGACGCAAAACTGATAGTTATTTGTTACGTTCAGGACCTCCTAATGACGATGGAACTCTCAAATTGCGTCGCGATTCAATACATCGTCATGCAGCCGACATGTCTCCAAGGGTCAATTGCTGCCTTTGGCACCTAATGGTCTTGCTCCTGTGAGTCTAGATTTTCGAATCCGACCCAAAACTGATATTTAATTATAACGTTCAGCGCCTCATAATGGCGATGGAACACTCAAATTGCGTCGAGATTCAATTAGTTGTCCTCCAACTGACTTGTCTCCAAGGGGATATTGCTGCCTCGGGCACCATATGGTCCGTCTCCTGTGAGTCTAGATTTTCGAATCCGACGCAAAACCTGTAGTTAATTGTAACGTTCAGGGCCTCCTAATGACGATGGAACACTCAAATTACGTCGACATTAAATACATCGTCCACCCGCCGACTTGTCTCCAATGGGATATTGCTGCCTCGGGCACCATGTGGTCCGTCTCCTGTGAGTCTAGATTTTCGCATCCGACGCGAAACTGATAGTTAATTGTTATGTTCAGGGCCTCCTACTGACGATGGAATACTCAAATGCCTCGAGATCCAATACATCGACATCCCGCCGACTTGTCTCCAACGGGATATTACTGCCTCGGGCACCATGTGGTCCGTCTCCTGTGAGTCTAGATTTTCGAATCCGACGCAAAAACGATACTTAATTGTAACGTTCAGCGCCTCCTAATGACCATAGATCACTCAAATTGCGTCGCGATTCAATACGTCGTCCTCTAGACGACATGTCTACAAGGGGATATTGCTGCCTCGGACACCTTATGGTCAGCCTCCTGTGAGTCTAGATTTTCGAATCCGACGCAAAACCTGTAGTTAATAGTAACGTTAAGGGCCTCCTAATGACGATGGAACACTCAAATTACGTCGACATTAAATACATCGTCCACCCGCCGACTTGTTTCCAATGGGATATTGCTGCCTCAGGCACCATGTGGTCCGTCTCCTGTGAGTGTAGACTTTCGAATCCGACGCGAAAATGATAGTTAATTGTAATGTTCAGGGCCACCTAATGACGATGGAACACTCAAATTGCGTGGAGATTCAATACATCGTACTCCAGCCGACTTGTCTCCATGGGTCTACTGCTACCTCGGTCACCTTATCTTCGTTCTCCTGTGAGTGGAGATATTCGAATCCGACGCAAAACGGACTGCTAATTGTAACGTTCAGAGCCCCCTAATGATGATGGGACACTCTAATTGCGTCGAGATTCAATACATCGTCCTCCAGCCGACATGTCTACAAGTGGATATTGCTGCCTTAAGCACCATATAGTCCATCTCCTGTGAGTCTAGAATTTCGAATCCGACGCAAAACAGATAGTTAATTGTAACGTTCAGGACCACCTAATGACGATGGAACATTTAAATTGCGTCGCGATTCAATACATCCTCCTCTAGCCGACATTTTCCCAAGGGTCAATTGCTGCCTTTGGCACCTAATGGTCTTGCTCCTGTGAGTCTAGATTTTCGAATCCGACGCAAAACTGATACTTAATTGTAACGTTAAGAGCCTCCTAATGACGATGGAACACTCAAATTGCGTCGAGATTCAATACATCGTCCTTAAGCCGACTTGTCGCCAGAGGGTTATTGCTGTCTCGGGCACCTTATGCTCCGTCTCCTGTGAGTCTAGATTTTCGAAGCCGACGCAATACTGATGGTTAATTCTAACGTTCAGGGCCTCCTAATGACGATGGAACTCTCAAATTGCGTCGCGATTCAATACATCGTCCTCCAGCCGACATGTCTCCAACGGGATATTGCTGCCTGGGGCACCATGTGGTCCGTCTCCTGTGAGTCTAGATTTTCGATTCCGACGCAATAATGATATTTAATCATAACGTTCAGCGCCTCCTAATGGCGATAGAACACTCAAATTGCGTCGAGATTCAATACGTTGTCCTCCAGTTGACTTGTCTCCAAGGGGATACTGCTGCCTCGGGCACCATATGGTCCGTCTCCTGTGAGTCTAGATTTTCTAATCCGACGCAAAACCTAAAGTTAATTGTAACGTTCAAGGCCTCCTAATGACGATGGAACACTCAAATTACGTCGACATTATATACATCGTCCTCCAGCCGACTTGTCTCCAAGGGTCAATTGCTGCCTAGGGCACCTTATGGTCGTTCTCCTGTGAGTCTACATTTTGGATTCCGACACATAACTGATAGTTAATTGTAACGTTCAGGGCGTCCTAATGAAGATGGAACACTCAAATTGCGTGGAGATTCAATACATCGTCCTCCAACCGACTTGTCTCCATGGGTCTAATGCTACCTCGGTCACCTTATCTTCGTTCTCCTGTGAGTCCAGATATTCGAATCCGACGCAAAACGGACTGCTAATTGTAACGTTCAGAGCCCCCTAATGATGATGGAACACTCTAATTGCGTCGAGATTCATTACAGCGTCCACCAGCCGACTTGTCTCCAAGCGGATATTGCTGCCTCGGGCACCATATGGTCCGTCTCCTGTGAGTCTAGATTTTCGAATCCGACGCAAACCTTGTAGTTAAATGTAACGTTGAGGGCATCCTCATCACGATGCAACACTCATTTGCGTCGAGATCCAATTCATCGACCTCCCGCCGACTTGTCTCCAACGGGTTATTGCTGCCTCGGGTACCAAGTGGTCCGTCTCCTATGAGTCTAGATTTTCGAATCCGACGAAAAAATGACAGTTACTTGTAACGTTCAGGGCCTCCTAATGACGATGGAACACTCAAATTGCGTGGAGATTCAACACATCATCCTCCAGCCGACTTATCACCATGGGTCTACTTCTACCTCGGTCACCTTATCTTCGTTCTCCTGTGAGTCCAGATATTCGAATCCCACGCAAAACAGACTGCTAATTGTAACGTTCAGAGCCCCTTAATGATGATGGAACACTCTAATTGCGTCGAGATTCTATACATCGTCCTCCAGCCGACTTATCTCCAAGCGGATATTGCTGCCTTGGGCACCATATAGTCCTTCTCCTGTGAGTCTAGAATTTCGAATCCGACGCAAAACAGATAGTTAATTGTAATGTTCAGGACCACCTAATGACGATGGAATACTCAAATTGCGTCGAGACTCAATACATCGTCCTCCAGGCGACTTGTCTCCAAGGGGATATTGCTGCCTCGGGCACCATATGGTCCGTCTCCTGTGAGTCTACATTTTCGAATCCGACGCAAATCCTAAAGTTAATTGTAAAGTTCAGGGCATCCTAATGACGATGGAACACTCAATTGCGTCGAGATCCAATACATCGACCTCCCGCCGACTTGTCTCCAACGGGATATTGCTGCCTCGGGCGCCATGTGGTCCGTCTCCTGTGAGTCTAGATTTTCGATTTCGACGCAAAAATGATAGTTAATTATAACGTTCAGCGCCTCCTAATGGCGATAGAACACTCAAATTGCGTTGAGATTCAATACGTTGTCCTCCAGCTGACGTGTCTCCAAGGGGATATTGCTGCCTCGGGCACCATATGGACCGTCTCCTGTGAGTCTAGGTTTTCGAATCCGACGCAAAACCTGTAGTTAATTGTAACGTTCAGGGCCTCCCAATGACGATGGAACACTCAAATTACGTCGACATTAAATTCATCGTCCTCCAGCCCACTTGTCTCCAAGGGTCAATTGCTGCCTAGGGCACCTTATCTTCGTTCTCCTGTGAGTCCAGATATTCGAATCCGACGCAAAACGGACTGCTAATTGTAACGTTCAGAGCCCCCTAATGATGATGGAACGCTCTAATTGCGTCGAGATTCAATACATCGTCCTCCAGCCGACTTGTCTCCAAGGGGATATTGCTGCCTCGTGCACCTTATGGTCCGCCTCCTGTGAGTGTAGATTTTTGAATCCGACGCAAAACAGATAGTTAATTGTAACGTTCAGGACCACCTTATGACGATGGAACACTCAAATTGCGTCGAGATTCAATACATCGTCCTCCAGGCGACTTGTCTCCAAAGGTTTATTGCTGTCTCGGGCACCTTATGCTCCGTCTCCTGTGAGTCTAGATTTTCGAATCCGACGCAAAACTTGTAGTTAGTTGTAACGTTGAGGGCATCCTAATCACGATGGAACACTCATTTGCGTCGAGATCCGATTCATCGACCTCCCGCCGTCTTGTCTCCAACGGGTTATTGCTGCCTCGGGCACCAAGTGGTCCGTCTCCTATGAGACTAGATTTTCGGATCCGACGTATAAGTGATAGTTAATTGTAACGTTCAGCGCCTCCTAATGACGATAGAATACTCAAATTGCGTCGAGATTCAATACATCGTCCTCCAGCCGATTTGTCTCCAAGGGGATATTACTGCCTCGTGCACCTTATGGTCCACCACCTGTGAGTCTAGATTTTCGAATCCGACGCAAAACAGTTGGTTAATTGTAACGTTCATGGCCTCCTAATGACGATGGAACACTCAAATTGCGTCGAGATTCAATACATCGTCCTCCAATCGACTTGTCACCAAGGGGATACTGCTGTCTCGGGCACCATATGGTCCGTCTCCTGTAGGTCCAGATATTCGAATCCGACGCGAAACCGGACTGCCAGTTGTAAAGTTCAGAGCCTCCTAATGACGATGGATCACTAAAATTGCATCAAGATTCAATACATCGTCCTCCAGCCGACTTGTCTCCAAGGGGATATTACTGCCTCGTGCACCTTATGTTCCGCCTCCTGTGAGTCTAGATTTTTGAATCCGTCGCAAAACAGTTGGTTAATTGTAACGTTCATGGCCTCCTAATGACGATGGAACACTCAAATTGCGTCGAGAATCAATACATCGTCCACCAATCGACTTGTCACCAAGGGGATATTGCTGTCTCGGGCACCATATGGTCCGTCTCCTGTAGGTTCAGATATTCGAATCCGACGCAAAACCGGACTGCCAGATGTAACGTACAGAGCCTCCTAATGACGATGGATCACTCAAATTGCATCAAGATTCAATACATCGTCATTCAGCCGACTTGTCTCCAAAGGGTTATTGCTGTCTCGGGCACCTTATGCTCCGTCTCCCGTGAGTCTAAATTTTCGAATCCGACGCAAAACTGATGGTTAATTGTAACGTTCACGGCCTCCTAATGACGATGGAACTCTCAAATTGCGGCGAGATTCAATACATCGTCCTCCAGCCGACTAGTCTCCAAAGGGTTATTGCTGTCTCGGGCTCCTTATGCTCCGTCCCCCGAGAGTCTAGATTTTCGAATCCGACGCAAAACTGATGGTTAATTGTAACGTTCAGGGCCTCCTAATGACGATGGATCTCTCAAATTGCGTCTAGATTCAATACATCGTCCTCCAGCCGACTTGTCTCCATGGGTCTACTGCTACCTCGTTTACCTTATCTTCGTTCTCCTGTGAGTCCAGATATTCGATGCCGACGCAAGACGGACTGCTAATTGTAACGTTCAGAGCCTCCTAATGATGATGGACCACTCTAATTGCGTCGAGATTCAATACATCGTCCTCCAGCCGACTTGTCTCCAAGGGGATATTGCTGCCTTGGGCACCATATATTTCTTCTCCTGTGAGTCTAGAATTTCGAATCCGACGCATAACTGATAGTTAATTGTATCGTTCAGGACCTCCTAATGACGATGGAACACTCAAATTGCGGCGAGATTCAATACATCGTCCTCCAGCCGACTTGTCTCCAAAGGGTTATTGCTGTTTCGGGCACCTTATGCTCCGTCTCCCGTGAGTCCAGATTTTCGAATCCGACGGAAAACTGATGGTTAATTGTAACGTTCAGGGCCTCCTAATGACGACGGAACTCTCAAATTGCGTCGCGAACCAATACATCGTCCTCCAGCCGACTTGTCTAGAATGGTCAATTGCAGCCTTTGGCACCGAATGGTCTGGCTCCTGTGAGTCTAGATTTTCGAATCCGACGCAAAACTGATATTTAATTGTACCGTTAAGGGCCTCCTAATGACGATGGAACACTCAAATTGCGTCGACATTCAATACATAGTCCTCCAGCCGACTTGTCTCCAAGGGGATATTGCTGCCATGGGCACCATATGGTCCGTCTCCTGTGAGTCTAGATTTTCGAATCCGACGCAAAACTTATAGTTAATTGTAACGTTGAGGGCATCCTAATCACGATGGAACACTCATTTGCGTCGAGATCCGATTCATCGACCTCCCGCCGACTTGTCTCCAACGGGTTATTGCTGCCTCGGGCACCAAGTGGTCCGTCTCCTATGAGTCTAGATTTTCGAATCCGACGCAAAAATGATAGTTAATTGTAACGTTCAGCGATTCCTAATGACCATAGAATACTCAAATTGCGTCGAGATTCAATACGTCGTCCTCCAGCCGACTTGTCTACAAGGGGTTATTGCTTCCTCGGGCAGCTTATTGTCCGCCTCCTGTGAGTCTAGATTTTCGGATCCGACGCATATGTGATAGTTAATTGTAACGTTCAGCGCCTCCTAATGACGATACAACACTCAAATTGCGTCGAGATTCAATACATCGTCCTCCAGCCGACTTGTCTCCAAAGGGATATTACTGCCTCGTGCACCTTATGGCCCGCCTCCTGTGAGTCTAGATTTTCGAATCCGACGCATAACAGTTGGTTAATTGTAACGTTCATGGCCTCCTAATGACGATGGAACACTCAAATTGCGTCGAGATTCAATACATCGTCCACCAATCGACTTGTCACCAAGGGGATATTGCTGTCTCGGGCACCGTATGGATCGTCTCCTGTAGGTCCAGATATTCGAATCCGACGAAAAACCGGAGTGCCAGTTGTAACGTTCAGAGCCTCCTAATGACGATGGATCACTAAAATTGCATCAAGATTCAATACATCGTCCTCCAGCCGACTTGTCTCCAAGGGGATATTACTGCCTCGTGCACCTTATGTTCCGCCTCCTGTGAGTCTAGATTTTTGAATCCGTCGCAAAGCAGTTGGTTAATTGTAACGTTCATGGCCTCCTAATGACGATGGAACACTCAAATTGCGTCGTGATTCAATACATCGTCCACCAATCGACTTGTCACCAAGGGGATATTGCTGTCTCGGGCACCATATGGTCCGTCTCCTGTGGGTCCAGATATTCGAATCCGACGCAAAACCGGACTGCCAGTTGTAACGTTCAGAGCCTCCTAATGACGATGGATCACTCAAATTGCATCAAGATTCAATACATCGTCATTCAGCCGACTTGTCTCCAAAGGGTTATTGCTGTCTCGTGCACCTTATGCTCCGTCTCCCGTGAGTCTAAATTTTCGAATCCGACGCAAAACTGATGGTTAATTGTAACGTTCAGCGCCTCCTAATGACGATGGAACTCTCAAATTGCGGCGAGATTCAATACATCGTCCTCCAGCTGACTTGTCTCCAAGGGGATATTGCTGCCTTGGGCACCATATATTCCTTCTCCTGTGAGTCTAGAATTTCGAATCCGACTCAAAACTCATGGTTAATTGTATAGTTCAGGACCTCCTAATGACGATGGAACACTCAAATTGCGGCGAGATTCAATACATCGTCCTCCAGCCGACTTGTCTCCAAAGGGTTATTGCTGTCTCGGGCACCTTATGCTCCGTCTCCCGTGAGTCTAGATTTTCGAATCCGACGGAAAACTGATGGTTAATTGTAACGTTCAGGGCCTCCTAATGACGACGGAACTCTCAAATTGCGTCGCGATTCAATACATCGTCCTCCAGCCGACTTGTCTCCAGTGGTCAATTGCTGCCTTTGGCACCGAATGGTCTGGCTCCTGTGAGTCTAGATTTTCGAGTCCGACGCACAACTGATATTTTCAATGTAACGATAAGGGCCTCCTAATGACGAAGGAACATTCAAATTGCGTCGAGATACAATACATCGTCCTCCAGCCGACTTCTCCAAGGGGATATTGCTGCCTCGGGCACCATATGGTCCGTCTCCTGTGAGTCTACATTTTCGAATCCGACGCAAAACTTGTAGTTAATTGTAAAGTTCAGGGCCTCCTAATGACGATGGAACAGTGAATTGCGTCGAGATCCAATACATCGACCTCCCGCCGACTTGTCTCCAACGGGATATTGCTGCCTCGGGCACCATGTGGTCCGTCTCCTGTGAGTCTAGATTTTGGATTCCGACGCAAAATTGATAGTTAATTATAACGTTCAGCGCCTCCTAATGGCGATAGAACACTAAAATTGCGTCGAGATTCAATACGTTGTCCTCCAGCTGACTTGTCTCCAAGGGGATATTGCTGCCTCGGGCACCATGTGTTCCGTCTCGTGTAGGTCCAGATATTCGAATCCGACGCAAAACGGACTGCCAATTCTAACGTTCAGAGCCTCCTAATGACGATGGAACACTGAAATTGCATCAAGATTCAATACATCGTCATTCAGCCGACTTGTCTCCAACGGTCTATTGCTGCCTCGGGCACCTTATGGTCGTTCTCCTCTGTGTCTACATTTTCGAATCCGACGCAAAACTGATGGTTAATTGTAACGTTCAGGGCCTCCTAATGACGATGGAACTCTCAAATTGCGTCGAGATTCAATACATCGTCCTCCAGCCGACTTGTCTCCATGGGTCTACTGCTACCTCGTTTACCTTATCTTCGTTCTCCTGTGAGTCCAGATATTCGATGCCGACGCAAGACGGACTGCTAATTGTAACGTTCAGAGCCTCCTAATGATGATGGACCACTCTAATTGCGTCGAGATTCAATACATCGTCCTCCAACCGACTTGTCTCCAAGGGGATATTGCTGCCTTGGGCACCATATAATCCTTCTCCTGTTAGTCTAAAATTTCGAATCCGAAGCACAACTGATAGTTAATTGTATCGTTCAGGGCCTCCTAATGACGATGGAACTCTCAAATTGCGTCGCGATTCAATACATCGTCCTCCAGCCGACTTGTCTCCAATGGTCAATTGCTGCCTTTGGCACCGAATGGTCTGGCTCCTGTGAGTCTAGATTTTCGAATCTGACGCACAACTGATATTTAAATGTAACGATAAGGGCCTCCTAATGACGAAGGAACATTCAAATTGCGTCGAGATACATACAATACATCGTCCTCCAGCCGACTTGTCTCCAAGGGGATGTTGCTGCCTTGGGCACCATATAGTCCTTCTCCTGTGAGTCTAGAATTTCGAATCCGACGCAAAACAGGTAGTTAATTGTAACGTTCAGGACCACCTAATGACGATGGAACACTCAAATTGCGTCGAGACTCAATACATCGTCCTCCAGGCGACTTGTCTCCAAAGGTTTATTGCTGTCTCGGGCACCTTATGCTCCGTCTCCTGTGAGTCTAGATTTTCGAATCTGACGCAAAACTTGTAGTTAATTGTAAAGTTCAGGGCCTCCTAATGACGATGGAACACTCAATTGCGTCGAGATCCAATACATCGACCTCCCGCCAACTTGTCTCCAACGGGATATTGCTGCCTCGGGCACCATGTGGTCCGTCTCCTGTGAGTCTAGATTTTCGATTCCGACGCAAAAATGATAGTTAATTATAACGTTCAGCGCCTCCAAATGGCGATAGAACACTCAAAATGCGTCGAGATTCAATACGTTGTCCTCCAGCTGACTTGTCTCCAAGGGGATATTGCTGCCTCGTGCACCATTTGGTCTGTCTCCTGTGAGTCTAGATTTTCGAATCCGACGCAAAACCTGTAGCTAATTGCAACGGTCAGGGCCTCCTAATGACGATGGAACACTCAAATTACGTCGACATTAAATACATCGTACTCCAGCCGACTTGTCTCCAAGGGGATATTGCTGCCTCGTGCACCTTATGGTCCGCCTCCTGTGAGTCTAGAATTTTGAATCCGACGCAAGACAGATGGTTAATTGTAACGTTCATGGCCTCCTAATGACGATGGAACACTCAAATTGCGTCGAGATTCAATACATCGTCCTCCAGCCGACTTGTCTCCATGGGTCTACTGCTACCTCTGTCACCTTATCTTCGTTCTCCTGTGGGTCCAGATATTCGAATCCGACGCTAAAAGGACTGCTAATTGTAACGTTCAGAGCCTCCTAATGATGATGGAACGCTCTAATTGCGTCGAGAATCAATACATCGTCCTCCAGCCGACTTGTCTCCAAGGGGATATAGCTTCCTCGGGCACCATATGGTCCGCCTCCTGTGAGTCTAGATTTTCGAATCCGACGCAAAACTGATATTTAATTGTAACGTTAAGGGCCTCCTAATGACGATGGAACACTCAATTTGCGTCGAGATTCAATACATCGTCCTCCAGCCGACTTGTCTGCAAGGGGATATTGCTGCCACGGGCACCATATGGTCCGTCTCCTGTGAGTCTAGATTTTCGAATCCGACGCAAAACTGATAGTTAATTGTAACGTTCATGGCCTCCTAATGACGATGGAACACTCAAATTGCGTCGAGATTCAATACATCGTCCTCCAGCCGACTTGTCTGCAAGGGGATAATGCTGCCTCGGGCACTTTATCGTCGTTCCTCTGTGAGTCTAGATTTACGAATCCGACGCAAAACTAATAGTTAATTGTAACGTTCAGTTCCTCCTAATGGCGATAGAACACTCAAATTGCGTCGAGATTCAGTACGTCGTCCTCCAGTCGACTTGTCACCAAGGGGATATTGCTGCCTCGGGCACCATATGGTCCACCTCCTGTAGGTCCAGATATACGAATCCGACGCAAAACGGACTGCCAATTGTAACGTTCAGAGCCTCCGAATGACGATGGAACACTCAAATTGCATCAAGATTCAATACATCCTCATTTAGCCGACTTGTCTCCAACGGTCTGTTGCTGCCTCGGGCACCTTATGGTCGTTCACCTCTGAGTCCACATTTTCGAATCAGACGCAAAACTGATAGTTAATTGTAACATTCAGGGCCTCCTAATGACGATGGAACACTGAAATAGCGTCGAAATTCAATACATCGTCCTTCAGCCGACTTGTCTCCAAGTGTCCATTGCTGACTCGGGCACCATATAGTCCTTCTCCTGTGAGTCTAGAATTTCGAATCCGACGCAAAACTGATAGTTAATTGTAACGTTCAGGACCACCTAATGACGATGGAACACTCAAATTGCGTCGAGATTCAATACATCGTCCTCCAGCCGAATTGTCTCCAAAGGGTTATTGCTGTCTCGGGCACCTTATGCTCCGTCTCCTGTGAGTTTAGATTTTCGAATCCGACGCAAAACTGATGGTTAATTGTAACGTTCAGAGCCTCCTAATGACGATGGAACACTCCAATTGCGTCGAGATTTAATACATCGTCCTCCAGCCGACTTGGCTCGAAGGGGATATTGCTGCCTCGTGCACCTTATGGTCCGCCTCCTGTGAGTCTAGATTTTCGAATCCGACGCAAAACAGATTGTTAATTGTAACGTTCATGGCCTCCTAATGACGATGGAACACTCAAATCGCGTCGTGATTCAATAGATCGTCCTCCAGTCGACTTGTCACCAAGGGGATATTGCTGCCTCGGGCACCATATGGTCCACCTCCTGTAGGTCCAGATATACGAATCCGACGCAAAACGGACTGCCAATTGTAACGTTCAGAGCCTCCGAATGACGATGGAACACTCAAATTGCATCAAGATTCAATACATCCTCATTTAGCCGACTTGTCTCCAACGGTCTGTTGCTGCCTCGGGCACCTTATGGTCGTTCACCTCTGAGTCCACATTTTCGAATCAGACGCAAAACTGATAGTTAATTGTAACATTCAGGGCCTCCTAATGACGATGGAACACTGAAATAGCGTCGAAATTCAATACATCGTCCTTCAGCCGACTTGTCTCCAAGTGTCCATTGCTGACTCGGGCACCATATAGTCCTTCTCCTGTGAGTCTAGAATTTCGAATCCGACGCAAAACTGATAGTTAATTGTAACGTTCAGGACCACCTAATGACGATGGAACACTCAAATTGCGTCGAGATTCAATACATCGTCCTCCAGCCGAATTGTCTCCAAAGGGTTATTGCTGTCTCGGGCACCTTATGCTCCGTCTCCTGTGAGTTTAGATTTTCGAATCCGACGCAAAACTGATGGTTAATTGTAACGTTCAGGGCTTCCTAATGACGATGGAATACTCAAATTGCGTCGCGATTCAATACATCGTCCTCCAGCCGACATGTCTCCAAGGGTCAATTGCAGCCTTTGGCACCTAATGGTCTTGCTCCTGTGAGTCTAGATTTTCGAATCCGACGCAAAACTGATATTTAATTGTAACGTTAATGGCCTCCTAATGACGATGGAACACTCAATTTGCGTCGAGATTCAATACATCGTCCTCCAGCCGACTTGTCTCCAAGGGGATATTGCTGCCTCGGGCACCGTATGGTCCGTCTCCTGTGAGTCTAGATATTCGAATCCGACGCAAAACTTGTAGTTAATTGTGACGTTGAGGGCCTCCTAATCACGATGGAACACTAAATTGCGTCGAGATCCAATTCATCGACCTCCCGTCGACTTGTCTCCAACGGGTTATTGCTGCCTCGCGCACCATGTGGTCCGTCTCCTGTGAGTCTAGATTTTCGAATCCGACGCAAAAATGATAGTTAATTGTAACGTTCAAGGCCTCCTAATGACCATAGAACACTCAAATTGCGTCGAGATTCAATACGTCGTCATCTAGACGACTTGTCTACCAGGGGATATTGCTGCCACGTGCACCATATGGTCCTTCTCCTGTGAGTCTAGATTTTCGAATCCGACGCAAAACTGATAGTTAATTGTAACGTTCATGGCCTCCTAATGACGATTGAACACTCAAATTGCGTCGAGATTCGAAACATCGTCCTCCAGCCGACTTGTCTGCAAGGGGATATTGCTGCCTCGGGCACCTTATCGTCGTTCCTCTGTGGGTCTAGATTATCGAATCCGACGCAAAACTAATAGTTAATTGTAACGTTCAGGGCCTCCTAATGGCGATAGAACACTCAAATTGCGTCGAGATTCAATACGTCGTCCTCCAGTCGACTTGTCACCAAGGGGAAATTGCAGCCTCGGGCACCATATGGTTCGTCTCCTGTGAGTCTAGATTTTGGAATCCGACGCAAAACCTGTTGTTAATGGTAACGTTCAGGGCCTCCTAATGACGTTGGAACACTCCAATTGCGTCGAGATTCAATACATCGTCCTCCAGCCGACTTGTCTCCAAAGGGATATTACTGCCTCGTGCACCATATAGTCCTTCTCCCGTGAATCTAGAATTTCGTTTCCAACGCAAAACGGATGGTTAATTGTAACGTTCCGGGCCTCCTAATGACGATGGAACACTCAAATTGCGTCGCGATTCAATACAACGTCCTCCAGCCGACTTGTCTCCCAGGGTCAGTTGCTGCCTCGGGCACTTTATGGTCGTTCTCCTGTGAGTCTAGATTTTCAGATCCGACGCATAAGTGATAGTTAATTGTAACATTCAGCGCCTCCTAATGACGATAGAACACTCAATTTGCGTCGAGATTCAATACATCGTCCTCCAGCCGACTTGTCTCCAAGGGGATATTGCTGCCACGTGCACCTTATGGTCCGCCTAATGTGAGTCTACATTTTCGAATCCGACGCAAAACAGTTGGTTAATTGTAACGTTCATGGCCTCCTAATGACGATGGAACACTAAAATTGCGTCGAGATTCAATACATCGTCCTCCAATCGATTTGTCACCAAGGGGATATTGCTGCCCCAGGCACCATATGGTCCGTCTCCTGTAGGTCCAGATATTCGAATCCGACGCAAAATAGACTGCCAATTGTAACGTTCAGTGCCTCCTAATGATGATGGAACACTCTAATTGCGTCGAGAATCAATACATTGTCCTCCGGCCGAATTGCCTCCAAGTGGATATTGCTGCCTTGGGCACCATATAGTCCTTCTCCTGTGAGTCTAGAATTTCGAATCCGACGCAAAACAGATAGTTAATTGTAACGATCAGGACCACCTAATGACGATGGGACACTCAAATTGCGTCGAGATTCAATACATCGTCCTCCAGCCGAATTGTCTCCAAAGGGTTATTGCTGTCTCGGGCACCTTATGCTCCGTCTCCTGTGAGTCTAGATTTTCGAATCCGACGCAAAACTGATGGTTAATTGTAACGTTCAGGGCTTCCTAATGACGATGGAACACTCAAATTGCGTCGCGATTCAATACATTGTCCTCCAGCCGATTTGTCTCCAATGGTCTATTGCTGCCTCGGGCACCATATGGTCCGTCTCCTGTGAGTCTAGATTTTCGAATCCGACGCAAAACTTGTAGTTAATTGTAACGTTGAGGGCCACCTAATCACGATGGAACACTAAATTGCGTCGAGATCCAATTCATCGACCTCCCGTCGACTTGTCTCCAACGGGTTATTGCTGCCTCGCGCACCATGTGGTCCGTCTCCTGTGAGTCTAAATTTTCGAATCCGACCCAAAAATGATAGTTAATTGTAACGTTCAAGGCCTCCTAATGACCATAGAACACTCAAATTGCGTCGAGATTCAATACGTCGTCCTCTAGACGACTTGTCTACCAGGGGATATTGCTGCCACGTGCACCATATGGTCCTTCTCCTGTGAGTCTAGATTTTCGAATCCGACGCAAAACTGATAGTTAATTGTAACGTTCATGGCCTCCTAATGACGATTGAACACTCAAATTGCGTCGAGATTCAAAACATCGTCCTCCAGCCGACTTGTCTGCAAGGGGATATTGCTGCCTCGGGCACCTTATCGTCGATCCTCTGTGAGTCTAAATTATCGAATCCGACGCAAAACTAATAGTTAATTGTAATATTCAGGGCCTCCTAATGGCGATAGAACACTCAAATTGCGTCGAGATTCAATACGTCGTCCTCCAGTCGACTTGTCACCAAGGGGATATTGCAGCCTCGGGCACCATATGGTCCGTCTCCTGTGAGTCTAGATTTTGGAATCCGGCGCAAAACCTGTTATTAATGGTAACGTTCAGGGCCTCCTAATGACGTTGGAACACTCTAATTGCGTCGAGATTCAATACATCGTCCTCCAGCCGACTTGTCTCCATACGGATATTACTGCCTCGTGCACCATATAGTCCTTCACCTGTGAATATAGAATTTCGTTTCCAACGCAAAACTGATGGTTAATTGTACCGTTCAGGGCCTCCTAATGACAATGGAACACTCAAATTGCGTCGCGATTCAATACAACGTCCTCCAGCCGACTTGTCTCCAAGGGTCAATTGCAGCCTCGGGCACCTTATGGTCGTTCTCCTGTGAGTCTAGATTTTCAGATCCGACGCATAAGTGATAGTTAATTGTAACGTTCAGCGCCTCCTAATGACGATAGAACACTCAATTTGCGTCGAGATTCAATACATCGTCCTCCAGCCGACTTGTCTCCAAGGGGATATTGCTGCCACGTGCACCTTATGGTACGCGTAATGTGAGTCTAGATTTTCGAATCCGACGCAAAACAGTTGGTTAATTGTAACGTTCATGGCCTCCTAATGACATTGGAACACTCAAATTGCGTCGACATTCAATACATCGTCCTCCAATCGACTTTTCACCAAGGGGATATTGTTGCACCAGGCACCATATGGTCCGTCTCCTGTAGGTCCAGATATTCGAATCCGACGCAAAACGGACTGCTAATTGTAACGTTCAGAGCCGCCTAATGATGACGGAACACTCTAATTGCGTCGAGATTCAATACATCGTCCTCCAGCCGGCTTGTCTCCAAAGGGATACTGCTGCCTTGGGCACCAAATAGTCCTTCTCCTGTGAGTCTAGAATTTCGAATCCGACGCAAAACTGATAGTTAATTGTTACGTACAGGACCTCCTAATGACGATGGAACACTCAAATTGCGTCGAGATTCAATACATCGTCCTCCAGCCGACTTGTCTCCAAAATGTTATTGCTGTCTCGGGCACCTTATGCTCCGTCTCCTGTGAGTCCAGATATTCGAATCCAACGCGAAACGGACTGCTAATTGTAACGTTCAGAGCCTCTTAATGATGATGGAACACTCTAATTGCGTCGAGATTCAGTACATCGTCCTCCAACCGACTTGTCACCTAGGGGATATTACTGCCTCGGGCAGCATATAATCCTTCTCCTGTGAGTCTAGAATTTCGAATCCGACGCAAAACTGATGGTTAATTGAAACGTTCAGCGCCTCCTAATGACGATAGAATACTCAAATTGCGTCGAGATTCAATACATCGTCCTCCAGTCGACTTGTCACCAAGGGGATATTGCTGCCTCGGGCACCATATGGTTCGTCTTCTGTAGGTCCAGATATTCGAATCCGACTCAAAACGGACTGCCTATTGTAACGTTCAGAGAGTCCTAATGACGGTGGAACACTCAAATTGCATCAAGATTCAATACATCGTCATTCAGCCGACTTGTCTCCAAAGGACTATTGCTGCCTCAGGCACCTTATGGTCGTTCTAATCTGAGTCTACATTTTCGAATCCGACGCAAAACTGTTAGTTAATTGTGACGTTCAGGGCCGCCTAATGACGATGGAACACTGAAATAGCGTCGAAATTCAATACATCGTCCTTCAGCCGACATGTCTCCAAGCGTCCATTGCTGCCTCGTGCACCTTATGGTCGTTCTCCTGTGAGTCTACATTTTCGATTCCGACACATAACTGAAAGTTAGTTGTAACGTTCAGGGCCTCCAAATGACGATGGAACACTCAAATTGCGGGGAGATTCAATACATCGTCCTCCAGCCGACTTGTCTCCATGGGTCTACTGCTACCTCGTTCACCTTATCTTCGTTCTCTTGTGAGTCCAGATATTCGAATCCGACGCAAAACGGAATGCTAATTGTAACGTTCAGAGCCTCCTAATGATGACGGAACACTCTAATTGCGTCGAGATTCAATACATCGTCCTGCAGCCGACTTGTCTCCAAGGGGATTTGCTGCCTTGGGCACTATATAGTCCTTCTCCTGTGAGTCTAGAATTTCGAATCCGACGCAAAACTGATAGTTAATTGTAACGTTCAAGACCTCCTAATGACGATGGAACACTCAAATTGCGTCGAGATTCAATACATCGTCCTCCAGCCGACCTGTCTCCAAACGGTTATTGCTGTCTCGGGCACCTTATGCTCCGTCTCCTGTGAGTCTAGATTTTCGAATCCGACGCAAAACTGATGGTTAATTGTGTTCAGGGTCTCCTAATGACGATGGAACACTCAAATTGCGTCGCAATTCAATACATCGTCCTCCAGCCGACTTGTCTCCAAGGGTCCATTGCTGCCTTTGGCACCTAATGGTCTTGTTCCTGTCAGTCTGGATTTTCGAATCCGGCGCAAAACTGATATTTAATTGTAACGTTAAGGGCCTCCTATTGACGATGGAACACTCAAATTACTTCGAGATCCAACACATCGTCCTCCAGCCGACTTCTCTCCAAGGGGATATTGCTGCCTCGGGCACCATGTGGTCCGTCTCCTGTGAGTCTAGATTTTCGAATCCGACGCAAAAACGATAGTTAATTGTAACGTTCAGCGCCTCCTAATGACCATAGACCACTCAAATTGCGTCGAGATTCAATACGTCGTCCTCTAGACCACTTGTCTCCAAGGGTCAATTGCTGCCTTTGGCTCCTATTGGTCTTGCTCCTGTGAGTCTAGATTTTCGGATCCGGCAGAAAACTGATATTTAATTGTAACGTTAAGGGCCTCCTAATGACGATGGAACACTCTAATTGCGTCGAGATCCAGTACATCGTCCTCCAACCGAATTGTCACCTAGGGGATATTACTGCCTCGGGCAGCATATAATCCTTCTCCTGTGAGTCTAGAATTTCGAATCCGACGCAAAACTGATGGTTAATTGTAACGTTCAGGGCCTCCTAATTACAATGGAACACTCAAATTGCGTCGCGATTCAATACTTCGTCCCCCAGCCGACTTGCCTCCAAGGGTCAATTGCTGCCTCGGGCACCTTATGGTCGTTCTCCTGTGAGTCCAGATTTTCGGATCCGACGCATAACTGATAGTTAATTGAAACGTTCAGCGCCTCCTAATGACGATAGAATACTCAAATTGCGTTGAGATTCAATACAACGTCCTCCAGTCGTCTTGTCACCAAGGGGATATTGCTGCCTCGGGCACCATATGGTACGTCTCCTGCAGGTCCAGATTTTCGAATCTGACTCAAAACGGACTGCCTATTGTAACGTTCAGAGCCTCCTAATGACGATGGAACACTCAAATTGCATCAACATTCAATACATCGTCATTCAGCCGACTTGTCTTCAACGGTCTATTGCTGCCTGGGGCACCTTATGGTCGTTCTCCTGAGTCTACATTTTCTAATCCGACGCAAAACTGATAGTTAATTGTAACGTTCAGGGCCTCCTAATGACGATGGAACACTGAAATAGCGTCGAAAGTCAATATATCGTCCTTCAGCCGACTTGTCTCCAAGCGACAATTGCTGACTCGGGCACCTTATGGTCGATCTCCTGTGAGTCTACTTTTTCGATTCCGACACATAACTGATGGTTAATTGTAACGTTCAGGGCCTCCTAATGAAAATGGAACAGTGAAATTGCGTCGAGATTCAATACATCGTCCTCCAGCCGCCTTGTCTCTATGGGTCTACTGCTACCTCGGTCACCTTATCTTCGTTCTCCTGTGAGTCCAGATATTCGAATCCGACGCAAAACGGACTGCTAATTGTAACGTTCAGAGCCACCTAATGACGATGGAATACCAAAATTGCGTTGAGATTCAATACATCGTCCTCCAGCCGACTTGTCTCCAAGGGGATATTCCTACCTTGGGCACCATATAGTCCTGCTCCTGTGAGTCTAGAATTTCGAATCCGACGCAAAACTGATAGTTAATTGTTACGTTCATGCCCTCCTAATGACGATGGAACACTCAAATTGCGTCGAGATTCAATACATAGTCCTCCAGCCGACTTGTCTCCAACGGTCTATTGCTGCCTCTGGCACCTTATGGTCGTTCTCCTGTGAGTCTACTTTTTCGATTCCGACACATAACTGATAGTTAATTGTAACGTTCAGGGCCTCCTAATGACGATGGAACACTCAAATTGCGTCGAGATTCAATACATCGTCCTCCAGCCGACTTGTCTCCAAGGGGATATTGCTGCCTTGGGCACCGTACAGACCTTGTCCTGTGGGTCTAGAATTTCGAATCCGACGCAAAACAGTTAATTGTAACGTTCAGGGCCTCCAAATGACGGTGGAACACTCAAATTACTTCGAGATCCAATACATCGTCCTCCAGCCGACTTGTCTCCATGGGTCTAATGCTACCTCGGTCACCTTATGGTCGTTCTCCTGTGAGTCCAGATATTCGAATCCAACGCAAAACGGACTGCTAATTGTAACGTTCAGAGCCTCTTAATGATGATGGAACACTCTAATTGCGTCGAGATTCAGTACATCGTCCTCCAACCGACTTGTCACCTAGGGGATATTACTGCCTCGGGCAGCATATAATCCTTCCCCTGTGAGTCTAGAATTTCGAATCCGACGCAAAACTGATGGTTAATTGAAACGTTCAGCGCCTCCTAATGACGATAGAATACTCAAATTGCGTCGAGATTCAATACATCGTCCTCCAGTCGACTTGTCACCAAGGGGATATTGCTGCCTCGGGCACCATATGGTACGTCTTCTGTAGGTCCAGATATTCGAATCCGACTCAAAACGGACTGCCTATTGTAACGTTCAGAGAGTCCTAATGACGGTGGAACACTCAAATTGCATCAAGATTCAATACATCGTCATTCAGCCGACTTGTCTCCAAAGGACTATTGCTGCCTCAGGCACCTTATGGTCGTTCTAATCTGAGTCTACATTTTCGAATCCGACGCAAAACTGATAGTTAATTGTGACGTTCAGGGCCGCCTAATGACGATGGAACACTGAAATAGCGTCGAAATTCAATACATCGTCCTTCAGCCGACATGTCTCCAAGCGTCCATTGCTGCCTCGTGCACCTTATGGTCGTTCTCCTGTGAGTCTACATTTTCGATTCCGACACATAACTGAAAGTTAGTTGTAACGTTCAGGGCCTCCAAATGACGATGGAACACTCAAATTGCGGGGAGATTCAATACATCGTCCTCCAGCCGACTTGTCTCCATGGGTCTACTGCTACCTCGTTCACCTTATCTTCGTTCTCTTGTGAGTCCAGATATTCGAATCCGACGCAAAACGGAATGCTAATTGTAACGTTCAGAGCCTCCTAATGATGACGGAACACTCTAATTGCGTCGAGATTCAATACATCGTCCTGCAGCCGACTTGTCTCCAAGGGGATATTGCTGCCTTGGGCACTATATAGTCCTTCTCTTGTGAGTCTAGAATTTCGAATCCGACGCAAAACTGATAGTTAATTGTAACGTTCAGGACCTCCTAATGACGATGGAACACTCAAATTGCGTCGCAATTCAATACATCGTCCTCCAGCCGACTTGTCTCCAAGGGTCAATTGCTGCCTTTGGCACCTAATGGTCTTGTTCCTGTCAGTCTGGATTTTCGAATCCGGCGCAAAACTGATATTTAATTGTAACGTTAAGGGCCTCCTATTGACGATGGAACACTCAAATTACGTCGAGATCCAACACATCGTCCTCCAGCCGACTTCTCTCCAAGGGGATATTGCTGCCTCGGGCACCATGTGGTCCGTCTCCTGTGAGTCTAGATTTTCGAATCCGACGCAAAAACGATAGTTAATTGTAACGTTCAGCGCCTCCTAATGACCATAGACCACTCAAATTGCGTCGAGATTCAATACGTCGTCCTCTAGACCACTTGTCTCCAAGGGTCAATTGCTGCCTTTGGCTCCTATTGGTCTTGCTCCTGTGAGTCTAGATTTTCGGATCCGGCAGAAAACTGATATTTAATTGTAACGTTTAGGGCCTCCTAATGACGATGGAACACTCTAATTGCGTCGAGATTCAGTACATCGTCCTAGAACCGAATTGTCACCTAGGGGATATTACTGCCTCGGGCAGCATATAATCCTTCTCCTGTGAGTCTAGAATTTCGAATCCGACGCAAAACTGATGGTTAATTGTAACGTTCAGGGCCTCCTAATTACAATGGAACACTCAAATTGCGTCGCGATTCAATACTTCGTCCCCCAGCCGACTTGCCTGCAAGGGTCAATTGCTGCCTCGGGCACCTTATGGTCGTTCTCCTGTGAGTCCAGATTTTCGGATCCGACGCATAACTGATAGTTAATTGAAACGTTCAGCGCCTCCTAATGACGATAGAATACTCAAATTGCGTCGAGATTCAATACAACGTCCTCCAGTCGTCTTGTCACCAAGGGGATATTGCTGCCTCGGGCACCATATGGTACGTCTCCTGCAGGTCCAGATTTTCGAATCTGACTCAAAACCGACTGCCTATTGTAACGTTCAGAGCCTCCTAATGACGATGGAACACTCAAATTGCATCAACATTCAATACATCGTCATTCAGCCGACTTGTCTTCAACGGTCTATTGCTGCCTGGGGCACCTTATGGTCGTTCTCCTGAGTCTACATTTTCTAATCCGACGCAAAACTGATAGTTAATTGTAACGTTCAGGGCCTCCTAATGACGATGGAACACTGAAATAGCGTCGAAAGTCAATATATCGTCCTTCAGCCGACTTGTCTCCAAGCGTCAATTGCTGACTCGGGCACCTTATGGTCGATCTCCTGTGAGTCTACTTTTTCGATTCCGACACATAACTGATGGTTAATTGGAACGTTCAGGGCCTCCTAATGAAAATGGAACAGTGAAATTGCGTCGAGATTCAATACATCGTCCTCCAGCCGCCTTGTCTCTATGGGTCTACTGCTACCTCGGTCACCTTATCTTCGTTCTCCTGTGAGTCCAGATATTCGAATCCGACGCAAAACGGACTGCTAATTGTAACGTTCAGAGCCACCTAATGACGATGGAATACCAAAATTGCGTTGAGATTCAATACATCGTCCTCCAGCCGACTTGTCTCCAAGGGGATATTCCTGCCTTGGGCACCATATAGTCCTGCTCCTGTGAGTCTATAATTTCGAATCCGACGCAAAACTGATAGTTAATTGTTACGTTCATGCCCTCCTAATGACGATGGAACACTCAAATTGCGTCGAGATTCAATACATCGACCTTCAGCAGATTTGTCTCCAAGCGTCCATTGCTGCCTTGGGCACCTTATGGTCGTTCTCCTGTGAGTCTACATTTTCGATTCCGACACATAACTGTTAGTTAATTGTAACATTCAGGGCCTCCTAATGACGATGAAACACTCAAATTGCGTCGAGATTCAATACATCGTCCTCCAGCCGACTTGTTTCCATGGTTCTACTGCTACCTCGGTCACTTTATGTTCGTTCTCCTGTTAGTCCAGGTATTCGAATCCGACGCAAAACGGACTGCTAATTGTTACGCTCAGAGCCTCCTAATGGTGATGGAACACTCAATTTGCGTCGAGATTCAATACATCGTCCTCCAGCCGACTTGTCTCCAAGGGGATATTGCTGCCTTGGGCACCGTACAGACCTTGTCCTGTGAGTCTAGAATTTCGAATCCGACGCAAAACAGTTAATTGTAACGTTCAGGACCTCCTAATGACGATGGAACACTGAGATTGCGTCGAGATTCAATACATCGTCCTCCAGCCGACTTGTCTCCAAAGGGATATTGCGGTCTCGGACACCTGATGGTCCGCCTCCTGTGAGTCTAGATTTTCGAATCCGACGCAAAACTGATAGTTAATTGTAACGTTTAAGGCCTCCTAATGACGATGGAACACCCTAATTGCGTCGAGATTCAATACATCGTCCTCCAGCCGACATGTCTGCAAGGGGATTTTGCTGCCTCGGGCACCTTATGGTCGTTCTCCTGTGAGTGTAGATTATCGAATCCGACGCAAAAAAGATAGTTAATTGTAACGTTCCGGGTCTCCTAATGACGATGGAACACTCAAATTGCGTCGCGATTCAATACGTCGTCCTCGAGCCGACTTGTCTCCATGGGTCTATTGCTACCTCGCTCACCTTATGATCGTTTTCTTTGAGTCCAGATATTCGAATCCGACACAAAACGGTCTGCCAATTGTAACGTTCAGAGCCTCCTAATGACGATGGAACACTCAAATTGCATCGAGATTCAATACATCGTCCTCCAGCGGACTTGTCTCTAAGGGGTAATTCCAGCCTCGGGCACCATATATTCCTTCTCCTGTGAGTCTAGAATATCAAATCCGACGCAAAACTGATGGTTAATTGTAACGTTCAGGGCCTCCAAATGACGATGGAACACTCAAATTGCGTCGCGATTCAATACATCGTCCTCCAGCCGACTTGTCTCCAAGGGTCAATTGCTGCCTCGGGCACCTTATGGTCGTTCTCCTGAAAGTCTAGATTTTCGAATCCGACGAAAATCTGATAGTTAATTGTAACGTTCAGGGCCTCCTAATGACGATGGAACACTCAAATTGCGTCGCTATTCAATAAATCGTCCTCCAGCCGACTTGTCTCCAACGGTCTATTGCTGTCTCTGGCACCTTATGGTCGTTCACCTGTGAGTCTACTTTTTCGATTCCGACACATAACTGATAGTTAATTTTAACCTTCAGGGCCTCCTAATGACGATGGAACACTCTAATTGCGTCGCGATTCAATACATCGTCCTCCAGCCGCCTTGTCTCCAAGGGGATATTGCTGCCTTGGGCACCGTATAGACCTTCTCCTGTGAGTCTAGAATTTCGAATCCAACGCAAAACAGTTAATTGTAACGTTCAGGACCTCCTAATGACGATGGAGCACTGACATTTCGTCGAGATTCAATACATCGTCCTCCAGCCGACTTGTCTCCAAAGGGATATTGCTGTCTCGGGCACCTTATGGTCGTTCTCCTGTGAGTCTAGATTTTCGGATCCGACGCATAACTGATAGTTAATTGTAACGTTCAGTGCCTCCTAATGACGATAGATTACTCAAATTGCGTCGAGATTCAACACATCGTCCTCCAGCCAACTTGCCTACAAGGGGATATTGCTGCTTCGGGCACCATATAGTCCTTCTCCTGTGAGTCTAGAGATTCGAATCCGATGCAAAACTGATGGTTAATTGTAACGTTCATGGCCTCCTAATGACGATGGAACACTCAAATTGCGTCGCTATACAATAAATCGTCCTCCAGCCGACTTGTCTCCAACGGTCTATTGCTGCCTCTGGCACCTTATGGTCGTTCTCCTGTGAGTCTACTTTTTCGATTCCGACACATAACTGATAGTTAATTGTAACGTTCAGGGCCTCCTAATGACGATGGAACACTCAAATTGCGTCGAGATTCAATACATCGTCCTCCAGTCGACTTGTCTCCATGGGTCTACTGCTACCTCGGTCACCTTATGGTCGTTCTCCTGTGAGTCCAGGTATTCGAATCCGACGCAAAACGGACTGCTAATTGTAACGTTCAGAGCCTCCTAATGATGATGGTAGACTCTAATTGCGTCGAGATTCAATACATCATCCTCCAGCACACTTGTCTCCAAGGGGATATTGCTGCCTCGGGCACCATAAAGTCCTTCTCCAGTGAGTCTTGAAATTAGAATTGTAACGTTCAGGGCCTCTAATTACGATGGAACACTCAAATTGCGTCGCGATTCAAAACATCGCTCTCCAGCCGACTTGTTTCCAAGGGTCAATTGCTGCCTCGCGTACCTTATGGTCGTTGTCCTGTGAGTCTAGATTTTCGGATCCGACGCATAACTGATAGTTAATTGTAACGTTCAGGACCTCCAAATGGCGATGGAACACTCAAATTGCGTCGAGATTCAATACATCGTCCTCCAGCCGACTTGTCTCCAAGGGGATATTGCCGTCTCGGGCACCTTATGTTCCGTCTCCTGTGAGTCTAGATATTCGAATCCGACGCAAAACTGATGGTTAATTGTAACGTTCAGGGCCTCCTAATGACGATGGAACACTCAAATTGCGTCGCGATTTAATACATCGTCCTCCAGCCGACTTGTCTTTAAGGTCAGTTGCTGCCTTTGGCACCTAATCATCTTCCTCCTGTGAGTGTAGATTTTCAAATCCTTCGCAAAACTGATGGTTAATTGTAACGTTCATGGCGTCCTAATGACGATGGAACACTCAAATTGCGTCGAGATTCAATACATCGTCCACCAGCCGACTTGACTCCATGGGGATATTGCTTACTCGGGCACCATATGGTCCGCCTCCTGTAGGTCCAGATATTCGAATCCGACGCAAAACGGACTGCCAATTGTAATGTTCAGAGCCTCCTAATGACGATGAAACACTCAAATTGCATCAAGGTTCAATACATCGTCCTTCAGTCGACATGTCTCCAACGGTCTATTGCTGCCTCGGGCACCTTGTTGTCGTTCTCCTGTGGGTGTAGATTATCGAATCCGACGCAAAACTGATGGTTAATTGTAACGTTCAGGGTCTCCTAATGACGATGGAACACTGAAATTGCGTCGCGATAAAATACATCGTCCTCCAGCCGACCTGTCTCCAAGGTGATATTGCTGGCTCGGACACCTTTTGGTCGTTCTCCTGTGAGTCTAGAATTTAGAATCCGACCCATAACCAAATGCTAATTGTAACGTTCATGGCCTCCTATTGACGATGGAACAATCAAATTGCGTCGAAATTCATTACATCGTCCTCCAGCCGACTTGTCTCGTAGGGGATATTCCTGCCTCGGGCACCTTATGGTCGTTCTCCTGTGAGTCTAGAATTTCAAATCCGACGCAAAACTGATAGTTAATTGTAACATTCAGCGCCTCCTAATGACGATGGAACACTGAAATTGCGCCGAGATTCAATACATCGACTTTCAGCAGATTTGTCTCCAAGCGTCCATTGCTGCCTTGGGCACCTTATGGTCGTTCTCCTGTGAGTCTACATTTTCGATTCCGACACATAACTGTTAGTTAATTGTAACATTCAGGGCCTCCTAATGACGATGAAACACTCAAATTGCGTCGAGATTCAATACATCGTCCTCCAGCCGACTTGTTTCCATGGTTCTACTGCTACCTCGGTCCCCTTATGTTCGTTCTCCTGTTAGTCCAGGTATTCGAATCCGACGCAAAACGGACTGCTAATTGTTACGCTCAGAGCCTCCTAATGGTGATGGAACACTTAATTTGCGTCGAGATTCAATACATCGTCCTCCAGCCGACTTGTCTCCAAGGGGATATTGCTGAATTGGGCACCGTATAGACCTTGTTCTGTGAGTCTAGAATTTCAAATCCGACGCAAAACAGTTAACGTTAATTGTAACATTCAGCGCCTCCTAATGACGATGGAACACTGAAATTGCGCCGAGATTCAATACATCGACTTTCAGCAGATTTGTCTCCAAGCGTCCATTGCTGCCTTGGGCACCTTATGGTCGTTCTCCTGTGAGTCTACATTTTCGATTCCGACACATAACTGTTAGTTAATTGTAACATTCAGGGCCTCCTGATGGTGATGGAACACTCAAATTGCATCGAGATTCAATACATCGTCCTCCAGCGGACTTGTCTCTAAGGGGTAATTCCAGCCTCGGGCACCATATATTCCTTCTCCTGTGAGTCTAGAATATCAATTCCGACGCAAAACTGATGGTTAATTGTAACGTTCAGGGCCTCCAAATGACGATGGAACACTCAAATTGCGTCGCGATTCAATACATCGTCCTCCAGCCGACTTGTCTCCAAGGGTCAATTGCTGCCTCGGGCACCTTATGGTCGTTCTCCTGAAAGTCTAGATTTTCGAATCCGACGAAAATCTGATAGTTAATTGAAACGTTCAGGGCCTCCTAACGACGATGGAACACTCAAATTGCGTCGCGATTCAATACATCGTCCTCCAGCCGACTTGTCTCCAAGGGGTCTATTGCTGCCTCTGGCACCTAATGGTCTTGCTATTGTGAGTCTAGATTCTCGAATCAGACGCAGAACTGACATTTAATTGTTACGTTAAGGGCCTTCTAATGACGATGGAACATTCAAATTGAGTCGAGATTCAATACATCGTCCTCCAGCCGACTTGTCTCCAAGGGGATATTGCTGCCTCGGGCACCATATGGTCCGTCTCCTGTAGGTCCAGGTATTTGAATCGGACGCAAAACGGACTGCCAATTGTAACGTTCAGAGAGTCCTAATGACGATGGAACACTCAAATTGCATCAAGATTCAATACATCGTCCTACAGCCGACTTGTCTCCAAGCGTCCATTGCTGCCTCGGGCACCTTATGGTCGTTCTCCTGTGAGTCTACATTTCGATTCCCACACATAACTGATAGTTAATTTTAACCTTCAGGGCCTCCTAATGACGATGGAACACTCTAATTGCGTCGCGATTCAATACATCGTCCTCCAGCCGCCTTGTCTCCAAGGGGATATTGCTGCCTTGGGCACCGTATAGACCTTCTCCTGTGAGTCTAGAATTTCGAATCCAACGCAAAACAGTTAATTGTAACGTTCAGGACCTCCTAATGACGATGGAGCACTGACATTTCGTCGAGATTCAATACATCGTCCTCCAGCCGACTTGTCTCCAAAGGGATATTGCTGTCTCGGGCACCTTATGGTCGTTCTCCTGTGAGTCTAGATTTTCGGATCCGACGCATAACTGATAGTTAATTGTAACGTTCAGTGCCTCCTAATGACGATAGATTACTCAAATTGCGTCGAGATTCAACACATCGTCCTCCAGCCAACTTGCCTACAAGGGGATATTGCTGCTTCGGGCACCATATAGTCCTTCTCCTGTGAGTCTAGAGATTCGAATCCGATGCAAAACTGATGGTTAATTGTAACGTTCATGGCCTCCTAATGACGATGGAACACTCAAATTGCGTCGCTATTCAATAAATCGTCCTCCAGCCGACTTGTCTCCAACGGTCTATTGCTGCCTCTGGCACCTTATGGTCGTTCTCCTGTGAGTCTACTTTTTCGATTCCGACACATAACTGATAGTTAATTGTAACGTTCAGGGCCTCCTAATGACGATGGAACACTCAAATTGCGTCGAGATTCAATACATCGTCCTCCAGTCGACTTGTCTCCATGGGTCTACTGCTACCTCGATCACCTTATGGTCGTTCTCCTGTGAGTCCAGGTAGTCGAATCCGACGCAAAACGGACTGCTAATTGTAACGTTCAGAGCCTCCTAATGATGATGGTAGACTCTAATTGCGTCGAGATTCAATACATCATCCTCCAGCACACTTGTCTCCAAGGGGATATTGCTGCCTCGGGCACCATAAAGTCCTTCTCCAGTGAGTCTAGAAATTAGAATTGTAACGTTCAGGGCCTCTAATAACGATGGAACACTCAAATTGCGTCGCGATTCGAAACATCGCTCTCCAGCCGACTTGTTTCCAAGGGTCAATTGCTGCCTCGCGCACCTTATGGTCGTTGTCCTGTTAGTCTAGATTTTCGGATCCGACGCATAACTGATAGTTAATTGTAACGTTCAGGACCTCCAAATGGCGATGGCACACTCAAATTGCGTCGAGATTCAATACATCGTCCTCCACCCGACTTGTCTCCAAAGGGATATTACCGTCTCGGGCACCTTATGTTCCGTCTCCTGTGAGTCTAGATATTCGAATCCGACGCAAAACTGATGGTTAATTGTAACATTCAGGGCCTCCTAATGACGATGGAACACTCAAATTGCGTCGCGATTTAATACATCGTCCTCCAGCCGACTTGTCTTTAAGGTCAGTTGCTACCTTTGGCACCTAATCGTCTTGCTCCTGTGAGTGTAGATTTTCAAATCCTTCGCAAAACTGATGGTTAATTGTAACGTTCATGGCGTCCTAATGACGATGGAACACTCAAATTGCGTCGAGATTCAATACATCGTCCACCAGCCGACTTGACTCCATGGGGATATTGCTTACTCGGGCACCATATGGTCCGCCTCCTGTAGGTCCAGATATTCGAATCCGACGCAAAACGGACTGCCAATTGTAGTGTTCAGAGCCTCCTAATGACGATGAAACACTCAAATTGCATCAAGGTTCAATACATCGTCCTTCAGTCGACATGTCTCCAACGGTCTATTGCTGCCTCGGGCACCTTGTTGTCGTTCTCCTGTGGGTGTAGATTATCGAATCCGACGCAAAACTGATGGTTAATTGTAACGTTCAGGGTCTCCTAATGACGATGGAACACTGAAATTGCGTCGCGATTCAATACATCTTCCTCCAGCCGACCTGTCTCCAAGGTGATATTGCTGGCTCGGACACCTTTTGGTCGTTCTCCTGTGAGTCTAGATTTTAGAATCCGACCCATAACCAAATGCTAATTGTAACGTTCATGGCCTCCTATTGACGATGGAACACTCAAATTGCGTCGAAATTCATTACATCGTCCTCCAGCCGACTTGTCTCGTAGGGGATATTCCTGCCTCGGGCACCTTATGGTCGTTCTCCTGTGAGTCTAGAATTTCAAATCCGACGCAAAACTGATAGTTAATTGTAACATTCAGCGCCTCCTAATGACGATGGAACACTGAAATTGCGCCGAGATTCAATACATCGTCCTCCAGCCGCCTTGTCTCCAAGGGGATATTGCTGCCTTGGGCACCGTATAGACCTTCTCCTGTGAGTCTAGAATTTCGAATCCAACGCAAAACAGTTAATTGTAACGTTCAGGACCTCCTAATGACGATGGAGCACTGACATTTCGTCGAGATTCAATACATCGTCCTCCAGCCGACTTGTCTCCAAAGGGATATTGCTGTCTCGGGCACCTTATGGTCGTTCTCCTGTGAGTCTAGATTTTCGGATCCGACGCATAACTGATAGTTAATTGTAACGTTCAGTGCCTCCTAATGACGATAGATTACTCAAATTGCATCGAGATTCAACACATCGTCCTCCAGCCAACTTGCCTACAAGGGGATATTGCTGCTTCGGGCACCATATAGTCCTTCTCCTGTGAGTCTAGAGATTCGAATCCGATGCAAAACTGATGGTTAATTGTAACGTTCATGGCCTCCTAATGACGATGGAACACTCAAATTGCGTCGCTATTCAATAAATCGTCCTCCAGCCGACTTGTCTCCAACGGTCTATTGCTGCCTCTGGCACCTTATGGTCGTTCTCCTGTGAGTCTACTTTTTCGATTCCGACACATAACTGATAGTTAATTGTAACGTTCAGGGCCTCCTAATGACGATGGAACACTCAAATTGCGTCGAGATTCAATACATCGTCCTCCAGTCGACTTGTCTCCATGGGTCTACTGCTACCTCGGTCACCTTATGGTCGTTCTCCTGTGAGTCCAGGTATTCGAATCCGACGCAAAACGGACTGCTAATTGTGACGTTCAGAGCCTCCTAATGATGATGGTAGACTCTAATTGCGTCGAGATTCAATACATCATCCTCCAGCACACTTGTCTCCAAGGGGATATTGCTGCCTCGGGCACCATAAAGTCCTTCTCCAGTGAGTCTAGAAATTAGAATTGTAACGTTCAGGGCCTCTAATTACGATGGAACATTCAAATTGCGTCGCGATTCAAAACATCGCTCTCCAGCCGACTTGTTTCCAAGGATCAATTGCTGCCTCGCGCACCTTATGGTCGTTGTCCTGTGAGTCTAGATTTTCGGATCCGTCGCATAACTGATAGTTAATTGTAACGTTCAGGACCTCCAAATGGCGATGGAACACTCAAATTGCGTCGAGATTCAATACATCGTCCTCCACCCGACTTGTCTCCAAAGAGATATTGCCGTCTCGGGCACCTTATGTTCCGTCTCCTGTGAGTCTAGATATTCGAATCCGACGCAAAACTGATGGTTAATTGTAACGTTCAGGGCCTCCTAATGACGATGGAACACTCAAATTGCGTCGCGATTTAATACATCGTCCTCCAGCCGACTTGTCTTTAAGGTCAGTTGCTGCCTTTGGCACCTAATCGTCTTGCTCCTGTGAGCGTAGATTTTCAAATCCTTCGCAAAACTGATGGTTAATTGTAACGTTCATGGCGTCCTAATGACGATGGAACACTCAAATTGCGTCGAGATTCAATACATCGTCCACCAGCCGACTTGACTCCATGGGGATATTGCTTACTCGGGCACCATATGGTCCGCCTCCTGTAGGTCCAGATATTCGAATCCGACGCAAAACGGACTGCCAATTGTAATGTTCAGAGCCTCCTAATGACGATGAAACACTCAAATTGCACCAAGGTTCAATACAACGTCCTTCAGTCGACATGTCTCCAACGGTCTATTGCTGCCTCGGGCACCTTGTTGTCGTTCTCCTGTGGGTGTAGATTATCGAATCCGACGCAAAACTGATGGTTAATTGTAACGTTCAGGGTCTCCTAATGACGATGGAACACTGAAATTGCGTCGCGATTCAATACATCGTCCTCCAGCCGACCTGTCTCCAAGGTGATATTGCTGGCTCGGACACCTTTTGGTCGTTCTCCTGTGAGTCTAGATTTTAGAATCCGACCCATAACCAAATGCTAATTGTAAGGTTCATGGCCTCCTATTGACGATGGAACACTCAAATTGCGTCGAAATTCATTACATCGTCCTCCAGCCGACTTGTCTCGTAGGGGATATTCCTGCCTCGGGCACCTTATGGTCGTTCTCCTGTGAGTCTAGAATTTCAAATCCGACGCAAAACTGATAGTTAATTGTAACATTCAGCGCCTCCTAATGACGATGGAACACTGAAATTGCGTCGAGATTCAATACATCGACTTTCAGCAGATTTGTCTCCAAGCGTCCATTGCTGCCTTGGGCACCTTATGGTCGTTCTCCTGTGAGTCTACATTTTCGATTCCGACACATAACTGTTAGTTAATTGTAACATTCAGGGCCTCCTAATGACGATGAAACACTCAAATTGCGTCGACATTCAATACATCGTCCTCCAGCCGACTTGTTTCCATGGTTCAAATGCTACCTCGGTCCCCTTATGTTCGTTCTCCTGTTAGTCCAGGTATTCGAATCCGACGCAAAACGGACTGCTAATTGTTACGCTCAGAGCCTCCTAATGGTGATGTAACACTCAATTTGCGTCGAGATTCAATACATCGTCCTCCAGCCGACTTGTCTCCAAGGGGATATTGCTGCCTTAGGCACCGTATAGACCTTGTCCTGTGAGTCTAGAATTTCAAATCCGACGCAAAACAGTTAACGTTAATTGTAACATTCAGCGCCTCCTAATGACGATGGAACACTGAAATTGCGCCGAGATTCAATACATCGACTTTCAGCAGATTTGTCTCCAAGCGTCCATTGCTGCCTTGGGCACCTTATGGTCGTTCTCCTGTGAGTCTACATTTTCGATTCCGACACATAACTGTTAGTTAATTGTAACATTCAGGGCCTCCTAATGGTGATGGAACACTCAAATTGCATCGAGATTCAATACATCGTCCTCCAGCGGACTTGTCTCTAAGGGGTAATTCCAGCCTCAGGCACCATATATTCCTTCTCCTGTGAGTCTAGAATATCAAATCCGACGCAAAACTGATGGTTAATTGTAACGTTCAGGGCCTCCAAATGACGATGGAACACTCAAATTGCGTCGCGATTCAATACATCGTCCTCCAGCCGACTTGTCTCCAAGGGTCAATTGCTGCCTCGGGCACCTTATGGTCGTTCTCCTGAAAGTCTAGATTTTCGAATCCGACGAAAATCTGATAGTTAATTGTAACGTTCAGGGCCTCCCAATGACGATGGAACACTCAAATTGCGTCGCGATTCAATACATCGTCCTCCAGCCGACTTGTCTCCAAGGGGTCTATTGCTGCCTCTGGCACCTAATGGTCTTGCTATTCTGAGTCTAGATTCTCGAATCAGACGCAGAACTGACATTTAATTGTTACGTTAAGGGCCTTCTAATGACGATGGAACATTCAAATTGAGTCGAGTTTCAATACATCGTCCTCCAGCCGACTTGTCTCCAAGGGGATATTGCTGCCTCGGGCACCATATGGTCCGTCTCCTGTAGGTCCAGGTATTTGAATCGGACGCAAAACGGACTGCCAATTGTAACGTTCAGAGAGTCCTAATGACGATGGAACACTCAAATTGCATCAAGATTCAATATATCGTCCTACAGCCGACTTGTCTCCAAGCGTCCATTGCTGCCTCGGGCACCTTATGGTCGTTCTCCTGTGAGTCTACATTTCGATTCCCACACATAACTGATAGTTAATTTTAACCTTCAGGGCCTCCTAATGACGATGGAACACTCTAATTGCGTCGCGATTCAATACATCGTCCTCCAGCCGCCTTGTCTCCAAGGGGATATTGCTGCCTTGGGCACCGTATAGACCTTCTCCTGTGAGTCTAGAATTTCGAATCCAACGCAAAACAGTTAATTGTAACGTTCAGGACCTCCTAATGACGATGGAGCACTGACATTTCGTCGAGATTCAATACATCGTCCACCAGCCGACTTGACTCCTTGGGGATATTGCTTACTCGGGCACCATATGGTCCGCCTCCTGTAGGTCCAGATATTCGAATCCGACGCAAAACGGACTGCCAATTGTAATGTTCAGAGCCTCCTAATGACGATGAAACACTCAAATTGCATCAAGGTTCAATACATCGTCCTTCAGTCGACATGTCTCCAACGGTCTATTGCTGCCTCGGGCACCTTGTTGTCGTTCTCCTGTGGGTGTAGATTATCGAATACGACGCAAAACTGATAGTTAATTGTAACATTCAGCGCCTCCTAATGACGATGGAACACTGAAATTGCGCCGAGATTCAATACATCGACCTTCAGCAGATTTGTCTCCAAGCGTCCATTGCTGCCTTGGGCACCTTATGGTCGTTCTCCTGTGAGTCTACATTTACGATTCCGACACATAACTGTTAGTTAATTGTAACATTCAGGGCCTTCTAATGACGATGAAACACTCAAATTGCGTCGAGATTCAATACATCGTCCTCCAGCCGACTTGTTTCCATGGTTCTACTGCTACCTCGGTCACCTTATGTTCGTTCTCCTGTTAGTCCAGGTATTCGAATCCGACGCAAAACGGACTGCTAATTGTTACGCTCAGAGCCTCCTAATGGTGATGGAACACTCAATTTGCGTCGAGATTCAATACATCGTCCTCCAGCCGACTTGGCTCCAAGGGGATATTGCTGCCTTGGGCACCGTATAGACCTTGTCCTGTGAGTCTAGAATTTCGAATCCGACGCAAAACAGTTAATTGTAACGTTCAGGACCTCCTAATGACGATGGAACACTGAAATTGCGTCGAGATTCAATACGTCGTCCTCCAGCCGACTTGTCTCCAAAGGGATATTGCGGTCTCGGACACCTGATGGTCCGCCTCCTGTGAGTCTAGATTTTCGAATCCAACGCAAAACTGAGAGTTAATTGTAACGTTTAAGGCCTCCTAATGACGATGGAACACCCTAATTGCGTCGAGATTCAATACATCGTCCTCCAGCCGACATGTCTGCAAGGGGATTTTGCTGCCTCGGGCACCTTATGGTCGTTCTCCTGTGAGTGTAGATTATCGAATCCGACGCAAAAAAGATAGTTAATTGTAACGTTCAGGGTCTCCTAATGACGATGGAACACTCAAATTGCGTCGCGATTCAATACGTCGTCCTCGAGCCGACTTGTCTCCATGGGTCTATTGCTACCTCGATCACCTTATGAACGTTTTCCTTTGAGTCCAGATATTCGAATCCGACACAAAACGGACTTCCAATTGTAACGTTCAGAGCCTCCTAATGACGATGGAACACTCAAATTGTATCGAGATTCAATACATCGTCCTCCAGCGGACTTGTCTCTAAGGGGTAATTCCAGCCTCGGGCACCATATATTCCTTCTCCTGTGAGTCTAGAATATCAAATCCGACGCAAAACTGATGGTTAATTGTAACGTTCAGGGCCTCCAAATGACGATGGAACACTCAAATTGCGTCGCGATTCAATACATCGTCCTCCAGCCGACTTGTCTCCAAGGGTCAATTGCTGCCTCGGGCACCTTATGGTCGTTCTCCTGAAAGTCTAGATTTTCGAATCCGACGAAAATCTGATAGTTAATTGTAACGTTCAGGGCCTCCTAATGACGATGGAACACTCAAATTGCGTCGCGATTCAATACATCGTCCTCCAGCCGACTGTTCTCCAAGGTGTCTATTGCTGCCTCTGGCACCTAATGGTCTTGCTATTGTGAGTCTAGATTTTCGAATCAGACGCCAAACTGACATTTAATTGTTACGTTAAGGGCCTTCTAATGACGATGGAATATTCAAATTGAGTCGAGATTCAATACATCGTCCTCCAGCCGACTTGTCTCCAAGGGGATATTGCTGCCTCGGGCACCATATGGTCCGTCTCCTGTAGGTCCAGGTATTTGAATCGGACGCAAAACGGACTGCCAATTGTAACGTTCAGAGAGTCCTAATGACGATGGAACACTCAAATTGCATCAAGATTCAATACATCGTCCTACAGCCGACTTGTCTCTAAGCGTCCATTGCTGCCTCGGGCACCTTATGGTCGTTCTCCTGTGAGTCTACATTTCGATTCCCACACATAACTGATAGTTAATTTTAACCTTCAGGGCCTCCTAATGACGATGGAACACTCTAATTGCGTCGCGATTCAATACATCGTCCTCCAGCCGACTTGTCTCCAAGGGTCAATTGCTGCCTCGGGCACCTTATATTCGATCTCCTGTGAGTCTAGATTTTCGGATCCGACGCATAACTGATAGTTAATTGTAACGTTCAGCGCCTCCTAATGACGATAGAACACTCAAATTGCGTCGAGATTCAGTACATCGTCCTCCAGCCGACTTGTCTCCAAGGGGATGTTGCTGCCTCGGGCTCCTTATGGTCGTTCTCGAGATATTCGAATCGGACGCAAAACGGACTGCCAATTGTAACGTTCAGAGCCTCCTAATAACAATGGAACACTCAAATTGCATCAAGATTCATTACATCGTCCAACAGCCGACTTGTCTCCAAGCGTCCATTGCTGCATCGGGCACCTTATGGTCGTTCTCCTGTGAGTCAACATTTTCGATTCCGACACATAACTGATAGCTAATTGTAACCTTCGGAGCCTCCTAATGACGATGGAACACTTAAATTGCGTCGAGATTCAATACATCGTCCTCCTGCCGACTTGTCTCCAGAGGGACATTGCTGTCTCGGGCACCTTATGCTCCGTCTCCTGTGAGTCTAGATTTTCGTATCCGACGCAAAACTGATGGTTAATTGTAACGGTCAGGGCCTCCTAATGACGATGGAACACTCAAATTGCGTCGCGATTCAATACATCGTCCTCCAGCCGACTTATCTCCAACGGTCTATTGCTGCCTCGGGCACCTTATGGTCGTTCTCCTGTGATTCTACTTTTTCGATTCCGACACATAACTGATAGTTAATTGTAACGTTCAGGGCCTCCTATTGGCGATGGAACACTCAAATTGCGTCGAGAATTCAATACATCGTCCTCCAGTCGACTTGTCCCCATGGGTCTAGTGCTACCTCGGTCACTGTATGTTCGTTCTCCTGTGAGTCCAGATATTCGAATCCGACGCAAAACGGACTGCTAATTGTAACGTTCAAAGTCTCCTAATGATGATGGTAGACTCTAATTGCGTCGAGATTCAATACATCGTCCACCAGCACACTTGTCTCCAAGGAGATATTGCTGCCTCGAGCACCATATAGTCCTTCTCCTATGAGTCTAGAAAATTGAATCCGACGCAAAACTGATGGTTAATTGTAACGTTTAGGGCCTCCTAATGACGAAGGAACACTCAAATTGCGTCGAGATTCAACACATCGTTCTCCAGGCGACTTGCCTCCAAGGGTCAATAGCTGCATTTGGCACCTAATGGCTAGCTCCTGTGAGTCTAGATTATCGTATCCGACGCAAAACTGATATTTAATTGTAACGTTAAAGGCCTGCTAAAGACGATGAAACACTCAAATGGCGTCGAGATCGAATACATCGTCCTCCCGTCAACTTGTCTCCAACGGGATATCGCTGCCTCGGGCACCATATAGTCCTTCTCCTGTGGGACTAGAATTTCGAATCCGACGCAAAACAGTTAATTGTAACGTTCAGGACCTCCTAATGACGATGGAACACTGAAATTGCGTCGAGATTCAATACATCGTCCTCCAGCCGACGTTTCTCCAAAGGGATATTGCGGTCTCGGACACCTGATGGTCCGCCTCCTGTGAGTCTAGATTTTCGACTACGACGCAAAAGTGATAGTTAATTGTAACGTTTAAGGCCTCCTAATGACGATGGAACACCCTAATTGCGTCGAGATTCAATACATCGTCCTCCAGCCGACATGTCTGCAAGGGGATTTTGCTGCCTCGGGCACCTTATGGTCGTTCTCCTGTGAGTGTAGATTATCGAATCCGACGCAAAAAAAGATAGTTAATTGTAACGTTCAGGGTCTCCTAATGACGATGGAACACTCAAATTGCGTCGCGATTCAATACGTCGTCCTCGAGCCGACTTGTCTCCATGGGTCTATTGCTACCTCGCTCACCTTATGATCGTTTTCCTTTGAGTCCAGATATTCGACTCCGACACAAAACGGACTGCCAATTGTAACGTTCAGAGCCTCCTAATGACGATGGAACACTCAAATTGCATCGAGATTCAATACATCGTCCTCCAGCGGACTTGTCTCTAAGGGGTAATTCCAGCCTCGGGCACCATATATTCCTTCTCCTGTGAGTCTAGAATATCAAATCCGACGCAAAACTGATGGTTAATTGTAACGTTCAGGGCCTCCAAATGACGATGGAACACTCAAATTGCGTCGCGATTCAATACATCGTCCTCCAGCCGACTTGTCTCCAAGGGTCAATTGCTGCCTCGGGCACCTTATGGTCGTTCTCCTGAAAGTCTAGATTTTCGAATCCGACGAAAATCTGATAGTTAATTGTAACGTTCAGGGCCTCCTAATGATGATGGAACACTCAAATTGCGTCGCGATTCAATACATCGTCCTCCAGCCGACTTGTCTCCAAGGGGTCTATTGCTGCCTCTGGCACCTAATGGTCTTGCTATTGTGAGTCTAGATTTTCGAATCAGACGCCAAACTGACATTTAATTGTTACGTTAAGGGCCTTCTAATGACGATGGAACATTCAAATTGAGTCGAGATTCAATACATCGTCCTCCAGCCGACTTGTCTCCAAGGGGATATTGCTGCCTCGGGCACCATATGGTCCGTCTCCTGTAGGTCCAGGTATTTGAATCGGACGCAAAACGGACTGCCAATTGTAACGTTCAGAGCCTCCTAATAACAATGGAACACTCAAATTGCATCAAGATTCATTACATCGTCCAACAGCCGACTTGTCTCCAAGCGTCCATTGCTGCATCGGGCACCTTATGGTCGTTCTCCTGTGAGTCTACATTTTCGATTCCGACACATAACTGATAGCTAATTGTAACCTTCGGAGCCTCCTAATGACGATGGAACACTTAAATTGCGTCGAGATTCAATACATCGTCCTCCTGCCGACTTGTCTCCAGAGGGACATTGCTGTCTCGTGCACCTTATGCTCCGTCTCCTGTGAGTCTAGATTTTCGTATCCGACGCAAAACTGATGGTTAATTGTAACGGTCAGGGCCTCCTAATGACGATGGAACACTCAAATTGCGTCGCGATTCAATACATCGTCCTCCAGCCGACTTGTCTCCAACGGTCTATTGCTGCCTCGGGCACCTTATGGACGTTCTCCTGGGATTCTACTTTTTCGATTCCGACACATAACTGATAGTTAATTGTAACGTTCAGGGCCTCCTATTGGCGATGGAACACTCAAATTGCGTCGAGAATTCAATACATCGTCCTCCAGTCGACTTATCCCCATGGGTCTAGTGCTACCTCGGTCACTGTATGTTCGTTCTCCTGTGAGTCCAGATATTCGAATCCGACGCAAAACGGACTGCTAATTGTAACGTTCAAAGTCTCCTAATGATGATGGTAGACTCTAATTCCGTCGAGATTCAATACATCGTCCACCAGCACACTTGTCTCCAAGGAGATATTGCTGCCTCGAGCACCATATAGTCCTTCTCCTATGAGTCTAGAAAATTGAATCCGACGCAAAACTGATGGTTAATTGTAACGTTTAGGGCCTCCTAATGACGAAGGAACACTCAAATTGCGTCGAGATTCAACACATCGTTCTCCAGCCGACTTGCCTCCAAGGGTCAATAGCTGCATTTGGCACCTAATGGCTAGCTCCTGTGAGTCTAGATTATCGTATCCGACGCAAAACTGATATTTAATTGTAACGTTAATGGCCTGCTAAAGACGATAAAACACTCAAATGGCGTCGAGATCGAATACATCGTCCACCCGTCAACTTGTCTCCAACGGGATATCGCTGCCTCGGGCACCATATAGTCCTTCTCCTGTGGGTCTAGAATTTCGAATCCGACGCAAAACTGATGGTTAATTGTAACGTTCAGGACTTCCTAATGACGATGGAACACTGAAGTTGCGTCGCGATTCAATACATCGTCCTCCAGCCGACTTGTCTCCAAGGGTCAATTGCTGCCTCGGGCACCTTATGGTCGTTCTCCTGTGAGTCTAGATTTTCGAATCCGACACATAACTGTTAGTTAATTGTAACGTTCAGGGCCTCCTAATGACGATGGAACACTCAAATTGCGTCGCGATTCAATACATCGTCCTCCCGCCGACTTGTCTCCAGGGGTATATTGCTGCCTGTGGCACCTAATGGTCTTGCTCCTGTGAGTCTAGATTTTCGAATCCGACGCCAAACTGATATTTAATTGTAACGTTAAGGGCCTCCTAATGACGATGGAAAATTCAAATTGAGTCGAGATTCAATACATCGTCCACCAGCCGACTTCTCTCCAAGGGGATATTGCTGCCTCGGGCACCATATGGTCCGTCTCCTGTGAGTCTAGATTTTCGAATCCGACGCAAAACTAGTAGTTAATTGTAACGTTCAGGGCCTCCTAATGACGATAGAACACTCAAATTGCGTCGAGATTCAATACATCGTCCTCCAGCCGACTTGTCTCCAAGGGGATATTGCTACCTCGGGCACCATATGGTCCGTCTCCTGTAGGTCCAGGTATTTGAATCGGACGCAAGACGGACTGCCAATTGTAACGTTCAGAGAGTCCTAATGACGATGGAACACTCAAATTGCGTCGAGATTTAATACAACGTCCTCCAGCCGACTTGTCTACAAGGGGATATTGATGCCTCGGGCACCTTATCGTCGTTCTTCTGTGAGTCTAGATTTTCGAATCCGACGCAAAATTGAAACGTTCAGGGCCTCCTAATGACGATAGAACACTAAAATTGCATCGAGATTCAATACGTCGTCCTCCAGCCGACTTGTCTCTAAGGGTCTATTCCTGCCTCGGGCACCTTATGGTCGTTCTACTGTGAGTCTAGATATTCGAATCCAACGCAAAACGGACTGCCAATTGTAACATTCAGAGCCTGCTAATGACGATGGAACACTCAAATTGCATCGAGATTCAATACATCGTCCTCCAGCCGACTTGTCTCCAAGGGGATATTGCTGCCACGGGCACCATATGGTCCGACCCTGTGAGTCTAGATTATCGAATCCGACGCAAAACTTGTAGTTAATTGTAACGTTCAGGGCCTCCTAATGACGATGGAACACTCAATTTGCGTCGAGATCAATACATCGTCCTCCAGCCGACTTGTCTACAAGGGGATATTGCTGCCTCGGGCACCTTTTGGTCCGCCTCCTGTGAGTCTATATTTTTGAATCCGACGCAAAACAGTTGGTTAATTGTAACGTTCATGGCCTCCTAATGACGATGGAACACTCAAATTGCGTCGAGATTCAATACATCGTCCTCCAGCCAACTTGTCTCCAAGGTGATATGGCTGCCTCGGGCACCATATGAACCTTTACCTACGTGTCTAGATTTTCGAATCCGACGCGAAACTGATAGTTAATGTAACATTCAGCGCCTCCTAATGACGATGGAACACTCAAATTGCGTCGAGATTCAATACAGCGGCGTCCAGCGGACTTGTCTCCAAGGGTCTAGTGCTGCCTGGGGCACCGCGTGGTCGTTCTCCTGTGAGTATAGATTTTCGAATCCGACGCCTAACCGATATTTAATTGTAACGTTCCGGGACTCCAAATAACGATGGAACACTGAAATTGCGTCGAGATTCAATACGTCGTCCTTCAGCCGACTTGTCTCCAAGTGTCCATTGCTGCCTCGGGCACCTTATGGTCGTTCTCCTGTGAATCTACATTTTCTATTCCGACATACAACTGATAGTTAATTGTAACGTTCAGGGCCTCCTAATGACGATGGAACACTCAAATTGCGTCGAGATTCAATACATCGTCCTCCAGACGACTTGTCTCCATGGGTCTACTGCTACCTCGGTCACTTTATGGTCGTTCTACTGTGAGTCAAGATATTCGAATTCGACGCAAAACGGACTGATAATTGTAACGTTCAGAACCTCCTAATGACGATGGAACACTCAAATCGCAGCGAGATTCAATACATCGTCCTCCAGCCGACTTGTCTCCAACGGGATATTGCTGCCTCGGGCACCATGTCGTCCGTCTTCTGTGAGTCTAGATTTTCGAATCCGACGCAAAAATGATTGTTAATTGTAACGTTGAGGGCCTCCTAATGACGAAGGAACACTCAAATTGCGTCGAAATTCAATACATCCTCCTCCAGCCGACTTGTCTCCAAGGGTCTATTGCTGCCTCGGGAACCTTATGGTCGTTGTCCTGTGAGTCTAGATTTTCGGATCCGACGCATACCTGATAGTTAATTGTAACGATCAGCGCCTCCTAATGACGATAGAACACTCAAATTGCGTCGAGATTCAATACATCGTCCTCCAGCCGACTTGTCTCCAAGGGGATATTGCTACCTCGGGCACCATATGGTCCGTCTCCTGTAGGTCCAGGTATTTGAATCGGACGCAAGACGGACTGCCAATTGTAACGTTCAGAGAGTCCTAATGACGATGGAACACTCAAATTGCATCAAGATTCAATACATCGTCCTACAGCCGACTTGTCTCCAAGCGTCCATTGCTGCCTCGGGCACCTAATGGTCGTTCTCCTGTGAGTCTACATTTCGATTCCCACACATAACTGATAGTTAATTTTAACCTTCAGGGCCTCCTAGTGACGATGGAACACTCTAATTGCGTCGCGATTCAATACATCGTCCTCCAGCCGACTTGTCTCCAAGGGTCAATTGCTGCCTAGGGCACCTTATGTTCGATCTCCTGTGAGTCTAGATTTTCGGATCCGACGCATAACTGATAGTTAATTGTAACGTTCAGCGCCTCCTAATGACGATAGAACACTCAAATTGCGTCGAGATTCAGTGCATCGTCCTCCAGCCGACTTGTCTCCAAGGGGATATTGCTGCCTCGGGCTCCATATGTTCCGTCTCCTGTAGCTCGAGATATTCGAATCGGACGCAAAACGGACTGCCAATTGTAACGTTCAGAGCCTCCTAATAACAATGGAACACTCAAATTGCATCAAGATTCATTACATCGTCCAACAGCCGACTTGTCTCCAAGCGTCCATTGCTGCATCGGGCACCTTATGGTCGTTCTCCTGTGAGTCTACATTTTCGATTCCGACACATAACTGATAGTTAATTGTAACCTTCGAAGCCTCCTAATGACGACGGAACACTTAAATTGCGTCGAGATTCAATACATCGTCCTCCTGCCGACTTGTCTCCAGAGGGACATTGCTGTCTCGGGCACCTTATGCTCCGTCTCCTGTGAGTCTAGATTTTCGTATCCGACGCAAAACTGATGGTTAATTGTAACGGTCAGGGTCTCCTAATGACGATGGGACACTCAAATTAAGTCGCGATTCAATACATCGTCCTCCAGCCGACTTGTCTCCAACGGTCTATTGCTGCCTCTGGCACCTTATGGTCATTCTCCTGTGATTCTACTTTTTCGATTCCGACACATAACTGATAGTTAATTGTAACGTTCAGGGCCTCCTATTGACGATGGAACACTCAAATTGCGTCGAGAATTCAATACATCGTCCTCCAGTCGACTTGTCCCCATGGGTCTAGTGCTACCTCGGTCACTGTATGTTCGTTCTCCTGTGAGTCCAGATATTCGAATCCGACGCAAAACGGACTGCTAATTGTAACGTTCAAAGTCTCCTAATGATGATGGTAGACTCTAATTGCGTCGAGATTCAATACATCGTCCACCAGCACACTTGTCTCCAAGGAGATATTGCTGCCTCGAGCACCATATAGTCCTTCTCCTATGAGTCTAGAAAATTGAATCCGACGCAAAACTGATGGTTAATTGTAACGTTTAGGGCCTCCTAATGACGAAGGAACACTCAAATTGCGTCGAGATTCAACACATCGTTCTCCAGCCGACTTGCCTACAAGGGTCAATAGCTGCATTTGGCACCTAATGGCTAGCTCCTGTGAGTCTAGATTATCGTATCCGACGCAAAACTGATATTTAATTGTAACGTTAATGGCCTGCTAAAGACGATGAAACACTCAAATGGCGTCGAGATCGAATACATCGTCCTCCCGTCAACTTGTCTCCAACGGGATATCGCTGCCTCGGGCACCATATAGTCCTTCTCCTGTGGGTCTAGAATTTCGAATCCGACGCAAAACTGATCTTTAATTGTAACGTTCAGGCCTTCCTAATGACGATGGAACACTGAAATTGCGTCGCGATTCAATACATCGTCCTCCAGCCGACTTGTCTCCAAGGGTCAATTGCTGCCTCGGGCACCTTATGGTCGTTCTCCTGTGAGTCTAGATTTTCGAATCCGACACATAACTGTTAGTTAATTGTAACGTTCAGGGCCTCCTAATGACGATGGAACACTCAAATTGCGTCGCGATTCAATACATCGTCCTCCCGCCGACTTGCCTCCAGGGGTCAATTGCTGCCTGTGGCACCTAATGGCCTTGCTCCTGTGAGTCTAGATTTTCGAATCCGACGCCAAACTGATATTTAATTGTAACGTTCAGGGCTTCCTAATGACGATGGAACACTGAAATTGCGTCGCGATTCAATACATCGTCCTCCAGCCGACTTGTCTCTAAGGGTCTATTCCTGCCTCGGGCACCTTATGGTCGTTCAACTGTGAGTCTAGATATTCGAATCCAACGCAAAACGGACTGCCAATTGTAACATTCAGAGCCTGCTAATGACGATGGAACACTCAAATTGCATCGAGATTCAATACATCGTCCTCCAGCCGACTTGTCTCCAAGGGGATATTGCTGCCTCGGACACCTTATGGTCGTTCTCCTGTGAGTCTAGATTTTAGAATCCGACGCATAACTGATAGTTAATTGTAACGTTCAGGGCCTCCTAATGATGATGGAACACTCAAATTGCGTCGAGATTCAATACATCGTCCACCAGACGACTTGTCTCCACGGGGAATATAGCTGCCTCGAGCACCATATGGTCCTTCCCCTGTGAGTCTAAATTTTTGAATCCGACGCTAAAGTGATAGATAACTATAACATTCAGAGCCTCCTAATGACGAAGGAACACTCAAATTGCGTCGAGATTCAATACATCGTCCTCCAGCCGATTTGTCTCGAAGGGTCTATTCCTGCCTCGGGCATCTTATGGTCGTTCTACTGTGAGTCTAGATATTCGAATCCAACACAAAACGGACTGCCAATTGTAACATTCAGAGCCTCCTAATGACGATGGAACACTCAAATTGCATCGAGATTCAATACGTCGCCCTCCAGCCGACGTGTCTCCAAGGGGATATTGCTGCCACGGGCACCATATGGTCCGACCCTGTGAGTCTAGATTATCGAATCCGACGAAAAACTTGTAGTTAATTGTAACGTTCAGGGCCTCCTAATGACGATGGAACACTCAATTTGCGTCGAGATCAATACATCGTCCTCCAGCCGACTTGTCTACAAGGGGACATTGCTGCCTCGGACACATTTTGGTCCGCCTCCTGTGAGTCTATATTTTCGAATCCGACGCAAAACAGTTGGTTAATTGTAACGTTCATGGCCTCCTAATGACGTAGGAACACTCAAATTGCATCAAGATTCAATATATCGTCATTCAGCCGACTTGTCTCCAAGGGTCTATTGTTGCCACGGGCACCTTATGGTCGTTCTCCTCTGATTCTACATTTTCGAATTCGACGCAAAACTGATAGTTAATTGTAACGTTCAGGGCCTCCTAATGACGATGGATCACTCAAATTGCGTCGAGATTCAATACATCGTCCTCCAGCCAACTTGTCTCCAAGGTGATATGGCTGCCTCGGGCACCATATGAACCTTTACCTACGTGTCTAGATTTTCGAATCCGACGCGAAACTGATAGTTAATGTAACATTCAGCGCCTCCTAATGACGATGGAACACTCAAATTGCGTCGAGATTCTATACAGCGGCCTCCAGCGGACTTGTCTCCAAGGGTCTAGTGCTGCCTGGGGCACCGCATGGTCGTTCTCCTGTGAGTATAGATTTTCGAATCCGACGCATAACCGATATTTAATTGTAACGTTCCGGGACTCCAAATAACGATGGAACACTGAAATTGCGTCGAGATTCAATACATCGTCCTTCAGCCGACTTGTCTCCAAGTGTCCATTGCTGCCTCGGGCACCTTATGGTCGTTCTCCTGTGAATCTACATTTTCTATTCCGACATATAACTGATAGTTAATTGTAACGTTCAGGGCCTCCTAATGACGATGGAACACTCAAATTGCGTCGAGATTCAATACATCGTCCTCCAGACGACTTGTCTCCATGGGTCTACTGCTACCTCGGTCACTTTATGGTCGTTCTACTGTGAGTCAAGATATTCGAATTCGACGCAAAACGGACTGATAATTGTAACGTTCAGAACCTCTTAATGACGATGGAACACTCAAATCGCATCGAGATTCAATACATCGTCCTCCAGCCGACTTGTCTCGAACGGGATATTGCTGCCTCGTGCACCATGTCGTCCGTCTTCTGTGAGTCTAGATTTTCGAATCCGACGCAAAAATGATTGTTAATTGTAACGTTGAGGGCCTCCTAATGACGAAGGAACACTCAAATTGCGTCGAAATTCAATACATCCTCCTCCAGCCGACTTGTCTCCAAGGGTCTATTGCTGCCTCGGGAACCTTATGGTCGTTGTCCTGTGAGTCTAGATTTTCGGATCCGACGCATACCTGATAGTTAATTGTAACGATCAGCGCCTCCTAATGACGATAGAACACTCAAATTGCGTCGAGATTCAATACATCGTCCTCCAGCCGAATTGTCAACAAAGGGATATTGCTGCCCCGTGCACCTTATGGTGCGCCTCCTGTCAGTCTAGATTTTCGAATCCGACGCAAAACTGATGGTTAATTGTAACGCTCATGGCATCCTAATGACGATGGAACACTCAAATTGCGTCGAGATTCAATAAATCGACCTCCTGCCGACTTGTCTCCAAGGTGATATTGCTGCCTCGGGCACATATCGTCGTTCTCCTGTGAGTCTAGACTTTCGAATCCGACGCAAAACTTGTAGTTAATTGTAACGTTCAGGGCCTCCAAATGACGATGGAACACTCAAATTACGTCGAGATTCAATACATCGTTCTCCAGTCGACTTGTCTACAAGGGGATATTGCTGCCTCAGGGAACCTTATGGTCCGCCTCCTGTGGGTCTAGTTTTTCGAATCCGACGCAAAACTGATGGTTAATTGCAACGTTCATGGCCTCCTAATGACGATGGAACACTCAAATTGCGTCGAGATTCAATACATCGTCCTCCAGCCGATTTGTCTCCAAGGGGTAATTCCTGCCTAGGGCGCCTTATGGTCTTTCTACTGTGAGTCTAGATTTTCGAGAACGACGAATAACTGATAGTTAATTGTAACGTTCAGCACCTCCAAATAACGATTGCGTCGAGATCAATACATCGTCCTCCAGCCGACTTATCTACAAGGGGATTTTGCTGCCTCGGGCACCTTTTGGTCCGTCTCCTGTGAGTCTAGATTTTCGAATCCGACGCAAAACAGTTGGTTAATTGTAACGTTCATGGCCTCCTAATGACGATGGAACACTCGAATTGCATCAAGATTCAATATATCGTCATTCAGCCGAATTGTCAACAAAGGGATATTGCTGCCCCGTGCACCTTATGGTGCGCCTCCTGTCAGTCTAGATTTTCGAATCCGACGCAAAACTGATGGTTAATTGTAACGCTCATGGCATCCTAATGACGATGGAACACTCAAATTGCGTCGAGATTCAATAAATCGACCTCCTGCCGACTTGTCTCCAAGGTGATATTGCTGCCTCGGGCACATATCGTCGTTCTCCTGTGAGTCTAGACTTTCGAATCCGACGCAAAACTTGTAGTTAATTGTAACGTTCAGGGCCTCCAAATGACGATGGAACACTCAAATTACGTCGAGATTCAATACATCGTTCTCCAGTCGACTTGTCTACAAGGGGATATTGCTGCCTCAGGGAACCTTATGGTCCGCCTCCTGTGGGTCTAGTTTTTCGAATCCGACGCAAAACTGATGGTTAATTGCAACGTTCATGGCCTCCTAATGACGATGGAACACTCAAATTGCGTCGAGATTCAATACATCGTCCTCCAGCCGATTTGTCTCCAAGGGGTAATTCCTGCCTAGGGCGCCTTATGGTCTTTCTACTGTGAGTCTAGATTTTCGAGAACGACGAATAACTGATAGTTAATTGTAACGTTCAGCACCTCCAAATAACGATTGCGTCGAGATCAATACATCGTCCTCCAGCCGACTTATCTACAAGGGGATTTTGCTGCCTCGGGCACCTTTTGGTCCGTCTCCTGTGAGTCTAGATTTTCGAATCCGACGCAAAACAGTTGGTTAATTGTAACGTTCATGGCCTCCTAATGACGATGGAACACTCGAATTGCATCAAGATTCAATATATCGTCATTCAGCCGACTTGTCTCCAAGGGTCTATTGTTGCCACGGGCACCTTATGGTCGTTCCCCTCTGATTCTACATTTCCGAATGCGACGCAAAACTGATAGTTAATTGTAACGTTCAGGGCCTCCTAATGGCGATGGAATACTCAAATTGCGTCGAGATTCTATATATCGTCCTCCAGCCGATTTGTCTCCAAGGGTCTATTCCTGCCTCTGGCACCTTATGGTCGTTCTCCTGTGAATCTACACTTTCTATTCCGACATATAACTGATAGTTAATTGTAACGTTCAGGGCCTCCTAATGACGAAGGAACACTCAAATTGCGTCGAGATTCAACACATCGTTCTCCAGCCGACTTGTCTCCAAGGGTCAATAGCTGCATTTGCCACCTAATGGCTAGCTCCTGTGAGTCTAGATTATCGTATCCGACGCAAAACTGATATTTAATTGTATCGTTAATGGCCTGCTAATGACGATGAAACACTCAAATTGCGTCGAGATCCAATACATCGTCCTCCCGTCAACTTGTCTCCAACGGGATATCGCTGCCTCGGGAACCATATGGTCCGTCTCCTGTGAGTCTAGATATTCGAATCCGACGCAAAACGGACTGCCAATTGTAACGTTCAGAGCCTCCGAATGACGATGGAACACTCAAATTGCATCGACATTCTATACATCGTCCTCCAGCCGACTTGTCTCTAAGGGGATACTGCTGCCTCGGGCACCATATAGTCCTTCTCCTGTGGGTCTAGAATTTCGAATCCGACGCAAAACTGATGGTTAATTGTAACGTTCAGGGCTTCCTAATGACGATGGAACACTGAAATTGCGTCGCGATTCAATACATCGTCCTCCAGCCGACTTGTCTCTAAGGGTCTATTCCTGCCTCGGGCGCCTTATGGTCGTTCTACTGTGAGTCTAGATATTCGAATCCAACGCAAAACGGACTGCCAATTGTAATATTCAGAGCCTGCTAATGACGATGGGCCACTCAAATTGCATCGAGCTTCAGTACGTCGTCCGTCAGCCGACTTGTCTCCAAGGGGATATTGCTGCCACGGGCACCATGTGGTCCGACCCTGTGAGTCTAGATTATCGAATCCGACGCAAAACTTGTAGTTAATTGTAACGTTCAGGGCCTCCTAATGACGATGGAACACTCAAATTGCGTCGAGATTCAATACATCGTCCTCCAACCGAATTGTCTACGTGGGTCTATTGCTACCTCGCTCACCTTATGGTCGTTCTCCTGTGAATGCAGATATTCGAATCCAACGCAAAACGGACTGCCAATTGTAACTTTCAGAGCCTGCTAATAACGATGGAACACTCAAATTGCATCGAGAATCAATACATCGTCCTCAAGCCGACTTGTCTCCAAGGGGATATTGCTGCCTCGGACACCTTATGGTCGTTCTCCTGTGAGTCTAGATTTTAGAATCCGACGCATAACTGATAGTTAATTGTAACGTTCAGGGCCTCCTAATGTTGATGGAACACTCAAATTGCGTCGAGATTCAATACATCGTCCACCAGCCGACTTGTCTCCACGGGGAATATAGCTGCCTCGAGCACCATATGGTCCTTCCCCTGTGAGTCTAAATTTTTGAATCCGACGCAAAAGTGATAGTTAATTGTAACATTCAGAGCCTCCTAATGACGAAGGAACACTCAAATTGCGTCGAGATTCAATACATCGTCCTCCAGCCGATTTGTCTCCAAGGGTCTATTCCTGCCACGGGCATCTTATGGTCGTTCTACTGTGAGTCTAGATATTCGAATCCAACACAAAACGGACTGCCAATTGTAACATTCAGAGCCTCCTATTGACGATGGAACACTCAAATTGCATCGAGATTCAATACGTCGCCCTCCAGCCGACTTGTCTCCAAGGGGATATTGCTGCCACGGGCACCATATGGTCCGACCCTGTGAGTCTAGATTATCGAATCCGACGCAAAACTTGTAGTTAATTGTAACGTTCAGGGCCTCCTAATGACGATGGAACACTCAAATTGCGTCGAGATCAATACATCGTCCTCCAGCCGACTTGTCTACAAGGGGATATTGCTGCCTCGGGCACCTTTTGGTCCGCCTCCTGTGAGTCTATATTTTCGAATCCGACACACGACAGTTGGTTAATTGTAACGTTCATGGCCTCCTAATGACGATGGAACACTCAAATTGCATCAAGATTCAATATATCGTCATTCAGCCGACTTGTCTCCAAGGGTCTATTGTTGCCACGGGCACCTTATGGTCGTTCTCCTCTGATTCTACATTTTCGAATTCGACGCAAAACTGATAGTTAATTGTAACGTTCAGGGCCTCCTAATGACGATGGATCACTCAAATTGCGTCGAGATTCAATACAGCGGCCTCCAGCGGACTTGTCTCCAAGGGTCTACTGCTGCCTGGGGCACCGCATGGTCGTTCTCCTGTGAGTCTAGATTTTCGAATCCGACGCATAACCGATATTTAATTGTAACGTTCTGGGACTCCAAATAACGATGGAACACTGAAATTGCGTCGAGATTCAATACATCGTCCTTCAGCCGACTTGTCTCCAAGTGTCCATTGCTGCCTCGGGCACCTTATGGTCGTTCTCCTGTGAATCTACATTTTCTATTCCGACATATAACTGATAGTTAATTGTAACGTTCAGGGCCTCCTAATGACGATGAACACTCAAATTGCGTCGAGATTCAATACATCGTCCTCCAGACGACTTGTCTCCATGGGTCTACTGCTACCTCGGTCACTTTATGGTCGTTCTACTGTGAGTCAAGATATTCCAATTCGACGCAAAACGGACTGATAATTGTAACGTTCAGACCCTCCTAATGACGATTGAACACTCAAATCGCATCGAGATTCAATACATCGTCCTCCAGCCGACTTGTCTCCAACGGGATATTGCTGCCTCGGGCACCATGTCGTCCGTCTTCTGTGAGTCTAGATTTTCGAATCCGACGCAAAAATGATTGTTAATTGTAACGTTCATGGCATCCTAATGACGATGGAACACTCAAATTGCGTCGAGATTCAATACATCGTCCTCCAGACGACTTGTCTCCATGGGTCTACTGCTACCTCGGTCACTTTATGGTCGTTCTACTGTGAGTCAAGATATTCCAATTCGACGAAAAACGGACTGATAATTGTAACGTTCAGACCCTCCTAATGACGATGGAACACTCAAATCGCATCGAGATTCAATACATCGTCCTCCAGCCGACTTGTCTCCAACGGGATATTGCTGCCTCGGGCACCATGTCGTCCGTCTTCTGTGAGTCTAGATTTTCGAATCCGACGCAAAAATGATTGTTAATTGTAACGTTCATGGCCTCCTAATGACGATAGAACACTCAAATTGCGTCGAGATTCAATACATCGTCCTCCAGCCGAATTGTCAACAAAGGGATATTGCTGCCTCGTGCACCTTATGGTGCGCCTCCTGTCAGTCTAGATTTTCAAATCCGACGCAAAACTGATGGTTAATTGTAACGTTCATGGCATCCTAATGACGATGGAACACTCAAATTGCGTCGAGATTCAATAAATCGACCTCCTGCCGACTTGTCTCCAAGGTGATATTGCTGCCTCGGGCACATATCGTCGTTCTCCTGTGAGTCTAGACTTTCGAATCCGACGCAAAACTTGTAGTTAATTGTAACGTTCAGGGCCTCCAAATGACGATGGAACACTCAAATTACGTCGAGAATCAATACATCGTTCTCCAGTCGACTTGTCTACAAGGGGATATTGCTGCCTCAGGGAACCTTATGGTCCGCCTCCTGTGGGTCTAGTTTTTCGAATCCGACGCAAAACTGATGGTTAATTGCAACGTTCATGGCCTCCTAATGACGATGGAACACTCAAATTGCGTCGAGATTCAATACATCGTCCTCCAGCCGATTTGTCTCCAAGGGGTAATTCCTGCCTAGGGCGCCTTATGGTCTTTCTACTGTGAGTCTAGATTTTCGAGAACGACGAATAACTGATAGTTAATTGTAACGTTCAGCACCTCCAAATAACGATTGCGTCGAGATCAATACATCGTCCTCCAGCCGACTTATCTACAAGGGGATTTTGCTGCCTCGGGCACCTTTTGGTCCGTCTCCTGTGAGTCTAGATTTTCGAATCCGACGCAAAACAGTTGGTTAATTGTAACGTTCATGGCCTCCTAATGACGATGGAACACTCGAATTGCATCAAGATTCAATATATCGTCATTCAGCCGACTTGTCTCCAAGGGTCTATTGTTGCCACGGGCACCTTATGGTCGTTCCCGTCTGATTCTACATTTCCGAATGCGACGCAAAACTGATAGTTAATTGTAACGTTCAGGGCCTCCTAATGGCGATGGAATACTCAAATTGCGTCGAGATTCAATATATCGTCCTCCAGCCGATTTGTCTCCAAGGGTCTATTCCTGCCTCTGGCACCTTATGGTCGTTCTCCTGTGAATCTACACTTTCTATTCCGACATATAACTGATAGTTAATTGTAACGTTCAGGGCCTCCTAATGACGAAGGAACACTCAAATTGCGTCGAGATTCAACACATCGTTCTCCAGCCGACTTGTCTCCAAGGGTCAATAGCTGCATTTGCCACCTAATGGCTAGCTCCTGTGAGTCTAGATTATCGTATCCGACGCAAAACTGATATTTAATTGTATCGTTAATGGCCTGCTAATGACGATGAAACACTCAAATTGCGTCGAGATCCAATACATCGTCCTCCCGTCAACTTGTCTCCAACGGGATATCGCTGCCTCGGGAACCATATGGTCCGTCTCCTGTGAGTCTAGATATTCGAATCCGACGCAAAACGGACTGCCAATTGTAACGTTCAGAGCCTCCGAATGACGATGGAACACTCAAATTGCATCGACATTCTATACATCGTCCTCCAGCCGACTTGTCTCTAAGGGGATACTGCTGCCTCGGGCACCAGATAGTCCTTCTCCTGTGGGTCTAGAATTTCGTATCCGACGCAAAACTGATGGTTAATTGTAACGTTCAGGGCTTCCTAATGACGATGGAACACTGAAATTGCGTCGCGATTCAATACATCGTCCTCCAGCCGACTTGTCTCCAAGGGTCAATTGCTGCTTCGGGCACCTTATGGTCGTTCTCCTGTGAGTCTAGATTTTAAATTCCGACACATAACCGTTAGTTAATTGTAACGTTCAGGGCCTCCTAATGACGATGGAACACTCAAATTGCGTCGCGATTCAATACATCGTCCTCCCGCCGACTTGTCTCCAGGGGTCTATTGCTGCCTGTGGCACCTAATGGTCTTGCTCCTGTGAGTCTAGATTTTCGAATCCGACGCCAAACTGATATTTAATTGTAACGTTAAGGGCCTCCTAATGACGATGGAACATTCAAATTGAGTCGAGATTCAATACACCGTCCTCCAGCCGACTTGTCTACAAGGGGATATTGATGCCTCGGGCACCTTATCGTCGTTCTTCTGTGAGTCTAGATTTTCGAATCCGACGCAAAATTGAAACGTTCAGGGCCTCCTAATGACGATAGAACACTAAAATTGCGTCGAGATTCAATACGTCGTCCTCCAGCCGACTTGTATCTAAGGGTCTATTCCTGCCTCGGGCGCCTTATGGTCGTTCTACTGTGAGTCTAGATATTCGAATCCAACGCAAAACGGACTGCCAATTGTAATATTCAGAGCCTGCTAATGATGATGGGCCACTCAAATTGCATCGAGATTCAGTACGTCGTCCGTCAGCCGACTTGTCTCCAAGGGGATATTGCTGCCACGGGCACCATATGGTCCGACCCTGTGAGTCTAGATTATCGAATCCGACGCAAAACTTGTAGTTAATTGTAACGTTCAGGGCCTCCTAATGACGATGGAACACTCAAATTGCGTCGAGATTCAATACATCGTCCTCCAACCGAATTGTCTACGTGGGTCTATTGCTACCTCGCTCACCTTATGGTCGTTCTCCTGTGAATGCAGATATTCGAATCCAACGCAAAACGGACTGCCAATTGTAACTTTCAGAGCCTGCTAATAACGATGGAACACTCAAATTGCATCGAGAATCAATACATCGTCCTCAAGCCGACTTGTCTCCAAGGGGATATTGCTGCCTCGGACACCTTATGGTCGTTCTCCTGTGAGTCTAGATTTTAGAATCCGACGCATAACTGATAGTTAATTGTAACGTTCAGGGCCTCCTAATGTTGATGGAACACTCAAATTGCGTCGAGATTCAATACATCGTCCACCAGCCGACTTGTCTCCACGGGGAATATAGCTGCCTCGAGCACCATATGGTCCTTCCCCTGTGAGTCTAAATTTTTGAATCCGACGCAAAAGTGATAGTTAATTGTAACATTCAGAGCCTCCTAATGACGAAGGAACACTCAAATTGCGTCGCGATTCAATACATCGTCCTCCAGCCGATTTGTCTCCAAGGGTCTATTCCTGCCACGGGCATCTTATGGTCGTTCTACTGTGAGTCTAGATATTCGAATCCAACACAAAACGGACTGCCAATTGTAACATTCAGAGCCTCCTATTGACGATGGAACACTCAAATTGCATCGAGATTCAATACGTCGCCCTCCAGCCGACTTGTCTCCAAGGGGATATTGCAGCCACGGGCACCATATGGTCCGACCCTGTGAGTCTAGATTATCGAATCCGACGCAAAACTTGTAGTTAATTGTAACGTTCAGGGCCTCCTAATGACGATGGAACACTCAAATTGCGTCGAGATCAATACATCGTCCTCCAGCCGACTTGTCTACAAGGGGATATTGCTGCCTCGGGCACCTTTTGGTCCGCCTCCTGTGAGTCTATATTTTCGAATCCGACGCAAGACAGTTGGTTAATTGTAACGTTCATGGCCTCCTAATGACGATGGAACACTCAAATTGCATCAAGATTCAATATATCGTCATTCAGCCGACTTGTCTCCAAGGGTCTATTGTTGCCACGGGCACCTTATGGTCGTTCTCCTCTGATTCTACATTTTCGAATTCGGCGCAAAGCTGATAGTTAATTGTAACGTTCAGGGCCTCCTAATGACGATGGATCACTCAAATTGCGTCGAGATTCAATACAGCGGCCTCCAGCGGACTTGTCTCCAAGGGTCTACTGCTGCCTGGGGCACCGCATGGTCGTTCTCCTGTGAGTCTAGATTTTCGAATCCGACGCATAACCGATATTTAATTGTAACGTTCTGGGACTCCAAATAACGATGGAACACTGAAATTGCGTCGAGATTCAATACATCGTCCTTCAGCCGACTTGTCTCCAAGTGTCCATTGCTGCCTCGGGCACCTTATGGTCGTTCTCCTGTGATTCTACATTTTCTATTCCGACATATAACTGATAGTTAATTGTAACGTTCAGGGCCTCCTAATGACGATGGAACACTCAAATTGCGTCGAGATTCAATACATCGTCCTCCAGACGACTTGTCTCCATGGGTCTACTGCTACCTCGGTCACTTTATGGTCGTACTACTGTGAGTCAAGATATTCCAATTCGACGCAAAACGGACTGATAATTGTAACGTTCAGACCCTCCTAATGACGATGGAACACTCAAATCGCATCGAGATTCAATACATCGTCCTCCAGCCGACTTGTCTCCAACGGGATATTGCTGCCTCGGGCACCATGTCGTCCGTCTTCTGTGAGTCTAGATTTTCGAATCCGACGCAAAAATGATTGTTAATTGTAACGTTCATGGCATCCTAATGACGATGGAACACTCAAATTGCGTCGAGATTCAACACATCGTCCTCCAGACGACTTGTCTCCATGGGTCTACTGCTACCTCGGTCACTTTATGGTCGTTCTACTGTGAGTCAAGATATTCCAATTCGACGCAAAACGGACTGATAATTGTAACGTTCAGACCCTCCTAATGACGATGGAACACTCAAATTGCGTCGAGATTCAATAAATCGACCTCCTGCCGACTTGTCTCCAAGGTGATATTGCTGCCTCGGGCACATATCGTCGTTCTCCTGTGAGTCTAGACTTTCGAATCCGACGCAAAACTTGTAGTTAATTGTAACGTTCAGGGCCTCCAAATGACGATGGAACACTCAAATTACGTCGAGATTCAATACATCGTCCTCCAGTCGACTTGTCTACAAGGAGATATTGCTGCCTCAGGGAACCTTATGGTCCGCCTCCTGTGGGTCTAGTTTTTCGAATCCGACGCAAAACTGATGGTTAATTGCAACGTTCATGGCCTCCTAATGACGATGGAACACTCAAATTGCGTCGAGATTCAATACATCGTCCTCCAGCCGATTTGTCTCCAAGGGGTAATTCCTGCCTAGGGCGCCTTATGGTCTTTCTACTGTGAGTCTAGATTTTCGAATACGACGAATAACTGATAGTTAATTGTAACGTTCAGCGCCTCCAAATAACGATTGCGTCGAGATCAATACAACGTCCTCCAGCCGACTTGTCTACAAGGGGATTTTGCTGCCTCGGGCACCTTTTGGTCCGGTTCCTGTGAGTCTAGATTTTCGAATCCGACGCAAAACTGATAGTTAATTATAACGTTCAGCGCCTCCTAATGGCGATAGAACACTCAAATTGCGTCGAGATTCAATACGTTGTCCTCCAGTTGACGTGTCTCCAAGGGGATACTGCTGCCTCGGGCACCACGTGGTCCGTCTCCTGTAGGTCCAGATATTCGAATCCGACGCAGAACGGACGGCCAATTGTAACGTTCAGAGCCTCCTAATGACGATGGAACACTCAAATTGCATCAAGATTCAATACATCGTCATTCAGCAGACTTGTCTCCAACGGTCTATTGCTGCCTCGGGCACTTTATGGTCGTTTTCCTCTGGGTCTACATTTTCGAATCCGACGCAAAACTGATAGTTAATTGTAACGTTCAGGCTCCTGATGACAATGGAACACTGAAATAGCGTCGAAATTCAATAGATTGTCCTTCAGCCGACTTGTCTCCAAGCGTCGATTGCTGACTCGGGCACCTTATGGTCGTTCTCCTGTGAGTCTACATTTTCGATTCCGACACATAACTGATAGTCAATTGCAACGTTCAGGGCCTCCTAATGACGATGGAACACTCAAATTGCGTGGAGATTTAATACATCGTCCTCCAGCCGACTTGTCTCCATGGGTCTACTTCTACCTCGGTCACGTTATCTTCGTTCTCCTGTGTGTCCAGATATTCGAATCCGACGCAAAACGGACTGCTAATTGTATCGTTCAGAGGAACCTAATGATGATGGAACACTCTAATTGCGTCGAGATTCATTACATCGTCGTCCAGCCGACTTGTCTCCAAGCGGATATTGCTGCCTCGGGCACCAAATGGTCCGTCTCCTGTGAGTCTAGATTTTCGAATCCGACGCAAACCTTGTAGTTAATTGTAACGTTGAGGGCATCCTAATCACGATGGAACACTCATTTGCGTCGAGATCCAATTCATCGACCTCCCGCCGACTTGTCTCCAACGGGTTATTGCTGCCTCGGGCACCAAGTGGTCCGTCTCCTATGAGTCTAGATTTTCGAATCCGACGCAAAAATGATAGTTAATTGTAACGTTCAGCGACTCCTAATGACCATAGAATACTCAAATTGCGTCGAGATTCAATACATCGTCCTCCAGCCGACTTGTCTCCAAGGGGATATTACTGCCTCGTGCACCTTATGGTCCGCCTCCTGTGAGTCTAGATTTTCGAATACGTCGCAAAACAGTTGGTTAATTGTAACGTTCATGGCCTCCTAATGCCGATGGAACACTCAAATTGCGTCGAGATTCAATACATCGTCCACCAATCGACATGTCACCAAGGGGATATTGCTGTCTCGGGCACCATATGGTCCGTCTCCTGTAGGTCCAGATATTCGAATCCGACGCAAAACCGGACTGCCAGTTGTAACGTTCAGAGCCTCCTAATGACGATGGATCACTCAAATTGCATCAAGATTCAATACATCGTCATTCAGCCGACTTGTCTCCAAAGGGTTATTGCTGTCTCGGGCACCTTATGCTCCGTCTCCCGTGAGTCTAAATTTTCGAATCCGACGCAAAACTGATTGTTAATTGTAACGTTCAGGGCCTCCTAATGACGATGGAACACTCAAATTGCGTCGAGATTCAAAACATCGTCCTCCTGCCGACTTGTATCCAAGGGGATATTGCTGTCTCGGGCATCAAATGATCCTTTTCCTGTGAGTCTAGATTTTCGAATCTAACGCCAAAATGATAGTGAATTGTAACGTTCAGCGCTTCCTAACGACGATAGAAAAATCAAATTGCGACGAGATTCAATACATCGGTCTCCAGCCGACTTGTCTCCAAGGGGATATTGCTGTCTCGGGCACCAAATGATCCTTCCCTGTGAGTCTAGATTTTCGAATCCGACGCAAAAATAATAGTGCGATGTAACGATCAGCGCCTCCTAATTATGATGGAGCACTCAAATTGCGTCGAGATTCAATGCAACGTTCTCCAGCCGACTTGTCTCCATGGGGAAATTGCTGCCTCGGGCTCCATACGGTCCGTCTCCTGTGATTCTAGATTTTTGAATCCAAAGCGAAACTGATAGTTAATTGTGACGTTCAGGACTCCTAATGACGATGGAACACTCAAATTGCGTCGAGATTCAATACATCGTCCTTCAGCCGACTTGCCTCCAAGGGTCTATTACTGCCGCGGGCACCTTATGGTCGTTCTCCTGTGAGTCTAGATTTTGGATTCCGACGCAAAAGTGATTGTTATTTGTACCGTTCAGGGCCTCCTAATGACGATGTAACACTCAAATTGCGTCGAGATTCAATACATCGTCCTCCAGCCGACTTGTTTCCAAGTAGCTGCCTCGGGCACCATATGGTCCGTCTCCTGTGAGTCTAGATTTTTGAATCCGACGCGAAACTGATAGTAAATTGTAACGTTCAACGCCTCCTAATGACGATGGAACAGTCAAATTGCGTCGAGACTCAATACATCGTCCTTCAGCCGACTTGTCTCCAAGGGTCTATTACTGCAGCGGGCACCTTATGGTCGTTCTCCTGTGAGTCTAGATTTTGGATTCCGACGCAAAAGTGATTGTTATTTGTACCGTTCAGGGCCTCCTAATGACGATGTAACACTCAAATTGCGTCGAGATTCAATACATCGTCCTCCAGCCGACTTGTTTCCAAGTAGCTGCCTCGGGCACCATATGGTCCGTCTCCTGTGAGTCTAGATTTTTGAATCCGACGCGAAACTGATAGTAAATTGTAACGTTCAACGCCTCCTAATGACGATGGAACAGTCAAATTGCGTCGAGACTCAATACATCGTCCTTCAGCCGACTTGTCTCCAAGGGTCTATTACTGCCGCGGGCACCTTATGGTCGTTCTGCTGTGAGTTTAGATTTTCGAATCCGACGCGAAACTGATTGTTAATTGTAAAGATCGGGGCTTCCAAGTGACGATGGAACACTTAAAATTGCTTCAAGATTCAATACATCGTCATTCAGCCGACTTGTCTCCAAGGGTCTATTGCCGCCTCGGGCACCTTATGGTCGTTCTCCTGTGAGTATCGATTTTCGAATCCGACGCAAAACTGATAGTTAATTGTAACGTTCAGGGCCTCCTAATGACGATGGAACACTCAAATTGCGTCGAGGTTGAGTACATCGTCCTCCAGCCGACGTGCCTCCAAGGGGAATTTGCTGCCTCGGGCACCATATGGTCCGTCCCCTGTGAGACTAGATTTTCGATTCCGACGCAAAAATGATAGTGAGATGTAACGATCAGCGCCTCCTAATGATGATGGAACACTCAAATTGAGTCGAGATTCAATACATAGTCCTCCAGCCGACTTGTCTCCAAGGGGATATTGCTGCCTCGGGTTCCATATGGTCCGTCTCCTGTGAGCCGAGTTTTGTGAATCCGACGCGAAACCGATAGTTAATAGTAACGGTCAGGGCCTCCTAATGACGATGTAACACTCAAATTGCGTCGAGATTCAGTACATCGGCCTCCAGCCGTATTGTCTCCATGGGGATATTGCTGCCTCGGGCACCTTATGGTCGTTCACCAGTGAGTCTAGAATATCGAATCCGACGCGAAACTGATTGTTAATTGTAACGTTCAGGGCTTCCTGATTACGATGCAACACTCAAATTGCGTCGAGATTCAATACATCGTCATTCAGCCGACTTGTCTGCAGGGGTCTATTGCTGCCTCGGGCTCCTTATGGTCGTTCTCCTGTGAGTCTAGATTTTAGAATCCGACGAAAACCTGATAAATAATTGTACCGTTCAGGCCCTACTAATGACGATGGAACACTCAAATTGCGTCGAGTTTCAATACATCGGCCTCCAGCTGACTTGTCTCCATGGGGATATTGCTGCCTCGGGCACCTTATGGTCGTTCTCCAGTGAGTCTAGATTATCGAATCCGACGCGAAACTGATTGTTAACTGTAACGTTCAGGGCTTCCTGATTACGATGGAACACTCAAATTGCGTCGAGATTCAATACATCGTCATTCAGCCGACTTGTCTGCAGGGGTCTATTGCTGCCTCGGGCACCTGTGAGTCTAGATTTTAGAATCCGACGCAAAACTGATAATTAATTGTACCGTTCAGGGCCACCTAATGACGATTGAACACTCAAATTGCGTCGAGATTCAATACATCGGCCTCCAGCTGACTTGTCTCCAAGGGGATATTCCTGTCTCGGGCACCAAATGATCCTTCCCTGTGCGTCTAGAGTTTTGAATCCGACGCAAAAATAATAGTGAGATGTAAAATCAGCGCCTCCTAATGATGATGGAACACTCAAATTGCGTCGGGATTCAATACAACGTCCTGAAGCCGACTTGTCTCCAAGGGGATATTGTTGCCTCGGGCTCCATATGGTCCGTCTCCTGTGAGTCTAGATTTTGGAATCCGACGCAAAACTGATTGTTAATTGTAACGTTCAGGGCCTCCTAATAACGATGGAACACTCAAATTGCGTCGAGATTCAAAACATCGTCCTCCTGCCGACATGTATCCAGGGGGATATTGCTGTCTCGGGCATCAAATTATCCTTTTCCTGTGAGTCTAGATTTTCGAATCTGACGCCAAAATGATAGTGAATTGTAACGTTCAGCGCTTCCTGACGACGATAGAAAAATCAAATTGCGTCAAGATTCAATACATCGGTCTCCAGCCGACTTGTCTCCAAGGGGATATTGCTGCCTCGGGCTCCATACGGTCCGTCTCCTGTGAGTCTAGATTTTTGAATCCAAAGCGAAACTGATAGTTAATTGTGACGTTCAGGGACTCCTAATGACGATGGAACACTCAAATTGCGTCGAGATTCAATACATCGTCCTTCAGCCGACTTGTCTCCAAGGGTCTATTACTGCCGTGGGCACCTTATGGTCGTTCTAATGTGAGTCTAGATTTTGGATTCCGACGCAAAAGTGATTGTTATTTGTACCGTTCAGGGCCTCCTAATGACGATGTAACACTCAAATTGCGTCGAGATTCAATACATCGTCCTCCGGCGACTTGTTTCCAAATAGCTGCCTCGGGCACCATATGGTCCGTCTCCAGTGAGTCTAGATTTTCGAATCCCACGAAAAACCGATAGTTAATTTAACATTCAGGGCATTCTAATGACGATGGAACACTCAAATTGCGTCACGAACCAATGCATCGTTCTCCAGCCGACTTGTCTCCAAGGGTCTATTGTTGCCTCGGGCACCTTATGGTCGTTCTCCTGTGAGTCTAGATTTTAGAATCCGACGCAAAACTGATAAATAATTGTACCGTTCAGGGCCAACTAATGACGATGGAACACTCAAATTGCGTCGAGTTTCAATACATCGTCCTCCAGCCGACTTGTCTCCAAGGGGATATTGTTGCCTCGGGCTCCATATGGTCCGTCTCCTGTGAGTCTAGATTTTTGAATCCGAAGCGAAACTGATAGTTAATTGTTACGTTCAGGGCCTCCTAATGACGATGGAACACTCAAATTGCGTCGAGATTCAATACATCGTCTTTCAACCGACTTGTTTCCAAGGGTCTATTGCTGCCTCAGGCACCTTATGGTCGTTCTCCTGTGAGTCTAGATTTTGGAATCCGACGCAAAACTGATTGTTAATTGTAACGTTCAGGGCCTCCTAATAACGATGGAACACTCAAATTGCGTCGAGATTCAAAACATCGGCCTCCTGCCGACATGTATCCAGGGGGATATTGCTGTCTCGGGCATCAAATTATCCTTTTCCTGTGAGTCTAGATTTTCGAATCTGACGCCAAAATGATAGTGAATTGTAACGTTCAGCGCTTCCTGACGACGATAGAAAAATCAAATTGCGTCAAGATTCAATACATCGGTCTCCAGCCGACTTGTCTCCAAGGGGATATTGCTGCCTCGGGCACCATATGGTCCGTCTCCTGTGAGTCTAGATTTTTGAATCCGACGCGAAACTGATAGTAAATTGTAACGTTCAACGCCTCCTAATGACGATGGAACAGTCGAATTGCGTCAAGACTCAATACATCGTTCTTCAGCCGACTTGTCTCCAAGGTTCTATTACTGCCGCGGGCACCTTATGGTCGTTCTCCTGTGAGTCTAGATTTTGGATTCCGACGCAAAAGTGATTGTTATTTGTACCGTTCAGGGCTTCCTAATGACGATGTAACACTCAAATTGCGTCGAGATTCTATACATCGTCCTCCAGCCGACTTGTTTCCAAATAGCTGCCTCGGGCACCATATGGTCCGTCTCCAGTGAGTCTAGATTTTCGAATCCCACGAAAAACCGATAGTTAATTTAACATTCAGGGCATTCTAATGACGATGGAACACTCAAATTGCGTCACGAACCAATGCATCGTTCTCCAGCCGACTTGTCTCCAAGGGTCTATTGTTGCCTCGGGCACCTTATGGTCGTTCTCCTGTGAGTCTAGATTTTAGAATCCGACGCAAAACTGATAAATAATTGTACCGTTCAGGGCCAACTAATGACGATGGAACACTCAAATTGCGTCGAGTTTCAATACATCGTCCTCCAGCCGACTTGTCTCCAAGGGGATATTGTTGCCTCGGGCTCCATATGGTCCGTCTCCTGTGAGTCTAGATTTTTGAATCCGAAGCGAAACTGATAGTTAATTGTTACGTTCAGGGCCTCCTAATGACGATGGAACACTCAAATTGCGTCGAGATTCAATACATCGTCTATCAACCGACTTGTCTCCAAGGGTCTATTGCTGCCTCGGGCACATTATGGTCGTTCTCCTGTGAGTCTAGATTTTGGAATCCGACGCAAAACTGATTGTTAATTGTAACGTTCAGGGCCTCCTAATGACCATGGAACACTCAAATTGCGTCGAGATTCAAAACATCGTCCTCCAGCCGACTTGTATCCAAGGGGATATTGCTGTCTCGTTCATAAAATGATCCTTTTCCTGTGAGTCTAGACTTTCGAATCTGACGCCAAAATGATAGTGAATTGTAACGTTCAGCGCTACCTAACGACGATAGAAAAAACAAATTGCGTCGAGATTCAATACATCGGTCTCCAGCCGACCTGTCTCCAAGGGGATATTGCTGTCTCGGGCACCAAATGATCCTCCCCTGTGAGTCTAGATTTTCGAATCCGACGCAAAAATAATAGTGCGATGTAACGATCAGCGCCTCCTAATTATGCTGGAGCACTCAAATTGCGTCGAGATTCAATACATCGTCCTCCAGCCGACTTGTCTCCAAGGGGATATTGCTGCCTCGGGCTCCATATGGTCCGTCCCCTGTGAGTCTAGATTTTTGAATCCAAAGCGAAACTAACAGTTAATTGTGACGTTCAGGGCCTCCTAATGACGATGGAACACTCAAATTGCGTCCAGATTCAATACATCGTCCTTCAGCCGACTTGTCTCCAAGGGTCTATTACTGCCGCGGGCACCTTATGGTCGTTCTCCTGTGAGTCTAGATTTTGGATTCCGACGCAAAAGTGATTGTTATTTGTACCGTTCAGCGCCTCCTAATGACGATGTAACACTCAAATTGCGTCGAGATTCAATACATCGCCCTCCAGCCGACTTGTCTCCAAATAGCTGCATCTGGCACCATATGGTCCGTCTCCTGTGAGTCTAGATATTTGAATCCGACGCGAAACTGATAGTTAATTGTATTGTTCAACGCCTCTTAAGGATGATGGAACAGTCAAATTGCGTCGAGACTCAATACATCGTCCTTCAGCCGATTTGTCTCCAAGGGGAGATTGCTGCCTCAAGCATCTTATGGTCCGTCTCCAGTGAGTCCAGATTTTCGAATCCGACGAAAAACTGATAGTTAATTGTGACATTCAGGGCCTCCTAATGACGATGGAACACTCAAATTGCGTCACGAACCAATGCATCGTTTTCCAGCCAACTTGTCTCCAAGGGTCTATTGCTGCCTCGGGCACCTTATGGTCGTTTCCCTGCGAGTCTAGATTTTCGATCCCGACGCCAAACTGATAGTCAATTGTAACATTCACGGCCTCCTATTGACGATGGAACACTCAAATTGAGTCGAGACACAATACATCGTCCTCCAGCCGACTTGTCTAAAAATAGCTGCCTCGGGCACCATATGGTCCGTCCCCTGTGAGTCTAGATTTTTGAATCCGACGCGAAACTGATTGTTAATTGTAACGTTCAGGGCTTCCTAATTACGATGGATCACTCAAATTGCATCGAGATTCAATACATCGTCCTCCAGCCGACTTGTCTCCTTGGCGATATTGCTGCCTCGGGCACCTTAAGGTCGTTCTGCTGTGAGTTTAGATATTCGAATCCGACGCGAAACTGATTGTTAATTGTAACGATCAGGGCTTCCAAATGACGATGGAACACTCAAATTGCGTCAAGATTCAATACATCATCATTCAGCCGACTTGTCTCCAAGGGTCTATTGCGCCTCGGGCACCTTATGGTCGTTCTCTTGTGAGTATCGATTTTCGAATCCGACGCAAAACTGATAGTTAATTCTAACGTTCAGGGCCTCCTAATGATGATGGAATACTCAAATTGCGTCGAGGTTGAGTACATCGTCCTCCAGCCGACGTGCCTCCAAGGGGATATTGCTGCCTCGGGCACCATATGGTCCGTCTCCTGTGAGACTAGATTTTCGATTCCGACGCAAAAGTGATAGTGAGCTGTAACGATCAGCGCCTCCTAATGATGATGGAACACTCAAATTGCGTCGAGATTCAATACATCGTCCTCCAGCCGACTTGTCTCTAAGGGGATATTGCTGCCTGAGGTTCCATATGGTCCGTCTCCTGTGAGCCTAGGTTTTTGAATCCGACGCGAAACTGATAGTTAATTGTAACGGTCAGGGCCTCCTAATGACGATGTAACACTCAAATTGCGTCAATATTCAATACATCGTCCTCCAGCCGACTTGTCTCCAAATAGCTGCCTCGGGCACCATATGGTCCGTCCCCTGTGAGTCCAGATTTTTGAATCCGACGCGAAACTGATTGTTAATTGTAACGTTCAGGTCTTCCTAATTACGATGGAACACTCAAATTGCATCGAGATTCAATACATCGTCCTCCAGCCGACTTGTCTCCATGGCGATATTGCTGCCTCGGGCACCTTATGGTCGTTCTCCAGAGAGTCTAGATTTTCGAATCCGACGCGAAACTGATTGTTAATTGTAACGTTCAGGGCTTCCTAATTTCGATGGAACACTCAAATTGCATCGAGATTCAGTACATCGTCATTTAGCCGACTTGTCTGCAGGGTCTATTGCTGTCCCGGGCACCAAATGATCCTTCCCTGTGAGTCTAGATTTTCGAATCCGACGCAAAAATAATAGTGCGATGCAACGATCAGCGCCTCCTAAATATGATGGAGCACTCAAATTGCGTCGAGATTCAATACATCGTCCTCCAGCCGACTTGTCTCCAAGGGGATATTGCTGCCTCGGGCTGCATATGGTCCGTCTCCTGTGAGTTTAGATTTTCGAATCCGACGAAAAATTGATAGCTATTTGTAACAATGAGGGCCTCCTAATGACGATGGATTAGTCAAATTGCGTCGTGACTCAATACATCGTCCTCCGGCCAACTTGTCTCCAAGGGGAGATTGCTGCCTCAAGCACCTTATGATCCGTCTCCAGTGAGTCTAGATTTTCGAATCCGACGAAAAACTGATAGTTAATTGTAACATTCAGGGCCTCCTAATGACGATGGAACACTCAAATTGCGTCGAGATACAATACATCGTCGTCCAGCCGACTTGTCTCCATGTGGACATTGCTGCCTCGGGAACCTTAAGGTCGCTCTGCAGTGAGTTTAGATTTTCGAATCCGACGCGAAACTGATTGTTAATTGTAACGATAAGGGCTTACTAATGACGATGGAACACTCAAATTGCGTCGAGATTCAATACTTCGTCATTCAGCCGACTTGTCTCCAAGGGTCTATTGCCGCCTCATGCACCTTATGGTCGTTCTCCTGTGAGTCTCGATTTTCGAATCCGACGCAAGACTGATAGTTAATTGTAACGTTAAGGGCCTCCTAATGACGATGGAACACTCAAATTGCGTTGAGATTCAATACATCGATATTCAGCTGACTTGTCTGCAGGTGTCTATTGCTGCCTCGGGCACCTTATGGTCGTTCTCCTGTGAGTCTAGATTTTAGAATACGACGCTAAACTGATAATTAATTGTAACGTTCAGGGCCACCTTAAGAAATTTGGAACACTCAAATTGCGTCGAGATTCAATACATCGGCCTACAGCCGACTAGTCTCCAAATTCCTATTGCTGCCTCGTGCACCTTGTAGTCGTTCTCCTGTGAGTCTAGATTTTCGATTCCGACGCATAACTGACAGTTAATTGTAAAGTTAATGGCCTCCTAATGACGATGGAACACTCAAATTGCGTCGAGATTCAATACATCGTACTCCAGCCGACTTGTCTCCAAGGGGATATTGCAGCCTCGGGCACCATATAGTCCTTCTCCTGTGAGTCAAGAATTTCGAATCCGATCCAAAACTGATAGTTAATTGTAACGTTCAGGACCTCCTAATGACGGTGGAACACTCAAATTGCGTCGCGATTCAATACATCGTCCTCCAGCCGACTTGTTTCCAAGGGTCAATTGCTGCCTTTGGCACCCAATGGTCTTGTTCCTGTGAGTCTAGATTTTCGAATCCCACGCAAAACTGATATTAAATTGTAACGTTAAGGGCCTCCTAATGACGATGGAACACTCAAATTGCTCGAGATTCAATACATCGTCCTCCAGCCGACTTGTCTCCAAGGGAATATTGCTGCCTCGGACACCATATGGTCCGTCTCCTGTGAGTCTAGATTTTCGAATCCGACGCAAAACTTGTAGTTAATTGTAACGCTCAGCGCCTCCTAATGACGATGGAACACTCAATTTGCGTCGAGATCCAATACATCGTCCTCCCGCTGACTTGTCTCCAACGGGATATTGCTGCCTCGGACACCATGTGGTCCTTCTCCTGTGATTCTAGATTGTCGAATCCGACGCGGAACTGATAGTTAATTGTAACATTGAGCGCCTGCTAAGGACGATGGAACACTTAAATTGCGTCGAGATTCAATACAGCAGCCTCCAGCCGACTTGTCTCCAAGGGTCTATTGCTGCCTCGATCACCTTATGGTCCGTCTCCAGTGAGTCTAGATTTTCGAATCCGACGCATAACTGATAGTTAATTGCAACGTTCAGCGCCTCCTAATGACGATGGAACACTCAAATTGCGTCGAGACTCAATACATCGGCCTCCAGCCGACTTGTCTCCAAATGTCTATTACTACCTCGGGCACCTTGTGTTCGTTCTCCTGTGAGTCTAGATTTTCGAATACGACGCATAACTGTTAGTTAATTGTAAAGTTCAGGGCCTCCTAATGACGATGGAACACTCAAATTGCGTCGAGATTCAATACATCGTCCTCCAGCCGACTTTTCTCCAAGGGTGTATTGCTGCCTCGGGCACCTAATGGTCGTTCTCCTGTGAGTCTAGATTTTCGAATCCGACGCATAACTGATAGTTAATTGTAACGCTCAGCGCCTCCTAATGACGATGTAACACTCAAATTGCTCGAGATTCAATACATCGTCCTTGGGCCGACTTGTCTCCAAGGGAATATTGCTGCCTCGGACACCATATGGTCCGTCTCCTGTGAGTCTAGATTTCCGAATCCGACGCAAAACTTGTAATTAATTGTAACGTTCAGGGCCTCCTAATGACGATGGAACACTCAATTTGCGTCGAGATCCAATACATCGTCCTCCCGCCGACTTGTCTCCAACGTGATATTGCTGCCTCGGGCACCATGTGGTCCGTCTCCAGTGAGTCTAGATTTTCAAATCCGGCGCAAAAATGATAGTTAATTGTAACGTTCAGGGCCTCCTAATGACGAAGGAACACTCAAATTGCGTCGAGATTGAATATATCGTCCTCCAGCCGACTTGTCTCCAAGGGTCTATTGCTGCCTCGGGCACCTTATGGTCCGAATCCTGAGAGTCTAGATTTTCGAATCCGACGCAAAACTGATAGTTAATTGTAACGTTCATGGCCTCCTAATGACGATGGAACACTCAAATTGCGTAGCGATCCAATACATCGTCCTCCAGCCGACTTGACTCCAAGGGGATATTGCTGCCTCGGGCACCTTATGCTCGTTCTCCTGTGAGTCTAGATTTTCGAACCCGACGCAATTTTAACGTTCAGGGCCTCTTAATGACGATGGAATACTCAAACGGCGTCGAGATTCAATACATCGTCCTCCATCCGACTTCTCTCCATGGGGATATTGCTGCCTCGGGCACCTTATGGTCGTTCTCCTGTGAGTGTAGATTTTCGAATCCGACGCGAAACTGATTGTTAATTGTAACGTTCAGGGCTTCCTAGTGACGATGGAACACTGTAATAGCGTCGAGTTTCAATGCATCGACAATCAGCCGACTTGTCTCCAAGCGACAATTGCTGCCTCGGGCACCTTATGGTCGTTCTCCTGTGAGACATGATTTTAGATCCGAGGCAAAACTGATAGTTAATTGTAACGTTCAGGGCCTCCTAATGACGAAGGAACACTCAAATTGCGTCGAGATTCAATACATCGTCCTCCAGCCGACTTGTCTCTTAGGGTCTATTGCTGCCTCGGGCACCTTATGGTCGTTCTCCTGTGAGTATAGATTTTGGAATCCGACGCATAACTGATAGTTAATTGTAACGTCCAAGGACTCCTGATGACGATGGAACACTCAAATTGCGTCGAGATTCAATACATCGTCCTCCAGCCGACTTGTCTCCAAGGGTCTATTGCAGCCTGGGTCGTTCTCCTCTGAGTCTAGATTTTCGAATCCGACGCATAACTGATAGCTAATTGTAACGTTCAGGGCCTCCTAATGACGATGGAACACTGAAATAGCGTCGAGATTCAATACATCGTCCTTCAGCCGACTTGTCTCCAAGGGTCTATTGCAGCCTGGGTCGCTCTCCTGTGAGTCTTGATTTTCGAATCCGACGCATAACTGATAGCTAATTGTAACGTTAAGGGCCTCCTAATGACGATGGAACACTCAAATTGCGGCGAGATTCAATACATCGTCCTCCAGCCGACTTGTCTCCGAGGGGATATTGCTGCCTCGGGCACCATATGGTCCGTCTGCTGTGAGTCTAGATTTTCGAATCCGACGCACAACTGATGTTAATTGTAACGTTCAGGTCCTCCTAATGAAGATGGAACACTCACATTGCGTTGAGATTCAATACATCGTCCTCCAGCCGTCTCCATGCGGATATTGCTGCGTCGGGCACCATATGGTCAGTCTCCTGTGAGTCTAGATTTTCGAATCCGACGCACAACTGATAGTCAATTGTAACGTTCAGGGCCTCCTAATGACGATGGAACACTCAAATTAAGTCGAGATTCAATAAATCGTCCTCCAGCCGATATGTCTCCATGGGTCTATTGGGGCCTCGGTCACCTTATGGTCGTTCTCCTGTGAGTCCAGATTTTCGAATCCGACGCAAAACGGACTGTTAATTGTAACGTTCCGACCCTGCTAACGACGATGGAACACACAAATTGCGTCGCGATTTTATACATCGTCCTCCAGCTGACTTGTCTCCAAGGGCCTATAGCTGCCTCGGGCACCAGATGGTCCGTCTCCTGTGAGTCTAGATTTTCGAATCCGACGCAAAACTTGTAATTAATTGTAACGTTCAGGGCCTCCTAATGACGATGGAACACTCAATTTGCGTCGCGATCCAATACATCGTCCTCCCGCCGACTTGTCTCCAATGTGGTCCGTGTCCTGTGAGTCTAGATTTTCAAATCCGACGCAAAAATGATGGTTAATTGTAACGTTCAGGGCCTCCTAATGACGAAGGAACACTCAAATTGCGGCGAGATTGAATACATCGTCCTCCAGCCGACTTGTCTCCAAGGGTCTATTGCTGCCTCGGGCACCTTATGGTCCGCCTCCTGTGAGTCTAGATTTTCGAATCCGACGCAAAACTGATAGTTAATTGTAACGTTCATGGCCTCCTAATGACGATGGAACACTCAAATTGCGTAGCGATCCAATACATCGTCCTCCAGCCGACTTGACTCCAAGGGGATATTGCTGCCTCGGGCACCTTATGCTCGTTCTCCTGTGAGTGTAGATTTTCCAATCCGACGCGAAACTGATTGTTAATTGTAACGTTCAAGGCTTCCTAATGACGATGGAATACTGAAATAGCGTCGAGTTTCAATACATCGTCAATCAGCCGACTTGTCTCCAAGCGACTATTGCTGCCTCGGGAACCTTATGGTCGTTCTCCTGTGAGACATGATTTTAGAATCCGACGCAAAACTGATAGTTAATTGTAGCGTTCAGGGCCTCCTAATGACGAAGGAACACTCAAATTGCGTCGAGATTCAATACATCGTCCTCCAGCCGACTTGTCTCCAAGGGTCTATTGCTGCCTCGGGCACTTTATGGTCGTTCTCCTGTGAGTCTAGATTATCGAATCCGACGAACAACTGATAGTTAATTGTAACGTTCATCGCCTCCTAATGACGATGGAACACTCAAATTGCGTCGAGATTTAATACATCGGCCTCCAGCCGACTTGCTGCAACGGACACCTTATGGTCGTTCTCCTGAGAGTTTAGATTTTCGAATCCGAGGCATAACTGATAATTAATTGTAAGGTGCAAGGACTCCTATAGACGATGGAACACTCAAATTGCGTCGAGATTCAATACATCGTCCTCCAGACGACTTGTCTCCAAGGGTCTATTGCTACCTCGGTCACCTTATCGTCGTTCTCCTGTGAGGCCAGATATTCGAATCCGACGCAAAACGGACTGCTAATTGTAACGTTCAGAGCCTCCTAATGATGATGGAAGACTCAAAATTGCGTCGAGATTCAATACATCGTCCTCCAGCCGACTTGTCTCCAAGGGGATATTGCTGCCTCGAGCACCATATAGTCCTTCTCCTGTGAGTCTAGAATTTTGAATCCGACCCAAAACTGATAGTTAATTGTAACGTTCAGGACCTCCTAATGACGATGGAACACTCAAATTGCGTCGCGATTCAATACATCGTCCTCCACCCGACTTCTCTCCAAGGGTCAATTGCTGCCTTTGGCACCTAATGGTCTTGCTCCTTTGAGTCTAGATTTTCGTATACGACGCAAAACTGATATTTAATTGTAACGTTAAGGGCCTACTAATGACGATGGAACACTCAAATAGCGTCGAGATTCAATAAATCGTCCTCCAGCCGACTTGTCTCCAAGGGGATATTGCTGCCTCGGGCACCATATGGTCCGTCTCCTGTGAGTCTAGATTTTCGTATACGACGCACAACTGATAGTTAATTGTAACGTTCAGGGCCTCCTAATGACGATGGAACACTCAGATTGCGTCAAGATTCAATACAAGGTCCTCCAGCCGATTTGTTTCCAAGGGGATAGTGCTGCCTCGGGCACCATATGTTCCGTCTCCTGTGAGTCTTGATTTTCGAATCCGATGCCAAATTAATGGTTAAATGTAACGTTCAGCGCCTCCTAATGACGATGGAACACTTAAATTGCGTCGCGATTCAATACATCATCATCCAGCCGACGTTATCTCCTGGGGTCTATTGCAGCCTCGGGCACCTTATGGTCGTTTTCCTGTGAGGCTACATTATCGAATCCAACGCAAAACTGATAGTTAATTGTAACGTTCAGGGCATCCTAAAGACGATGGAACACTCAAATTGCGAGCGCGATTCAATACATCGTCCTCCACCCGACTTCTCTCCAAGGGTCAATTGCTGCCTTTGGCACCTATTGGTCTTGCTCCTTTGAGTCTAGATTTTCGTATACGACGCAAAACTGATATTTAATTGTAACGTTAAGGGCCTACTAATGACGATGGAACACTCAAATAGCGTCGAGATTCAATACATCGTCCTCCAGCCGACTTGTCTCCAAGGATCTATTGCTGCCTCAGGCACCTTATGGTTGTTCTCCTGTGAGTCTAGATTTTCGAATCCGACGCAAAACTGATAGTTAATTGTAGCGTTCATCGCCTCCTAATGACGATGGAACACTCAAATTGCGTCGAGATTTAATACATCGGCCTCCAGCCGACTTGCTGCCTCGGACACCTTATGGTCGTTCTCCTGTGAGTCTAGATTTTGGAATCCGACGCATAACTGATAGTTAATTGTAACGTCCAAGGACTCCTGATGACGATGGAACACTCAAATTGCGTCGAGATTCAATACATCGTCCTCCAGCCGACTTGTCTCCAAGGGTCTATTGCAGCCTGGGTTGTTCTCCTCTGAGTCTAGATTTTCGAATCCGACGCATAACTGATAGCTAATTGTAACGTTCAGGGCCTCCTAATGACGATGGAACACTGAAATAGCGTCGAGATTCAATACATCGTCCTTCAGCCGACTTGTTTCCAAGCGTCCATTGTTGCCTCGGGCACCTTATGGTCGTTCTCCTGTGAGTCTACATTTTCAATTCCGACACATAACTGATAGTTAATTGTAACGTTCAGGACCTCCTAATGACGATGGAACACTCAAATAGCGTCGCGATTCAATACATCGTCCTCCACCTGACTTGTCTCCAAGGGTCAATTGCTGCTTTTGGCACCTAATGGTCTTGCTCCTGTGAGTCTAGATTTTCGAATCCGACGCAAAACTGATATTTAATTGTAACGTTAAGGGCCTCCTAATGACGATGGAACACTCAAATTGCGTCGAGATTCAATACATCGTCCTCCAGCCGACTTGTCTCCAAGGGTCTATTGCAGCCTGGGTCGTTCTCCTGTGAGTCTTGATTTTCGAATCCGACGCATAACTGATAGCTAATTGTAACGTTAAGGGCCTCCTAATGACGATGGAACACTCAAATTGCGGCGAGATTCAATACATCGTCCTCCAGCCGACTTGTCTCCAAGGGGATATTGCTGCCTCGGGCACCATATGGTCCGTCTGCTGTGAGTCTAGATTTTCGAATCCGACGCACAACTGATGTTAATTGTAACGTTCAGGTCCTCCTAATGAAGATGGAACACTCACATTGCGTTGAGATTCAATACATCGTCGTCCAGCCGTCTCCAAGGGGATATTGCTGCGTCGGGCACCATATGGTCAGTCTCCTGTGAGTCTAGATTTTCGAATCCGACGCAAAACTGATAGTTAATTGTAACGTTCAGGGCCTCCTAATGACGATAGAACACTCAAATTGCGTCGAGATTCAATACAAGGTCCTCCAGCCGACTTGTTTCCAAGGGGATAGTGCTGCCTCGGGCACCATATGTTCCGTTTCCTGCGTGTCCTGATTTTCGAATCCGACGCCAAATTAATGGTTAAATGTAACGTTCAGCGCCTCCTAATGACGATGGAACACTCAAATTGCGTCGCGATTCAATACATCATCATCCAGCCGACGTTAACTCCTGGGGTCTATTGCAGCCTCGGGCACCTTATGGTCGTTCTCCTGTGAGGCTAGATTATCGAATCCAACGCAAAACTGATAGTTAATTGTAACGTTCAGGGTCTCCTAATGACGATGGAACACTCAAATTAAGTCGAGATTCAATAAATCGTCCTCCAGCCGATATATCTCCATGGGTCTATTGGGGCCTCGGTCACCTTATGGTCGTTCTCCTGTGAGTCCAGATTTTCGAATCCGACGCAAAACGGACTATTAATTGTAACGTTCCTACCCTGCTAACGACGATGGAACACACAAATTGCGTCGCGATTTAATACATCGTCCTCCAGCTGACTTGTCTCCAAGGGCCTATTGCTGGTTCGGGCACCTTACGGTCCGTCTCCTGTGAGTCTAGATTTTCGAATCCGACGCAAAACTGATATTTAATTGTAACGTTAAGGGCCTCCTAATGACGATGGAACACTCAATTTGCGTCGCGATCCAATACATCGTCCTCCCGCCGACTTGTCTCCAATGTGGTCCGTGTCCTGTGAGTCTAGATTTTCAAATCCGACGCAAAAATGATGGTTAATTGTAACGTTCAGGGCCTCCTAATGACGAAGGAACACTCAAATTGTGTCGAGATTGAATACATCGTCCTCCAGCCGACTTGTCTCCAAGGGTCTGTTGCTGCCTCGGGCACCTTATGGTACGCCTCCTGTGAGTCTAGATTTTCGAATCCGACGCAAAACTGATAGTTAATTGTAACGTTCATGGCCTCCTAATGACGATGGAACACTCAAATTGCGTAGCGATCCAATACATCGTCCTCCAGCCGACTTGACTCCAAGGGGATATTGCTGCCTCGGGCACCTTATGCTCGTTCTCCTGTGAGTGTAGATTTTCGAATCCGACGCGAAACTGATTGTTAATTGTAACGTTCAAGGCTTCCTAATGACGATGGAACACTGAAATAGCGTCGAGTTTCAATACATCGTCAATCAGCCGACTTGTCTCCAAGCGACTATTGCTGCCTCGGGAACCTTATGGTCGTTCTCCTGTGAGACATGATTTTAGAATCCGACGCAAAACTGATAGTTAATTGTAACGTTCAGGGCCTCCTAATGACGAAGGAACACTCAAATTGCGTCGAGATTTAATACATCGGCCTCCAGCCGACTTGCTGCCTCGGACACCTTATGGTCGTTCTCCTGAGAGTTTAGATTTTCGAATCCGAGGCATAACTGACAATTAATTGTAAGGTGCAAGGACTCCTATAGACGATGGAACACTCAAATTGCGTCGAGATTCAATACATCGTCCTCATGCCGACTTGTCTCCAAGGGTCTATTGCTGCCTGGGTCGTTCTCCCGTGAGTCTAAATTTTCGAATCCAACTCATAACTGATAGCTAATTGTAACGTTCAGGGCCTCCTAATGACGATGGAACACTGAAATAGCGTCAAGATTCAATTCATCCTCCTTCAGCCGACTTGTCTCCAAGCGTCCATTGTTGCCTCGGGCACCTTATGGTCGTTCTCCTGTGAGACATGATTTTAGAATCCGACGCAAAACTGATAGTTAATTGTAACGTTCAGGGCCTCCTAATGACGAAGGAACACTCAAATTGCGTCGAGATTTAATACATCGGCCTCCAGCCGACTTGCTGCCTCGGACACCTTATGGTCGTTCTCCTGAGAGTCTAGATTTTCGAATCCGACGCAAAACTGATAGTTAACTGTAACCCTCAGAGCCTCCTAATGACGATGGGACACTCAAATTGCGTCGAGATTCAATACATCGACCTCCAGCGGACTTGCCTTAAAGGGATTACTGCTGCCTCGGGCACCTTATGGTCGTTCTCCTGTGAGTCTAGATTATTAAATCCGATGCAAAACTGACATTAAATTGTAACGTTCTGACCATGCTAACGACGATGGAACACCTAAATTGCGTCGCAATTCAATACATCGGCCTCCAGCCGACTTGTCTCCATGGGTCTATTGCTGCCTCGGGCACCTTATGGTCGTTTTCCTGTGAGTCCAGATCATCAAATCCGACGCAAAACTGATAGTTAATTGTAACGTTCATGGCCTCCTAATGACGATGGAACACTCAAATTGCATCACAATTCAATACATCGTCCTCCAGCAGACTTGTCTCCAGGGGTCTATTGCTGCCTCGGGCACCTTATGGTCGTTCTCCTGTGAGCCTAGATTTTCGAATCCGACGCAAAACTGATGGTTAATTGTAACGTTCAGTGCCTCCTATTGACGATGGTCACTCAAATTTTTGAATCCTACGCTAAACTGATGGTTAATTGTAACATTCAAGGCCTCCTAATGACGATGGAACTCGCAAAATTGCGTCGAGATTCCTTACACCGTCCTCCAGCCGACTTGTCTGCAGGGGGAAATTGCTGCCGCGGGCACCGTGAGTCTAGATTTTCGAATCCGACGCAAATCTGATAGTTAATTGCTACTTTCCGACCATGCTAACAGCGATGGAACACACTAACTGCGTCGCGATTCAATACATCGTCCTCCAGCCGACTTGTCTTCAAGGTTCTATTGTTTCATGTGGCAACTTATGGTCGTTCTCCTGTGAGTCAAGATTTTCGAATCAGACGCAAAACTGATAGTTAATTGTAACGTTCAGGTCCTCCTAATGAAGATGGAACACTCACATTGCGTCGAGATTCAATACATCGTCCTCCAGCCGTTTCCAAGGGGATATTGCTGCCTCGGGCACCATATGGTCCATCTCCTGTGAGTCTTGATTTTCGAATCCGACGCAGATGTGATGGTTAATTGTAACGTTCAGGGCCTCCTAATGACGATGGAACACTCAAATTGCGACGCGATATAATACATCGTCTTCCAGCCGACGTGTCTCCAGGGGTCTATTGCAGCCTCGGGCACCTTATGGACGTTCTCCTGTGAGGCTAGATTATCGAATCCGAAGCAAAACTGATAGTTAATTGTAACGTTCAGGGCCTCCTAATGACGACAGAACACTCAAATTTCGTCGCGATTCAATACATCGTCCTCCAACCGACTTGTCTCCAAGGGTCTATTGCTGCCTATGGCACCTTATGGTCGTTCTCCTGTGGGTCCAGTATGTCGAATCCGGCGTAAAACTGATAGTTAATTGCAACGTTAAGGGCCTCCTAATGACGATGGAACACTCAAATTGCGTCGAAATTCATTACAACGTCCTCCAGTCGACTTGTCTCCAAGGGGAAATTGCAGCCTCCCGCACCTTATGGTCCGTCTCCAGTGGGTCTAGATTTTTGAATCCGACGAAAAACTGATAGATTATTGGAACGTTCAGGGCCTCGTAATGTCAATGGAACACTCAAATTGCGTCGAGATTCAATACATCGTTCTCCAACGGATTTGTCTCCAAGGGGATATTTCTGTCTCGGACACCTTTTGTTCCGTCTCCTGTGAGTCTTCATATTCGAATCCGACGCAAAAATGATGGTTAATTGTAACGTTCAGGGTCTCCTAATGACGATGGAACACTCAAATTGCGTCGAGATTCAATACATCGTCCTCCAGCCGACCTGTCTCCAGGAGTCTATTGCTGCCTCGGGCACCTTACGGTCGTTCTCCTCTGAGAATAGATTATCGATTCCGACGCAAAACTGATAGTTAATTGTAACGTCCAGGGCCTCCTAATGACGATGGAGCACTCAAATTGCGTCGCGATTCAATACATCGTCCTGCAGCCGTCTTGTCTCCCAGGGTCAATTGCTGCCTGAGGCACCTTATGGTCATTCTTCTGTGAGTCCAGATTTTCGAATCCGACGCAAAACGGACTGTTAATTGTAACGTTCCGACCCTGCTAACGACGATGGAACACACAAATGGCGTCGCGATTCAATACATCGTCCTCCAGCCGACTTGACTCCAATGGTCTATTGCTGCCTGTGGCACCTAATGGTCGTTTTCCTGTGAGTCTAGATTTTCGAATCCGACGCTAAACTGATAGTTTATTGTAACGTTCAGGGCCTCCTATTGGAGAAGGAACACTCACATTGCGTCGAAATTGATTACATCGTCCTCCAGCCGACTTGTCTCCAATGGTCTGTTGCTGCCTCGGGCACCATATGGTCGTTGTCCTTTATTTTTTTTTTTTTAATTACTTATTTACTGTTCCGTCGGACCACATTGAGGAGAAGTCTCCATGGTTATGGAACGAGTCAATACATGAAATTATAACACGATTGTAGAAACAGACAGAATGAAATATAAGAAACATATTCAGGCGGTAAGTCGTTAGTTTAAATAAAGATAATCAAGAATGTAACTCTGGAATTTGCTTAATTTTTAGTCTCTTCCAGGAGCTCCTCGACAGAATAGAGGGCGTGAGCCATGAGGAAACTCTTCAGTTTAGACTTAAAAGTGTTTGGGCTACTGCTAAGATTTTTGAGTTCTTGTGGTAGCGTATTGAAAATGGATGCGGCAGAATACTGCACTCCTTTCGGCACAAGGGTCAAGGAAGTGCATTCCACATGCAGATTTGATTTCTGCCTAGTATTAACTGAGTGAAAGCTGCTAACTCTTGGGAATAAGCTAATATTGCTAACATAAAACGTCATTAAAGAAAATACATACTGTGAGGGCAATGTCAAAATTCCCAGCCTATTGAATAGGGGTCGACAAGAGGTTTTCGAACTTACACCACACATAGCTAGCACAGCCCGTTTTTGAGCAAAAAATACCCTTTTTGAATCAGAAGAAGTACCCCAAAAAATAATACCATATGACATAAGCGTATGAAAATATGCGAAGTATACTACTTTTCGTGTTGAAATGTCACTTATTTCAGATACTGTTCTAATGGTAAATAAAGCGGCATTTAGTTTCTAAACAAGATCCTGAACTTGGGCTTTCCACAACAGCTTACTATCTATCCGTACGCCTAGGAACTTGAACTGTTCCGTCTCGCTTATAACATGCCCATTCTGTCTGATTAAAATGTCAGTTCTTGTTGAATTGTGGGTTAGAAACTGTAAAAACTGAGTCTTACTGTGAATTAGCATCAAATTATTTTCCACAAGCCAAGAACTTATATCATGAACTACATTATTTGATAATGTTTCAATATTACACACAAGATCCTTCACTACCAAGGTGGTGTCATCAGCAAACAGAAATATTTTTGAATCAACTGTAATACTAGAAGGCATATCATTTACATAAATAAGGAACAGCAGTGGCCCCAGCACCGACCCTTGGGGAACGCCCCATTTAACAGTGCCCCCATTGGGACTGAACATCATTACCACTCTCAATATTGCGGAGGATTACCTTCTGCTTTCTGTTCTTAAAGTAGGAGGCGAACCAATTGTAAGCTACTCCCCTTACTCCATAATGTTCCAACTTCTGCAGTAATATTTTGTGGTCAACACAGTCGAAAGCCTTCGTTAAATCAAAGAAAACACCTAACGTTCGCAACGTTTTATTTAATCCGTCCAAAACCTCACAGAGAAAAGAGACTATAGCATTTTCAGTTGTTAAGCCATTTCTAAAACCAAACTGTATATTTGACAGCAAATTATGTGAATTTAAATGCTGCAGTAACCTTGTATATACAACCCTCTCGATAACTTTAGCAAACACCGATGGTATAGAAATAGGTCTATAATTGTCAACATTATCCCTGTCTCCCTTTTTTATAAAGTGGCTTCACTACCGAGTACTTTAATCGGTCAGGAAACCGACCATTCCTAAAGGATAAGTTACAGATATGGCTAAGTACTGAGCTAACATACGTGGAACAATACTTCAGTATTCTCCTAGATACCCCGTCATATCCATGAGAGTTCTTGGTCTTTAGTGATTTAATTATTAACTCAATCTCCCTCTTGTCAGTATCATGGAGGAGCATTTCAGGTAACAGTCTCGGAACACTTTTTTCTGTCCCTGTTGGGACTAGGTTTCTATTTAGTTCACCTGCTATATTCAGAAAGTGATTATTAAGTACTGTACATATATGCGACTTATCAGTAACACGGACATCTCCACTACGCACTGATTCTATATTCTCGACCTGTCTCTGCAGACCAGCCACTTCCTTTACGACTTCCTTTTAATTTTATCCTGAGACTTAGCTATTCTATCTGCATACCACATACTTTTTGCCTTCCTAATAACTTTTTTAAGCACCTTACAATACTGTTTGTAATGGGCTGCTGCATTTAGATTTTGACTGTTTCTATTGTTTTGATATAATTGCCACTTTCATCTACAAGATATTCTTATCCCTTTAGTCAGCCACCCAGGCTGCCTGTTTGTGCTAGTACCCTGTTTTGAACGTTCTAACGGAAAGCAACTTTCAAAGAGCACGAGAAAAGTCTTGAGGAAAGCATTATATTTATTGTCTACTGTATCAGCACTATAAACATCTTGCCACTCTTGTTCCTTGATAAGGTTTACAAAAGTCTGTACAGCAACTGGATCAGCTTTCCTAAAAAAGTTGGTAACTATATTTAACATGTGTTGCAGCACAAAAATCTTTTAGACTTAAAATTTGTGCATCATGATCTGAAAGGCCATTCACCTTTTTGCTAACAGAATGCCCTTCTAATAATGACGAATGAACAAAAATATTGTCTATGGTTGTTCTACTGTTCCCTTGCACTCTCGTTGGAAAAAATACGGTTGCATGATATTATATGAATTAAGGAGTCTAGATTTTCCAATCCGACGCAAAATTGACATTTCATTCTAACGTTCCGACCCTGCAAACGACGATGGAACACACAAACTGCGTCGCGTTTCAATACATCGTCCTGCAGCCGACTTGTCTCCAACTTAGTTTGCTGTCTCGGCCATCTTATGGTCCGTCTCCTGTGAGTCTAGATTATCAAATCCGACGCAAAACTCATAGTTAATTGTAACGTTCATGGCCTCCTAATGACGATGGAACACTCAAATTGCATCGAGATGCAATACAACGTCATCCAGCCGACTTGTCTCCAAGGGGATATTGCTGTCTCGGGCATCTTATGGTCCGCCTCCTGTGAGTCTAGATTTTCGAATCCGACGCAAAACTGATGGTTAATAGTAACATTCAGGGCCTCCTAATGACTATGGAACACTCAAATTGCGTCGCGATTCAATACATCGTCCTCCAGCCGACTTGTCTTCAAGGTTCAATTGTTGCCTGTGGCACCTTATGGTCGTTCTCCTGTGAGTCTAGATTTTCGAATCCGATGCAAAACTGATAGTTAATTGTAACGTTCAGGGCCTCCTAATGACGATGGAACACTCAAATTGCGACGAGATCCATTACACCGTCCTCCAGCCGACTTGTTTCCAAGGGGAAATTGCTGCCGCGGGCACCGTAAGTCTAGATTTTCGAATCCGACGCTAAACTGATAGTTAATTGTAACGTTCAGGGCCTCCCAATGACGATGGAAGACTCAAATTGCATCGCGATTCAATACATCGTCCTCCAGCCGACTTGTCTCCAAGGGTCTATTGCTGCCTCGGGTACCTTATGGTCCGTCTCCTGTGAGTCTAGATTCTCGAATCCGACGCAAAACTGATAGTTAATTGTATCGTTCAGGGCCTCCTAATGACGATGGAACACTCAAATTGCGTCGCGATTCAATACACCGTCCTCCAGCCGACTTGTCTCCAAGGGGATATTGCTGCCTCGGGCACCATATGTTCCGTATCCTGTGAGTCTGCCTCGGGCGCCTTATCGTCGTTCCTCTGCGAGTCTAGATTTTCGAATCCGACGCAAAACTGATGGTTAATTGTAACGTTCAGGGCCTCCTATTGACGATGGAATACTCAAATTTTCGAATCCTACGCTAAACTGATGGTCAATCGTAACGTTCAAGGCGTCCTGTAACGATGGAACTCTCAAATTGCGTCGAGATTCATTACACCGTCCTCCAGCCGACTTGTCTCCAGGGGGAAATTGCTGCCGCGGGCCCCGTGAGTCTAGATTTTCGAATCCGACGCAAAACTGATAGATAATTGTAACGTTCCGACCCTGCTAACAACGATGGAACACACAAACTGCGTCGCTATTCAATACATCGACCTCCATCCGACATATCTCCAAGGGCTCTATTGCTGCCTCGGGCACCTTACGGTCCGTCTCCCGTGAGTCTTTGTTTTCGAATCCGATGCAAAACTGATAGTTTATTGTAACGTTCAGGGCCTCCTAATGATTAAGGAACACTCAAATTGCGTCGCGATTCAATACATCGTCCTCCAGCAGACTTGTCTTGAAGGTTCTATTGTTTCCTGTGCCACCTTATGGTCGTTCTCCTGTGAGTCAAGATTTTCGAATCAGACGCAAATCTGATAGTTAATTGTAACGTTCAGGGCCTCCTAATGACGATGGAACATTGAAATTGCATCGCGATTCAATACATCGTTCTCCTACCGACTTGTCTCCAAGGGTCTATTGCTGCCTAAGGCACCTTGTGGTTGTTCTCCTGTGGGTCTAGTATTTCGAATCCTGCTAAAAACTGTTAGTTAATTGTAACGTTAAGGGCCTCCTAATGACGATGGAACACTCCAATTGCGTCGAGATTCAATACATCGTCCTCCAGCCGACTTGTCTCCAAGAGTCTATTGCTGCCTCGGTCACCTTATGGTCGTTCTCCTGTGAGTCTAGATTTTCGAATCCGACGCAAAACTGATAGTTAATTGTAACGTTCCGACCCTGCTAAGGACGATGGAACACACAAATGTGCACGCGATTCAATACATCGTCCTCCAGCCGACTTGTCTCCAAGGGAATATTGCTGCCACGGGCACCTTCTGTTCGTTCTCCTGTGAGCCTAGATTTTCGAATCCGACGCAAAGCTGATGGTTAATTGTAACGTGCAGGGCCTCCTAATGACGATGGAACAATCAAATTGCGTCGAGATTCAATACATCGTCCTCCATCCGACTTGTCTCCAATGGAATATTGCTGCCTCGGGCACCTCATGGTCCGTGTACTGTGAGTCGAAATTTTCAAATCCGACGCAAAACTGATGCTTAATTGTAACGTTCAGGGCCTCCTAAAGACTATGGAACACTCAAATCGCGTTGCGATTCAATACATCGTCCTCCAGCCGACATGTCTCCAAGGGTCTATTGCTGCCTCGGGCACCTTATGGTCGTTCTCCTGTGAGTCTAGATTTTCGAATCCGACACATAACTGATAGTAAATTGTAACGTTCAGTGCCTCCTAATGATTATGGAACACTCAAATTGCGTCACGATTCAATACATCGTCCTCCAGCAGACTTGTCTTCAAGGTTCTATTGTTTCCTGTGGCACCTTATGGTCGTTCTCCTGTGAGTGAAGACTTTCGAATCAGACGCAAAACTGATAGATAATTGTAACCCTCAGGGACTCCTAATGACGATAGAACACTCAAATTGCGTCGAGATCCATTACACCGTCCTCCTGCCGACTTGTTTCACAGGGGAAATTGCTGCCGCGGTTACCGTGAGTCTAGATTTTCGAATCCGACGCAAAACTGATAGTAAATTGTAACGTTCAGGGCCTCCGAATGACGATGGAACACTCTAATTGCATCGCGATTCAATACAGCGTCCTCCAGCCGACATTTCTCCAAGGGTCTATTGATGCCTCGGGCACCTTAAGTTCCGTCTCCTGTAGGTCTAGATTTTCGAATCCGACGCAAAACTGATTGTTAATTATAACGTTCAGCTTCTTCTAATGACGATAGAACACTCAAATTGCGTCGCGATTCAATACATCGTCCTCCAGCCGACTTGTCTCCATGGGTCTATTGCTGCCTCGGACAGCTTATGGTCGTTCTCCTGTGAGTCTAGATTATCAAATCCGACCCAAAACTGATGGTTAATTGTAACTTGTAGGGCCTCCTATTGACGATGGAACACTCAAATTGCGTCGCGATTCAATACATTGTCCTCCAGCCGACTTGTCTCCAAGGATCTATTGCTGCCTCGGGCAACTTATGGTCGTTCTCCTGTAAGTCTAGATTTTCGAATCCGACGAAAAACTGATAGTTAATTGCAACGTTCAGCGCCTCCTAATGACGATGGAACACTCAGATTGCGTCGAGATTCAATACATCGTCCTCCAGCCGACTTGTCTCCAAGGGGATATTGCTGCCTCGGGCACCTCGTGGTCCGTGTCGAACTTTTCAAATCCGACGCAAAACTGATGGTTAATTGTAACGTTCAGGACCTCCTAATGACGATGGAACACTCAAATTGCGTCGCGATTCAATACATTGTCTTCCAGCCGACTTGTCTCCAAGGATCTATTGCTGCCTCGGGCAACTTATGGTCGTCCTCCTGTGAGTCTAGATTTTCGAATCCGACGAAAAACTGATAGTTAATTGTAACGTTCAGCGCCTTCTAATGACGATGGAACACTCAGATTGCGTCGAGATTCAATACATCGTCCTCCAGCCGACTTGTCCCCATGGGTCTATTGCTGCCTCGGACACCTTATGGTCGTTCTCCTGTAAGTCTAGATTATCAAACCCGACGCAGAACTGATAGTTAATTGTAACGTTCAGGGCCTCCTAATGACGGTGGAACACTCAAATTGCGTCGAGATCCATTACGCCGTGCTCCAGCCGACTTGTTTCACAGGGGAAATTGCTGCCGCGGGCACCGTGAGTCTAGATTTTCGAATCCGACGCAAAACTGATACTTAATTGTAACGTTCAGGGCCTTCTAATGACGATGGAACACTCAAATTGCATCGCGAATCAGTACATCGTCCTCCAGCCGACTTGTCTCCAAGGGGATATTGCTGCCTCGGGCACCATATGTTCCGTATCCTGTGAGTCTTGATTTTCGAATCCGACGCAAAACTGATGGGTAATTGTAACGTTCAGGCCCACCTATTGACGATGGAACACTCAAATTTTCGAATCCTACGCTAAACTGATGGTTAATTGCAACGTTCAAGGCGTCCTGTGACGATGGAACTCTCAAATTGCTTCGCGATTCAATACACCGTCCTCCAGCCGACTTGTCTCCAGGGGGAAAGTGCTGCCGCGGGCCCAGTAAGTCCAGATTTTCGAATCCGACGCAAAACTGATAGTTAATTGTAAAGTTCCGACCCTTCTAACAACGATGGAACACACAAACTGCGTCGCGATTCAATACATCGTCCTCCAGCCGACTTGTCTCCAAGGGCTCTGTTGCTGCCTCGGCACCTTACGGTCCGTCTCCCGTGAATCTTTATTTTCGAATCCGACGCAAAAGTGATAGTTTATTGTAACGGTCAGGGCCTCCTAATGATTAAGGAACACTCAAATTGCGTCGCGATTCAATACATCGTCCTCCAGCAGACTTGTCTTCAAGGTTCTATTGTTTCCTGTGCCACCATGTGGTCGTTCTCCGGTGAGTCAAGATTTTCGAATCAGACGCAAAACTGATAGTTAATTGTAACGTTCAGGGCTCCTAATGACGATAGAACACTCAAATTGCGTCGCGATCCATTACACCGTCCTCCAGCCGACTTGTTTCACAGGGGAAATTGCTGCCGCAGCCACCGAGAGTCTACATTTTCGAATCCGACGCAAAACTTATAGTTAATTGTAACGTTCAGGGCCTCCTAATGACGATGGAACATTGTAATTGCATCGCGATTCAATACATCGTCTTCCTACCGGCTTGTCTCCAAGGGTATATTGCTGCCTAGGGCACCTTATGGTTGTTCTCCTGTGGGTCTAGTATTTCGAATCCTGCGTAAAACTGTTAGTTAATTGTAACGTTAAGGGCCTCCTAATGACGATGGAACACTCCAATTGCGTCGAGATTCAATACATCGTCCTCCAGCCGACTTGTGTCTATGGGTCTATTGCGGCCTCGGTCACCTTATGGTCGTTCTCCTGTGAGTCTAGATTTTCGAATCCGACGCAAAACTGATAGTTAATTGTAACGGTCCGACCCTGCTAAGGACGATGGAACACACAAATTGCGTCGCGATTCAATACATCGTCCTCCAGCCGACTTGTCTCCAAGGGTCTACTGCTGCCTCGGGCACCTCATGTTCGTTCTCCTGTGAGCCTAGATTTTCGAATCCGACGCAAAACTGATGGTTAATTGTAACGTTCAGGGCCTCCTAATAACGATGGAACCCCCAAATTGCATCGCGATTCAATACATCGCCCTCCAGCCGACTTGTCTCCAAGGGACTAATGCTGCCTCGGGCACCTTATGGTCGTTCTCCTGTGAGTCTAGATTTTCGAATCCGACACATAACTGATAGTAAATTGTAACGTTCAGGGCCTCCTAATGACTATGGAACACTCAAATTGCGTCACGATTCAATACATCGTCCTACAGCAGACTTGTCTTCAAGGTTCTATTGTTTCCTGTGGCACCTTATGGTCGATCTCCTGTGAGTGAAGATTTTCGAATCCGACGCAAAACTGATAGTTTATTGTAACGTTCAGGGCCTCCTAATGATTATGGAACACTCAAATTGCGTCACGATTCAATACATCGTCCTCCAGCGGACTTGTCTTCAAGGTTCTATTGTTTCCTGTGGCACCTTATGGTCGTTCTCCTGTGAGTGAAGATTTTCGAATCAGACGCAAAACTGATAGTTAATTGTAACGTTCAGGGCCTCCTAATGACGAGAGAACACACAAATTGCGTCGAGATCCATTACACCGTCCTCCTGCCGACTTGTTTCACAGGGTAAATTGCTGCCGCGGGCACCGTGAGTCTAGATTTTTGAATCCGACGCAAAACTGATAGTAAATGGTAACGTACAGGGCCTCCTAATGACGATGGAACACTCAAATTGCGTCGCGATTCAATACACCGTCCTCCAGCCGACTTGTCTCCAAGGGGATATTGCTGCCTCGGGCACCTCATAGTCCGCGTCGAAATTTTCAAATCCGACGCAAAACTGATGGTTAATTGTAACGTTCAGGGCCTCCTAATGACGATGGAACACTCAAATTGCGTCACGATTCAATACATTGTCTTTCAGCCGAATTGTCTCCAAGGATCTATTGCTGCCTCGGGCAACTTATGGTCGTTCTCCTGTGAGTCTAGATTTTCGAATCCGACAAAAAACTGATAATTAATTGTAACGTTCATCGCCTCCTAATGTCGATGGAACACTCAGATTGCGTCGAGATTCAATACATCGTCCTCCAGCCGACTTGTCTCCAATTGGATATTGCTGCCTCGGGCAACTCATGGTCCGTGTCCTATGAGTCGAGATTTTCCAATCCGACGCAAAACTGATGGCAAATTGTAACGTTCAGGGCCTCCTAATGACGATGGAACACTCAAATTGCGTCGCAATTCAATACATCGTCTTCCAGCCGACTTGTCTCCAAGGTTCTATTGCTGCCTCGGGCAACTTATGGTCGTTCTCCTGTGAGTCTAGATTTTCGAATCCGACGAAAAACTGATAGTTAATTGTAACGTTCAGCGCCTCCTAAAGACGATGGAACACTCAGATTGCGTCGAGATTCAATACATCGTCCTCCAGCCGACTTGTCTCCAAGGGGATATTGCTGCCTCGGGCACCTCATGAACCGTGTCGAAATTTTCAAATCCGACGCAAAACTGATGGTTAATTGTAACGTTCAGGGCCTCCTAATGACGATGGAACACTCAAATTGCGTCGCGATTCAATACACCGTCCTCCAGCCGACTTGTCTGCAAGGGGATATTGCTGCCTCGGGCACCATATGTTCCGTATCCTGTGAGTCTTGATTTTCGAATCCGACGCAAAACTGATGGTTAATTGTAACGTTCAGGGCCTCCTATTGACGATGGAACACTCAAATTTTCGAATCCTACGCTAAACTGATGGTTAATTGTAACGTTCAAGGCGTCCTGTGACGATGGAACTCTCAAATTGCGTCGAGATTCATTACACCGTCCTCCAGCCGACTTGTCTCCAGGGGGAAATTGCTGCCGCGGGCCCCGTGAGTCTACGAGGGCAGTTCAATAAGTAATGCAACACATTTTTTTTCAGAAACATGGGTAGTTTTATTCAGCATTGAAATACACCAGGTTATTCCCCAATCTTTTAGCTACACAACACTATTTTTCAACGTAATCTCCATTCAATGCTACGGCCTTACGCCACCTTGAAATGAGGGCCTGTATGCCTGCGCGGTACCATTCCACTGGTCGATGTCGGAGCCAACGTCGTACTGCATCAATAACTTCTTCATCATCCGCGTAGTGCCTCCCACGGATTGCGTCCTTCATTGGGCCAAACATATGGAAATCCGACGGTGCGAGATCGAGACTGTAAGGTGCATGAGGAAGAACAGTCCACTGAAGTTTTGTCAGCTCCTCTCGGGTGCGAAGACTTGTGTGAGGTCTTGCGTTGTCATGAAGAAGGAGAAGTTCGTTCAGATTTTTGTGCCTACGAACACGCTGAAGTCGTTTCTTCAATTTCTGAAGAGTAGCACAATACACTTCAGAGTTGATCGTTTGACCATGGGGAAGGACATCGAACAGAATAACCCCTTCAGCGTCCCAGAAGACTGTAACCATGACTTTACCGGCTGAGGGTATGGCTTTAAACTTTTTCTTGGTAGGGGAGTGGGTGTGGCGCCACTCCATTGATTGCCGTTTTGTTTCAGGTTCCAAGTGATGAACCCATGTTTCATCGCCTGTAACAATCTTTGACAAGAAATTGTCACCCTCAGCCACATGACGAACAAGCAATTCCGCACAGATGGTTCTCCTTTGCTCTTTATGGTGTTCGCTCAGAAAACGAGGGACCCAGCGGGAACAAACCTTTGAATATCCCAACTGGTGAACAATTGTGACAGCACTACCAACAGAGATGTCAAGTTGAGCACTGAGTTGTTTGATGGTGATCCGTCAATCATCTCGAACGACTGTGTTCGCACGCTCCGCCATTGCAGGAGTCACAGCTGTGCACGGCCGGCCCGCACGCGGGAGATCGGACAGTCTTGCTTGACCTTGCGGCGATGATGACACACGCTTTGCCCAACGACTCACCGTGCTTTTGTCCACTGCCAGATCACCGTAGACATTCTGCAAGCGCCTATGAGTATCTGAGATGCCCTGGTTTTCCGCCAAAAGAAACTCTATCACTGCCCGTTGTTTGCAACGCACATCCGTTACAGACGCCATTTTAACAGCTCCGTACAGCGCTGCCACCTGTCAGAAGTCAACGAAACTATACGAGACGAAGCGGGAATGTTTGAAAATATTCCACAAGAAATTTCCGGTTTTTTCAACCAAAATTGGCCGAGAAAAAAAATGTGTTGCATTACTTATTGAACTGCCCTCGTAGATTTTCGAATCCGACGCAAAACTGATAGTTTATTGTAACGTTCAGGGCCTCCTAATGATTAAGGAACACTCAAATTGCGTCACAATTCAATACATCGTCCTCCAGCAGACTTGTCTTCAAGGTTCTATTGTTTCCTGTGCCACCTTATGGTCGTTCTCCTGAGAGTCAAGATTTTCGAGTCAGACGCAAAACTGATAGTTAATTGTAACGTTCAGGGCCTCCTCATGACGATAGAACACTCAAATTGCGTCGAGACCCATTACACCGTCCTCCAGCCGACTTGTTTCACAGGGGAAATTGCTGCCGCGGGCACCGTGAGTCTAGATTTTCGAATCCGACGCAAAACTGATAGTTAGTTGTAACGTTCCGACCCTGCTAAGGACGATGGAACACACAAATTGCGTCGCGATTCAATACATCGTCCTCCAGCCGACTTGTCTCCAAGGGTATATTGCTGCCTCGGGCACCTTATGTTCGTTCTCCTGTGAGTCTAGATTTTCGAATCCGACGCAAAACTGATGGTTAATTGTAACGCTCAGGGCCTCCTAATGACGATGGAACACTCAAATTGCGTCGAGATTCAATACATCGTCCTCCATCCGACTTGTCTCCAAGGGAATATTGCTGCCTCGGGCACCTCATGGTCCGTGTCCTGTGAGTCGAAATTCTCAAATCCGACGCAAAACTGATGCTTAATTGTAACGTTCAGGGCCTCCAAATGACTATGGAACTCTCAAATTGCGTCGCGATTCAATACATCGTCCTCCAGCCGACATGTCTCCAAGGGTCTATTGCTGCCTCGGGCACCTTATGGTCGTTCTCATGTGAGTCTAGATTTTCGAATCCGACGCAAAACTGATGGTTAATTGTAACGTTCAGGGCCTAGTAATGACGATGGAACACCCAAATTGCATCGCGATTCAATACATCGTCCTCCAGCAAACTTGTCTCCAAGCGTCTATTGCTGCCTCGGGCACCTTATGGTCGTTCTCCTGTAAGTCTAGATTTTCGAATCCGACGAAAAACTGATAGTTAATTGTAACGTTCAGCGCCTCCTAATGACGATGGAACACTCAGATTGCGTCGAGATTCAATACATCGTCCCCCAGCCGACTTGTTTCCAAGGGGATATTGCTCCTTCGGGCACCTTATGGTCCGACGCAAAACTGATGGTTAATTGTAACGTTCAGGGCCTCCTAATGACGATGGAACACTCAAATTGTGTCGCGATTCAATACATCGTCCTCCAACCGACTTGTCTCCAAGGGTCTATTGCTGCCTATGGCACCTTATGGTTGTTCTCCTGTGGGCCTAGTATTTCGAATCCTAAGTAAATTTGATAGTTAATTGTAACGTTAAGGGTCTCCTAATGACGATGGATCACTCAGATTGCGTCGAGATTCAATACATCGTCCTCCAGCCGACTTGTGTCCAAGGGGATATTGCTGCCTCGGGCACCATAAGTTCCGTCTCCTGTGAGTCTTGATTTTCGATTCCGACGCAAAAGTGATGGTTAATTGTACCGTTCAGGGCCATCTAATGACGATGTAACACTCAAATTCCGTCGCGATTCAATACATCGCCCTCCAACCGACTTGTCTCCAAGGGTCTATTGCTGCCTATGGCACCTTATGGTTGTTCTCCTGTGGGTTTAGTATTTCGAATCCTGCGTAAAATTGATAGTTAATTGTAACGTTAAGGTTCTCCTAATGACGATGGAACACTCAAATATCGTCGAGATTCAATACATCGTCCTCCAGCCGACTTGTGTCCATGGGTCTATTGCGGCATCGGTCACCTTATTGTCGTTCTCATTTGAGTCTAGATTCTCGAATCCGACGCATAGCTGATAGTTAATTGTTACGTTCAGGGCCTCCTAATGACGATGGAACACTCAAATTGCGTAGAGATCCATTACACCGTCCTCCAGCGACTTGTTTCCAAAGGGAAATTGCTGCCGCGGGCACCGTGAGTCTAGATTTTCGAATCCGACGCAAAACTGATAGTTAATTGTAACGTTCAGGGCCTCCTAATGTCGATGGAGCACTCAAATTGGGTCGCGATTCAATACATTGTCCTCCAGCGGAGTGGTCTCCAAGGGGATATTGCTGCCTCGGGCACCTAATGGTCTGTCTCCAGTGAGTCAAGATTTTCGAATTCGACGAAAAACTGATAGTTAATTGTACCATTCAGGGGCTCCTAATGACGATGGAACACTCAAATTGCGTCGCGATTCAATACATCGTCCTCCAGCCGACTTGTCTCCAAGGGTCTACTGCTGCCTCTTGCACCTTATGATGGTTCTCCTGTGAGTCTAGATTTTCGAATGCGACGCAAAACTGATAGTTAATTGTAACGTTCAGGTCCTCCTTATGACAATGGAACACTCAAATTGCGTCGAGATTCATTACATCGTCCTTCAGGCGACTTGTCTCCAAGGGCCTATTGCTGTCTCGGGCACCTTATGATCATTCTCCTGTGAGACTAGATTTCAGAATGCGGCGCAAACCTGATAGTTAATTGTAACGTTCACGGCTTCCTAATGACGTCGGAACACTCAAATTGCGTCGAGATTCAATACATTGTCCTCCAGTCGACTTGCCTCCATGGGGATATTGCTGCCTCTGGCACTATATGGTCGTACTCCTGAGAGTCTACACTGTCGATTCCGACGCAAAACTTATAGTAAATTGTAGCGTTAAGGGCATCCTAATGACGATGGAACACTGAAATTGCGTCGATATTCAATACATCGTCCTCCAGCCGACTTGTCTACAAAGGAAGGTTGCTGCCTCGGGCACCATATGGTCCGTCTCCTGTGAGTGTAGATTTTCGAATCCGACGCGAAACTGATAGTTAATTGTAACGTTCAGGGCCTCCTAATGACGATGGAACACTCAAATTGCGTGGAGATTCAATACATCGTCCATCAGCCGACTTGTCTCCAAGAGTCTTTTGCTGCCTCGGGCACCTTATGGTCGTTCTCCTGTGAGTCAAGATTTTCGAATCCGACGCAAAACTTATAGTTACTTGTAACGTTCAGGACCTCCTAATGACGATGGAACACTCAAATTGCATCGAGATTCAATACCTCGGCCTCCAGCCGACTTGTCTGCAAGGGGATATTGCTGCCTCGGGCACCATATGGTCCGTCTCCTGTGAGTCTAGATTTTCGAAACCGTCGCAAAAAGGAAAGTTAATTGTAACGATCAGCGCCTTCTAATGACGATGGAATACTCAAATTGCGTCGAGATTCAATGAATCGTCCTCCAGCAACTTGTCTCCAAGGGGATATAGCTGCCACGGGCACCAAATGCTCCGTCTCCTGTGAGTCTAGAATTTCGAATCCGACGCGAAACTAATTGTTAATTGTAACATTCAGGGCCTCCTAATGACGATGGAACACTGAAATTGCGTCGATATTCAATACATCGGCCTCCATTCGACTTGTCTCCAAGGGGAGATTGCTGCCTCGGGCACCATGTGGTCCCTCTCCTGTGAGTCTAGATTTTCGAATCCGACGCGAAACTGATAGTTAATTGTAACGTTCAGTGCCTCCAAATGACGATGGAACACTCAAATTGCGTCGAGATTCAATACATCGTCCTTCAGCCAACTTGTCTCCAAAAGTCTTTTGCTGCCTCTGGCACCTTGTGGTCGTTCTCCTTTGAGTCAAGATTTTCCTATCCGACGACAAGTTTATAGTTAATTGTAACGTTCAGGACCTCCTAATGACGATGGAACACTCAAATTGCGTCGAGATACAATACATCGGCCTCCAGCCGCCTTGTCTCCAAGGGTCTATAGCTGCCTGTGGCACCTTATGGACGGTCCCCTATGGGTCTAGACGTTCGAATCCGACGCAAAACAGATAGTTAATTGTAACGTTCAGGGCCTCCTAATGACGATGGAACACTCAAATTGCGTCGAGATTCAATACTTCGTCCTTCTGCCGGCTTGTCTCCAAGGGTCTGTTGCTGCGTCGGGTACGTTATGGTCGTTTCCTGTGAGTCTAATTTTCGAATCCGACGCCAAACTGATAGTTAATTGTACCATTCAGGTCCTCCTAAAGACGATGGAACACACAAATTGCGTCGCGATACAATACATCGTCCTCCAACCGACTTGTCTCCAAGGGTCTATTGCTGCCTCTTGCACCTTATGATCGTTCTCCTGTGAGTCTAGATTTTCGAATGCGACGCAAAACTGATGGTTAATTGAAACATTCAGGGTCTCCTTATGACGATGGAACGCTCAAATTGCGTCGAGATTCAATATATCGTCCTCCAGCCGACTAGTCTACAAGGGGATATTGCTGCCTCGGGCACCATATGGTCCGTCTCCTGTGAGTCCGACGCGAAACTGGTAGTTAATTGTAACTTTCAGGGCCACCTAATGACGATGGAACACTCAAATTGCGTGGAGATTCAATACATCGTCCTTCAGCCGACTTGTCTGCAAGGGGATATTGCTGCCACGGGCATCATATGGTCCGTCTCCTGTGAGTCTAGAATTTCGAATCCGATGCCAAACTGATTGTTAATTGTAACATTCAGGGCTTCCTAATGATGATGGAACACTGAAATTGCGTCGAGGTTCAATACATCGTCCATCAGCCGACTGGTCTCCAAGAGTCTATTGCTGCCTCGGCGCCATATGGTCGTTCTCCTGTGAATTTTCGAATTCGACGCAAAACTGATTGTTAATTGTAACGTTCAGGGCCTCCTAATGACGATGGAACACTGAAATTGCGTCGAGATTCAATACATCGGCCTCCAGTCGACTTGTCTCCAAGGGGATATTGCTGCCTCGGGCACCATATGGTCCGTCTGATGTGAGTCTAGATTTTCGAATCCGACGCTTAACTGATAGTTAATTGTAACGTTCAGGGCCTCCAAACGACGATGGAACACTCAAATTATGTCGAGATTCAATACATCGTCCTTCAGCCGACTTGTCTCCAAAAGTCTTTGCTGCCTCTGGCACCTTATGGTCGGTCTCCTGTGAGTCAAGATTTTCGAATCCGACGACCAACTTATAGTTAATTGTAACGTTCAGGACCTCCTAATGACGATGGAACACTCAAATTGCGTCGAGATACAATACATCGGCCTCCAGCCGACTTGTCTCCAAGGGGATATTGCTGCCTCGGGCACCATATGGTCCGTCTCCTGTGAGTCTAGATTTTCGAATCCGACGCTTAACTGATAGTTAATTGTAACGTTCAGGGCCTCCTAATGACGATGGAACACTCAAATTGCGTCGAGATTCAATACGTCGTCCTCAAGCGGACTCGTCCCCATGGGGATATTTCTGCCTCGGGTACTATATGGTCCGTCTCCTGTGATTCTACATTTTCGAATCCACGCAAAACTGATAGTTAATTGTAACGTTCAGGGCCTCCTAATGACGAAGGAACACTCAAATTGCATCGCGATTCAATACTTCTTCCTCCAGTGGACTGGACTCCAAGGGAATATTGCTGCCTCGGGCACCTTATGGTCCGTCTCCAGTGAGTCTAGATTTTCGAATCCGACGCAAAAATGATAGTTAATTCTAACGTTCAGCGCCTCCAAATGACGATGGAACACTCGAATTGCGTCGAGATTCAATAAATCGTGCTCCAATCGACTTGCCTCCAAGGTGATATAGCTGCCTTTGGCACCTTATGGTCGTACTACTGTGAGTCTAGATTTTCGAATCCGACGCAAAACTGATTGTTAACTGTAACGTTCAGGGCCTGCTGATGACGATGGAACACTCAAATTGCGTCGAGAGTCAATACATTGGCCTCCAGCCGACTTGTCTCCAAGGGTCTATTGCTGCATCGGGCACCTTATGGTCGTTCTCCTGTGATTCTACATATTCGAATTAGACGCAAAACTTATAGTTAATTAATACGTTCAGGGCCTTCTAATGTCGATGGAGCACTCAAATTGCGTCGCGGTTCAATACATCGTCCTCCAGCGGACTCGTCTCCAAGGGGATATTGCTGCCTCGAGCACCTTATGGTCGTTCTCCTGTGAGTCTACATTTTCGAATCCGACGCAAAACTTATAGTTAATTAATACGTTCAGGACCTCCTAATGACGATGGAACACTCAAATTGCGTCGAGATTCAATACATCGGCCTCCAGCCGACTCGTCTCCAAGGGGATATTGCTGCCTCGAGCACCATATGGTCCTTCTCCTGTGAATAGATTAACGAATCCGACGCAAAAATGATAGTTAATTGTAACGATCAGCGAATCCTAATGACGATGGAATACTCAAATAGCGTCGAGATTCAATGAATCGTCCTCCAGCAACTTTTCTCCAAGGGGATATAGCTGCCACGGGCACCATATGCACCGTCTCCTATGAGTCTAGATTTTTGAATCCGACGCGAAACTGATTGTTAATTGTAACGTTCAGGGCCTCCTAATGACGATGGAACACTGAAATTGCGTCGAGATTCAATACATCGTCCTTCAGCCGACTTGCCTCCAAGAGTCTATTGCTGCCTCGGCACCTTATAGTCGTTCTCCTGTAAGTCTAGATTTTCGAATCCGACGCTAAAATGACACTAAATTGCAACGTCGAGGGCCTCCTATTGACGATGGAACACTCAAATTGCGTCGAGATTCAATACATCATCCTTCTGCTGACTTGTCTCCAAGAGTCTATTTCTGCCTCGGGTACAGTATGGTACGTCTCCTGTGATTCTACATTTTCGAATCCACGCAAAACTGATAGTTAATTGTAACGTTCAGGGCCTCCTAGCGACGAAGGAACACTCAAATTGCATCGCGATTCAATACTTCGTCCTCCAGCGGACTGGTCTCCAAGGGGAAATTGCTGCCTCGGGCACCTTATGGTCCGTCTCCAGTGAGTCTAGATTTTCGAATCCGACGCATAACTGATAGTTAATTGTAACGTTCAGGGCCTCCTAAAGACGATGGAACACTGAAATTGTGTCGGGATTCAATACATCGTCCTTCAGCACACTTGTCTCCAAGAGTCTATTGTTGCCTCGGGCACCTTATGATCGTTCTTCTGTGAGTCTAGATATTCGAATCCGACGCAAAACTGATTGTTAATTTTAACGTTCAGGGCCTCCTAATGACGATGGAACACAGAAATTGCGTCGAGATTCAATACATCGTGCTCCAACCGACTTGTCTCCAAGGTGATATTGGTGCCTCAGGCACCAAATGGTCCGTCTCCTGTGAGTCTAGATTTTCGAATCCGACGCGATACTGATAGTTAATTGTAACGTTCAGGGCCTCCTAAAGACGATGGAACACTGATATTGTGTCGAGATTCAATACATCGTCCTTCAGCACACTTGCTCCAAGAGTCTATTGCTGCCTCGGGCACCTTACGGTCGTTCTCCTGTGAGTCTAGATTTTCGAACCCGACGCAAAACTGATAGTTAATTGTAACGTTCAGGGCCTCCTAATGACGATGGAACACTGAAATTGCGACGAGATTCAATACATCGGCCTCCAGCCGACTTGTCTCCAAGGGGATATTGCTGCCTCGGGCTCCATGTGGTCCGTCTCCTGCGAGTCTAGATTTTCGAATCCGACGCAAAAATGATAGTTAGTTGTAACGTTCAGGGCCTCCAAATGACGTTGCAACACTCAAATTGCGTCGAGATTCAATACATCGTGCTCCAACCGACTTGTCTCCAAGGTGATATTGGTGCCTCAGGCACCAAATGGTCCGTCTCCTGTGAGTCTAGATTTTCCGACGCGATACTGATAGTTAATTGTAACGTTCAGGGCCTCCTAAAGACGATGGAACACTGATATTGTGTCGAGATTCAATACATCGTCCTTCAGCACACTTGCTCCAAGAGTCTATTGCTGCCTCGGGCACCTTATGGTCGTTCTCCTGTGAGTCTAGATTTTCGAACCCGACGCAAAACTGATAGTTAATTGTAACGTTCAGGGCCTCCTAATGACGATGGAACACTGAAATTGCGACGAGATTCAATACATCGGCCTCCAGCCGACTTGTCTCCAAGGGTCTATTGCTGCCTCGGGCACCTTATGGTCGTTCTCCTGTGAGTCTAGATTTCCGAATTCGACGCAAAACTGATTGTTAACTGTAACGTTCAGGGCCTCCTAATGACGATGGAACACTCAAATTGCGTCGAGAGTCAATACATTGGCCTCCAGCCGACTTCTCTCCAAGGGTCTATTGCTGCCTCGGGCACCTTATGGTCGTTCTCCTGTGAGTCTAGATTTTCGAATCCGACGCAAAACTGATTGTTAATTTTAACGTTCTGCGCCTCCTAATGACGATGGGACACTCAAATTGCGTCGCGATCCAATACATCGTCCTCCAGCCGACTTGTCTCCAAGCGTCTATTGATTCCTCGGGCACCTTATGATCGTTCTCGAGTGAATAGATTTTCGAATCCGACGCTAAAATGGTAGTTAATTGTAACGTTCAGGACTTCCTAATGACGATGGAACACCGAAATTGCATCGAGATTCAAAACATCGGCCTCCAGCTGACTTATCTCCAAGGGGCTATTGCTGCCTCGGGCACCATATGGTCCGTCCCCTGTAATTCTACATTTTCGAATCCGACGCAAAAATGATAGGTAATTGTAACGTTCAGCGCCTCCTAATGACGATGGAATACTCTAATTGCGTCGAGATTCAATGAATCGTCCTCCTGCAACTTGTCTCCAAGGGGATACAGCTGTCATGGGCACCATATGCTCCGTCTCCTGTGTGTCTAGATTTTCGAATCCGACGCGAAACTGATTGTTAATTGTAACGTTCAGGGCCTCCTAATGACGATGGAACACTGAAATTGCGTCGAGATTCAATACATCGCCCTTCAGCCGACTTGTCTCCAAGAGTCTATTGCTGCCTCGGCACCTTATAGTCGTTCTCCTGTGAGTCTAGAATTTCGAATCCGAAGCAAAACTGATGGTTAATTGTAAAGTTCAGGGCCTCCTAATGACGATGGAACACTCAAATTCCGTCGTTATTCAATATATCGGCCTCCAGCCGACTTGTCTCCAAGGGTCTATTGCTGCCTCGGGCACCATATGGTCGTTCTCCTGTGAGTCTAGATATTCGAATCCGACGCAAAACTGATTGTTAATTGTAACCTTCGGGGCCTCCTAATGACGATGGGACACTCAAATTGCGTCGCGATCCAATACATCGTCCTCCAGCCGACTTGTCTCCAAGGGTGCCTCGGGCACCTTATGATCGTTGTATTGTGAATAGATTTTCGAATCCTACGCTAAAATGATAGATAATTGTAACGTTCAGGGCCTCCTAATGACGATGGAACACTCAAATTGCGTCGAGATACAATACATCGGCCTCCAGCCGACTTGTATCCAAGGGGATATTACTGTCTCGGGCATCATATGGTCCTTCTCCTGTGAATAGATTTTCGAATCCGACGCGAAAATGATAGTTAATTTTAAAGTTCAGCGCCTCCTAATGACGATGGAACACTCAAATTGCGTCGAGATTCAATACATCGGCCTCCAGCCGACTTCTCTCCAAGGGTCTATTGCTGCCTCGGGCACCATATGGTCGTTCTCCTGTGAGTCTAGATATTCGAATCCGACGCAAAACTGATAGTTAATTGTAACGTTCTACGCCTCCTAATGACGTTGGAACACTAAAATTGCGTCGAGATTCTATAAATCGTCCTCCAGCCGACTTGTCTCCAAGGGTCAATTGCTGCCTCGGGCACCATATGGTCGTGCTCCTGTGAGTCTAGATTTTCGAATCCGACGCAAAACTGATTGTTAATTGTAACCTTCAGGGCCTCCTAATGACGATAGGACACTCAAATTGTATCGCGATCCAATACATCGTACTCCAGCCGACTTGTCTCCTAGGGTCTATTGATGCCTCGGGCACCTTATGATAGTTCTCTTGTGAATAGATTTTCGAATCCGACGCTGAAATGATAGATAATTGTAACGTTCAGGGCCTCCTAATGACGATGGAACACCCAAATTGCGTCGAGACACAATACATCGGCCTCCAGCCGACTTGTCTCCAAGGGGATATTGCTGCCTCGGGCACCATATGGTCCGTCTCCTATGAGTCTAGATTTTCGAAGCCGACGCAAAACTGATAGTTAATTGTAACGTTCAGGTCCTCCTAAAGACGATGGAACACTCAAATTGCGTCGAGATTCAATACTTCGTCCTTCTGCCGACTTGTCTCCACGGGTCTATTGCTGCCTCGGGTACATTATGGTCGTTCTCCTGTGAGTCTAATTTTCGAATCCGACGCAAACTGATAGTTAATTGTAACGTTCAGGGCCACCTAAAGACGATGGAACACTCAAATTGCGTCGAGATCCAATACGTCGTCCTCCAGCGGACTTGTCTCCATGGGGATATTGCTGCCTCGGGCACCATATTGTCCGTCTCCTGTGATTCTACATTTTCGAATCCACGCAAAACTGATAGTTAATTGTAACGTTCAGGGCCTCCTAATGACGAAGGAACACTCAAATTGCATCGCGATTCAATACTTCGTCCTCCAGCGGACTGGTCTCCAAGGGGATATTGCTGCCTCGGGCACCTTATGGTCCGTCTCTAGTGAGTCTAGATTTTGGAATCCGACGCAAAACTGATAGTTAATTGTAACGTTCAGCGCCTCCCAATGACGATGGAACACTCAAATTGCGTCGAGATTCGATACATCGGCCTCCAGCCGACTTGTCTCCAAGGGTCTATTGCTGCCTCGGGCAACATATGGTCGTTCTCCTGTGACTCTAGATATTCGAATCCGACGCAAAACTGATTGTTAATTGTAACGTTCAGGGCCTCCTAATGACGATGGAACACTCAAATTGCGTCGAGATACAATACATCGGCCTCCAGCCGACTTGTATCCAAGGGGATATTACTGTCTCGGGCATCATATGGTCCTTCTCCTGTGAATAGATTTTCGAATCCGACGCGAAAATGATAGTTAATTTTAAAGTTCAGCGCCTCCTAATGACGATGGAACACTCAAATTGCGTCGAGATTCAATACATCGGCCTCCAGCCGACTTCTCTCCAAGGGTCTATTGCTGCCTCGGGCACCATATGGTCGTTCTCCTGTGAGTCTAGATATTCGAATCCGACGCAAAACTGATAGTTAATTGTAACGTTCTACGCCTCCTAATGACGTTGGAACACTAAAATTGCGTCGAGATTCTATAAATCGTCCTCCAGCCGACTTGTCTCCAAGGGTCAATTGCTGCCTCGGGCACCATATGGTCGTGCTCCTGTGAGTCTAGATTTTCGAATCCGACGCAAAACTGATTGTTAATTGTAACCTTCAGGGCCTCCTAATGACGATAGGACACTCAAATTGTATCGCGATCCAATACATCGTACTCCAGCCGACTTGTCTCCTAGGGTCTATTGATGCCTCGGGCACCTTATGATAGTTCTCTTGTGAATAGATTTTCGAATCCGACGCTGAAATGATAGATAATTGTAACGTTCAGGGCCTCCTAATGACGATGGAACACTCAAATTGCGTCGAGACACAATACATCGGCCTCCAGCCGACTTGTCTCCAAGGGGATATTGCTGCCTCGGGCACCATATGGTCCGTCTCCTATGAGTCTAGATTTTCGAAGCCGACGCAAAACTGATAGTTAATTGTAACGTTCAGGTCCTCCTAAAGACGATGGAACACTCAAATTGCGTCGAGATTCAATACTTCGTCCTTCTGCCGACTTGTCTCCACGGGTCTATTGCTGCCTCGGGTACATTATGGTCGTTCTCCTGTGAGTCTAATTTTCGAATCCGACGCAAACTGATAGTTAATTGTAACGTTCAGGGCCACCTAAAGACGATGGAACACTCAAATTGCGTCGAGATCCAATACGTCGTCCTCCAGCGGACTTGTCTCCATGGGGATATTGCTGCCTCGGGCACCATATTGTCCGTCTCCTGTGATTCTACATTTTCGAATCCACGCAAAACTGATAGTTAATTGTAACGTTCAGGGCCTCCTAATGACGAAGGAACACTCAAATTGCATCGCGATTCAATACTTCGTCCTCCAGCGGACTGGTCTCCAAGGGGATATTGCTGCCTCGGGCACCTTATGGTCCGTCTCTAGTGAGTCTAGATTTTGGAATCCGACGCAAAACTGATAGTTAATTGTAACGTTCAGCGCCTCCCAATGACGATGGAACACTCAAATTGCGTCGAGATTCGATACATCGGCCTCCAGCCGACTTGTCTCCAAGGGTCTATTGCTGCCTCGGGCAACATATGGTCGTTCTCCTGTGACTCTAGATATTCGAATCCGACGCAAAACTGATTGTTAATTGTAACGTTCAGGGCCTCCTAATGACGATGGAACACTGAAATTGCGTCGAGTTTCAATACATCCCCCTTCAGCCGACTTGTCTCCAAGAGTCTATTGCTGCCTCGGCACCATATAGTCGTTCTCCTGTGAGTCTAGAATTTCGAATCCGACGCAAAACTGATGGTTAATTGTAAAGTTCAGGTCCTCCTAATGACGATGGAACACTCAAATTGCGTCGAGATTCGATACATCGGCCTCCAGCCGACTTTTCTCCAAGGGTCTATTGCTGCCTCGGGCACCATATGGTCGTTCTCCTGTGAGTCTAGGTATTCGAATCCGACGCAAAACTGATTGTTAATTGTAACCTTCAGGGCCTCCTAATGACGATGGGACACTCAAATTGCGTCGCGATCCAATACATCGTCCTCCAGCCGACTTGTCTCCAAGGATGCCTCAGGCAACTTATGATCGTTCTATTGTGAATAGATTTTCGAATCCGACGCTAAAATGATAGATAATTGTAACGTTAGGGCCTACTAATGACGATGGAACACTCAAATTGCGTCGAGATTCAATACATCGTCCTCCAGCCGACTTGTCTCCAAGGGTCTATTGCTGCCTCGGGCACCTTATGGTCGTTCTCCTGTGAGTCTAGACTTTAGAATCGTACGCAAAAGTGATTGTTAAATTTAACGTTCAGGGCCTCCTAATAACGAAGGGACAATCAAATTGCGTCGCGATCCAATACATCGTCCTCCAGGCGACTTGTCTCCAAGGGTCTATTGATGCCTCGGGCACCTTATGATCTTTCACCTGTGAATAGATTTTCGCATCCGACGATAAAATGATAGTTAATTGTAACGTTCAGGACCTCCTAATGACGATGGAACACTGAAATTGCATCGAGATTCAATACATCGGCCTAAGGCCGACATGTGTGCATGGGTCTATTGCTGCCTCGGGCACCATATGGTCCGTCCCAGGTGAGACTAGATTTTCGAATCCGACGGAAATTTGATAGATAATTGTAACGTTCAGGGCCTCCTAATGACAATGGAACACTCAAATTGCGTCGAGACACAATACATCGGCCTCCAGCCGACTTGTCTCCAAGGGGATATTGCTGCCTCGGGCACCATATGGTCGTTCTCCTGTGAGTCTAATCTTCGAATCCGACACCAAACAGATAGTTAATTGTAACGTTCAGGGCCTCCTAAGGACGATGGAACACTCAAATTGCGTCGAGATTCAATACGTCGTCCTCCAGCGGACTTGTCTCCATGGGGATATTGCTTCCTCGGGCACCATATGGTCCGTCTCCTGTGATTCTACATTTTCGAATCCACGCAAAACTGATAGTTAATAGTAACGTTCAGGGCCTCCTAATGACGAAGGAACACTCAAATTGCATCGCAATTCAATACTTCGTCCTCCAGCGAACTGGTCTCCAAGGGTATATTGCTGCCTTGGGCACCTTATGGTCCGTCTCTAGTGAGTCTAGATTTTCGAATCCGACGCGATACTGATAGTTAATTGTAACGTTCAGGGCCACCTAAAGACGATGAAACACTGAATTTGTGTCGAGATTCAATACATCGACCTTTAGCACACTTGTCTTCATTAGTCTATTGCTGCCTCGGGCACCTTATGGCCGTTCTCCTGTGAGTCTAGATTTTCGAATCCGACGCAAATCTGATAGTTAATTGTAACGTTCAGGGCCTCCTAATGACGATGGAACACTGAAATTGCGTCGAGATTCAATACATCGGCCTACAGGCGACTTGTCTCCAAGGGTCTATTGCTGCCTCGGGCACCTTATGGTCGGTCTCCTGTGAGTCTAGATTTTTGAATCCGACGCAAAACTGATTGTTAACTGTAACGTTCAGGGCCTCCTAATGACGATGGAACACTCAAATTGCGTCGAGAGTCAATACATTGGCCTCCAGCCGACTTGCCTCCAAGGGTCTATTGCTGCCTCGGGCACCTTATGGTCGTTCTCCTGTGAGTCTAGATTTTCGAACCCGACGCAAAACTGATTGTTAATTTTAACGTTCAGGGCCTCCTAATGACGATGGGACACTCAAATTGCGTCGCGTTCCAATACATCGTCCTCCAGCCGATTGTCTCCAAGTGTCTATTGATTCCTCGGGCACTTTATGATCGTTCTCGTGTGAATGGATTTTCGAATCCGACGCAAAAATGATAGATAATTGTAACGATCAGCGCCTCCTAATGACGATGGAACACTCAAATTGCGTCGGGAGTCAATACATCGTCCTCCAGCCGACTTGTTTACAAGAGGATATTGCTGCCTCGGGCTCCATGTGGTCCGTCTCCTGCGAGTCTAGATTTTCGAATCCGACGCAAAAATGATAGTTAATTGTAACGTCCAGGGCCTCCAAATGACGATGCAACACTCAAAATGCGTCGAGATTCAGTTTATCGGTCTCCAGCCGAGTAGTCTCCAAGGGTCTATTGCTGCCTCGGGCACCTTATGGTCGTTCTCCTGTGAGTCTAGATTTTCGAATCCGATGCATATCTGACAGTTAATTGTAAATTTCAGCGCCTCCTAATGACGATGGAACACTCAAATTGCGTGGAGATCCAATACATCGTGCTCCAACCGACTTGTCTCCAAGGTGATATTGCTGCCGCAGGCACCAAATGTTCCGTCTTCTGTGAGTCTAGATTTTCGAATCCGACGCAATACTGATAGTTAATTGTAACGTTCAGGGCCTCCTAATGACGTTGGAACACTGAAATTGTGTCGAGATTCAATACATCATCCTTCAGCCGTCTTGTCTCCAAGAGTCTATCGCTGCCTCGGGAACCTTATGGTCGTTCTCCTGTGAGTCTAGATTTTCGAATCCGACGCAAAACTGATAGTTAATTGTAACGTTCAGGGCCTCCTAATCACGATGGAACACTGAAATAGCGTCGAGATTCAATACATCGGCCTCCAGCCGACTTGTCTCCAAGGGTCGATTGCTGTCTCGGGCACCTCATGGTCGTTCTCCTGTGAGTCTAGATTTTCGAATCCGATGCTAAACTGATTGTTAACTGTAACGTTCAGGGCCTCCTAAATACGATGGGACACTCAAATTGCGTCGCGATCCAATACATCGTTCTCCAGCCGACTTGTCTCCAAGGGTCTATTGCTGCCTCGGGCACCTTATGGTCGTTCTCCTGTGAGTCTGGATTTTCCAATCCGACGCAAAACTGATTGTTGATTTTAACGTTCAATGCCTCCTAATAACGATGGGACACTCAAATTGCGTCGCGACCCAATACATCGTTCTCCAGCCGACTTGTCTCCAAGGGTCTATTGATGCCTCGGGCACCTTACGATCGTTCTCCTGTGAATAGATTTTCGAATCCGACGATAAAATTATAATTAATTGTAACGTTCAGGACCTCCTAATGACGATGGAACACTGAAATTGCATCGCGATTCAATACATCGGCCTAAAGCCGACTTGTCTCCGAGAGTCTATTGCTGCCTCGGCACCTTTTGGTCGTTCTCCTTAGAGTCTAGATTTTCGAATCCGACGCAAAACTGATTATTAATTGTAAGTTTCAGGTCCCCCTAATGACGATGGAACACTCAGTTTGTGTCGAGATTCAATACATTGGCCTCCAGCCGACTTGTCTACAAGGGTCTATTGCTGCCTCGGGCACCATATGGTCGTTCTCCTGTGAGTCTAGATTTTCGAATCCGACGCAAAACGGATTGTTACTTGTAACGTTCAGGGCCTCCTAATGACGATGGGTCACTCAAATTGCGTCGCGATCCAATACATCGTCCTCCAGCCGACTTGTCTCCAAGGGTCTATTGATGCCTGGGGCACTGTATGATCGTTCTCTTGTGAATAGATTTTGGAATCCTACGCTAAAATGATAGTTAATTGTAACGTTCAGGGCCTCCTAATGACGATGGAACACTCAAATTGCGTCGAGATTCAATACATCGTCCTTCTGCCGATTTGTCTCCAAGGGTCTATTTCTGCCTCGGGTACCTTATGGTCGTTCTCCTGTGAGTCTAGATTTTCGAATCCGACGAAAACTGATTGTTAATGGTAACGTTCAGGGCCTCCTAATGACGATGGAACACTGAAATTGCGTCGAGATTCAATTCATCGGTCTCCAGCCGACTTATCTCCAAGGGTCTATTGCTGACTCGGGCACCATATGGTCCGTCTCCTGTGAGTCTAGATTTTCGAATCCGACGCGAAACTGATTGTTAATTGTAACGTTCAGGGCCTCCTAATGACGATGGAACACTGAAATTGCGTCGAGATTCAATACATCGTCCTTCAGCCGACTTGTCTCCGAGAGTCTATTACTGCCTCATCACTTTATAGTCGTTCTCCTGTGAGTCTAGATTTTCGAATCCGACACAAAACTGATAGTTAATTGTAACGTTCAGGGCCTCCTAATGACGATGGAACACTCAAATTGCGTCGAGATTCAATACATCGGCCTCCAGCCGACTTGTCTCCAAGGGTCTATTGCTGCCTCGGGCACCTTATGGTCGTTCTCCTGTGAGTCTAGATTTTCGAATCCGACGCAAAACTGATTGTTAATTGTAACGTTCAGGGCGTCCTAATGACGATGGAACACTCAATTTGCGTCGAGATTCAATACATTGGCCTCCAGCCGACTTGTCTACAAGGGTCTATTGCTGCCTCGGGCACCATATGGTCGTTCTCCTGTGAGTCTAGATTTTCGAATCCGACGCAAAACTTACAGTTAATTATTACGTTCAGGGCCTCCTATAGACGATGGAGCACTCAAATTGCGTCGCGATTCAATGCATCGTCCTCCAGCGGACTGGTCTCCAAGGGGATATTGCCGCCTCGGGCACCTTATGGTCCGTCTCCACTGAGTCTAGATTTTCTAATCCGACGAAAAACTGATAGTTCATTGTACCAATCAGGGCCTCCTAAAGACGATGGAACACTCAAATTGCGTCGCGATTCAATACATCGTCCTCCAGGCGACTTATCTCCAAGGGTCTATTGCTGCCTCTTGCACCTTATGATCGTTCTCCTGTGAGTCTAGATATTTGAATGCGACGTAAAACTGATAGTTAGTTTTAACGTTAAGGGCCTCCTAATGACGATGGGACACTCAAATTGCGTCGCGATCCAATACATCGTCCTCCAGCCGACTTGTCTCCAAGGGTCTATTGATGCCTGGGGCACCTTATGATCGTTCTCCTGTAAATAGATTTTCGAATCCGAGGATAAAATGATAGTTAATTGTAACGTTCAGGTCCTCCTAATGACGATGGAACACTGAAATTGCATCGCGATTCAATACATCGTCCGAAAGCCGACTTGTCTCCGAGAGTCTATTGCTGCCTCGGCACCTTATGGTCGTTCTCCTTAGAGTCTAGATTTTCGAATCCGACGCAAAACTGATTGTTAATTGTAACGTTCAGGTCCCCCTAATGACGATGGAACACTCAATTTGTGTCGAGATTCAATACATTGGCCTCCAGCCGACTTGTCTACAAGGGTCTATTGCTGCCTCGGGCACCATATGGTCGTTCTCCTGTGAGTCTAGATTTTCGAATCCGACGCAAAACAGATTGTTACTTGTAACGTTCAGGGCCTCCTAATGACGATGGGTCACTCAAATTGCGTCGCGATCCAATACATCGTCCTCCAGCCGACTTGTCTCCAAGGGTCTATTGATGCCTGGGGCACTGTATGATCGTTCTCTTGTGAATAGATTTTCGAATCCTACGCTAAAATGATAGTTAATTGTAACGTTCAGGGCCACCTAATGACGATGGAACACTCAAATTGCGTCGAGATTTAATACATCGTCCTTCTGCCGACTTGTCTCCAAGGGTCTATTTCTGCCTCGGGTACCTTATGGTCGTTCTACTGTGAGTCTAGATTTTCGAATCCGACGAAAACTGATTGTTAATGGTAACGTTCAGGGCCTCCTAATGACGATGGAACACTGAAATTGCGTCGAGATTCAATACATCGGCCTCCAGCAGACTTATCTCCAAGGGTCTATTGCTGCCTCGGGCACCATATGGTCCGTCTCCTGTGAGTCTAGATTTTCGAATCCGACGCGAAACTGATTGTTAATTGTAACGTTCAGGGCCTCCTAATGACGATGGAACACTGAAATTGCGTCGAGATTCAATACATCGTCCTTCAGCCGACTTGTCTCCGAGAGTCTATTACTGCCTCGGCACTTTATAGTCGTTCTCCTGTGAGTCTAGATTTTCGAATCCGACACAAAACCGATAGTAATTTGTAACGTTCAGGGCCTCCTAATGACGATGGAACACTGAAATTGCGTCGAGATTCAATACATCGGCCTCCAGCCGACTTGTCTCCAAGGGTCTATTGCTGCCTCGGGCACCTTGTGGTCGTTCTCCTGTGAGTCTAGATTTTCGAATCCGACGCAAAACTGATTGTTACTTGTAACGTTCAGGGCCTCCTAATGACGATGGGACACTCAAATTGCGTCGCGAACCAATACATCGTCCTCCAGCCGACTTGTCTCCAAGGGTCTATTGATGCCTCGGGCACCTTATGATCGTTCTCTTGAGAATAGATTTTCGAATCCTACGCTAAAATGATAGTTAATTGTAACGTTCAGATCCTCCTAATGACAATGGAACACTCAAATTGCGTCGAGATTCAATACAACGTACTTCTGCCGACTTGTCTCCAAGGGTCTATTTCTGCCTCGGGTACCTTATGGTCGTTCTCCTGTGAGTCTATTTTTCGAATCCGACGCATAACTGATAGTTAATTGTAACGTTCAGATCCTCCTAATGACAATGGAACATTCAAATTGCGTCGAGATTCAATACGTTGTCCTCCAGCCGACTTGCCTCCATGGGGATATTGCTGCCTCGGGCACCATATGGCCCGTCTCCTGAGATTCTACATTTTCGAATCCACGCAAAACCGATAGTTAATTGTAACGTTCAGGGCCTCCTAATGACGAAGGAACACTCAAATTGCATCGCCATTCAACACTTCGTCCTCCAGCGGACTGGTCTCCAAGGGGATATTGTTGCATCGGGCACCTTATGTTCCGTCTCCTGTGAGTCTAGATTTTCGAATCCGACGCAAAACTGATTGTTAATTGTAACGTTCAGTGCCTCCTAATGACGATGGAACACTCAAATTACGTCGAGATTCAATACCTCGTCCTCCAGCCGACTTGCCACCATGGGGATACTGCTGCCTCGGCCACCAAATGGTCGTTCTCCTGTGAGTCTTGATTTTCGAATCCGACGCAAAACTGATAGTTAATTGTAACGATCAGGCCCTCCTAATGACGATGGAACACTAAAATTGCGTCAAGATTCAATACATCGTCCTCCAGCCGACTTGTCTCCAAGGGTCTATTGCTGCCTTTTGCACCTTATGATCGTTCTCCTGTGAGTCTAGCTTTTCGAATGCGACGCAAAACAGATAGTTAATTGCAACGTTCAGGGCTTTCTAATTACGATGGAACACTCAAATTGCGTCGAGATTCAATACATCGTCCTCCAGCCGACTTGTCTCCATGGTTAAATTGCTGCCTCGGGGCAACTTATGTTCGTTCTCGTGTGAGTCTAGACTTTCGACTCCGACGCAAAACAGATAGTTAATTGTAACTTTCAGGGCCTCCTTATGACTATGGAACACTCAAATTGCGTCGCGATTCAATACATCGTCCTCCAGCCGACTTGTCTCCAAGGGTCTATTGCTACCTGTGGCACCTTATGGTCGTTCCCCTATGGGTCTAGACTTTCGAATCCGACGCCTAACTGATAGTTAATTGTACCGTTCAGGGCCTCCTAATGACGATGGAACACTCAAATTGCGTCGCGATCCAAAACATAGTCCTCCAGCCGACTTGTCTCCAAGGGGAAATTGCTGCCTCGGGCACCATATGGTCCGTATCCTGTGAGTCTAGATTTTTGTATCCGACGCAAAACTGATGGTTAATTGTAACGTTCAGGGCCTCCTAATGACGATGGAACTCTCAAATTGCGTCGAGATTCAATACATCGTCCTCCAGCCCACTTGACTCCAAGGGAATATTGCTGCCTCGGGCACCATATGGTCCGTCTCCCGTGGGTCTAGTTTTTTGGATTTGACGCGAGACTGATAGTTAATTGTAACCTTCAGGGCCTCCCAATGACGATGGGACACACAAATTGCGTCGAGATTCAGTACATCGACCTCCAGCTGACTTGTCTCCAAGTCACTATTGCTGCCTCGGTCACCTAATGGTCGTTCTCCTGTGAGTTTAGATTTTCGAATCCGACGCAAAACTGACATTTAATTATAACGTTACGGCTACGCTAACGACGATGGAACTCACAAATTGCGTTGCGTTTCAATACATCGTCCTTCAGCCGACTTGTCTCCAAGAGTCTATTGCTGCCTCGAGCACCTTATGGTCGTTCTCATGTGAGTCTAGATTTTCGAATCCGACGCAAAACCGATAGTTAATTGTAACGTTCAGGGCCTCCTAATGACGATGGAACACTCAAACTGCGTCGAGATTCAATACATTGTCCTTCAGCCGACTAGCTTCCAAGGGTCTATTGCTGCCTCGGGCATCTTATGGTCGTTCACCTTTGAGTCTTGATTTTCGAATCCAACGCAAAGCTGATAGTTAATTGTAACGATCAGGGTCTCCTAATGGCGATGGAACACTGAAAATGCGTCGAGATTCAATACATCGGCTTCCAGCCGACTTGTCTCCAAGCGTCTTTTGCTGCCTCGGGCACCTTCGGGACGTCCTCCTGTGAGTCTAGATTTTCGAATCCGACAAAAAACTGATAGTTAATTGTGACATTCAGGGCGTCCTGATGAGGATGGAACACTCAAATTGCGTCGCGATCCAATACATCGTCCTCCAGCCGACTTGTATCCAAGGGGATATTGCTGTCTCGGGCACCATATGGTCCTTCTCCTGTGAATAGATTTTCGAATCCGACGCAAAACTGATTGTCAATTGTAACTTTCAGCGCCACCTAAGGACGATGGAGCACTCAAATTGCGTCGAGATTCAATACATCGTACTCCAGCCGACTTGTCTCCAAGGGTCTATTGCTGCCTCTTGCACCTTATGATCGTTCTCCCGTGAGTCTAGCTTTTCGAATGCGACGCAAAACTGATGGTTAATTGTAACGTTCAGGGCTTCCTAATAACGATGGAACACTCAAATTGCGTCGAAATTCAATACATCGTCCTCCAGCCGACTTGTCTCCATGGGGATATTGCTGCCTCGGGGCAACTTATGGTCGCTCTCCTGTGAGTCTAGACTTTCGAATCCGACGCAAAACTGATAGTTAATTGTAACTTTCAGGGCCTCCTTATGACTATGGAACACTCAAATTGCGTCGCCATTCAATACATCGTCCTCCCGACGACTTGTCTCCAAGGGGATATTGCTGCCCCTGGCACTTTATGGTCGTGCTCCTGTGAGTCTAGATTTTCGAATCCAACGCATAACTGATAGTTAATTGTAAATTTCAGCGCCTCCTAAGGACAATGGAACACTCAAATTGCGTCGGGATTCAATACATCGGCCTCCAGCCGACTGGTCTCCAAGGGTCTATAGCTGCCTGTGGCACCTTAGGGTCGTTCCCCTAAGGGTCTAGACTTTCGAATCCGACGCCAAACTGATAGTTAATTGTACCGTTCAGGGCCTCCTGATGACGATGGAACACTCAAATTGCGTCGAGATTCAATGCATCGTGCTCCAGCCGACTTGTCTCCATGGGGATATTGCTGCCTCGGGCACCTTACGGTCGTTCTCCTGTGAGTCTTGATTTTCGAATCCGACGCAAAACTGATAGTTAATTGTAACGTTAAGGCCCTCCTAATGACGATGGAACACTAAAATTGCGACGGGATTCAATGCATCGTCCTCCAGACGACTTGTCTTCAAGGGTCTATTGCTGCCTCGGGCACCTTATGATCGTTCTCCTGTGAGTCTAGACTTTCGAATCCGACGCAAAACTGATAGTTAATTGTATCTTTCAGGGCCTCCTTATGACGATGGATCACTCAAATTGCGTCGCGATTCAATACATCGACCTCCAGCCAACTTGTCTCCAAGGGGATATTGCTGCCTGTGGCACTTTATGGTCGTGCTCCTGTGAGTCTAGATTTTGAATCCAACGCAAAACTGATAGTTAATTGTAACGTTAAGGGCCTCCTATTGACGTTGGAACACTCAAACTGCGTCGATATTCAATACATCGTCCTTCAGACGACTTGTCTCCAAGAGTCTATTGCTGCCTCGGGCACCTTATGGTCGTTCTCCTGTGTGTCAAGATTTTCGAATCCGACGCAAAACTTATAGTTAATTGTAACATTCAGGACCTCGTAATGACGATGGAACACTCAAATTGCGTCGAGAATCAATACATCGGACTCCAGCCGACTTGTCTCCAAGGGCTTATTGCTGCCTCGGGCACCTTATGGTCGTCCTTCGTGTGAAACTAGATTTTCGAATCCGACGCATAACTGAGAGTTAATTGTAAATTTCAGCGCCTCCTAAGGACAATGGTACACTCAAATTGCGTCGCGATTCAATACATCGGCCTCCATTCGACTTGTCTCCAAGGGTCTGTTGCTGCCTGTGGCACTTTATGGTCGTTCCCCTATGGGTCTAGACATTCGAATCCGACGCCAAACTGATAGTTAATTGTAACGTTCAGGGCCTGCTAATGATGGTGGAACACTCAAATTGCGTCGAGATACAATCCATCGTGCTCCGGCCGACTTGTCTCCAAGGGGATATTGCTGCCTCGGGCACCATATGGTACGTCTCCTGTGAGTCTAGCTTTTCGTATCCGACGCAAAACTGATGGTTAAATGTAACGTTCAGGTCCTCCTAATGACGACGGAACACTCAAATTGCGTCGAGATTTAATACATCGGCCTCCAGCCGACTAGTCTCCAAGGGTCTATAGCAGCCTCGGGCACCTTATGGTCGTTCTCCTGTGAGGCTAGATTTTCGAATCCGACGCAAAACTGATAGTTAATTGTAACGATCAGGGCCTCCTAATGACGATGGAACATTCAAATTGCGTCGAGATTCAATGCATCGTGCTCCAGCCGACTTGTCTCCATGGGGATATTGCTGCCTCGGGCACCTTATGGTCGTTCTCCTGTGAGTCTTGATTCTCGAATCCGACGCAAAACTGATAGTTAATTGTAACGTTAAGGTCCTCCTAATGACGATGGAACACTAAAATTGCGTCGGGATTCAATGCATCGACCTCCAGACGACTTGTCTCCAAGGGTCTATTGCTGCCTCTTGCACCTTATGATCGTTCTCCTGTGAGTCTAGATTTTCGTATGCGACGCATAACTGATATTTAATTGCAACTTTCAGGGCTTCCTAATGACGATGGAACACTCAAATTGTGTCGAGATTCAATACATCGACCTCCAGTCGACGTGTCTCCATGGGGATATTGCTGCCTCGGGCAACTTATGGTCGTTCTCCTGTGAGTCTAGACTTTCGAATCCGACGCAAAACTGATAGTTAATTGTATCTTTCAGGGCCACCTTATGACGATGGAACACTCAAATTGCGTTGCGATTCAATACATCGACCTCCAACCAGCTTGTCTCCAAGGGGATATTGCTGCCCCTGTCACTTTATGGTCGTGCTCCTGTGAGTCTAGATTTTCGAATCCAACGCATAACTGATAGTTAATTGTAAATTTCAGCGCCTCCTAAGGACAATGGAACACTCAAATTGCGTCGGGATTCAATACATCGGCCTCCAGCCGACTGGTCTCCAAGGGTCTATTGCTGCCTCGGGCACCTTATGGTCGTTCTCCTGTGAGTCTAGATTTTCGAATCCGACGCAAAACTGATTGTTAATTGTAACGTTCAGGGCGTCCTAATGACGATGGAACACTCAATTTGCGTCGAGATTCAATACATTGGCCTCCAGCCGACTTGTCTACAAGGGTCTATTGCTGCCTCGGGCACCATATGGTCGTTCTCCTGTGAGTCTAGATTTTCGAATCCGACGCAAAACTGATTGTTACTTGTAACGTTCAGGGCCTCCTAATGACGATGGGACACTCAAATTGCGTCGCGAACCAATACATCGTCCTCCAGCCGACTTGTCTCCAAGGGTCTGTTGCTGCCTCGGGCACCTTATGGTCGTTCTAATGTGAGTCTAGATTTTCGAATCCGACGCAAAACTGATTGTTAATTGTAACGTTCAGGGCGTCCTAATGACGATGGAACACTCAATTTGCGTCGAGATTCAATACGTTGTCCTCCAGCCGACTTGCCTCCATGGGGATATTGCTGCCTCGGGCACCATATGGCCCGTCTCCTGAGATTCTACATTTTCGAATCCACGCAAAACCGATAGTTAATTGTAACGTTCAGGGCCTCCTAATGACGAAAGAACACTCAAATTGCATCGCCATTCAACACTTCGTCCTCCAGCGGACTGGTCTCCAAGGGGATATTGTTGCATCGGGCACCATATGTTCCGTCTCCTGTGAGTCTAGATTTTCGAATCCGACGCAAAACTGATTGTTAATTGTAACGTTCAGTGCCTCCTAATGACGATGGAACACTCAAATTACGTCGAGATTCAATACCTCGTCCTCCAGCCGACTTGCCACCATGGGGATACTGCTGCCTCGGCCACCAAATGGTCGTTCTCCTGTGAGTCTTGATTTTCGAATCCGACGCAAAACTGATAGTTAATTGTAACGTTCAGGCCCTCCTAATGACGATGGAACACTAAAATTGCGTCAAGATTCAATACATCGTCCTCCAGCCGACTTGTCTCCAAGGGTCTATTGCTGCCTTTTGCACCTTATGATCGTTCTCCTGTGAGTCTAGCTTTTCGAATGCGACGCAAAACAGATAGTTAATTGCAACGTTCAGGGCTTTCTAATTACGATGGAACACTCAAATTGCGTCGAGATTCAATACATCGTCCTCCAGCCGACTTGTCTCCATGGTTAAATTGCTGCCTCGGGGCAACTTATGTTCGTTCTCGTGTGAGTCTAGACTTTCGACTCCGACGCAAAACAGATAGTTAATTGTAACTTTCAGGGCCTCCTTATGACTATGGAACACTCAAATTGCGTCGCGATTCAATACATCGTCCTCCAGCCGACTTGTCTCCAAGGGGATATTGCTGCCTCGGGCACCATATGGTCCGTATCCTGTGAGTCTAGATTTTTGTATCCGACGCAAAACTGATGGTTAATTGTAACGTTCAGGGCCTCCTAATGACGATGGAACTCTCAAATTGCGTCGAGATTCAATACATCGTCCTCCAGCCCACTTGACTCCAAGGGAATATTGCTGCCTCGGGCACCATATGGTCCGTCTCCCGTGGGTCTAGTTTTTTGGATTTGACGCGAGACTGATAGTTAATTGTAACCTTCAGGGCCTCCCAATGACGATGGGACACACAAATTGCGTCGAGATTCAGTACAACGACCTCCAGCTGACTTGTCTCCAAGTCACTATTGCTGCCTCGGTCACCTAATGGTCGTTCTCCTGTGAGTTTAGATTTTCGAATCCGACGCAAAACTGACATTTAATTATAACGTTACGACTACGCTAACGACGATGGAACTCACAAATTGCGTTGCGTTTCAATACATCGTCCTTCAGCCGACTTGTCTCCAAGAGTCTATTGCTGCCTCGAGCACCTTATGGTCGTTCTCATGTGAGTCTAGATTTTTGAATCCGACGCAAAACCGATAGTTAATTGTAACGTTCAGGGCCTCCTAATGACGATGGAACACTCAAACTGCGTCGAGATTCAATACATTGTCCTTCAGCCGACTAGCTTCCAAGGGTCTATTGCTGCCTCGGGCATCTTATGGTCGTTCACCTTTGTGTCTTGATTTCCGAATCCAACGCAAAGCTGATAGTTAATTGTAACGATCAGGGTCTCCTAATGGCGATGGAACACTGAAAATGCGTCGAGATTCAATACATCGGCTTCCAGCCGACTTGTCTCCAAGCGTCTTTTGCTGCCTCGGGCACCTTCGGGACGTCCTCCTGTGAGTCTAGATTTTCGAATCCGCCAAAAAACTGATAGTTAATTGTAACCTTCAGGGCCTCCCAATGACGATGGAACACTCAAATTGCGTCGCGATCCAATACATCGTCCTTCAGCCGGCTTGTATCCAAGGGCCTATAGCTGTGACAGGCACCATATGGTCCGTCTCCTGTGAGTGGATTTCCGAATCCGACGGTAAAATGATAGTGAATTGTAACGTTCAGGGCCTGTTAATGACGGTGGAACACTCAAATTGCGTCGAGATACAATACATCGTGCTCCGGCCGACTTGTCTCCAAGGGGATAATGCTGCCTCGGGCACCATATGGTCCGTCTCCTGTGAGTCTAGCTTTTCGTATCCGACGCAAAACTGATGGTTAATTGTAACGTTCGGGGCCTCCTAATGACGACGGAACACTCAAATTGCGTCGAGAGTTAATACATCGGCCTCCAGCCGACTAGTCTCCAAGGGTCTATAGCTGCCTCGGGCACCTTATGGTCGTTCTCCTGTGAGTCTAGATTTTCGAATCCGACGCAAAACTGATTGTTAATTGTAACGATCAGGGCCTCCTAATGACGACGGAACACTCAAATTGCGTCGAGATTCAATGCATCGTCCTCCAGCCGACTTGTATCCAAGGGGATATTGCTGTCTCGGGCACCATACGGTCCTTCTCCTGTGAATAGATTTTCGAATCCGACGCAAAACTGATTGTCAATTGTAACTTTCAGCGCCACCTAAGGACGATGGAGCACTCAAATTGCGTCGAGATTCAATACATCGTACTCCAGCCGACTTGTCTCCAAGGGTCTATTGCTGCCTCTTGCACCTTATGATCGTTCTCCCGTGAGTCTAGCTTTTCGAATGCGACGCAAAACTGATGGTTAATTGTAACGTTCAGGGCTTCCTAATAACGATGGAACACTCAAATTGCGTCGAAATTCAATACATCGTCCTCCAGCCGACTTGTCTCCATGGGGATATTGCTGCCTCGGGGCAACTTATGGTCGCTCTCCTGTGAGTCTAGACTTTCGAATCCGACGCAAAACTGATAGTTAATTGTAACTTTCAGGGCCTCCTTATGACTATGGAACACTCAAATTGCGTCGCCATTCAATACATCGTCCTCCCGACGACTTGTCTCCAAGGGGATATTGCTTCCCCTGGCACTTTATGGTCGTGCTCCTGTGAGTCTAGATTTTCGAATCCAACGCATAACTGATAGTTAATTGTAAATTTCAGCGCCTCCTAAGGACAATGGAACACTCAAATTGCGTCGGGATTCAATACATCGGCCTCCAGCCGACTGGTCTCCAAGGGTCTATAGCTGCCTGTGGCACCTTAGGGTCGTTCCCCTAAGGGTCTAGACTTTCGAATCCGACGCCAAACTGATAGTTAATTGTACCGTTCAGGGCCTCCTGATGACGATGGAACACTCAAATTGCGTCGAGATTCAATGCATCGTGCTCCAGCCCACTTGTCTCCAAGGGTCTATAGCTGCCTGTGGCACCTTAGGGTCGTTCCCCTAAGGGTCTAGACTTTCGAATCCGACGCCAAACTGATAGTTAATTGTACCGTTCAGGGCCTCCTGATGACGATGGAACACTCAAATTGCGTCGAGATTCAATGCATCGTGCTCCAGCCGACTTGTCTCCAAGAGTCTATTGCTGCCTCGGGCACCTTATGGTCGTTCTCCTGTGTGTCAAGATTTTCGAATCCGACGCAAAACTTATAGTTAATTGTAACATTCAGGACCTCGTAATGACGATGGAACACTCAAATTGCGTCGAGAATCAATACATCGGACTCCAGCCGACTTGTCTCCAAGGGCTTATTGCTGCCTCGGGCACCTTATGGTCGTCCTTCGTGTGAAACTAGATTTTCGAATCCGACGCATAACTGAGAGTTAATTGTAAATTTCAGCGCCTCCTAAGGACAATGGTACACTCAAGTTGCGTCGCGATTCAATACATCGGCCTCCAGGCGACTTGTCTCCAAGGGTCTGTTGCTGCCTGTGGCACTTTATGGTCGTTCCCCTATGGGTCTAGACATTCGAATCCGACGCCAAACTGATAGTTAATTGTAACGTTAAGGTCCTTCTAATGACGATGGAACACTAAAATTGCGTCGGGATTCAATGCATCGACCTCCAGACGACTTGTCTCCAAGGGTCTATTGCTGCCTCTTGCACCTTATGATCGTTCTCCTGTGAGTCTAGATTTTCGTATGCGACGCAAAACTGATATTTAATTGCAACTTTCAGGGCTTCCTAATGACGATGGAACACTCAAATTGTGTCGAGATTCAATACATCGACCTCCAGTCGACGTGTCTCCATGGGGATATTGCTGCCTCGGGCAACTTATGGTCGTTCTCCTGTGAGTCTAGACTTTCGAATCCGACGCAAAACTGATAGTTAATTGTATCTTTCAGGGCCACCTTATGACGATGGAACACTCAAATTGCGTTGCGATTCAATACATCGACCTCCAACCAACTTGTCTCCAAGGGGATATTGCTGCCTCTGGCACTTTATGGTCGTGCTCCAGTGAGTCTAGATTTTGAATCCAACGCAAAACTGATAGTTAATTGTAACGTTAAGGGCCTCCTAATGACGTTGGAACACTCAAATTGCGTCGATATTCAATACATCGTCCTTCAGACGACTTGTCTCCAAGAGTCTATTGCAGCCTCGGGCACCTTATGGTCGTTCTCCTGTGAGTCAAGATTTTCGAATCGGACGCAAAACTGATAGTTAATTGTAACTTTCAGGGCCTCCTTATGACTATGGAACACACAAACTGCGTCGCGATTCAATACATCGTCCTCCCGACGACTTGTCTCCAAGGGGATATTGCTGCCCCTGTCACTTTATGGTCGTGCTCCTGTGAGTCTAGATTTTCGAATCCAACGCATAACTGATAGTTAATTGTAAATTTCAGCGCCTCCTAAGGACAATGGAACACTCAAATTGCGTCGGGATTCAATACATCGGCCTCCAGCCGACTGGTCTCCAAGGGTCTATAGCTGCCTGTGGCACCTTATGATCGTTCACATAAGGGTCTAGACATTAGAATCCGACGCCAAACTGATAGTTAATTGTACCGTTCAGGGCCTCCTGATGACGATGGACACTCAAATTGCGTCGAGACTCAATGCATCGTGCTCCAGCCGACTTGTCTCCATGGGGATACTGCTGCCTCGGGCACCTTATGGTCGTTCTCCTGTGAGTCTTGGTTTTCGAATCTGACGCAAAACTGATAGTTAATTGTAACGTTAAGGCCCTCCTAATGACGATGGAACACTAAAATTGCGTCGGGATTCAATGCATCGTCCTCCAGACGACTTGTCTCCAAGGGTCTATTGCTGCCTCGGGCACCTTATGATCGTTCTCCTGTGAGTCTAGACTTTCGAATCCGACGCAAAACTGGTAGTTAATTGTATCTTTCAGGGCCTCCTTATGACGATGGAACACTCAAATTGCGTCGCGATTCAATACATCGACCTCCAGCCAACTTGTCTCCAAGGGGATATTGCTGCCTCTGGCACTTTATGGTCGTGCTCCTGTGAGTCTAGATTTTGAATCCAACGCAAAGCTAATAGTTAATTGTAACGTTAAGGGCCTCCTAATGACGTTGGAACACTCAAATTGCGTCGATATTCAATACATCGTCCTTCAGACGACTTGTCTCCAAGAGTCTATTGCTGCCTCGGGCACCTTATGGTCGTTCACCTGTGCGTCAAGATTTTCGAATCCGACGCAAAACTTATAGTTAATTGTAACATTCAGGACCTCGTAATGACGATGGAACACTCAAATTGCGTCGAGATTCAATACATCGGACTCCAGCCGACTTGTCTCCAAGGGCTTACTGCTACGTCGGGCACCTTATGGTCGTCCATCGTGTGAGTCTAAATTTTCGAATCCGACGCATAACTGATAGTTAATTGTAAATTTCAGCGCCTCCTAAGGACAATGGTTCACTCAAATTGCGTCGAGATTCAATACATCGGGCTCCAGCCGACTTCTCTCCAAGGGTCTATTGCTGCCTGTGGCACCTTATGGTCGTTCCCCTATGGGTGTAGACTTTCGAATCCGACGCCAAACTGATAGTTAATTGTAACTTTCAGGGCCTGCTAATGACGGGGGAACACTCAAATTGCGTCGAGATACAATACATCGTGCTCCGGCCGACTTGCCTCCAAGGGGATATTGCTGCCTCGGGCACCATATGGTCCGTCTCCTGTGAGTCTAGCTTTCGGTATCCGACGCAAAACTGATGGTTAATTGTAACGTTCAGGGCCTCCTAATGACGACGGAACACTCAAATTGCGTCGAGATTTAATACATCGGCCTCCAGCCGACTAGTCTCCAAGGGTCTATAGCTGCCTTGGGCACCTTATGGTCGTTCTCCTGTGAGTCTAGATTTTCGAATCCGACGCAAAACTGATTGTTAATTGTAACGAACAGGGCCTCCTAATGACGATGGAACACTCCAATTGCGTCGAGATTCAATGCATCGTCCTCCAGCCGACTTGTATCCAAGGGGATATTGCTGTCTCGGGCACCATGTGGTCCTTCTCCTGTGAATAGATTTTCGAATCCGACGCAAAACTGATTGTCAATTGTAACTTTCAGCGCCTCCTAAGGGCGATGGAACACTCAAATTGCGTCGAGATTCAATACATCGTCCTCCAGCCGACTTGTCTCCAAGGGTCTATTGCTGCCTCTTGCACCTTATGATCGTTCTCCTGTGAGTCTAGCTTTTCGAATGCGACGCAAAACTGATAGTTAATTGTAACGTTCAGGGCCTCCTAATGACGATGGAACACTCAATTTGCGTCGCGATTCAATACATCGTCCTCCCGACGACTTGTTTCCAAGGGGATATTGCTGCCCCTGGCACTTTATGGTCGTGCTCCTGTGAGTCTAGATTTTCGAATCCGACGCAAAACTAATAGTTAATTGAAACGTTAAGGGCCTCCTAATGACGATGGAACACTCAAATTGCGTCGAGATTCAATACATCGTTCTCAAGCCGACCTGTATCCAAGGGGATATTGCTGTCTCGGGCACCATATGGTCCTTCTCCTGTGAATAGATTTTCGAATCCGACGCTAAAATGATAGTTAATTGAAAAGTTCAGCGCCTGCTAATGACGATGGAACACTCAAATTGCGTCGATAGTCAATACATCGTCCACCAGCCGACTTGTCTACAAGGGGATATTACTGCCTCGGGCTCCATCTGGTCCGTCTCCTGAGTCTACATTTTCGAATCCGACGCAAAAATGATAGTTAATGGTAACGTTCAGGGCCTCCTAATGACGATGGAACACTCAAATTGCGTCGAGATTCAATACATTGGCCTCCAGCCGACTTGTCTCCATGGGCTTATTGCTGCCTCGGGCACCTTATGGTCGTTCTCCTGTGAGTCTAGATTTTCGAATCCAACGCATAACTGATAGTTAATTGTAAATTTCAGCGCCTCCTAAACACAATGGAACACTCAAATTGCGTCGGGATTCAATACATCGGCCTCCAGCCGACTGGTCGCCAAGGGTCTATAGCTGCCTGTGGCACCTTATGGTCGTTCCCCTAAGGGTCTAGACTTTCGAATCCGACGCCAAACTGATAGTTAATTGTACCGTTCAGGCCTCCTGATGACGATGGAACACTCAAATTGCGTCGAGATTCAATGCATCGTGCTCCAGCCGACTTGTCTCCATGGTAATATTGCTGCCTCGGGCACCTTATGGTCGTTCTCCTGTGAGTCTTGATTTTCGAATCCGACGCAAAACTGATAGTTAATTGTAACGTTAAGGCCCTCCTAATGACGATGGAGCACTAAAATTGCGTCGGGATTCAATGCATCGTCCTCCAGACGACTTGTCTCCAAGGGTCTATTGCTGCCTCGGGCACCTTATGATCGTTCTCCTGTGAGTCTAGATTTTCGTATGCGACGCAAAACTGATAGTTAATTGAAACTTTCTGGGCTTCCTAATGACGATGGAACACTCAAATTGTGTCGAGATTCAATACATCGTCCTCCAGTCGACTTGTCTCCATGGGGATATTGCTGCCTCGGGCAACTTGTAGTCGTTATCCTGTGAGTCTAGACTTTCGAATCCGACGCAAAACTGATAGTTAATTGTATCTTTCAGGGCCACCTTATGACGATGGAACACTCAAATTGCGTCTTGATTCAATACTTCGACCTCCAGCCAACTTGTCTCCAAGGGGATATTGCTGCCTCTGGCACTTTATGGTCGTGCTCCTGTGAGTCTAGATTTTGAATCCAACGCAAAACTTGTAGTTAATTGTAACGTTAAGGGCCTCCTAATGACGTTGGAACACTCAAATTGCGTCGATATTCAATACATCGTCCTTCAGACGACTTGTCTCCAAGAGTCTATTGCTGCCTCGGGCACCTTATGGTCGTTCTCCTGTGAGTCTTTATTTTCGAATCCGACGCAAAACTGATAGTTAATTGTAACGTTAAGGCACTCCTAATGACGATGGAACACTAAAATTGCGTCGGGATTCAATGCATCGACCTCCAGACGACTTGCCTCCAAGGGTCTATTGCTGCCTCTTGCACCTTATGATCGTTCTCCTGTGAGTCTAGATTTTCGTATGCGACGCAAAACTGATAGTTAATTGCAACTTTCAGGGCTTCCTGATGACGATGGAACACTCAAATTGTGTCGAGATTAAATACATCGACCTCCAGTCGACTTGTCTCCATGGGGATATTGCTGCCTCGGGCAACTTATGGTCGTTCTCCTGTGAGTCTAGACTTTCGAATCCGACGGAAAACTGATAGTTAATTGTATCTTTCAGGGCCTCCTTATGACGATGGAACACTCAAATTGCGTCGCGATTCAATACATCGACCTCCAGCCAACTTGTCTCCAAGGGGATATTGCTGCCTCTGGCACTTTATGGTCGTGCTCCTGTGAGTCTAGATTTTGAATCCAACGCAAAGCTAATAGTTAATTGTAACGTTAAGGGCCTCCTAATGACGTTGGAACACTCAAATTGCGTCGATATTCAATACATCGTCCTTCAGACGACTTGTCTCCAAGAGTCTATTGCTGCCTCGGGCACCTTATGGTCGTTCACCTGTGCGTCAAGATTTTCGAATCCGACGCAAAACTTATAGTTAATTGTAACATTCAGGACCTCGTAATGACGATGGAACACTCAAATTGCGTCGAGATTCAATACATCGGACTCCAGCCGACTTGTCTCCAAGGGCTTACTGCTACGTCGGGCACCTTATGGTCGTCCATCGTGTGAGTCTAAATTTTCGAATCCGACGCATAACTGATAGTTAATTGTAAATTTCAGCGCCTCCTAAGGACAATGGTTCACTCAAATTGCGTCGAGATTCAATACATCGGGCTCCAGCCGACTTCTCTCCAAGGGTCTATTGCTGCCTGTGGCACCTTATGGTCGTTCCCCTATGGGTCTAGACTTTCGAATCCGACGCCAAACTGATAGTTAATTGTAACTTTCAGGGCCTGCTAATGACGGGGGAACACTCAAATTGCGTCGAGATACAATACATCGTGCTCCGGCCGACTTGCCTCCAAGGGGATATTGCTGCCTCGGGCACCATATGGTCCGTCTCCTGTGAGTCTAGCTTTTCGTATCCGACGCAAAACTGATGGTTAATTGTAACGTTCAGGGCCTCCTAATGACGACGGAACACTCAAATTGCGTCGAGATTTAATACATCGGCCTCCAGCCGACTAGTCTCCAAGGGTCTATAGCTGCCTTGGGCACCTTATGGTCGTTCTCCTGTGAGTCTAGATTTTCGAATCCGACGCAAAACTGATTGTTAATTGTAACGAACAGGGCCTCCTAATGACGATGGAACACTCCAATTGCGTCGAGATTCAATGCATCGTCCTCCAGCCGACTTGTATCCAAGGGGATATTGCTGTCTCGGGCACCATGTGGTCCTTCTCCTGTGAATAGATTTTCGAATCCGACGCAAAACTGATTGTCAATTGTAACTTTCAGCGCCTCCTAAGGGCGATGGAACACTCAAATTGCGTCGAGATTCAATACATCGTCCTCCAGCCGACTTGTCTCCAAGGGTCTATTGCTGCCTCTTGCACCTTATGATCGTTCTCCTGTGAGTCTAGCTTTTCGAATGCGACGCAAAACTGATAGTTAATTGTAACGTTCAGGGCCTCCTAATGACGATGGAACACTCAATTTGCGTCGCGATTCAATACATCGTCCTCCCGACGACTTGTTTCCAAGGGGATATTGCTGCCCCTGGCACTTTATGGTCGTGCTCCTGTGAGTCTAGATTTTCGAATCCGACGCAAAACTAATAGTTAATTGAAACGTTAAGGGCCTCCTAATGACGATGGAACACTCAAATTGCGTCGAGATTCAATACATCGTCCTCAAGCCGACCTGTATCCAAGGGGATATTGCTGTCTCGGGCACCATATGGTCCTTCTCCTGTGAATAGATTTTCGAATCCGACGCTAAAATGATAGTTAATTGAAAAGTTCAGCGCCTGCTAATGACGATGGAACACTCAAATTGCGTCGATAGTCAATACATCGTCCTCCAGCCGACTTGTCTACAAGGGGATATTACTGCCTCGGGCTCCATCTGGTCCGTCTCCTGAGTCTACATTTTCGAATCCGACGCAAAAATGATAGTTAATGGTAACGTTCAGGGCCTCCTAATGACGATGGAACACTCAAATTGCGTCGAGATTCAATACATTGGCCTCCAGCCGACTTGTCTCCATGGGCTTATTGCTGCCTCGGGCACCTTATGGTCGTTCTCCTGTGAGTCTAGATTTTCGAATCCAACGCATAACTGATAGTTAATTGTAAATTTCAGCGCCTCCTAAACACAATGGAACACTCAAATTGCGTCGGGATTCAATACATCGGCCTCCAGCCGACTGGTCGCCAAGGGTCTATAGCTGCCTGTGGCACCTTATGGTCGTTCCCCTAAGGGTCTAGACTTTCGAATCCGACGCCAAACTGATAGTTAATTGTACCGTTCAGGCCTCCTGATGACGATGGAACACTCAAATTGCGTCGAGATTCAATGCATCGTGCTCCAGCCGACTTGTCTCCATGGTAATATTGCTGCCTCGGGCACCTTATGGTCGTTCTCCTGTGAGTCTTGATTTTGAATCCAACGCAAAACTTATAGTTAATTGTAACGTTAAGGGCCTCCTAATGACGTTGGAACACTCAAATTGCGTCGATATTCAATACATCGTCCTTCAGACTACTTGTCTCCATGGGGATATTGCTGCCTCGGGCAACTTGTAGTCGTTATCCTGTGAGTCTAGACTTTCGAATCCGACGCAAAACTGATAGTTAATTGTATCTTTCAGGGCCACCTTATGACGATGGAACACTCAAATTGCGTCTTGATTCAATACTTCGACCTCCAGCCAACTTGTCTCCAAGGGGATATTGCTGCCTCTGGCACTTTATGGTCGTGCTCGTGTGAGTCTAGATTTTGAATCCAACGCAAAACTTATAGTTAATTGTAACGTTAAGGGCCTCCTAATGACGTTGGAACACTCAAATTGCGTCGATATTCAATACATCGTCCTTCAGACTACTTGTCTCCAAGAGTCTATTGCTGCCTCGGGCACCTTATGGTCGTTCTCCTGTGAGTCTTGATTTTCGAATCCGACGCAAAACTGATAGTTAATTGTAACGTTAAGGCACTCCTAATGACGATGGAACACTAAAATTGCGTCTGGATTCAATGCATCGACCTCCAGACGACTTGCCTCCAAGGGTCTATTGCTGCCTCTTGCACCTTATGATCGTTCTCCTGTGAGTCTAGATTTTCGTATGCGACGCAAAACTGATAGTTAATTGCAACTTTCAGGGCTTCCTGATGACGATGGAACACTCAAATTGTGTCGAGATTAAATACATCGACCTCCAGTCGACTTGTCTCCATGGGGATATTGCTGCCTCGGGCAACTTATGGTCGTTCTCCTGTGAGTCTAGACTTTCGAATCCGACGCAAAACTGATAGTTAATTGTATCTTTCAGGGCCACCTTATGACGATGGAACACTCAAATTGCGTTGCGATTTAATACATCGACCTCCAACCAACTTGTCTCCAAGGGGATATTGCTGCCTCTGGCACTTTATGGTCGTGCTCCAGTGAGTCTAGATTTTGAATCCAACGCAAAACTGATAGTTAATTGTAACGTTAAGGCCCTCCTAATGACGTTGGAACACTCAAATTGCGTCGATATTCAATACATCGTCCTTCAGACGACTTGTCTCCAAGAGTCTATTGCTGCCTCGGGCACCTTATGGTCGTTCTCCTGTGAGTCAAGATTTTCGAATCGGACGCAAAACTGATAGTTAATTGTAACTTTCAGGGCCTCCTTATGACTATGGAACACACAAACTGCGTCGCGATTCAATACATCGTCCTCCCGACGACTTGTCTCCAAGGGGATATTGCTGCCCGTGTCACTTTATGGTCGTGCTCCTGTGAGTCTAGATTTTCGAATCCAACGCATAACTGATAGTTAATTGTAAATTTCAGCGCCTCCTAAGGACAATGGAACACTCAAATTGCGACGGGATTCAATACATCGGCCTCCAGCCGACTGGTCTCCAAGGGTCTATAACTGCCTGTGGCACCTTATGATCGTTCCCCTAAGGGTCTAGACATTAGAATCCGACGCCAAACTGATAGTTAATTATACCGTTCAGGGTCTCCTGATGACGATGGAACACTCAAATTGCGTCGAGATTCAATGCATCGTGCTCCAGCCGACTTGTCTCCATGGGGATATTGCTGCCTCGGGCACCTTATGGTCGTTCTCCTGTGAGTCTTGATTTTCGAATCCGACGCAAAACTGATAGTTAATTGTAACGTTAAGGCCCTCCTAATGACGATGGAACTCTAAAATTGCGTCGGGATTCAATGCACCGTCCTCCAGACGACTTGTCTCCAAGGGTCTATTGCTGCCTCGGGCACCTTATGATCGTTCTCCTGTGAGTCTAGACTTTCGAATTCCGACGCAAAACTGATAGTTAATTGTATCTTTCAGGGCCTCCTTATGACGATGGAACACTCAAATTGCGTCGCGATTCAATACATCGACCTCCAGCCAACTTGTCTCCAAGGGGATATTGCTGCCTCTGGCACTTTATGGTCGTGCTCCTGTGAGTCTAGATTTTGAATCCAACGCAAAACTGATAGTTAATTGTAACGTTAAGGGCCTCCTAATGACGTTGGAACACTCAAATTGCGTCGATATTCAATACATCGTCCTTCAGACGACTTGTCTCCAAGAGTCTATTGCTGCCTCGGGCACCTTATGGTCGTTCACCTGTGCGTCAAGATTTTCGAATCCGACGCAAAACTTATAGTTAATTGTAACATTCAGGACCTCGTAATGACGATGGAACACTCAAATTGCGTCGAGATTCAATACATCGGACTCCAGCCGACTTGTCTCCAAGGGCTTACTGCTACCTCGGGCACCTTATGGTCGTCCATCGTGTGAGTCTAAATTTTCGAATCCGACGCATAACTGATAGTTAATTGTAAATTTCAGCGCCTCCTAAGGACAATGGTACACTCAAATGGCGTCGAGATTCAATACATCGGGCTCCAGCCGACTTGTCTCCAAGGGTCTATTGCTGCCTGTGGCACCTTATGGTCGTTCCCCTATGGGTCTAGACTTTCGAATCCGACGCCAAACTGATAGTTAATTGTAACTTTCAGGGCCTGCTAATGACGGGGGAACACTCAAATTGCGTCGAGATACAATACATCGTGCTCCGGCCGACTTGCCTCCAAGGGGATATTGCTGCCTCGGGCACCATATGGTCCGTCTCCTGTGAGTCTAGCTTTCCGTATCCGACGCAAAACTGATGGTTAATTGTAACGTTCAGGGCCTCCTAATGACGACGGAACACTCAAATTGCGTCGAGATTTAATACATCGGCCTCCAGCCGACTAGTCTCCAAGGGTCTATAGCTGCCTCGGGCACCTTATGGTCGTGCTCCTGTGAGTCTAGATTTTCGAATCCGACGCAAAACTGATTGTTAATTGTAACGAACAGGGCCTCCTAATGACGATGGGACACTCCATTTGCGTCAAGATTCAATGCATCGTCCTCCAGCCGACTTGTATCCAAGGGGATATTGCTGTCTCGGGCACCATGTGGTCCTTCTCCAGTGAATAGATTTTCGAATCCGACGCAAAACTGATTGTCAATTGTAACTTTCAGCGCCTCCTAAGTGCGATGGAACACTCAAATTGCGTCGAGATTCAATACATCGTCCTCCAGCCGACTTGTCTCCAAGGGTCTATTGCTGCCTCTTGCACCTTATGATCGTTCTCCTGTGAGTCTAGCTTTTCGAATGCGACGCAAAACTGATAGTTAATTGTAACGTTCAGGGCCTCCTAATGACGATGGAACACTCAATTTGCGTCGCGATTCAATACATCGTCCTCCCGACGACTTGTTTCGAAGGGGATATTGCTGCCCCTGGCACTTTATGGTCGTGCTCCTGTGAGTCTAGATTTTCGATCCGACGCAAAACTAATAGTTAATTTAAACGTTAAGGGCCTCCTAATGACGATGGAACACTCAAATTGCGTTGAGATTCAATACATCGTCCTCAAGCCGACCTGTATCCAAGGGGATATTGCTGTCTCGGGCACCATATGGTCCTTCTCCTGTGAACAGATTTTCGAATCCGACGCTAAAATGATAGTTAATTGAAAAGTTCAGCGCCTGCTAATGACGATGGAACACTCAAATTGCGTCGATAGTCAATACATCGTCCTCCAGCCGACTTGTCTACAAGGGGATATTACTGCCTCGGGATCCATCTGGTCCGTCTCCTGAGTCTACATTTTCGAATCGGACGCAAAAATGATAGTTAATGGTAACGTTCAGGGCCTCCTAATGACGATGGAACACTCATATTGCGTCGAGATTCAATACATTGGCCTCCAGCCGACTTGTCTCCATGGGCTTATTGCTGCCTCGGGCACCTTATGGTCGTTCTCCTGTGAGTCTAGATTTTCGAATCCAACGCATAACTGATAGTTAATTGTAAATTTCAGCGCCTCCTAAGGACAATGGAACACTCAAATTGCGTCGGGATTCAATACATCGGCCTCCAGCCGACTGGTCTCCAAGGGTCTATAGCTGCCTGTGGCACCTTATGGTCGTTCCCCTAAGGGTCTAGACTTTCGAATCCGACGCCAAACTGATAGTTAATTGTACCGTTCAGGCCTCCTGATGACGATGGAACACTCAAATTGCGTCGAGATTCAATGCATCGTGCTCCAGCCGACTTGTCTCCATGGTAATATTGCTGCCTCGGGCACCTTATGGTCGTTCTCCTGTGAGTCTTGATTTTCGAATCCGACGCAAAACTGATAGTTAATTGTAACGTTAAGGTCCTCCTAATGACGATGGAACACTAAAATTGCGTCGGGATTCAATGCATCGTCCTCCAGACGACTTGTCTCCAAGGGTCTATTGCTGCCTCTTGCACCTTATGATCGTTCTCCTGTGAGTCTAGATTTTCGTATGCGACGCAAAACTGATAGTTAATTGCAACTTTCTGGGCTTCCTAATGACGATGGAACACTCAAATTGTGTCGAGATTCAATACATCGTCCTCCAGTCGACTTGTCTCCATGGGGATATTGCTGCCTCGGGCAACTTATGCTCGTTCTCCTGTGAGTCTAGACTTTCGAATCCGACGCAAAACTGATAGTTAATTGTATCTTTCAGGGCCACCTTATGACGATGGAACACACAAATTGCGTCGCGATTCAATACATCGACCTCCAGCCAACTTGTCTCCAAGGGGATATTGCTGCCTCTGGCACTTTATGGTCGTGCTCCTGTGAGTCTAGATTTTGAATCCAACGCAAAACTTATAGTTAATTGTAACGTTAAGGGCCTCCTAATGACGTTGGAACACTCAAATTGCGTCGATATTCAATACATCGTCCTTCAGACGACTTGTCTCCAAGAGTCTATTGCTGCCTCGGGCACCTTATGGTCGTTCTCCTGTGAGTCAAGATTTTCGAATCCGACGCAAAACTTATAGTTAATTGTAACATTCAGGACCTCGTAATGACGATGGAACACTCAAATTGCGTCGAGATTCAATTCATCGGCCTCCAGCCGACTTGTCTCCAAGGGTCTATTGCTGCCTGTGGCACCTTATGGTCGTTCCCCAATGGGTCTAGACTTTCGAATCCGACGCCAAACTGATAGTTAATTGTAACGTTCAGGGACTCCTAATGACGATGGAACACTCAAATTGCGTCGAGATTCAATACATCGGCCTCCAGCCGACTTGTCTCCAAGGGTCTATTGCTGCCTGTGGCACCTTATGGTCGTTCCCCTATGGGTCTAGACTTTCGAATCCGACGCCAAACCGATAGTTAATTGTAACGTTCAGGGACTCCTAAGGACAATGGAACACTCAAATTGCGTCGGGATTCAATACATCGGCCTCCAGCCGACTTGTCTTCATGGGTCTATTTCTGCCTGTGGCACCTTACGGTCGTTCCCCTATGGGTCTAGACTTTCGAATCCGACGCCAAACTGATTGTTAATTGTAGCGTTCAGGGCCTCCTAATGACGATGGAACACTCAAATTGCGTCGAGATTCAATGCATCGTCCTCCAGCCGACTTGTCTCCATGGGGATAATGCTGCCTCGGGCACCTTATGGTCGTTCTCCTGTGAGTCTTGATTTTCGAATCCGACGCAAAACTGATAGTTAATTGTAACGTTAAGGCCGTCCTAATGACGATGGAACACTAAAATTGCGTCGGGATTCAATGCATCGTCCTCCAGCCGACTTGTCTCCAAGGGTCTATTGCTGCCTCTTGCACCTTTTGATCGTTCTCCTGTGAGTCTAGATTTTCGTATGCGAAGCAAAACTGATAGTTAATTGTAACTTTCAGGGCTTACTAATGACGATGGAACACTCAAATTGTGTCGAGATTCAATACATCGTCCTCCAGTCGACTTGTCTCCATTGGGATATTGCCGCCTCGGGCAACTTATGGTCGTTCTCCTGTGAGTCTAGACTTTCGAATCCGACGCAAAACTGATAGTTAATTGTAACTTTTAGGGCCTCCTTATGACCGTGGAACACTCAAATTGCGTCGCGATTCAATACATCGACCTCCAGCCGACTTGTCTCCAAGGGGGTATTGCTGCCTCTGGCACTTTATGGTCGTGCTCCTGTGAGTCTAGTTTTTGAATCCAACGAAAATCTGATAGTTAATTGTAACGTTAAGGGCCTCCTAATGACGATGGAACACTCAAATTGCGTCGATATTCAATACATCGTCCTCCAGCCGACTTGTCTCCAAGGGGATATTGCTGTCTCGGGCACCATATGGCCCTTCTCCTGTGAATAGATTTTCTAATCCGACGCTAAAATGATAGTTAATTGTATAGTTCAGCGCCTCCTAATGACGATGGTACACTCATATTGCGTCGATAGTCTATACATCGTTCTCCTGCCGACTTGTATCCAAGGGGAAATTGCTGTCACGGGCACAATATGGTCCTTCTCCTGTGAATAGATTTTCGAATCCGACGCTAAAATGATAGTTAATTGTAAAGTTCAGCGCCTCCTAATGACGATGGAACACTGAAATTGCGTCGAGATTCAATACATCGGCCTCCAGCCGACTTGTCTCCAAGAGCTTATTGCTGCCTCGGGCACCTTATGGTCGTTCTCCTGTGAGTCTAGATTTTCGAATCCAACGCATAACTGATAGTTAATTGTAAATTTCAGCGCCTCCTAAGGACAATGGAACACTCAAATTGCGTCGGGATTCAATACATCGGCCTCCAGCCGACTGGTCTCCAAGGGTCTATAGCTGCCTGTGGCACCTTATGGTCGTTCCCCTAAGGGTCTAGACTTTCGAATCCGACGCCAAACTGATAGTTAATTGTACCGTTCAGGCCTCCTGATGACGATGGAACACTCAAATTGCGTCGAGATTCAATGCATCGTGCTCCAGCCGACTTGTCTCCATGGTAATATTGCTGCCTCGGGCACCTTATGGTCGTTCTCCTGTGAGTCTTGATTTTCGAATCCGACGCAAAACTGATAGTTAATTGTAACGTTAAGGTCCTCCTAATGACGATGGAACACTAAAATTGCGTCGGGATTCAATGCATCGTCCTCCAGACGACTTGTCTCCAAGGGTCTATTGCTGCCTCTTGCACCTTATGATCGTTCTCCTGTGAGTCTAGATTTTCGTATGCGACGCAAAACTGCTAGTTAATTGCAACTTTCTGGGCTTCCTAATGACGATGGAACACTCAAATTGTGTCGAGATTCAATACATCGTCCTCCAGTCGACTTGTCTCCATGGGGATATTGCTGCCTCGGGCAACTTATGGTCGTTCTCCTGTGAGTCTAGACTTTCGAATCCGACGCAAAACTGATAGTTAATTGTATCTTTCAGGGCCACCTTATGACGATGGAATACACAAATTGCGTCGCGATTCAATACATCGACCTCCAGCCAACTTGTCTCCAAGGGGATATTGCTGCCTCTGGCACTTTATGGTCGTGCTCCTGTGAGTCTAGATTTTGAATCCAACGCAAAACTTATAGTTAATTGTAACGTTAAGGGCCTCCTAATGACGTTGGAACACTCAAATTGCGTCGATATTCAATACATCGTCCTTCAGACGACTTGTCTCCAAGAGTCTATTGCTGCCTCGGGCACCTTATGGTCGTTCTCCTGTGAGTCAAGATTTTCGAATCCGACGCAAAACTTATAGTTAATTGTAACATTCAGGACCTCGTAATGACGATGGAACACTCAAATTGCGTCGAGATTCAATACATCGGACTCCAGCCGACTTGTCTCCAAGGGCTTATTGCTGCCTCGGGCACCTTAAGGTCGTTCTTCCTGTGAGTCTAGATTTTCGAATCCGACGCATAACTGATAGTTAATTGTAAATTTGAGCGCCTCCTAAGGACAATGGTATACTCAAATTGCGTCGAGATTCAATACATCGGCCTCCAGCCGACTTGTCTCCAAGGGTCTATTGCTGCCTGTGGCACCTTATGGTCGTTCCCCAATGGGTCTATACTTTCGAATCCGACGCCAAACTGATAGTTAATTGTAACGTTCAGGGACTCCTAATGACGATGGAACACTCAAATTGCGTCGAGATTCAATACATCGGCCTCCAGCCGACTTGTCTCCAAGGGTCTATTGCTGCCTGTGGCACCTTATGGTCGTTCCCCTATGGGTCTAGACTTTCGAATCCGACGCCAAACCGATAGTTAATTGTAACGTTCAGGGACTCCTAAGGACAATGGAACACTCAAATTGCGTCGGGATTCAATACATCGGCCTCCAGCCGACTTGTCTTCATGGGTCTATTTCTGCCTGTGGCACCTTACGGTCGTTCCCCTATGGGTCTAGACTTTCGAATCCGACGCCAAACTGATTGTTAATTGTAGCGTTCAGGGCCTCCTAATGACGATGGAACACTCAAATTGCGTCGAGATTCAATGCATCGTCCTCCAGCCGACTTGTCTCCATGGGGATAATGCTGCCTCGGGCACCTTATGGTCGTTCTCCTGTGAGTCTTGATTTTCGAATCCGACGCAAAACTGATAGTTAATTGTAACGTTAAGGCCGTCCTAATGACGATGGAACACTAAAATTGCGTCGGGATTCAATGCATCGTCCTCCAGCCGACTTGTCTCCAAGGGTCTATTGCTGCCTCTTGCACCTTTTGATCGTTCTCCTGTGAGTCTAGATTTTCGTATGCGAAGCAAAACTGATAGTTAATTGTAACTTTCAGGGCTTACTAATGACGATGGAACACTCAAATTGTGTCGAGATTCAATACATCGTCCTCCAGTCGACTTGTCTCCATTGGGATATTGCCGCCTCGGGCAACTTATGGTCGTTCTCCTGTGAGTCTAGACTTTCGAATCCGACGCAAAACTGATAGTTAATTGTAACTTTTGGGGCCTCCTTATGACCGTGGAACACTCAAATTGCGTCGCGATTCAATACATCGACCTCCAGCCGACTTGTCTCCAAGGGGGTATTGCTGCCTCTGGCACTTTATGGTCGTGCTCCTGTGAGTCTAGTTTTTGAATCCAACGAAAATCTGATAGTTAATTGTAACGTTAAGGGCCTCCTAATGACGATGGAACACTCAAATTGCGTCGATATTCAATACATCGTCCTCCAGCCGACTTGTCTCCAAGGGGATATTGCTGTCTCGGGCACCATATGGTCCTTCTCCTGTGAATAGATTTTCTAATCCGACGCTAAAATGATAGTTAATTGTATAGTTCAGCGCCTCCTAATGACGATGGTACACTCATATTGCGTCGATAGTCTATACATCGTTCTCCTGCCGACTTGTATCCAAGGGGAAATTGCTGTCACGGGCACAATATGGTCCTTCTCCTGTGAATAGATTTTCGAATCCGACGCTAAAATGATAGTTAATTGTAAAGTTCAGCGCCTCCTAATGACGATGGAACACTGAAATTGCGTCGAGATTCAATACATCGGCCTCCAGCCGACTTGTCTCCAAGAGCTTATTGCTGCCTCGGGCACCTTATGGTCGTTCTCTTGTGAGTCTAGATTTTCGAATCCGACGCATAACTGATAGTTAATTGTAAATTTCAGCGCCTCCTAAGGACAATGGAACACTCAAACTGCGTCGACATTCAATTTTACGGCCTCCAGCCGACATGTCTCCAAGGGTCTATTGCTGCCTGTGGCACCTTATGGTCGATCCCCTATGAGTCTAGACTTTCGAATCCGACGGCAAACTGTTAGTTAATTGTATCCTTAAGGCCCTCCTAATCGCGATGGAACACTAAAATTGCGTCGGGATTCTATTCATCGTCCACCAGCCGACTTGTCTTCAAGGGTCTATTGCTACCTCTTGCACCTTATGATCGTTCTCCTGTGAGTCTAGATTTTCGTATGCGACGCAAAACTGATTGTTAATTGTAACATTCAGGGCTCCCTAATGACGATGGAACACTCAAATTGTGTCGAGACTCAATACATCGTCCTCCAGCCGACTTGGCTCCAAGGGGATATTGCTGCCTCGGGCACCATATGGTCCGTCTCCTGTGAGTCTAGTTTTTTGGGTCCGACGCGAAACTGGTAGTTAATTGTAACGTTCAGGGTCTCCTAATGGCGATGGAGCACTGAAATTGCGTCGAGATTCAATACATCGTCTTCCAGCCGACTTGTCTCCAAGCGTCTATTGCTTCCTCGGGCACCTTATGGTCGTTCTCCTGTGAGTCTAGACTTTCGAATTCGACGCGAAACTGATAGTTAATTGTAACGTTCAGGGCCTCCTAATGACGATGTAACACTCAAATTGCGTCAAGATTCAATACATGGCCCTTCAGCCGACTTGTCTGCAAGGGTCTATTGCTGCCTCGGGCACTTTCTGGTCGTCCTCCTGTGAGTCTAGATTTTCGAATCCGCCGAAAAACTGATAGTTAATTGTAACATTCAGGGCGTGCTGATGACGATGGAACACTCAAATTGCGTCACGATATAATAAATCGTCCTTTAGCCGACTTGTATCCAAGGGCCTATTGCTGTCTCAGGCAACATATGGTCCTTCTCCTGTGAGTAGATTTTCGAATCCGACGATAAAATGATAGTGAGTTGTAACGTTCAGGGCCTGCTAATGACGGTGGAACACTCAAATTGCGTCGAGATATAATAAATCGTGCTCCAGCCGACTTGTCTCCAAGGGGATATCGCTGCCCCGGGCAATATGGTCCGTCTCCTGTGAGTCTAACTTTTCGTATCCGATGCAAAACTGATGGTTAATTATTACGTCCAGGGCCTCCTAATGACGGTGAAACACTCAAATTGCGTCGAGAGTCAATACATCGTCCTGCAGCCGACTTGTCTACAAGGGGATATTGCTGTCTCGGGCACCATGTGGTCCGTCTCCTGTGAGTCTAGATTTCCGAATCCGACGCAAAACTGATTGTTAATTGTAACGTTCATGGCCTCCTAATGACGATGGAACACTGAAATTGCGTCAAGATTCAATACATCGGCCTCCAGCCGACTTGTCTCCAAGGGTCTATTGCTGCCTCGTGCACCTTATGGTCGTTCTCCTGTGAATCTAGATTTTCGAATCCGACGCAGAAATGATAGTTAATTGAAACGTTCATGGCCTTCTAATGACCATGTAACACTCAAATTGCGTCGAGAGTCAATACATCGTCCTGCAGCCGACTTGTCTACAAGGGGATATTACTGTCTCGGGCACCATGTGGTCCGTCTCCTGTGAGTCTAGATTTTCGTATCCGACGCAAAACTGATGGTTAATTGTAACGTTCAGGGCCTCCTAATGACGATGGAACACTCAAATTGCGTCGAGATTCAATACATCGGCCTCAAGCCGACTTGTCTCCAAGGGGATATTGCTGCCTCAGGCACCTTATGGTCGTTCTCCTGTGAGGATAGATTTTCAAATCAGAGGCAAAACAGATAGTTATTTGTAACGTTCAGGGCCTCCTAATGACGATGGAACACTCAAATTGCGTCTTGATTCAATACATCGGCCTCCAGCCGACTTGTCTGCAACGGTCTATTGCTGCGTCGCGCACCTTATGGTCGTTCTCCTGTGAGTCTAGACATTCGAATCCCACGCATAACTGACATTTAATTGTAACGTTCAGGACCTCCTAATGACGGTGGAACACTCAAATTGCGTCGAGATTCAATACATCGACCTCCAGCCGACATGTCTCCAAGGCACTATTGCTGCCTATGGGCACCTTATGGTCGTTCTCCTGTGAGGCTAGATTTTCAAATCAGAGGCAAAACAGATAGTTATTTGTAACGTTCAGGGCCTCCTAATGACGATGGAACACTGAAATTGCGTCTTGATTCAATACATCGGCCTCCAGCCGACATGTCTCCAAGGGTCTATTGCTGCCTCGTGCACCTTATGGTCGTTCTCCTGTGAGTCTAGATTTTCGAATCCGACGCAAAAATGATAGTGAATTGTAACGTTCAGCGCCTCCTAATGACGATGGAACACCCAAATTGCGTCGAGATTCAATGCATCGTCCTCCAGCCGACTTGTCTCCAAGGGGATATTGCTGCCACGGGCACCATATGGTCCGTCTCCTGTGAGTCTAGATTTTCGTATCCGACGCAAAACTGATGGTTAATAGTAACGTTCAGGGCCTCCTAATGACGATGGAACACTCAACTTGCGTCGAGATTCAAACATCGGCCTCCAGCCGACTTGAATCCAAGGGGATATTGCTGCCGCGGGCACCTTATGGTCGTTCTCCTGTGAGGCTAGATTTTCAAATCAGAGGCAAAACTGATAGTTAATTGTAACGTTCAGGGCCTCCTAATGACGATGGTCCACTCTAATTACGTCGAGATTCAATACATCGTCCTCAAGCCGAGTTGTCTCCAAGGTATTGCTGCCTCGGTCACCTTATGGTCGTTCTCCTGTCAGTCTAGTTTTTCGAATCCGACGCAAAATTGACATTTAATTATAACGTTACGACTATGCTAACGACGATGGAAAACAGGAATTGCGTTGCGATTCTTTACATCGTCCTTCAGCCGACTTGTCTCCAAGAGTCTATTGCTGCCATGGGCACCTTATGCTCATTCCCCTGTGAGTCTAGATTTTCGATTCCGACGCAAAACTGATATTTAATTATAACTTTACGACTGTGCTAACAACGATGGAACACACAAATTGCGTCGAGATTCAATACATCGTCCGCCAGCCGACTTACCTCCAAGGGTCTATTGCTATCTGTGGCACCTTATGGTCGTTCTCCTATGGGTCTAGACTTTGGAACCCGACGCAAAACAGATAGTTAGTTGTAACGTTCAGGGCCTCCTAATGACGATGGAACACTCAAATTGCGTCGAGATTCAATACATCGTCCTCCAGACGTCTCCAAGGGTCTATTGCTGCCTCGGGCACCTTATGGTCGTTCTCCTGTGGGTCTAGATTGTCGAATCCGACGCATAACTGATAGTCAATTGGCCTGCAAATGACGGTGGAACACTCAAACTGCGTCGAGATTCAATACATCGTCCTCTAGCCGACTTGTCTTGAAGGGGATATTGCTGCCTCGGGCACCATGTGGTCCGTCTCCTGTGAGTCTAGATTTTCGAATCCGACGCAGAATTGATTGTTAATTGTAACGTTCATGGCCTTCTAATGACGATGGAACACTGAAACTGCGTCGAGAGTCAAAACACCGTCCTGCAGCCGACTTGTCTACAAGGGGATATTGCTGTCTCGGGCACCATGTGGTCCGTCACCTGTGAGTCTAGATTTTCGAATACGACGCAAAACTGATTGTTAATTGTAACGTTTGGGGCATCCTAATGACGATGGAACACTCAAATTGCGTCGAGATTCAATACATCGGCTTCCAGCCGACGTCTCCAAGGGGATAATGCTGCCTCGGGCACCTAATGGTCGTTCTCCTGTGAGACTAGATTTTCAAATCAGAGGGAAAACTGATAGTTAATTGTAACGTTCAGGGCCTCCTAATGACGATGGAACACTCTAATTGCGTCGAGATTCAATACATCGTCCTCAAGCCGACTTGTCTCCAAGATATTGCCGCCTCGGTCACCTTATGGTCGTTCTCCTGTGCGTCTAGTTTTTCGAATCCGACGAAAGATTGACATTTAATTATAATGTTACGACTATGCTAACGACGATGGAACACACAAATTGCGTTGCGTTTCTTAATATCGTCCATCAGCCGACTTGTCTCCAAGAGTCTATTGCTGCCTTCGGCACCTTATGGTCATTCTCCTGTGAGTCTAGATTTTCGATTCCGACGCAAAACTGACATTTAATTATAACTTTACGACTATGCTAACGACGATGGAACTCACAAATTGCGTTGCGTTTCGGTACATCGTCCTCCAGACGACTTGTCTCCATGGGTCTATTGCTGTAACGGTCGCCTTATGGTCTTTCTCCCGGCAGTCCAGATTTTCGAATCCGACGCAAAGCGGACTGTTAATTCTAACGTTCCGACCCTGCTAACGACGATGGCACACACAAATTGCGTCGCGATTCAATACATCGTCCTCCAGCCGACTTGTCTCCCAACGGTCTATTACTGCCTAGGGTACCTTATGGTCGTTCACCTGTGAGTCTAGGTTTTCAAATCCGAGGCAAAACTGATAGTTAATTGTAACGTTCAGGGCCCCCTAATGACGATGTAACACTCATATTGCGTCGAGATTCAATACATCGTCCGCCAGCCGACTTGTCTCCAAGGTGATATTGCTGCCTCGGGCACCATATGGTCCGTCTCCTGTGAGTCAAGATTTTCGAATCCGCTGCAAAACTGATAGTTAATTGTAACGTTCAGCGCCTCCTAATGACGATGGAACACTCAAATTGCGTCGAGATTCAATACATCGTCCTCCAGCCGACTTGTCTCCAATGGGATATTGCTGCCTCGGGCACCATATGGTCCATCTCCTGTGAGTAGATCTTAGAATCCGACGCGAAACTGATAGTTAATTGTAACGTTCAGGGCCTCCTAATGACGATGGAGCACTCAAATTACGTCGAGATTCAATACATCGTCCTCCAGCCAACTTGTCTCCAAGGGTCTATTGTTGCCTCGGGCACCATATTGTCGTTCTCCTGTGAGGCTATATTTTCGAATCCGACGAATAACTGATAGTTAAATGAACGTTCAGCGCCTCCTAATGACGATGGAACACTCAAATTGCGTCGATATTCAATACATCGTCCTCCAGCCCACTTGTCTCCAAGGGGATATCGCTGCCTCGGACACCATGTGGTCCGTCTCCTAGTCTAGATTTTCGAATCCGACGCAAAACTGATAGTTAATTGTAACGTTCATGGCCTTCTAATGACGATGGAACACTTAAACTGCGTCGAGAGTCAATACATCGTCTTGCAGCCGACTTGTCTACAAGGGGATTTTGCTGTCTCGGGCACCATGTGGTCCGTCTCCTGTGGGTCTAGATTTTCGAATCCGACGCAAAACTGATTGTTAATTGTAACGTTCGGGGCCTCCTAATGACGATGGAACACTCAAATTGCGTCGAGATTCAATACATCGGCCTCCAGCCGACTTGTCTCCAAGGGGATATTGCTGCCTCGGGCAACTAATGGTCGTTCTCCTCTGTGTCTAGAATTTTAAATCAGAGGCAAAACTGATAGTTAATTGTGACGTTTAGGGCGTCCTGAAGACGATGGAACACTCAAATTGCGTCGAGATTCAGTACATCGTCCTCCAGCCGACTTGTATCCAAGTGTCTATTGCTTTCTCGGGCACCATATGGTCCTCCGGTGAGTGGATTTTCAAATCCGACGCAAAAATGATAGTGAATTGTAACGTTCAGCGCCTCCTAATGACGATGGAACACCCAAATTGCGTCGAGATTCAATGCATCGTCCTCCAGCCGACTTGTCTCCAAGGGGATATTGCTGCCTCGGGCACCATATGGTCCGTCTCCTGTGAGTCTAGATTTTCGTATCCGACGCAAAACTGATGGTTAATTGTAACGTTCAGGGCCTCCTAATGACGATGGAACACTCAACTTGCGTCGAGATTCAAGCATCGGCCTCCAGCCGACTTGTATCCAAGGGGATATTGCTGCCGCGGGCACCTTATGGTCGTTCTCCTGTGAGGCTAGATTTTCAAATCAGAGGCAAAACTGATAGTTAATTGTAACGTTCAGGGCCTCCTAATGACGAGGGTCCACTCTAATTAAGTCGAGATTCAATACATCGTCCTCAAGCCGAGTTGTCTCCAAGGTATTGCTGCCTCGGTCACCTTATGAACGTTCTCCTGTCAGTCTAGTTTTTCGAATCCGACGCAAAATTGACATTTAATTATAACGTTACGACTATGCTAACGACGATGGAAAACAAGAATTGCGTTGCGATTCTTTACATCGTCCTTCAGCCGACTTGTCTCCAAGAGTCTATTGCTGCCATGGGCACCTTATGTTCATTCCCCTGTGAGTCTAGATTTTCGATTCCGACGCAAAACTGACATTTAATTATAACTTTACGACTGTGCTAACAACGATGGAACTCACAAATTGCGTCGTGATTCAATACATCGTCCGCCAGCCGACTTACCTCCAAGGGTCTATTGCTGCCTGTGGCACCTTATGGTCGTTCTCCTATGGGTCTAGACTTTGGAACCCGACGCAAAACAGATAGTTAGTTGTAACGTTCAGGGCCTCCTAATGACGATGGAACACTCAAATTGCGTCGAGATTCAATACATCGTCCTCCAGACGTCTCCAAGGGTCTATTGCTGCCTCGGGCACCTTATGGTCGTTCTCCTGTGAGTCTAGATTGTCGAATCCGACGCATAACTGATAGTCAATTGGCCTGCAAATGACGGTGGAACACTCAAACTGCGTCGAGATTCAATACATCGTCCTCCAGCCGACTTGTCTTGAAGGGGATATTGCTGCCTCGGGCACCATGTGGTCCGTCTCCTGTGAGTCTAGATTTTCGATCCGACGCAGAATTGATTGTTAATTGTAACGTTCATGGCCTTCTAATGACGATGGAACACTGAAACTGCGTCGAGAGTCAAAACATCGTCCTGCAGCCGACTTGTCTACAAGAGGATATTGCTGTCTCGGGCACCATGTGGTCCGTCACCTGTGAGTCTAGATTTTCGAATACGACGCAAAACTGATTGTTAATTGTAACGTTTGGGGCATCCTAATGACGATGGAACACTCAAATTGCGTCGCGATTCAATACATCGGCTTCCAGCCGACTTGTCTCCAAGGGGATAATGCTGCCTCGGGCACCTAATGGTCGTTCTCCTGTGAGACTAGATTTTCAAATCAGAGGGAAAACTGATAGTTAATTGTAACGTTCAGGGCCTCCTAATGACGATGGAACACTCTAATTGCGTCGAGATTCAATACATCGTCCTCAAGCCGACTTGTCTCCAAGATATTGCCGCCTCGGTCACCTTATGGTCGTTCTCCTGTGCGTCTAGTTTTTCGAATCCGACGAAAGATTGACATTTAATTATAATGTTACGACTATGCTAACGACGATGGAACACACAAATTGCGTTGCGTTTCTTAATATCCTCCATCAGCCGACTTGTCTCCAAGAGTCTATTGCTGCCTTCGGCACCTTATGGTCATTCTCCTGTGAGTCTAGATTTTCGATTCCGACGCAAAACTGACATTTAATTATAACTTTACGACTATGCTAACGACGATGGAACTCACAAATTGCGTTGCGTTTCGGTACATCGTCCTCCAGACGACTTGTCTCCATGGGTCTATTGCTGAAACGGTCGCCTTATGGTCTTTCTCCCGGCAGTCCAGATTTTCGAATCCGACGCAAAGCGGACTGTTAATTCTAACGTTCCGACCCTGCTAACGACGATGGCACACACAAATTGCGTCGCGATTCAATACATCGTCCTCCAGCCGACTTGTCTCCCAACGGTCTATTACTGCCTAGGGTACCTTATGGTCGTTCACCTGTGAGTCTAGGTTTTCAAATCCGAGGCAAAACTGATAGTTAATTGTAACGTTCAGGGCCCCCTAATGACGATGTAACACTCATATTGCGTCGAGATTCAATACATCGTCCGCCAGCCGACTTGTCTCCAAGGTGATATTGCTGCCTCGGGCACCATATGGTCCGTCTCCTGTGAGTCAAGATTTTCGAATCCGCCGCAAAACTGATAGTTAATTGTAACGTTCAGCGCCTCCTAATGACGATGGAACACTCAAATTGCGTCGAGATTCAATACATCGTCCTCCAGCCGACTTGTCACCAATGGGATATTGCTGCCTCGGGCACCATATGGTCCATCTCCTGTGAGTAGATTTTAGAATCCGACGCGAAACTGATAGTTAATTGTAACGTTCAGGGCCTCCTAATGACGATGGAACACTCAAATTGCGTCGAGATTCAATACATCGTCCTCCAGCCAACTTGTCTCCAAGGGTCTATTGTTGCCTCGGGCACCATATTGTCGTTCTCCTGTGAGGCTATATTTTCGAATCCGACGAATAACTGATAGTTAATTGAACGTTCAGCGCCTCCTAATGACGATGGAACACTCAAATAGCGTCGATATTCAATACATCGTCCTCCAGCCCACTTGTCTCCAAGGGGATATTGCTGCCTCGGGCACCATGTGGTGCGTCTCCTAGTCTAGATTTTCGAATCCGACGCAGAAATGATAGTTAATTGTAACGTTCATGGCCTTCTAATGACGATGGAACACTTAAACTGCGTCGAGAGTCAATACATCGTACTGCAGCCGACTTGTCTACAAGGGGATTTTGCTGTCTCGGGCACCATGTGGTCCGTCTCCTGTGGGTCTAGATTTTCGAATCCGACGCAAAACTGATTGTTAATTGTAACGTTCGGGGCCTCCTAATGACGATGGAACACTCAAATTGCGTCGAGATTCAATACATCGGCCTCCAGCCGACTTGTCTCCAAGGGGATATTGCTGCCTCGGGCAACTAATGGTCGTTCTCCTGTGTGTCTAGAATTTTAAATCAGAGGCAAAACTGATAGTCAATTGTGACGTTTAGGGCGTCCTGAAGACGATGGAACACTCAAATTGCGTCGAGATTCAGTACATCGTCCTCCATCCGACTTGTATCCAAGTGTCTATTGCTTTCTCGGACACCATATGGTCCTCCGGTGAGTGGATTTTCGAATCAGGCGCAAAAATGATAGTGAATTGTAACGTTCAGCGCCTCCTAATGACGATGGAACACCCAAATTGCGTCGAGATTCAATGCATCGTCCTCCAGCCGACTTGTCTCCAAGGGGATATTGCTGCCTCGGGCACCATATGGTCCGTCTCCTGTGAGTCTAGATTTTCGTATCCGACGCAAAACTGATGGTTAATTGTAACGTTCAGGGCCTCCTAATGACGATGGAACACTCAACTTGCGTCGAGATTCAAGCATCGGCCTCCAGCCGACTTGTATCCAAGGGGATATTGCTGCCGCGGGCACCTTATGGTCGTTCTCCTGTGAGGCTAGATTTTCAAATCAGAGGCAAAACTGATAGTTAATTGTAACGTTCAGGGCCTCCTAATGACGAGGGTCCACTCTAATTACGTCGAGATTCAATACATCGTCCTCAAGCCGAGTTGTCTCCAAGGTATTGCTGCCTCGGTCACCTTATGGTCGTTCTCCTGTCAGTCTAGTTTTTCGAATCCGACGCAAAATTGACATTTAATTATAACGTTACGACTATGCTAACGACGATGGAAAACAGGAATTGCGTTGCGATTCTTTACATCGTCCTTCAGCCGACTTGTCTCCAAGAGTCTATTGCTGCCATGGGCACCTTATGCTCATTCCCCTGTGAGTCTAGATTTTCGATTCCGACGCAAAACTGACATTTAATTATAACTTTACGACTGTGCTAACAACGATGGAACGCACAAATTGCGTCGTGATTCAATACATCGTCCGCCAGCCGACTTACCTCCAAGGGTCTATTGCTGCCTGTGGCACCTTATGGTCGTTCTCCTATGGGTCTAGACTTTGGAACCCGACGCAAAACAGATAGTTAGTTGTAACGTTCAGGGCCTCCTAATGACGATGGAACACTCAAATTGCGTCGAGATTCAATACATCGTCCTCCAGACGTCTCCAAGGGTCTATTGCTGCCTCGGGCACCTTATGGTCGTTCTCCTGTGAGTCTAGATTGTCGAATCCGACGCATAACTGATAGTCAATTGGCCTGCAAATGACGGTGGAACACTCAAACTGCGTCGAGATTCAATACATCGTCCTCCAGCCGACTTGTCTTGAAGGGGATATTGCTGCCTCGGGCACCATGTGGTCCGTCTCCTGTGAGTCTAGATTTTCGAATCCGACGCAGAATTGATTGTTAATTGTAACGTTCATGGCCTTCTAATGACGATGGAACACTTAAACTGCGTCGAGAGTCAAAACATCGTCCTGCAGCTGACTTGTCTACAAGGGGATATTGCTGTCTCGGGCACAATGTGGTCCGTCACCTGTGAGTCTAGATTTTCGAATACGACGCAAAACTGATTGTTAATTGTAACGTTTGGGGCATCCTAATGACGATGGAACACTCAAATTGCGTCGCGATTCAATACATCGGCTTCCAGCCGACTTGTCTCCAAGGGGATAATGCTGCCTCGGGCACCTAATGGTCGTTCTCCTGTGAGACTAGATTTTCAAATCAGAGGGAAAACTGATAGTTAATTGTAACGTTCAGGGCCTCCTAATGACGATGGAACACTCTAATTGCGTCGAAATTCAATACATCGTCCTCAAGCCGACTTGTCTCCAAGATATTGCCGCCTCGGTCACCTTATGGTCGTTCTCCTGTGCGTCTAGTTTTTCGAATCCGACGAAAGATTGACATTTAATTATAATGTTACGACTATGCTAACGACGATGGAACACACAATTTGCGTTGCGTTTCTTAATATCGTCCATCAGCCGACTTGTCTCCAAGAGTCTATTGCTGCCTTCGGCACCTTATGGTCATTCTCCTGTGAGTCTAGATTTTCGATTCCGACGCAAAACTGACATTTAATTATAACATTACGACTATGCTAACGACGATGGAACTCACAAATTGCGTTGCGTTTCGGTACATCGTCCTCCAGACGACTTGTCTCCATGGGTCTATTGCTGAAACGGTCGCCTTATGGTCTTTCTCCCGGCAGTCCAGATTTTCGAATCCGACGCAAAGCGGACTGTTAATTCTAACGTTCCGACCCTGCTAACGACGATGGCACACACAAATTGCGTCGCGATTCAATACATCGTCCTCCAGCCGACTTGTCTCCCAACGGTCTATTACTGCCTAGGGTACCTTATGGTCGTTCACCTGTGAGTCTAGGTTTTCAAATCCGAGGCAAAACTGATAGTTAATTGTAACGTTCAGGGCCCCCTAATGACGATGTAACACTCATATTGCGTCGAGATTCAATACATCGTCCGCCAGCCGACTTGTCTCCAAGGTGATATTTCTGCCTCGGGCACCATATGGTCCGTCTCCTGTGAGTCAAGATTTTCGAATCCGCCGCAAAACTGATAGTTAATTGTAACGTTCAGCGCCTCCTAATGACGATGGAACACTCAAATTGCGTCGAGATTCAATACATCGTCCTCCAGCCGACTTGTCTCCAATGGGATATTGCTGCCTCGGGCACCATATGGTCCATCTCCTGTGAGTAGATTTTAGAATCCGACGCGAAACTGATAGTTAATTGTAACGTTCAGGGCCTCCTAATGACGATGGAACACTCAAATTGCGTCGAGATTCAATACATCGTCCTCCAGCCAACTTGTCTCCAAGGGTCTATTGTAGCCTCGGGCACCATATTGTCGTTCTCCTGTGAGGCTATATTTTCGAATCCGACGAATAACTGATAGTTAATTGAACGTTCAGCGCCTCCTAATGACGATGGAACACTCAAATTGCGTCGATATTCAATACATCGTCCTCCAGCCCACTTATCTCCAAGGGGATATTGCTGCCTCGGGCAACTAATGGTCGTTCTCCTGTGTGTCAAGAATTTTAAATCAGAGGCAAAACTGATAGTTAATTGTGACGCTTAGGGCGTCCTGAAGACGATGGAACACTCAAATTGCGTCGAGATTCAGTACATCGTCCTCCAGCCGACTTGTATCCAAGTGTCTATTGCTTTCTCGGGCACCATATGGTCCTCCGGTGAGTGGATTTTCGAATCCGACGCAAAAATGATAGTGAATTGTAACGTTCAGCGCCTCCTAATGACGATGGAACACCCAAATTGCGTCGAGATTCAATGCATCGTCCTCCAGCCGACTTGTCTCCAAGGGGATATTGCTGCCTCGGGCACCATATGGTCCGTCGCCTGTGAGTCTAGATTTTCGTATCCGACGCAAAACTGATGGTTAATTGTAACGTTCAGGGCCTCCTAATGACGATGGAACACTCAACTTGCGTCGAGATTCAAGCATCGGCCTCCAGCCGACTTGTATCCAAGGGGATATTGCTGCCGCGGGCACCTTATGGTCGTTCTCCTGTGAGGCTAGATTTTCAAATCAGAGGCAAAACTGATAGTTAATTGTAACGTTGAGGGCCTCCTAATGACGAGGGTCCACTCTAATTACGTCGAGATTCAATACATCGTCCTCAAGCCGAGTTGTCTCCAAGGTATTGCTGCCTCGGTCACCTTATGGTCGTTCTCCTGTCAGTCTAGTTTTTCGAATCCGACGCAAAATTGACATTTAATTATAACGTTACGACTATGCTAACGACGATGGAAAACAGGAATTGCGTTGCGATTCTTTACATCGTCCTTCAGCCGACTTGTCTCCAAGAGTCTATTGCTGCCATGGGCACCTTATGCTCATTCCCCTGTGAGTCTAGATTTTCGATTCCGACGCAAAACTGACATTTAATTATAACTTTACGACTGTGCTAACAACGATGGAACTCACAAATTGCGTCGTGATTCAATACATCGTCCGCCAGCCGACTTACCTCCAAGGGTCTATTGCTGCCTGTGGCACCTTATGGTCGTTCTCCTATGGGTCTAGACTTTGGAACCCGACGCAAAACAGATAGTTAGTTGTAACGTTCAGGGCCTCCTAATGACGATGGAACACTCAAATTGCGTCGAGATTCAATACATCGTCCTCCAGACGTCTCCAAGGGTCTATTGCTGCCTCGGGCACCTTATGGTCGTTCTCCTGTGAGTCTAGATTGTCGAATCCGACGCATAACTGATAGTCAATTGGCCGGCAAATGACGGTGGAACACTCAAACTGCGTCGAGATTCAATACATCGTCCTCCAGCCGACTTGTCTTGAAGGGGATATTGCTGCCTCGGGCACCATGTGGTCCGTCTCCTGTGAGTCTAGATTTTCGAATCCGACGCAGAATTGATTGTTAATTGTAACGTTCATGGCCTTCTAATGACGATGGAACACTGAAACTGCGTCGAGAGTCAAAACATCGTCCTGCAGCCGACTTGTCTACAAGGGCATATTGCTGTCTCGGGCACCATGTGGTCCGTCACCTGTGAGTCTAGATTTTCGAATACGACGCAAAACTGATTGTTAATTGTAACGTTTGGGGCATCCTAATGACGATGGAACACTCAAATTGCGTCGAGATTCAATACATCGGCTTCCAGCCGACTTGTCTCCAAGGGGATAATGCTGCCTCGGGCACCTAATGGTCGTTCTCCTGTGAGACTAGATTTTCAAATCAGAGGGAAAACTCATAGTTAATTGTAACGTTCAGGGCCTCCTAATGACGATGGAACACTCTAATTGCGTCGAGATTCAATACATCGTCCTCAAGCCGACTTGACTCCAAGATATTGCCGCCTCGGTCACCTTATGGTCGTTCTCCTGTGCGTCTAGTTTTTCGAATCCGACGAAAAATTGACATTTAATTATAATGTTACGACTATGCTAACGACGATGGAACACACAAATTGCGTTGCGTTTCTTAATATCGTCCATCAGCCGACTTGTCTCCAAGAGTCTATTGCTGCCTTCGGCACCTTATGGTCATTCTCCTGTGAGTCTAGATTTTCGATTCCGACGCAAAACTGACATTGAATTATAACTTTACGACTATGCTAACGACGATGGAACTCACAAATTGCGTTGCGTTTCGGTACATCGTCCTCCAGACGACTTGTCTCCATGGGTCTATTGCTGAAACGGTCACCTTATGGTCTTTCTCCCGGCAGTCCAGATTTTCGAATCCGACGCAAAGCGGACTGTTAATTCTAACGTTCCGACCCTGCTAACAACGATGGCACACACAAATTGCGTCGCGATTCAATACATAGTCCTCCAGCCGACTTGTCTCCCAACGGTCTATTACTGCCTCGGGTACCTAATGGTCGTTCACCTGTGAGTCTAGGTTTTCAAATCCGAGGCAAAACTGACAGTTAATTGTAACGTTCAGGGCCCCCTAATGACGATGTAACACTCATATTGCGTCGAGATTCAATACATCGTCCGCCAGCCGACTTGTCTCCAATGGGATATTGCTGCCTCGGGCACCATATGGTCCATCTCCTGTGAGTAGATTTTAGAATCCGACGCGAAACTGATAGTTAATTGTAACGTTCAGCGCCTCCTAATGACGATGGAACACTCAAATTGCGTCGAGATTCATTACATCGTCCTCCAGCCAACTTGTCTCCAAGGGTCTATTGTTGCCTCGGGCACCATATTGTCGTTCTCCTGTGAGGCTATATTTTCGAATCCGACGAATAACTGATAGTTAATTGAACGTTCAGCGCCTCCTAATGACGATGGAACACTCAAATTGCGTCGATATTCAACACATCGTCCTCCAGCCCACTTGTCTCCAAGGGGATATTGCTGCCTCGGGCACCATGGTGTCCGTCTCATAGTCTAGATTTTCGAATCCGACGCAGAAATGATAGTTAATTGTAACGTTCATGGCCTTCTAATGACGATGGAACACTTAAACTGCGTCGAGAGTCAATACATCGTCCTGCAGCCGACTTGTCTACAAGGGGATTTTGCTGTCTCGGGCACCATGTGGTCCGTCTCCTGTGGGTCTAGATTTTCGAATCCGACGCAAAACTGATTGTTAATTGTAACGTTCGGGGCCTCCTAATGACGATGGAACACTCAAATTGCGTCGAGATTCAATACATCGGCCTCCAGCCGACTTGTCTCCAAGGGGATATTGCTGCCTCGGGCAACTAATGGTCGTTCTCCTGTGTGTCTAGAATTTTAAATCAGAGGCAAAACTGATAGTTAATTGTGACGTTTAGGGCGTCCTGAAGACGATGGAATACTCAAATTGCGTCGAGATTCAGTACATCGTCCTCCAGCCGACTTGTATCCAAGTGTCTATTGCTTTCTCGGGCACCATATGGTCCTCCGGTGAGTGGATTTTCGAATCCGACGCTAAAATGATAGTGAATTGTAACGTTCAGCGCCTCCTAATGACGATGGAACACCCAAATTGCGTCGAGATTCAATGCATCGTCCTCCAGCCGACTTGTCTCCAAGGGGATATTGCTGCCTCGGGCACCATATGGTCCGTCTCCTGTGAGTCTAGATTTTCGTATCCGACGCAAAACTGATGGTTAATTGTAACGTTCAGGGCCTCCTAATGACGATGGAACACTCAACTTGCGTCGAGATTCAAACATCGGCCTCCAGCCGACTTGTATCCAAGGGGATATTGCTGCCGCGGGCACCTTATGGTCGTTCTCCTGTGAGGCTAGATTTTCAAATCAGAGGCAAAACTGATAGTTAATTGTAACGTTGAGGGCCTCCTAATGACGAGGGTCCACTCTAATTACGTCGAGATTCAATACATCGTCCTCAAGCCGAGTTGTCTCCAAGGTATTGCTGCCTCGGTCACCTTATGGTCGTTCTCCTGTCAGTCTAGTTTTTCGAATCCGACGCAAAATTGACATTTAATTATAACGTTACGACTATGCTAACGACGATGGAAAACAGGAATTGCGTTGCGATTCTTTACAACGTCCTTCAGCCGACTTGTCTCCAAGAGTCTATTGCTGCCATGGGCACCTTATGCTCATTCCCCTGTGAGTCTAGATTTTCGATTCCGACGCAAAACTGACATTTAATTATAACTTTACGACTGTGCTAACAACGATGGAACTCACAAATTGCGTCGTGATTCAATACATCGTCCGCCAGCCGACCTACCTCCAAGGGTCTATTGCTGCCTGTGGCACCTTATGGTCGTTCTCCTATGGGTCTAGACTTTGGAACCCGACGTAAAACAGATAGTTAGTTGTAACGTTCAGGGCCTCCTAATGACGATGGAACACTCAAATTGCGTCGAGATTCAATACATCGTCCTCCAGACGTCTCCAAGGGTCTATTGCTGCCTCGGGCACCTTATGGTCGTTCTCCTGTGAGTCTAGATTGTCGAATCCGACGCATAACTGATAGTCAATTGGCCTGCAAATGACGGTGGAACACTCAAACTGCGTCGAGATTCAGTACATCGTCCTCCAGCCGACTTGTCTTGAAGGGGATATTGCTGCCTCGGGCACCATGTGGTCCGTCTCCTGTGAGTCTAGATTTTCGAATCCGACGCAGAATTGATTGTTAATTGTAACGTTCATGGCCTTCTAATGACGATGGAACACTTAAACTGCGTCGAGAGTCAAAACATCGTCCTGCAGCCGACTTGTCTACAAGGGGATATTGCTGTCTCGGGCACCATGTGGTCCGTCACCTGTGAGTCTAGATTTTCGAATACGACGCAAAACTGATTGTTAATTGTAACGTTTGGGGCATTCTAATGACGATGGAACACTCAAATTGCGTCGAGATTCAATACATCGGCTTCCAGCCGACTTGTCTCCAAGGGGATAATGCTGCCTCGGGCACCTAATGGTCGTTCTCCTGTGAGACTAGATTTTCAAATCAGAGGGAAAACTGATAGTTAATTGTAACGTTCAGGGCCTCCTAATGACGATGGAACACTCTAATTGCGTCGAGATTCAATACATCGTCCTCAAGCCGACTTGTCTCCAAGATATTGCCGCCTCGGTCACCTTATGGTCGTTCTCCGGTGCGTCTAGTTTTTCGAATCCGACGAAAAATTGACATTTAATTATAATGTTACGACTATGCTAACGACGATGGAACACACAAATTGCGTTGCGTTTCTTAATATCGTCCATCAGCCGACTTGTCTCCAAGAGTCTATTGCTGCCTTCGGCACCTTATGGTCATTCTCCTGTGAGTCTAGATTTTCGATTCCGACGCAAAACTGACATTTAATTATAACTTTACGACTATGCTAACGACGATGGAACTCACAAATTGCGTTGCGTTTCGGTACATCGTCCTCCAGACGACTTGTCTTCATGGGTCTATTGCTGAAACGGTCACCTTATGGTCTTTCTCCCGGCAGTCCAGATTTTCGAATCCGACGCAAAGCGGCCTGTTAATTCTAACGTTCCGACCCTGCTAACGACGATGGCACACACAAATTGCGTCGCGATTCAATACATCGTCCTCCAGCCGACTTGTCTCCCAACGGTCTATTACTGCCTCGGGTACCTTATGGTCGTTCACCTGTGAGTCTAGGTTTTCAAATCCGAGGCAAAACTGATAGTTAATTGTAACGTTCAGGGCCCCCTAATGACGATGTAACACTCATATTGCGTCGAGATTCAATACATCGTCCGCCAGCCGACTTGTCTCCAAGGTGATATTGCTGCCTCGGGCACCATATGGTCCGTCTCCTGTGAGTCAAGATTTTCGAATCCGCCGCAAAACTGATAGTTAATTGTAACATTCAGCGCCTCCTAATGACGATGGAACACTCAAATTGCGTCGAGATTCAATACATCGTCCTCCAGCCGACTTGTCTCCAATGGGATATTGCTGCCTCGGGCACCATATGGTCCATCTCCTGTGAGTAGATTTTAGAATCCGACGCGAAACTGATAGTTAATCGTAACGGTCAGGGCCTCCTAATGACGATGGAACACTCAAATTGCGTCGAGATTCAATACATCGTACTCCAGCCAACTTGTCTCCAAGGGTCTATTGTTGCCTCCGGCACCATATTGTCGTTCTCCTGTGAGGCTATATTTTCGAATCCGACGAATAACTGATAGTTAATTGAACGTTCAGCGCCTTCTAATGACGATGGAACACTTAAACTGCGTCGAGAGTCAATACATCGTCCTGCAGCCGACTTGTCTACAAGGGGATTTTGCTGTCTCGGGCACCATGTGGTCCGTCTCCTGTGGGTCTAGATTTTCGAATCCGACGCAAAACTGATTGTTAATTGTAACGTTCGGGGCCTCCTAATGACGATGGAACACTCAAATTGCGTCGAGATTCAATACATCGGCCTCCAGCCGACTTGTCTCCAAGGGGATATTGCTGCCTCGGGCAACTAATGGTCGTTCTCCTGTGAAGCTAGATTTTCAAATCAGAGGCAAAACTGATAGTTAATTGTAACGTTCAGGGCCTCCTAATGACGATGGAACACTCTAATTGCGTCGAGATTCAATACATCGTCCACCAGCCGACTTGTCTCCCAACGGTCTATTACTGCCTCGGGTACCTTGTGGTCGCTCACCTGTGAGTCTAGGATTTCGAATCCGAGGCAAAACTGATAGTTAATTGTAACGTTCAGGGCCTCCTAATGACGATGCAACACTCAAATTGCGTCGATATTCAATACATCGTCCTCCAGCCCACTTGTCTCCAAGGGGATATTGCTGCCGCGGGCACCATGTGGTCCGTCTCCTAGTCTAGATTTTCGAATCCGACGCAGAAATGATAGTTAATTGTAACGTTCATGGGCTTCTAATGACGATGGAACACTTAAACTGCGTCGAGAGTCAATACATCGTCCTGCAGCCGACTTGTCTACAAGGGGATTTTGCTGTCTCGGGCACCATGTGGTCCGTCTCCTGTGGGTCTAGATTTTCGAATCCGACGCAAAACTGATTGTTAATTGTAACGTTCGGGGCTTCCTAATGACGATGGAACACTCAAATTGCGTCGAGATTCAATACATCGGCCTCCAGCCGACTTGTCTCCAAGGGGATATTGCTGCCTCGGGCAACTAATGGTCGTTCTCCTGTGAAGCTAGATTTTCAAATGAGAGGCAAAACTGATAGTTAATTGTAACGTTCAGGGCCTCCTAATGACGATGGAACACTCTAATTGCGTCGAGATTCAATACATCGTCCACCAGCCGACTTGTCTCCCAACGGTCCATTACTGCCTCGGGTACCTTATGGTCGTTCACCTGTGAGTCTAGGATTTCGAATCCGAAGCAAAACTGATAGTTAATTGTAACGTTCAGGGCCTCCTAATGACGATGGAACACTCAAAATGCGTCGAGATTCAATACATTGTCCTCCAGCCGACTTGCCTCCAAGGGTCTATTGCACCCTGTGGCACCTTATGGTCGTTCTCCTATGGGTCTAGACTTTGGAACCCGACGCAAAACAGATAGTTAATTGTAACGTTCAGGGCCTCCTAATGACGATGAAACACTCAAATTGCGTCGAGATTCAATACATCGTCCGCCAGCTGACTTGCCTCCAAGGTGATATTGCTGCCTCGGGCACCATATGGTCCGTCTCCTGTGAGTCTAGATTTTCGAATCCGACGCAAAACTGATAGTTAATTGTAACTTTCAGCGCCTCCTATTGACGATGGAACACTCTAATTGCGTCGAGATTCAATACATTGTCCTCCAGCCGGCTTGTCTCCAAGGGGATATTGCTTTCTCGGGCACCATATGGTCCTTTTCCTGTTAGTAGATTTTCGAATCCGACGCTAAAATGATAGTTAATTGTAACGTTCAGGGCCTCCTAATGACGATGGAGCACTCGATTGCGTCGAGATTCAACACATCGTCCTCCAGCCGACTTGTCTCCAATGGGATATTGCTGCCTCGAGCACCATATGGTCCAACTTCCGTGAGTAGATTTTCGAATCCGACGCGAAACTGATAGTTAATTGTAACGTTCAGGGCCTCCTAATGACGATGGAACACTCAAATTGCGTCGATATTAAATACATCGTCCTCCAGCCGACTTGTCTCCAACTGGATATTGCTGCCTTGGGCACCATGTGGTCCGTCTCCTGTGAGTCTAGATTTTCGAATCCGACGCAGAAATGATTGTTAATTGCAACGTTCATGGCCTTCTAATGACGATGGAACACTCAAACTGCGTCGAGAGTCAATACATCGTCCTGCAGCCGACTTGTCTACAAGGGGATATTGCTGTCTCGGGCACCATGTGGTTCGTCTCCTGTGAGTCTAGATTTTCGAATCCGACGCAAAACTGATTGTTAATTGTAACGTTCGGGGCCTCCTAATGACGATGGAACACTCAAATTGCGTCGAGATTCAATACATCGGCCTCCAGCCGACTTGTCTCCAAGGGGATATCGCTGCCTCGGGCACCTAATGGTCGTTCTCCTGTGAGGCTAGATTTTCGAATCCGACGCAAAAATGATAGTTAATTGTAACGTTCAATGCCTCCTAATGACGATGGAGCACTCAATTGCGTCGAGATTCAACACATCGTCCTCCAGCCGACTTGTCTCCAATGGGATATTGCTGCCTCGAGCACCATATGGTCCATCTCCTGTGAGTAGATTTTCGAATCCAACGCGAAACTGATAGTTAATTGTAACGTTCAGGGCCTCCTAATGACGATGGAACACTCAAATTGCGTCGAGATTCAATACATCGCCCTTCAGCCCACTTGTCTCCAAGAGTCTATTGTTGCCTCGGGCACCTTATGGTCGTTCTCCTGTGAGTCTAGATTTTCGAATCCGACGCAAAACTGATAGTTAATTGTAACGTTCAGGGCCTCTTAATGACGATGGAACACTGAAATTGGGTCGAGATTTAATACATCGGCTTCCAGCCGACTTGTCTCCAAGCGACTGTTGCTGCCTCAAGCACCTTATGGTCGTTCTCCTGTGAGTCTAGATTTTAGTATCCGTCGCCAAACTGATAGGTAATTGTAACGTTCAGAGCCTCCAAATGACAATGGAACACTCAAATTACGTCGAGATTAAATACATCGGCATACAGCCGACTTGTCTCCAAGGGGATATTGCTGCCTGAGGCACCATATGGTCCGTCTCCTGTGAGTCTAGATTTTCGATTCCGACGCGAAACTGATAGTTAATTGTAACGTTCAGGGCCTCCTAATGACGATGGAACACTCAAATTGCGTCGAGACTCAATACATGGATCTTCAGCCGACGTGTCTCCAAGCGTCTATTGCTGCCTCGGGCACCTTATGGTCGTCCTCCTGTGAGTCTAGATTTTCGAATCCGACGAAAAACTGATAGATAATTGTAACATTCAGGGCGTCCTGATGTCGATGGAACACTCAAATTGCGTCGCGATCCAATACATCGTCCTCCAGCCGACTTGTATCCAAGGGCCTATTGCTCTCTCGGGCACCATATGGTCCATCTCCTGTGAGTAGATTTTCGAATCCGACGCTAAAATGATAGTGAATTGTAACGTTCAGCGCCCCCTAATGACGATGGAACACTCAAATTGCTTCGAGATTCAATACATCGGCCTCCAGCCAACTTGTCTCCAAGGGTCTATTGCGGCCTCGGGCACCTTATGGTCGTTCTCCTGTGAGGCTAGATTTTCGAATCCGACGAATAACTGATAGTTAGTTGTAACGTTCAGCGCCTCCTATTGACGATGGAACACTCAATTTGCGTCGATATTCAATACAGCGTCACCCAGCCGACTTGTCTCCAAGGGGAAATTGCTGCCTTGGGCACCATGTGGTCCGTCTCCTGTGAGTCTAGATTTTCGAATCCGACGCAGAAATGATACTTAATTGTAACGTTCATGGCCTCCTATTGACGATGGAACACTCAAATTGCGTCGAGATTCAATACATCGGCCTCCAGCCGACTTGTCTCCAAGGGTCTATTGCTGCCTCGGGCACCTTATGGTCGTTCTCCTGTGAGTCTAGATTGTCGAATCCGACGCATAACTGATAGTTAATTGTAACGTTCATGGCCTCCTAATGACGATGGAACACACAAATTGCGTCGATATTAAATACATCGTCCTCCAGCCGACTTGTCTCCAAGGGGATATTGCTGCCTTGGGCGCCATGTGGTCCGTCTCCTGTGAGTCTAGATTTTCGAATCCGACGCAGAAATGATTGTTAATTGTAACGTTCATGGCCTTCTAATGACGATGGAACACTCAAACTGCGTCGAGAGTCAATACATCGTCCTGCAGCCGACTTGTCTACAAGGGGATATTGCTGTCTCGGGCACCATGTGGTTCGTCTCCTGTGAGTCTAGATTTTCGAATCCGACGCAAAACTGATTGTTAATTGTAACGTTCGGGGCCTCCTAATGACGATGGAACACTCAAATTGCGTCGAGATTCAATACATCGGCCTCCAGCCGACTTGTCTCCAAGGGGATATTGCTGCCTCGGGCACCTAATTGTCGTTCTCCTGTGAGGCTACATTTTCAAATCAGATGCAAAACTGATAGTTAATTGTAATGTTCAGGTCCTCCTAATGACGATGGAACAACCTAATTGCGTCGAGATTGAATATATCGTCCTCAAGCCGACTTGTCTCCAAGGTATTGCCGCCTCGGTCACCTTATGGTCGTTCTCCTGTGGTTCTAGTTTTTTGAATCCGACGCAAAATTGACATTTAATTATAACGTTACGACTATGCTAACGACGATGGAACACACAAATTGCGTTGCGTTTCTTTATATCGTCCATCAACCGACTTGTCTCCAAGAGTCTATTGCTGCCTTGGGCACCTTATGGTCATTCTCCTGTGAGTCTAGATTTTCGATTCCGACGCAAAACTGACATTTAATTATAACTTTACGAATATGCTAACGACGATGGAACTAACAAATTGCGTTGCGTTTCTGTACATCGTCCTCCAGACGACTTGTCTCCATGGGTCTATTGCTGAAACGGTCACCTTATGGTCTTTCTCCAGGCAGTCCAGATTTTCGAATCCGACGCAGAACGGACTGTTAATTCTAAAGTTCTGACCCTGCTAATGACGATGGCACACACAAATTGCGTCGCGATTCAATACATCGTCCTCCAGCCGACTTGTCTCCCAACGGTCTATTACTGATAGTTAATTGTAACGTTCAGGGCCTCCTAATGACGATGGAACACTCAAAATGCGTCGAGTCTCAATACATTGTCCTCCAGCCGACTTGCCTCCAAGGGTCTATTGCTGCCTGTGGCACCTTATGGTCATTCTCCTATGCGTCTAGACTTTGGAACCCGACGCAAAACAGATTGTTAATTGTAACGTTCAGGGCCTCCTAATGACGATGGAACACTCAAATTGCGTAGAGATTCAATTCATCGTCCTCCAGCCGACTTGTCTCCAAGGGGATATTGCTGTCTCGGGCACCATATGGTCCTTCTCCTGTTAGTAGATTATCGAATCCGACGCTAAAATGATAGTTAATTGTAACGTTCAGGGCCTCCTAATGACGATGGAACACTCAAATTGCGTCGAGAGTCAATACATCGTCCTCCAGCCGACTTTTCTGGAAAGGGTTGTTGCTGCCTCGGGCACCATATGGTCCGTCTCCTGTGAGTCTAGATTTTCTAATCCGACGCAAAAATGATTGTTGATTGTAACGTTCAGGGCCTCCTAATAACTATGGAGCACTCACATTGCGTCGATATTCAATACATCGTCCTCCAGCCGACTTGTCTCCAAGGGGATGTTGCTGCCTTGGGCACCATGTCGTCCGTCTCCTGTGAGTCTAGATTTTCGAATCCGACGCAGAAATGATTGTAATTGTAACGTTCAGAGCCTCCAAATGACGATGGAACACTCAAATTACGTCGAGATTAAATACATCGGCAACCAGCCGACTTGTCTCCAAGGGGATATTGCTGCCTGTGGCACCACATGGTCCGTTTCCTGTGAGTCTAGATTTTCGATTCCGACGAACAACTGATAGGTAATTGTAACGTTCAGCGCCTCATATTGACGATGGAACACTCAAATTGCGTCGATATTCAATACATCGTCCTCCAGCCGACTTGTCTCCAATGGGATATTGCTGCCTTGGGCTCCATGTGGTCCGTCTCCTGTGAGTCTAGATATTCGAATCCGACGCAGAAATGATAGTTAATTGTAACGTTCATGGCCTCCTAATGACGATGGAACACTCAAAATGCGTCGAGACTCAATACATCGGCCTCCAGGCGACTTGTCTCCAAGGGTCTATTGCTGCCTCGGTCACGTAATGGTCGTTCTCCTGTGAGTCTAGGTTGTCGAATCCGACGCATAACTGATAGTTAATTGTAACGTTCATGGCCTCCTAATGACGATGGAACACTCAAATTGCGTCGATATTCAATACATCAACCTCCAGCCGACTTGTCTCAAAGGGGATATTGCTGTCTCGGGCACCATGTGGTGCGTCTCCTGTGAGTCTAGATTTTCGAATCCGACGCACAACGGATTGCTAATTGTAGCGTTCGGGGACTCCTAATAACGATGGAACACTCAAATTGCGTCGAGATTCAATACATCGGCCTCCAGCCGACTTGACTCCAAGGGGATATTGCTGCCTCGGGCACCTAATAGTCGTTCTCCTGTGAGGCTAGATTTTCAAATCAGAGGCAAAACTGATAGTTAATTGTAACGTTCTGGGCCTCCTAATGACGATGGAACACTGTAATTGCGACGAGATTCAATACATCGTCCGCCAGCCGACTTGTCTCCAAGGTGGTTTTGCTGCCTCGGGCACCATATGGTCCGTCTCCTGTGAGTCTAGATTTACGAATCCGACGCAAAATTGAAAGTTAATTGTAACGTTCAGCGCCTCCTAATGACGATGGAACACTCAAATTGCGTCGAGATTCAATACATCGTCCTCCAGCCGACTTGTCTCCAAGCTGATATTGCTGTTTCGGGCACCGTATGGTCCTTCTCCTGTTAGTAGATTTTCGAATCCGACGCTAAAATGATAGTTAATTGTAACGTTCAGGGCCTCCTAATGGCGATGGAACACTCAAATTGCGTCGAGAGTCAATACATCGTCCTCCAGCCGACTTTTCTAGAAGGGGTTGTTGCTGCCTCGGACACCATATGGTCCGTCTCCTGTGAGCCTAGATTTTCGAATCCGACGCAAAAATGATAGTTAATTGTAACGTTCAGGGCCTCCTAATGACGATGGAACACTCAATTGCGTCGAGATTCAACACATCGTCCTCCAGCGGACTTGTCTCCAATGGGATGTTGCTGCCTCGGGCACCATATGGTCCATCTCCTGTGAGTAGATTTTCGAATCCGACGCGAACCTGATAGTTAATTGTAACGTTCAGGGCCTCCTAATGACGATGGAACACTCAAAATGCGTCGAGATTCAATACATCGTCCTCGAGCCGACTTGTCTCCAAGGGGATATTGCTGCCTTGGGCACCATGTGGTCCGTCTCCCGTGAGTCTAGATTTTCAAATCCGACGCAGAAATGATAGTTAATTGTAACGTTCATGGCCTTCTAATGACGATGGAACACTCAAACTGCGTCGAGAGTCAATACATCGCCCTGCAGCCGACTTGTCTACAAGGGGATATTGCTGTCTCGGGCACCATGTGGTCCGTCTCCTGTGAGTTTAGATTTTCGAATACGACGCAAACCTGATTGTTAATTGTAACGTTCAGGGCCACCTAATGACGATAAAACACTCAAATTGCGACGAGATTCAATACATCGGCCTCCAGCCGACTTGTCTCCAAGGGGATATCGCTGCCTCGGGCACCTAATGGTCGATCTCCTGTGAGGCTAGATTTTCAAATCAGAGGCAAGACTGATAGTTAATTGTAACGTTCAGAGCCTCCTAATGACGATGGACACTCTAATTGCGTCGAGATTCAATACATCGTCCTCAAGCCGACTTGTCTCCAAGGGTCTATTGCTGCCTCGGGCACCTTATGGTCGTCCTCCTGAGAGTCTAGATTTTCGAATCCGACGAAAATTGACAGTTAATTGTAACATTCAGGGCGTCCTGATGACGATGGATCACTAAAAATTGCGTCGCGATCCAATACATCGTCCTCCAGCCGACTTGTATCCAAGGGCCTATTGCTGTCTCGGGCACCACATGGTCCTTCTACAGTGAGTAGATTTTCGAATCCGACGCTAAAATGATAGTGAAATGTAACGTTCTGCGCCTCCTAATGACGATGGAACACTGAAATTGGGTCGAGATTCAATACATCGGCTTCCAGATGACTTGTCTCCAAGCATCTACTGGTGCCTCGGGCACCTTATGGTCGTTCGCCTGTGAGTCTAGATTTTAGTACCCTACGCAAAACTAATAGTTAATTGTAACGTTCAGAGCCTTCAAATGACGATGGAAAACTTAAATTACGTCGAGATTCAATACATCGGCATCCAGCCGACTTGTCTCCAAGGGGATATCGCCGCCTGTGGCACGATATGGTCCGTCTCCTGTGAGTCTAGATTTTCGATTCCGACGCGAAACTGATAGTTAATTGTAACGTTCAGGGCCTCCTAATGACGATGGAACACTCTAATTGCGTCGAGATTCAATACATCGTCCTCAAGCCGACTTGTCTCCAAGGTATTGCTGCCTCGGTCACCTTATGGTCGTTCTTCTGTGAGTCAAGGTTTTCGAATCCGACGCAAAATTGACATTTAATTATAACCACACGACTATGCTAACGACGATGGAACACACAAATTGCGTTGCGTTTCTTTACATCGTCCTTCAGCCGACTTGTCTCCTAGGGCCTATTGTTGCCTCGGGCACCTTATGGTCGCCCTCCTGTGAGTCTAGAATTTCGAATCCGACGCAAAATTGACATTTCATTATAACGGTACGACTATGCTAACTACGATGGAACACACAAATTGCGTTGCGATTCTTTACATCGTCCTCCAGCCGAATTGTCTCCAAGGGGATATTGCTGCCTCGGGCACCATATGGTCCGTTCCACCAGCCGACTTGTCTCCAAGGGGATATTGCTGCCTCGGGCACCATATGGTCCGACTCCTGTGAGTCTAGTTTTTCGAATCCGACGCGAAACTGATAGTTAATTGTACCGTTCAGGGCCTCCTAATGACGAAGGAAAACTCAAATTGCGTTGCGTTTCAATACATCGTCCTTCAGCCGACTTGTCTCCAAGAGTGTATTGCTGCCTCGGACACCTTATTGTCGTTCTCCTGTGAGTCTAGATTTTCGATTCCGACGCGAAACTGATAGTTAATTGTAACGTTTAGGGCCTCCTAATGACGATGGAACACTCAAATTGCGTCGAGATTCAATACATCGTCCTCCAGCCCACTTGTATCCAAGTGTCTATTGCTTTCTCGGGAACCATGTGGTCCGACTCCTGTGAGTCTAGGTTTTCGAATCCGAGACAAAACTGATAGTTAATTGTAACGATCTGTGCCTCCTAATGACGATGGAACACTCAAATTGCGTCGAGATTCAATACATTGTCCTCCAGCCGACTTGTCTCCAAGGAGATATTGCTGCCTCGGGCACCATGTGGTCCGTCTCCTAGTCTAGATTTTCGAATCCGACGCAGGAATGATAGTTAATTGTAACGTTCTTGGCATTCTAATGACGATGGAACACTCAAATTGCGTCGAGAGTCAATACATCGTCCTTCAGCAGACTTGTCTACAAGGGGATATTGCTGTCTCGGGCACCATGTGGTCCGTCTCCTGTGAGTCTAGGTTTTCGAATCCGAGGCAAAACTGATAGTTAATTGTAACGTTCTGGGCGTCCTAATGACGATGGAACACTCAAATTGCGTCGAGATTCAATAAATTGTCCTCCAGCCGACTTGCCTCCAAGGGTCTATTGCTGCCTGTGGCACCTTATGGTCGTTCTCCTATGGGTCTAGACTTTCGAACCCGACGCAAAACAGATAGTTAATTGTAACGTTCAGGGCCTCCTAATGACGATGGAACACTCGAATTGCGTCAAGATTCAATACATCGTCCTCCAGCCGACTTGTCTCCAAGGGGATATTGCTGTCTCGGGCACCATATGGTCCTTCTCCTGTTAGTAGATTTTCGAATCCGACGCTAAAATGATAGTTAATTGTAACGTTCAGGGCCTCCTAATGACGATGGAACACTCAAATTGCGTCGAGAGTCAATACATCGTCCTTCAGCCGACTTTTCTACAAGGGGATATTGCTGCCTCGGGCACCATATGGTCCGTCTCCTGTGAGTCTAGATTTTCGAATCCGGCGCGAAACTGATAGATAATTGTAACGATCAGGGCCTCCTAATGACGATGGAACACTCAAATTGCGTCGAGATTCAATACATCGGCCTCCAGCCGACTAGTCTCCAAGGGGATATTGCTGCCTCGAGCACCATATGGTCCGCCTCCTGTGAGTGTAGATCTTCGTATCCGACGCAAAACTGATGGTTAATTGTAACATTCAGGGCCTCCTAATGACGATGGAACACTCAAATCGCGTCTTGATTCAATACATCGGCCTCCAGCCGACTTCTCTGCAACGGTCTATTGCTGTCTCGCGCACCTTATGGTCGTTCTCCTGTGAGTCTAGACTTTCGAATCCGACGCATAACTGATAGTTAATTGTAATGTTCAGGGCCTCCTAATGACGGTGGAACACTCAAATTGCGTCGAGATTCAATGCATCGTCCTCCAGCCGACTTGTCTCCAAGGGGATATTGCTGCATCGGGCACCATGTGGTCCGTCTCCTAGTCTAGGTTTTCGAATCCGACGCAGAAATGATAGTTAATTGTATTGTTCATGGCCTTCTAATGACGATGGAACACTCAAATTGAGTCCAGAGTCAATACATCGTCCTGCAGCCGACTTGTCTACAAAGGATATTGCTGTCTCGGGCACCATGTGGTCCGTCTCCTGTGAGTCTACATTTTCGAATACGACGCAAAACTGATTGTTAATTGTAACGTAAAGGGCCTCCTAATGACGATGGAACACTGAAATTGCGTCGAGATACAATTCATCGGCCTCCAGCCGACTTGTCTCCAAGGGTCTATTGCTGCCTCGGGCACCATATGGTACGTCTCCTGTGAGTCTAGTTTTTAGAATCCGACGCGAAACTGATAGTTAATTGTTACGTTCTGGGCCTCCAAATGACGATGGAACACTCAAATTACGTCGAGATTCAATACATCGGCATCCAGCCGACTTGTCTCCAAGGGGATATTGTTGCCTCGGGCACCATGTGGTCCGTCTCCTGTGAGTTTAGATTTTCGATTCCGACGCGAAACTGATAGTTAATTGTAACGTTCAGGGCCTCCTAATGACGATGGAACACTCAAATTGCGTCGAGATTCAATACATGGCCATTGAGCCGACATGTTTCCAAGGGTCTATTGCTGCCTCGGGCACCATATGGTCGTTCTCCTGTGACACTAGATTTTCGAATCCGACGAATTACTGATAGTTAATTGTAACGTTCAGCGCCTCCTAATGACGATGGAACACTCACATTGCGTCGAGATTCAATACATCGTCCACCAGCCGACTAGTCTCCAAGGAGATATTGCTGCCTCGGGCACCATGTGGTCCGTCTCCTGTGAGTCTAGATTTTGGAATCCGACGCAGAAATGATAGTTAATTGTAACGTTCATGACCTCCTATTGACGATGGAACACTCAAATAGCGTCGAGATTCAATACATCGGCCTAAAGCCGACTTGTCTCCAAGGGTCTATTGCTGCCTCGGGCACCTTATGGTCGTTCTGTGGGTATAGATTGTCGAGTCCGACGCATGACTGATAGTTAATTGTAACGTTCAGCGCCCTCTAATGACGATGGAACACTCAAATTGTGTCGAGAGTCAATACATCAACTTGCAGCCGACTTATCTACAAGGGGATATTGGTGCCTCGGGCACCATGTGGTCCGACTCCTGTGAGTCTAGATTTTCGAATCCGACGCATAACTGATAGTTAATTGTAACGTTCAGGGCCACCTAATGACCGTGGAACACTCAAATTGCGTCGAGATTCAATACCTCGGCCTCCAGCCGACTTGTCTCCAAGGCTCTATTGCTGCCTCGGGCACCTTATGGTCGTTCTCCTGTGAGTCTAGATTTTAGTATCCGACGCAAAACGGATAGTTAATTGTAACGTTCATGGCCTTCTAATGACGATGGAACACTCAAATTGTGTCGTGATTCAATACATCGGCCTCCAGCCGACTTGTTCCCACCGGGATATTGCTGCCTCGGTCACCTTATGGTCGTTCTCCTGTGAGTCTAGTTTTTCGAATCCGACGCAAAATTGACATTTAATTATAACGTTACGACTATGCTAACGAGAATGGAACACCCAAATTGCGTTGCGTTTCTTTACATCGTCCTCCAGCCGACTTGTCTCCAAGGGGATATTGCTGCATCGGGCACCATATGGTCCGTTCCCCCTGCCGACTTGTCTCCAAGGGGATATTGCTGCCTCGGGCACCATATGGTCCGTCTCCTGTGAGTCTAGTTTTTCGAATCCGACGCGAAACTGACAGATAATTGTATCGTTCAGGGCCTCCAAATGACGACGGAACACTCAAATTACGTCGAGATTCAATACATCGGCATCCAGCTGACTTGTCTCCAAGGGGATATTGCTGCCTCGGGAACCTTATGGTCGTTCTCCTGTGAGTCAAGATTTTAGAATCCGACGCAAAACTGACAATTAATTCTAACGTTACGACTATGCTAACGACGATGGAACTCACAAATTGCGTTGCGTTTCAATACATCGTCCTTCAGCCGACTTGTCGCCAAGAGTCTATTGCTGCCTCGGGCACCTTATGGTCGTTCTGTGTGAGTCTACATTTTCGATTCCGACGCGAAACTAATAGTTAATTGTAACGTTCAGGGCCTCCAAATGACGGTGGAACACTCAAATTACGTCGATATTCAATACATCATCATCCAGCCGACTTCTCTCCAAGGGTATATTGTTGCCTCGGGCACCATGTGGTCCGTCTCCTGTGAGTCTAGATTTTCGAATCCGACGCAAAAATGATAGTTAATTGTAACGTTCATGGCCTCCTATTGACGATGGAACACTCAAATTGCGTCGAGATTCAATACATCGGCCTCCAACCGACTTGTCTCCAAGGGTCTATCGCTGCCTCGGGCAACTTATGGTCGTTCTGTGGGTGTAGATTGTCGAGTCCGACGCATAACTGATAGTTTATTGTAACGTTCAGGGCCTTCTATTGACGATGGAACACTCAAATTGTGTCGAGAGTCAATACATCGACTTGCAGCCGACTTATCTACAAGGGGATAGTGCTGCCTCGGGCACCATGTGGTCCGACTCCTGTGGGTCTAGATTTTCGAATCCGACGCAAAGCTGATAGTTAATTGTAACGTTCGGGGCCTGCTAATGACGGTGGAACACTCAAATTGCGTCGAGATTCAATACATTGTCCTGCAGCCGACTTGTCTGTATGGGGATATTGCTGCCTCGGGAACCATACAGTCCGTCTCCTGTGAGTCTAGATTTTCGTATCCGACGCAAAACTGATGGTTAATTGTAACGTTCAGGGCCCTCTAATGACGGTGGAACACTCAAATTGCGTCGAGATTCAATGCATCGTCCTCCAGCCCACTTGTCTCCAAGGGGATATTGCTGCCTCGGGCACCATGTGGTTCGTCTCCTAGTCTAGATTTTCGAATCCGACGCAAAACCGATTGTTAATTGTAACTTTCAGGGCCTCCGAATGACGATGGAACACTCAAATTGCGTCGAGATTCAATACATCGGCCTCCAGCCGACTTGTTATCAACGGGATATTGCTGCCTCGGGCACCTTATGGTCGTTCTCCTGTGAGTCTAGATTTTCGAATCCGACGCAGATTTGATAGTTAATTGTAACGTTCATGGCCTTCTAATGACGATGGAACACTCACATTGTGTCGTGGTTCAATACATCGGCCTCCAGCCGACTTGTTCCCAACGGGATATTGCTGCCTCGGTAACCTTATGGTCGTTCTCCTGTGAGACTAATTTTTCGAAACCGACGCAAAATTGACATTTAATTATAACGTTACGACTATGCTAACGACGATGGAACACACAAATTGCGTTGCGTTTCTTTACATCGTCCTCCAGCCGACGTGTCTCCAAGGGGATATTGCTGCCTCGGGCACCATATGCTCCGTTCCCCCAGCCGACTTGTCTCCAAGGGGATATTGCTGCCCTGGGGCACCATATGGTCCGTCTCCTGTGAGTCTAGTTCTTCGAATCCGACGCGAAACTGATAGTTAATTGTATCGTTCAGGGCCTCCAAATGTCGACGGAACACTCAAATGACGTCGAGAATCAATACATTCGCATCCAGCCGACTTGACTCCAAAGGGATATTGCTGCCTCGGGCACCTTATGGTCGTTCTCCTGTGAGTCTAGATTTTAGAATCCAACGCAAAACGGATAGTTAATTGTTACGTTCAGAGCCTCCAAATGACGATGGAACACTCAAATTGCGTCGAGATTCAATACATCGGCCTCCAGCCGACTTGTCTCCAAGGGTCTATTGCTACCTCGGTCACCATATGGTCGCTCTCCTGTGAGGCCAGATTTTCGAATCCGACGAGTAACTGATAGTTAATTGTAACGTTCAGCGCCTCCTAATGACGATGGAACACTCAAATTGCGACGACTTGTCTCCAAGGGGATATTGCTGCCTTGGGCACCATGTGGTCCGTCTTCTGTGAGCCTAGATTTTCGAATCCGACCCAGAAATGATAGTTAATTGTAACGTTCATGGCCTCCTAATGACGATGGAACACTCAAATTGCGTCGAGATTCAATACATCGGCCTCCAGCCGACTTGTCTCCAAGGGGATATTGCTGCCTCGAGCACCATATGGTCCGCCTCCTGTGAGTCTATATTTTCGTATCCGACGCAAAACTGATGGTTAATTGTAACATCATTCAGGGCCTCCTAATGACGATGGAACACTCAAATTGCGACTTGATTCAATACATCGGCCTCCAGCCGACTTGTCTGCAACGGTCTATAGCTAACTCGCGCACCTAATGGTCGTTCTCCTGTGAGTCTAGACTTTCGAATCCGACGTAAAACTTATTGTTAATTGTAACGTTCAGGGGCTCCTAATGACGATGGAACACTCAAATTGCGTCGAGGTTCAATACATCGGCCTTCAGCCGACTTGTTCCCAACGGGATATTGCTGCCTCGGTCACCTTATGGTCGTTCTCCTGTGAGTCTATTTTTTCGAATCCGACGCAAAATTGACATTTAATTATAGCGTTACGACTATGCTAACGACGATGGAACACACAAATTGCGTTGCGTTTCTTTACATCGTCCTCCAGCCGACTTGTCTCCAAGGGGATATTGCTGCCTCGGGTACCATATGGTCCGTTCCCCCAGCCGACTTGTCTCCAAGGGGATATTGCTCCCTCGGGCACCATATGGTCCGTCTCCTGTGAGTCTAGTTTTTCGAATCCGACGCGAAACTGATAGTTAATTGTATCGTTCAGGGCCTCCTAATGACGATGGAAAACTCAAATTGCGTCGAGATTCAATACATCGTCCTCAAGCCGACTTGTCTCCAAGAGTCTATTGCTATCTCGGTCACCTTATGTTCGTTCCCCTGTGAGTCTAGATTTTCGAATTTGACGCAAAACTGACATTTAATTATAACGTTACGACAATGCTAACGACGTTGGAACTCACAAATTGCGTTGCGTTTCAATACATCGTCCTTCAGCCAACTTGTCTCCAAGAGTCTATTGCAGCCTCGGGCACCTTATGGTCGTTCTCCTGTGAGTCTAGATTTTCGATTCCGACGCGAAACTGATAGTTAATTGTAACGTTCAGGGCCTCCTAATGACGATGGAACACTCAAATTGCGTCGACATTCAATACATGGCCATTCAGCCGACATGTCTCCAAGGGTCTATTGCTGCCTCGGGCGCCATATGGTCGTTCTGATGTGAGGCTAGATTCTCGAATCCGACGAATTACTGATAGGTAATTGTTACGTTCAGCGCCTCCTAATGACGATGGAACACTCAAATTGCGTCGAGATTCAATACATCGTCAGCCAGCCGACTTGTCTCCAAGGGGATATTGCTGCCTCGGGCACCATGTGGTCCGTCTCCTGTGAGTCTAGATTTTCGAATCCGACGCATAACTGATAGTTAATTGTAACGTTAGGGGCCTCCTAATGACAGTGCAACACTCAAATTGCGTCGAGATTCAATACCTCCTCCTCCAGCCGACCAGTCTCCAAGGGGATATTGCTTCCTCGGGCACAATATGGTCCGTCTCCTGTGAGTCTAGATTTTCGTATCCGACGCAAAACTGATGGTTAATTGTAACGTTCAGGTCCTCCTAATGACGATGGAACACTCAAATTGCGGCGACATTCCATACATCGTCCTCCAGCAGATTTCTATCCAAGTGTCTATTGCTGTCTCGGTCACCATATGGTCCTTCTCCAGTGAGTGGATTTTCGAATCCCACGCAAAACTGATAGTGAATTGTAACGCTCAGCGCCTCCTAATGACGATGGAGCACTCAAATTGCGTCGAGATTCAATACATCGGCCTCCAGCCGACTTGTCTCCAACGGTCTGTTGCTGCCTGGGGCACCTTATGGTCGCTCACCTGTGAGTCTAGATTTTCGACTCCGGCGCAAAACAGATTGTTAATTGTAACGATCAGGGCCTGCTAATGACGGTGAAACGCTCTAATTTCGTCGAGAATCAATACATCGTTCTCCAGCCGACTTGCCTCCAAGGGGACATTGCTGCCTCGGGCACCATGTGGTCCGTCTCCTGTGAGTCTAGATTTTCGTTTCCGACGCAGAACTGATGGTTAATTATAACGTTCAGGGCCTCCTAATGACGATGGAACACTCAAATTACGTCGCGAATCAATATTTCGGCCTCCAGCCGACTTGTATCCAAGGGTCTATTGCTGTCTTGGCCACCATATGGTCCAACTCCTGTGAGTAGATTTTCGAATCCGACGCAAAAATGATAGTGGATTGTGACGTTCAGCGCCCCTTAATGACGAATGAACACTCAAATTGCGTCGAGATTCAATACATCGTCCTCCAGCCGACTTGACTCCAAGGGGATCTTGCTGCCTCGGGCACCATGTGGTCCGTCTCCTGTGAGTCTACATTTTCGAAACCGACGCAGAAATGATAGTTAATTGTAACTTTCATGGCCTCCTAATGACGATGGAACACTCAAATTGCGTCGAGATTCAATACATCGTCCTGCAGCCGACATGTACCCAAGTGTCTATTGCTGTCTCGGTCACCATATGGTCCTTTTCCTTTGAGTGGATTTTCGAATCCGACGCAAAAACGATAGTGAATAGTAACGTTCTGCGCCTCCTAATGACGAAGGGAACACTAAAATTGCGTCGAGATTCAATACATCGTCTTCGGGCCGTCTTGTCTACAAGCGGATATTGCTGCCTCGGGCTCCATGTGGTCCGTCTCCTGTGAGTCTAGATTTTCGAATCCGACGCAAAAGTGATTGTTAATTGTAACGTTCAAGGCCTCCTATTAACGATGGAACACTCAAATTGCAGCGAGATTCAATACATCGGCCTCCAGCCGACGTGTCCCCAAGGGTCTATTGCTGCCTCGGGCACCTTATGATCGTTCTCCTGTGAGTCTAGATTTTCGAATCCGACGCATCACTGATAGTTAATTGTAACGTTCTGCGCCTCCTAATGACGAATTGAACACTCAAATTGCGTCGAGATTCAATACATCGTCCTCCAGCCGACTTGTCTCCAAGGGGATATTGCTGCCTCGGGCACCATATGGTCCGTCTCCTGTGAGTCTAGATTTTCGAATCCCACGTCAAAATGATAGTTAATTGTAACGTCAGGGACTCCTAATGACGATGGGACACTCAAATTACGTCGAGATTCAATACATCGGTCTCCAGCCGACTTGTCTCCAACGGTCTGTTGCAGCCTCGGGCACCTTATGGTCGCTCTCCTGTGAGTCTAGATTTTCGAATCCAACGCATAACTGATAGTTAATTGTAACGATCAGGGCCTGCTAATGACGGTGGAACACTCAAATTTCGTCGAGAATCAATACATCGTTCTCCAGCCGACTTGTCTCCAAGGGGACATTGCTGCCTCGGACACCACGTGGTCCGTCTCCCGTGAGTCTAGAATTTTGTATCCGACGAAAAACTGATGGTTAATTATAACGTTCAGTGCCTCCTAATGACGATGGAACACTCAAATTGCGTCGAGATTCAATGCATCGGCCTCCAGCCGACTTGTATCCAAGTGTCTATTGCTGTATCGGCCACCATATGGTCCAACTCCTGTGAGTAGATTTTCGAATCCGACGCAAAAATGATAGTGAATAGTGACGTTCAGCGCCTCCTAATGACGAATGAACACTCAAATTGCGTCGAGATTCAATACATCGTCCTCCAGCCGACTTGTCTCCAAGGGGATTTTGCTGCCTCGGGCACCATGTGGTCCGTCTCCTATGAGTCTACATTTTCGAATCCGACACAGAAATGATAGTTAATTGTAACGTTCATGGCCTCCTAATGACGATGGAACACTCAAATTGCGTCGAGATTCAATACATCGTCCTCCAGCCGACATGTACCCAAGTGTCTATTGCTGTCTCGGTCACCATATGGTCCTTCTCCTTTGAGTGGATTTTCGAATCCGACGCAAAAATAATAGTGAATTGTAACGTTCTGCGCCTCCTAAAACGATGGGAACACTCAAATTGCGTCGAGATTCAATACATCGTCCTCCAGCCGTCTTGTCTACAAGGGCATATTGCTGCCACGGGCTCCATGTGGTCCATCTCCTGTGAGTCTAGATTTTCGAATCCGACGCAGAAATGATAGTTAATTGTAACGCTCCTGGCCTCCTAATGACGATGGAATACTCAAAATGCGTCGTGAGCCAATACATCGTCCTCCAGCCGTCTTGTCTACAAGCGGATATTGCTGCCTCGGGCTCCATGTGGTCCGTCTCCTGTGAGTCTAGGTTTTCGAATCCGACGCAAAAGTGATTGCTAATTGTAACGTTCAGGGCCTCCTATTAACGATGGAACACTCAAATTGCGTCGAGATTCAATACATCCTCCTCCAGCCGACTGGTCTCCAAGGGGATATTGCTTCCTCGGCCACCATATTGTCCGTCTCCCGTGAGTCTAGATTTTCGTATCGGACGCAAAACTGATGGTTAATTGTAAAGTTCAGGGCCTCCTAATGACGATGGAACACTCAAATTGCGTCGAGATTCAACACATCGTCCTCCAGCCGACTTGTCTCCAACGGTCAGTTGCTGCCTCGGGCACCTTATGGTCGCTCTCCTGTCAGTCTAGATTTTCGAATCCGACGCATAACTGATAGTTAATTGTAACGATCAGGGCCTGCTATTGACGGTGGAACACTCAAATTTCGTCGAGAATCAATACATCGTTTTCCAGCCGACTTGTCTCCAAGGAGACATTGCTGCCTCGGGCACCATGTGATCCGTCACCTGTGAGTCTAGATTTTCGTATCCGACGCAAAACTGATGGTTAATTATAACGTTCAGGGCCTCCTAATGACGATGGAACACTCAAATTGCGTCGAGATTCAATACATCGTCCTCCAGCCGACATGTACCCAAGTGTCTATTGCTGTCTCGGTCACCATATGGTCCTTCTCCTTTGAGTGGATTTCCGAATCCGACGCAAAAATGATAGTGAATTGTGCCGTTCTGCTCCTCCTAATGACGAAGGGAACACTCAAATTGCGTCGAGATTCAATACATCGTCCTCCAGGCGTCTTGTCTACAAGGGGATATTGCTGCCTCTGGCGCCATGTCTAGATTTTGGAATCCGACGCAGAATTGATAGTTAATTGTAACGTTCAGGGCTTCCTAATGACGGTGGAACACTCAAATTGCGTCGAGAATCAATACATCGTGATCCGGCCAACTTGTCTCCAAGGGGATATTGCTGCCTCGGGCACCATATGGTCCGTCTCCTGTGAGTCTAGATTTTCGTATCAGACGCAAAACTGATAGTTAATTGTAAGGTTCAGGGCCTCCTAATGACGATGGAACACTCAAATTGCGTCGAGATTCTCTACATCGGCCTCCATCAGACTTGTCTCCATGGGGTTATTGCTGCCTCGGGCACCTTATGGTCGTTCTCCTGTGAGTCTAGATTTTCGAATCCGACGCAAAACTGACATTTAATTATAACGTTACGACTATACTAACGACGATGGAACACTCAAATTGCGTCGAGATTCGTTACATCGTCCATCAGCCGAACTGTCTCCAAGGGTCTATGGCTGCCTCGGGCACCTTATGGTCGTTCTCCTGTGAGTCTAGATTTTAGAATCTGACGCATAACTGTTAGTTAATTGTAACAATCATTGCCTCGTAATGACGATGGAACTCTCAAATTGCGTCGAGATTCAATACATCGTCCTCCAGCCGACTTGTCTCCAAGGGGATGATGCTCCCTCGGTCTCCATAGGTTCCGTCTCCTGTGAGACTAGATTTTCGAATCCGACGCGAAAAAGATAGATGGGGCCTCCTTATGACGATGGAACACTCATATTGCGTCGAGATTCAGTACATCGTCCTTCAGCCGACTTGTCTCCAAGGGTCTATTGCTGCCTCGGGCACCTTATGGTCGTTCTCATGTGAGTTTGGATTTTCGAATCCGACGCAAAACTGATAGTTAATTGTAACAATCTGGGCCTCCTAATGACGATGGAACTCTCAAATTGCGTCGAGATTCAATACATCGGCCTCCAGCCGACTTGTCTCGGGCACCACAAGGTCCGTCTCCTGTGAGTCTAGATTTTCGAATCCGACGCGAAAGAGATAGTTAATTGTAACGTTCAGGGCCTCCTAATGACGATGGAGCACTCAAATTGCGTCGAGATTCAATACATCGTCCATCAGCCGACTTGTCTCCAAAGGTCTATTGCTGCCTCCGCGCTTTATGGTCGATCTCCTGTGCGTCTAGATTTTCGACTCCGACGCTAAACTGATAGATAGGACCTCCTTATGACGATGGAACACTCAAATTGCGTCGAGATTCAATACATCGTCCTTCAGCCGACTTGTCTCCAAGGGTCTATTGCTGCCTCGGGCACCTAATGGTCGTTCTCCTGTACGTCTAGATTCTCGAATCCGACGCAAAACTGATAGTTAATTGTAACGTCAGGGCCTCCTAATGACGATGGACACTCAAATTGCGCTGAGATTCAATACATCGTCCTCCAGCCGACTAGTCTCCAAGGGGGTATTGCTGCCTCGGGCACCGTATGGTCCGTCTCCTGTGAGTCTAGATTTTTTAATCTGACGCAAAACTGATTGTTAATTGTAACGTTGAGGGCTTCCAAATGACGATGGAACACTCAAATTGCGTCGATATTCAATACATCGTCCTCCAGCCGACTTGTCTCCAAGGGTCTATTGCTGCCTCGGACACCTTATGGTCGTTCTCCTGTAAGTCTAGATTGTCGAATCCGATGCAAAACTGATAGTTAATTGTAACGTCAGGGCCTCCTAATGACGATGGAACACTCAAATTGCGTCGAGATTCAATACATCGTCCTCCAGCCTAATTGTCTCCAAGGGGATATTGCTGCCTCGGGCACCTTATGGTCCATCTCCTGTGAATCTAGATTTTCGATTCCGACGCGAAACTGATAGTTAATTGTAACGTTCAGGGCCTCCTAATGACGATGGAACACCCAAATTGCGTCGAGATCCAATAGATCGCCCTCCAGCCGATTAGTCTCCAAGGGGGTTTTGCAGCCTCGGGCACCATGTGTTCCGTCTCCTGTGCGTCTAGATTTTCGAATCTGACGCGAAAATGATAGTTAATTGTAACGTTCAGGGCCTCCTAAAGACGATGGAACACTCAAATTGCGTCGAGATTCAATACATCGTCCTCCAGCCGACTAGTCTCCAAGGGGATATTGCTGCCTCGGGCACCTTATGGTCCGTCTCCTGTAAGTCTAGATTTTCGAATCCGACGCGAAACTGATAGTTAATTGTAAAGTTCAGGGCCTCCTAATAGCGATGGAACACTCAAAATGCGTCGAGATTCGTTAAATCGACCTTCAGCCGACCTGTCCCTAAGGGTCTATTGCTGCCTCGGGCACCTTATGGTCGATCTCCTGTAAGTCTAGATTGTCGAATCCGACGCAAAACTGATTGTAAATTGTAGCATTCAGGACCTCCTAATGACGATGGAACACTCAAATTGCGTAAAGATTCAATACATCGTCCTCCAGCCGATTTGTCTCCAAGGGGGTATTGCTGCCTCGGGCACCATATGGTCCGTGTCCTGTGCGTCTAGATTTTCGAATCCGACGCGAAACTGATAGATAATTGTATCGTTCAGGGCCTCCTAATGACGATGGAACACTCATATTGCGTCGAGATTTAGTAAATCGTCCTTCAGCCGACTTGTCTCCAAGGGTCTATTGCTGCCTGGGGCACCTTGTGGTCATTCTCCTGTGCGTCTAGATTTTCAAATCCGACGCAAAATTGATAGTTAATTGTAACGTTCAGGGCCTCCTAATGACAATGGAACACTCAAATTACGTCGAGATTCGTTACATCGACCTTCAGCCGACCTGTCTCCAAGGGTCTATTGCTGCCTCGGGCACCTTATGGTCGCTCTCCTGTGAGTCTAGATTTTCGAATCGGAAGCGAAACTGATAGTTAATTGAATCGTTCAGGGCCTCCTAATGAAGATGGAACAATCAAATAGCGTCGAGATTCAATACATCGTCCTCCAGCCGACTAGCCTCCAAGGTGATATTGCTGCCTCGGGCACCTTATGGTCCGTTTCCTGTGAGTCTAGATTTTTTAATCCGACGCAAAACTGATAGTTAATTGTAACGTTCAGGGCCTCCTAATGACGATGGAACACTCAAATTGCGTCGAGATTCAATACATCGGCCTCCAGCCGACTTGTCGCCAACGGTCTGTTGCTGCCTGGGGCACCTTATGGTCGCTCACCTGTGAGTCTAGATTTTCGAATCCGGCGCAAAACAGATTGTTAATTGTAACGATCAGGGCCTGCTAATGACGGTGGATCACTCTAATTTCGTCGAGAATCGATACATCGTTCTCCAGCCGACTTGCCTCCAAGGGGACATTGCTGCCTCGGGCACCATGTGGTCCGTCTCCTGTGAGTCTAGATTTTCGTATCCGACGCAGAACTGATGGTTAATTACAGCGTTCAGGGCCTCCTAATGACGATGGAACACTCAAATTGCGTCGCGAATCAATATTTCGGCCTCCGGCCGACTTGTATCCAAGTGTCTATTGCTGTCTTGGCCACCATATGGTATAAGTCCTGTGAGTAGATTTTCGAATCCGACGCAAAAATGATAGTGGATTGTGACGTTCAGCGCCCCTTAATGACGAATGAACACTCAAATTGCGTCGAGATTCAATACATCGTCCTCCAGCCGACTTTACTCCAAGGGGATCTTGCTGCCTCGGGCACCATGTGGTCCGTCTTTTGTGAGTCTACATTTTCGAATCCGACGCAGAAATGATAGTTAATTGTAACTTTCATGGCCTCCTAATGACGATGGAACACTCAAATTGCGTCGAGATTCAATACATCGTCCTGTAGCCGACATGTACCCAAGTGTCTATTGCTGTCTCGGTCACCATATGGTCCTTCTCCTTTGAATGGATTTTCGAATCCGACGCAAAAACGATAGTGAATAGTAACGTTCTGCGCCTCCTAATGACGAAGGGAACACTAAAATTGCGTCGAGATTCAATACATCGTCCTCCGGCCGTCTTGTCTACAAGCGGATATTGCTGCCTCGGGCTCCATGTGGTCCGTCTCCTGTGAGTCTAGATTTTCGAATCCGACGCAAAAGTGATTGTTAATTGTAACGTTCAAGGCCTCCTATTAACGATGGAACACTCAAATTGCAGCGAGATTCAATACATCGGCCTCCAGCCGACGTGTCCCCAAGGGTCTATTGCTGCCTCGGGCACCTTATGATCGTTTTCCTGTGAGTCTAGATTTTCGAATCCGACGCATCACTGATAGTTAATTGTAACGTTCTGCGCCTCCTAATGACGAACTGAACACTCAAATTGCGTCGAGATTCAATACATCGTCCTCCAGCCGACTTGTCTCCAAGGGGATATTGCTGCCTCAGGCATCATGTCTAGATTTTCGAATCCGACGCAGAAATGATAGTTAATTGTAACGTTCAGGGCTTCCTAATGACGTTGGAACACTCAAATTGCGTCGCCATTCAATACATCGTCCTCCAGCCGACTTGCCTCCAAGGGGATATTGCTGCCTCGGGCACCTTATGGTCGCTCTACTGTGAGTCTAGATTTTCGAATCCGACGCATAACTGATAGTTAATTGTAACGATCAGGGCCTGCTAATGACGGTGGAACACTCAAATTTCGTCGAGAATCAATACATCGTTCTCCAGCCGACTTGTTTCCAAGGGGACATTGCTGCCTCGGACACCACGTGGTCCGTCTCCCGTGAGTCTAGAATTTTGTATCCGACGAAAAACTGATGGTTAATTATAACGTTCAGGGCCTCCTAATGACGATGGAACACTCAAATTGCGTCGAGATTCAATGCATCGGCCTCCAGCCGACTTGTATCCAAGTGTCTATTGCTGTATCGGCCACCATATGGTCCAACTCCTGTGAGTAGATTTTCGAATCCGACGCAAAAATGATAGTGAATAGTGAGGTTCAGCGCCTCTTAATGACGAATGAACACTCAAATTGCGTCGAGATTCAATACATCGTCCTCCAGCCGACTTGTCTCCAAGGGGATTTTGCTGCCTCGTGCACCATGTGGTCCGTCTCCTATGAGTCTACATTTTCGAATCCGACACAGAAATGATGGTTAATTGTAACGTTCATGGCCTCCTAATGACGATGGAACACTCAAATTGCGTTGAGATTCAATAAATCGTCCTCCAGCCGTCTTGTCTACAAGGGCATATTGCTGCCACGGGCTCCATGTGGTCCTTCTCCTGTGAGTCTAGATTTTCGAATCCGACGCAGAAATGATAGTTAATTGTAACGCTCATGGCCTCCTAATGACGATGGAATACTCAAAATGCGTCGTGAGCCAATACATCGTCCTCCAGCCGTCTTGTCTACAAGCGGATATTGCTGCCTCGGGCTCCATGTGGTCCGTCTCCTGTGAGTCTAGATTTTCGAATCCGACGCAAAAGTGATTGTTAATTGTAACGTTCAGGGCCTCCTATTAACGATGGAACACTCAAATTGCGTCGAGATTCAATACATCCTCCTCCAGCCGACTGGTCTCCAAGGGGATATTGCTTCCTCGGCCACCATATTGTCCGTCTCCCGTGAGTCTAGATTTTCGTATCGGACGCAAAACTGATGGTTAATTGTAAAGTTCAGGGCCTCCTAATGACGATGGAACACTCAAATTGCGTCGAGATTCAATACATCGTCCTCCAGCCGACTTGTCTCCAACGGTCAGTTGCTGCCTCGGGCACCTTATGGTCGCTCTCCTGTGAGTCTAGATTTTCGAATCCGACGCATAACTGATAGTTAATTGTAACGATCAGGGCCTGCTATTGACGGTGGAACACTCAAATTTCGTCGAGAATCAATACATCGTTCTCCAGCCGACTTGTCTCCAAGGAGACATTGCTGCCTCGGGCACCATGTGGTCCGTCACCTGTGAGTCTAGATTTTCGTATCCGACGCAAACCTGATGGTTAATTATAACGTTCAGGGCCTCCTAATGACGATGGAACACTCAAATTGCGTCAAGATTCAATACATCGTCCTCCAGCCGACATGTACCCAAGTGTCTATTGCTGTCTCGGTCACCACATGGTCCTTCTCCTTTGAGTGGATTTCCGAATCCGACGCAAAAATGATAGTGACTTGTGACGTTCTGCTCCTCCTAATGACGAAGGGAACACTCAAATTGCGTCGAGATTCAATACATCGTCCTCCAGGCGTCTTGTCTACAAGGGGATATTGCTGCCTCTGGCGCTATGTCTAGATTTTGGAATCCGGCGCAGAATTGATAGTTAATTGTAACGTTCAGGGCTTCCTAATGACGGTGGAACACTCAAATTGCGTCGAGATTCAATACATCGTGATCCGGCCAACTTGTCTCCAAGGGGATATTGCTGCCTCGGGCACCATATGGCCCGTCTCCTGTGAGTCTAGATTTTCGTATCAGACGCAAAACTGATAGTTAATTGTAAGGTTCAGGGCCTCCTAATGACGATGGAACACTCAAATTGCGTCGAGATTCTCTACATCGGCCTCCATCAGACTTGTCTCCATGGGGTTATTGCTGCCTCGGGCACCTTATGGTCGTTCTCCTGTGAGTCTAGATTTTCGAATCCGACGCAAAACTGACATTTAATTATAACGTTACGACTATACTAACGACGATGGAACACTCAAATTGCGTCGAGATTCGTTACATCGTCCTTCAGCCGAACTGTCTCCAAGGGTCTATGGCTGCCTCGGGCACCTTATGGTCGTTCTCCTGTGAGTTTGGATTTTCGAATCCGACGCAAAACTGATAGTTAATTGTAACAATCTGGGCCTCCTAATGACGATGGAACTCTCAAATTGCGTCGAGATTCAATACATCGGCCTCCAGCCGACTTGTCTCGGGCACCACAAGGTCCGTCTCCTGTGAGTCTAGATTTTCGAATCCGACGCGAAAGTGATAGTTAATTGTAACGTTCAGGGCCTCCTAATGACGATGGAGCACTCAAATTGCGTCGAGATTCAATACATCGTCCATCAGCCGACTTGTCTCCAAAGGTCTACTGCTGCCTCCGCACTTGATGGTCGATCTCCTGTGCGTCTAGATTTTCGACTCCGACGCTAAACTGATAGATAGGACCTCCTTATGACGATGGAACACTCAAATTGCGTCGAGATTCAATACATCGTCCTTCAGCCGACTTGTCTCCAAGGGTCTATTGCTGCCTCGCGCACCTAATGGTCGTTCTCCTGTACGTCTAGATTCTCGAATCCGACGCAAAACTGATAGTTAATTGTAACGTCAGGGCCTCCTAATGACGATGGAACACTCAAATTGCGTCGAGATTCAATACATCGTCCTCCAGCCTAATTGTCTCCAAGGGGATATTGCTGCCTCGGACACCTCATGGTCGTTCTCCTGTAAGTCTAGATTGTCGAATCCGATGCAAAACTGATAGTTAATTGTAACGTCAGGGCCTCCTAATGACGATGGAACACTCAAATTGCGTCGAGATTCAATACATCGTCCTCCAGCCTAATTGTCTCCAAGGGGATATTGCTGAATCGGGCACCTTATGGTCCATCTCCTGTGAATCTAGATTTTCGATTCCGACGCGAAACTGATAGTTAATTGTAACGTTCAGGGCCTCCTAATGGCGATGGAACACTCAAAATGCGTCGAGATTCGTTAAATCGACCTTCAGCCGACCTGTCTCCAAGGGTCTATTGCTGCCTCGGGCACCTTATGGTCGTTCTCCTGTAAGTCTAGATTGTCGAATCCGACGCAAAACTGATTGTAAATTGTAGCGTTCAGGACCTCCTAATGACGATGGAACACTCAAATTGCGTCAAGATTCAATACATCGTCCTCCAGCGGACGTGTCTCCAAGGCAATATTGCTGCCTCGGGCACCTTATGGTCCGTGTCCTGTGAGTCTAGATTTTCGAATCCGACGCGAAACTGATAGTTAATTGTAACGTTCAGGGCCTCCTAATGACGATGGAACACTCAAATTGCGTCGAGATTCGTTACATCGACCTTCAGCCGACCTGTCTCCAAGGGTCTATTGCTGCCTCGGGCTCCTTATGGTCGTTCTCCTATGAGTCTAGATTTTCGAATCCGACGCAAAACTGCTAGTTAATTGTAACAATCATGGCCTCCTAATGACGATGGAACTCTCAAATTGCGTCGAGATTCAATTCATCGGCCTCCAGCCGACTTGTCTCCAAGGGGATAATGCTGCCTCGGGCACCACAGTGTCTGTCTCCTGTGAGTCTAGATTTTCGAATCCGACGCGAAACTGATAGTTAATTTAACGTTCAGGGCCACCTAATAACGATGGAACACTCAAATTGCATCGAGATTCCATACATCCTCCATACGCCGACTTGTCTCCAAAGGTCTATTGCTCCCTCGGGCACCTTATGGTCGTCCTCCTGTGAGTCTAGATTTTTGAATCCGACGCAAAACTAGTAGTTAATTGTAACGTTCAGGGCCTCCTAATGACAATGGAACACTCAAATTGCGTCGATATTCAATACATCGTACTCCAGCCGACTTGCCTCCAAGGGTCTATTGCGGCCACGGGCACCTTATGGTCGTTCTCCTGTGAGTCTAGATTTTTGTATCCGACGCAAAACTGATAGTTAAGTGTAACGTTCAGGGCCTCCTAATGACAATGAAACACTAAAATTGCGTCGATATTCAATACATCGTACTCCAGCCGACTTGTCTCGAAGGGTCTATTGCTGCCTCGGGCACCTTATGGTCGTTCTCCTGTAAGTCTAGATTGTCGAATCCGACGCAAAACTGATAGTTAATTGTAACGTCAGGGCCTCCCAATGACGATGGAACACTCAAATTGCGTCGAGATTCAATACATCGTCCTCCAGCCTACTTGTCTCCAAGGGGATATTGCTTCCTCGGGCACCTTATGGTCCGACTCCTGTGAGTCTAGATTTTCGAATCCGATGCGAAACTGATAGTTAATTGTAACGTTCAGGGCCTCCTAAAGACGATGGAACACTCAATTTGCGTCGATATTCAATACATCGTCCTCCAGCCGACTTGTCTCCAACGGTCTATTGCTGCCTCGGGCACCTTATGGTCGTTCTCCTGTGAGTTAAGATTGTCGAATCCGACGCAAAAGTGATAGTTAATTGTAACGTCAGGGCTCCTAATGACGATGGAACACTCAAATTGCGTCGAGATTCGTTACATCGACCTTCAGCCGACCTGACTCCAAGGGTCTATTATTGCCACGGCCACCTTATGGTCGTTCTCCTATGAGTCTAGATTTTCGAATCCGACGCAAAACTGATAGTTATCTGTAACAATTAGGGCCTCCTAATGACGATATAACTCTCAAATTGCGTCGAGATTCAATACATCGGCCTCCAGCCGACTTGTCTCCAAGGGTCTATTACTGCCTCGGGGACCGTATGGTCCGACTCCTGCGAGTGTAGATTTTTGAATCCGGCGCAAAACTGATAGTTAATTGTAAAGTTCAGGGCCTCCTAATGACAATGGAACACTCAAATTGCGTCGAGATTCAATACATCGTCCACCAGCCGAATTGTATCCGAGGGGGTATTGCTGCTTTGGGCAATAAATGGTCCGTCACCTGTGAGTCTAGATTTTTGAATCCGACGCAAAACTGATAGTTAATTGTAACGTTCAGGGCCTCCTAATGACGATGGAACACTCAAATTGCGTCGATATTCAATACATCGTCCTCCAGCCGACTTGTCTCCAAGGGTCTATTGCTGCCTCAGGCACCTTATGGTCGTTCTCCTGTAAGTCTAGATTGTCGAATCCGAAGCAAAACTGATAGTTAATTGTTTCGCCAGGACCTCCTAATGACGATGGAACACTCAAATTGCGTCGTGATTCAATACAACGTCCTCCAGTCTACTTGTCTCGAAGGGGATATTGCTGCCTCGGGCACCTTATGGTCCGTCTCCTGTGAGTCTAGATTTTCGAATCCGACGCGAAACTGACAGTTAATTGTAACGCTGAGGGCCTCTTAATGACGATGGAACACTCAAATTGCGTCGAGATTCAATACATCGTCCTCCAGCCGATTTGTCTCCAAGGGGGTATTGCTGCTTCGGGCACCTTGTGGTCGTTCTCCTGTGAGTGTAGATTTTCGAATCCGACGCAAAACTGATACTTAATTGCAACGTTCAGGGCCTCATAATGACGATGGAACACTCAAATTGCGTCGAGATTCGTTACATCGACCTTCAGCCGACCTGTCTCCAAGGGTCTATTGCTGCCTCGGGCACCTTATGGTTGTTCTCCTGTAAGTCTAGATTGTCGTATCCGACGCAAAACTGATAGTTAATCGTAACGTCACTGCCTCCTAATGACGATGGAACACTCAAATTGCGTAGAGATTTAATACATCGTCCTCCAGCCTACTTTTCTCCAAGGGGATATTGCTTCCTCGGTCACCTTATGGTGCGTCTCCTGTGAGTCTAGATTTTCGAATCCGACGCGAATCTGATAGTTAATTGTAACGTTCAGGGCCTCCTAATGACGATGGTACACTCAAATTGCGTCGAGATTCAGTACATCGTCCTTCAGCCGACTTGTCTCCAAGAGTCTATTGCTGTCTCGTGCACCTTATGGTCGTTCTCCTGTGACTCTAGATTTTCGAATCCGATGCAAAACTAATAGTTAATTGTAATTTTCAGGGCCTCCTATTGACGATGGAACAATCGAATTGCGTCGAGATTCGTTACATCGACCTTCAGCCGACCTGTCTCCAAGGGTCTATTGCTGCCTCGGGCACCTTATGGTCGTTCTCCTGTGAGTCTAGATTTTCGAATCCGACGCCAAACTGGTAGTTAATTGTAACAATCAGGGCCTCCTAATGACGATGGAACTCTCAAATTGCGTCGAGATTCAATACATCGTCCTCCAGCCGACTAGACTCTAAGGGGATATTGCTGCCTCGGGCACAGTATTGTCCGTCTCCTGTGACTCTAGATTTTTGAATCCGACGCAAAACTGATAGTTAATTGTAACGTTCAGGGCCTCCTAATGACGATGGAACACTCAAATTGCGACGATATTCAATACATCGTGCTCCAGCCGACTTGTCTCCAAGGGTCTATTGCTGGGTCAGGCACCTTATGGTCGTTCTCCTGTAATTCTTGATTGTCAAATCCGATTCAAAACTGATAGTTAATTGTATCGTCAGGACCTCCTAATGACGATGGAACACTCAAATTGCGTCGAGATTCAATACAACGTCCTCCAGTCTACTTGTCTCCAAGGGGATATTGCTGCCTCGGGCACCTTATGGATGTTCTCCTGTAAGTCTAGATTGTCAAATCCGAATCAAAACTGATAGTTAATTGTATCGTCAGGACCTCCTAATGACGATGGAACACTCAAATTGCGTCGAGATTCAATACAACGTCCTCCAGTCTACTTGACTCCAAGGGGATATTGCTGCCTCGGGCACCGTATGGTCCGTCTCCTGTGAGTCTAGATTTTCGAATCCGACGCGAAACTGACAGTTAATTGTAACGCTCAGGGCCTCTTAATGACGATGGAACACTCAAATTGCGTCGAGATTCAATACATCGTCCTCCAGCCGATTTGTCTCCAAGGGGGTATTGCTGCCTCGGGCACCATATGGTCCGTCTCCTGTGCGTCTAGATTTTCGAATCCGACACGAAACTGATAGTTAATTGTAACGCTCAGGGCCTCTTAATGACGATGGAACACTCAAATTGCGTCGAGATTCAATACATCGTCCTCCATCCGATTTGTCTCCAAGGGGGTATTGCTGCTTCGGGCACCATATGGTCCGTCTCCTGTGCGTCTAAATTTTCGAATCCGACGCGAAACTGATAGTTAATTGTAACGTTCAGGGCCTCCTAATGACGAGGGAACACTCAAATTGCGTCGAGATTCAATACATCGTCCTCCTGCCAATTTGTCTCCAAGGGTCCATTGCAGCCTCGGGCACCTTATGGTCGTCCTCCTGTGAGTCTAGATTTTCGAATCCGACGCAAAACTGATAGTTAATTGTAACGTTCAGGGCCTCCTAATGACGATGGAACACCCAAATTGCGTCGAGATTCGTTACATCGACCTTCAGCCGACCTGTCTCCAAGGGTCTATTGCTGCCTCAGGCACCTTATGGTCGTTCTCCTGTAAGTCTAGTTTGTCGAATCCGACGCAAAACTGATAGTTAATTGTAACGTCAGGGCCTCCTAATGATGATGGAACACTCAAATTGCGTCGAGATTTAATACATCGTACTCCAGCCTACTTCTCTCCAAGGGGATCTTGCTTCCTTGGGGACCTTATGGTGCGTCTCCTGTGAGTCTAGATTTTCGAATCCGACGCGAAACTGATAATTAATTGTAACGTTCAGGGCCTCCTAATGACGATGGAACACTCAAATTGCGTCGAGATTCAATACATCGTCCTCCAGCAGATTTGTCTCCAAGGGTCTATTGCGGCCTCGGGCACCTCATGGTCCTTCTCCAGTGAGTCTAGATTTTTGAATCCGACGCAAATCTGATAGTTAATTGTAACGTTCAGGGCCTCCTAATGACGATGGAACACTCAAATTGCGTCGAGATTCGTTACATCGACCTTCAGCCGACCTGTCTCCAAGGGTCTATTGCTGCCTCGGGCACCTTATGGTCGTTCTCCTGTAAGTCTAGATTGTCGAATCCGAAGCAAAACTGATAGTTAATTGTAACGTCAGGGCCTCCTAATGACGATGGAACACTCAAATTGCGTCGAGATTTAATACATCGTCCTCCAGCCTACTTTTCTCCAAAGGGATATTGCTTCCTCGGGCACCTTACTGTGCGTCTCCTGTGAGTCTAGATTTTCGAATCCGACGCGAAACTGATAGTTAATTGTAACGTTCAGGGCCTCCTAATGATGATGGAACACTCAAATTGTGTCGAAATTCAATACATCGTCCTCCAGCCGATTTGTCTCCAAGGGGGTATTGCTGCCTCGGGCAAAATATGATCCGTCTCCTGTGCGTCTAGATTTTCGAATCCGATGCGAAACTGATAGATTATTGTAACGTTCAGGGCCTCCTAATGACGATGCAACACTCATAATGCGTCGAGGTTCAGTACATCGTAATTCAGCCGACTTGTCTCCAAGGGTCTATTGCTGCCTCGGGCACCTTATGGTCTTTCTCCTGTGAGTCTAGATTTTCGAATCCGACGCAAAACTGATAGTTAATTGTAATAATCAGGGCCTCGTAATGACGATGGAACTCTCAAATTGCGACGAGATTCAATACATCGTCCTCCAGCCGACTTGTCTCCAAGGGGATAATGCTCCCTCGGGCACCATAGGGTCCGTCTCCTGTGAGTCTAGATTTTCGAATCCGACGCGAAACTGATAGTTAATTGTAACGTTCAGGGCCTCCTAATGTTGATGGAACACTCAAATTGTGTCGAAATTCAATACATTGTCCTCCAGCCGACTTGTCTCGAAGGGGGTTTTGCTGCCTCGGGCACCATATGGTCCGTCACCTGTGCGTCTAGATTTTCGTATCCGACGCGAAACTGATAGATAGGGCCTCCATATGACGATGGAACACTCATATTGCGTCGAGATTCAGTACATCGTCCTTCAGCCGTTTTGTCTCCGAGGGTCTGTCTGTTGCTGCCTCGGGCACCTTATGGTCGTTCTCCTGTGAGTCTAGATTTTCGAAACCGACGCGAAACTGATAGTTAATTGTAATGTTCAGGGCCTCCTAATGACGATGGAACACTCAAATAGCGTCGAGATTCAATACATCGTCCTCCAGCCGACTAGTCTCCAAGGGGGTATTGCTGCCTCGGGCAACATATGGTCCGTCTCCTGTGCGTCTAGATTTTCGAATCCGATGAGAAACTGATAAATAATTGTAACTTTCAGGGCCTCCTAATGACGATGGAACACTCAAATTGCGTCGAGATTCTGTACATCGTCCTTCAGCCGACTTGTCTCCAAGAGTCTATTGCTGCATCGGGCACCTTATGGTCGTTCTCCTGTGAGTCTGGATTTTCGAATCCGACGCAAAACTGATAGTTAATTGGAACAATCAGGGCCTCCTAGTGACGATGGAACTCTCAAGATGCGTCGTGATTCAATACATCGTCCTCCGGCTGACTAGTCTCCAAGGGGATATTGCTGCCTCGTGCACAGTATTGTCCGTCTCCTGTGAGTCTAGATTTTCGAATCCGACGCGAAACTGACAGTTAACTGTAACGCTCAGGGCCTCTTAATGACGATGGAACACTCAAATTGCGTCGAGATTCAATACATCGTCCTCCAGCCGATTTGTCTCCAAGGGGGTATTGCTGCCTCGGGCACCGTATGGTCCGTCTCCTGTGCGTCTAGATTTTCGAAACCGACGCGAAACTGATAGTTAATTGTAACGCTCAGGGCCTCTTAATGACGATGGAACACTCAAATTGCGTCGAGATTCAATACATCGTCCTCCAGCCAATTTGTCTCCAAGGGTCCATTGCAGCCTCGGGCACCTAATGGTCGTTCTCCTGTGAGTCTAGATTTTCGAATCCGACGCAAAACTGATAGTTAATTGTAACGTTCAGGGCCTCCTAATGACGATGGAACACTCAAATTGCGTCGAGATTCGTTACATCGACCTTCAGCCGACCTGTCTCCAAGGGTCTATTGCTGCCTCGGGCACCTTATGGTCGTTCTCCTGTAAGTCTAGATTGTCGAATCCGACGCAAAACTGATAGTTAATTGTAACGTCAGGGCCTCCTAATGATGATGGAACACTCAAATTGCGTCGAGATTTAGTACATCGTACTCCAGCCTACTGCTCTCCAAGGGGATCTTGCTTCCTTGGGGACCTTATGGTGCGTCTCCTGTGAGTCTAGATTTTCGAATCCGACGCGAAACTGATAGTTAATTGTAACGTTCAGGGCCTCCTAATGACGATGGAACACTCAAATTGCGTCGAGATTCAATACATCGTCCTCCAGCCGATTTGTCTCCAAGGGTCTATTGCGGCCTCGGGCACCTCATGGTCGTTCTCCTGTGAGTCTAGATTTTTGAATCCGACGGAAAACTGATAGTTAATTGTAACGTTCAGGGCCTCCTAATGACGATGGAACACTCAAATTGCGTCGAGATTCGTTACATCGACCTTCAGCCGACCTGTCTCCAAGGGTCTATTGCTGCCTCGGGCACCTTATGGTCGTTCTCCTGTAAGTCTAGATTGTCGAATCCGAAGCAAAACTGATAGTTAATTGTAACGTCAGGGCCTCCTAATGACGATGGAACACTCAAATTGCGTCGAGATTTAATACATCGTCCTCCAGCCTACTTTTCTCCAAAGGGATATTGCTTCCTCGGGCACCTTACTGTGCGTCTCCTGTGAGTCTAGATTTTCGAATCCGACGCGAAACTGATAGTTAATTGTAACGTTCAGGGCCTCCTAATGATGATGGAACACTCAAATTGTGTCGAAATTCAATACATCGTCCTCCAGCCGATTTGTCTCCAAGGGGGTATTGCTGCCTCGGGCAACATATGGTCCGTCTCCTGTGCGTCTAGATTTTCGAATCCGATGCGAAACTGATAGACAATTGTAACGTTCAGGGCCTCCTAATGACGATGGAACACTCATAATGCGTCGAGGTTCAGTACATCGTAATTCAGCCGACTTGTCTCCAAGGGTCTATTGCTGCCTCGGGCACCTTATGGTCGTTCTCCTGTGAGTCTAGATTTTCGAATCCGACGCAAAACTGATAGTTAATTGTAATAATCAGGGCCTCGTAATGACGATGGAACTCTCAAATTGCGACGAGATTCAATACATCGTCCTCCAGCCGACTTGTCTCCAAGGGGATAATGCTCCCTCGGGCACCATAGGGTCCGTCTCCTGTGACTCTAGATTTTCGAATCCGATGAGAAACTGACAGTTAATTGTAACGCTCAGGGCCTCTTATTGACGATGGAACACTCAAATTGCGTCGAGATTCTATACATTGTCCTCCAGCCGATTTGTGTCCAAGGGGGTATTGCTGCCTCGGGCTCCATATGGTCCGTCTCCTGTGCGTCTAAATTTTCGAATCCGACGCGAAACTGATAGTTAATTGTAACGTTCAGGGCCTCCTAATGACGATGGAACACTCAAATTGGGTCGAGATTCAATACATCGTCCTCCAGCCGATTTGTCACCAAGGGACTATTGCTGCCTCGGGCACCTTATGGTCGTTCTCCTGTGAGTCTAGATTTTCGAATCCGACGCAAAACTGATAGTTAATTGTAACGTTCAGGGCCTCCTAAAGACGATGAAACACTCTAATTGCGTCGATATTCAATACATCGTCCTCCAGCCGATTTGTTTCCAAGTTGGTATTGCTGCCTCGGGCACCATATGGTCCGTCTCCTGTACGTCTAGATTTTCGAATCCGACGCGAAACTGATAGTTAATTGTAACGTTCAGGGCCCCCTAAAGACGATGGAACACTCAAATTGCGTTGATATTCAATACATCGTCCTCCAGCCGATTTGTCTCCAAGGGGGTATTGCTGCCCCGGCACCTAATGGTCCGTCTCCTGTACGTCTAGATTTTCGAATCCGACGCGAAACTGATAGATAATTGTAACCTTCAGGGCCTCCTAATGACGATGGAGCACTCATATTGCGCCGAGATTCAGTACATCGTCATTCAGCCGACTTGTCTCATAGGGTGTATTGCTGCCTCGGGGACCGTATGGTCCGACTATTGCGAGTGTAGAATTTTGAATCCGGCGCAAAACTGATAGTTAATTGTAAAGTTCAGGGCCTCCTAATGACGATGGAACACTCAAATTGCGTCCTTATTCAATACATCATCCTCCAGCCGAATTGTATCAAAGGGGGTATTGCTGCCTCGGGCACCAAATGGTCCGTCTCCTGTGAGTCTAGATTTTCGAATCCGATGCGAAACTGACAGTTAATTGTAACGCTCAGGGCCTCTTATTGACGATGGAACACTCAAATTGCGTCGAGATTCTATACATTGTCCTCCAGCCGATTTGTGTCCAAGGGGGTATTGCTGCCTCGGGCTCCATATGGTCCGTCTCCTGTGCGTCTAAATTTTCGAATCCGACGCGAAACTGATAGTTAATTGTAACGTTCAGGGCCTCCTAATGACGATGGAACACTCAAATTGGGTCGAGATTCAATACATCGTCCTCCAGCCGATTTGTCACCAAGGGACTATTGCTGCCTCGGGCACCTTATGGTCGTTCTCCTGTGAGTCTAGATTTTCGAATCCGACGCAAAACTGATAGTTAATTGTAACGTTCAGGGCCTCCTAATGACGATGGAACACTCAAATTGCGTCGTGATTCGTTACATCGACCTTCAGGCGACCTGTCTCCAAGGGTCTATTGCTGCCTCGGGCACCTTATGGTCATTCTCCTGTAAGTCTAGATTGTCGAAGCCAACGCAAAACTGATAGTTAATTGTAACGTCAGGGCCTCCTAATGACGATGGAACACTCAAATTGCGTCGAGATTTAATACATCGTCCTCCAGCCTACTTTTCTCCAAGGGGATATTGCATCCTCGGGCACCTTATGGTGCGTCTCCTGTGAGTCGAGATTTTCGAATGCGACGCGAAACTGACAGTCAATTGTAACGCTCAGGGCCTCTTAATGACGATGGAACACTCAAATTGCGTCCAGATACAATACATCGTCCTCCAGCCGATTTGTCTCCATAGTGGTATTGCTGCCTCGGGCACCATATCGTCCGTCTCCTGTGCGTCTAGATTTTCGAAACCGACGCGAAACTGATAGTTAATTGTAACGTTCAGGGCCTCCTAATGGCGATGGAACACTCAAATTGCGTCGAGATTCAATACATCGTCCTCCAGCCGATTTGTCTCCAAGGGGGTATTGCAGATTCGGGCAACATACGGTCCGGCTTCTGTGCGTCTAGATTTTCGAATCCGATGCGAAACTGATAGATAATTGTAACGATCAGGGCCTTCTAATGACGATGGAACACTCATAATGCGTCGAGGTTCAGTACGACGTCATTCAGCCGACTTGTCTCCAAGGGTCTAGTGCTGACTCGGGCACCTTATGGTCGTTCTCCTGTGAGTCTAGATTATCGATTCCGACGCAAAACTGATAGTTAATTGTAACAATCAGGGCCTCGTAATGACGATGGAACTCTCAAATTGCGACGAGATTCAATACATCGTCCTCCAGCCGACTTGTCTCCAAGGGGATAATTCTCCCTCGGGCACCATAGGGTCCGTCTCCTGTGAGTCTAGATTTTCGAATCCGACGCGAAACTGACAGTTAATTGTAACGTTCAGGGTCTCCTAATAAAGATGGAACACTCAAATTGCGTCGAGGTTCAATACATCGTACTCTAACCGACTTGTCTCCAAGGGTCTATTGCTGCCTCGGGCACCTTATGGTCGTTCTCCTGTAAGTCTAGATTGTCGAATCCGACGAAAACTGATAGTTCATTGTAACGTCAGGGCCTCCTAATGACGATGGAACACTCTAATTGCGTCGAGATTCAATACATCGTCCTCCAGCCTACTTGTCTCCAAGGGGATATTGCTTCCTCGAGCACCTTATGGTCCTTCCCCTGTGAGTCTAGATTTTCGAATCCGACGCGAAACTGATAGTTAATAGTAACGTTCAGGCCCACCTAATGACGATGGAACACTCAAATTGCGTCGAGATTCGTTACATCGACCTTCAGCCGACCTGTCTCCAAGGGTCTATTGCTGCCTCGGGCACCTTATGGTCGTTCTCCTGTAAGTCTAGATTGTCGAATCCGACGCAAAACTGATAGTTAATTGTAAAGTTCAGGGCCTCCTAATGACAATGGAACACTCAAATTGCGTCGATATTCAATACTTCGTACTCCAACCGACTTGTCTCCAAGGGCCTGTTGCTGCCTCGGGCACCTTATGGTCGTTCTCCTGTGAGTCTAGATTTTCGAATCCGACTCAAAACAGATTGTTAATTGTAACGTTCAGGGCCTCCTAATTACGATGGAGCATTCAAATTGCGTCGAGATTCAATACATCGACCTCCAGCCGATTTGTATCCAAGGGGGTATTGCTGCCTCGGGCACCATATGGTCCGTCTCCTGTGCGTCTAGATTTTCGAATCCGACGCGAAACTGATAGACAATTGTAACGATCCGGGTATCCTAATGACGATGGAACACTCATATTGCGTCTAGATTCAGTACATCGTCCTTCAGCCGACTTGTCTCCAAGGGTCTATTGCTGTCTCGGGCACCTTATGGTCGTTCTCCTGTGACTCTAGATTTTTGAATCCGACGCAAAACTGATAGTTAATTGTAACGTTCAGGGCTTCCTAAAGTCGATGGAACACTCAAATTGCGTCGATTATCAATACATCGTCCTCCAGCTGACTTGCCTCCAAGGGTCTATTGCTGCCTCGGGCACCTTATGGTCGTTCTCCTGTAAGTCTAGATTGTCGAATCCGACGCAAAAGTGATATTTAATTGTAACTTCAGGGCCTCCTATTGACGATGGAACACTCAAATTGCGTCGAGATTCAATGCATCGTCCTCCAGCCTACTTGCTCCAAGGGGATATTGCTTCCTCGAGCACCTTATGGTCCTTCCCCTGTGATTCTAGATTTTCGAATCGGACGCGAAACCGATAGTTAATTGTAACGTTCAGGGCCTACTAATGACGATGGAACACTCAAATTGCGTCGAGATTCAATACATTGTCCTCCAGCCGATTTGTCTCCAATGGGGTATTGCTGCCTCGGGAACCACATGGTCCGTCTCTTGTACGTCTAGATTTTCGAATCCGACGCGAAACTGATAGATAATTGTATCCTTCTGGGCCTCCTAATGACGATGGAGCACTCATATTGCGTCGAGATTCAGTACATCGTCATTCAGCCGACTTGTCTCCAAGGGTCTAATGCTGCCTCGGGCACCTTATGGTCGTTCTCCTGTGAGTCTATACTTTCGAATCCGACGCATAACTGATAGTTAATTGTAACTGTCAGGGCCTCCTAATGACGATGGAACTCTCAAATTACGTCGACATTCAATACATCGTCCTCCAGCCGACCTGTCTCCAAGGGGGTAATGCTGCCGCTGGCACCTTAGGGTCCAGCTCCTGTGAGTCTAGATTTTCGAATCCGACGCGAAACTGATAGTTAATTGTAACATCAGGGCCTCCTAATGACGATGGAACACTCTAATTGCGTCGAGATTCAATGCATCGTCCTCCAGCCTACTTGCTCCAAGGGGATATTGCTTCCTCGAGCACCTTATGGTCCTTCCCCTGTGAGTCTAGATTTTCGAATCCGACGCGGAACTGATAGTTAATTGTAACGTTCAGGCCCACCTAATGACGATGGAACACTCAAATTGCGTCGAGATTCGTTACATCGACCTTCAGCCGACCTATCTCCAAGGGTCTATTGCTGCCTCGGGCACCTTATGGTCGTTCTCCTGTAAGTCTAGATTGTCGAATCCGACGCAAAACTGATAGTTAATTGTAAAGTTCAGGGCCTCCTAATGACAATGGAACACTCAAATTGCGACGATATTCATTACATCGTTCTCCAACCGACTTGTCTCCAAGGGTCTATTGCTGCCTCGGGCACCTTATGGTCGATCTCCTGTAAGTCTAGATTGTCGAATCCGACGCAAAACTGATAGTTAATTGTAACGTCAGGGCCTCCTAATGACGATGGAACTCTCAAATTGCGACGAGATTCAATACATCGTCCTCCACCCGACTTGACTCCAAGGGGATAATTCTCCCTCGGGCACCATATGGTCCGTCTCCTGTGAGTCTAGATTTTCGAATCCGACGCGAAACTGATAGTTAATTGTAACGTTCAGGGCCTCCTAATAAAGATGGAACACTCAAATTGCGCCGAGACTCAATACATCGTACTCTAACCGACTTGTCTCCAAGGGTCTATTGCTGCCTCGGGCACCTTATGGTCGTTCTCCTGTAAGTCTAGATTGTCGAATCTGATGCAAAACTGATAGTTAATTGTAACGTCAGGGCCTCCTAATGACGATGGAACACTCTAATTGCGTCGAGATTCAATACATCGTCCTCCAGCCTACTTGTCTCCAAGGGGATATTGCTTCCTCGAGCACCTTAGGGTCCTTCCCCTGTGAGTCTAGATTTTTGAATCCGACGCGAAACTGGTAGTCAATTGTAACGTTCAGGCCCACCTAATGACGATGGAACACTCAAATTGCGTCGAGATTCGTTACATCGACCTTTAGCCGACCTGTCTCCAAGGGTCTATTGCCGCCTCGGGCACCTTATGGTCGTTCTCCTGTAAGTCTAGATTGTCGAATCCGACGCAAAACTGATAGTTAATTGTAAAGTTCAGAGCCGCCTAATGACAATGGAACACTCAAATTGCGTCGATATTCAATACATCGTACTCCAACCGACTTGTCTCCAAGGGTCTATTGCTGCCTCGGGCACCTTCTGGTCGGTCTCCTGTAAGTCTAGATTGTCGAATCCGACGCTAAACAGATAGTTAATTGTAACGTCAGGGCCTCCTAATGACGATGGAACACTCTAATTGCGTCGAGATTTAATACATCGTCCTCCAGCCTACTTGTCTCCAAGGGGGTATTGCTTCCTCGGGCACCTTATGGTCCGTCTCCTGTGAGTCTAGATTTTCGAATCCGACGTGAAACTGATAATTAATTGTAACGTTCAGGGCCTCCTAATTACGATGGAGCACTCAAATTGCGTCGAGATTCAATACATCGACCTCCAGCCGATTTGTATCCAAGGGGGTATTGCTGCCTCGGGCACCATATGGTCCGTCTCCTGTGCGTCTAGATTTTCCAATCCGACGCGAAACTGATAGACAATTGTAACGATCCGGGCCTCCTAATGACGATGGAACACTCATATTGCGTCTAGATTCAGTATATCGTCCTTCAGCCGACTTGTCTCCAAGGGTCTATTGCTGTCTCGGACACCTTATGGTCGTTCTTCTGTGAGTCTAGATTTTCGTATCCGACGCTAAACTGATAGTTAATTGTAACGCTCAGGGCCTACAATTGACGATGGAACAATCTAATTGCGTCGAGATTCGTTACATCGACCTTCAGCCGACCTGTCTCCAAGGGTCTATTGCTGCCTCGGGCACCTTATTGTCGTTCTCCAGTGAGTCTAGATTTTCGAATCCGACGCAAAACTGATAGTTAATTGTAACAATCAGAGCCTCCTAATGACGATGGAACTCTCAAATTGCGACGACATTCAATACATCGTCCTCCAGCCGACTAGTCTCCAAGGGGATATTGCTGCCTCGTGCACAGTATTGTCCGTCTCCTGTGAGTCTAGATTTTCGAATCCGACGCGAAACTGACAGTTAACTGTAACGCTCAGGGCCTCTTAATGACGATGGAACACTCAAATTGCGTCGAGATTCAATACATCGTCCTCCAGCCGATTTGTCTCCAAGGGGGTATTGCTGCCTCGGGCACCGTATGGTCCGTCTCCTGTGCGTCTAGATTTTCGATTCCGACGCGAAACTGATAGTTAATTGTAACGCTCAGGGCCTCTTAATGACGATGGAACATTCAAATTGCGTCGAGATTCAATACATCGTCCTCCAGCCGATTTGTCTCCAAGGGGGTATTGCTGCCTCGGGCACCATATGGTCCGTCTCCTGTGCGTCTAAATTTTCGAATCCGACGCGAAACTGATAGTTAATTGTAACGTTCAGGGCCTCCCAATGACGATGGAACACTCAAATTGCGTCGAGATTCAATACATCGTCCTCCAGCCAATTTGTCTCCATGGGTCCATTGCAGCCTCGGGCACCTTATGGTCGTTCTCCTGTGAGTCTAGATTTTCGAATCCGACGCAAAACTGATAGTTAATTGTAACGTTCAGGGCCTCCTAATGACGATGGAACACTCAAATAGCGTCGAGATTCGTTACATCGACCTTCAGCCGACCTGTCTCCAAGGGTCTATTGCTGCCTCGGGCACCTTATGGTCGTTCTCCTGTAAGTCTAGATTGTCGAATCCGACGCAAAACTGATAGTTAATTGTAACGTCAGGGCCTCCTAATGATGATGGAACACTCAAATTGCGTCGAGATTTAATACATCGTACTCCAGCCTACTTCTCTCCAAGGGGATCTTGCTTCCTTGGGGACCTTATGGTGCGTCTCCTGTGAGTCTAGATTTTCGAATCCGACGCGAAACTGATAGTTAATTGTAACGTTCAGGGCCTCCTAATGACGATGGAACACTCAAATTGCGTCGAGATTCAATACATCGTCCTCCAGCCGATTTGTCTCCAAGGGTCTATTGCGGCCTCGGGCACCTCATGGTCGTTCTCCTGTGAGTCTAGATTTTTGAATCCGACGCAAAACTGATAGTTAATTGTAACGTTCAGGGCCTCCTAATGACGATGGAACACTCAAATTGCGTCGAGATTCGTTACATCGACCTTCAGCCGACCTGCCTCCAAGGGTCTATTGCTGCCTCGGGCACCTTATGGTCGTTCTCCTGTAAGTCTAGATTGTCGAATCCGAAGCAAAACTGATAGTTAATTGTAACGTCAGGGCCTCCTAATGACGATGGAACACTCAAATTGCGTCGAGATTTAATACATCGTCCTATAGCCTACTTTTCTCCAAAGGGATATTGCTTCCTCGGGCACCTTACTGTGCGTCTCCTGTGAGTCTAGATTTTCGAATCCGACGCGAAACTGATAGTTAATTGTAACGTTCAGGGCCTCCTAATGATGATGGAACACTCAAATTGTGTCGAAATTCAATACATCGTCCTCCAGCCGATTTGTCTCCAAGGGGGTATTGCTGCCTCGGGCAACATATGGTCCGTCTCCTGTGCGTCTAGATTTTCGAAACCGATGCGAAACTGATAGACAATTGTAACGTTCAGGGCCTCCTAATGACGATGGAACACTCATAATGCGTCGAGGTTCAGTACATCGTAATTCAGCCGACTTGTCTCCAAGGGTCTATTGCTGCCTCGGGCACCTTATGGTCGTTCTCCTGTGAGTCTAGATTTTCGAATCCGACGCAAAACTGATAGTTAATTGTAATAATCAGGGCCTCGTAATGACGATGGAACTCTCAAATTGCGACGAGATTCAATACATCGTCCTCCAGCCGACTTGTCTCCAAGGGGATAATGCTCCCTCGGGCACCATAGGGTCCGTCTCCTGTGCGTCTAGATTTTCGAATCCGATGCGAAACTGATAGACAATTGTAACGTTCAGGGCCTCCTAATGACGATGGAACACTCAAATTGCGTCGAGATTCAGTACATCGTCCTTCAGCCGACTTGTCTCCAAGAGTCTATTGCTGCCTCGGGCACCTTATGGTCGTTCTCCTGTAAGTCTAGATTGTCGAATCCGACGCAAAACTGATAGTTTATTGTAACGTCAGGGCCTCCTAATGACGATGGAACACTGTAATTGCGTCGAGATTCAATACATCGTCCTCCAGCCTACTTGTCTCCAAGGGGATATTGCTTCCTCGAGCACCTTATGGTCCTTCCCCTGTGAGTCTAGATTTTCGAATCCGACGCGAAACTGATAGTTAATAGTAACGTTCAGGCCCACCTAATGACGATGGAACACTCAAATTGCGTCGAGATTCGTTACATCGACCTTCAGCCGACCTGTCTCCAAGGGTCTATTGCTGCCTCGGGCACCTTATGGTCGTTCTCCTGTAAGTCTAGATTGTCGAATCCGACGCAAAACTGATAGTTAATTGTAAAGTTCAGGGCCTCCTAATGACAATGGAACACTCAAATTGCGTCGATATTCAATACTTCGTACTCCAACCGACTTGTCTCCAAGGGCCTGTTGCTGCCTCGGGCACCTTATGGTCGTTCTCCTGTGAGTCTAGATTTTCGAATCCGACTCAAAACTGATTGTTAATTGTAACGTTCAGGGCCTCCTAATTACGATGGAGCATTCAAATTGCGTCGAGATTCAATACATCGACCTCCAGCCGATTTGTATCCAAGGGGGTATTGCTGCCTCGGGCACCATATGGTCCGTCTCCTGTGCGTCTAGATTTTCCAATCCGACGCGAAACTGATAGACAATTGTAACGATCCGGGTATCCTAATGACGATGGAACACTCATATTGCGTCTAGATTCAGTACATCGTCCTTCAGCCGACTTGTCTCCAAGGGTCTATTGCTGTCTCGGGCACCTTATGGTCGTTCTCCTGTGACTCTAGATTTTTGAATCCGACGCAAAACTGATAGTTAATTGTAACGTTCAGGGCTTCCTAAAGTCGATGGAACACTCAAATTGCGTCGATTATCAATACATCGTCCTCCAGCTGACTTGCCTCCAAGGGTCTATTGCTGCCTCGGGCACCTTATGGTCGTTCTCCTGTAAGTCTAGATTGTCGAATCCGACGCAAAAGTGATATTTAATTGTAACTTCAGGGCCTCCTATTGACGATGGAACACTCAAATTGCGTCGAGATTCAAGGCATCGTCCTCCAGCCTACTTGCTCCAAGGGGATATTGCTTCCTCGAGCACCTTATGGTCCTTCCCCTGTGAGTCTAGATTTTCGAATCCGTCGCGAAACTGATAGTTAATTGTAACGTTCAGGCCCACCTAATGACGATGGAACACTCAAATTGCGTCGAGAATCGTTACATCGACCTTCAGCCGACCTGTCTCCAAGGGTCTATTGCTGCCTCGGGCACCGTATGGTCGTTCTCCTGTAAGTCTAGATTGTCGAATCCGACGCAAAACTGATAGTTAATTGTAAAGTTCAGGGCCTCCTAATGACAATGGAACACTCAAATTGCGTCGATATTCAATACATCGTACTCCAACCGACTTGTCTCCAAGGGTCTATTGCTGCCTCGGGCACCTTATGGTCGTTCTCCTGTAAGTCTAGATTGTCGAATCCGACGCAAAACTGATAGTTAATTGTAACGTCAGGGCCTCCTAATGACGATGGAACACTCTAATTGCGTCGAGATTCAATACATCGTCCTCCAGCCTTCTTGTCTCCAAGGGGATATTACTGCCTCGGCCACCTTATGGTCCGTCTCCTGTGATTCTAGATTTTCGAATCGGACGCGAAACCGATAGTTAATTGTAACGTTCAGGGCCTCCTAATGACGATGGAACACTCAAATTGCGTCGAGATTCAATACATTGTCCTCCAGCCGATTTGTCTCCAATGGGGTATTGCTGCCTCGGGAACCATATGGTCCGTCTCTTGTACGTCTAGATTTTCGAATCCGACGCGAAACTGATAGATAATTGTATCCTTCTGGGCCTCCTAATGACGATGGAGCACTCATATTGCGTCGAGATTCAGTACATCGTCATTCAGCCGACTTGTCTCCAAGGGTCTAATGCTGCCTCGGGCACCTTATGGTCGTTCTCCTGTGAGTCTATATTTTCGAATCCGACGCATAACTGATAGTTAATTGTAACTGTCAGGGCCTCCTAAAGACGATGGAACTCTCAAATTACGTCGAGATTCAATACATCGTCCTCCAGCCGACTTGTCTCCAAGGGGATAATTCTCCCTCGGGCACCATATGGTCCGTCTCCTGTGAGTCTAGATTTTCGAATCCGACGCGAAACTGATAGTTAATTGTAACGTTCAGGGCCTCCTAATAAAGATGGAACACTCAAATTGCGTCGATACTCAATACATCGTACTCTAACCGACTTGTCTCCAAGGGTCTATTGCTGCCTCGGGCACCTTATGGTCGTTCTCCTGTAAGTCTAGATTGTCGAATCCGACGCAAAACTGATAGTTAATTGTAACGTCAGGGCCTCCTAATGACGATGGAACACTCTAATTGCGTCGAGATTTAATACATCGTCCTCCAGCCTACTTGTCTCCAAGGGGGTATTGCTTCCTCGGGCACCTTATGGTCCGTCTCCTGTGAGTCTAGATTTTCGAATCCGACGTGAAACTGATAATTAATTGTAACGTTCAGGGCCTCCTAAGGACGTTGGAACACTCATATTGCGTCGAAATTCAGTAGATCGTCCTTCAGCCGACTTGTCTCCAAGGGTCTATTGCTGCCTCGGGCACCTTATGGTCGTTCTGCTGTGAGTGTACTTTTTCGAATGCGACGCAAATGTGATAGTTAATTTTAACGTTCAGGGCCTCCTATTGACGATGGAACACTCAAATTGCGACGAGGTTCTTTACATCGACCTTTAGCCGACCTGTCTCCAAGGGCCTGTTGCTGCCTCGGGCACCTTATGGTCGTTCTCCTATGAGTCTAGATTTTCGAATCCGACTCAAAACTGATGGTTAATTGTAACGTTCAGGGCCTCCTAATTACGATGGAGCACTCAAATTGCGTCGAGATTCAATACATCGACCTCCAGCCGATTTGTATCCAAGGGGGTATTGCTGCCTCGGGCACCATATGGTCCATCTCCTGTGCGTCTAGATTTTCCAATCCGACGCGAAACTGATAGACAATTGTAACGATCCGGGCCTCCTAATGACGATGGAACACTCATATTGCGTCTAGATTCAGTATATCGTCCTTCAGCCGACTTGTCTCCAAGGGTCTATTGCTGTCACGGACACCTTGTGGTCGTTCTCCTGTGAGTCTAGATTTTCGTATCCGACGCTAAACTGATAGTTAATTGTAACGCTCAGGGCCTACAATTGACGATGGAACAATCTAATTGCGTCGAGATTCGTTACATCGACCTTCAGCCGACCTGTCTCCAAGGGTCTATTGCTGCCTCGGGCACCTTATTGTCGTTCTCCAGTGAGTCTAGATTTTCGAATCCGACGCAAAACTGATAGTTAATTGTAACAATCAGAGCCTCCTAATGACGATGGAACTCTCAAATTGCGACGACATTCAATACATCGTCCTCCAGCCGACTAGTATCCAAGGGCATATTGCTACATCGGGCACCGTATTGTCCGTCTCCTGTGACTCTATTGCTGCCTCGGGCACCTTATGGTCGTTCTCCTGTGAGTCTAGATTTTCGAATTCGACGCAAAACTGATAGTTAATTGAAACGTTCAGGGCCTCCTAATGACGATGGAACACTCAAATTGCGTCGATATTCAATACATCGTCCTCCAGCCGACTTGCCTCCAAGCGTCTATTGCTGCCTCAGGCACCTTATGGTCGTTCTCCTGTAAGTCTAGATTGTCGAATCCGACGCTAAACTGATAGTTAATTGAAACGTTCAGGGCTACGTAATGACGATGGAACACTCAAATTGCGTCGAAATTCAATACATCGTCCTCCAGCCGACTTGTCTACAAGGCGATATTGCTGCCTCGGGCACTATATGGACCTTCCCTGTGAGTCTAGATTTTAGAATCAGACGTGAAACTGATAGTTAATTGTAACGTTCAGGGGCTCCTAATGACGATGGAACACTCAAATTGCGTCGAGATTCAATACACCGTCATCCAACCGACTTCTCTCCAAGGGTCTATTGCTGCCTCGGGCACCTTATGATCGTTCTCCTGTAAGTCTAGATTTTCGAATCCGACGCGAAACTGATAGACAATTGTAACGATGCGGGCCTCCTAATGACGATGGAACTCTCAAATTGCGTCGAGATTCAATACATCGTCCTCCAGCCGATTTGTCTCCAAGGGTCTATTGCTGCCTCGGGCATCTTATGGTCGTTCTCCTGTGAGTCTAGATTTTCGAAACCGACGCAAAACTGATAGTTAATTGTAACGTTCAGGGCCTCCTAATGACGATGGAACACTTAAGTTGCGTCGAGATTCGTTACATCGACCTTCAGCCGACCTGTCTCCAAGGGTCTATTGCTGCTTCGGGCACCTTATGGTCGTTCTCCTGTAAGTCTAGATTGTCGAATCCGACGCAAAACTGATAGTTAATTGTAACGTCAGGGCCTCCTAATGACGAAGGAACACTCAAATTGCGTCGAGATTTATTACATCGTCCTCCAGCCTACTTTTCTCCAAGGGGATATTGCTTCTCCGGGCACCTTATGGTGCGTCTCCTGTGAGTCTAGATTTTCGAAACCGACGCGAAACTGATAGTTAATTGTAACGTTCAGGGCCTCCTATTGACGTTGGAACTCTCAAATTGCGTCGAGATTCAATACATCGTCCTCCAGCCGATTTGTCTGCAAGGGGGTATTGCAGCTTTGGGCAACATATGGTCCGTCTCCTGTGCGTCTAGATTTTTGAATCCGATGCGAAACTGATAGTTAATTGTAACGTTCAGGGCCGCCTAAAGACGATGGAACACTCAAATTGCGTTGATATTCAATACATCGTTCTCCAGCCGATTTGTCTCCAAGGGGGTATTGCTGCCTCGGCACCTAATGGTCCGTCTCCTGTACGTCTGAATTTTCGAATCCGACGCGAAACTGATAGATAATTGTAACCTTCAGGGCCTCCTAATGACGATGGAGCAATCATATTGCGTCGAGATTCAGTACATCGTCATTCAGCCGACTTGTCTCATAGGGTGTATTGCTACCTCGGGCACCGTATGGTCTGACTATTGCGAGTGTAGAATTTTGAATCCGGCGCAAAACTGATAGTTAATTGTAAAGTTCAGGGCCTCCTAATGACGATGGAACACTCAAATTGCGTCGAGATTCAATACATCGTCCTCCAGCCGAATTGTATCCAAGGGGGTATTGCTGCCTCGGGCACCAAATGGTCCGTCTCCTGTGAGTCTAGATTTTCGAATCCGATGCGAAACTGACAGTTAATTGTAACGCTCAGGGCCTCTTATTGACGATGGAACACTCAAATTGCGTCGAGATTCAATACATTGTCCTCCAGCCGATTTGTGTCCAAGGGGGTAGTGCTGCCTCGGGCACCATATGGTCCGTCTCCTGTGCGTCTAGATTTTCGAATCCGACGCGAAACTGATAGTTAATTGTAACGTTCAGGGCCTCCTAATGACGATGGAACACTCAAATTGGGTCGAGATTCAATACATCGTCCTCCAGCCGATTTGTCACCAAGGGACTATTGCTGCCTCGGGCACCTTATGGTCGTTCTCCTGTGAGTCTAGATTTTCGAATCCGACGCAAAACGGATAGTTAATTGTAACGTTCAGGGCCTCCTAATGACGATGGAACACTCAAATTGCGTCGTGATTCTTTACATCGACATTCAGACGACCTGTTTCCAAGGGTCTATTGCTGCCTCGGGCACCTTATGGTCATTCTCCTGTAAGTCTAGATTGTCGAATCCAACGCAAAACTGATAGTTAATTGTAACGTCAGGGCCTCCTAATGACGATGAAACACTCAAATTGCGTCGAGATTTAATCCATCGTCCTCCAGCCTACTTTTCTCCAAGGGGATATTGCATCCTCGGGCACCTTATGGTGCGTCTAATGTGAGTCGAGATTTTCGAATCCGACGCGAAACTGACAGTTAATTGTAACGCTCAGAGCCTCTTAATGACGATGGAACACTCAAATTGCGTCGATATTCAATACTTCGTACTCCAACCGACTTGTCTCCAAGGGTCTATTGCTGCCTCGGGCACCTTATGGTCGTTCTCCTGTAAGTCTAGATTGTCGAATCCGACGCAAAACTGATAGTCAATTGTAACGTTAGGGCCTCCTAATGACGATGGAACACTCTAATTGCGTCGAGATTTAATACATCGTCCTCCAGCCTACTTGTCTCCAAGGGGATATTGCTTCCTCGAGCACCTTATGGTCCTTCCCCTGTGAGTCTAGATTTTCGAATCCGACGCGAAACTGATAGTTAATAGTAACGTTCAGGCCCACCTAATGACGATGGAACACTCAAATTGCGTCGAGATTCGTTACATCGACCTTCAGCCGACCTGTCTCCAAGGGTCTATTGCTGCCTCGGGCACCTTATGGTCGTTCTCCTGTAAGTGTAGATTGTCGAATCCGGATCAAAACTGATAGTTAATTGTAAAGTTCAGGGCCTCCTAATGGCAATGGAACACTCAAATTGCGTCGATATTCAATACTTCGTACTCCAACCGACTTGTCTCCAAGGGTCTATTGCTGCCTCGGGCACCTTATGTTCGTTCTCCTGTAAGTCTAGATTGTCGAATCCGACGCAAAACTGATAGTTAATTGTAACGTCAGGGCCTCCTAATGACGATGGAACACTCTAATTGCGTCGAGATTTAATACATCGTCCTCCAGCCTACTTGTCTCCAAGGGAATATTGCTTCCTCGGGCACCTTATGGTCCGTCTCCTGTGAGTCTAGAGTTTCGAATCCGACGCGAAACTGATAATTAATTGTAACGTTCAGGGCCTCCTAATGACGTTGGAACACTCATATTGCGTCGAAATTCAGTAGATCGTCCTTCAGCCGACATGTCTCCAAGGGTCTATTGCTGCCTCGGGCACCTTATGGTCGTTCTGCTGTGAGTGTAGTTTTTCGAATGCGACGCAAAACTGATAGTTAATTTTACCGTTCAGGGCCTCCTATTGACGATGGAACACTCAAATTGCGTCGAGGTTCTTTACATCGACCTCTAGCCGACCAGTCTCCAAGGGCCTGTTGCTGCCTCGGGCACCTTATGGTCGTTCTCCTGTGAGTCTAGATTTTCGAATCCGACTCAAAACTGATTGTTAATTGTAACGTTCAGGGCCTCCTAATTACGATGGAGCATTCAAATTGCGTCGAGATTCATTACATCGACCTCCAGCCGATTTGTATCCAAGGGGGTATTGCTGCCTCGGGCACCATATGGTCCGTCTGCTGTGCGTCTAGATTTTCAAATCCGACGCGAAACTGATAGACAATTGTAACGATCCGGGCCTCCTAATGACGATGGAATACTCATATTGCGTCTAGATTCAGTACATCGTCCTTCAGCCGACTTGTCTCCAAGGGTCTATTGCTGTCTCGGGCACCTTATGGTCGTTCTCCTGTGACTCTAGATTTTTGAATCCGACGCAAAACTGATAGTTAATTGTAACGCTCAGGGCTTCCTAAAGTCGATGGAACACTCAAATTGCGTCGATTATCAATACATCGTCCTCCAGCTGACTTGCCTCCAAGGGTCTATTGCTGCCTCGGGCACCTTATGGTCGTTCTCCTGTAAGTGTAGATTGTCGAATCCGACGCAAAAGTGATATTTAATTGTAACTTCAGGGCCTCCTATTGACGATGGAACACTCAAATTGCGTCGAGATTCAATGCATCGTCCTCCAGCCCACTTGCTCCAAGGGGATATTGCTTCCTCGAGCACCTTATGGTCCTTCCCCTGTGAGTCTAGATTTTCGAATCCGACGCGAAACTGATAGTTAATTGTAACGTTCAGGCCCACCTAATGACGATGGAACACTCAAATTGCGTCGAGAATCGTTACATCGACCTTCAGCCGACCTGTCTCCAAGGGTCTATTGCTGCCTCGGGCACCGTATGGTCGTTCTCCTGTAAGTCTAGATTGTCGAATCCGACGCAAAACTGATAGTTAATTGTAAAGTTCAGGGCCTCCTAATGACAATGGAACACTCAAATTGCGTCGATATTCAATACATCGTACTCCAACCGACTTGTCTCCAAGGGTCTATTGCTGCCTCGGGCACCTTATGGTCGTTCTCCTGTAAGTCTAGATTGTCGAATCCGACGCAAAACTGATAGTTAATTGTAACGTCAGGGCCTCCTAATGACGATGGAACACTCTAATTGCGTCGAGATTCAATACATCGTCCTCCAGCCTTCTTGTCTCCAAGGGGATATTACTGCCTCGGCCACCTTATGGTCCGTCTCCTGTGATTCTAGATTTTCGAATCGGACGCGAAACCGATAGTTAATTGTAACGTTCAGGGCCTCCTAATGACGATGGAACACTCAAATTGCGTCGAGATTCAATACATTGTCCTCCAGCCGATTTGTCTCCAATGGGGTATTGCTGCCTCGGGAACCATATGGTCCGTCTCTTGTACGTCTAGATTTTCGAATCCGACGCGAAACTGATAGATAATTGTATCCTTCTGGGCCTCCTAATGACGATGGAGCACTCATATTGCGTCGAGATTCAGTACATCGTCATTCAGCCGACTTGTCTCCAAGGGTCTAATGCTGCCTCGGGCACCTTATGGTCGTTCTCCTGTGAGTCTATATTTTCGAATCCGACGCATAACTGATAGTTAATTGTAACTGTCAGGGCCTCCTAATGACGATGAAACTCTCAAATTACGTCGAGATTCAATACATCGTCCTCCAGCCGACCTGTCTCCAAGGGGGTAATGCTGCCGCCGGCACCTTAGGGTCCAGCTCCTGTGAATCTAGATTTTCGAATCCGACGCGAAACTGATAGTTAATTGTAACTTCAGGGCCTCCTAATGACGATGGAACACTCTAATTGCGTCGAGATTCAATGCATCGTCCTCCAGCCTACTTGCTCCAAGGGGATATTGCTTCCTCGAGCACCTTAGGGTTCTTCCCCTGTGAGTCTAAATTTTCGAATCCGACGCGAAACTGATAGTTAATTGTAACGTTCAGGCCCACCTAATGACGATGGAACACTCAAATTGCGTCGAGATTCGTTACATCGACCTTCAGCCGACCTGTCTCCAAGGGTCTATTGCTGCCTCGGGCACCTTATGGTCGTTCTCCTGTAAGTCTAGATTGTCGAATCCGACGCAAAACTGATAGTTAATTGTAATGTTCAGGGCCCCTTATGACAATGGAACACTCAAATTGCGACGATATTCATTACATCGTTCTCCAACCGACTTGTCTCCAAGGGTCTATTGCTGCCTCGGGCACCTTATGGTCGATCTCCTGTAAGTCTAGATTGTCGAATCCGACGCAAAACTGATAGTTAATTGTAACGTCAGGGACTCCTAATGACGATGGAACTCTCAAATTGCGACGAGATTCAATACATCGTCCTCCACCCGACTTGTCTCCAAGGGGATAATTCTCCCTCGGGCACCATATGGTCCGTCTCCTGTGAGTCTAGATTTTCGAATCCGACGCGAAACTGATAGTTAATTGCAACGTTCAGGGCCTCCTAATAAAGATGGAACACTCAAATTGCGTCGAGACTCAATACATCGTACTCTAACCGACTTGTCTCCAAGGGTCTATTGCTGCCTCGGGCACCTTATGGTCGGTCTCCTGTAAGTCTAGATTGTCGAATCCGACGCTAAACTGATAGTTAATTGTAACGTCAGGGGCTCCTAATGACGATGGAACACTCTAATTGCGTCGAGATTTAATACATCGTCCTCCAGCCTACTTGTCTCCAAGGGGATATTGCTTCCTCGGGCACCTTATGGTCCGTCTCCTGTGAGTCTAGATTTTCGAATCCGACGCGAAACTGGTAGTTAATTGTAACGTTGAGGCCCACCTAATGACGATGGAACACTCAAATTGCGTCGAGATTCGTTACATCGACCTTCAGCCGACCTGTCTCCAAGGGTCTATTGCCGCCTCGGGCACCTTATGGTCGTTCTCCTGTAAGTCTAGATTGTCGAATCCGACGCAAAACTGATAGTTAATTGTAAAGTTCAGGGCCTCCTAATGACAATGGAACACGCAAATTGCGTCGATATTCAATACATCGTACTCCAACCGACTTGTCTCCAAGGGTCTATTGCTGCCTCGGGCACCTTATGGTCGGTCTCCTGTAAGTCTAGATTGTCGAAACCGACGCTAAACTGATAGTTAATTGTAACGTCAGGGCCTCCTAATGACGATGGAACACTCTAATTGCGTCGAGATTTAATACATCGTCCTCCAGCCTACTTGTCTCCAAGGGGATATTGCTTCCTCGGGCACCTTATGGTCCGTCTCCTGTGAGTCTAGATTTTCGAATCCGACGTGAAACTGATAATTAATTGTAACGTTCAGGGCCTCCTAATGACGTTGGAACACTCATATTGCGTCGAAATTCAGTAGATCGTCCTTCAGCCGACTTGTCTCCAAGGGTCTATTGCTGTCTCGGGCACCTTATGGTCGTTCTGCTGTGAGTGTACTTTTTCGAATGCGACGCAAAACTGATAGTTAATTTTAACGTTCAGGGCCTCCTATTGACAATGGAACACTCAAATTGCGACGAGGTTCTTTACATCGACCTTTAGCCGACCTGTCTTCAAGGGCCTGTTGCTGCCTCGGGCACCTTATGGTCGTTCTCCTGTGAGTCTAGATTTTCGAATCCGACTCAAAACTGATGGTTAATTGTAACGTTCAGGGCCTCCTAATTACGATGGAGCACTCAAATTGCGTCGAGATTCAATACATCGACCTCCAGCCGATTTGTATCCAAGGGGGTATTGCTGCCTCGGGCACCATATGGTCCGTCTCCTGTGCGTCTAGATTTTCCAATCCGACGCGAAACTGATAGACAATTGTAACGATCCGGGCCTCCTAATGACGATGGAACACTCTAATTGCGTCGAGATTTAATACATCGTCCTCCAGCCTACTTGTCTCCAAGGGTCTATTGCTGTCTCGGACACCTTATGGTCGTTCTCCTGTGAGTCTAGATTATCGATTCCGACGCAAAACTGATAGTTAATTGTAACAATCAGGGCCTCGTAATGACGATGGAACTCTCAAATTGCGACGAGATTCAATACATCGTCCTCCAGCCGACTTGTCTCCAAGGGGATAATTCTCCCTCGGGCACCATAGGGTCCGTCTCCTGTGAGTCTAGATTTTCGAATCCGACGCGAAACTGATAGACAATTGTAACGATCCGGGCCTCCTAATGACGATGGAACACTCTAATTGCGTCGAGATTTAATACATCGTCCTCCAGCCTACTTGTCTCCAAGGGTCTATTGCTGTCTCGGACACCTTATGGTCGTTCTCCTGTGAGTCTAGATTATCGATTCCGACGCAAAACTGATAGTTAATTGTAACAATCAGGGCCTCGTAATGACGATGGAACTCTCAAATTGCGACGAGATTCAATACATCGTCCTCCAGCCGACTTGTCTCCAAGGGGATAATTCTCCCTCGGGCACCATAGGGTCCGTCTCCTGTGAGTCTAGATTTTCGAATCCGACGCGAAACTGATAGTTAATTGTAACGTTCAGGGTCTCCTAATAAAGATGGAACACTCAAATTGCGTCGAGGTTCAATACATCGTACTCTAACCGACTTGTCTCCAAGGGTCTATTGCTGCCTCGGGCACCTTATGGTCGTTCTCCTGTATTTATTTATTTATTTATTTATTTATTGTTCCGTGGGACCACATTTAGGAGAAGTCTCCATGGTCATGGAACGAGTCAATACATGAAATTATAACACGATTGTAGAAACAGATAAAATGAAATATAAGAAACATATTCAGGCGACAAGTCGTTAGTTTAAATAAAGAAAATCAAGAATGTAACACTGGAATTTGCTTAATTTTTTAGCTCTTCCAGGAGCTCCTCGACAGAATAGAAGGAGTGAGCCATGAGGAAACTCTTCAGTTTAGACTTGAAAGTGTTTGGGCTACTGCTAAGATTTTTGAGTTCTTGTGGTAGCTTATTGAAAATGGATGCAGCAGAATACTGCACTCCTTTCTGCACAAGAGTCAAGGAAGTGCATTCCACATGCAGATTTGATTTCTGCCTAGTATTAACTGAGTGAAAGCTGCTAACTCTTGGGAATAAGCTAATATTGCTAACAACAAACGACATTAAAGAAAATACATACTGTGAGGGCAATGTCAAAATTCCCAGACTATTGAATAGGGGTCGACAAGAGGTTTTCGAACTTACACCATACATAGCTCGAACAGCCCGTTTTTGAGCCAAAAATACCCTTTTTGAATCAGAAGAATTACCCCAAAAAATAATACCATATGACATAAGCGTATGAAAATATGCGAAGTATACTACTTTTCGTGTTGAAATGTCACTTATTTCAGATACTGTTCTAATGGTAAATAAAGCGGCATTTAGTTTCTGAACAAGATCCTGAACATGGGCTTTCCACAACAGCTTACTATCTATCCGAACGCCTAGGAACTTGAACTGTTCCGTCTCGCTTATAACATGCCCATTCTGTCTGATTAAAATGTCAGTTCTTGTTGAATTGTGGGTTAGAAACTGTAAAAACTGAGTCTTACTGTGATTTAGCATCAGATTATTTTCCACAAGCCACGAACTTATATCATGAACTACATTATTTGATAATGTTTCAATATTACACACAAGATCCTTCACTACCAAGGTGGTGTCATCAGCAAACAGAAATATTTTTGAATCACCTGTAATACTAGAAGGCATATCATTTACATAAATAAGAAACAGCAGTGGCCCCAGCACCGACCCTTGGGGAACGCCCCATTTAACAGTGCCCCATTGGGACTGAACATCATTACCACTCTCAATATTGCGGAGGATTACCTTTTGCTTTCTGTTCTTAAAGTAGGAGGCGAACCAATTGTAAGCTACTCCCCTTACTCCATAATGTTCCAACTTCTGCAGTAATATTTTGTGGTCAACACAGTCAAAAGCCTTCGTTAAATCAAAGAAAACACCTAACGTTCGCAACCTTTTATTTAATCCATCCAAAACCTCACAGAGAAAAGAGACTATAGCATTTTCAGTTGTTAAGCCATTTCTAAAACCAAACTGTACATTTGACAGCAAATCATGTGAATTTAAATGCTGCAGTAACCTTGTATATACAACCCTCTCGATAACTTTAGCAAACACCGATGGCATAGAAATAGGTCTATAATTGTCAACATTATCCCTGTCTCCCTTTTTATAAAGTGGCTTCACTACCGAGTACTTTAATCGGTCAGGAAACCGACCACTCCTAAAGGAAAAGTTACAGATATGGCTAAGTACTGAGCTAACATACGTGGAACAATACTTCAGTATTCTGCTAGATACCCCGTCATATCCATGAGAGTTCTTGGTCTTTAGTGATTTAATTATTAACTCAATCTCCCTCTTGTCAGTATCATGGAGGAGCATTTCAGGTAACAGTCTCGGAACACTTTTCTCTAAGAGCGCTATATGATTCCCTGTTGGGACTAGGTTTCTATTTAGTTCACCTGCTATATTCAGAAAGTGATTATTAAATACTGTACATATATGTGACTTATCAGTAACACGGACATCCCCACTACGCACTGATTCTATATTCTCGACCTGTCTCTGCAGACCAGCCACTTCCTTTACGACTGACCATACGGTTTTAATTTTATCCTGAGACTTAGCTATTCTATCTGCATACCACATACTTTTTGCCTTCCTAATAACTTTTTTAAGCACCTTACAATACTGTTTGTAATGGGCTGCTGCATTTAGATTTTGACTGTTTCTAACGTTTTGATATAATTGCCACTTTGTTCTACAAGATATTCTTATCCCTTTAGTCAGCCACCCAGGCTGCCTGTTTGTGCTAGTACCCTGTTTTGAACGTTCTAACGGAAAGCAACTTTCAAAGAGCACGAGAAAAGTCTTGAGGAAAGCATTATATTTATCGTCTACTGTATCAGCACTATAAACATCTTGCCACTCTTGTTCCTTGATAAGGTTTACAAAAGTCTGTACAGCAACTGGATCAGCTTTCCTAAAAAGTTGGTAACTATATTTAACATGTGTAGCAGCACAAAAATCTTTTAGACTTAAAATTTGTGCATCATGATCTGAAAGGCCATTCACCTTATTGCTAACAGAATGCCCTTCTAATAATGACGAATGAACAAAAATATTGTCTATGGTTGTTCTACTGTTCCCTTGCACTCTCGTTGGAAAGAATACGGTTTGCATAAGATTATATGAATTAAGGAGGTCCACCAGCATCCTTTTCCTTGCACAATCACTTATACAATTAATATTGAAGTCACCACATATAACTAACTTTTTGTATTTCCTATAAAGTGAACCAAGAACCTCCTCTAGCTTTAGCAAAAATGTTGTGAAATCGGAGTCTGGGGATCTATAAATAACAACAGTAAGAAGTTTAGCTCCACTAAATTTAACCACACCTGCACAACATTCAAACACCTTTTCAGTGCAGTACTTTGAAACATCAACTGACTCAAATGGGATACCGTTTTTCACATACATGGCTACTCCCCCACACCGCAAAGAGCTCCTAGAAAAGCTGCCAGCCAACCTGTATCCTGGTAAAGGAAGCCTCTGAATTATCTCCTTATTTAAGAAGTGTTCAGATATACCAATAATTTCAGAGTCAACATCAATAAGCAGTTCACTAACTTTATCTCTAATACCTTGTATATTTTGATGAAATATACTAATTCCCTCATTAATCGAATACCCAAGCTTTGTAGAAAGTGGTTTCTTTGTTAGAGAGACTTCCCTTAAGCAGGAATACCTATCAGCTGACTTCAATCTAAAAAAGGTACAGCTCTAACACCCACAACTACCGGAATTTTCCCATGAGTGATCCCACCACCCACACCTATGCTGTCACCTATAAGTTTTGCCAACCTCCCCTTCCCATACCTGTTGAGGTGCAGGCCATGTCTAGTGAAACCCGTCCTACTGATAGACTCCACCGACACCACTGAAATGTGACTCATGCCCTCCGTCATCAGCGCACCCCCAAGTCTCATGTTATTACGCCTGACGGCTGTATTAAGATGAGGCCGATCGTGACGCTGAAACAGTTCCACAAAATGCACATTCGTGTTGCCAGTCTGAGTGGCTATCTTTTCCAGGTCACCATCTATGTCATACTCCCCATCCCTATCAATACTATTACCAGCCCCACCCACAATCACTACCTGATCCTCTTTAGTAAAATCCCTACATAACCCCCCTATGTTAAAAGTCACCTGAGCCAATCCTGCATTAGGCTTCACAATGCTGGTGACCTGGTACTCACTCCCCAAAACTTCCTGCAACTGCTGGCCTACACCTCTACCATGAGAACTACCTAACAGCAGAACCTTCTTCTTTCTCTTAGACTTTGCAACTGTCCTAGCCACCGTAACTGCTGAGGTCTGCTGCATACTTCCTACATCTACAGCTACTAGAGATTCCTCTCCACTAGACTCTGACAGTTGGTCAAATCTATTACAAACACCAATAGTAAAACTATCTGAAAATCTCCTTCTCCTAGCAGATCTCTTGCCAACAGCCAGCTCCCATTCCCCAACCCCCTTCTCCCTCCTCATCCTATCTAGCTCCTCCTGTGCGTAAGTCTAGATAGTCGAATCCGACGAAAACCGATAGTTCATTGTAACGTCAGGGCCTCCTAATGACGATGGAACACTCTAATTGCGTCGAGATTCAATACATCGTCCTCCAGCCTACTTGTCTCCAAGGGGATATTGCTTCCTCGAGCACCTTATGGTCCTTTCCCTGTGAGTCTAGATTTTCGAATCCGACGCGAAACTGATAGTTAATAGTAACGTTCAGGCCCACCTAATGACGATGGAACACTCAAATTGCGTCGAGATTCGTTACATCGACCTTCAGCCGACCTGTCTCCAAGGGTCTATTGCTGCCTCGGACACCTTATGGTCGTTCTCCTGTAAGTCTAGATTGTCGAATCCGACGCAAAACTGATAGTTAATTGTAAAGTTCAGGGCCTCCTAATGACAATGGAACACTCAAATTGCGTCGATATTCAATACTTCGTACTCCAACCGACTTGTCTCCAAGGGCCTGTTGCTGCCTCGGGCACCTTATGGTCGTTCTCCTGTGAGTCTAGATTTTCGAATCCGACTCAAAACAGATTGTTAATTGTAACGTTCAGGGCCTCCTAATTACGATGGAGCATTCAAATTGCGTCGAGATTCAATACATCGACCTCCAGCCGATTTGTATCCAAGGGGGTATTGCTGCCTCGGGCACCATATGGTCCGTCTCCTGTGCGTCTAGATTTTCCAATCCGACGCGAAACTGATAGACAATTGTAACGATCCGGGTATCCTAATGACGATGGAACACTCATATTGCGTCTAGATTCAGTACATCGTCCTTCAGCCGACTTGTCTCCAAGGGTCTATTGCTGTCTCGGGCACCTTATGGTCGTTCTCCTGTGACTCTAGATTTTTGAATCCGACGCAAAACTGATAGTTAATTGTAACGTTCAGGGCTTCCTAAAGTCGATGGAACACTCAAATTGCGTCGATTATCAATACATCGTCCTCCAGCTGACTTGCCTCCAAGGGTCTATTGCTGCCTCGGGCACCTTATGGTCGTTCTCCTGTAAGTCTAGATTGTCGAATCCGACGCGAAACTGATAGTTAATTCTAACATCAGGGCCTCCTAATGACGATGGAACACTCAAATTGCGTCGAGAATCAATACATTGTCCTCCAGCCGATTTGTCTCCAATGGGGTATTGCTGCCTCGGGAACCATATGGTCCGTCTCTTGTACGTCTAGATTTTCGAATCCGACGCGAAACTGATAGATAATTGTATCCTTCTGGGCCTCCTAATGACGATGGAGCACTCATATTGCGTCGAGATTCAGTACATCGTCATTCAGCCGACTTGTCTCCAAGGGTCTAATGCTGCCTCGGGCACCTTATGGTCGTTCTCCTGTGAGTCTATACTTTCGAATCCGACGCATAACTGATAGTTAATTGTAACTGTCAGGGCCTCCTAATGACGATGGAACTCTCAAATTCCGTCGAGATTCAATACATCGTCCTCCAGCCGACCTGTCTCCAAGGGGGTAATGCTGCCGCTGGCACCTTAGGGTCCAGCTCCTGTGAGTCTAGATTTTCGAATCCGACGCGAAACTGATAGTTAATTCTAACATCAGGGCCTCCTAATGACGATGGAACACTCTAATTGCGTCGAGATTCAATGCATCGTCCTCCAGCCTACTTGCTCCAAGGGGATATTGCTTCCTCGAGCACCTTATGGTCCTTCCCCTGTGAGTCTAGATTTTCGAATCCGACGCGAAACTGATAGTTAATTGTAACGTTCAGGCCCACCTAATGACGATGGAACACTCAAATTGCGTCGAGATTCGTTACATCGACCTTCAGCCGACCTATCTCCAAGGGTCTATTGCTGCCTCGGGCACCTTATGGTCGTTCTCCTGTAAGTCTAGATTGTCGAATCCGACGCAAAACTGATAGTTAATTGTAAAGTTCAGGGCCTCCTAATGACAATGGAACACTCAAATTGCGACGATATTCATTACATCGTTCTCCAACCGACTTGTCTCCAAGGGTCTATTGCTGCCTCGGGCACCTTATGGTCGATCTCCTGTAAGTCTAGATTGTCGAATCCGACGCAAAACTGATAGTTAATTGTAACGTCAGGGCCTCCTAATGACGATGGAACTCTCAAATTGCGACGAGATTCAATACATCGTCCTCCACCCGACTTGACTCCAAGGGGATAATTCTCCCTCGGGCACCATATGGTCCGTCTCCTGTGAGTCTAGATTTTCGAATCCGACGCGAAACTGATAGTTAATTGTAACGTTCAGGGCCTCCTAATAAAGATGGAACACTCAAATTGCGCCGAGACTCAATACATCGTACTCTAACCGACTTGTCTCCAAGGGTCTATTGCTGCCTCGGGCACCTTATGGTCGTTCTCCTGTAAGTCTAGATTGTCGAATCTGATGCAAAACTGATAGTTAATTGTAACGTCAGGGCCTCCTAATGACGATGGAACACTCTAATTGCGTCGAGATTCAATACATCGTCCTCCAGCCTACTTGTCTCCAAGGGGATATTGCTTCCTCGAGCACCTTAGGGTCCTTCCCCTGTGAGTCTAGATTTTTGAATCCGACGCGAAACTGGTAGTCAATTGTAACGTTCAGGCCCACCTAATGACGATGGAACACTCAAATTGCGTCGAGATTCGTTACATCGACCTTTAGCCGACCTGTCTCCAAGGGTCTATTGCCGCCTCGGGCACCTTATGGTCGTTCTCCTGTAAGTCTAGATTGTCGAATCCGACGCAAAACTGATAGTTAATTGTAAAGTTCAGAGCCTCCTAATGACAATGGAACACTCAAATTGCGTCGATATTCAATACATCGTACTCCAACCGACTTGTCTCCAAGGGTCTATTGCTGCCTCGGGCACCTTCTGGTCGGTCTCCTGTAAGTCTAGATTGTCGAATCCGACGCTAAACAGATAGTTGATTGTAACGTCAGGGCCTCCTAATGACGATGGAACACTCTAATTGCGTCGAGATTTAATACATCGTCCTCCAGCCTACTTGTCTCCAAGGGGGTATTGCTTCCTCGGGCACCTTATGGTCCGTCTCCTGTGAGTCTAGATTTTCGAATCCGACGTGAAACTGATAATTAATTGTAACGTTCAGGGCCTCCTAATTACGATGGAGCACTCAAATTGCGTCGAGATTCAATACATCGACCTCCAGCCGATTTGTATCCAAGGGGGTATTGCTGCCTCGGGCACCATATGGTCCGTCTCCTGTGCGTCTAGATTTTCCAATCCGACGCGAAACTGATAGACAATTGTAACGATCCGGGCCTCCTAATGACGATGGAACACTCATATTGCGTCTAGATTCAGTATATCGTCCTTCAGCCGACTTGTCTCCAAGGGTCTATTGCTGTCTCGGACACCTTATGGTCGTTCTTCTGTGAGTCTAGATTTTCGTATCCGACGCTAAACTGATAGTTAATTGTAACGCTCAGGGCCTACAATTGACGATGGAACAATCTAATTGCGTCGAGATTCGTTACATCGACCTTCAGCCGACCTGTCTCCAAGGGTCTATTGCTGCCTCGGGCACCTTATTGTCGTTCTCCAGTGAGTCTAGATTTTCGAATCCGACGCAAAACTGATAGTTAATTGTAACAATCAGAGCCTCCTAATGACGATGGAACTCTCAAATTGCGACGACATTCAATACATCGTCCTCCAGCCGACTAGTCTCCAAGGGGATATTGCTGCCTCGTGCACAGTATTGTCCGTCTCCTGTGAGTCTAGATTTTCGAATCCGACGCGAAACTGACAGTTAACTGTAACGCTCAGGGCCTCTTAATGACGATGGAACACTCAAATTGCGTCGAGATTCAATACATCGTCCTCCAGCCGATTTGTCTCCAAGGGGGTATTGCTGCCTCGGGCACCGTATGGTCCGTCTCCTGTGCGTCTAGATTTTCGATTCCGACGCGAAACTGATAGTTAATTGTAACGCTCAGGGCCTCTTAATGACGATGGAACATTCAAATTGCGTCGAGATTCAATACATCGTCCTCCAGCCGATTTGTCTCCAAGGGGGTATTGCTGCCTCGGGCACCATATGGTCCGTCTCCTGTGCGTCTAAATTTTCGAATCCGACGCGAAACTGATAGTCAATTGTAACGTTCAGGGCCTCCCAATGACGATGGAACACTCAAATTGCGTCGAGATTCAATACATCGTCCTCCAGCCAATTTGTCTCCATGGGTCCATTGCAGCCTCGGGCACCTTATGGTCGTTCTCCTGTGAGTCTAGATTTTCGAATCCGACGCAAAACTGATAGTTAATTGTAACGTTCAGGGCCTCCTAATGACGATGGAACACTCAAATAGCGTCGAGATTCGTTACATCGACCTACAGCCGACCTGTCTCCAAGGGTCTATTGCTGCCTCGGGCACCTTATGGTCGTTCTCCTGTAAGTCTAGATTGTCGAATCCGACGCAAAACTGATAGTTAATTGTAACGTCAGGGCCTCCTAATGATGATGGAACACTCAAATTGCGTCGAGATTTAATACATCGTACTCCAGCCTACTTCTCTCCAAGGGGATCTTGCTTCCTTGGGGACCTTATGGTGCGTCGCCTGTGAGTCTAGATTTTCGAATCCGACGCGAAACTGATAGTTAATTGTAACGTTCAGGGCCTCCTAATGACGATGGAACACTCAAATTGCGTCGAGATTCAATACATCGTCCTCCAGCCGATTTGTCTCCAAGGGTCTATTGCGGCCTCGGGCACCTCATGGTCGTTCTCCTGTGAGTCTAGATTTTTGAATCCGACGCAAAACTGATAGTTAATTGTAACGTTCAGGGCCTCCTAATGACGATGGAACACTCAAATTGCGTCGAGATTCGTTACATCGACCTTCAGCCGACCTGTCTCCAAGGGTCTATTGCTGCCTCGGGCACCTTATGGTCGTTCTCCTGTAAGTCTAGATTGTCGAATCCGAAGCAAAACTGATAGTTAATTGTAACGTCAGGGCCTCCTAATGACGATGGAACACTCAAATTGCGTCGAGATTTAATACATCGTCCTATAGCCTACTTTTCTCCAAAGGGATATTGCTTCCTCGGGCACCTTACTGTGCGTCTCCTGTGAGTCTAGATTTTCGAATCCGACGCGAAACTGATAGTTAATTGTAACGTTCAGGGCCTCCTAATGATGATGGAACACTCAAATTGTGTCGAAATTCAATACATCGTCCTCCAGCCGATTTGTCTCCAAGGGGGTATTGCTGCCTCGGGCAACATATGGTCCGTCTCCTGTGCGTCTAGATTTTCGAATCCGATGCGAAACTGATAGACAATTGTAACGTTCAGGGCCTCCTAATGACGATGGAACACTCATAATGCATCGAGGTTCAGTACATCGTAATTCAGCCGACTTGTCTCCAAGGGTCTATTGCTGCCTCGGGCACCTTATGGTCGTTCTCCTGTGAGTCTAGATTTTCGAATCCGACGCAAAACTGATAGTTAATTGTAATAATCAGGGCCTCGTAATGACGATGGAACTCTCAAATTGCGACGAGATTCAATACATCGTCCTCCAGCCGACTTGTCTCCAAGGGGATAATGCTCCCTCGGGCACCATAGGGTCCGTCTCCTGTGACTCTAGATTTTCGAATCCGATGAGAAACTGATAGATAATTGTAACTTTCAGGGCCTCCTAATGACGATGGAACACTCAAATTGCGTCGAGATTCAGTACATCGTCCTTCAGCCGACTTGTCTCCAAGAGTCTATTGCTGCCTCGGGCACCTTATGGTCGTTCTCCTGTGAGTCTAGATTTTCGAATCCGACGCAAAACTGATAGTTAATTGGAACAATCAGGGCCTCCTAGTGACGATGGAACTCTCAAGTTGCGTCGAGATTCAATACATCGTCCTCCAGCCTAACTAGTCTCCAAGGGGATATTGCTGCCTCGTGCACAGTATTGTCCGTCTCCTGTGACTCTAGATTTTTGAATCCGACGCAAAACTGATAGTTAATTGTAACGTTCAGGGCATCCTAAAGACGATGAAACACTCTAATTGCGTCGATATTCAATACATCGTCCTCCAGCCGATTTGTCTCCAAGTTGGTATTGCTGCCTCGGGCACCATATGGTCCGTCTCCTGTACGTCTAGATTTTCGAATCCGACGCGAAACTGATAGTTAATTGCAACGTTCAGGGCCTCCTAAAGACGATGGAACACTCAAATTGCGTTGATATTCAATACATCGTCCTCCAGCCGATTTGTCTCCAAGGGGGTATTGCTGCCCCGGCACCTAATGATCCGTCTCCTGTACGTCTAGATTTTCGAATCCGACGCGAAACTGATAGATAATTGTAACCTTCAGGGCCTCCTAATGACGATGGAGCACTCATATTGCGCCGAGATTCAGTACATCGTCATTCAGCCGACTTGTCTCATAGGGTGTATTGCTGCCTCGGGGACCGTATGGTCCGACTATTGCGAGTGTAGAATTTTGAATCCGGCGCAAAACTGATAGTTAATTGTAAAGTTCAGGGCCTCCTAATGACGATGGAACACTCAAATTGCGTCCTTATTCAATACATCGTCCTCCAGCCGAATTGTATCCAAGGGTGTATTGCTGCCTCGGGCACCAAATGGTCCGTCTCCTGTGAGTCTAGATTTTCGAATCCGATGCGAAACTGACAGTTAATTGTAACGCTCAGGGCCTCTTATTGACGATGGAACACTCAAATTGCGTCGAGATTCTATACATTGTCCTCCAGCCGATTTGTGTCCAAGGGGGTATTGCTGCCTTGGGCTCCATATGGTCCGTCTCCTGTGCGTCTAAATTTTCGAATCCGACGCGAAACTGATAGTTAATTGTAACGTTCAGGGCCTCCTAATGACGATGGAACACTCAAATTCGGTCGAGATTCAATACATCGTCCTCCAGCCGATTTGTCACCAAGGGACTATTGCTGCCTCGGGCACCTTATGGTCGTTCTCCTGTGAGTCTAGATTTTCGAATCCGACGCAAAACTGATAGTTAATTGTAACGTTCAGGGCCTCCTAATGACGATGGAACACTCAAATTGCGTCGTGATTCGTTACATCGACCTTCAGGCGACCTGTCTCCAAGGGTCTATTGCTGCCTCGGGCACCTTATGGTCATTCTCCTGTAAGTCTAGATTGTCGAATCCAACGCAAAACTGATAGTTAATTGTAACGTCAGGGCCTCCTAATGACGATGGAACACTCAAATTGCGTCGAGATTTAATACATCGTCCTCCAGCCTACTTTTCTCCAAGGGGATATTGCATCCTCGGGCACCTTATGGTGCGTCTCCTGTGAGTCGAGATTTTCGAATCCGACGCGAAACTGACAGTCAATTGTAACGCTCAGGGCCTCTTAATGACGATGGAACACTCAAATTGCGTCCAGATACAATACATCGTCCTCCAGCCGATTTGTCTCCAAAGTGGTATTGCTGCCTCGGGCACCATATCGTCCGTCTCCTGTGCGTCTAGATTTTCGAATCCGACGCGAAACTGATAGTTAATTGTAACGTTCAGGGCCTCCTAATGACGATGGAACACTCAAATTGCGTCGAGATTCAATACATCGTCCTCCAGCCGATTTGTCTCCAAGGGGGTATTGCTGATTCGGGCAACATACGGTCCGGCTCCTGTGCGTCTAGATTTTCGAATCCGATGCGAAACTGATAGATAATTGTAACGATCAGGGCCTTCTAATGACGATGGAACACTCATAATGCGTCGAGGTTCAGTACGTCGTCATTCAGCCGACTTGTCTCCAAGGGTCTAGTGCTGCCTCGGGCACCTTATGGTCGTTCTCCTGTGAGTCTAGATTATCGATTCCGACGCAATACTGATAGTTAATTGTAACAATCAGGGCCTCGTAATGACGATGGAACTCTCAAATTGCGACGAGATTCAATACATCGTCCTCCAGCCGACTTGTCTCCAAGGGGATAATTCTCCCTCGGGCACCATAGGGTCCGTCTCCTGTGAGTCTTGATTTTCGAATCCGACGCGAAACTGATGGTTAATTGTAACGTTCAGGGTCTCCTAATAAAGATGGAACACTCAAATTGCGTCGAGGTTCAATACATCGTACTCTAACCGACTTGTCTCCAAGGGTCTATTGCTGCCTCGGGCACCTTATGGTCGTTCTCCTGTAAGTCTAGATTGTCGAATCCGACGCAAAACTGATAGTTTATTGTAACGTCAGGGCCTCCTAATGACGATGGAACACTCTAATTGCGTCGAGATTCAATACATCGTCCTCCAGCCTACTTGTCTCCAAGGGGATATTGCTTCCTCGAGCACCTTATGGTCCTTCCCCTGTGAGTCTAGATTTTCGAATCCGACGCGAAACTGATAGTTAATAGTAACGTTCAGGCCCACCTAATGACGATGGAACACTCAAATTGCGTCGAGATTCGTTACATCGACCTTCAGCCGACCTGTCTCCAAGGGTCTATTGCTGCCTCGGGCACCTTATGGTCGTTCTCCTGTAAGTCTAGATTGTCGAATCCGACGCAAAACTGATAGTTAATTGTAAAGTTCAGGGCCTCCTAATGACAATGGAACACTCAAATTGCGTCGATATTCAATACTTCGTACTCCAACCGACTTGTCTCCAAGGGCCTGTTGCTGCCTGGGGCACCTTATGGTCGTTCTCCTGTGAGTCTAGATTTTCGAATCCGACTCAAAACTGATTGTTAATTGTAACGTTCAGGGCCTCCTAATTACGATGGAGCATTCAAATTGCGTCGAGATTCAATACATCGACCTCCAGCCGATTTGTATCCAAGGGGGTATTGCTGCCTCGGGCACCATATGGTCCGTCTCCTGTGCGTCTAGATTTTCCAATCCGACGCGAAACTGATAGACAATTGTAACGATCCGGGTATCCTAATGACGATGGAACACTCATATTGCGTCTAGATTCAGTACATCGTCCTTCAGCCGACTTGTCTCCAAGGGTCTATTGCTGTCTCGGGCACCTTATGGTCGTTCTCCTGTGACTCTAGATTTTTGAATCCGACGCAAAACTGATAGTTAATTGTAACGTTCAGGGCTTCCTAAAGTCGATGGAACACTCAAATTGCGTCGATTATCAATACATCGTCCTCCAGCTGACTTGCCTCCAAGGGTCTATTGCTGCCTCGGGCACCTTATGGTCGTTCTCCTGTAAGTCTAGATTGTCGAATCCGACGCAAAAGTGATATTTAATTGTAACTTCAGGGCCTCCTATTGACGATGGAACACTCAAATTGCGTCGAGATTCAAGGCATCGTCCTCCAGCCTACTTGCTCCAAGGGGATATTGCTTCCTCGAGCACCTTATGGTCCTTCCCCTGTGAGTCTAGATTTTCGAATCCGTCGCGAAACTGATAGTTAATTGTAACGTTCAGGCCCACCTAATGACGATGGAACACTCAAATTGCGTCGAGAATCGTTACATCGACCTTCAGCCGACCTGTCTCCAAGGGTCTATTGCTGCCTCGGGCACCGTATGGTCGTTCTCCTGTAAGTCTAGATTGTCGAATCCGACGCAAAACTGATAGTTAATTGTAAAGTTCAGGGCCTCCTAATGACAATGGAACACTCAAATTGCGTCGATATTCAATACATCGTACTCCAACCGACTTGTCTCCAAGGGTCTATTGCTGCCTCGGGCACCTTATGGTCGTTCTCCTGTAAGTCTAGATTGTCGAATCCGACGCAAAACTGATAGTTAATTGTAACGTCAGGGCCTCCTAATGACGATGGAACACTCTAATTGCGTCGAGATTCAATACATCGTCCTCCAGCCTTCTTGTCTCCAAGGGGATATTACTGCCTCGGCCACCTTATGGTCCGTCTCCTGTGATTCTAGATTTTCGAATCGGACGCGAAACCGATAGTTAATTGTAACGTTCAGGGCCTCCTAATGACGATGGAACACTCAAATTGCGTCGAGATTCAATACATTGTCCTCCAGCCGATTTGTCTCCAATGGGGTATTGCTGCCTCGGGAACCATATGGTCCGTCTCTTGTACGTCTAGATTTTCGAATCCGACGCGAAACTGATAGATAATTGTATCCTTCTGGGCCTCCTAATGACGATGGAGCACTCATATTGCGTCGAGATTCAGTACATCGTCATTCAGCCGACTTGTCTCCAAGGGTCTAATGCTGCCTCGGGCACCTTATGGTCGTTCTCCTGTGAGTCTATATTTTCGAATCCGACGCATAACTGATAGTTAATTGTAACTGTCAGGGCCTCCTAAAGACGATGGAACTCTCAAATTACGTCGAGATTCAATACATCGTCCTCCAGCCGACTTGTCTCCAAGGGGATAATTCTCCCTCGGGCACCATATGGTCCGTCTCCTGTGAGTCTAGATTTTCGAATCCGACGCGAAACTGATAGTTAATTGTAACGTTCAGGGCATCCTAATAAAGATGGAACACTCAAATTGCGTCGAGACTCAATACATCGTCCTCTAACCGACTTGTCTCCAAGGGTCTATTGCTGCCTCGGGCACCTTATGGTCGTTGTCCTGTAAGTCTAGATTGTCGAATCTGATGCAAAACTGATAGTTAATTGTAACTATAGGGCCTCCTAATGACGATGGAACACTCTAATTGCGTCGAGATTCAATACATCGTCCTCCAGCCTACTTGTCTCCAAGGGGATATTGCTTCCTCGAGCACCTTATGGTCCTTCCCCTGTGAGTCTAGATTTTTGAATCCGACGCGAAACTGGTAGTTACTTGTAACGTTCAGGCCCACCTAATGACGATGGAACACTCAAATTGCGTCGAGATTCGTTACATCGACCTTTAGCCGACCTGTCTCCAAGGGTCTATTGCCGCCTCGGGCACCTTATGGTCGTTCTCCTGTAAGTCTAGATTGTCGAATCCGACGCAAAACTGATAGTTAATTGTAACGTCAGGGCCTCCTAATGACAATGGAACACTCAAATTGCGTCGATATTCAATACATCGTACTCCAACCGACTTGTCTCCAAGGGTCTATTGCTGCCTCGGGCACCTTATGGTCGGTCTCCTGTAAGTCTAGATTGTCGAATCCGACGCTAAACTGATAGTTAATTGTAACGTCAGGGCCTCCTAATGACGATGGAACACTCTAATTGCGTCGAGATTTAATACATCGTCCTCCAGCCTACTTGTCTCCAAGGGGGTATTGCTTCCTCGGGCACCTTATGGTCCGTCTCCTGTGAGTCTAGATTTTCGAATCCGACGTGAAACTGATAATTAATTGTAACGTTCAGGGCCTCCTAAGGACGTTGGAACACTCATATTGCGTCGAAATTCAGTAGATCGTCCTTCAGCCGACTTGTCTCCAAGGGTCTATTGCTGCCTCGGGCACCTTATGGTCGTTCTGCTGTGAGTGTACTTTTTCGAATGCGACGCAAATGTGATAGTTAATTTTAACGTTCAGGGCCTCCTATTGACGATGGAACACTCAAATTGCGACGAGGTTCTTTACATCGACCTTTAGCCGACCTGTCTCCAAGGGCCTGTTGCTGCCTCGGGCACCTTATGGTCGTTCTCCTGTGAGTCTAGATTTTCGAATCCGACTCAAAACTGATGGTTAATTGTAACGTTCAGGGCCTCCTAATTACGATGGAGCACTCAAATTGCGTCGAGATTCAATACATCGACCTCCAGCCGATTTGTATCCAAGGGGGTATTGCTGCCTCGGGCACCATATGGTCCATCTCCTGTGCGTCTAGATTTTCCAATCCGACGCGAAACTGATAGACAATTGTAACGATCCGGGCCTCCTAATGACGATGGAACACTCATATTGCGTCTAGATTCAGTATATCGTCCTTCAGCCGACTTGTCTCCAAGGGTCTATTGCTGTCACGGACACCTTATGGTCGTTCTCCTGTGAGTCTAGATTTTCGTATCCGACGCTAAACTGATAGTTAATTGTAACGCTCAGGGCCTACAATTGACGATGGAACACTCAAATTGCGTCGAGATTCAATACAACGTCCTCCAGTCTACTTGTCTCCAAGGGGATATTGCTGCCTCGGGCACGTTATGGTCCGTCTCCTGTGAGTCTAGATTTTCAAATCCGATGCGAAACTGACTGTTAATTGTAACGCTCAGGGCCTCTTAATGACGATGGAACACTCAAATTGCGTCGAGATTCAATACATCGTCCTCCAGCCGATTTGTCTCCAAGGGGTTATTGCTGCCTCGGGCACCATATGGTCCGTCTCCTGTGCGTCAAGATTTTCGAATCCGACGCGAAACTAATAGTTAATTAAAACGTTTAGGGCCTCCTAATGGCGATGGAACACTCAAATTGCGTCGAGATTCAATACATCGTCCTCCAGCCGATTTGTCTCCAAGGGTCTATTGCTGCCTCGGGCACCTTATGGTCGTTCTCCTGTGAGTCTAGATTTTCGAAACCGACGCAAAACTGATAGTTAATTGAGACGTTCAGGGCCTCCTAATGACGATGGAACACTCAAATTGCGTCGATATTCAATACATCGTCCTCCAGCCGACTTGCCTCCAAGCGTCTATTGCTGCCTCAGGCACCTTATGGTCGTTCTCCTGTAAGTCTAGATTGTCGAATCCGACGCTAAACTGATAGTTAATTGAAACGTTCAGGGCTACGTAATGACGATGGATCACTCAAATTGCGTCGAAATTAAATACATCGTCCTCCAGCCGACTTGTCTACAAGGCGATATTGCTGCCTCGGGCACTATATGGACCTTCCCTGTGAGTCTAGATTTTAGAATCAGACGTGAAACTGATAGTTAATTGTAACGTTCAGGGGCTCCTAATGACGATGGAACACTCAAATTGCGTCGAGATTCAATACATCGTCATCCAACCGACTTGTCTCCAAGGGTCTATTGCTGCCTCGGGCACCTTATGATCGTTCTCCTGTAAGTCTAGATTTTCGAATCCGACGCGAAACTGATAGACAATTGTAACGATGCGGGCCTCCTAATGACGATGAAACTCTCAAATTGCGTCGAGATTCAATACATCGTCCTCCAGCCGATTTGTCTCCAAGGGTCTATTGCTGCCTCGGGCATCTTATGGTCGTTCTCCTGTGAGTCTAGATTTTCGAAACCGACGCAAAACTGATAGTTAATTGTAACGTTCAGGGCCTCCTAATGACGATGGAACACTTAAGTTGCGTCGAGATTCGTTACATCGACCTTCAGCCGACCTGTCTCCAAGGGTCTATTGCTGCTTCGGGCACCTTATGGTCGTTCTCCTGTAAGTCTAGATTGTCGAATCCGACGCAAAACTGATAGTTAATTGTAACGTCAGGGCCTCCTAATGACGAAGGAACACTCAAATTGCGTCGAGATTCAGTACATCGTCCTTCAGCCGACTTGTCTCCAAGAGTCTATTGCTGTCTCGTGCACCTTATGGTCGTTCTCCTGTGAGTCTAGATTTTCGATTCCGACGCAAAACTGATAGTTAATTGTAATGTTCAGGGCCTCCTATTGACGATGGAACAATCGAATTGCGTGGAGATTCGTTACATCGACCTTCAGCCGACCTGTCTCCAAGGGTCACTTGCTGCCTCGGGCACCTTATGGTCGTTCTCCTGTGAATCTAGATTTTCGAATCCGACGCAAAACTGATAGTTAATTGTAACAATCAGGGCCTCCTAATGACGATGGAACTCTCAAATTGCGTCGAGATTCAATACATCGTCCTCCAGCCGACTAGTCTCCAAGGGGATATTGATGCCACGGGCACCGTATTTTCCGTCTCCTGTGACTTTAGATTTTTGAATCTGACGCAAAACTGATAGTTAATTGTAACGTTCAGGGCCCCCTAAAGACGATGGAACACTCAAATTGCGTTGATATTCAATACATCGTTCTCCAGCCGATTTGTCTCCAAGGGGGTATTGCTGCCTCGGCACCTAATGGTCCGTCTCCTGTACGTCTGAATTTTCGAATCCGACGCGAAACTGATAGATAATTGTAACCTTCAGGGCCTCCTAATGACGATGGAGCAATCATATTGCGTCGAGATTCAGTACATCGTCATTCAGCCGACCTGTCTCATGGGGTGTACTGCTACCTCGGGCACCGTATGGTCTGACTATTGCGAGTGTAGAATTTTGAATCCGGCGCAAAACTGATAGTTAATTGTAAAGTTCAGGGCCTCCTAATGACGATGGAACACTCAAATTGCGTCGAGATTCAATACATCGTCCTCCAGCCGAATTGTATCCAAGGGGGTATTGCTGCCTCGGGCACCAAATGGTCCGTCTCCTGTGAGTCTAGATTTTCGAATCCGATGCGAAACTGACAGTTAATTGTAACGCTCAGGGCCTCTTATTGACGATGGAACACTCAAATTGCGTCGAGATTCAATACATTGTCCTCCAGCCGATTTGTGTCCAAGGGGGTAGTGCTGCCTCGGGCACCATATGGTCCGTCTCCTGTGCGTCTAGATTTTCGAATCCGACGCGAAACTGATAGTTAATTGTAACGTTCAGGGCCTCCTAATGACGATGGAACACTCAAATTGGGTCGAGATTCAATACATCGTCCTCCAGCCGATTTGTCACCAAGGGACTATTGCTGCCTCGGGCACCTTATGGTCGTTCTCCTGTGAGTCTAGATTTTCGAATCCGACGCAAAACGGATAGTTAATTGTAACGTTCAGGGCCTCCTAATGACGATGGAACACTCAAATTGCGTCGTGATTCTTTACATCGACATTCAGACGACCTGTTTCCAAGGGTCTATTGCTGCCTCGGGCACCTTATGGTCATTCTCCTGTAAGTCTAGATTGTCGAATCCAACGCAAAACTGATAGTTAATTGTAACGTCAGGGCCTCCTAATGACGATGAAACACTCAAATTGCGTCGAGATTTAATCCATCGTCCTCCAGCCTACTTTTCTCCAAGGGGATATTGCATCCTCGGGCACCTTATGGTGCGTCTAATGTGAGTCGAGATTTTCGAATCCGACGCGAAACTGACAGTTAATTGTAACGCTCAGAGCCTCTTAATGACGATGGAACACTCAAATTGCGTCGATATTCAATACTTCGTACTCCAACCGACTTGTCTCCAAGGGTCTATTGCTGCCTCGGGCACCTTATGGTCGTTCTCCTGTAAGTCTAGATTGTCGAATCCGACGCAAAACTGATAGTCAATTGTAACGTTAGGGCCTCCTAATGACGATGGAACACTCTAATTGCGTCGAGATTTAATACATCGTCCTCCAGCCTACTTGTCTCCAAGGGGATATTGCTTCCTCGAGCACCTTATGGTCCTTCCCCTGTGAGTCTAGATTTTCGAATCCGACGCGAAACTGATAGTTAATAGTAACGTTCAGGCCCACCTAATGACGATGGAACACTCAAATTGCGTCGAGATTCGTTACATCGACCTTCAGCCGACCTGTCTCCAAGGGTCTATTGCTGCCTCGGGCACCTTATGGTCGTTCTCCTGTAAGTGTAGATTGTCGAATCCGGATCAAAACTGATAGTTAATTGTAAAGTTCAGGGCCTCCTAATGGCAATGGAACACTCAAATTGCGTCGATATTCAATACTTCGTACTCCAACCGACTTGTCTCCAAGGGTCTATTGCTGCCTCGGGCACCTTATGTTCGTTCTCCTGTAAGTCTAGATTGTCGAATCCGACGCAAAACTGATAGTTAATTGTAACGTCAGGGCCTCCTAATGACGATGGAACACTCTAATTGCGTCGAGATTTAATACATCGTCCTCCAGCCTACTTGTCTCCAAGGGAATATTGCTTCCTCGGGCACCTTATGGTCCGTCTCCTGTGAGTCTAGAGTTTCGAATCCGACGCGAAACTGATAATTAATTGTAACGTTCAGGGCCTCCTAATGACGTTGGAACACTCATATTGCGTCGAAATTCAGTAGATCGTCCTTCAGCCGACATGTCTCCAAGGGTCTATTGCTGCCTCGGGCACCTTATGGTCGTTCTGCTGTGAGTGTAGTTTTTCGAATGCGACGCAAAACTGATAGTTAATTTTACCGTTCAGGGCCTCCTATTGACGATGGAACACTCAAATTGCGTCGAGGTTCTTTACATCGACCTCTAGCCGACCAGTCTCCAAGGGCCTGTTGCTGCCTCGGGCACCTTATGGTCGTTCTCCTGTGAGTCTAGATTTTCGAATCCGACTCAAAACTGATTGTTAATTGTAACGTTCAGGGCCTCCTAATTACGATGGAGCATTCAAATTGCGTCGAGATTCAATACATCGACCTCCAGCCGATTTGTATCCAAGGGGGTATTGCTGCCTCGGGCACCATATGTTCCGTCTGCTGTGCGTCTAGATTTTCAAATCCGACGCGAAACTGATAGACAATTGTAACGATCCGGGCCTCCTAATGACGATGGAATACTCATATTGCGTCTAGATTCAGTACATCGTCCTTCAGCCAACTTGTCTCCAAGGGTCTATTGCTGTCTCGGGCACCTTATGGTCGTTCTCCTGTGACTCTAGATTTTTGAATCCGACGCAAAACTGATAGTTAATTGTAACGCTCAGGGCTTCCTAAAGTCGATGGAACACTCAAATTGCGTCGATTATCAATACATCGTCCTCCAGCTGACTTGCCTCCAAGGGTCTATTGCTGCCTCGGGCACCTTATGGTCGTTCTCCTGTAAGTCTAGATTGTCGAATCCGACGCAAAAGTGATATTTAATTGTAACTTCAGGGCCTCCTATTGACGATGGAACACTCAAATTGCGTCGAGATTCAATGCATCGTCCTCCAGCCCACTTGCTCCAAGGGGATATTGCTTCCTCGAGCACCTTATGGTCCTTCCCCTGTGAGTCTAGATTTTCGAATCCGACGCGAATCTGATAGTTAATTGTAACGTTCAGGCCCACCTAATGACGATGGAACACTCAAATTGCGTCGAGAATCGTTACATCGACCTTCAGCCGACCTGTCTCCAAGGGTCTATTGCTGCCTCGGGCACCGTATGGTCGTTCTCCTGTAAGTCTAGATTGTCGAATCCGACGCAAAACTGATAGATAATTGTAAAGTTCAGGGCCTCCTAATGACAATGGAACACTCAAATTGCGTCGATATTCAATACATCGTACTCCAACCGACTTGTCTCCAAGGGTCTATTGCTGCCTCGGGCACCTTATGGTCGTTCTCCTGTAAGTCTAGATTGTCGAATCCGACGCAAAACTGATAGTTAATTGTAACGTCAGGGCCTCCTAATGACGATGGAACACTCTAATTGCGTCGAGATTCAATACATCGTCCTCCAGCCTTCTTGTCTCCAAGGGGATATTACTGCCTCGGCCACCTTATGGTCCGTCTCCTGTGATTCTAGATTTTCGAATCGGACGCGAAACCGATAGTTAATTGTAACGTTCAGGGCCTCCTAATGACGATGGAACACTCAAATTGCGTCGAGATTCAATACATTGTCCTCCAGCCGATTTGTCTCCAATGGGGTATTGCTGCCTCGGGAACCATATGGTCCGTCTCTTGTACGTCTAGATTTTCGAATCCGACGCGAAACTGATAGATAATTGTATCCTTCTGGGCCTCCTAATGACGATGGAGCACTCATATTGCGTCGAGATTCAGTACATCGTCATTCAGCCGACTTGTCTCCAAGGGTCTAATGCTGCCTCGGGCACCTTATGGTCGTTCTCCTGTGAGTCTATATTTTCGAATCCGACGCATAACTGATAGTTAATTGTAACTGTCAGGGCCTCCTAATGACGATGAAACTCTCAAATTACGTCGAGATTCAATACATCGTCCTCCAGCCGACCTGTCTCCAAGGGGGTAATGCTGCCGCTGGCACCTTAGGGTCCAGCTCCAGTGAGTCTAGATTTTCGAATCCGACGCGAAACTGATAGTTAATTGTAACATCAGGGCCTCCTAATGACGATGGAACACTCTAATTGCGTCGAGATTCAATGCATCGTCCTCCAGCCTACTTGCTCCAAGGGGATATTGCTTCCTCGAGCACCTTATGGTCCTTCCCCTGTGAGTCTAGATTTTCGAATCCGACGCGAAACTGATAGTTAATTGTTACGTTCAGGCCCACCTAATGACGATGGAACACTCAAATTGCGTCGAGATTCGTTACATCGACCTTCAGCCGACCTGTCTCCAAGGGTCTATTGCTGCCTCGGGCACCTTATGGTCGTTCTCCTGTAAGTCTAGATTGTCGAATCCGACGCAAAACTGATAGTTAATTGTAATGTTCAGGGCCCCTTATGACAATGGAACACTCAAATTGCGACGATATTCATTACATCGTTCTCCAACCGACTTGTCTCCAAGGGTCTATTGCTGCCTCGGGCACCTTATGGTCGATCTCCTGTAAGTCTAGATTGTCGAATCCGACGCAAAACTGATAGTTAATTGTAACGTCAGGGCCTCCTAATGACGATGGAACTCTCAAATTGCGACGAGATTCAATACATCGTCCTCCACCCGACTTGTCTCCAAGCGGATAATTCTCCCTCGGGCACCATATGGTCCGTCTCCTGTGAGTCTAGATTTTCGAATCCGACGCGAAACTGATAGTTAATTGTAACGTTCAGGGCCTCCTAATAAAGATGGAACACTCAAATTGCGTCGAGACTCAATACATCGTACTCTAACCGACTTGTCTCCAAGGGTCTATTGCTGCCTCGGGCACCTTATGGTCGGTCTCCTGTAAGTCTAGATTGTCGAATCCGACGCTAAACTGATAGTTAATTGTAACGTCAGGGCCTCCTAATGACGATGGAACACTCTAATTGCGTCGAGATTTAATACATCGTCCTCCAGCCTACTTGTCTCCAAGGGGATATTGCTTCCTCGGGCACCTTATGGTCCGTCTCCTGTGAGTCTAGATTTTCGAATCCGACGCGAAACTGGTAGTTAATTGTAACGTTCAGGCCCACCTAATGACGATGGAACACTCAAATTGCGTCGAGATTCGTTACATCGTCCTTCAGCCGACCTGTCTCCAAGGGTCTATTGCCGCCTCGGGCACCTTATGGTCGTTCTCCTGTAAGTCTAGATTGTCGAATCCGACGCAAAACTGATAGTTAATTGTAAAGTTCAGGGCCTCCTAATGACAATGGAACACGCAAATTGCGTAGATATTCAATACATCGTACTCCAACCGACTTGTCTCCAAGGGTCTATTGCTGCCTCGGGCACCTTATGGTCGTTCTCCTGTAAGTCTAGATTGTCGAAACCGACGCTAAACTGATAGTTAATTGTAACGTCAGGGCCTCCTAATGACGATGGAACACTCTAATTGCGTCGAGATTTAATACATCGTCCTCCAGCCTACTTGTCTCCAAGGGGATATTGCTTCCTCGGGCACCTTATGGTCCGTCTCCTGTGAGTCTAGATTTTCGAATCCGACGTGAAACTGATAATTAATTGTAACGTTCAGGGCCTCCTAATGACGTTGGAACACTCATATTGCGTCGAAATTCAGTAGATCGTCCTTCAGCCGACTTGTCTCCAAGGGTCTATTGCTGTCTCGGGCACCTTATGGTCGTTCTGCTGTGAGTGTACTTTTTCGAATGCGACGCAAAACTGATAGTTAATTTTAACGTTCAGGGCCTCCTATTGACGATGGAACACTCAAATTGCGACGAGGTTCTTTACATCGACCTTTAGCCGACCTGTCTCCAAGGGCCTGTTGCTGCCTCGGGCACCTTATGGTCGTTCTCCTGTGAGTCTAGATTTTCGAATCCGACTCAAAACTGATGGTTAATTGTAACGTTCAGGGCCTCCTAATTACGATGGAGCACTCAAATTGCGTCGAGATTCAATACATCGACCTCCAGCCGATTTGTATCCAAGGGGGTATTGCTGCCTCGGGCACCATATGGTCCGTCTCCTGTGCGTCTAGATTTTCCAATCCGACGCGAAACTGATAGACAATTGTAACGATCCGGGCCTCCTAATGACGATGGAACACTCTAATTGCGTCGAGGTTTAATACATCGTCCTCCAGCCTACTTGTCTCCAAGGGTCTATTGCTGTCTCGGACACCTTATGGTCGTTCTCCTGTGAGTCTAGATTTTCGTATCCGACGCTAAACTGATAGTTAATTGTAACGCTCAGGGCCTACAATTGACGATGGAACAATCTAATTGCGTCGAAATTCGTTACATCGACCTTCAGCCGACCTGTCTCCAAGGGTCTATTGCTGCCTCGGGCACCTTATTGTCGTTCTCCAGTGAGTCTAGATTTTCGAATCCGACGCAAAACTGATAGTTAATTGTAACAATCAGAGCCTCCTAATGACGATGGAACTCTCAAATTGCGACGACATTCAATACATCGTCCTCCAGCCGACTAGTCTCCAAGGGCATATTGCTACCTCGGGCACCGTATTGTCCGTCTCCTGTGACTCTATTGCTGCCTCGGGCACCTTATGGTCGTTCTCCTGTGAGTCTAGATTTTCGAATTCGACGCAAAACTGATAGTTAATTGAAACGTTCAGGGCCTCCTAATGACGATGGAACACTCAAATTGCGTCGATATTCAATACATCGTCCTCCAGCTGACTTGCCTCCAAGCGTCTATTGCTGCCTCAGGCACCTTATGGTCGTTCTCCTGTATGTCTAGATTGTCAAATCCGACGCCAAACTGATAGTTAATTGAAACGTTCAGGGCCTCGTAATGACGATGGAACACTCAAATTGCGTCGAAATTCAATACATCGTCCTCCAGCCGACTTGTCTACAATGCGATATTGCTGCCTCGGGCACTATATGGACCTTCCCTGTGAGTCTAGATTTTAGAATCAGACGCGAAACTGATAGTTAATTGTAACGTTCAGGGGCTCCTAATGACGATGGAACACTCAAATTGCGTCGAGATTCAATACATCGTCATCCAACCGACTTGTCTCCAAGGGTCTATTGCTGCCTCGGGCACCTTATGATCGTTCTCCTGTAAGTCTAGATTTTCGAATCCGACGCAAAACTGATAGTTAATTGTAACGTTCAGGGCCTCCTAATGACGATGGAACACTCAAATTGCGTCGAGATTCAATACAACGTCCTCCAGTCTACTTGTCTCCAAGGGGATATTGCTGCCTCGGGCACGTTGTGGTCCGTCTCCTGTGAGTCTAGATTTTCAAATCCGACGCGAAACTGACTGTTAATTGTAACGCTCAGGGCCTCTTAATGACGATGGAACACTCAAATTGCGTCGAGATTCAATACATCGTCCTCCAGCCGATTTGTCTCCAAGGGGTTATTGCTGCCTCGGGCACCATATGGTCCGTCTCCTGTGCGTCTAGATTTTCGAATCCGACGCGAAACTAATAGTTAATTGTAACGTTCAGGGCCTCCTAATGGCGATGGAACACTCAAATTGCGTCGAGATTCAATACATCGTCCTCCAGCCGATTTGTCTCCAAGGGTCTATTGCTGCCTCGGGCACCTTATGGTCGTTCTCCTGTGAGTCTAGATTTTCGAAACCGACGCAAAACTGATAGTTAATTGTAACGTTCAGGGCCTAATAATGACGATGGAACACTTAAGTTGCGTCGAGATTCGTTACATCGACCTTCAGCCGACCTGTCTCCAAGGGTCTATTGCTGCCTCGGGCACCTTATGGTCTTTCTCCTGTAAGTCTAGATTGTCGAATCCGACGCAAAACTGATAGTTAATTGTAAAGTTCAGGGCCTCCTAATGACAATGGAACACTCAAATTGCGTCGATATTCAATACATCGTACTCCAACCGACTTGTCTCCAAGGGTCTATTGCTGCCTCGGGCACCTTATGGTCGTTCTCCTGTGAGTCTAGATTGTCGAATCCGACGCTATACTGATAGTTAATTGTAACGTCAGGGCCTCCTAATGACGATGGAACACTCTAATTGCGTCGAGATTTAATACATCGTCCACCAGCCTAATTGTCTCCAAGGGGATATTGCTTCCTCGGGCACCTTATGGTCCGTCTTCTGTGAGTCTTGATTTTCGAAACCGACGTGAAACTGATAATTAATTGTAACGTTCAGGGCCTCCTAATGACGTTGGAACACTCATATTGCGTCGAAATTCAGTAGATCGTCCTTCAGCCGACTTGTCTCCAAGGGTCTATTGCTGCCTCGGGCACCTTATGGTCGTTCTGCTGTGAGTGTACTTTTTCGAATGCGACGCAAAACTGATAGTTAATTTTAACGTTCAGGGCCTCCTATTGACGATGGAACACTCAAATTGCGTCGAGGTTCTTTACATCGACCTTTAGCCGACCTGTCTCCAAGGGCCTGTTGCTGCCTCGGGCACCTTATGGTCGTTCTCCTGTGAGTCTAGATTTTCGAATCCGACTCAAAACTGATAGTTAATTGTAACGTTCAGGGCCTCCTAATGACGATGCAACACTCAAATTGGGTCGAGATTCAATACAACGTCCTCCAGTCTACTTGTTTCCAAGGGGATATTGCTGCCTCGGGCACGTTATGATCCGTCTCCTGTGAGTCTAGATTTTCAAATCCGACGCGAAACTGACTGTTAATTGTAACGCTCAGGGCCTCTTAATGACGATGGAACACTCAAATTGCGTCGAGATTCAATACATCGTCCTCCAGCCGATTTGTCTCCAAGGGGGTATTGCTGCCTCGGGCACCATATAGTCCGTCTCCTGTGCGTCTAGATTTTCGAATCCGACGCGAAACTAATAGTTAATTGTAACGTTCCGGGCCTCCTAATGACGATGGAACACTTAAGTTGCGTCGAGATTCGTTACATCGACCTTCAGCCGACCTGTCTCCAAGGGTCTATTGCTGCTTCGGGCTCCTTATGGTCGTTCTCCTTTAAGTCTAGATTGTCGAATCCGACGCAAAACTGATAGTTAATTGTAACGTCAGGGCCTCCTAATGACGAAGGAACACTCAAATTGCGTCGAGATTTATTACATCGTCCTCCAGCCTACTTTTCTCCAAGGGGATATTGCTTCTCCGGGCACCTTATGGTGCGTCTCCTGTGAGTCTAGATTTTCGAAACCGACGCGAAACTGATAGTTAATTGTAACGTTCAGGGCCTCCTATTGACGTTGGAACTCTCAAATTGCGTCGAGATTCAATACATCGTCCTCCAGCCGATTTGTCTCCAAGGGGGTATTGCTGCTTTGGGCAACATATGGTCCGTCTCCTGTGAATCTAGATTTTCGAATCCGATGCGAAACTGATAGATAATTGCAACGTTCAGGGCCTCCTAATGACGATGGAACACTCAAATTGCGTCGAGATTCAGTACATCGTCCTTCAGCCGACTTGTCTCCAAGAGTCTATTGCTGTCTCGTGCACCTTATGGTCGTTCTCCTGTGAGTCTAGATTTTCGATTCCGACGCAAAACTGATAGTTAATTGTAATGTTCAGGGCCTCCTATTGACGATGGAACAATCGAATTGCGTGGAGATTCGTTACATCGACCTTCAGCCGACCTGTCTCCAAGGGTCACTTGCTGCCTCGGGCACCTTATGGTCGTTCTCCTGTGAATCTAGATTTTCGAATCCGACGCAAAACTGATAGTTAATTGTAACAATCAGGGCCTCCTAATGACGATGGAACTCTCAAATTGCGTCGAGATTCAATACATCGTCCTCCAGCCGACTAGTCTCCAAGGGGATATTGCTGCCACGGGCACCGTATTTTCCGTCTCCTGTGACTTTAGATTTTTGAATCCGACGCAAATCTGATAGTTAATTGTAACGTTCAGGGCCCCCTAAAGACGATGGAACACTCAAATTGCGTTGATATTCAATACATCGTTCTCCAGCCGATTTGTCTCCAAGGGGGTATTGCTGCCTTGGCACCTAATGGTCCGTCTCCTGTACGTCTAGATTTTCGAATCGGACGCGAAACTGATAGATAATTGTAACCTTCAGGGCCTCCTAATGACGATGGAGCACTCATATTGCGTCGAGATTCAGTACATCGTCATTCAGCCGACTTGTCTCATAGGGTGTATTGCTACCTCGGGCACCGTATGGTCTGACTATTGCGAGTGTAGAATTTTGAATCCGGCGCAAAACTGATAGTTAATTGTAAAGTTCATGGCCTCCTAATGACGATGGAACACTCAAATTGCGTCGAGATTCAATACATCGTCCTCCAGCCGAATTGTATCCAAGGGGGTATTGCTGCCTCGGGCACCAAATGTTCCGTCTCCTGTAAGTCTAGATTTTCGAATCCGATGCGAAACTGACAGTTAATTGTAACGCTCAGGGCCTCTTATTGACGATGGAACACTCAAATTGCGTCGAGATTCAATACATTGTCCTCCAGCCGATTTGTGTCCAAGGGGGTATTGCTGCCTCGGGCACCATATGGTCCGTCTCCTGTGCGTCTAGATTTTCGAATCCGACGCGAAACTGATAGTTAATTGTAACGTTCAGGGCCTCCTAATGACGATGGAACACTCAAATTGGGTCGAGATTCAATACATCGTCCTCCAGCCGATTTGTCACCAAGGGACTATTGCTGCCTCGGGCACCTTATGGTCGTTCTCCTGTGAGTCTAGATTTTCGAATCCGACGCAAAACGGATAGTTAATTGTAACGTTCAGGGCCTCCTAATGACGATGGAACACTCAAATTGCGTCGTGATTCTTTACATCGACATTCAGACGACCTGTCTCCAAGGGTCTATTGCTGCCTCGGGCACCTTATGGTCATTCTCCTGTAAGTCTAGATTGTCGAATCCAACGCAAAACTGATAGTTAATTGTAACGTCAGGGTCTCCTAATGACGATGAAACAGTCAAATTGCGTCGAGATTTAATCCATCGTCCTCCAGCCTACTTTTCTCCAAGGGGATATTGCATCCTCGGGCACCTTATGGTGCGTCTCCTGTGAGTCGAGATTTTCGAATCCGACGCAAAACTGACAGTTAATTGTAACGCTCAGGGCCTCTTAATGACGATGGAACACTCAAATTGCGTCCAGATTCAATACATCGTCCTCCAGCCGATTTGTCTCCAAAGTGGTATTGCTGCCTCGGGCAACAAATGGTCCGGCTCCTGTGCGTCTAGATTTTCGAATCCGATGCGAAACTGATAGATAATTGTAACGTTCAGGGCCTTCTAATGACGATGGAACACTCATAATGCGTCGAGGTTCAGTACGTCGTCATTCAGCCGACTTGTCTCCAAGGGTCTAGTGCTGCCTCGGGCACCTTATGGTCGTTCTCCTGTGAGTCTAGATTGTCGAATCCGACGCAAAACTGATAGTTAATTGTAACGTCAGGGCCTCCTAATGACGATGGGACACTCTCATTGCGTCGAGATTCAATACATCGTCCTCCAGCCTACTTGTCTCCAAGGGGATATTGCTTCCTCGAGCACCTTATGGTCCTTCCCCTGTGAGTCTAGATTTTCGAATCCGACGCGAAACTGATAGTTAATTGTAACGTTCAGGCCCACCTAATGACGATGGAACACTCAAATTGCGTCGAGATTCGTTACATCGACCTTCAGCCGTCCTGTCTCCAAGGGTCTATTGCTGCCTCGGGCACCTTATGGTCGTTCTCCTGTAAGTCTAGATTGTCGAATCCGACGCAAAACTGATAGTTGATTGTAAAGTACAGGGCCTGCTAATGACAATGGAACACTCAAATTGCGTCGATATTCAGTACATCGTACTCCAACCGACTTGTCTCCAAGGGTCTATTGCTGCCTCGGGCACCTTATGGTCGTTCTCCTGTAAGTCTAGATTGTCGAATCCGACGCAAAACTGATAGTTAATTGTAACGTCAGGGCCTCCTAATGACGATGGGACACTCTCATTGCGTCGAGATTCAATACATCGTCCTCCAGCCTACTTGTCTCCAAGGGGATATTGCTTCCTCGAGCACCTTATGGTCCTTCCCCTGTAAGTCTAGATTGTCGAATCCGACGCAAAACTGATAGTTGATTGTAAAGTTCAGGGCCTGCTAATGACAATGGAACACTCAAATTGCGTCGATATTCAGTACATCGTACTCCAACCGACTTGCCTCCAAGGGTCTATTGCTGCCTCGGGCACCTTATGGTCGTTCTCCTGTAAGTCTAGATTGTCGAATCCGACGCAAAACTGATAGTTAATTGTAACGTCAGGGCCTCCTAATGACGATGAAACACTCTAATTGCGTCGATATTCAGTACATAGTACTCCAACCGACTTGTCTCCAAGGGTCTATTGCTGTCTCGGACACCTTATGGGCGTTCTCCTGTGAGTCTAGATTTTCGTATCCGACGCAAAACTGATAGTTAATTGTAACGCTCAGGGCCTACAATTGACGACAGAACAATCGAATTGCGTCGAGATTCGTTACATCGACCTTCAGCCGACCTGTCTCCAAGGGTCTATTGCTGCCTCGGGCACCTTATGGTCGTTCTCCTGTGAGTCTAAAGTTTCGAATCCGACGCAAAACTGATAGTTAATTGTAACAATCAGAGCCTCCTAATGACGATGGAACTCTCAAATTGCGACGACATTCAATACATCGTCCTCCAGCCGACTAGTCTCCAAGGGGATATTGCTGCCTCGGGCACCGTATTGTCCGTCTCCTGTGACTCTATTGCTGCCTCGGGCACCTTATGGTCGTTCTCCTGTGAGTCTAGATTTTCGAATCCGACGCCAAACTGATAGTTTTTTGTAACAATCAGAGCCTCCTAATGCCGATGGAACTCTCAACTTGCGTCGACATTCAATACATCGTCCTCCAGCCGACTAGTCTCCAAGGGGATATTGCTGCCTCGGGCACCGTATTGCCCGTCTCCTGTGATTCTAGATTTTTGAATCCGACGCAAAACTGATAGTTAATTGTAACGTTCAGGGCTTCCTAAAGTCGATGGAACACTTAAATTGCGTCGATATTCAATACATCGTCCTCCAGCTGACTTGCTTCCAAGGGTCTATTGCTGCCTCGGGCACCTTATGGTCGTTCTCCTGTAAGTCTAGATTGTCGAATCCGACGCAAAAGTGATAGTTAATTGTAACTTCAGGGCCTCCTAATGACGATGGAACACTCAAATTGCGTCGAGATTCAATACATCGTCCTCCAGCCTTCTTGTCTCCAAGGGGATATTACTGCCTCGGCCACCTTATGGTCCGTCTCCTGTGATTCTAGATTTTCGAATCGGACGCGAAACTGATAGTTAATTGTAACGTTCAGGGCCTCCTAATGACGATGGAACACTCAAATTTCGTCGAGATTCAGTACATTGTCCTACAGCCGATTTGTCTCCAATGGGGTATTGCCGCCTCGGGAACGATATGGTCCGTCTCTTGTACGTCTAGATTTTCGAATCCGACGCGAAACTGATAGATAATTGTATCCTTCTGGGCCTCCTAATGACGATGGAGCACTCATATTGCGTCGAGATTCAGTACATCGTCATTCAGCCGACTTGTCTCCAAGGGTCTAATGCTGCCTCGGGCACCTTATGGTCGTTCTCCTGTGAGTCTATATTTTCGAATCTGACGCATAACTGATAGTTAATTGTAACGGTCAGGGCCTCCTAATGAGGATGGAACTCTCAAATTGCGTCGAGATTCAATACATCGTCCTCCAGCCGACCTGTCTCCAAGGGGGTAATGCTGCCGCTGGCACCTTAGGGTCCGTCTCCTGTGAGTCTAGATTTTCAAATCCGACGCGAAACTGATAGTTAATTGTAACGTTCAGGCCCACCTAATGACGATGGAACACTCAAATTGCGTCGAGATTCGTTACATCGACCTTCAGCCGACCTGTCTCCAAGGGTCTATTGCTGCCTTGGGCACCTTATGGTCGTTCTCCTGTAAGTCTAGATTGTCGAATCCGACGCAAAACTGATAGTTAATTGTAAAGTTCAAGGCCTCCGAATGACAATGGAACACTCAAATTGCGTCGATATTCAATACATCGTACTCCAACCGACTTGCCTCCAATGGTCTATTGCTGCCTCGGGCACCTTATGGTCGTTCTCCTGTAGGTCTAGATTGTCGAATCCGACGCAAAACTGATAGTTAATTGTAACGTCAGGGCCTCCTAATGACGATGGAACACTCTAATTGCGTCGAGATTCAATACATCGTCCTCCAGCCTACTTGTCTCCAAGGGGATACTGCTTCCTCGAGCACCTTATGGTCCTTCCCCTGTGAGTCTAGATTTTCGAATCCGACGCGAAACTGATAGTTAATTGTAACGTTCAGGCCCACCTAATGACGATGGAACACTCAAATTGCGTCGAGGTTCGTTACATCGACCTTCAGCCGACCTGTCCCCAAGGGTCTATTGCTGCCTCGGGCACCTTATGGTCGTTCTCCTGTAAGTCTAGATTGTCGAATCCGACGCCAAACTGATAGTTAATTGTAAAGTTCAGGGCCTCTTAATGACAATGGAACACTCAAATTGCGTCGATATTCAATACATCGTACTCCAACCGACTTGTTTCCAAGGGTCTGTTGCTGCCTCGGGCACCTTATGGTCGTTCTCCTGTAAGTCTAGACTGTCGAATCCGACGCAAAAATGATAGTTAATTGTAACGTCAGGGCCTCCTAATGACGATGGAACTCTCAAATTGCGACGAGATTCAATACATCGTCCTCCAGCCGACTTGTCTCCAAGGGGATAATTCTCCGTCGGGCACCATATGGTCCGTCTCCTGTGAGTCTAGATTTTCGAATCCGGCGCGAAACTGATAGTTAATTGTAACGTTCAGGGCCTCCTAATATAGATGGAACACTCAAATTGCGTCGAGATTCAATACATCGTACTCTAACGACTTGTCTCCAAGGGTCTATTGCTTCCTCGGGCACCTTATGGTCCGTCTCCTGTGAGTCTAGATTTTCGAATCCGACGTGAAACTGATAATTAATTGTAACGTTCAGGGCCTCCTAATGACGTTGGAACACTCATATTGCGTCGAGATTCGTTACATCGACCTTCAGCCGTCCTGTCTCCAAGGGTCTATTGCTGCCTCGGGCACCTTATGGTCGTTCTCCTGTAAGTCTAGAATGTCGAATCCGACGCAAAACTGATAGTTGATTGTAAAGTTCAGGGCCTGCTAATGACAATGGAACACTCAAATTGCGTCGATATTCAGTACATCGTACTCCAACCGACTTGTCTCCAAGGGTCTATTGCTGTCTCGGACAAATTATGGGCGTTCTCCTGTGAGTCTAGATTTTCGTATCCGACGCAAAACTGATAGTTAATTGTAACGCTCAGGGCCTACAATTGACGACAGAACAATCGAATTGCGTCGAGATTCGTTACATCGACCTTCAGCCGACCTGTCTCCAAGGGTCTATTGCTGCCTCGGGCACCTTATGGTCGTTCTCCTGTGAGTCTAAATTTTCGAATCCGACGCAAAACTGATAGTTAATTGTAACAATCAGAGCCTCCTAATGACGATGGAACTCTCAAATTGCGACGACATTCAATACATCGTCCTCCAGCCGACTAGTCTCCAAGGGGATATTGCTGCCTCGGGCACCGTATTGTCCGTCTCCTGTGACTCTATTGCTGCCTCGGGCACCTTATGGTCGTTCTCCTGTGAGTCTAGATTTTCGAATCCGACGCCAAACTGATAGTTTTTTGTAACAATCAGAGCCTCCTAATGATGATGGAACTCTCAAATTGCGTCGACATTCAATACATCGTCCTCCAGCCGACTAGTCTCCAAGGGGATATTGCTGCCTCGGGCACCGTATTGCCCGTCTCCTGTAATTCTAGATTTTTGAATCCGACGCAAAACTGGTAGTTAATTGTAACGTTCAGGGCTTCCTAAAGTCGATGGAACACTTAAATTGGGTCGATATTCAATACATCGTCCTCCAGCTGACTTGCCTCCAAGGGTCTATTGCTGCCTCGGGCACCTTATGGTCGTTCTCCTGTAAGTCTAGATTGTCGAATCCGACTCAAAAGTGATAGTTAATTGTAACTTCAGGGCCTGCTAATGACGATGGAACACTCAAATTGCGTCGAGATTCAATACATCGTCCTCCAGCCTTCTTGTCTCCAAGGGGATATTACTGCCTCGGCCACCTTATGGTCCGTCTCCTGTGATTCTAGATTTTCGAATCGGACGCGAAACTGATAGTTAATTGTAACGTTCAGGGCCTCCTAATGACGATGGAACACTCAAATTGCATCGAGATTCAGTACATTGTCCTCCAGCCGATTTGTCTCCAATGGGGTATTGCCGCCTCGGGAACCATATGGTCCGTCTCTTGTACGTCTAGATTTTCGAATCCGACGCGAAACTGATAGATAATTGTATCCTTCTGGGCCTCCTAATGACGATGGAGCACTCATATTGCGTCGAGATTCAGTACATCGTCATTCAGCCGACTTGTCTCCAAGGGTCTAATGCTGCCTCGGGCACCTTATGGTCGTTCTCCTGTGAGTCTATATTTTCGAATCTGACGCATAACTGATAGTTAATTGTAACAGTCAGGGCCTCCTAATGAGGATGGAACTCTCAAATTGCGTCGAGATTCAATACATCGTCCTCCAGCCGACCTGTCTCCAAGGGGGTAATGCTGCCGCTGGCACCTTAGGGTCCGTATCCTGTGAGTCTAGATTTTCAAATCCGACGCGAAACTGATAGTTAATTGTAACGTTCAGGCCCACCTAATGACGATGGAACACTCAAATTGCGTCGAGATTCGTTACATCGACCTTCAGCCGACCTGTCTCCAAGGGTCTATTGCTGCCTTGGGCACCTTATGGTCGTTCACCTGTAAGTCTAGTTTGTCGAATCCGACGCAAAACTAATAGTTAATTGTAAAGTTCAGGGCCTCCGAATGACAATGGAACACTCAAATTGCGTCGATATTCAATACATCGTACTCCAACCGACTTGCCTCCAATGGTCTATTGCTGCCTCGGGCACCTTATGGTCGTTCTCCTGTAGGTCTAGATTGTCGAATCCGACGCAAAACTGATAGTTAATTGTAACGTCAGGGCCTCCTAATGACGATGGAACACTCTAATTGCGTCGAGATTCAATACATCGTCCTCCAGCCTACTTGTCTCCAAGGGGATACTGCTTCCTCGAGCACCTTATGGTCCTTCCCCTGTGAGTCTAGATTTTCGAATCCGACGCGAAACTGATAGTTAATTGTAACGTTCAGGCCCACCTAATGACGATGGAACACTCAAATTGCGTCGAGATTCGTTACATCGACCTTCAGCCGACCTGTCCCCAAGGGTCTATTGCTGCCTCGGGCACCTTATGGTCGTTCTCCTGTAAGTCTAGATTGTCGAATCCGACGCAAAACTGATAGTTAATTGTAAAGTTCAGGGCCTCCTAATGACAATGGAACACTCAAATTGCGTCGATATTCAATACATCGTACTCCAACCGACTTGTCTCCAAGGGTCTATTGCTGCCTCGGGCACTTTATGGTCGTTCTCCTGTAAGTCTAGAATGTCGAATCCGACGCAAAAATGATAATTAATTGTAACGTCAGGGCCTCCTAATGACGATGGAACTCTCAAATTGCGACGAGATTCAATACATCGTCCTCCAGCCGACTTGTCTCCAAGGGGATAATTCTCCCTCGGGCACCATATGGTCCGTCTCCTGTGAGTCTAGATTTTCGAATCCGACGCGAAACTGATAGTTAATTGTAACGTTCAGGGCCTCCTAATAAAGATGGAACACTCAAATTGCGTCGAGATTCAATACATCGTACTCTAACCGACTTGTCTCCAAGGGTCTATTGCTGCCTCGGGCACCTTATGGTCGTTCTCCTGTAAGTCTAGATTGTCGAATCCGACGCAAAACTGATAGTTAATTGTAACGTCAGGGCCTCCTAATGACGATGGAACACTCTAAATGCGTCGAGATTCAATACATCGTCCTCCAGCCTACTTGTCTCCAAGGGGATATTGCTTCCTCGAGCACCTTATGGTCCTTCCCCTGTGAGTCTAGATTTTCGAATCCGACGTGAAACTGATAATTAATTTTAACGTTCAGGGCCTCCTATTGACGATGGAACACTCAAATTGCGTCGAGGTTCTTTACATCGACCTTTAGCCGACCTGTCTCCAAGGGCCTGTTGCTGCCTCGGGCACCTTATGGTCGTTCTCCTGTGAGTCTAGATTTTCGAATCCGACTCAAAACTGATAGTTAATTGTAACGTTCAGGGCTTCCTAATTGCGATGGAGCACTCAAATTGCGTCGAGAATCAATACATCGACCTCCAGCCGATTTGTATCCAAGGGGCTATTGCTGCCTCGGGCACCATATGGTCCGTCTCCTGTGCGTCTAGATTTTCCAATCCGACGCGAAACTGATAGACAATTGTAACGATCCGGGCCTCCTAATGACGATGGCACTTTCATATTGCGTCTAGATTCAGTACATCGTCCTTCAGCCGACTTGTCTCCAAGGGTCTATTGCTGTCTCGGACACCTTATGGTCGTTCTCCTGTGAGTCTAGATTTTCGTATCCGACGCAAAACTGATAGTTAATTGTAACGCTCAGGGCCTACAATTGACGATGGAACAATCGAATTGCGTCGAGATTCGTTACATCGACCTTCAGCCGACCTGTCTCCAAGGGTCTATTGCTGCCTCGGGCACCTTATGGTCGTTCTCCTGTGAGTCTAGATTTTCGAATCCGACGCAAATCTGATAGTTAATTGTAACAATCAGAGCCTCCTAATGAGGATGGAACTCTCAAATTGCGACGACATTCAATACATCGTCATCCAGCCGACTAGTCTCCAAGGGGATATTGCTGCCTCGGGCACCGTATTGTCCGTCTCCTGTGACTCTATTGCTGCCTCGGGCACCTTATGGTCGTTCTCCTGTGAGTCTAGATTTTCGAATCCGACGCCAAACTGATAGTTTTTTGTAACAATCAGAGCCTCCTAATGACGATGGGACTCTCAAATTGCGTCGACATTCAACACATCGTCCTCCAGCCGACTAGTCTCCAAGGGGATATTGCTGCCTCGGGCACCGTATTGCCCGTCTCCTGTGACTCTAGATTTTTGAATCCGACGCAAAACTGATAGTTAATTGTAACGTTCAGGGCTTCCTAATGTCGATGGAGCACTCAAATTGCGTCGATAATCAATACATCGTCCTCCAGCTGACTTGCCTCCAAGGGTCTATTGCTGCCTCGGGCACTTTATGGTCGTTCTCCTGTAAGTCTAGAATGTCGAATCCGACGCAAAAATGATAATTAATTGTAACGTCAGGGCCTCCTAATGACGATGGAACTCTCAAATTGCGACGAGATTCAATACATCGTCCTCCAGCCGACTTGTCTCCAAGGGGATAATTCTCCCTCGGGCACCATATGGTCCGTCTCCTGTGAGTCTAGATTTTCGAATCCGACGCGAAACTGATAGTTAATTGTAACGTTCAGGGCCTCCTAATAAAGAGGGAACACTCAAATTGCGTCGAGATTCAATACATCGTACTCTAACCGACTTGTCTCCAAGGGTCTATTGCTGCCTCGGGCACCTTATGGTCGTTCTCCTGTAAGTCTAGATTGTCGAATCCGACGCAAAACTGATAGTTAATAGTAACTTCAGGGCCTCCTAATGACGATGGAACACTCTAAATGCGTCGAGATTCAATACATCGTCCTCCAGCCTACTTGTCTCCAAGGGGATACTGCTTCCTCGAGCACCTTATGGTCCTTCCCCTGTGAGTCTAGATTTTCGAATCCGACGCGAAACTGATAGTTAATTGTAACGTTCAGGCCCACCTAATGACGATGGAACACTCAAATTGCGTCGAGATTCGTTACATCGACCTTCAGCCGACCTGTCCCCAAGGGTCTATTGCTGCCTCGGGCACCTTATGGTCGTTCTCCTGTAAGTCTAGATTGTCGAATCCGACGCAAAACTGATAGTTAATTGTAAAGTTCAGGGCCTCCTAATGACAATGGAACACTCAAATTGCGTCGATATTCAATACATCGTACTCCAACCGACTTGTCTCCAAGGGTCTATTGCTGCCTCGGGCACTTTATGGTCGTTCTCCTGTAAGTCTAGAATGTCGAATCCGACGCAAAAATGATAATTAATTGTAACGTCAGGGCCTCCTAATGACGATGGAACTCTCAAATTGCGACGAGATTCAATACATCGTCCTCCAGCCGACTTGTCTCCAAGGGGATAATTCTCCCTCGGGCACCATATGGTCCGTCTCCTGTGAGTCTAGATTTTCGAATCCGACGCGAAACTGATAGTTAATTGTAACGTTCAGGGCCTCCTAATAAAGATGGAACACTCAAATTGCGTCGAGATTCAATACATCGTACTCTAACCGACTTGTCTCCAAGGGTCTATTGCTGCCTCGGGCACCTTATGGTCGTTCTCCTGTAAGTCTAGATTGTCGAATCCGACGCAAAACTGATAGTTAATTGTAACGTCAGGGCCTCCTAATGACGATGGAACACTCTAAATGCGTCGAGATTCAATACATCGTCCTCCAGCCTACTTGTCTCCAAGGGGATATTGCTTCCTCGAGCACCTTATGGTCCTTCCCCTGTGAGTCTAGATTTTCGAATCCGACGTGAAACTGATAATTAATTTTAACGTTCAGGGCCTCCTATTGACGATGGAACACTCAAATTGCGTCGAGGTTCTTTACATCGACCTTTAGCCGACCTGTCTCCAAGGGCCTGTTGCTGCCTCGGGCACCTTATGGTCGTTCTCCTGTGAGTCTAGATTTTCGAATCCGACTCAAAACTGATAGTTAATTGTAACGTTCAGGGCTTCCTAATTGCGATGGAGCACTCAAATTGCGTCGAGAATCAATACATCGACCTCCAGCCGATTTGTATCCAAGGGGCTATTGCTGCCTCGGGCACCATATGGTCCGTCTCCTGTGCGTCTAGATTTTCCAATCCGACGCGAAACTGATAGACAATTGTAACGATCCGGGCCTCCTAATGACGATGGCACTTTCATATTGCGTCTAGATTCAGTACATCGTCCTTCAGCCGACTTGTCTCCAAGGGTCTATTGCTGTCTCGGACACCTTATGGTCGTTCTCCTGTGAGTCTAGATTTTCGTATCCGACGCAAAACTGATAGTTAATTGTAACGCTCAGGGCCTACAATTGACGATGGAACAATCGAATTGCGTCGAGATTCGTTACATCGACCTTCAGCCGACCTGTCTCCAAGGGTCTATTGCTGCCTCGGGCACCTTATGGTCGTTCTCCTGTGAGTCTAGATTTTCGAATCCGACGCAAATCTGATAGTTAATTGTAACAATCAGAGCCTCCTAATGAGGATGGAACTCTCAAATTGCGACGACATTCAATACATCGTCATCCAGCCGACTAGTCTCCAAGGGGATATTGCTGCCTCGGGCACCGTATTGTCCGTCTCCTGTGACTCTATTGCTGCCTCGGGCACCTTATGGTCGTTCTCCTGTGAGTCTAGATTTTCGAATCCGACGCCAAACTGATAGTTTTTTGTAACAATCAGAGCCTCCTAATGACGATGGGACTCTCAAATTGCGTCGACATTCAACACATCGTCCTCCAGCCGACTAGTCTCCAAGGGGATATTGCTGCCTCGGGCACCGTATTGCCCGTCTCCTGTGACTCTAGATTTTTGAATCCGACGCAAAACTGATAGTTAATTGTAACGTTCAGGGCTTCCTAATGTCGATGGAGCACTCAAATTGCGTCGATAATCAATACATCGTCCTCCAGCTGACTTGCCTCCAAGGGTCTATTGCTGCCTCGGGCACTTTATGGTCGTTCTCCTGTAAGTCTAGAATGTCGAATCCGACGCAAAAATGATAATTAATTGTAACGTCAGGGCCTCCTAATGACGATGGAACTCTCAAATTGCGACGAGATTCAATACATCGTCCTCCAGCCGACTTGTCTCCAAGGGGATAATTCTCCCTCGGGCACCATATGGTCCGTCTCCTGTGAGTCTAGATTTTCGAATCCGACGCGAAACTGATAGTTAATTGTAACGTTCAGGGCCTCCTAATAAAGAGGGAACACTCAAATTGCGTCGAGATTCAATACATCGTACTCTAACCGACTTGTCTCCAAGGGTCTATTGCTGCCTCGGGCACCTTATGGTCGTTCTCCTGTAAGTCTAGATTGTCGAATCCGACGCAAAACTGATAGTTAATAGTAACTTCAGGGCCTCCTAATGACGATGGAACACTCTAAATGCGTCGAGATTCAATACATCGTCCTCCAGCCTACTTGTCTCCAAGGGGATACTGCTTCCTCGAGCACCTTATGGTCCTTCCCCTGTGAGTCTAGATTTTCGAATCCGACGTGAAACTGATAATTAATTGTAACGTTCAGGGCCTCCTAATGACGTCGGAACACTCACATTGCGTCGAAATTCAGTAGATCGTCCTTCAGCCGACTTGTCTCCAAGGGTCTATTGCTGCCTCGGGCACCTTATGGTCGTTCTGCTGTGAGTGTAGTTTTTCGAATGCGACGCAAAACTGTTAGTTAATTTTAACGTTCAGGGCCTCCTATTGACGATGGAACACTGAAATTGCGTCGAGGTTCTTTACATCGACCTTTAGCCGACCTGTCTCCAAGGGCCTGTTGCTGCCTCGGGCACCTTATGGTCGTTCTCCTGTGAGTCTAGATTTTCGAATCCGACTCAAAACTGATAGTTAATTGTAACGTTCAGGGCCTCCTAATTGCGATGGAGCACTCAAATTGCGTCGAGAATCAATACATCGACCTCCAGCCGATTTGTATCCAAGGGGCTATTGCTGCCTCGGGCACCATATGGTCCGTCTCCTGTGCGTCTAGATTTTCCAATCCGACGCGAAACTGATAGACAATTGTAACGATCCGGGCCTCCTAATGACGATGGAACACTCATATTGCGTCTAGATTCAGTACATCGTCCTTCAGCCGACTTGTCTCCAAGGGTCTATTGCTGTCTCGGACACCTTATAGTCGTTCTCCTGTGAGTCTAGATTTTCGTATCCGACGCAAAACTGATAGTTAATTGTAACGCTCAGGGCCTACAATTGACGATGGAACAATCGAATTGCGTCGAGATTCGTTACATCAACCTTCAGCCGACCTGTCTCCAAGGGTCTATTGCTGCCTCGGGCACCTTATGGTCGTTCTCCTGTGAGTCTAGATTTTCGAATCCGACGCAAATCTGATAGTTAATTGTAACAATCAGAGCCTCCTAATGACGATGGAACTCTCAAATTGCGACGACTTTCAATACATCGTCATCCAGCCGACTAGTCTCCAAGGGGATATTGCTGCCTCGGGCACCGTATTGTCCGTCTCCTGTGACTCTATTGCTGCCTCGGGCACCTTATGGTCGTTCTCCTGTGAGTCTAGATTTTCGAATCCGACGCCAAACTGATAGTTTTTTGTAACAATCAGAGCCTCCTAATGACGATGGAACTCTCAAATTGCGTCGACATTCAACACATCGTCCTCCAGCCGACTAGTCTCCAAGGGGATATTGCTGCCTCGGGCACCGTATTGCCCGTCTCCTGTGACTCTAGATTTTTGAATCCGACGCAATACTGATAGTTAATTGTAACGTTCAGGGCTTTCTAAAGTCGATGGAACACTCAAATTGCGTCGATAATCAATACATCGTCCTCCAGCTGACTTGCCTCCAAGGGTCTATTGCTGCCTCGGGCACCTTATGGTCGTTCTCCTGTAAGTCTAGATTGTCGAATCCGACGCAAAAGTGATAGTTAATTGTAACTTCAGGGCCTCTGAATGACGATGGAACACTCAAATTGCGTCGAGATTCAATACATCGTCCTCCAGCCTTCTTGTCTCCAAGGGGATATTACTGCCTCGGCCACCTTATGGTCCGTCTCCTGTGCGTCTAGATTTTCCAATCCGACGCGAAACTGATAGACAATTGTAACAATCCGGGCCTCCTAATGACGATGGAACACTCAAATTGCGTCGAGATTCAGTACATTGTCCTCCAGCCGATTTGTCACCAATGGGGTATTGCTGCCTCGGGAACCATATGGTCCGTCTCTTGTACGTCTAGATTTTCGAATCCGACGCGAAACTGATAGATAATTGTATCCTTCTCGGCCTCCTAATGACGATGGAGCACTCATATTGCGTCGAGATTCAGTACATCGTCATTCAGCCGACTTGTCTCCAAGGGTCTAATGCTGCCTCGGGCACCTTATTATCGTTCTCCTGTGAGTCTATATTTTCGAATCCGACGCATAACTGATAGTTAATTGTAACAGTCAGGGCCTCCTAATGACGATGGAACTCTCAAATTGCGTCGAGATTCATTACATCGTCCTCCAGCCGACTAGTCTCCAAGGGCATATTGCTGCCTCGGGCACCGTATGGTCCGACTCCTGCGAGTGTAGATTTTTGAATCCGGCGAAAAACTGATAGTTAATTGTAAAGTTCAGGGCCTCCTAATGACGAAGGAACACTCAAATTGCGTCGAGATTCAATACATCGTCCTCCAGCCGAATTGTATCCAAGGGGGTATTGCTACCTCGGGCACCGAATGGTCGGTGTCCTGTGAGTTGAGATTTTCGAATCCGACGCGAAACTGATAGTTAATTGTAACGTTCAGGGCCTCCTAATGACGATGGAACACTCAAATTGCGTCGATATTCAATACATCGTCCTCCGGCCGAGTTGTCTCCAAGGGTCTATTGCTGCCTCAGGCACCTTATGGTCGTTCTCCTGTAAGTCTAGATTGTCGAATTCGACGCCAAACTGAAAGTTAATTGTAACGTCAGGACCTCCTAATGACGATGGAACACTCAAATTGCGTCGAGATTCAATGCAACGTCCTCCAGCCTACTTGTCTCCAAGGCGATATTGCTGCCTCGGCCACCTTATGGTCCGTCTCCTGTGAGTCTAGATTTTCGAATCCGACGCGAAACTGACAGTTAATTGTAACGTTCAGGGCCTCTTAATGCCGATGGAACACTCAAATTGCGTCGAGCTTCAATACATCGTCCTCCAGCCGATTTGTCTCCAAGGGGGTATTGCTGCCTCGGGCACCATATGGTCCGTCTCCTGTGCGTCTAGATTTTCGAAACCGACGCGAAACTGATAGTTAATTGTAACGTTCAGGGCCTCCTAATGACGATGGAACACTCAAATTGCGTCGAGATTCAATACATCGTCCTTCAGCCGACTTGTCTCCAAGGGTCTGTTGCTGCCTCAGGCACCTTATGGTCGTTCTCCTGTGAGTCTAGATTTTCGAATCCGACGCAAATCTGATAGTTAATTGCAACAATCAGGGACTCCTAATGACGATGGAACTCTCAAATTGCGTCGAGATTGAATACAGTGTCCTCCAGCCATCTTGTCTCCAAATGGATAATGCTGCCTCGGGCATCATAGGGTCTGTCTCATGTGAGTCTGGATTTTCGAATCCGACGTGAAACTGATAGTTAATTGTAACGTTCAGGGCCTCCTAATGACGAAGGAAACACTTATATTGCGTCGAGATTCAATACATCGTCCTTCAGCCGACTTGTCTACAAGGGTCTATTGCTGCCTCGGGCACCTTATGGTCCTTCTCCTGTGAGTCGATATTTTCGAATCCGACGCAAAACTGATAATTAATTGAAACGTTAAGGGCCTCCTAATGACGATGGAAGGCACAAATGGCCTCGATATTCAATACATCGTCCTCCAACCTACTTGCCTCCAAGGGTCTATTGCTGCCTCTGGCACCTTATCGTCGTTCTCCTGTAAGACTAGATTGTCGAATCCGACGCAAAACTGATAGTTAATTGTAACGTTCAGGGCCTCCTAATGACGATGGAACACTCAAATTGCGTCGAGATTCAATACATCGGCCACCAGCAGACTTGTCTCCAAGGGTCTATTGCTGCCTCCGGCACCTTATGATCGTTCTCCTGTGAGTCTATATTTTCGAATCCGACGGATAACTGATAGTTAATTGTAACGTATAGCGCCTCCTAATGACGATGGAACACTCAAATTGTGTCGAGATTCAATACATCGTCCTCCAGCCGACTTGTCTGCAACGGGATATTGCTGCCTCGGGCACTACATAGTCCTTCCCTGTGAGTCTAGATTTTCGAATCAGACGCGAAACTGATAGTTAATTGTAACGTTCAGGGCTTCCTAATTACGATGGAACACTCTAATTGCGTCGAGATTCAATACATCGTCATTCAGCCGACCTGTCTCCAAGGGTCTATTGCTGCCTCGGGCACCTTATGGTAGTTCTCCTGTGAGTCTAGATTTTCGAATCCGATGCAAAACTGATAGTTAATTGTAACAATCAGGGCCACCTAATGACGATGGAACTCTCAAATTGCGTCGAGATTGTATTGAATCTCCTCCAGCCGACTTGTCTACAACGGGATATTGCTGCCTCGGGCACCATATGGTCCGTCTCCAGTGCGTCTAGATTTTCGAATCCGACGCGAAACTGATAGATAATTGTAACGATCCGGCCCTCCTAATGTCGATGGAACACTCATATTGCGTCGAGATTCAGTACAACGTCCTTCAGCGGACTTGTCTCCAAGGGTCTATTGCTGCCTCGGGCACCTTATGATCGTTCTCCCGTGAGTCCAGATTTTCGAATCCGACGCAAAACTGATAGTTAATTGTAACGTTCAGGGCCTCCTAATGACGATGGAACACTCAAATTGCGTCGGCATTCGTTACATCGACCTTCAGTCGACCTGTCTCCAAGGGTCTATTGCTGCCTCGGGCACCTTATGGTAGTTCTCCTGTGAGTCTAGATTTTCGAATCCGATGCAAAACTGATAGTTAATTGTAACAATCAGGGCCACCTAATGACGATGGAACTCTCCAATTGCGTCGAGATTGTATTGAATCTCCTCCAGCCGACTTGTCTACAACGGGATATTGCTGCCTCGGGCACTATATTGTCCTTCCCTGTGAGTCTAGATTTTCGAATCAGACGAGAAACTGATAGTTAATTGTAACGTTCAGTACCTCGTAATGACGATGGAACACTCAAATTGCGTCGAGTTTCAATACATCACATTCAGCCGACTTGGCTACAAGTAAATATTGCTGCCTCGGGAACCATATGGTCCGTCTCCTGTGAGTCTCAATTTTCGAATCCGACGCGAAACTGATTGTTAATTGTAACGTGCAGGGCATCCTAATGACGATGGAACACTCAAATTGCGTCGAGATTCATTACATCGTCCTCCAGCCGACTTATCTCCAAGGGTCTATTGCTGCCTCGGGCACCATATGCCCGTCCTCCTGTAAGTCTAGATTGTCGAATCCGACGCAAAACTGATAGTTAATTGTAACGTCAGGGCCTCCTAATGACGACGGAACACTCAAATAGCGTCGACATTCGTTACATCGACCTTCAGCCGACCTGTCTCCACGGGTCTATTGCTGCCTCGGGCACCTTATGGTCGTTCTCCTGTGAGTCTAGATTTTCGAATCCGACGAAAAACTCATAGTTAATTGTAACAATCAGGGCCTCCTAATGAAGATGGAACACTCAAATTGTGTCGAGATTCAATACATCGTCCTCCGGCCCACTTGTCTCCAAGGGGATAATGCTGCCTCGTGCATCATAGGGTCCGTCTCCTATGAGACTAGATTTTCGAATCCGACGCGAAACTGATTGTTAATTGTAACGTTCAGGGCCTCCTAATGACGATGGAACACTCAAATTGCGTCGAGATTCAATACATCTTCCTTCAGCCGACTTGTCTCCAAGGGTCTTTTGCTGCCTCGGGCACCTTATGGTCGTTCTCCTGTGAGTCTAAATTTTCGAATCCTACGCAGAACTGAAGGTTAATTGTAACATTCAGGGCCTCCTAATGACGATGGAACACGCAAATTGCGTCGAGATTCAATAGATCGTCCTCCAGCCGACTTGTCTCCAAGGGGATATTGCTGCCTCGGGCACCATATGGTCCGTCTCCTGTGAGTCTAGATTTTCGAATCCGACGCGAAACTGATAGTTAATTGCAACGTTCAGGGCCTCCTATTGACGATGGAACACTCAAATTGCGTCGAGATTCAATACATCGGCCACCAGCCAACTTGTTTAGTAGGGTCTATTGCTGACTGTGGCACCTTCCCTGTGAGTCTAGATTTTCGAATCCGACGCAAAACTGACAGTTAATTGTTACGTTCAGGGCCTCCTAATGACAATGGAACACTCAAATTGCGTCGAGATTCAATACATCGTCCTCCAGCCGACTTGTCTCTAAGGGTCTATTGCTGCCTCGGGCACCTTATGGTCGTTCTCCTGTGAGTCTAGATTTTCGAATCCAACGCGTAACTGATAACTAATTGTAACGTTCAGGGCCTCCTAATGACGATGGAACACTCAAATTGCATCGATATTCAATACATCGTCCTCCAGCCGACTTGTCTCCAAGGGTCTATTGCTGCCTCGGGCACCTTATGGTCGTTCTCCTGTGAGTCTAGATTTTCGAATCCGACGCGTAACTGATAATTAATTGTAACGTTCAGGGCCTCCTAATGACGATGGAACACTCAAATTGCATCGATATTCAATACATCGTCCTCCAGCCGACTTGTCTCCAAGGGTCTATTGCTGCCTCGGGCACCTTATGGTCGTTCTCCTGTAAGTCTAGATTGTCGAATCGGACGCAAAACTGATAGTTAATTGTAACGTCAGGGCCTCCTAATGACGATGGAACACTCAAATTGCGTCGAGATTCAATACATCGTCCTCCGGCCCACTTGTATCCAAGGGGATAATGCTGCCTCGTGCAACATAGGGTCCGTCTCCTATGAGTCTAGATTTTCGAATCCGACGCGAAACTGATTGTTAATTGTAACGTTCAGGGCCCCCGAATGACGATGGAACACTCAAATTGCGTCGAGATTCAATACATCATCCTTCAGCCGACTTGTCTCCAAGTGCTCTTGCTGCTTCGGACACCATATGGTCCGCCTCCTGTCAGTCTAGATTTTCGAATACGACGCATATCTGATAGTTAATTGTAACCTTCAGGGCCTCCTAATGACGATGGAACACTTACATTGCGACGAGATTCAATACATCGTCCCTCAGCCCACTTGTCTCCAAGGGTCTATTGCTGCCACGGGCACCATATGGTCCTTCTCCTGTGAGTCTAGATTTTCGAATCCGACGCAAAACTGATAATTAAATGTAACGTTCAGGGCCTCCTAATGACGATGCAACGCTCAAATTGCGTCGATATTCAATACATCGTCCTCCAGCCTACTTGTCTCCAAGGGTTTATTGCTGCTTCCGGCACCTTATCGTAGTTCTCCTGTAAGACTAGATTGTCGAATCCGACGCAAAACTGATAGTTAATTGTAACGTTTAGGGCCTCCTAATGACGATGGAACACTCGAATTGCGTCGAGATTCAATACATCGTCCTCCAGCCGACTTGTCTCCAAGGGTCTATTGGTGCCTCGGGCACTTTATGGTCGTTCTCCTGCGAGTCTAGATTTTCGAATCCGATGCGAAACTGATAGTTAATTGTAACGTTCAGGGCCTCCTATTGAAAATGGAACACTCAAATTGCGTCGAGATTCAATACATCGGCCACCAGCCGACTTGTTTCATAGGGTCTATTGCTGACTGTGGCACCTTCTCCTGTGAGTCTAGAATTTCGAATCCGACGCAAAACCGATAATTAATTGTAACGTTCAGGGACTCCTAATGACGATGCAAGGCTCAAATTGCGTCGATATTCAATACATCGTCCTCCAGCCTACTTGTCTCCAAGGGTTTATTGCTGCCTCCGTCACCTAATCGTAGTTCTCCTGTAAGACTAGAATGTCGAATCCGACGGAAAACTGATAGTTAATTGTAACGTTTAGGGCCTCCTAATGACGATGGAACACTAAAATTGCGTCGAGATTCAATACATCTGAAACCAGCAGACGTGTCTCCAAGGGTCTATTGCTGCCTCGGGCACCTTATGGTCGTTCTCCTGTGAATCTAGATTTTCGAATCAGACGGATAACTGATAGTTAATTGTAACTTTTAGCGCCTCCTAATGGCGATAAACACTAAAATTGTGTCGAGATTCAATACATCGTCCACCAGCCGACTTGTCTACAACGGGATTTTGCTGCCTCGGGCACTATATTGTCCTTCTCTGTAAGTCTAGATTTTCGAATGAGACGCGAAACTGATAGTTACTTGTAACGTTCAGGGCCTCCTAATGACGATGGAACTCTCAAATTGCGTCGAGATTCAATTCATCGTCATTCAGCCGACTTGTCTCCAAGGGTCTATTGCTGCCTCGGGCACCTTATGGTCGTTCTCCTGTGAGTCTAGATTTTCAAATCCGACGCAAATCAGATAGTTAATTGTAACGTTCAGGGCCCCGGAGTGACTTTGGAACACTCATATTGCGTCGAGATTCAATACATCATCCTCCAATCGACTTGTCTCCAAGTGTTCTTGCTGCCTCACGCACCTTATGGTCGTTCTCCTGTGAGTCTAGATTTTCGAATCCGACGGATAACTGATAGTTAATTGTAACTTTTAGCGCCTCCTAATGGCGATAAACACTCAAATTGTGTCGAGATTCAACAGCCGACTTGTCTACAACGGGATATTGCTGCCTCGGGCACTATATTGTCCTTCTCTGTGAGTCTAGACTTTCGAATCAGACACGAAACTGATAGTTAATTGTAACGTTCAGGGCCTCCTAATGACGATGGAACACTCAAATTGCGTCGAGATTCAATACATCGTCATTCAGCCGACTTGCCTCCAAGGGTCCATTGCTGCCTCGGGCACCTTATGGTCGTTCTCCTGTGAGTCTAGATTATCGAATCCGACGCAAAACTGATAGTAAATTGTAACGTGCAGGGCATCCTAACGACAATGGAACACTCAAATTGCGTCGAGAATCAATACAACGTCCTCCAGCCGACTTGTCTCCATGGGGATATTGCTGCCTCGGGCACCTTATGGTCGTTATCCTGTGAGTTTAGATTTTCGAATGCGACGCATATCTGATAGTTAATTGTAACGTTCAGGGCCTCCTAATGATGATGGAACACTCAAATTGCGTCGAGATTCAATACATCGTTCTCCAGCCGACTTGTCTCCAAGGGGATATTGCTGCCTCGGACACCATAAGGTCCGTCTCCTGTGAGTCTAGATTTTCGAATCCGACGCAAAACTGATAATTAATTGTAACGTTCAGGGCCTCCTAATGACGATGCAACGCTCAAATTGCTTCGATATTCAATACATCGTCCTCCAGCATACTTGTCTCCAAGGGTCTATTGTTGCCTCGGGCACCTTATGGTCGTTCTCCTGTGAGTCTAGATTTTCGAATCCTACGCTAAACTGATGGTTAATTGTAACGTTCAGGGTCTCCTAATGACGAACATTCAAATTGCGTCGAAATTCAATACATCATCCTCCAGCCTACTTGTCTCAAAGTGTTTTGGCTGCCTCGGGCACCTTATGGTCGTTCTCCTGTGAGTCTAGATTATCGAATCCGACGATAAAGTGATAGTTAATTGTAACGTTCAGGGCCTCCTAATGACGATGGAAGACTCAAATTGCGTCGAGATTCAATACATCGGCCACCAACCGACGTGTCTCCAAGGGGATATTGCAGCATCGGGCACCTAACGTTCCGTCTCCTGTGAGTCTAGATTTTCGAATCCGACGCGAAACTGATAGTTAATTGTAACGTTCAGGGCCTGCTAATGTCGATGGAACATTCAAATTGCGTCGAGATTCAATACATCGTCCTCCAGCCGACTTGTATCCAAGGGTATATTGCTGCCTCGGGTACCATATGGTCCGTCTCCTGTGCGTCTAGATTTTCGAATCCGACGCGAAACTGATAGATAATTGTAACGTTCAGGGCCTCGTAATGACGATGGATCACTCAAATTGCGTCGAGATTCAATACATCGTCATTCAGCCTACTTGTCTCCAAGGGTCTATCGCTGCCTCGGGCACCTTATGGTCGTTCTCCTGTGAGTCTAGATTTTCGAATCCTACGCAAAACTGATGGTTAATTGTAACGTTCAGGGCCTCCTAATGACGATGGAACGCTCAAATTGCGTCGAGATGCAATACATCGTCCTCCAGCCGACTAGTCCGCAAGTGGATATTGCTTCCTCGGGAACCATAAGTTCCGTCTCCTGTGAGTCTAGAATTTCGGATCCGACGCGAGACTGATAGTTAATTGTAATGTTCAGGGCCTCCTAATGACGATGGAACATTCAAATTGCGTCCACATTCAATACATCGCCCTTCAGCCGACTTGTCTCCAAGGGTCTATTGCTGCTTCGGGCACCTTATGGTCGTTCTCCTTTGAGTCTAGATTTTCGAATCCGACGCAAAACTGATAGTTAATTGTAACGTTCAGGGCCTCCTAATGACGATGGAACACTCAAATTACGTCGAGATTCAATACATCGTCCTCCAGCCGACTTGTCTCTATGGGGATATTGCTGCCTCGGGCACCTTATGGTCGTTCTCCTGTGAGTTTAGATTTTCGAATCCGACGCCTAACTGATAGTTAATTGTAACGTTCTGGGCCTCCTAACGACGATGGAACACTCAAATTGCGTCGACATTCAATACATCGGCCACAAGCCGACTTGACTCCAAGGGTGTATTGCTGCCTCGGGCAAGTTATGGTCGTTCTCCTGTGAGTCCAGATTTTCGAATCAGACGCATAACTGGTAGTGAATTGTATCGTTTAGCTCCTCCTAATGACGATGGAACACTCAAATTGTGTCGAGATTCAATACAACGTCCTCCAGCCGACTTGTCCACAACGGGATATTGCTGCCTTGGGCACTATATTGTGCTTCCCGGTGAGTGTAGAGATTTGAATCAGACGCGAAACTGATATATAATTGAAACATTCAGGGCTTCCTAATGACAATAGAACACTCGAATTGCGTCGAGATTCAATACATCGTCCTCCAGCCGACTTGTCTCCAAGGGTCTATTGGTGCCTCGAGCACTTTATGTTCGTTCTCCTGTGAGTCTAGATTATCGAATCCGACGCGAAACTGATAGTTAATTGTAACGTTCAGGGCCACCTAACGACGAGGGAACTCTCAAATTGCGTCGAGATTCAATAGAACGGCCACCAGCCGACTTGTTTCATAGGGTCTATTGCGGCCTGTGGCACCTTCTCCTGTGAGTCTAGATTTTCGAATCCGACGCAAAACTGATAGTTAATTGTTAAGTTCAGAGCCTCCTAATGACGATGGAACACTCAAATTGCGTCGAGATTCAATACATCGTCCTTCAGCCGACTTGTCTCCAAGGGTCTATTGCTGCCTCGGGCACCTTATTGTCGTTCTCCTTTGAGTCTAGATTTTCGAATCCGACGCAAAACTGATAGTTATTTGTAACGTTCAGGGCCTCCTAATGACGATGGAACACTCAAATTGCGTCGAAATTCAATACGTCGTCCTTCAGCCGACTTGTCTCCAAGGGTCCATTGCTGCCTCGGGCACCTTATTGTCGTTCTCCTTTGAGTCTAGATTTTCGAATCCGACGCGAAACTGATTGTTAATTGTAACGTTCAGGGTCTCTTATAGAGGAACATTCAAATTTCGTCGAGATTCAATACATCATCCTCCAGCCGACTTGTCTCCAAGTGTTCTTGCTGCCTCGGGCACCTAAGGTCGTTATCCTGTGAGTCTAGATTACCGAATCCGACGCAAAACTGATAGTTAATTGTAACGATCAGGGCCTCCTAACGACGATGGAGCACTCAATTTGCGTAGGGATTAAATACATCGTCCTCCAGCCGACTTGTCTCCAAGGGGATATTGCAGCCTCGGACTCCATATGGTCCGTCTCCTGTGAGTCTAGATTCTCGAATCCGACGCGTAACTGATAGTTAATTGCAACGTCCAGGGCCTCCTAATGACGATGGAACATTCAAATTGCGTCGAGATTCAGTACATCGTCCTTCAGCCGACTTGTCTCCAAGGGTCTATTGCTGCCTCGGGCACCTTATTGTCGTTCTCCTTTGAGTCTAGTTTTTCGAATCCGACGCGAAACTGATTGATAATTGTAACGATCCGGGGATCCTAATGACGATGGAACACTCATATTGCGTCGAGATTCAGTACATCGTCCTTCAGCCGACTTGTCTCCAAGGGTCTATTGCTGCCCCGGGCACCTTATGGTCGTTCTCCTGTGAGTCTAGATTTTCGAATCCGACGCAGAACTGATAGTAAATTGTAACGTTCGGGGCCTCCTAATGACGATGGAACACTCAAATTGCGTCGACATTCGTTACATCGACCTTCAGCCGACCTGTCTCCATGGGTCTATTACTGCCTCGGGCACCTTATAGTCGTTCTCCTGTGAGTCTAGATTTTCGACTCCGACGCAAAACTGATAGTTAATTGTAACAATCAGGGCCTCCTAATGACGATGGAACTCTCAAATTGCGTCGAGATTCAATACATCGTCCTCCAGCCGACTTGTCTCCAAGGGGATAATGCTGCCTCGGGCATCATAGGTTCCGTCTCCTCTGAGTCTAGATTTTCGAATCCGACGCGAAACTGATATTTAAGTGTAACGTCCAGGGCCTCCTAATGACGATGGAACATTAAAATTGCGTCGAGATTCAGTACATCGTCCTCCAGCCGACTTGTCTACAACGGGATATTGCTGCCTCGGGCACTATATTACCCTTCCCTGTGAGTCTAGATTTTCGAATCAGACGCGAAACTGATAGTTAATTGTAACGTTCAGGGCCTCCTAATGACGATGGAACACTCAAATTGCGTCGAGATTCAATACATCGTCATTCAGCCGATTTGCCTCCAAGGATCCATTGCTGCCTCGGGCACCTTATGGTCGTTCTCCTGTGAGTCTAGATTTCCGAATCCTAAGCAAAACTGATGGTTAATTGTAACGTTGAGGGTCTCCTAATGACGAACATTCAAATTGCGTCGAGATTCAATACATCATCCTCCAGAAGACTTGCCTCCAAGGGTACATTCCTGCCTCGGGCACCTTATGGTCGTTCTCCTATGAGTCCAGATTTTCAAATCCGACGCATAGCTGATAGTGAATTGTAACGTTTAGCTCCTGCTAATGACGATGGAACATTCAAATTGTGTCGAGATTCAATACAACGTCCTCTAGCGACTTGTCTACAATGGGATATTGCTGCCTCGGGCACTATATTGACCTTCCCTGTGAGTGTAGATATTTGAATCAGACGCGAAACTGATATATAATTGAAACATTCAGGGCCTCCTAATGACGATAGATCACTCGAATTGCGTCGAGATTCAATTCATCGTCCTCCAGCCGACTTGTCTCCATGGGTCTATTGGTGCCTCGAGCACTTTATGGTCGTTCTCCTGTGAGTCTAGAATTTCGAATCCGACGCGAAACTGATAGTTAATTGTAACGTTCAGGGCCAACGAATGACGATGGAACACTCTAATTGCGTCGAGATTCAATACATCGTCCTCCAGATGACTTGTCTCCAAGGGCATATTGCTTCCACGGGCACCATATGGACCGTCTCCTGTGAGTTTAGATTTTCGAATTAGACGGGAAACTGATAATTAATTGTAACGTTCAGGGTCTCCTAATGACGAACATTCAAATTGCGTCGAGATTCAATACAACATCTTCCAGCCGACTTGTCTCCAAGTGCTCTTGCTGCCTCGGGCACCATATGGTCGTTCTCCTGTGAGTCTAGATTATCGAATCCAACGCAAAACTGATAGTTAATTGTAACGATCAGGGCCTCCTAATGACGATGGAGCACTCAATTTGCGTAGGGATTAAATACATCGTCCTCCAGCCGACTTGTCTCCAAGGGGATATTGCAGCTTCGGACTCCATATGTTCCGTCTCCTGTGAGTCTAGATTCTCGAATCCGACGCGTAACTGATAGTTAATTGCAACGTCCAGGGCCTCCTAATGACGATGGAACATTCAAATTGCGTCGAGATTCAGTACATCGTCCTTCAGCCGACTTGTATCCAAGGGTCTATTGCTGCCTCGGGCACCTTATTGTCGTTCTCCTTTGAGTCTAGATTTTCGAATCCGACGCAAAACTGATAGTTAATTGCAACGTTCAGGGCCTCCTAATGACGATGGAACACTCAAATTGCGTCGAGATTCAATACATCGTCCTCCAGCCTACTTGTCTCCAAAGGGATATTGCTGCCTCGGGCACCTTATGGTCCGTCTCGTGTGAGTCTATATTTTCGAATCCGACACGAAACTGATAGTTTATTGTAACGTTCAGGGCCTTCTAATGACGATGGAACGCTCAAATTATGTCGAGATTCAATACATCGTCCACCAGCCGATTTGTCTCCAAGGGGGTATTGCTGCCTCGGGCACCATATGGTCCGTCTCCTGTGCGTCTACATTTTCGAATCCGACGCGAAACAGATAGATAATTGTAACGATCCGGGGATCCTAATGACGATGGAACACTCATATTGCGTCGAGATTCAGTACATCGTCCTTCAGCCGACTTGTCTCCAAGGGTCTATTGCTGCCCCGGGCACCTTATGGTCGTTCTCCTGTGAGTCTAGATTTTCGAATCCGACGCAGAACTGATAGTAAATTGTAACGTTCAGGGCCTTCTAATGACGATGGAACACTCATATTGCGTCGACATTCGTTACATCGACCTTCAGCCGACCTGTCTCCATGGGTCTATTACTGCCTCGGGCACCTTATAGTCGTTCTCCTGTGAGTCTAGATTTTCGACTCCGACGCAAAACTGATAGTTAATTGTAACGATCAGGGCCTCCTAATGACGATGGAACTCTCAAATTGCGTCGAGATTCAATACATCGTCCTCCAGCCGACTTGTCTCCAAGGGGATAATGCTGCCTCGGGCATCATAGGTTCCGTCTCCTCTGAGTCTAGATTTTTGAATCCGACGCGAAACTGATATTTAATTGTAACGTCCAGGGCCTCCTATTGACGATGGAACATTAAAATTGCGTCGAGATTCAGTACATCGTCCTCCAGCCGACTTGTCTACGACGGGATATTGCTGCCTCGGGCACTATATTGCCCTTCCCTGTGAGTCTAGATTTTCGAATCAGACGCGAAACTGATAGTTAATTGTAACGTTCATGGCCTCCTAATGACGATGGAACACTCAAATTGCGTCGAGATTCAATACATCGTCATTCAGCCGATATGCCTCCAAGGATCCTTTGCTGCCTCGGGCACCTTATGGTCGTTCTCCTGTGAGTCTAGATTTCCGAATCCTAAGCAAAACTGATGGTTAATTGTAACGTTGAGGGTCTCCTAATGACGAACATTCAAATTGCGTCGAGATTCAATACATCATCCTCCAGAAGACTTGTCTCCAAGGGTATATTCCTGCCTCGGGCACCTTATGGTCGTTCTCCTATGAGTCCAGATTTTCAAATCCGACGCATAACTGATAGTGAATTGTAACGTTTAGCTCCTCCTAATGACGATGGAACATTCAAATTGTGTCGAGATTCAATACAACGTCCTCTAGCGACTTGTCTACAATGGGATATTGCTGCCTCGGGCACTATATTGACCTTCCCTGTGAGTGTAGATATTTGAATCAGACGCGAAACTGATATATAATTGAAACATTCAGGGCCTCCTAATGACGATAGATCACTCGAATTGCGTCGAGATTCAATTCATCGTCCTCCAGCCGACTTGTCTCCATGGGTCTATTGGTGCCTCGAGCACTTTATGGTCGTTCTCCTGTGAGTCTAGAATTTCGAATCCGACGCGAAACTGATAGTTAATTGTAACGTTCAGGGCCAACGAATGACGATGGAACACTCTAATTGCGTCGAGATTCAATACATCGTCCTCCAGATGACTTGTCTCCAAGGGCATATTGCTTCCACGGGCACCATATGGACCGTCTCCTGTGAGTTTAGATTTTCGAATTAGACGGGAAACTGATAATTAATTGTAACGTTCAGGGTCTCCTAATGACGAACATTCAAATTGCGTCGAGATTCAATACAACATCTTCCAGCCGACTTGTCTCCAAGTGCTCTTGCTGCCTCGGGCACCATATGGTCGTTCTCCTGTGAGTCTAGATTATCGAATCCAACGCAAAACTGATAGTTAATTGTAACGATCAGGGCCTCCTAACGACGATGGAACACTCAATTTGCGTCGAGATTCAATACATGGTACTCCAGCCGACTTGTCACCAAGGGGATATTGCTGCCTCGGACTCCATACGGTCCGTCTCCTGTGAGTCTAGATTTTCGAATCCGACGCGAAACTGATAGTTAATTGTAGCGTCCAGGGCCTCCTAATGACGATGGAACACTCATATTTCGTCGAGATTCAAAACATCGTTTTCCAGCCTACTTGTCTCCAAGGGTCTATTGCTGCCTCGGGCACCTTATTGTCGTTCTCCTTTGAGTCTAGATTTTCGAATCCGACGCGAAACTCATTGTTAATTGTAACGTTCGGGGTCTCTTATAGAGGAACATTCAAATTTCGTCGAGATTCAATACATCATCCTCCAGCCCACTTGTCTCCAAGTGTTCTTGCTGCCTCGGGCACCTAAGGTCGTTATCCTGTGAGTCTAGATTATCGAATCCGACGCAAAACTGATAGTTAATTGTAACGATCAGGGCCTCCTAATGACGATGGAGCACTCAATTTGCGTAGGGATTAAATACATCGTCCTCCAGCCGACTTGTCTCCAAGGGGATATTGCAGCTTCGGACTCCATATGTTCCGTCTCCTGTGAGTCTAGATTCTCGAATCCGACGCGTAACTGATAGTTAATTGCAACGTCCAGGGCCTCCTAATGACGATGGAACATTCAAATTGCGTCGAGATTCAGTACATCGTCCTTCAGCCGACTTGTATCCAAGGGTCTATTGCTGCCTCGGGCACCTTATTGTCGTTCTCCTTTGAGTCTAGATTTTCGAATCCGACGCAAAACTGATAGTTAATTGCAACGTTCAGGGCCTCCTAATGACGATGGAACACTCAAATTGCGTCGAGATTCAATACATCGTCCTCCAGCCTACTTGTCTCCAAAGGGATATTGCTGCCTCGGGCACCTTATGGTCCGTCTCGTGTGAGTCTATATTTTCGAATCCGACACGAAACTGATAGTTTATTGTAACGTTCAGGGCCTTCTAATGACGATGGAACGCTCAAATTATGTCGAGATTCAATACATCGTCCACCAGCCGATTTGTCTCCAAGGGGGTATTGCTGCCTCGGGCACCATATGGTCCGTCTCCTGTGCGTCTACATTTTCGAATCCGACGCGAAACAGATAGATAATTGTAACGATCCGGGGATCCTAATGACGATGGAACACTCATATTGCGTCGAGATTCAGTACATCGTCCTTCAGCCGACTTGTCTCCAAGGGTCTATTGCTGCCCCGGGCACCTTATGGTCGTTCTCCTGTGAGTCTAGATTTTCGAATCCGACGCAGAACTGATAGTAAATTGTAACGTTCAGGGCCTTCTAATGACGATGGAACACTCATATTGCGTCGACATTCGTTACATCGACCTTCAGCCGACCTGTCTCCATGGGTCTATTACTGCCTCGGGCACCTTATAGTCGTTCTCCTGTGAGTCTAGATTTTCGACTCCGACGCAAAACTGATAGTTAATTGTAACAATCAGGGCCTCCTAATGACGATGGAACTCTCAAATTGCGTCGAGATTCAATACATCGTCCTCCAGCCGACTTGTCTCCAAGGGGATAATGCTGCCTCGGGCATCATAGGTTCCGTCTCCTCTGAGTCTAGATTTTTGAATCCGACGCGAAACTGATATTTAATTGTAACGTCCAGGGCCTCCTATTGACGATGGAACATTAAAATTGCGTCGAGATTCAGTACATCGTCCTCCAGCCGACTTGTCTACGACGGGATATTGCTGCCTCGGGCACTATATTGCCCTTCCCTGTGAGTCTAGATTTTCGAATCAGACGCGAAACTGATAGTTAATTGTAACGTTCATGGCCTCCTAATGACGATGGAACACTCAAATTGCGTCGAGATTCAATACATCGTCATTCAGCCGATATGCCTCCAAGGATCCTTTGCTGCCTCGGGCACCTTATGGTCGTTCTCCTGTGAGTCTAGATTTCCGAATCCTAAGCAAAACTGATGGTTAATTGTAACGTTGAGGGTCTCCTAATGACGAACATTCAAATTGCGTCGAGATTCAATACATCATCCTCCAGAAGACTTGTCTCCAAGGGTATATTCCTGCCTCGGGCACCTTATGGTCGTTCTCCTATGAGTCCAGATTTTCAAATCCGACGCATAACTGATAGTGAATTGTAACGTTTAGCTCCTCCTAATGACGATGGAACATTCAAATTGTGTCGAGATTCAATACAACGTCCTCTAGCGACTTGTCTACAATGGGATATTGCTGCCTCGGGCACTATATTGACCTTCCCTGTGAGTGTAGATATTTGAATCAGACGCGAAACTGATATATAATTGAAACATTCAGGGCCTCCTAATGACGATAGATCACTCGAATTGCGTCGAGATTCAATTCATCGTCCTCCAGCCGACTTGTCTCCATGGGTCTATTGGTGCCTCGAGCACTTTATGGTCGTTCTCCTGTGAGTCTAGAATTTCGAATCCGACGCGAAACTGATAGTTAATTGTAACGTTCAGGGCCAACGAATGACGATGGAACACTCTAATTGCGTCGAGATTCAATACATCGTCCTCCAGATGACTTGTCTCCAAGGGCATATTGCTTCCACGGGCACCATATGGACCGTCTCCTGTGAGTTTAGATTTTCGAATTCGACGGGAAACTGATAATTAATTGTAACGTTCAGGGTCTCCTAATGACGAACATTGAAATTGCGTCGAGATTCAATACAACATCTTCCAGCCGACTTGTCTCCAAGTGCTCTTGCTGCCTCGGGCACCTTATGGTCGTTCTCCTGTGAGTCTAGATTATCGAATCCGACGCAAAACTGATAGTTAATTGTAACGATCAGGGCCTCCTAACGACGATGGAACACTCAAATTTCGTCGAGATTAAAAACATCGTTTTCCAGCCTACTTGTCTCCAAGGGGATATTGCTGCCTCGGGCACCTTATGGTCCGTCTGCTGTGAGTCTATATTTTCGAATGCGACGCGAAACTGATAGTTAATTGTAACGTTCAGGGCCTCCTAATGACGATGGAACACTCAAATTGCGTCCACATTCGTTACATCGACCTTCAGCCGACCTGTCTCCATGGGTCTATTACTGCCTCGGGCACCTTATGGTCGTTCTCCTGTGAGTCTAGATTTTCGACTCCGACGCCAAACTGATAGTTAATTGTAACGTTCAGGGCCTCCTAATGACGATGGAACACTCAAATTGGGTCGAGATTCAATACATCGGCCACCAGCCGAGTTGTTTCATAGGGTCTATTGCTGCCTGTGGCACCTTCTCCTGTAAGTCTAGATTTTCGTATCCGACGCGGAACTGATAGTTAATTGTAACGTTCAGGGTCTCTTAGTGACGAACATTCAAATTGCGTTGAGATTCAGTACATCATCCTCCAGCCGACTTGCCTCCAAGTGTTCTTGCTGCCTCGGGCACCTTATGGTTGTTCTCCTGTGAGTCTAGATTTTCAACTCCGACGCAAAACTGATAGTTAATTGTAACGATCCGGGCCTCCTAATGACGATGGAACACTCATATTGCGTCGAGATTCAGTACAACGTCCTTCAGCGGACTTGTCTCCAAGGGTCTATTGCTGCCTCGGGCACCTTATGGTCGTTCTCCTGTGAGTCTAGATAATCGAATCGGACGCAAAACTGATAGTTAATGGTAATGTTCAGAGCCTCCTAATGACGATGAAACATTCAAATTGCGTCGAGATTCAATACATTGTCCTCCAGCCGACTAGTCTCCAAGTGTATATTGCTGCCCAGGGCACCATATGGTCCGGCTCCTGTGCGTCTAGATTTTCGAATCCGACGCGAAACTGATAGATAATTGTAACGATCCGGGCCTCCTAATGGCGACCGAACACTCATATTGCGTCGAGATTCAGTACAACGTCCTTCAGCGGACGTGTCTCCAAGGGCCTATTTCTGCCTCGGGCACCTTATGGTCGTTCTCTTGTGAGTCTAGATTTTGGAAACCTACGCAAAACTGATGGTTAATTGTAACGTTCTGGTCCCTCTAATGACGATGGTACACTCAAATTGCGCCGAGATTCAATACATCGTCCTCCAGCCGACTTGTCTCCATGGGGATATTGCTGCCTCGGGCACATTATTTTCGTTCTCCTGTGAGTTTAGATTTTCGAATCCGACGCATAACTGATAGTTAATTGTAACGTTCAGGGCTTCCTAATGACGATGGAACACTCAAATTGCGTCGACGTTCAATACCTCGGCCACCAGCCGACTTGTCTCCAAGGGTCTATTGCTGCCTCGGGCACCTTATGGTCGTTCTCCTGTGAGTCTAGATTTTCGAATCCTACGCATAACTGATAGTTTATTGTAACGTTTAGCGCCTCCTAATGACGATGGAACACTCAAATTGAGTCGAGATTCAATACATCGTCCTCCAGCCGACTTGTCTACAACGGGATATTGCTGCCTCGGGCACTATATTGTCCTTCCCTGTGAATGTAGATTTTTGAATCAGACGCGTAACTGATAGTTAATTGTAACGCTCAGGGCCTCCTAATGACGATGGAACACTCAAATTGCGTCGAGATTCAATACATCTTCCTTCAGCCGACTTGTCTCCAAGGGTCTATTGCTGCCTCGGGCACCTTATGGTCGTTCTCCTGTGAGTCTAGATTTTCGAATCCAACGCAAAACTATGGTTAATTGTAACGTTCAGTGCCCCCTAATGACGATGGAACACTCAAATTGCGTCGAGATTCAATACATCGTCCTCCAGCCGACTTGTCTCCAAGGGGATATTGCTGCCTCGGGCACCATATGGTCCGTCTCCTGTGAGTCTACATTTTCGAATCCGACGCGAAACTGATAGTTAATTGAAACATTCAGGGCCTCCTAATGACGATGGAACACTCGAATTGCGTCGAGATTCAGTACAACGTCCTCCAGCCGACTTGTCTCCAAGGGTCTATTGGTGCCTCGGGCACTTTATCGTCGTTCTCATGTGAGTCTAGATTTTCGAATCCGACGCCAAACTAATAGTTAATTGTAACGTTCAGGGTCTCTTAATGACGAACATTCAAATTGCGTCGAGATTCAATACATCATCCTCCAGCCGACTTGTCTCCAAGTGTTCTTGCTGCCTCGGGCACCTTATGGTCGTTCTCCTGTGAGTCTATATTATCGAACCCGACGCAAAACTGATAGTTAATTGTAACGATCAGGGCCTCTTAATGACAATGGAACACTCAATTTGCTTCGAGATTCAATACATCGTCCTCCAGCCGACTTGTCTCCAAGGGGATATTACCGCCTCGGACACCATATGGTCCGTCTCCTGTGAGTCAAGATTTTCGAATCCGACGCGAAACTGATAGTTAATTCTCACGTCCAGGGCCTCCTAATGACGATGGAACATTCAAATTGCGTCGAGATTCAGTACATCGACCTTCAGCCGACATGACTCCAAGGGTCTATTGCTGCCTCGGGCACCTTATGGTCGTTCTCCTGTGAGTCTAGATTTTCGAATCCGACGCAAAACTGATAGTTAATTGTAACGTTCAGGGCCTCCTAATGACGATGGAACTTTCAAATTGCGTCGAGATTCAATACATCGTCCTCCAGCCGACTAGTCTGCAAGTGGATATTGCTGCCTCCGGACCCATATGGTCCGTCTCCTGTGAGTCAAGATTTTCGAATCCGACGCGAGACTGATAGTTAATTTTAACGTTCAGGGCCTCCTAATGACGATGGAACACTCAAATTGCGTCGAGGTTCAATACATCGTCCTCCAGCTGACTTGTCTCCAAGGGGATATTGCTGCCTCAGGCACCTTATGGTCGTTCTCCTGTGAGTCTAGATTTTCGAATCCGACACGAAAGTGATAGTTAATTGTAACGTCCAGGGCCTCCTAATGACGATGGAACACTGAATTTGCGTCGAGATTCAATACATCGTCATTCAGCCGACTTGTCTCCAAGGGTCTATTGCTGCCTCGGGCACCTTATGGTCGTTCTCCTGTGAGTCTAGATTACCGAATCCGACGCAAAACTGATAGTTAATTGTAACGTTCAGGGCCTCCTAATGACGATGGAACATTCAAATTGCGTCGAGATTCAATACATCGTCCTCCAGCCGACTAGTCTCCAAGTGTATATTGCTGCCTCGGGCACCATATGGTCCGTCTCCTGTGCGTCGAGATTTTCGAATCCGACGCGAAACTCATAGATAATTGTAACGATCCGGGCCTCCTAATGACGATGGAACACTCATATTGCGTCGAGATTCAGTACAACGTCCTTCAGCGGACTTGTCTCTAAGGGTCTATTGCTGCCTCGGGCACCTTATGGTCGTTCTCCTGTGAGTCTAGATTTTCGAATCCTACGCAAGACAGATGGTTAATTGTGACTTTCAGGGACTCCTAATGACTAACATTCAAATTGCGTCGAGATTCAATACATCATCCTCCAGCCGACTTGTTTCCAAGTGTTTTGGCTGCCTCGGGCACCTTATGGTCGTTCTCCTGTGAGTCTAGATTATCGAATTCGACGCAAAACGGATAGTAAATTGTAACGTGCAGGGCATCCTAATGACGATGGAACAATCAAATTGCGTCGAGATTCAATACATCGTCCTCCAGCCGACTTGTCTGCAAGTGGATATTGCTGCCTCGGGAACCATATGTCCGTCTCCTGTGAGTCTAGATTTTCGAATCCGACGCGAGACTGATAGTTAATTGTGACGTTCAGGGCCTCCTAATGAAGATGGAACATTCAAATTGCGTCGAGCTTCAATACATCGTCCTTCAGCCGACTTGTCTCCAAGGTTCTATTGCTGCCTCGGGCAGCTTATGGTCGTGCTCCTTTGAGTCTAGGTTTTCGAATCCGACGCAAAACTGATAGTTAATTGTAACGTTCAGGGCCTCCTAATGACGATGGAACACTCAAATTGCGTCGAGATTCAATACATCGTCCTCCAGCCGACTTGTCTCCATGGGGATATTGCTGCCTCGGGCACTTTATGGTCGTTCTCCTGTGAGTTTATATTTTCGAATCCGACGCATAACTGATAGTTAATTGTAACGTTCTAGGACTCCTAATGACGATGGAACACTCAAATTGCGTCGACATTCAATACGTCGGCCACCAGCCGACTTGTCTCCAAGGGTCTATTGCTGCCTCGGGCACCTTATGGTCGTTCTCCTGTGAGTCTAGATTTTCGAATCCGACGCATAACTGATAGTTAATTGTAACGTTTAGCGCCTCCTAATGACGATGGAACACTAAAATTGAGTCGAGATTCAATACATCGTCCTCCAGCCGACTTGTCTACAACGGGATATTGCTGCCTCGGGCACTATATTGTCCTTCCCTGTGAGTGTAGATTTTTGAATCAGACTCGAAACTGGTAGTTAATTGTAACGTTCAGGGCCTCCTAATGACGATGGAACACTCAAATTGCGCCGAGATTCAATACATGTTCCTTCAGCCGACTTGTCTCCAAGGGTCTATTGCTGCCTCGGACACCTCATGGTCGTTCTCCTGTGAGTCTAGATTTTCGAATCCTACGCAAAACTGATGGTTAATTGTAACGTTCAGGGCCTCCTAATGACGATGGAACACTCAAATTGCGTCGAGATTCAATACATCGTCCTCCAGCCGTCTTGTCTCCAGTAGGATATTGCTGCCTCGGGCACCATATGGTCCGTCTCCTGTGAGTCTACATTTTCGAAACCGACGCGAAACTGATAGTTAATTGAAACACTCAGGGCCTCCTAATGACGATGGAACACTCGAATTGCTTCGAGATCCAGTACATTGTCCTCCAGTTGACTTGTCTCCAAGGGTCTATTGGTGTCTCGGGCACCTTATGGTCGTTCTCCTGTGAGTCTATATTTACGAATCCGACACAAAACTGATAGTTAATTGTAAGGATCAGGGCCTCCTATAGACGATGGAACACTCAATTTGCTTCGAGATTCAAAACATCGTCCTCCAGCCGACTTGTCTCCAAGGGGATTTTGCTGCCTCGGACACCATATGGTCCGTCACCTGTGAGTCAAATTTTCGAATCCGACGCAAAACTGATAGTTAATTGTAACGTTCAGGGCCTCCTAATGACAATGGAACACTCAAATTGCGTCGAGATTCAATACATCGTCCTCCAGCCGACTTGCCTCCATGGGGATATTGCTGCCTCGGGCACCTTATGGTCGTTCTCCTGTGAGTCTAGATTTTCGAATCCGACGCGAGACTGATAGTTAATTGTAACGTTCAGGGCCTCCTAATGAAGATGGAACACTCAAATTGCGTCGAGATTCAATACATCGTCCTCCAGCCGACTTGTCTCCATGGGGATATTGCTGCCTCGGGCACTTTATGGTCGTTCTCCTGTGAGTTTATATTTTCGAATCCGACGCATAACTGATAGTTAATTGTAACGTTCTAGGACTCCTAATGACGATGGAACACTCAAATTGCGTCGACATTCAATACGTCGGCCACCAGCCGACTTGCCTCCAAGGGTCTATTGCTGCCTCGGGCACCTTATGGTCGTTCTCCTGTGAGTCTAGATTTTCGAATCCGACGCATAACTGATAGTTAATTGTAACGTTTAGCGCCTCCTAATGACGATGGAACACTCAAATTGTGTTGAGATTCAATAGATCGTCCTCCAGCCGACTTGTCTACAACGGGATATTGCTGCCTCGGACACTATATTGTCCTTCCCTGTGAGTGTAGATTTTTGAATCAGACTCGAAACTGGTAGTTAATTGTAACGTTCAGGGCCTCCTAATGACGATGGAACACTCAAATTGCGCCGAGATTAAATACATCTTCCTTCAGCCGCCATGTCTCCAAGGGTCAATTGCTGCCTGGGACACCTTATGGTCGTTCTCCTGTGAGTCTAGATTTTCGAATCCTACGCAAAACTGATGGTTAATTGTAACGTTCAGGGCCTCCTAATGACGATGGAACACTCAAATTGCGTCGAGATTCAATACATCGTCCTCCAGCCGACTTGTCTCCAGTAGGATATTGCTGCCTCGGGCACCATATGGTCCGAATCCTGTGAGTCTACATTTTCGAATCCGACGCGAAACTGATAGTTAATTGAAACATTCAGGGCCTCCTAATGACGATGGAACACTCGAATTGCGTCGAGATTCAGTACATCGTCCTCCAGCCGACTTGTCTCCAAGGGTCTATTGGTGCCTCGGGCACCTTATGGTCGTTCTCCTGTGAGTCTATATTATCGAATCCGACACAAAACTGATAGTTAATTGTAACGATCAGGGCCTCCTAATGACGATGGAATATTCAATTTGCTTCGAGATTCAATACATCGTCCTCCAGCCGACTTGTCTCCAAGGGGTTTTGCTGCCTCGGACACCATATGGTCCGTCTCCTGTGAGTCAAGATTTTCGAATCCGACGCAAAACTGATAGTTAATTGTAACGTTCAGGGCCTCCTAATGACGATGGAACACTCAAATTGCGTCGAGATCAATACATCGTCCTCCAGCCGACTTGCCTCCATGGGGATATTGCTGCCTCGGGCACCTTATGGTCGTTCTCCTGTGAGTTTAGATTTTCGAATCCGATTAGATTAGATTAGATTAGATTTACTTTCATTCCAATTGATCCGTAGTGAGGAGGTCCTCCAGGATGTGGAACATGTCAGAAAAACAACAATACATGACAAATATTTAAACTAAAACAAATAAGCTAATGTACCATTCCACAGGTCCCAAGTGGAATGATCGTCATTTTTTAATGAACACTAAGAGTCATTTTTCAAATACTATTGCACTGAATTTAAAATAAAAAAGTTTTTTATTTATTTATAAGGTAAGAAACATGTAATACAACTACTGTAATACTTATTTACAATGAACACATTACTGCACTGAAATGGTGCAGAAGTTAGATTATACTTACACACACACACACACACACACACACACACACACAAATTTTCAGTGAACACAGTACTGCACTGAAATTGTGCAGAAGATATGTTGTACTTATATACAAATCAGTTGGTTTTCCTCAGAAATTCATCAATGGAGTAGAAGGAGTTGGCCACCAATAAATCCTTTAGGCTTCTCTTAAACTGAATTTCATTGGTTGTTAAGCTTTTTATGGCTGCTGGCAAGTTATTGAAAATGTGTGTTCCTGAATAATGCACACCTTTTTGTACAAGACTAAGTGACTTTAAATCCTTGTGAAGATTATTCTTATTTCTAGTATTGATTCCATGAATTGAGCTATTTGTTTGAAAAAGTGATATATTTTTAATGACAAATTTCATTAAGGAATAAATATATTGGGAAGCTGTAGTTAGTATCCCTAGTTCCCTAAACAGGCTTCTGCAGGATGTTCTTGAGTTCACACCACATATAATTCTTACTGCACGTTTTTGTGCCCGGAAAACTTTAGCTTGGCTTGATGAATTACCCCAGAAAATAATCCCATATGACATTATGGAATGAAAGTAAGCATAGTATGCCAGCTTTTTCATTTTTATATCCCCTATGTCTGACAAAATTCGCATTGCAAACAGAGATTTGTTAAGACGCTTCAGCAGTTCTGTGGTGTGCTCCTCCCAGTTGAATTTATTATCAAGCTGTAATCCCAAGAATTTAACACCGTCCACTTCTTCTATCTTCTTGTCATCATATGTTAGACATATACTCTTGGGACACCCCTTACAAGTTCTGAACTGCATTTAGTGTGTTTTTTCAAAGTTTAGTGACAAAGAATTGGCTAGGAACCAGTGATTAATGTCTACAAATATTTTATTGGCTGATCTTTCTAAGACTACACTTGATTTGCTATTTATTGCAATGTTTGTATCATCAGCAAACAAAACAAACTTGGCATCTGGTAATGTTACTGATGAAAGGTCATTGATATACACAAGAAAAAGTAAGGGCCCCAAAATGGAACCTTGTGGGACCCCACATGTAATTAGTTCCCAGTTGAATGATGCCTGATAGCTTGATACATGTCTCTTTCCTAATAACACCCTTTGTTTCCTGCCAGAGATATAAGATTTGAACCATTTTGCAGCATTTCCTGTTACACTATAATATTCTAGTTTACTTAAAAGGATATTGTGATTTACACAGTCAAATGCCTTTGACAGATCACAAAATATACCAGTTGCCTGCAATTTTTTGTCTAATGAATTAAGTACATTTTCACTGTAAGTGTAGATAGCCTTCTCAATATCAGAACCTTTTAGAAATCCAAACTGTGACTTTGACAGTATGTTATTTGAGATAAGATGGTTATAAAGACGACTGTACATTACTTTTTCGAAAATTTTTGAGAATGCTGGCAACAGTGAAATTGGACGGAAATTTGATGCTATTTCTTTATCTCCCTTCTTAAACAGTGGCTTAACTTCAGCATATTTCAGCCATTCGGGAAATATTCCACTGATAAACGACTGGTTACACAGATAGCTTAATATGTTACTTAGCTCAGAATCACATTCTTTAATTAACTTTGTTGATATTTCATCATACCCACTAGATGTTTTTGATTTTAAAGATTTTATGATGGACATTATTTCTGTTGGGGTAGTGAGGGTCAAATTCATATTATGGAAGTTACTTGAAATGACTGGTCTAAGGTAATCCATAGCAGCATCTACCGAACCTGACAACCCCATCTTTTCAGTAACAGTTATAAAATGTTTGTTAAAAAGTTCTGCAACACTATACACATCTGTCACCAATGCATCATTTACTCTTAATGCTATTTGTTCCTCTTCATGTCTGGTTCTACCGGTCTCCTCCTTCACTATATCCCATATTGTCTTTATTTTGTTATCTGATATGACTATCTTTTCCTTGTAATATATTTGCTTTGACATCCGTATTACAGTCTTTAATATTTTGCAGTATTTCTTATAATGTGCTATAGCATCAACATTGGAAATGTTTCGGATTGACAGATACAGTTTTCTTTTTGTTTTACAAGATACCCCTATTCCTCGAGTAATCCATGGCTTCTTTGTAGACTTTGCTCTAACCTTGGTAAGTTTTGGGGGAAAGCAGTGTTCAAATAAGGTAAGCACTTTATTAGCAAAAATGTTATATTTTTCATTCATGCCATGAGCACTGTAAACATCAGTCCAGTGAATGTCTCTGAGGAGTGTCCTAAAATAATCAATTTTTGGCTTACTGATTACCCTCTTGAGCTCAGATTTAACAGATTTTATATCTTGTTCAGTATTAACATTTAACAGAAGGAACTGCATGTCATGGTCTGAGAGGCCATTGACTATTGGTTTTGTAATATAATTTTGTTCATTTGACTTTTCTATAAAGATATTATCAATGGCTGTTTGTGAGCAAGTGGTTATCCTAGTGGGGAACTTTACTGTGGGAATTAAGTTGAATGATAGTGTTACTAACTCAAATAGGTTCTTATTGGGAGAGTCTTTAAGGAAATCTACATTGAAATCACCAGCAACCACTATTTCTTTGTTTTTGGTTGTTAAATGGGCCAGTACAGCTTCAAGGTGGTTTACAAACAGATTAAAGTTACCTGCAGGTGCTCGATATACACTTAATATTATGAAAGATTTTTTGTGAAATTCTAATTCTGTTGCACATGCTTCCATATGCTGTTCTAGCCAAAATCTATGAATGACTATGTTCTTAAATTTATGACAGTTCCTGATGAATGTGGCAACTCCTCCTTTCTCCATTTCTGATCTACAATAGTGAGATGCTAACCTAAACCCTGTAACACTTAAAAGTTCTATACCAGTGGTCACATGATGTTCAGAGAGGCAGATTATGTCAGCTGGGTTTGAAGACTCTAATTCATCTATGCAGATAGTTAATTCATTAATTTTATTTCTCAGTCCTCGAATATTTTGATGCAATAAAGATAGCTGACATTTCACATTGACTGACTTAAAATTGGATGGAGTTAAAATATCTGCTGACAGTTGAAAATTCTTAACCAATGGCTGTTTATGTTGATGTAATAAGCTGGAATTATGTTTTTTGATTTCTTTCTCAAACTGAAGGTTTGTCTCAGTTCTAACCTCTCTTAAAATTTGTTTTCTTTCTGTCCTCCCTACCCTAAAAAAGGGTCTTTTCTGAATCCTATAACCACTGGTATTTTACCACTCATGACAGTGCCTCCCCCCTTTAACTTTCCTGCTATTTCCCCAGCCAATTTACCCTTCCCCTTCCTGTTGAGGTGAAGGCCATGCCTAGTATAATCCCACCTACTGACAGAATCAACATGAACCACACCAATGTGTGACCCCGCACCCGACATGAGCAGCCGTTCCAGCTCCAAATTAACTCTCTTGACAGAAGAGTTCAAATGAGGTCGGTCATGGCGCCCAAGAACAGATACAAACTCAACACTGGTATGCCTCGATGCTGATGCAATCTTCGCCAGGTCACACTCTATGCTGTACCCAGGATCTCTGTCAATACTGTTACCTGCCCCACCCACTATAACCACGGTGTCTTCCTTAGTGAAATCTTTGCAAAGTGATCCTAAATCCTCTGTCACCTGCTCCAGACCAGCACTAGGTTTAAAAAAATTGGTGACCTGGTATTCTGATCCTAGTTCATCCTGCAAGAGTTGGCCAACACCTCTTCCATGGGAACTACCTAACAACAACACTTTCTTTCTCTTTACTGATTTCCCTACATTCTTACTTTTCAATTTGCTGCTGAAAGTTTGTTGTGCCCTGTCTACACCTGTAACTGCTTGAGGCTCACGCATAACTGATAGTTAATTGTAACGTTCAGGGCCTCCTAGTGACGATGGAACACTCAAATTGCGTCGACATTCAATACATCGGCCACCAGCCGTCTTGTCTCCAAGTGTCTGTTGCTGCCTCGGACACCTTATTGTCATTCTCCTGTGAGTCTAGATTTTCGAATCCGACGCATAACTGATAGTTAATTGTAACGTTTAGCGCCTCCTAATGACGATGGAACACTCAAATTGTGTTGAGATTCAGTAGATCGTCCTCCAGCCGACTTGTCTACAACGGGATATTGCTGCCTCGGGCACTACATTGTCCTTTCCTGTGAGTGTTGATTTTTGAATCAGACGCGAAACTGATAGTTAATTGTAACGTTCAGGGCCTCCTAATGACGATGGAACACTCATATTGCGTCGAGATTCAATACATCGTCATTCAGCCGACTTTTCTCCAAGGGTCTATTGCTGCCTCGGGCACCTTATGGTCGTTCACCTGTGAGTCTAGATTATCGAATCCGAAGCAAAACTAATAGTTAATTGCAACGATCAGGGCCTCCTAATATCGATGGAACACTCAATTTGCGTCGAGATGCAATACATCGTCCTCCAGCCGACTTGTCTCCAAGGGGATATTGCTGCCTCGGACACCATATGGTCCGTCTCCTGTGTGTCTAGATTTTCGAATCCGACGCGAAACTGATAGTTAATTGTAACGTCCAGGGCCTCCTAATGACGATGGAACACTCAAATTGCGTCGAGATTCAATACATCTTCCTTCAGCCCACTTGTCTCCAAGGGTCTATTGCTGCCTTGGGCACCTTATGGACGTTCTCCTGTGAGTCTAGATTTTCGAGTCCTACGCAAAACTGATGGTTAATTGTAATGTTCACGGTCTCCTAATGACGGTGGAACACTCAAATTGCGTCGAGATTCAATACATCGTACCTCAGCCGACTTGTCTCCAAGGGGATATTGCTGCCTTGGGCACCATATCGTCCGTCTCCTGTGAGTCTAGATTTTCGAATCCGACGCGAAACTGATCGTTAATTGAAACATTCAGGGCCTCCTAATGACGATGGAACACTCGAATTGCGTCGAGATGTCAATACATCGTATTCCAGCCGACCTGTCTCCAAGGGTCTACTGGTGCCTCGGGCACTTTATGGTCGTTCTCCTGTAAGTCTAGATTGTCGAATCCGACGCAAAACTGATAGATACTTGTAACGTTCAGGGCCTGCTAATGACAATGGAACACTCAAATTGCTTCGAGATTCAATACATCGTCCTTCAGCCGACTTGTCTCCAAGTGGATATTGCTGCCTCGGGAACCAAATGGGCCGTCTCCTGTGAGTCTAGATTTTCGAATCCGACGCGAGACTGATAGTTAATTGTAACGTTCAGGGCATCCTAATGACGATGGAATACTCAAATTGCGTCGAGATTCAATACATCGTCCTCCAGCCGACTTGTCTCCAAGGGTCTATTGCTGCCTCGGGCACCTTATGGTCGTTCACCTGTGAGTCTAGATTATCGAATCCGAAGCAAAACTGATAGTTAATTGCAACGATCAGGGCCTCCTAATATCGATGGAACACTCAATTTGCGTCGAGATGCAATACATCGTCCTCCAGCCGACATGTCTCCAAGGGTCTATTGCTGCCTCGGGCACCTTATGGTCCTTCTCCTTTTAGATTTTCGAATCCGACGCAAACCTGATAGTTAATTGTAACGTTCAGGGCCTCCTAATGACGATGGAACACACAAATTGCGTCGAGATTCAATACATCGGCCGCCAGCCGACTTGATCATAGGGTCTATTGCTGCCTGTGGCACCTTCTCATGTCAGTCTAGATATTTGGAATCCGACGCAAAACTGATAGTTAATTGTAACGTTCTGGGCATCCTAATGACGATGGAACACTCAAATTGCGTCGAGATTCAATACATCGTCCTCCAGCCGACTTGTCTCCAAGGGTCTATTGCTGCCTCGGGCACCTTATGGACGTTCTCCTGTGAGTCTAGATTTTCGAGTCCTACGCAAAACTGATGGTTAATTGTAATGTTTACGGCCTCCTAATGACGGTGGAACACTCAAATTGCGTCGAGATTCAATACATCGTACCTCAGCCGACTTGTCTCCAAGGGGATATTGCTGCCTTGGGCACCATATGGTCCGTCTCCTGTGGGTCTAGATTTTCGAATCCGACGCGAAACTGATAGTTAATTGAAACATTCAGGGCCTCCTAATGACGATGGAACACTCGAATTGCGTCGAGATTCAATACATCGTCCTCCACCCGACATGTCTCCAAGCGTCTATTGGTGCCTCGGGCACTTTATGGTCGTTCTCCTGTAAATCTAGATTGTCGAATCCGACGCAAAACTGACAGATACTTGTATCGTTCAGGGCCTGCTAATGACAATGGAACACTCAAATTGCGTCGAGATTCAATACATCGTCCTCCAGCCGACTTGTCTCCATGGGGATATTGCTGCCTCGGGCACATTATTGTCGTTCTCCTGTGAGTCTAGATTTTCGAATCCGACGCGAAACTGATAGTTAATTGTAACGTTCAGGGCCTCCTACTGACGATGGAACACTCAAATTGCGTTGAGATTCAATACATCGGCCACCTGCCGAGTTGTTTCATAGGGTCAATTGCTGCCTGTGGCACCTTCTCCTGTGAGTCTAGATTTTGGAATCCGATGCAAACCTGAGAGTTAATTGTAACGTTCATGGCCTCCTAATGACGATGGAACACTCAAGTTGCGGCGAGATTCAATACATCGTCATTCAGCCGACTTGTCTCCAAGGGGATATTGTTGCCTCGGGCACCATATGGTCCGTCTCCTGTGAGTCTAGAATCTCGAATCCGACGCCAAACTGACAGTTAATTGTAACGTTCATGGTCTCTTAATGACGAACATCCAAATTGCGTCGAGATTCAATACATCATTCTCCAGCCGACTTGTCTCCAAGTGTTCTTGCTGCCTCGTGCACCTTATGGTCGTTCTCCTGTGAGTCTAGATTATCGAATCCGACGCAAAACTGATAGTTAATTGTAACGATCAGGGCCTCCTAATGACGATGGAACACTCAATTTGCGTCGAGATTCAATACATCGTCCTCCAGCCGACTTGTCTCCAAGAGGATATTGCTGCCTCGGACACCATATGGTCCGTCTCCTGTGAGTCTAGATTTTCGAATCCGACGCGAAACTGATAGTTAATTGTAACGTCCAGGGCCTCCTAATAACGATGGAACATTCAAATTGCGTCGAGATTCAGTACATCGTCCTTCAGCCGACTTGCCTCCAAGGGTCTATTGCTGCCTCGGGCACCTTATGGTCGTTCTCCTGTGAGTCTAGATTTTCAAACCCGACGCAAATCTGTTAGTCAATTGTAACGTTCAGGGCCCCCGAATGACGATAGAACACTCGTATTGCGTCGAGATTCAATACATCGTCGTTCAGCCGACTTGTCTCCAAGGGTCTATTGCTGCCTCGGGCACTTTATGAAAGTTCTCCTGTAAGTTTAGATTGTCGAATCCGACGCGAAACTGATAGTTAATTGTAACGTTCAGGGTCTCCTAAAGACGAACATTCAAATTGCGTCGAGATTCAATACATCATCCTCCAGCCAACTTGTCTCCAAGTGTTTATGCTGCCTCGGGCACCTTATAGTCGTTCTCCTGTGAGTCAAGATTATCGAATCCGACGCAAAACTGATAGTTAATTGTACCGATCAGGGCCTCCTAATGACGATGGAACACTCAATTCGCGTCGAGATTCAGTACATCGTCCTTCAGCCGACTTGTCTCTAAGTGGATATTGCTGCCTCAGGAACCACATGGTCCGTCTCCTGTGAGTCTAGATTTTCGAATCCGACGCGAAACTGATAGTCAATTGTAACATTCAGGGCCTCTTAATGACTATGGAACACTCGCATTGCTAAGAGATACAATACATCGGCCTCCTGCCGAGTTGTCTCCATAGGGATATTGCTGCCTCGGGCACCTTATTTTCGTTCTCCGATGAGTTTAGATTTTCGAATCCGACGCATAACTGATAGTTAATTGTAACCTTCAGGGCCTCCTAATGACGATGGAACACTCAAATTGCGTCGAGATTCAATACATCATTCTTTAGCCGACTTGTCTCCATGGGGATAATGCTGCCTTGGGCACCATATGGTACGTCTCCTGTCAGTCTAGATTTTCGAAACCGACGCGAAACTGAAAGTTAATTGAAACATTCAGGGCCTCCTAATGACGATGGAACACTCGAATTGGGTCGATATTTAATACATCGTCCTCCAGCCGACTTCTCTCCAAGGGTCTATTGGTGCCTCGGGCACTTTATGGTCGTTCTCCTGTAAGTCTAGATTGTCGAATCCGACGCAAAACAGATAGATACTTGTAACGTTCAGGGCCTGCTAATGACAATGGAACACTCAAATTGCGTCGAGATTCAATACATCGTCCTCCAGCCGACTTGTCTCCATGGCGATATTGCTGCCTCGGGTACTTTATTGTCGTTCTCCTGTGAGTCTAGATTTTCGAATCCGACGCGTAACTGATACTTAATTGTAACGTCCAGGGCCTCCTAATGACGATGGAACACTCAAATTGCGTCGAGTTTCAATACATCTTCCTTCAGCCGACTTGTCTCCAAGGGTCTATAGCTGCCTCGGTCACTTTATGATTGTTCTCCTGTAAGTCTAGATTGTCGAATCCGACGCAAAACTGATAGATACTTGTAACGTTCAGGGCCTCCTAATGACGATGGAACTCTCAAATTTCGTCGGGATTCAGTACATCGGCCTCCTGCCGACTTGTCTCCATGGGGATATTGCAGCCTCGGGCACCATATGGTCGTTCTCCGGTGAGTTTAGATTTTTCGAATCCGACACATAACTGATAGTTAATTGTAACGTTCAGTTCCTCCTAATGACGATGGAACACTCAAATTGCGTCGAGATTCAATACATCGTCCTCCAGCCGACTTCTCTCCAAGGGTCTATTGCTGCCTCGGGCACTTTATGGTCGTTCTCCTGTAAGTCTAGATTGTCGAATCCGACGCAAAACTGATAGATACTTGCAACGTTCAGGGCCTGCTAATGACGATGGAACACTCTAATTGCGTCGAGATTCAATACATCGTCTTCCAGCCGACATGTCTCCAAGTAGATATTGCTGCCTCGGGAACCATATGGCCCGTCTCCTGTGAGTCTAGATTTTCGAATCCGACGCGAAACGTAACGTCCAAAGCCTCCTAATGACGATGGAACACTCAAATTGCGTCGAGATTCAAAACATCGTCCTTCTGCCGACTTGTCTCCAAGGGTCTATTGCTGTCTCGGGCACCTTATGATCGATCTCCTGTGAGTCCAGATTTTCGAATCCTACGCAAAACTGATGGTTAATTGTAACGTTCAGGGCCTCCTAATGACGATGGAACACTCAAATTGCGTCGATATTCAATACATCGCCTTCAGCCGACTTGTCTCCAAGGGTCTATCGCTGCCTCGGGAACCATATGGTCGTTCTCCTTTGAGTCTATATTTTCGAATCCGACGCAAAACTAATAGTTAATTGTAACGTTCAGGGCCTCCTAATGACGATGGAACACTCAAATTGCGTCGAGATTGAATACATCGGCCACCAGCCGACTTGTTTCATAGGGTCAATTGCTGCCTGTGGCACCTTCTCATGTCAATCTAGATTTTCGAATCCGACGCAAAAGTGATAATTAATTGTAACGTGCATGGCATCCTAATGACGATGGAACACTCAAATTTCGTCGAGATTCAGTACATCGGCCTCCTGCCGACTTGTCTCCATGGGGATATTGCTGCCTCGGGCACCATATGGTCGTTCTCCGGTGAGTTTAGATTTTTCGAATCCGACACATAACTGATAGATAATTGTAACGTTCTGTTCCTCCTAATGACGATGGAACACTCAAATTGCGTCGAGATTCAATACATCGTCCTCCAGCCGACTTGTCTCCAAGGGGATATTGCTCCCACGGGCACCATATGGTCCGTCTCCTGTGAGTCTAGATTTTCGAATCCGACGGGAAACTGATAATTAATTGTAACGTCCAGGGCCTCCTAATAATGATGGAACACTCAAATTGCGTCGAGATTCAATACATCTTCCTTCAGCCGACTTGTCTCCAAGGGTCTATTCCTGCCTCGGGCACCTTATAGTCGTTCTCCTGTGAGTCTAGATTTTCCGAATCCTACGCAAAACTGATGGTTAATTGTAACGCTCAGGGCCTCCTAATGACGTTGGAACACTCAAATTGCGTCGAGATTCAGTACATCGTCCTTCAACCGACTTGTCTCCAAGTGGATATTGTTGCCTCGGGAACCATATGGTCCGTCTCCTGTGAGTCTAGATTTTCGAATCCGACGCGAGACTGATAGTTAATCGTAACGTTCAGGGCCTCCTAATGACGATGGCACACTCAAATTGCGTCGAGATTGAATACATCGGCCACCAGCCGACTTGTTTCATAGGGTCTATTGCTGCCTGTGGCACCTTCTCATGTCAGTCTAGATTTTCGAATCCGACGCAAAACTGATAGTTAATTGTAACGTGCAGGGCATCCTAATGACGATGGAACACTCAAGTTGCGTCGAGATTCAATACATCTTCCTTCAGCCGACTTGTATCCAAGGGTCTATTGCTGCCTCGGGCACCTTATGGTCGTTCTCCTGTGAGTCTAGATTTTCGAATCTGATGCAAAAGTGATGGTTAATTGTAACGATCAGGGTCACCTAATGATGATGGAACACTCAAATTGTGTCGAGATTCAATACATCGTCCTTCAGCCGACTTGTCTCCATAGGTCTATTGCTGCCTCGTGCAGCTTATGGTCGTCTTCCTGTGAGAATAGATTTTTGAATCCGACGAAAACAGATAGTTAATTGTAACGTTCAGGGCCTCCTAATGACGATGGAACACTTAAGTTGCGTCTAGATTCAGTACATCGTCCTTCAGCCGACATGTCTCCAAGGGTCTATAGCTGCCTCGGGCACCTTATGGTCGTTCCCTGTGAGTCTAGATTTTCGAATTATGACGCAAAACTGATAGTTAATTATAACGTTCAGGGCCTCCTAATGACGATGGAACACTCAAATTGCGTCGAGATTCAATACATCGTCCTCCAGCCGACTTGTCTCCAAGGGGATATTGCTGCCTCGGGCATCATATGGTCCGTCTCCTGTGAGTCTAGATTTTCGAATCCGACGCGAAACTGATAGTTAAATGTAACATTCAGGGCCTCCTAATGACGATGGAACACTCGAATTGCGTCGAGATTCAATACATCGTCCTCCAGCCGACATGTGTCCAAGGGTATATTGGTGCCTCGGGCACTTTTAGGTCGTACTCCTGTAAGTCTAGATTGTCGAATCCGACGCAAAACTGATAGATACTTGTAACGTTCAGGGCCTCCTAATAACGATGGAACACTCAAATTGCGTCGAGATTCAATACATAGGCCAGCAGCCGACTTGTTTCATAGGGTCTATTGCTGCCTGTGGCACCTTCTCCTGTGAGTCTAGATTTTCGAATCCGACGCAAAACTGATGGTTAATTGTAACGTGCAGGGCATCCAAATGACGATCGAACTGTCAAGTTGCGTCGAGATTCAATACATCGTCCTCCAGCCGACTTGTCTCCAAGGGGATATTGCTGCCTCGGTCACCTTATGGTCGTTCTCCTGTAATTCTAGATTGTCGAATCCGACGCAAAACTGATAGTTAATTGTAACGTTCAGGGCCTCCTAATGACGATGGAACACTCACATTGCGACGAGATTCAATACATCGGCCACCAGCCGACTTGTTTCATAGGGTTTATTGCAGCCTGTGGCACCTTCTCATGTCAGTCTAGATTTTCGAATCCGACGCAAAACTGATAGTTAATTGTAACGTTCAGGGCCTCCTAATGACGATGGCACACTCAAATTGCGTCGAGATTGAATACATCTTCCTTCAGCCGACTTGTCTCCAAGGGTCTATTGCTGCCTCGGGCACCTTATAGTCGTTCTCCTGTGAGTCTAGATTTTCCGAATCCTACGCAAAACTGATGGTTAATTGTAACGTTCAGGGCATCCTAATGACGATGGAACACTCGCATTGCGAGGAGATTCAATACATCGGCCACCAGCCGACTTGTTTCATAGGGTTTATTGCTGCCTGTGGCACCTTCTCATGTCAGTCTAGATTTTCGAATCCGACGCAAAACTGATAGTTAATTGTAACGTGCAGGGCATCCTAATGACGATGATACACTCAAATTGCGTCGAGATTCAACACATCGTCCTTCCGCCGACTTGTCTCCAAGGGTCTATTGCTGCCTCGGGCACCTTATGGTCGTTCTCCTGTGAGTCTAGATTATCAAATCCGACGCAAAACTGATAGTTAATTGTAACGTGCAGGGCTTCCTAATGACGATGGAACACTCAAATTGCGTCGAGATTTAATACATCGTCCTCCAGCCGACTTGTCCTCAAGTGGATATTGCTGCCTCGGGAACCATATGTCCCGTCTCCTGTGAGTCTAGTTTTTCTAATCCGACGTGAGACTGATAGTTTATTGTAACGTTCAGGGCCTCCTAATGACGATGGAACACTTAAATTGCGTCGAGATACAATACATTGCCCTTCAGCCGACTTGTCTCCAAAGGTCTATTGCTTTCTCAGGCACCTTATGGTTGTTCTCCTTTGAGTCTAGATTATCGAATCCGACGCATAACTGATAGCTAATTTTAACGTTTAGCGCCTCCTGATGACGATGGAACACTCAAATTGTGTCGAGATTCAATACATCGTCCTCCAGCCGACTTGTCTACAATGGGATATTGCTGCCTCGGGCACTATATTGTCCTTCCCTGTGAGTCTAGATTTTCGAATCCGACGCGAAACTGATAGTTAATTGTAACGTGCAGGGCTTCCTAATACGATGGGACACTCAAATTGCGTCGAGATTCAATACATCGTCCTTCAGCCGCCTTGTCTCCAAGGGTCTATTGCTGCCTCGGGCACCTTACGGTCGTTCTCCTGTGAGTCTTGATTTTCAAATCCAACGCAAATCTGATAGTTAATTGTAACGTTCAGGGCCCCCGTATGACGATGGAACACTCAAATTGCGTCGAGATTCAATACATCGTCCTCCAGCCGACTTGTCTCCAAGGGTTTTTGCTGCATGGGGCACCTTATGGTCGTTGACCTGTGAGTCTAGATTTTCGTATCCGACGCAAAACTGATAGTTAATTGTAACGTTCAGGGCCTCCTAATGACGATGGAACACTCAAATTGCGTCGAGATTAAATACATCGTCCTCCAGCCGACTTGTCTCCAAGGGGATATTGCTGCCTCGGGCACTATATGGTCGTTCTCCTGTGAATCTAGATTGTCGAATCCGACGTAAAACTGATAGTTAATTGTAACGTTCAGGGCCTAATAATGACGATGGAACACTCAAATTAAGTCGAGATTCAATACATCGCCCTTCAGCCGACTTGTCTCCAAAGGTCTAATGCTTTCTCAGGCACCTTATGGTTGTTCTCTTGTGAGTCTAGATTATCGAATCCGACGCATAACTGATAGTTAATTTTAACATTTAGCGCCTCCTGATGACGATGGAACACTCAAATTGTGTCGAGATTCGATACATCGTCCTCCAGCCGACTTGTCTACAATGGGATATAGCTGCCTCGGGCACTATATTGTCCTTCCCTGTGAGTCTAGATTTTCGAATGAGACGCGAAACTGATAGTTAATTGTAACGTGCAGGGCTTCCTAATGACGATGGGACACTCAAATTGCGTCGAGATTCAATACATCGTCCTCCCGCCGACTTGTCTCCAAGGTCATATTGTTCCCACGGGCAGCAAATGGTCCGTCTTCTGTGAGTCTAGATTTTCGAATCCGACGCGCAACTGATAATTAATCGTAACGTTCAGGGTCTCCTAATGACCAACATTCAAATTGCGTCGAGATTCAATACATCGTCCTCCAGCCAACTTGTCTCCAAGGGTTTTTGGTGCCTCGGGCACCTTATGGTCGTTCTCCTGTGACTCTAGATTTTCGTATCCGACGCAAAACTGATAGTTATTTGTAGAGTTCAGGGCCTCCTAATTACGATGGAACACTCAAATTGCGTCGAGATTCAATACATCGTCCTTCACCCGACTTGACTCCAAGGGTCTATTGCTGGCTCGGGCACCTTATGGACGTACTCCTGTAAGTCTACATTGTCGAATCCGACGCAAAACTGATAGTTAATTGTAACCTGCACGGCTTCCTAATGACGGTGGGAGACTCAAATTTGTTCGAGATTCAATACATCGTCCTTCAGCTGACTTGTCTCCAAGGGTCTATTGCTGCCTCGGGCACCTTATTGTCGTTCTCCTGTGAGTCTAGATTTTCAAATCCAACGCAAATCTGATAGTTAATGGTAACGTTCAGGGCCCCCGAATGACGATGGAACACTCAAATTGCGTCGAGATTCAATACATCGTCCTCCAGCCGACTTGTCTCCAAGGTCATATTGCTCCCACGGGCAGCAAATGGTCCGTCTCCTGTGAGTCTAGATTTTCGAATCCGACGCGCAACTGATAGTTAATCGTAACGTTCAGGGTCTCCTAATGACGAACATTCAAATTGCGTCGAGATTCAATACATCGTCCTCCAGCCAACTTGTCTCCAAGGGTTTTTGCTGCATGGATCACCTTATGGTCGTTCTCCTGTGAGTCTAGATTTTCGTATCCGACGCAAAACTGATAGTTAATTGTAACGTTCAGGGCCTCCTAATGACGATGGAACACTCAAATTGCGTCGAGATTTAATACATCGTCCTCCAGCCGACTTGTCTCCAAGGGGATATTGCTGCCTCGGTCACCTTATGGTCGTTCTCCTGTGAATCTAGATTGTCGAATCCGACGCAAAACTGATAGTTAATTGTAACGTTCAGGGCTTCCTAATGACGATGGAACACTCAAATTGTGTTGTGATTCAATACATCGCCCTTCAGCCGACTTTTCTCCAAAGGTCTGTAGGTGCCTGTGGCACCTAATGGACTTTCTCCTGTGAGTCTAGATTTTCGAATCCGACGCAAAACTGATAGTTAATTGTAACGTTCAGGTCGTCCTAATGACGATGGAACACTCAAATTACGTCGAGATTCAATACATCGGCCACCAGCTGACTTTTCTCCAAGGGTCTATTGCTGCCTCGGGCACCTTATGGTCGTTCCACTGTGAGTCTAGATTTTCGAATCCGATGCATAACTGATAGTTAATTGTAACGTTCAGGGCTACTATTGACGATGATACACTCAAATTGCGTCGACATTCAATACATCGCCCTTCACCCGACTTGTCTCCAAAGGTCTATTGCTTTCTCAGGCACCTTATGGTTGTTCTCCTGTGAGTCTAGATTTTTGAATCCGACGCATAACTGATAGTTAATTTTAACGTTAAGCGCCTCCTGATGACGATTTGACACTCAAATTGTGTCGAGATTCAATACATTGTCCTCCAGGCGACTTGTCTACAAATGGATATTGCTGCCTCGGACACTATATTGTCCTTCCCTGTGAGTCTAGATTGTCGAATGAGACGCAAAACTGATAGTTAATTGTAACGTTCAGGGCATCCTAATGACAATGGAACACTCAAATTGCGTCGAGATTCAATACATCGTCCTCCAGCCGACTTGTCTCCAAGGGGATATTGCTCCCACGGGCACCATATGGTCCGACTCCTGTGAGTCTAGATTCTCGAAACCGACGCGAAACTGATAGTTAATTGTAACGTCCAGGGCCTCCTAATAATGATGGAACACTCAAATTGCGTCGAGATTCAATACATCTTCCTTCAGCCGACTTGTCTCCAAGGGTCTATTGCTGCCTCGGGCACCTTATAGTCGTTCTCCTGTGCGTCTAGATTTTCCGACTCCTACGCAAAACTAATGGTTAATTGTAACGTTCAGGGCCTCCTAATGACGATGGAACACTCAAATTGCGTCGAGATTCAATACATCGGCCACCAGCCGACTTGTTTCATAGGGTCTATTGCTGCCTGTGGCACCTTCTCATGTCAGTCTAGATTTTCGAATCCGACGCAAAACTGATAGTTAATTGTAACGTGCAGGGCATTCTAATGACGATGGAACACTCAAATTGCGTCGAGATTTAATACCTCGTCCTCCAGCCGACTTGTCTCCAAGTGGATATTGCTGCCTCGGGAACCATATGGTCCGTCTCCTGTGAGTCTAGTTTTTCTTATCCGACGCGAGACTGATAGTTTATTGTAACGTTCAGGGCCTAATAATGACGATGGAACACTCAAATTACGTCGAGATTCAATACGTCGCCCTTCAGCCGACTTGTCTCCAAAGGTCTATTGCTTTCTCAGGCACCTTATGGTTGTTCTCTTGTGAGTCTAGATTATCGAATCCGACGCATAACTGATAGTTAATTTTAACATTTAGCGCCTTCTGATGACGATGGAACACTCAAATTGTGTCGAGATTCAATTCATCGTCCTCCAGCCGACTTGTCAACAATGGGATATAGCTGCCTCGGGCACTATATTGTCCTTCCCTGTGAGTCTAGATTTTCGAATCAGACGCGAAACTGATAGTTAATTGCAACGTGCAGGGCTTCCTATTGACGATGGGAGACGCAAATTGCGTCGAGATTCAATACATCGTCCTCCAGCCGACTTGTCTCCAAGGTCATATTGCTCCCACGGGCAGCAAATGGTCCGTCTCCTGTGAGTCTAGATTTTCGAATCCGACGCGCAACTGATAGTTAATCGTAACGTTCAGGGTCTCCTAATGACGAACATTCAAATTGCGTCGAGATTCAATACATCGTCCTCCAGCCAACTTGTCTCCAAGGGTTTTTGCTGCCTGGGGCACCTTATGGTCGTTCTCCTGTGAGTCTAGATTTTCGTATCCGACGCAAAACTGATAGTTAATTGTAACGTTCAGGGCCTCCTAATGACGATGGAACACTCAAATTGCGTCGAGATTCAATACATCGTCCTCCAGCCGACCTTTCTCCAGGGGGATATTACTGCCTCGGTCACCTTATGGTCGTTCTCCTCTGAATCTAGATTTTCGAATCCGACGCAAAACTGATAGTTAATTGTAACGTTCAGGGCTTCCTAATGACGATGGAACACTCAAATTGTGTCGTGATTCAATACATCGCCCTTCAGCCGACTTTTATCCAAAGGTCTATAGGTGCCTGTGGCACCTCATGGACTTTCTCCTGTGAGTCTAGATTTTCGAATCCGACGCAAAACTGATCGTTAATTGTAACGTTCAGGTCCTCCTAATGACGATGGAATACTCAAATTACGTCGAGATTCAATACATGGGCCACCAGCTGACTTTCTTCCAAGGGTCTATTGCTGCCACGGACACCTTTTGGTCGTTCCCCTGTGAGTCTAGATTTTCGAATCCGATGCATAACTGATAGTTAATTGTAACGTTCAGGGCTACTATTGACGATGATACACTCAAATTGCGTCGAGATTCAATACATCGCCCTTCAGCCGACTTGTCTCCAAAGGTCTATTGCTTACTCAGGCACCTTATGGTTGTTCTCCTGTGAGTCTAGATTTTTGAATCCGACGCATAACTGATAGTTAATTTTAACGTTTAGCGCCTCCTGATGACGATGGGACACTCAAATTGTGTCGAGATTCAATACATCGTCCTCCAGCCGACTTGACTACAAATGGATATTGCTGCCTCGGGCACTATATTGTCCTTCCCTGTTAGTCTAGATTGTCGAATGAGACGCGAAACTGATAGTTAATTGTAACGTTCAGGGCTTCCTAATGACGGTGGAACACTCAAATTGCGTCGAGATTCAATACATCGTGCTCCAGCCGACTTGCCTCCAAGGGCATATTGCTCCCTCGGGCAGCATATGGTCCGTCTCCTGTGAGTCTAGATTTTCGAATCCGACGCGAAACTGATAGTTAATCGTAACGTTCAGGGTCTCCTAATGACGAACATTCAAATTGCGTCGAGATTCAATACATCGTCCTCTAGCCAACTTGTCTCCAAGGGTTTTTGGTGCCTCGGGCACCTTAAGGTCGTTCTCCTGTGAGTCTAGATTTTCGTATCCGACGCAAAACTGATAGTTATTTGTAGAGTTCAGGGCCTCCTAATTACGATGGAACACTCAAATTGCGTCGAGATTCAATACATCGTCCTTCACCCGACTTGACTCCAAGGGTCTATTGCTGGCTCGGGCACCTTATGGACGTACTCCTGTAAGTCTACATTGTCGAATCCGACGCAAAACTGATAGTTAATTGTAACGTGCAGGGCTTCCTAATGACGATGGGACACTCAAATTGCGTCGAGATTCAATACATCGCCCTTCAGCCGACTTGTCTCCAAAGGTCTATTGCTTTCTCAGGCACCTTATGGTTGTTCTCATGTGAGTCTAGATTATCGAATCCGACGCATAACTGATAGTTAATTTTAAAGTTTAGCGCCTCCTGATGACGATGGAACACTCAAATTGTGTCGAGATTCAATACATCGTCCTCCAGCCGACTTGTCTTCAATGGGATATTGCTGCCTCGTTCACTATATTGTCCTTCCCTGTGAGTCTAGATTTTCGAATCCGACGCGAAACTGATAGTTGATTGTAACCTGCACGGCTTCCTAATGACGGTGGGAGACTCAAATTTGTTCGAGATTCAATACATCGTCCTTCAGCTGACTTGTCTCCAAGGGTCTATTGCTGCCTCGGGCACCTTATTGTCGTTCTCCTGTGAGTCTAGATTTTCAAATCCAACGCAAATCTGATAGTTAATGGTAACGTTCAGGGCCCCCGAATGACGATGGAACACTCAAATTGCGTCGAGATTCAATACATCGTCCTCCAGCCGACTTGTCTCCAAGGTCATATTGCTCCCACGGGCAGCAAATGGTCCGTCTCCTGTGAGTCTAGATTTTCGAATCCGACGCGCAACTGATAGTTAATCGTAACGTTCAGGGTCTCCTAATGACGAACATTCAAATTGCGTCGAGATTCAATACATCGTCCTCCAGCCAACTTGTCTCCAAGGGTTTTTGCTGCATGGATCACCTTATGGTCGTTCTCCTGTGAATCTAGATTGTCGAATCCGACGCAAAACTGATAGTTAATTGTAACGTTCAGGGCTTCCTAATGACGATGGAACACTCAAATTGTGTTGTGATTCAATACATCGCCCTTCAGCCGACTTTTCTCCAAAGGTCTGTAGGTGCCTGTGGCACCTAATGGACTTTCTCCTGTGAGTCTAGATTTTCGAATCCGACGCAAAACTGATAGTTAATTGTAACGTTCAGGTCGTCCTAATGACGATGGAACACTCAAATTACGTCGAGATTCAATACATCGGCCACCAGCTGACTTTTCTCCAAGGGTCTATTGCTGCCTCGGGCACCTTATGGTCGTTCCACTGTGAGTCTAGATTTTCGAATCCGATGCATAACTGATAGTTAATTGTAACGTTCAGGGCTACTATTGACGATGATACACTCAAATTGCGTCGACATTCAATACATCGCCCTTCACCCGACTTGTCTCCAAAGGTCTATTGCTTTCTCAGGCACCTTATGGTTGTTCTCCTGTGGGTCTAGATTTTTGAATCCGACGCATAACTGATAGTTAATTTTAACGTTAAGCGCCTCCTGATGACGATGGGACACTCAAATTGTGTCGAGATACAATACATTGTCCTCCAGGCGACTTGTCTACAAATGGATATTGCTGCCTCGGACACTATATTGTCCTTCCCTGTGAGTCTAGATTGTCGAATGAGACGCAAAACTGATAGTTAATTGTAACGTTCAGGGCATCCTAATGACAATGGAACACTCAAATTGCGTCGAGATTCAATACATCGTCCTCCAGCCGACTTGTCTCCAAGGGGATATTGCTCCCACGGGCACCATATGGTCCGACTCCTGTGAGTCTAGATTCTCGAAACCGACGCGAAACTGATAGTTAATTGTAACGTCCAGGGCCTCCTAATAATGATGGAACACTCAAATTGCGTCGAGATTCAATACATCTTCCTTCAGCCGACTTGTCTCCAAGGGTCTATTGCTGCCTCGGGCACCTTATAGTCGTTCTCCTGTGCGTCTAGATTTTCCGACTCCTACGCAAAACTAATGGTTAATTGTAACGTTCAGGGCCTCCTAATGACGATGGAACACTCAAATTGCGTCGAGATTCAATACATCGGCCACCAGCCGACTTGTTTCATAGGGTCTATTGCTGCCTGTGGCACCTTCTCATGTCAGTCTAGATTTTCGAATCCGACGCAAAACTGATAGTTAATTGTAACGTGCAGGGCATTCTAATGACGATGGAACACTCAAATTGCGTCGAGATTTAATACCTCGTCCTCCAGCCGACTTGTCTCCAAGTGGATATTGCTGCCTCGGGAACCATATGGTCCGTCTCCTGTGAGTCTAGTTTTTCTTATCCGACGCGAGACTGATAGTTTATTGTAACGTTCAGGGCCTAATAATGACGATGGAACACTCAAATTACGTCGAGATTCAATACGTCGCCCTTCAGCCGACTTGTCTCCAAAGGTCTATTGCTTTCTCAGGCACCTTATGGTTGTTCTCTTGTGAGTCTAGATTATCGAATCCGACGCATAACTGATAGTTAATTTTAACATTTAGCGCCTTCTGATGACGATGGAACACTCAAATTGTGTCGAGATTCAATTCATCGTCCTCCAGCCGACTTGTCAACAATGGGATATAGCTGCCTCGGGCACTATATTGTCCTTCCCTGTGAGTCTAGATTTTCGAATCAGACGCGAAACTGATAGTTAATTGCAACGTGCAGGGCTTCCTAATGACGATGGGAGACGCAAATTGCGTCGAGATTCAATACATCGTCCTCCAGCCGACTTGTCTCCAAGGTCATATTGCTCCCACGGGCAGCAAATGGTCCGTCTCCTGTGAGTCTAGATTTTCGAATCCGACGCGCAACTGATAGTTAATCGTAACGTTCAGGGTCTCCTAATGACGAACATTCAAATTGCGTCGAGATTCAATACATCGTCCTCCAGCCAACTTGTCTCCAAGGGTTTTTGCTGCCTGGGGCACCTTATGGTCGTTCTCCTGTGAGTCTAGATTTTCGTATCCGACGCAAAACTGATAGTTAATTGTAACGTTCAGGGCCTCCTAATGACGATGGAACACTCAAATTGCGTCGAGATTCAATACATCGTCCTCCAGCCGACCTTTCTCCAGGGGGATATTACTGCCTCGGTCACCTTATGGTCGTTCTCCTCTGAATCTAGATTTTCGAATCCGACGCAAAACTGATAGTTAATTGTAACGTTCAGGGCTTCCTAATGACGATGGAACACTCAAATTGTGTCGTGATTCAATACATCGCCCTTCAGCCGACTTTTATCCAAAGGTCTATAGGTGCCTGTGGCACCTCATGGACTTTCTCCTGTGAGTCTAGATTTTCGAATCCGACGCAAAACTGATCGTTAATTGTAACGTTCAGGTCCTCCTAATGACGATGGAATACTCAAATTACGTCGAGATTCAATACATGGGCCACCAGCTGACTTTCTTCCAAGGGTCTATTGCTGCCACGGACACCTTTTGGTCGTTCCCCTGTGAGTCTAGATTTTCGAATCCGATGCATAACTGATAGTTAATTGTAACGTTCAGGGCTACTATTGACGATGATACACTCAAATTGCGTCGAGATTCAATACATCGCCCTTCAGCCGACTTGTCTCCAAAGGTCTATTGCTTACTCAGGCACCTTATGGTTGTTCTCCTGTGAGTCTAGATTTTTGAATCCGACGCATAACTGATAGTTAATTTTAACGTTTAGCGCCTCCTGATGACGATGGGACACTCAAATTGTGTCGAGATTCAAT